>NC_141224.1:13955682-15415057 GCF_054856515.1 Filicampus tigris
GGAAGCCGCAGTTAAAAGCCAGATCAATGCGCTTTGATTGACATCCTTCAGTTGATAGTAAATTGGCTGACATTTTTCTCAGACCTCGAGGCGAGAAAAAAAAAGAAAAAAAAATCAGCAGCGCAGGAAAGAAATACAAATAAAAGACAATTCATCCAGCCGTTTCTCGACAACACGAGACAGACAATACGACTGTAAAACGGACCGATGCACTGCCAATCCAGTATTTTGGTTCATGTTTGAGTCACCAAGACAATATTGGCCCTGGCAATCCGAGCTCATTAAACAACAAGATAGATGGCCGTGGCTGAACCTCACAATTAGGCTGTACTTCACTGCGTCATGAAAAATGCCTCACATTCCAACGTTATTTGTAAAGTGCTAGGATGTGTTTATTTTTCCTTGAGCTATGTCTTTGCCAGTGATGAGCTTCCACTTTGAGCCAAAGCAATCTCATATTTTTCCTTCAGCTTCAAACACCTCCTTAAATCTAATGTGATGCTCCTTTTTTTTTTTCCCCCCAGCCTCTCAACTATGCTACTTGCATGTGCGCATGGATATCAACAAATTCGGTCACATATTTCATTTCCTCTTGAATCAATACTGCCAACCAGGCCATTTTTTTTTTATAATTGAGCACCAATTGCTGTGATAAAGTATATTATACACACTGCTCTAAAAAAAAAAAAAAATGACACAAGGAGGAGTTTTCCTCATACGTGTAGTTTGTAAAGAAGATGACATGTCCTGTTCTTGGACCATTATCAATTCGACAATTGGACTTTGACTAATCATTCCAGAGAGGGCACAAAGCCCCGAAGATGCATCACACTCATGTCAAGTTATCATCACAATGTGTGCCCTTGACCCCGGTGACTAGATGTCTACATGCGTCGGTGAGTCCATGGTGAGTCACTTGTGGCGAATGAGCGTATGTCATCAGCCTACAGCATCCTGCAGAACATTTCAGATCTTCTCCTGTGTGGAGTTGGCAAATCTAATGCCTTCCTTTCTTTGCAGCACAAAAGAGTGGCGAAGGTATTTCCACCTAAGCTTGTTTTTCCTCATAATCCTCCTACAGCCGAGCTATGTTTGATACAAGGTTAAGGAATACAAGATAACACATATTGCTGTGCTGCACTAGGCACGTTTCAATTTTCTGTGAGCGTGTGTGTGCGTTGCGTGTGCGCGTGGACACCAGATATGAAATTCTTCTCTTGCCTGATTGAAGGATAAAAATGAATCTCTTACTTCATTATCGTTGTATGTTGAGGGTCTACGTCTCCTGAGCAGGAATTGACATTGTGTGTGTGTGTGTGTGCGTGCGAGTGTGTGTGGAGGAAGGGGAGCTAAATGCGAGCCAACTTCTCAAAATATCTTCCACTGTATAAACGTGACTTCATCCCTCGAGGTGCTGTTTTAATGACGCGCGCAGAATTAATTCTCAGTCCTCCCCATCTTTCCATTACGTTGTTTGCCAAAGAGGATGAACGAGTAAACAAGTTTGCGTCGCGCGCTGACGACCCAGCCCGAGGTGGAGACGCCGGGAAAGATGTCTCAGGGCAAAGGCAGGAAGCTGACACGGCCCTCCTTCATTGTCCCGTTTCTTTGTCATTTCCTCCCCGGATGTGCCGACCGGCCCACAGGGAGACCAAGGTGAGGATGTGCACGAGGAGAAAGCGAAGACAAAGGAGGATGGCTGGGCTGAAGAGGACAAGTGCCATCAACAGTTAGCTACCTGGCTTCCTGTGCTGGGTCAGAGCAGCGAACAAGAGCGGCTAATTTGCTAACAGCTGATAACAATGCACGGGGACATACTGCCAAGTTCTTTATCTGTGTTTACCTGAATGGCAAAGCTGATTAGAGGCAGGCGACATTATGAAGTGCCATTGTTTCCTTTCTCCTTTGCACACGTGTAGGGGCTGTTTATGAAGGATCACAATGCAATGTGTGCAGCGTGTCTACAGGATGAGGAGAAAGCAGCAGGCCATTGTTTAACAGCTTGGTCATTCATTACTGTTTGTTTGCGCGTGCCTCCTGCATAAAATGAGTGTTTAGAGGGAGTAGGAGCAAATTAGAGCGCTTGGAAAAAGCCAAAGTGCCTCAAATAGTGGCCTCGACTCAAATAGACACCGTGGCCTCTATATTCATAGAGAGCGCAGGTGCGCAGGAGTGCAAGGCTCGTTTCGTGTGTTTGGGAATTTGGCAGACGGCTCTGTGCCATACTGGGTGTTTTAGCGCACTGAAGGCCTTTCCTTTGACACACCTGACAATTTAGAGAACGAAAGTAGACGAAACTACACCTTACACCTGCTAGAGTCACATCGTAACGCGATTTTGGAGGATTTGATCGAGGTTCAGGCAGACGGATTCAGATTCCTTGGATGTGTGTCATGTCATTGCATTATATCCAGAAATATGACAATAGCCTGCGTTGTACCCGTTGAAACATTGCAGAAATCCATTAATTAAACACATTATTATTGGCTTATATATTTAAAATTAACCCACAGGTATGGGTATGGGCCATGGGAAGGCAAAGATGGACATGAACGATTGGGGTGGAAGGTGGTCTTAGTGCCCACTTGATATCTGTGATCTGTGATCGCCCTGGGTAACTTTACATCATCCGCCCGTGGACGTCTGCTTGCAGAATCTTACTTTGTACTTTGCACGCTTCAACCTCCCGCATGGACTCCAAATCAGTTTCTGCTGCCACCGTGTCAAGGACTATTCACCTTTCAAAGGGAATGTGCGGGGACGCTTCGATTGTTGACAAAGCAAGTGGGCTGTGTTGACGGCGACCGCCTATTTCTAACTGCGTCATGCTGCGTGCGTTTGCAAAAGTACCAACTCTTGGTGTCATCCGCCCATTCGCACTAGGCACGAATATAGACCCCCGTATTTTTGGTCTGCTTCTCTCCAGCTTTGTGCTTCGTGCCCTTTCTCTGCATTTTCTTATCTTCTTTTGTTTGTTTTATACTGCAGTTTCATATGGAATTAATATTTCTAAAAAGGAGTCCACCCAATAGATAGATAGAAAGATAGATAGATGGATATATGGATAGATAGATGGATAGATGGATGGATGGATGGATGGATGGATGGATGGATGGATGGATGGATGGATTTTCCACCCCCAAGTGAATGTAATTGATCAAAATACTACGTTAAATACAACTTGACAACATCAAACACCAATACACAGTTAGACAGGAAGTCAAAGTAAGCTAAAATACATCTTAGCCATGGCTACGTCTCTTAAATAATGCAAGACACTCCTCTCCAGGAGTCAGCTGTATCCGGATTCTGCTGGATCGGCACTATGCAACTCGTGTCCAAAGCCGGCTGGCTGAAGTTCCTGCCAACAAACTTTCTACCACTAAGCTAAGGAAGTAAAATGAATATGAGTGGCGGGCGGTGATGGTGGGAGAAGTTAAGAGGAACAATGAGTGAGTGTGTTCGACATCCGGCGAAAAAGGTTAACGACGCCCTGCTGCTTGTCCCTGGTGTTTTCCCGCCGTGTGCAATCATTAAGACACTGGTGACACATCTAAGCCTAATGTCTGCAACAAGACTCTCTCCCCTCTCTCCTCCACCCACAATGACCCCTCACTCCCCCACCACCTCCCTCCACTAGAATTCAAAGAACCATAGCTCATGAAATATGCAGACTTTCTTAAAGCCACCCTACTGGGGGCCAGGCTGTCTCTGGGCCCACAAACATGTCTGCAGCGCACAGGAGACAAATCTCTAGTAATGGGCAAGAGGGGAGATGATGCTTGGTAACGGCTTTTTAGGTGCGTGTGAGTGGGCTCATTAAGATGATGCACTTGCATGTCCCCATGACCGTTTGTCACATGTTCACCAATAAGCTGGGGAAAGGGAAAAAAATAAAGATTTCTGGGAAGGGGGACGGTGATTTTTTTTTTTGCACGGCGTTGCAACATGGGGTGGCGACACGACTTAAAGAGGAAGCAGTAGAAACTTGTAATCTCAGCACTCAGCCTTTGAACTCGGCCCGATGAGACACAAGCTTCCCAAAGCAAAAAAAAAAAAAAAAAAAAAAAGGTTTCCAAAGAAGCGCTCGCAGAAGATTACTCAGAATACTGATGTAGTGTGGAATCAAATTCCTCAGGGCGCCAAGGGGGACTTTCCGGGAAAGTAAATTGCGAGTGGGGAACAAGACTGTATTCACCCTGCGTGCAATCATGTGCTAGGACACATTGTGATGTAGCAAAAACGGTGAGGAAAATGAACAATTGACATTCAATCAGTACCAAATTACACTTTCTCTGTCAGTTTTCCATTACTCGCCTTGGATTGGGATTTACACCTTCTCCGTCACTTATCCACTACTTGCTCGGATTGGGGCGATCTGTTTTCTACTTGAAAATAGCACTGTGAGAAACCGAAAACCTCACTGATTTGAATACATCCGTCAGTGAGGGTCTCCAACATTCACATCTCGCCATGTGATGACATTTATCGGAGAGGAGACTGAGGGTAGCATGTAAACAGCAGCAAAGCGGAGACTGTGGAGGATAATATAATGGCGGTCAGAGGGAAGTATTGGAAAAAACTCCGTTTTCAATAGCGCTTGCTCTCGTTTGGCTGACGGGCGGGCTGGAGCCACGCAGAGTCTGACAAACAGGGTAAGCTCAGGCTGATAATGACCAACCGGTTACCAGCAGTGGCATCAATAGCGGCAAAAAACAAAAAAAACATAAATAGTGACTAGTTTCAAGCCAAAGTACTGAGTAGATGCATAAAAGTGTGAAAAAAAACTAGGGCACCACATTGGATTAGTGGTTATGTGTCTCACAGTTCTGAGGGACTGGGTTTAAATCTTTGCTCTGGCCTTACACGTGTGGATTTTGCATGTTATCTCCAAGCTTACGTGGGTTTCGGCTTCCTCCCGCATGCCCCAAAACATGCACCGTAGGTTCATTGAAGATTAAACATTTAATTGAATGTGAGTGTGTGAGAGGCAACCAGTGCAGGGTGTACCGCGGCTCTCGCCCAAAGTAAGCAAGAATAGGCTTCAGCACCTGTAACTAACTGTAGTCAAGTAGCAGTACAAAAAGATGGATTAAAAAAAAAAAAAAAAAAATCAAATGTAGCCTATATGTTCTTTGTCCATTTATATTTGTTTTTGTGCGCAACAAACAGGTCCTTAGCGGAGGTATTCTGACAGTTGGGAGTTGGAGTGACTTTGCGTGAAAGCTTTAACAACAACAGCGCGCGGAAAAAAAAAGCGCTCCAAGGTGTTTTACACTCTAATTAGGGCAGCTGCTACCATTTTCATGATGTGAGTGCGTGTGTGACCGTGTAGAATGTGTGTGAATGTGTGCTGGATTTGGAAAGGGGCGGGGGGGGGGGCGGTTGGAGTTTGGCTAAAGTGCCACTGTCTGGCTACCGGCTCTTCCCTCCTTCTTATCCAGCTGTTGCTCGTCTGTCAGGGAGCAAAGGTTTGCTGGCATCCTCGAAGTCCCCCGACCCACCCACAACCCCCATAATAACGAACCCATGTGGGGTGAATGGGGGCTAATGGTACAGCGGTGCTCCCAACAAATGGCTTTTAAGCACACAATATCATTTGTTAAATAACCTGAAATCCTGGCTTGTGATTCTGTCATATAAACCCCCCCCCCACCACCACCACCCCCCAATGTGTGAAATTAACACGCTTGTGCATTCCATATGTGTGTGTGTGTGTGTTTTCTTTAACAGCTCTGGCACAATGCTGATAAGTCTCAGTGTTAATTACCTCAAGCTATTTTTTTGCATCAGGACATATGCGAGTTATTAGCAGTCAGTCAACAGCCAAATCATGCGTGGAAGTGGAGAAAGTTTAGGATGAAGTAGGATTACTTTTTAAAGCTGATGTCCCTTTAACTTGATTTATCGATCTGATCAACACAGTTGGGAGTTTTCCAGAGTATTAATTATCATGAGGGTAAGGATGGGTGTGGGGGTGGGGGCGTGCTGGTCAGGGGGGCTATTGGAGGGGTAAAAGAGAAAAACAAATACACTCTCTATTCCAAGCACGCTAATCTATTCAATTTACACGGACCTTATTTTTTTAATTCGCCTCGTCTCACACATTCAGTTTTCAAAACGTTTCTCCTCAACTTTCCTTTCCGTGTCCCCGCATCCGCGACCATCTCCACGCGCTACCCAGCAAAGCCTCGCCAAGCATCCCAAGCAAAGTGCGTTGTAATCCACTCACTGCCGCGCCACTCGCCACTCAGTGTGATGCAATCATGCTTCCCCCAACTAATTGCATGCGTAATTCCACAGATAACGCGGTGCCTCGTATGTGTGGATGTTGAGTTGTCGTGCGTGGAGCGGCGCGACGCACTGGCTGCCCTGACACAGCGCGCGTTAAGACGCACTAAAACGTCCATTTAAGACAACAACGAAGAAATAAAGAGTGGTCTTACCTGAGGCCATAAGGCAAAAGATGAGGTAAAGCACGATCATTGTAGTAACTTGTCCCCCCGTGGCCGCGTGGATGAACGCCTGCTCTGTTTCGTACGGGGCTGCTTGTGGTCCTCACTCACTCTCTCGCACGCACTCCCGTGATATGATCCACTCGAGTGCAATCGCTGTGAATAAGTCCCAACACTTGGTGGAATAGTCACAGATGCATGTTTCCGACTCCTGATAACTTTCCACTCTGCGGAATCAAAGCCACGAATCTGGAAAGGCGGCCCACTTGCTCACTGCTACGCGCTCTCCTCCAGGACGGTGGACGCGTGTGATGATGGAGCCGGCTGAAGTTGCCTCTCTCCTCCTCCTCCTCCTCACTCCTCCTCCTTTTCCTCCGTGTGAGTGACTCTCTCGCTGTGATGTATGTATGGAACACACGCACCTCTCGCGCACACGCACACTCCTCTCTGCTTCTTGCCAACGGGAGACGCGCTCTGACACTCTCAGTTGGGGGCTTACACCACATTTGGAACCAAGCTGAGTATGTGGAGCCCCTTTGCCTCACACGCACGCCGGTGGGGCGGTGGGAAGGGTGGGCGAACCTCCCACCACCACCCTCTCCCCCGCCTCTTGGGGCCCCCTATTGGCTGAGCTGGCGTCCAGGGGAGGGCTTCGTTTGAAACAGTCATCGCGAGTTAAATGTGTGCTTGAATAAACATTTTGCTGTGCAGACGCCCAGACGTTAACGGCCACTAGCATCATCAGAGGTGGACATTTCTTACAGTCTTTACTTAAGTAGAAGTGCAGATGCATGCGTAAAGAAGGTCTTAAAAGTAGAAGCAATCATTCATTGCCTTCACTTATATTAAAAAGTACTTTGAAATGTATTTAAGTACAATTTTTTTTTTTATCAACAATATCTGTTTTTGATGACTTGGCACAATGGAAAAAGCCTCTGCACACAAAATGATTTCCTTCTTTTATTCAGCAGTCACACAGAGGTTCACACCCCCATGTCACAAGATTCCCTGTTTATTATTAATCAATCAATCAATCAATCAATGGCCTTTGACTTTACCTTCATTTCTTTATTTTTTTTTAATCATCTGCAAGATTAAAAAAGTAATCAGCCTATTTTTACAGTAATGAGTAAGAAGACAGACATCTGTTTTCAAATGGGGGGTAAAAGTAAAAAAATACCAGAAAATATATCTTAAGGAAAAAAATGTACCTAAAAGTACTTGTCCTTTGTGATTTCTCCCCACTGATCTTAAAAGAAGACCGCCATTTTGTCCTTGTTTGTTTGTTTGGATTCTCAAATGACTTTTGCTACATCAAACCAGTCGCAGTATTACCACTTGTCAATCATTCAGTCAATCAATAAATTCAATCCTTTATTTTCACCCTCAGCCTGTCCCATCTGACTTTGCATGTTTTTGGAATGTGGGAGGAAGCCGCAGTACCGGGGAGCAATCCCACACTATCACATGCATGGAGAGCAAGAAAACTCCACAAAGAAGCCGGATCGATCCAGAACCATCAACTGCAGAACCGTAAGGCATGCGTCATAACGATTCATCCACTGTAGCAACCTCTTTTAGTTCAATCAAAGTTAAATGAAGTGTATCTATCTTTCAAGATCAAAATTATATTGTCTCCCATCACAACAACCCTAATTAGATCATGCAGAGGCAGGAACGGGATCGCCGAATGCTGCCTTTACAAGGATAATAATGCTCTTTAATTGAACTGAATTTATTGTACTATTCCCTCAATTGGGAAATTCAATTTGTGCTTGTTGTAGTTTGCAGTGGTGTCGAACAGCACTGCATCATACTGAGAGCTGTTTCTTGTCTGGCCCCGCTCACGTAGCTCAATAATCTTAGTAAAAATATTAGAAATACCTCTCGGTATGATAGCGTTACAAAACTTTCATACGGGTCAGATTTCCAAATATATTATCCCTTTGCAAATACAGTCTTAGAAATGGAAATAATCTGTTCCAGTGTCAAACTGTTGCTGTCATGACATCATTTTAACATTCTGAACAAAACACTTAACCACAAGATATAAAAACAATAAAACGCTGATTATTAACATGAATGACATACAGTAGGTGTAAAATAACAAATTGAATTAATTCAGCATCCTTTTCGTGTCAATATACAAGTTTATGTTCCGTTTATGCCATGTTGCAAAACCACATATTACAGAGAATTACAACATGTCCTTTTGTCTTTCAGTAGACAAAAAGCAAGGCAAGACTAACAAAGGCATTTACAAAAATAAAGACAAGCATTTGAGGAGTTGACTGATTTATACTACACCCCAAACCTAGAGAGTCCTAAGATCCATACAGAGAGCAGGCGTGGCCACAAATACTGTGCAGCGTCAATTCTGGACCTGACCAACACTTAAAATTGGATTGGGAGGTTGTTTTCATCAGCATTCTGAATAGTTATGCAAGTGTCACGAGAAGCAACAAAACGCTCTGTTTGGAGTTGACTATTGACTATGTGAGTTGACTATATGAGTCGTTTGACATTCTGTGTTCAGACTGCGCTTGTGGAATACATTTCATTTCAAACCCATCTTAAAGTTAAAGGGAAAATAAATAATGCCAAGTAAATTCTTCAGTGCTCACTGAATGATGTCCTACAAGTGGTTTAAACTCCAAAGTTTTCCGACTTAAGAAGAATATTCAGAATTTTTTAGACTGATCTAGTAGTGAATCGCATACAGTAAGTATTCCCACCTACGGACCTCTATCAAACGGAAATTCCCTCACCCGGAAAAACAACGTATGCATTAAATCATCTACTCCTATATTACATTAATGATCGATTCCTTACCTTACATCGAAGTTCCGGTATTGTATCATGAACCCGGAAGCCATAGCGAAGCCCGCAGTAGCGCAAACTCAAGCAGTTCCCACTCGATACTCTGGAAACACTTTGACCGCTCCGCCATCATCGGATCCAAAACGGCAACATATAAGTTACTTCTCTTTGGCATGCGTTTTGCTGAAATTGCAAAAGATTTTAAATTTCATTTACATTTTCGTCTGTAGCTCATGGCGTCCAAACGAAGAAGAACGGTAATGACCGTGGAAGAGAGAGTGAAATGCGTTCGATTAAGCGAAGCTGAACACAAAGTAAAAAAACATCCAGGAGACACTTGGAGTCGAAGAAACTCAAATCTACGAGACTTTGAAAAACAAGGAATCGATTCTGGCTCAGTACGATTCCAGCAGTTTGCCTGCTCAAAAGAAATTGCTTGCAGCTCGACGGGCGAAGTACAGTGGCGTAAATGAACGTGTCCTTTTGTATGCACAAGAATCCCCAGCCATCAGTGATGATCAACGGGACATTTACTTGCAATTAGCAACAAAACTATATGATACGCAGAAAAACATTTTCATACAGCAAATAATGAAGCCAACACAACAACGCAACATAGACACATTTTCTCCTAAATCTGAGAAAAGTCAACATTAGAATACAGTTCAGTTTACTCTAGTTAAGTACAGTACTGTACTGCATTGGTGTTACAGTATTTTTTTCAAAAGTATTTGGATCATTTTTGTTATACCGTACTGCATTTTGTTCATATACCTGTACTTTATGGTGCAGTTTTTGTCTAGTAATTTTTTTATTATTATTATATTGCTTGTGTTGTTAACTTGTTACGCATGCATTTTGTTAACATACTTGCACGTTTATACAGGACATGTACCGTAGTCGTTTCCCACATAAGGAAATTCCGTTACAAGGAAAGATTGCAAATATGATTCCTTACTAGAGAATACTTACTGTATTAACATGCACGTGCACCGATTGACCCCAGTGGACCCCAGTGGTGCTCCAGCCCCAGTCTCTGCCCTGGATGAAAAATAGTGACCTTTCTGCTGCAGCCCATTTTTTCTTTATTCATTAGTTTGAAAAAAGACAAAAACATCATTACACTCAAAGTGTTTTGATATCGGCATTTAGTTAAGTCTTTGTGAGAATTGTGCCTCTCACTGATCTGCGGCACACATATGCTGCCCTTTGCCTCTTTTGTTGACTGACTGTGTTGAGTGTGATGACAGAAATACAAGTTATAAGTTGTTTTTTTTCCCTTAATTGCATGAATAGTTGTGGTGATGGGTGCTATTTTTGGGGGCTTGAGCACCTGCCCCCAAAAATGTCTCGACATGTGACTACATATTAATTCATTCAATACCAGACATTTTCAGACTCTCTTTTATCCTGTTTGAAAAATATATATAAATAAGTTAATGTGAATGAATGGCTGGACTGTGAAAAGACATAAATATGTCTTTGGGATTGAATGATACCAAAATCATTCCAAAATCAAAATGCACTTTTTCTTTACAGTACACTGTAAATGATATACCAAGAAATACATCTAAATTCATATTTCATGTACTGAAAAGGGCAGATTGCGATTTTCACTTGGGAAGTAACGTTACACAGTTCAGCTCAAAATTGTTTCTTTCGCTGCCAAACATGACATCGCATTACAACACAAAATAAATAGCTGCAGTAAAACAGTGTGTTTGATTTTGAAATTATTTATTTATTTATTCATTTATTTTTTGCCATATTTCTTTGCAAGTGGAAGGAAAATGGACCTTATTGCAGGAGCAGTTTGATCTCAAGTGAGCCTGTTGTCATGTGGCGGGCGCACACAAAGAGAAGAGAATTGTTATCATATTTCAACAAAAGCAAAGGCCTTTTATTGAGAGATGAAAACAATACAGTCTATCACTTGCCTGTGGCTGTTAATAGACGCACCCTTTCATCTGCCTCATTAGTTATTCAAGGATCTATTGATTAACCCAAAATAATAGGCCTTACAGTCCTCAGTCCTCTGCTTGAATAATCTTTCACGTGTGTGTTTTGTAGCAGGCAAGAGACCTTTATTTAGCATTGACACGTCCCCCTAATTCACACACACAGGCAGCACACATGCGCCCAGTTAACACAACCAGGTGGTGAGAGCTCCGCAAGAGTGTGAAAAATTCATCAAAGTGGACATACTCAGGATTCATGTTGCCTGTGTGGACTTGGGGGGGGGGGTGTTTGGATGTGGGAATGATCACCTTTTGGACAATCCACATCACGAATAGCATTGTTTCACCCCCCTCTCCAAGAAAAAAACTGTAGTCTAAAGGGCAGCCCCTTTCTGTTTATTGCCTCTCACTAATGCAAACATAAGGGTCCCCTGCCAGTAAACACATGTTGATGGGAGAAACAGCTTGCACAGCCGGGAAGCCAACTGAGGTTATTGCGAGGGAGCACATGGATGAGCGATGCGTGTGTCTCAATGTGTGTTTGCACAGGATTCCACACTATTGTGCTATTTTTACAAACATCACAGAGCCATCCAGCTCGCATGTTGGTGCTCGGAGGTAGGAGATTGAAACAAATCGCGCGTGTGTGCGGGATCTAGTGTTTGCGCGTGAATCCATCAATGATTGACTGGAGGTTGGATGATAGGCGCCGGGGTGATGTGCAAAAAAAGCAGTGGGGGGGGCGGTGGCGGTGGCGGGGCTCCACCAGTTGTGCTGTGCTAATAAAATCGACATCCATTGTGTGGAGTCTGTGGCTTGCGTTGACATGTATGATGTCACACAGACGGACGGTAGACGAGGGCAGATGATACACACCAATGCGAGTCTTAATTACGATGGCCACCGCGGCATCAAATGGAGGGCGCCCATACTCCCCAAGCTTTTGGCTGTGTGAATAATTGATGAATAAAAAGGGGATTTTCAGCAGTGGGTTTATTAATAATAGATAGGGTTTGATATTTACTAAACTGTTCGGCGGGAGAAAGGGGTGACAGTTTGGATGTCGTCTGCATGGTAATGGTAAGGAGGTAATAAATAAGGCATGAAGCGGCAATATATGGAAATGGGATTCATAAGGAAATGAGAATAATTTAACAAAATATTATGATGACCCCGGGTCAATTAAAAAGATGATGTCCGTCATGCTGGGCTTTAAACTCACACTCCTTGCTCCCTCTTTTGGTGTTATTCGGCGGAGGGGAGCTGTGTGTTTGGATTCAACGAATATGAAACTGAATAAATCAACCTTGTTATCTCGGCGAGGTAAAGATGACATTTTTCTTTCATAAGTAAACAGAATGAGCCACAAGTTGAGGAATGCGTTTTGTTTAGTTTGAAAACCTTGAGCTGGGTGGGAACGTTCGGCATGGCTTTCAATCATAACGCGCATATCTGGACGCATTCTTTAAATTCTGAATAATCAACTGTGCATTTGTTGAGAAAAGAAGGCCTTACCGCGTATTATTCCCATCTACTAGAACAGTCAGACGGATACAGTTCAGTTGGACTTAACTTTTTGTATATTTGTATTTCATCTTTAGGAACTGTTTTTAAACTTTAATGTCGGTGTAATTTTCATTTCACTTTTATGTCCAATACACTTGAATTGAATCTGACTCGTCTCAAGTCTTTTGTTTCAAATTTCCTGGTGCACTGTTAATGTTCACACATAATGTTACATTCAGCTATCATTAAATGTACTTTGTCTTACTTTTATCTTGTTTTTGAGGAACACTTACGCCTACCACACAACTGTATTTTATGATTGATCATAGTGGTTGTTCTTGGTGAGTCAAGTATTTTTTTAGGGGGTACGTACTTGGTGTAAAAAGTTTGGGATCCACTATACGACAACATACTGTTCGGAAGTGTGATGGTGTGTTGATGCCTGGGGCCAGCTTTTCGTCAACAGAGCGGACTTCTCACGATTGACAACCAATCGTCAAACTAATGGGTGGGAAGATTAGGGCAGACATACTTTTTTTCACCGATTAAAAAAAGTGTTCATGGGAATGGGGGGAACATACTTTTCCTGATTAGAAACCAATCGTCAAATTATTCAGAATTTTCCGAATAAGTCAGAATTAATGCATACCTGCGTCCTCCCTCCCTTCACGCTTAAAAAAAGAACGAAAGAAAGAGCAGAACATGTGCACAGTGAGTTCTTTAAAACAAATTTTGCCTGACTTTATTTTGCAATCTTTTAAATGCATTATACTCGTTACAAAAGCAAGAGGAAACTCAACTCGCTCTCAGCTGTATATTTGCGCCGCGCAACACACAGAACCAGATCACACACATTCAGGCACACAAGACGAAAAGTCAGTGTGGAAGGGGTATCGTAACTATGCTGCACCTCAAAAAATCCAAACAAAAGTCACCTGGGAGCATCTCTTGTGAAGTTTAGAGCAACTGCATATTGCAAATTGCACACCCTACGATTATATTTGAATTGATTGATGAAGATACGCACCCTGCATGTCCATTTTGGGTCCCCTGAGGGTTGCAAGGTTTATGCTGCTCCCCATATGAGAAACATTACACCAGCTTTTACTGTAATTGTAATATTGAATGTTGAGCGGATCTGTGTCACCCATAACTCAAACCGCTGCTACGAGCTCGTAACTCACACAGGCATATACACCTTTTTCCAAGAGGTGCTATCCCCTCGCAATTCAAAACCACTCGCTCTCTCCCTCCGTTCCACTAATATGACGTCAACCCAATGCCCTGCCATGAAATCTGCAATTGTGCATTTTCTCCACGTGTGATTGACGAGCAGAGGAAGGCCATTAAAGCTCAACCTGGACCCATGGTTCACTCTGCAGTCTATAGGAATATTTTCAGCCTCATATCAAATCCATGTCCTCTGCCCTAATATCAGGATATGACTCTGCCCACCCATGGATTCTGTTTTCGTCTGTAATGAAAGTCTCCCAGGGGATCGAGTGGAGGGATTCTTTTCCTCGGGGGTCAAGGAGAGGTTGAGGCTTTTGGTTCAAGCGGCGCTCGGAACGCCGTGTGGATTACAGGAATGTAGCCGCTAAACTCCTGTGGAGATATGGAGCAGACCAGGAGGCCAACTTCACAGTAGACCCTCCTGTGCCCATTGAGTGTGTTTATACTATAGGCAGACTGCAAAGATCTAGCCTGATAGATATTATTGTAGCATGTTCATGCTGAAAGAAGCACTTTAACAGTTAAAATTGTTGACATGACATTTGAGAATATGGAATTATTGCATCAGTCCTACTGAATTTTTACGACTAAAATATTTATATACACGGTCCCTGTTTTTCTTACAGCATGTATACTAGTTCTAACACTTTAGAGCACACTGAGATGTGGCGTGTGCAACCTTATTTGCAGTGAAAATAAAGCATGCAGCACATATTATAGATACTGGTGCGACACTGTGAAAAATCACAGTTTGCCGTTATCGCAGTTTGCCGCAAGCCAGGTTGTTTACCTATTATAGGGTGTGTGGGATCTAATAGGTCAACCGGAAAAAGTCCAATAGGCTGATAAAAGCCTAATACTAAGAGGTTGAAAGGACCATTTAAAGTAGAGCAGGCACACACACTTTGGTCCTTAAGTGGATTCTCAGCCCATGCATGCACACTCAGTATACTGAGATGATGCAAACACAGCAGAACCTTAAAAGTCAAACTCTCCTGAAGCCGTACAATTCGGATGCTCAACAAAGTCCATCCTTTGGTTGCATATCAATTACTTGGCACATATTGACGAACATCCATCTCCACTCATATCACACAATGCAAAATTCAAACACTTTTACGCCATCCTTGTGCCTCTGTTTAAAATGTTTGGTACAAATATACCGTGGAACCACATGGTAACAAATTTAATTAATCCGTAACCTTGTTTGCAACCCAAAACATATGCAAATTGAGGTCATGTTTCCCAATGAAATGAATGGAAAAGCAATTAATTCGTTCTAGCTCCAAAGTTAAAATGTAACTTATTTTAATCTGTGTCTGGTGAAAATATTTATTGCACAATACAGAAATAAGTAAAGAGTTAAAAACAGACCTTAATATGAAGAAATATCAGTGTGTTTGCTAATAAAGAGCCCTTAATATTAACAGCATGACAGCACAGTAAAGAATGATTTCCTTTAAATACCTATTGGAAAATTGTTTCCAAACCTGAACATGCAAATGGATTGTTATTCACTTAAATGTTCCACTGTAATCCAATCAAACGTATTAGTGGAGCCGCTGTGCATAGTGGTATATCTTTTTCCAACCATACTATCTCAGAAGCTCACAAGAAAATTAAATGATGCATTAAAGAAAAGAGCCTTTTTTTCTATTCATGAATTTTGCGAAAATAACCTCACCTTGCTTGTTCTACAGTGATAACAAAATGTTTTTTTTCCATGCCCAAAATAAAATTTTGAGGCAACATTTATCATTTTCACCTTGGCATGCACCATGTTTATGGAGTATGTTGTTACTACATTAACATCCAGTTCTGGATGTAGTACTAATTCGTTCGTCCAATTTTTCTCCAACATTCTCACGAGAGCACTTTAGTTTTCGCGTCACTCATTCAAGTAGTAATTACAGCCCTACCCAGAATGTAAACTCAGATTGACTGGGTCCACGGCAAGCCGAGCTGTGTCTTTGCTGATAAGTACAGCAGTAAGCTGTCTAAAATATTCATGCGCTGATGCAGAGTTGTTGTCCCTTGATGGGCCTCACCATGTGCAACATCTGTTCCTGATGTCATGCACGTTCCAGTGTGCCAGAAATGCCCTGATGGAGTCCGTCACGTCGCTGCCGTACGGAGCACATATGCACACACTCTGTTGAGATAAAATATCTGTGCCAATGATGGTGATCCAGTTGACTGAACAGAAGTATTGAACACCTCCGCTAATCCATACATATAGATTGGCCACTGCGGATCAGCGCTTCTGCCACTCACTGATGAATGTCTCAGTCAGTTGAGTGTTGGCTTAAAGGGTCCTGCCTGTATATATATATATATATATATATATATATATATATATATATATATATATATATATATATATATATATATATATATATATATATATATATAAAAATGTATATATATATATATATATATATATATATATATATATACTTTTTTTTTTTTTTTTTCACTGATCGGTGGTGGGTTTGGAACATAATCGCTCTGATTAATTAATTTGTGTTAACTGGATATAAGTTATTGATCTGGTGAAGACACGGTTCAAAACTGACCTCACATGCCAGGGACAGTCAGCAGCAGTCCAGGTGAATCCAGTCCCAGGTGCAGAGTCCAAACGAGAACCCGTCTTCCGTCACATCTTCCTCCCATCACGCAGCTCCCTCGATCACATGACTGGCCCACAACTGTCTGGCTACTTGTTTCGTGCCGTGATCAGGTGCAGCTCTGCACTGATATAAATAATGAATGACTCGTCCACTGTCACTTTTCATGACATGTCAAGCTGTGGCTCGGCCATTATTAGGGTCTGCTTTGCCCTCCCCCTCTTTCTTTCTGACTCCAGTTTTGTTATTGTTCTGGTTGACTTGCCTGCACACCTCCGCGTTGGGTCAGCTGTCAGTGCAGCTGATGGTTGCCACAGAGAAGAAAGAGTTGCTTCGGGTGATACAGAAAAAAAAAGCCTCTGCACCACAAGAGTGACAGCGGGGAATCTTCTCGAATCTGGCTCAGGTAGTGAAGCATTCTCAGCTAACATATTTTGTGTCCACTTGTACTGAATCCTGTCAGAGTTGTATTACAGGGTCCACAAAAAGCATTCAATATTTTCACTACAGCCTTTTGCTGCTCATGGTCACGATACCAGTATATGTTGCGGTTTATCTTGGCTGAATTTGGGTGAAACGTGCATCTCAGGGAGGTGCTAGCATTTTTAAAGTATATTAATTTCTACATAATCTTTCAAATACTTTTTGACAAAATTGTAATGTCACCTATGTATGCATATCCAGTAGTTGATGCTTGCATTTTATGTCAGCGTTTTTCAAACGCTGTGTCTCGGCACATTGGTTTGCCGCGAGATATTGACAGGTGTGCCGTGTGAAATTATCTCATTTGTTTGCTTGTGCGGTCTAGCGCCTGGCAGCGTAATCACGTAGTTACTACATTGTAGTACTCTTCTATACCAGTAGGTAGCAGCAGCAGCAGCAGAAGGTAGCTAATTGTCTTTGTTTCGAGACAAGCATATTAGTGACGCATGGATGCAGCGACAGGTGGATAGCAGGACAGTGATTGATGCGTTTTTGAAGTGGAAAACTGCTGAATCTGAAACTGGACCCTGGACAAAATCCAGATGCAGATGAAGGCCCTAGTAGGAGTGGAGGTCAAAAGAAAGCAAAAACGTCCAGTACATACAATTCAACGGAAGCTATCTTGCATTTGGATTTACTTGCACCGGAGATGCAACGGCACCAACTCCGTCTGTTGAAAAGCTCTATAACGTTATTCTTCAATGTTAAAAAATGTTTATAGACACAATATAACACGTATATTTTCAAAATAAGCTTTTTTTTTTCACAATTTCAGATGGTGGTGTGCCGCAGGATTCTTTCAATGAAAGACATGTGTCTTGACTCAAAAAAACTTTGTTTGAAAAACACTGTCTTATGTAACCAACTTATCATTGCTAGTCAGTAGTCTTGTGGTTCACCATTATCATTTTGCACCCTTAATGCGAATGTCAAACTGGCCATTTTCACTCGTGCACCAGAATAACATTGCTATTATCCATTTGGAAGTAAATCCATGTTCGTTGCTTTGACTAGAATGAAATACAGTATATCAAACACATGTTGTCTGTTATGTGCATGGACACATCACCAAACTCTTTATCAGAAGCCAACACTGTTAGCTAATATTATTCTGTCCAACCAAACAAACATAATGCTTACCTTTTATTTTTTAATATAATAAATATTTTTGAAAATAATAAAATATAGTTTAAGAACAAAAATAAAACTTGCGTGGGAATCGGATGTTAGTAGTCCGGCGACCTGACTGTGGTTTTTACTTAAAAGTGGCTTCGTATCTTCACCCAGGCTAGTTTATCTTGTGCGCCATGTGTGGAAAACCAAGGTGTTGGGGTGGTTATTATCCAAATTAGCCCAATTGGTATGTAACATCAGGGCAGATGGGCAGAACGACTCACTCAACAGACACATTTTGAGAAATAAGCTAATAATTTAAGATTTACTTGGTTGTTTAATTTCACACTTGATACGTGGGTAGGCACTCCAGAGACCCAACTATTTGTACATTAGCAATTAAAAATAAGCAATATGAAGCCAAATGGAAAAGGAATCTGCTGCCTTCAGAGTCACCCACCCAGAAGGAGAAATCATGGATTATTTACATACACATCTGTGTGTGAGAAATATGAATGAAGAACATCTGGCTGCAGGGAGGACAGCCCCTGCAAAGCAAACACAGGTTGTGCCGAAGAATCAGGGATAAATGTTGTTTTTAGGGAGGGATACGAAAACCCCCTCAACAACAAACAAATTGATTTCAGCTCTCTGTTTGTTCAAAAAGTGTTTTTGGTGCCACCAGGCCAGGCCTGAGGCGAGTGTCCACCAGCAGCTCTCATCTCCCACAGACTGAGCCCATCTCTCCATCTAAGCGGTAATAGCATCAAATCAAGGCCTGCGGCAAACAAACCCTGACAGATCCTCTCATTTGGGATTCACTTTGGGACAGCTGTGGTGCCATCCAAAAGCAGGGGAATGGTAAGGGGTGGGGCGTGCAGGGGCAGCAGTCAGTAATGTATGCAGAGCTTGTGCGCGTCCTGGATGACAGCAACACGAGCACTTGTCACTGGAGACATCAATTCTACTTAGTCACAGCACTGCGGGGGCCATCCGTATGACTTGCAGTGCTCTGCAAACTCTATTAATAATTATCTACCTTTCAGGGGTTCTTATCCCGACTATGGGATGACAGTGGAATACAATGGAGGAAATCCAGGAGAGCGTTGTCTGGCGCGACGCAAGAAACCCTCCTTCACTCTCACACTTGTCATGTCGTGTGACTGGGCAGCATAGTGCCAGACCTGCAGTTTATGTGAGAGGCATAAGGATTAGTTATGGGCCAGGAAGGTGGGGAGTTGAAGATCAGCAGAGCAAGCCAAAGAGATGGATGATAGAGAGAGCAAGACGGAGGGCGGTAACGATGGGACTCCTTTTTTGAAATATAAATCAAGGTTTTGAGTTGTGATTAATTTTTCATCCTGCTACTAAATTAAAAATGGGAACGGTCATCACTTATTTGTCAAATTGTCTCAGCTGAAAAGGTGCACGTCACGTCGGGTTTACGAAAGGTCAGCGGGGGGCGACAGTCTGACGAGGAAAGGGGCGGATCAAAGTGTGCTGATGCTGCCAAATATCCTTCTTAAATTACCACCTTGTTTGAGGGGCTTTACATCCAAATGGACTTGCTGCTCGGCTAGACTAAATGGAGATGACAAGATGTCAAATGTAACATCTGGAATGGCTTTGGCACACTTAGTCAACATACCTCCATGGTCCTACACAAGCGCAGCAAAGTTACGCACAGAATATACCGCGGCTCCCTTCCACGTATATCCTCTACTTAAAGCTAAAAAGCCTGGAAGTTAATACCCACATGCTCTAAATCAATACCACATTCCTTTCAGTGTAACCATTAATACAGCATGTATCATACTTTTCTCCTGATTATCATAAGCACTCACATTTGCGGTCATCATTTTGTGCTGCTTTTCCGAAATTGTAGCTGAACCATAAAGTGAAACGAATCCATTAGACCTCCTCGTTTTAGTTGATGCCTGCTGCCCATCTTTCCTCTGCATCTCGTCTTGCCGGTTCTCTTTGGGAAGAAAATGCATTGGTGGAGTGGCGGAAAAAAACATGTAAACACACAGCTCGAATAATCAACCTCCCACCGCGGTGCCTAGTGGACCTCATTTGCAAGATTAGAAGAGTTTACTTGTTGTACTTGTTCAAAATGGCAAACGTGTACGTACATCTATGTGTGCGTGCTTCACTCACCCAGCTGCCACCCAAAGGAGAAAGTGATACAATGCTCCCTTCTGTTCAAGCTAAAGACTGGCCAAGACAGAGGGATAAAGATCTACTAGTGTATCTCAGCTGTCTTTGGGGTCAACATATCCCTTTACATCCCTCAAAACAAACCCACAGCTCTCTCTGTTCTGCTATAAACCAGAATAATTAGCATTGGCAGTGCTTGTTTGTGTGAGGAAAAAAATGGTGAGGGACTCACCACATACCAGAAAATCTGTGAAAAACCATAAAAACATCTTTTAATAGTGTAATCACATTTAAAGCAATTAAAATAATATTCAAAGTATTCCTTTATGCCTATTCTCATTCCATATTGCAGCAATTCTACAATAACTTTGAGACACGATGGCTTTAGAGTGTGAAAACGATGGATTTAGAGTGTGAAAACAATTGTAAAGCATGATTATTGATTGTTTCCAGAGCTGGGCAGTCCGTCCAGACGGATGCCATTTTTGGGGTGGGGACTGAGAAATTTTTAAAAAGGGCTGGACTAAGCATGGCCGGAAGTGGATTTTAGTCCGGCCCACTAATCGGCCCTCATGCGTGTGACGTGCTCGCGAGGCGGCAAAATTTCATCTCAGCCTACTCGGTGAAAGGCTTCTTTTTAGGCTTCTTTCTACTCCCGCGTCGGCGTGAGCGACAACTGCTGTTGTAGGGATTGTGGTATTGACCCCCCCTTATAATGGTATGCCCCAGTAGCAGGTGGGAGGTGCGGGTTGCGTGATGTGACAATAGGGAAATACAGGCACGCTTGAACGAACGCTGCTGTCTCACGTCTCTTCTTACACAAACAACTGCCGCATTCATTCACATGACCGACGCATTGTGCTGTTGGCAATGGGTATGCACACATGCCACGCACACATCAGGAATTGTTGCTGCTCTTATCGGTCCATTATGTCACATGTTGCGATGACATACAGTTTCCCACAGAGGAGAGGATGCACCACGCAGCTCATTGCTGCTGCAAAGCAAACTAGATTGGCAGCTGCATGGGTGTTATGTCACGTATGTGTGTGTAAAGAAGCAACTCTCCCACGTTCCCCACTTGCAGCCACCTTCCAGATCGTTTTCGCCATACAATTAAATGCATCGTCTAATCATCTCGGTCCCTATGGTTGTAGTGGCCACGATATCCATTGTTGTCACTGTCTTTTTGAAGCGACGCCCCCCGACTTGGAACGTAACTGTTTCAAAACAACTTGTGTCCGCAAGTACACTCAAGGATGATGGCGGCACACATCAAGGTGGAGTTCATGCACTTCTTCTGTCCCGTCTTCCCAACTTGCGGAAATACGCCGTAGCAAACCTGCTGTGTAGTGGTTTGCTGGAATGCTTTTATTTTGAAGGCCGGCAAGTGTGAAGGAGGGGAAGAGTGGAAAATAAGTAACTTGTTGACTGCGAATTCATGCTGTCTGTTGGACCCAAATAATTATACAATACGAAAAAAACAACCCCGGGGCTTGCAATGGAAATAAGCACATGCAGTTCGGTAAGTACTAGTGGCGCGTTTGAAGCGTGTCCACAGCGGGCTTGAATAGTAAATTAGCCAGCTAATCATCTTTAAATAAACCTCTGCCGTTAGCATCCCCCCCGCGGCGGCGTCATGCACGTTTTTTTTTTTTTTGGGGGGGGGGCCTTTGGGGCGGAACGGGGCGGGGCGGGGGGTCGAGGTCGGAAGGGTACCCAGGCCAAGGGTGGAGGGTCGCGGCCGGACGGGCAAAAAAGGGTCAAGTGCCCAGCTCTGATTGTTTCTCATTACCAGTTGAAGTTTACTGTAAAACTGACATTTAAAACAAAAGAATAATTTTATTTGAACACCAAAATGTTCAACCAAACCATATAATTTAATCTAATTAAAAACTATTATCTTAATGCTAACATATAATGCTGAAATGCCTTAGATGTGCTAATGGTAACTAGCATGGATGTTGCTGTATTTACAAACCTTCAAACAACTGCGACTTAAACAGACACACACATACACAGAACAGCAAGACATACCAAAGTTCTTAAAATTAATGATTGTAAGGAGTAAAATAAAGGATATTTGTCTACAAAATTGCAATCTTAACAGATGAATGCAACTGTTATCTTTAACTGTCAAATTTGAGGACACATATTTTAGGCAGACTAAACGGAATTACACAAAAATTCTATAAAATAAAATAAAATACAATTAACCAGCTTAATTCATTATCAAGCACAGAATGACATAATGAGCAGTGACTGAAAAGTGAACAATTCAACATTGTATAGGAAGTTGGAACTCACAGGAACACAAACTCAAGCTGAATAGAAGAATACCTGCAGACGAAAGCTGCATTTTATAGAACTTTTTTTTTCTAAAGGCTTACATAAAGAACAAAAATAAAAAAGGTAATGGGATGCTGGATGACTTAAAATACATAAATACATTGAACTAATAATTGATTATATAAATTATACTTACTGCGACGTTATGAAAGATAGGGGCATACTATGTGTACTCCTCTTCTAGAGCTTCAGGTGCTAAGGAGGTAAGTGCTCAGATTTTCGAGATGTGAATTGGAAACATCAGCACGAAAATAAATGTTCATAGCAAATGCGGGTTTGTTTAGTCACATCTGGCAGAGTGGCTCCTGTAGCCTCATTCCCTCATCTCTCGTCAAGAGGCTCAGGAAAAGCATCTGTTACTTGGGACATCTTGGGAGACGGGGCAGCCTAACAGCTTGTGTTTGAGGATGAGGAAAAGGAAAAGGTTGCTTTGATTTTCAAAAGGCGACGTGATTTGTACACTTCCCGTGAGTCTCCTGACCTCGCCTTGTGAAGCAGACAGACAATTGTGTGATATACAGTGTGTATACGTTGTTGTTTTGCAGCAAAATGGGCAAACTGGAAAACGATGGTATCCTGGGACTCTATACTGAAAATGGCAAATATTCAGTTTTATTGTTGTTATTTTTTAAGTCAGATCAGACTGGAATTTACTGTGTCTCCTACTGTACACTTATTAAATTGTAAATGCCATGTTAATCTTCCACTATATAGAAAAAAACAAAATATAATCCTAAATCTGCACATCCATCTTGCTGAGTTAGCGGTTAGCCTGCGTATTTGTTGGTCTACATCACCTTCCTACATCTATTATTAGCTAGCCGTTCGCTCACTTCCTTCCACTGCATCCTGATTGTATTTTCATTCATGCCTCCATCACGTCCTCATGCGCTGTGTACTTTCCCTGCTACTTCCTCTGGAAGGTCAAATTGTCCAAGTGGTTTTTGGAAAGCAGTTATTGAGAGCTAGTTCATAGTGCCCTTGCCACACTCACTTCTGCAATATCGCTGCCCAATTACCCTGCCACTTAATTATCTTTTACACTCGCTGTTGTAAAGCCACGCTGTGTTTTCTAAAGTGCATGGATTACCTGAACGAGAACATTATCATACCAAGTAGAACAAGGAAAATGGGGTGGCTTTGAAACCTTTTGTAAATATTAGTTTGATTATTTCATGCTATGGCTCAGATGCTCATCCCAAGTGACTCATAAATCTGGAGCCCATTTGCAAAGCGGAGACATACAAGTAAAGGAACGTAGCTGAAGGGTACAACCGTTCCACATAATATGTGTTGTATTGAAGCGGGTCTTGGTCAAATTAGGTAGACGCTTGATTTAAATTGAAAAAGGGGCCCTTTCAAAGAACGAACTAGATTAGTTCCGCTGATAGACGATCGCTTGAAATCCCCGCGAGTTTGACCGGTTGCAGTAAAGCTGATTGATATCAGTAAAGATGTTGTCCTTAGGGCTCCTACAGGGGGATATGGCTATTTATACGTAATAGATGAAAGACAGAAAATGGTTTAGTGGTACACATGCCATTGTTTACATTGTCTAACTTCATTTAGCTAGCTTTCCTGACATTGTAAGGCCTGTTAGCATCAAGTCATTGATAAAACAAAGCACACATCTCTGGACGTAGCTCTAAATATGCACCTCGTGAGCGGTGTTGACCTTTTAATCACGGTATATTTAACACACATCCCTGTGGTACTATTCATTATTGTAACCCAAGTGCCTTAATGGAAACGAGAAATTGT
Source organism: Filicampus tigris (assembly GCF_054856515.1). Lineage (NCBI taxonomy): Eukaryota > Metazoa > Chordata > Actinopteri > Syngnathiformes > Syngnathidae > Filicampus > Filicampus tigris. The sequence continues at coordinate 13,980,148 of NC_141224.1, forward strand.
GGTTCCCTCTCAACCGAAACCTGCTCATTATTCTCCATGTGAACAGCCTGTTGGCTTCATTAAGGTTTTGCTGCACTTTGTGCTCAGGAGACAAACACAACTCTAAGGCGGAGGAGGAAGTGTAAAGTGGGAAGGAGGATAATAGTAGGCTGCGGTTGAGCCCCTGCATGCTTGAAGTGGAATATGATTGATTAGTGCGCTCTTGGGTTGACATGCCCTCACTGCAGCTGAAACCTGTTAACTCAATTCGCGCAGACCTGGGCGAAGCAAATGTGTTGTGACTGCCACATGGCAAATATTATGGTTGGCTGGCCAGGCTGTGGCTCAAGTAGGCTACGAGTGATATAAACAAACAGTCGCGTACGGGACGGAGGGTGTGCGTGACACCGCATCTCCATGTTTGGTAGCGTGTTTGTGTACATACGGATCCATGGAATGATTGGTTGTGTTCTTCCGCGGCTGACAAGAAACATAACACTACGTGACAGAAACACAGTATGGCTGAACATCCGTTTTAAAACACACTTGAGGTAATGCGAACAGAAATAAACTGTATATCCTGTGCATTACTTTGGAAAGTACACAGAAATATATCACATAGAGTACACACAATCAGTTTGACCAAACATTCACCTTATGTCCATTCTGCTCTCCTTATTATTCCTGTACGGGTTCATGTGGCTTGAACACAACTCGGACAAAGGTCAGATTAAATCACTCTCGGGTAAAGTCAGAGCCTGGTCCTGTTGGGGAAAACAATAAGACACAGCGTGGTGAGCAGGGTGTGAGCGTGTCTGTCAGCAGCCATTAGCACTTCTATTAAAGCCTCAATGAAATCATGCCTCGCCGAGAGCTATTGAGCGTCTGTGGGGCCAATGAGTTGCGCTTCCCTCGATGCCTCACTGGCTATGTTTACATGGACAGCAATAGTCCAATATTAACTCAATTAAAGCAACGCCCGCAGTCAGAGGCTGCCCCGTAAACAGCATTTTACCTTTATCCAAATGAGCTCCCATTCAAAGAGATATTCATAACAATAACCATTTTAGCTATGTGCTTGTGTGGCTTTTCTCCAGGTACTGCAGTTTTTCTTCAACAACTATAAAACATGCATGTTAGGTTAATTGAAGGCTATAAATTGCCCATATGCGAGTGTGAATGGTTGTTTTGTCTATACACTCGGCCTACTGTATGTACCCTGCAATTGACTGGGACTCCAACGTCAGTTGGCAAAGGTTCCTGCTCATTTCGATAAGTGATAGCGATAAGTGGGAGAAAATGATTGGATGGATAACAACATTATGACAGATATGCAGTTTAGCGAATTATACCTTGGCCAAGCAGGTTATGTTTTAATTAAAAGCGTGAAGGTGAGAGGTATGGTTCTCACCCATTAGCTGGTTGGATTGTGTTTTAGTCAGCAAGATTACACAAAAACTGTAGCATTGACTTCCATGAAACTTTGTGGATAGGTGCTACGTGTGCATAGCTAACATCCAGTAAGTTGTTTATAGAGGAATGTATATTTTCTTGTCTCTGTCAGCTGTCAAAAAAAGTGGCGCTGTAATTCAATTTAGAGGGTGCTTCAGCACCCTAAAAAATGGACTCAAACACTTTGGCACCATGGGAAAGCTGTACTCATGTGTGTCTTGGATTTGCAAAACAACATCGCAAAAGCAACAACCAATAATGACAGAAGAATAACAAATTGTATGATGTAAAGTGAACTGTGTTCATCTTTTATTACTGCATCCATGGGCGCTTATTAGAATTAAATGTGAATAGAAGAAAGGTGAATTTATTGTTTTGAAGTTGTAATTAAGTATACAGTAGTTAACTAATTTGCTAGTTACAAAACAATTTAAAGTTGAATTGCTTTCCTTGACATTTCTGTGTCTGTGAAATTATCAAGGGTCATTATTTGCATGAGTACTTCCATTTTAGGTTAATTCAGTTGCAACAAACTGCAATTAACTTGTTTCGACAAATCTATGACAGTTAAGAATGGTAATTGGGGCCAATTTGCTAATTGCTATACACGGCCTTTAGATTATGTGAATTTCCTGGCATGTCCTTTCATCTGCACTCCGATTGCTTACAGGTGCGTTGGCAATACATCGCCATTCCCGCGACACATGGGTAGAACGTCTTAGTCACTCCCACTGTCCTGTGCTGTCCTGTCCTGTAGTATTTGCCACTTGTTACATTCCTTCCTCACAGGGTTTAGCATTGTCTTCCCAATCCACAAAATACACATTAGAAACGTTAGAAAAGTACATTTAAAAGATGAGTGGTAAATGTCAGTATGTCACTTTTTCTGTTCAATTAGTCAAACAATCATTGCATTAAAATGTATTTCAAAATGTTTTTCTCCTTCCCCTTTTTTTAACAATTACTGTTTCCGATGAGCTGTTACTTGGTTGGGTTTTTACTTTTTTCTTATGAGCCAAATTTCAGTTACGAATGAGCTTCAAATACTCCGCCACTCAAGTGAAGTTGAAAAAAAAAGTTATTTATTGAGTAGTACACGTAGTCACATAAATGCACAATAAAAACACTTGCAAAGAACATTGAGGAAATGCTTACGCTGAACTAACCATGTGGTAAACAGCCAACCAGACTGACTCCACCCACTAGGCCACACCCTTAAAAGGCACACATAATGCCTGAATGTACTAGTGTGTGTTCTGCTTAACTTCACTTTATATATTGTAATAAAATTTGGTGTTTGTTGGGAAGCTGGAACAGATTATTGCAATTCCATGAATTTCAATACGGAAAATCGATTCGCTATACAAGTAAATTGAGTTAAAAGCTTGGTCACTTAACAAATTCAACTCAACAAGTCAAGTGACCGCTATTTGAATAAAGTGTAGGTCAACCAGCATCCTGGAACGCTTGTACCTCTCCTGTGAAGGCTTTTCCTATTAGTGGAGGAGAACCTGCAGAACCCTTGCATGATCAAATAGGCTTGAAAGGTTCATTCAAAGTGGAAGTTCATTATTTTACCACTGCAGAAGACCACTGTCATGCAAATTCAACCATACCAGCTCATTAACATCTGTGTCCACAGCTTTCTGGGTCACCTGACTGTGAATATGGAAATCAGTTTGAGGATTTATTTGATCTTCATGGTTTCTGGGTTATGGTCCATGTCCGTATACTAGGACCGTTGTCCTCACAAGTGAGACTAGTAGAAAAACTAGGGCACACTATTAGAAAGACTGTCTAATCAGTCATTTGTTTTTCCACTACTAATGCAACTTTTAGCCCACTATAGTCTGACTTAAAATGGATATCAATGATATTTAATAACTGGTATTATTTTCCATAAATTCAGGTTAAGGACCATGTACTTTGTACTTCTACAGTTCGTCTACCAAGTACCACCTTCAAGAATATTCGGCTCTCCAAGTACCACCATAAACACATTTTTGAACATAATTCTAAAAGATTAAAGGCAAATGTATGGTACCTTAAAGTAAAATACAACTTGATTGTACTTAGTTAATGTAATGCATTGGATTAAAAAAAAAAACAAGATGCTGTAACATACGTTGATTGTGCTTACTAATACGACAAGTTTGGCATAATAGCTGGACAATTACATGTGTGCTAATAGTAGCACTAGTGACATCATAAAATTCTACTGGTAAGCATCTAGTGCAGGGATGTCCAAATTCCGGCTCAGGGGCCAAATGCGGCCGTGTTCAAATTTCTACCGGCCCGTAGCCTCTGGCATAAAATTAATAATGAGTGGCCCGTCAGTAGTGTTGACCACAGTGCAAAAAACACACACACACACACATACACACACACGCACAAAAAAACTGTTTTATATTTCACCACCAGCTGGCAGCAGACCTATGGCTGCCCTCTCGGGTACTTACGGAAATACGCTCCAAGTGTGCTCTGCATCTCCAAACAAATCACTCAAACTGTCATGTTAGGTGTCAAAGTGAACATCTCGCAGCATGACCTTTTGTGTGGCCCTTTCTAGCCCATTTCTTAAAGCATATTGTCATATTTTTTTCATTGAAATACAAGACAACTGTGTCTGCCGAGTTCGCTAAGAGACTGTGGCTGTTTTCAAGAAATTCACTATCAAGAGTCACTACCAGACGAAACATGGAAACTATGACAAGGTGACTGGTAACGAACTCCGTGAAAAATTAAAGCAACTGGAAGCTGAATGGCCGGCCCCGACACATTCTCACCTCACCAATTCTGGCCCTCTTTGCAAAACATTTGGACACCCACGATCTAGTGCTTCACTAGTAGTAGTTGGGCACAGATGTCACAGTTTTGCTTAACTAGTAAAAGGTAGATGTGTTACTAGTGTGAAGAAATTTCATACCATAGTGGAAGGTAGTGCCCTCCATCCATTATCTATACCGCTTATCTTCACAAGGGTCGCCCTGAATTGGTTGCTAGCCAATCGCAGGGCACACAGAGACAAACAAACATCTGCACTCAAAATCACACCAAGGGGAAATTTAGAGTGTCCAATAAACCTCTCAAGCATGTTTTTGTAATGTGGGAGGAAACCGGAGTACCCGGAGAAAACCCTGTGAACTGTGAGGCGGACGTGCTAAGCAATCGACCACCGGGCTGCCTGGAAGGTAGTGGTGAAATGATCATTTTTATTGATTTATTTTACCAGTAAGACAGTCTAGTGTGCCATAGTTGTTCTACTAAAGTGCTAAATTGCTAGTGAACAATGAGCCTACTAGTACATGGACCATAATCTGGAGATACAGGATATCAAATAAATGCTTCGATGCCTTTCCATATGTGAAGGCATGACAGTTTTTGGAATATCAGGGAGATTGAGGACAGTAGAATTTGTGCAGAAGTTCAACACAATTGTCACTAGTGTCCATGTTTGACAGGCCCGCAGTGAGTATCTGTCTTCTCAGTCTACCTCTTATCTGATCCCATCAGCTCGTGATGCACATGTGCATGCACACCCACACGCACACACACACACACTCGCACGCACACACACGCATACAATAACAGTTCCCTGGGTCACCTCTGTTCCCTGCCCATTCGAGGAAAATGACGTATTTGATGGCACTGTCCACCTCCTCCTTCTCCACAGACTCAAAGGCACCACAACCCGACGGGGTTGGCGTGAGGGGCAGCGTAGGTTGGCGCTGACACATTTGTACTGCTCGCGCCTTCAAAAGGCATCGGCTGCATAGTGGCCCGTGCTGTATTTATTTATTTTTTTTTGCTTCGCCGCTTTGTTTGTCGCTCCTAATTAGCTCGGCGGACGAGCGGTTTTGAACGTGGGCCCTGCGAGCCACCGCAGCTAATCAAGACTAGCTGAGACGAAGCCGGAGATGAAGAGCGGAGTGACGCTGACCTGAAAATGTCAGCTGGTGTTGCCTTTCTTATTGTTCACTGATGCTCTCGATCGCGCTTCAGGCTCTTTGCATACATTTGGTCCATAGTGATTTTCTTTTGGAGTGCTCCGATGGCGGTGAGATTTAACACAAATAAAGGCCTTATTGCCGTTTTTTAAAAGGATGGAAGGTCATTATGGGGAAATCTTAGCAGCCCACGCTATTCCTGTTGCGAGCAATGAGGCTCATTATGCTTGCCGAGAGACTGCAGGTCAAAACGCCGCCACCTGCACTTAGTCAGAGGTGACGTTGGACAGCACATTTCAGTCTTTGGCTGTCGTCCTGTTTGCTATTCGGCCATAAAGGAGATGATAAAGACTGACAGATGCCAGTCCCTCTGGGCTTACGTGATTGATGGCGGGAATGGAATGTGTTTCGATATATTTGCATCCATGGTCTTATTGTTCAAAATATTTCAGATGCATAAACTGTAGTTATTAGAGGGTAGAGTTAGAGTGAAGGATGATGACAATTTATTTCAAAACCATGACCTGTATAATGGGGTCTTCAACCACAGGCTACACTCGTGTGTTTAGCTTTTCTGGCCCCGAAAAATCAATATCACCTTGCCTGATATTTTTGCAGGGGGTATATTCAGCACAAAGGACACAAGATGTAATCTTAGGTTTATGTCACAACAAATCTGCTGTGTTTGACAGGAAGACACATTGCACCAGAACAGCATCAACTAATCTCAACCATCGGGGTTGGTGTGGGGAAATGAGAAATATGTATAACATAAATAGTTGGAAATTCCAAATTTCAGCTCTGGAAAATTATTCTCACACTGTGAGGATAACGGAACTTTCATTCTTTTATTTATGTTGATGTTGCTACTTTTGGCATGTCTCAACAATGTTTCAATTCGTCAACTCTTGCATGTTCACAAACATTGTGAAATTTTGAAACACAGCATCTTAGCAATTAATTAACCAACGCTCAAATATTTTTAAAATAACAACAGAAACACCACAACTTTGTTGGCTGGAGTCATAATTGAATTAAATCTATTAACTAACACATCAGGGGAATAGTTGAATAAAATATAATTAAAACAATTGTAATACAGGTAGATTTTTTTTTACTTTCATGTTCATATGCTCTAATTACTGGTGTGCAGGAATAAATAACAAATAGGTCCAACAAATTAAGGTGCCTTCATTTCCACTATAGCTGGAATATTTGCATATAGGCAACGGTACACACAGGTACAGTGTAATTTCAAGTAAATTACCAAGTTAATTAGAGTAGATGGCAAATAATTTTGATCGTAAGGAATACAGTAATTAGATATAATGAAATAAAAGTATATAATACTGCAACTGCATATCTTTATTCCAAATATAATAAAAAGAGAAACTAAACTCGGAATTTTTATTCCTATAATAGCTATACTACAACAATTCAAAGGTTTCTATTTTGGGACATGTCTGTAGTACACATTTAAAAAAAGGTTGTGTGTCACTCTAGAACATAATCATAGACGCGCACATCATTGGCGAGTGATCATGTTCAAGTCTTCTGGAACCCTTGCCATTGGAGATGCCGTATCCATAATGTTAGCCTTAGAAAAGGTCATCTTCAATACTGCAGTAAGATGCCACACTTTAATTAATGTGATTGACTGTTTGCATACTCTATGTAATTTGTACGTATGTACTGTAGAGTTTATATGGGCTCGTTAATGTTCATGTGTGGACATCTATGAACTCCGGTAATTACAGCACACATGTTCTTTTCCCTGCTGGTAAAAGTGAAGGCTTGATTTGACGTAGGCGTTTATGGGGATGATTCACTCGGCAACTTTACTTTTTTATTTGTTTATTTGATAGTCACAGATTGTTGTTGTAAGTTGTACATTTGTCAGACTGTGGTGCAGGCAGCGTGGGTTCAGTTCCCACTCTGTGATGGTGTGAATGTGAGAGTGAATGCTTGTTTGTCTCTCTGTACCGTTCGACCGACTGGCGACCAGTCCAGGGTGCAGTCCAAAAATCAGCTGGGATAGGGTCCAGCTTCCTGCGACCGCGATATACTGTACGTGGAATAAAACGAAAAAAAAAAAATCAACAAATAATGAAATACAGGAGGAGACCCACTTCTAGATAAAGACACACAGCAAACAAATGTACATTATAGAACGCATAACAAGTAAAAAAAATATAGTGATTACAGCTTGAAGTGAAGCATTCATTGACTTCACAATTTGCATTCCTGTCTGGGCGAATGACATCATATCTGCGCCATGTCACGTTTCAACCACATGAAAAATAACAATGGAGGAAGCAGAGAGATTTGTGTTTCCAAACTGGAAATGCATCACTATTTTGCGTTTGTGCCGGCTGAAGAAAATATTAAGGTGTGTTGCACCTTCTGTGCTGTTGACAAAGTGTTTTCTAGCTTCAGAAAAACTACCAGTATGTCAAAATAAATAAAGAAAATGCAAAACAAAAAGCATATGGATAGCAGCACATTCGAGCTTAAAGAGAAAAACTTATAAGGCTGTGTGACTGTATGAGGTCCCCAATCATTCATTAATCATTATATTAATATAATGTACATTCTACATGTTGCATGTCAGGCCAAAACAGACTGCCTTTAAAAAAAAAATATGTGTTATTTTTTTCAATATAGAAACAAGCAGCTTTTTATGTTAAGTGAAATCCATAAACACTCTTCCCCCCCCAAAAAATACTTACGTTACATCAAAAAAGGTTGCCTTCATTTTATTTTTAGTTAAAAAAGAAACTTTATTCTGAAACATCACGGTTAAAAATGCACTTCCAAATAAATATTGGCAAAACTAGTTGTCAATTTTGTTAAGCGGATTTGTCCCGGTCTGTTGAATGTAGCAAATAAAGTAACTATAAATAAGTAAGTATAATCCAATCTAGTTACTTTTAAAATGAAGTAAGCAGTAATGTAACCAAGTTACATTTAAAGTCAAGTAACTAGTAAAGCATCAGTTACTTTTTGAAGGTAACAACACTGTCACAAGTATTGCAAATGCATGTCTCTTTCTTGTTACATTGTAAAATTCAGCCCTGTGCCAGATCGTATTACCAAACAGCATATTTTGTGTGTAATTGTGAGGGCATGCTGCTCTGGTGAAAGTTGTATACTTATTAGTCATAATGAAGATGCAGTAGAGCTTGTGCGCTCCTCTCATGCCCGACCATCTCCATGTGTAAGCTGACAGCTGAATGTTGCCAACTTTGCTTGTTACTCACTCTCGTGTGTGTGCCCCGGAGCACCGCGCTGCCGCTACTCAAACATGTATGCTAATGAACAGGGAAAAAAACAACAACAGGAAAACAGCAAATAAATATTTGCTTTGCTCAACTGTGATATGTTTTTTTAACCTTGCAATTAACACAACATTGCAAGAGAGATAAATAACCAAGCACATTTTACCTCTTTTAATTTTGCAGAGCCTACTCTTTTTTTTTTTCATTAAATCCTACCTGTTCATGGATTCAACAATTTAATAGGAGAGCTTTGCCAGGGGCATCAGCTTTTTTGATCGGGTTGTTGCTATTGGAAATGGTGGCACTTAGACATGCGGGCCTGTTCTTAGCCTTGATAAAGCCAGCTATCTGTTCTAGCCTCTTGGCGCTCTGTGGCCCTGCACACTCTATGGCAACAAGCCGCCCTGATCACCGGCCGTGCTTTGGTGCCTGCAAGTCACGCTCCAAGGGAAAACGGAGAACGGATGGAGATAAACGCCTGTTTCGATGCACCCGAACTCCCGTTCCCTCAATCTGTTCACCTCCTTCACTGACTGATTATGGAACTGAGCTGCAGTCGAATCGTTTGTATTTTGTGTCACATGTCCTGCTTGCGGCCTCCCCCCTTCCCCTTCACCTCGGTTATGTTGAATCATCTGCGACTGAGTAAGTGGAGCACATGGTCACCCACCCCCCCGGCTGCGAGGGGCCAGTGCCAGTCCCGGATGCCCAAGGAGCGCGAAGAGACGGGAGGCAAGACTTTGCTGAGATCGCCCCTCCCTCGCCGCCTGCAGCCCTGAGAGATCAAGCCGAACATGGGTGGCCCTGTCTGAGGCTGTTTGCTCTTAATTGAGTTGCTCACTCAGCCACTCTCCCTGAAGGGACACCTCTGTGTCACTTCCTATGATTAACCTAAATTTCAGCCATCATCCAAGACGTTGTTGTGTTGTGCTAAGGCCGCCAGTACGTGTTGAGACATGCACAATAAAAGAGCAAGGAGGGGAAAATAAAGGCGAGTGCCAAGGTAAGATGTGATGATGGCGGCAGAATATATATCATAGGAGCAGTTAATGCCCACATTTGCACATAAAACAGAGAAGTGGGGCTGGAAATAATTAGGATATCAGGTAAAAGGGCCCACTTTCCTGCCTCAGCAAAAAAAGCTACACAGCGCTGATGTCACCCAGTGTGCATTGAGCTGGTCAAGTGGATTTAAAAATGACTTCTTGTCATAGCCCGTTCCATTTAACAGCGTCGGTGCGGACCAAATTGGGCTTTTTAGCTCTGGCCAGGCTCCAGGGGACAGGCTGCTTATGTATGGGCTTTTCCAGGAGTTAGCCTTGGGATTGGTTGCTCATTTCCCTCCAGTCACAGGTAGCGGGACCTCAAAGGCTGCGAGCAAAGACTAAACCAATCAGACCTTTCATTTATTGGCACCCCAAGAAGCGGAATAAATCACGTCAACAAGCATCGACCAGCACCTTCGTCACAAACAGTAGCTCAGAACTACTCATGGATTTGCTGCGTTTTGATCAATGCGAAGCCTTGATGGCCGAGCGTTTGGCGAGATGCATTGTTTTCCATTTTGCCTTTCACAGCTTTTTCCTCGCGTGTGCTCGCACTTGATTCTTTCCTCACTTGCCTCCTTTTTTTTTTCATGCCTGGTTTGTTTTCCAAACACTTGTGTGCGTCGGCAGCCATCTCCCTGCCAAAGCACTCATGGAGAAGTGATGGGCATGGGGAGTCTGTGGGCCAGCAACCATGAAATAAATATGGATGGTCATGAGTGAGATGAGCGGGGATCATCTGTTTCGCCATCTGCTTGTGCGAGAGCGTGGATGTAATGACTGTAGTAGTGCCTAGCCCAGTGAGTCCTTCATTGCGGGGAAGCTTGACGCCAATTGCACACTTGCTGGGATACATAAACACAGCCCTTGCATGCATACGTATGCACACATCCAGGCGTGCGCATGTGTTTTATACCCCTACCAATCTCGACAATAATGCTGCAAGCTTTCAGCTCTTACCCCAAAGGATGCAGTTTGCACGCAGACACAACGGTGGCTTACCGCCAGCAGACAGGTACACAACTTTGCTGCATGTGTCACTTTATGGCCCAGTGTGGCCATTAGAAATGACAGGCTGACAATTTCCAGGCACAATTGTTGTTGGGGATTGTTCAACTGCCAGTGTCCTACCATATGACAATCCGTCCCTTCACGGACAACAATATGAGACTTGTATTGGGCCTTGCATGCAATAAACTGCTGCACCGATACCGGCAGCACCACCGCTCAAATCATCCGTACAACTGCCTTTTTTTTTTTTTTTTCATGAACAACTGCTGGTTATGTGCAAAGCTGCATTCGCATATATACAAAATATTGTATGTATATGAAAATAATGAGAGGAAATGGGGGATACGTTCCGGACTCAGTCATGGTATAAGTGGAAACAAAGCAAATTGAAAATCATTAAAACTTACTTAAACTTATGTAAACACACTTTTATATATAACGTATCCCTTCCTCACTTTCTTTGCACAGTTCTCCAAATAAGAGGCAAAGTGTGCTTCAAACTGTTCATTTGTCACTCACGGTTGAACTTTACTGTAAAACTGAAACATTAACAACAGCACACTTTTAAAACATATATTATTTGACTAATTACTGTAGACTAGCTTAACGCTACTTTAAATTGAGAAGCACCATTGCCAGGCGAAGGAAATTATAAAAGCAAACACTACTTTAACATACACGGAGCATTAACACATACAGAGTTTACAACAATATAGTACAGTAGGCATACTGTATATTCTCTCTGATCTACAGGAACAATGATTTTTCGAGGAGCTTGGAGGTTGGGGCCTTCTCTGCCTCTTCTTATGTTCATTACACTGCATCTCTCCCAGTATAATTCGGTGCTGCCTGAAATGTGGCACAACATGGAACAACAACCATTGAAAGAACGATAACGAAAATAACCTTGGAACAGGTTGATTGTAAACAGCAGTGTGTCATTAATGGGTATAAAAGGAACATCCACAAAAAGCACTGATAGGTTCATTGCTTTGTGAACATCAGCATGACCAAATAGTCCAACACTGTATCAGCAACATTTCTATATGCACAATTGCAAGGCATTTCAGGATTTTATCATCTAGAGTCCGTGATATCAACAAAAGATACTGTATGGAGATATTTCTGCACGTAAGCAGCAAGGCCGAAAACCAACAATGAGCATTAAAATCCGGCATGAAGGATATTGCCACATGGGCACAGAACCTCTTCAGAAACCATTGTGAGTTCAAGGTTCCTCACCATTTCTACAAACGCAAGCCAGAACTGCACCATGCAAAGCAAAGCCAGATATCAACAGAAAACAGTACCGGCTTCCCTGGCCACAAGATCATTTGAGATGGACTGGCACAAAGTTGGAAAATGCACTGTGGTCTGACGAGTCCACATTTGAACTGTTTTTGGAAAGCATGGATGTCGCGTCCTTCGGGCCAAAGAGGAAAAAGACCTGGACCAGAGTGTTATCAGCAAGTTCAAAAGCCAACATCCGTGATGGTACGGTGGTGTGTTAGTCATGTCATGGGTAACTTTCACATGTGTGAAGGAACTATTAATGCTGAAAGGTGTGTACAGGTTTTGGAGCAATGCTGCCATCCAAGCAATGTCTTTTTCAGGGATGTAATTCAGCAAGACAATGTCAAGCCACATTCTGCATGTGTTACAACAGTGTGGCTACGTAATAAAAGAGTGTGAGTAGTACAATGGTCTCCCAGAAGTACAGACCTGTCTCCCATTGAAAATATGCGGTGCGTTATGAAGCACAAAATATGACAATGGAGACCCTGGACTGTTGAGCAATTAAAGTTGTACATCAAGCAAGAATGGAAAAGAATTCCACCTACAATGCTTCAACAGTGTCCTTAGTTCCTGAACACTTCTTGAGTGTTGTTAAAAGGAAAAGTGAAAGCGAAGTCGCAGCTTTTTTGGAACACGTTGCAGGCATCCATTCATAATGATTGAATATCTGCAAAAAAAAAAAAACAGTAAAGTTTAACAGTTTGAACATTAAATATATTGTCTTGTCCAAATTCACTGGAATTGGGGTTTGTGCAAGTGGCAGAAAAAAATGTTTTATTGGTTTTATATTTAATTAATTGAATATCAAGAAAATTCTCTATCCATAATATTGGCAATAATCGGGTGTTGATATGCCTAAAGTGTGAGTATCATTTTTATGCTAAAATTTGTCACTCAAGTTCATCCAAATACTAGGGCAGGTCGCATGATTTTCCTCTTTTCATGGTAAATGACAACTTTAATTGAGACTGTTAGTCAAATTCATAACTGTAAAAATATGAATGCATTCTTTGAGGTTCCACTGTGTTTTGAGTTTGGAGTGTAGACCTTGCCCTCATTCTGCTAAGTGAATGCTTATTTAGAAGCAACAACAACAACAACAACAAAAAGAAACAGGCTCTTGCATAATACATAGTTCTAATGGGAAGGTTTGAGCAGGGGTGGCCGTGTTGCAGGTGGGGAGCGGGGGTGCACAGTAGGAGCTCTCAAAATCAATCTTGATGCTTGGATGGAATCATAGAGCGCAAAGAAAATGGCAAACATTTCTGTGGCTCAATGGCCTGATGCTTCCATAAATATGTTTTTATGGCTCTGAATGAGTTGGAGCTGAGATATTTGCTGCTCATAAAGGTGCGCGTGTGTGCATGTGTTTGTGCGTGCGCGCGCAATTGTGTATGTGCTTGACTTTAGATCTGAATGCTTCATGCTGGAGCGCATAAAACATTTCTAATTTAATTAGCACATACAAAGGGAGAGTCAATACCATGTCAGTCACAGTGTTGAATAATGTTGCAAATCAGGAGTTAAGTGTTAGAAAGGAGCTTAATTGCCGACACTATCTTGTTCTACAGTATATCTCGCAGGCGAGCCCATTATGCACAATGCTGGACTGACCATTTGCACGAGTTACCAATGACGCAAGCCCCGCAAATCAAATTCTGTCTCATTTAGCGGATCCTCTGCGGACAAACGGAACATCGTGCTGTCCCTGATTTTTCATCCATCTTTTGCCATCTAAGTGTTGTCTTGGGAACTCGGAGAAAAGCTTGCAGCTGTGGGTGGAGTGGGGTGAGGGACACTGTTAAGAGGCTCTTGAACTATAGTCTACTGTCAGTGTAGAGCGCTGAATGAGAAAAGCATCCAAGAGGAGAAATGAGAAGAGAAAGAAGCAAGGCCTGCGATGATTTGTTTTTCTTGTCTGCACCCCCTGAAGCCAGCAGCCGTGCTGTCACTGAAACACAGTGCTGTGAAACCGAGAGTGTCATGTAAAGATTCATGGCATCACAGTTGCAGTCAAACCTCCAAAATTGTAAACAATCTGTTCCGTGATGCTAGCTGACTTCCAGGTTGTTCAAATTACGAAACAACTTTTCACAGAAGGAATTGTGTAAAGTAAATTCATTCCAGCTTTCATAAAACCTTTTCTTTTTTTTCCTTTTTTTTTTTACCTGTACAGACAGTGTTAAGTAACATTTTGGCATTCTTATACAAATATATAACCACTAAATAGTAACACTAAATTTAACTCAAAGTAAAATTGATCACCCGAATGAAGCTGTTTCGCTGTTTGTTGGTAAGCTTCTCAGGTTCATTATTTTCATGCTACCATGAAAAAATTTTTTGTTGAATGAACTCATTTTTATTTAAAATTAGACTATACATCTACTTAAAAAATACATCTGGAGCCAGATGATTTAATTTCGTACAACCACTTGATGAAAAAAAATTGAGTAAATTCAACAAAAACCTTTTCGGTGTAGCTATTGTGTGTATCTAAATTTGTTAGCATCTGCTTGGTGAAATGAAGCTGTGCAATCTGTACACGAAAGAACACAGTTATTACCGTATTTACTTTTTTCCATTGGCTTGTTTTATATATATGGCCTGAGAGTGTTTTTAATGCAAATATTTACTATAAGTCCAAGTTTAACTTTATTAGCATTGGTTAGAAAGATAGACTATGGTCCGTTCTGACTTGCGTACAAATTTGGGTTATGTTGCCACCATACGGGGAAAGAACGTCACTATAAATTGAGTGCCCCCTGTAGTTGTATTGTGCCACTTGCTGTTCTGTGGTTATCTTCACATGTACCCACTCTCCAAATACTGCACATGTCTGATTTTTGGGTTGTTTGACTTAGTTTTTTTTTTTTTTTTTTTTAATTTGAAACGGCTGTGTTTGTTTATTTTAAATGTCTAATTCAAATATCCTAGATGTTTTCTTTGGTTACAACTTGAGATGGAATGAAACAGGTATTTAGCTGTGATGCTTGAAGATTCGCCATCTGGCACAGTTTTGTTTTGTTGTTTTTTTAAATCTTGCCCTGGCATTTACAGCCAAAGCCCTCTTTGAAATTCATGACTCCAAACAGGTGGATCTATCCCCATGCTTCCAGAGTGTAATTTAGTAATAAATGTTGACCCCAGTGGATTGATCTTATTCCTCGGTTGTTTTCCTCTGCCAGGGCGACCCTTGCTTGACCTAAGATGGTTATTCACCTGCCTATAATCAAACACTTTTGTGACTTGTATGGTATGATAACATGTTCTGGATTAAAAAAAAACAAACACTTGCCCTCACGCCTTGCAACGCTGGAAATAGCTGAGATGTGGACCAAAACGTCATAGGGAAATTGGGATTACATTTGGCTTGATGTTGCCTGTGTCACCACTGGCCATCTTTCCACTTTTTTTTTTTCCCAGCAGCAGTCTCACATCTTTGTGGGTCACATCGCGGAATTCCTGTCATCAAGGGCAGCGGGTTTTAACGTCAGGGACTGTGATATCTCTTCTCCAAAGCTCTTCTCCCTTCTACTGATAACAGTTAATCCTTGCCTCACATTAAACTGTGACCAAGATCAATTAAAACCCGGCTTTACCCTGATAGTAATCTCTCTCACATCAACCACTGATTGTGTGTGTGTCTCTGTGTGTGTCATATGTGAGCGCACATGCGTGTGGTTGTGTGTGTGTGTGTGTGTGTATGTATGTGTGTGTAAATGTGTGAGTGCAAGATGAAGGCCATCATCGTTGTCAGCCGGCTGCCAAGCTGCTGGGAGAGCCTGCCATTGATTTTCATCGCCTCTTAACAGAGATGAAAGACAATGAAGAACAATAACTGGGATGATCACAACACTGTTGGCCGTGTATGCACATCATTATTATCCCTCTCCTAATTAGCATTCTTGTCTTTGCTGTAATTATTTTTATTTGGCACAAGCCTTGTTGTTATTAGGAATTCAGTAATGGAAAAGAATTATGTTTATGTGTGTGTTTGTGTTGCAGCTGTGCTGAAACAATGGTGCTCAGTCGTGTGTTTTAAAATGTGTGTGTGCGTGTGTGAGTGTTCCATCCGTTGGTCCAACTTATTGGAAGGAACAGTCCTGTGGAGCTCTCTCACGCACGTAAAGAACTTTAAAAAATATTCTATGAGCGTAAAGGAAAAAAAAACAGATCAAATCATTTTGTGAGAAAACAGATTGGGAATAAAGACTTTTTAAGAGAATAATGTTATTGAAGAATAAAGCCATAATTCTACCAGAAATAAAGTTGGAAGTAAGAGATAAAAGTCACAAATAGAATAAAGTCATACTTTCATAAGAATAATATCATGGAATAATGACAATAAAATCGGAATTATAATGAAAAAGTCAGACTCCAGCACGAGTGAAGTGATGTATTTACAAGACTAAAATTATAGAACAAGAATAAAGTAACACTTAGTTAAATAAAGTCAGAGAAAAATTACAATACAGATGTACTTTTATCAAAATCAAGAAATGTAATCACAAGAATAAAGTTGGAAATACTAGAACAAAATGAACCTATTACAAGACTAAAGACATCATTATACGAGAATGAATTCTTAAAATTAGTAGAGTAATGTTGGTATTAAGAAACTTGTGTCCATTATGAAAATAAAGTTGTAATTTTATCAAGACAGAATTGGGAGAAAAAGAATTATTATGACAATAAAGTCATAATGTTAGGAGAATAAAGTCACAGAAATATGAGAATAAAGTTGTGAATAATAAAGTCAATAAACCAATGAAGCCGTAATTTCACAAGAACAGTTATTGAATTTAAAACAAGTTGTAATTTTAAGAGAGTAAAGTCATAGACTAATGAGAATGGTATTGCAGAATTATGAGAATGAATTCCAACTGTTAAAATAAAAAGTCGTAATTTTATGACCATAAAGTCTTAATTAAAAGAGAAAAGTAAAACTATTACAACAATAGTCATATTGTTACGAGAATAAACCCATAATTTTACATGAATAAATCCATACAATTACAAGAATGAAATATTTTTTGTGATTATTTAGTTGTGATGAGCATAACATACCTTCATTAAAGCGGAAGTCAACCCAAACATATTTTTTCCAAGAATATGTTCCCAGCAGGCCCACTAGTTGAAACACGGCATTCTGACTAATTTTGCATTTGTGGAATATAAATTAAGCAGCAAAATGCGCTCGTTTTCAGCCATCTCTGGGGGCGGCCATTTTGTCTTCTGTCGACTGAAAATGACATCACAACTGCTCACAACGACCAATCACGGCTGACCTGTTTTCTGAATCTGAGCCATGATTGGTCGTTGTGAACAGTTGTGATGTAAATTTCAGTCGACAGAAGACAAAATGGCCACCCCCAGAGATGGCTAAAAACGAGTGGATTAACACTTATTCCACAAACACAATATTTATCAGAGTGCCCTGTTTCAAGTAGTGGGCTTGCATAGAACAAATTCTTGAAAAAAATATGTTTGCATTGACTTCCTTCTAAGATGATATCACCTGATGTTTTCAAATAATTCCTAATTAATTGTAATTGTTATTTTTTTCTTCTTCTAGTAAAGGCTTTACTGGACTAATATTGCATTGCTTTTCTTGTACAACTATCATAGCATTGTAATATTATCATAACATTACTTTTTTCTCATCATGAATAAAAACTGTTCTTTTCAGTTTGGCCCTAATACACACAAAAAAGATTTTGTTTTTGTTTCCGTAATAAGTTGAGTCTAAGTGGGCAATATTGTGCATCAAATAACACGCCAGTTTTATGGTGTTGTTTCCAAAATCATTGGCATCACACGGGGACTGCTTGGCAGAAATGAGAAGATCCATCCTGGGGTGCCAACTGTGTTTTGGCATGTGTGAAGGCAGGTTGTGTTGTGAGAAACCATGGAGGTAGGGGATCGGGAAGGGATGAGCGCGGCAGGGCAGGGTGGGAATGGAGGCGGAGCGGAGGCCCAAGCGTGCACAGCGGCTGCCAAGCCGACTGTCATGTTGGCCACTGGGACGGGCTGCTGTGGGCTTGCGCTTGTTTTGGTGTGTACATCAAAAGGCCAGGCTGAAAACATGAAAACCTATCTCATTTTCTCCTCATCTGTCTCATCTCTCCGCTCTCCTGCGCTAGTTTATTTCTTTATTTTTTTAACTCCTAGGTTCTTTTTCGGGCCCTTTCCCCATGAGAGGCACATCCAAGGTGCTACAGAAGCTTTGAGGAGACTTAGCATGGCTACAGGGCTGCCACGACAAAGTGCAACAAAACCCCCAGGAGAGGAAAGGAGAAGATGCAAGTCGACATGGGGGTTTTTAGAGCTATGCAATGATATTAGTAATAATAATGCATTTTTAAACATTATTTTTACACTCTGCGTTAATCTCGTGCAAGATAATATTATGTTATGTTTATTAGGACTACAAAGTCAGTAAATAGGAAGTGTCACTCATACTACCACAAGTCCTGAATACATCCTGTTAGCACACGTGTTATTATCTAGTAGTTTAGTGGCACAGGAAGCCTGTTTAACGTATGACAATATATAATTGTTAAAAAAAAAAAAAAAAGAACGTTGCCATGTATGCTAGTTCACTATGGGTTATTAACTAATGTTAGCTTACTGAGCTCTTCTCAGCTGCTAGCTAGTATGCTAGCAAATGAACTAACTCAGTGAGGTAATAAAGCATAAAATATAAGGTAACTTAGTCTTTAACAAGATGACAATGCCAAAATGACATAGTCATCAATTTTAAATAAATAGTAGTTGGTTTTTTTTTGTAATTGTTATAACAACATATTAAAGAGGGCATATTACTGCTTTTTATTGGATTTTTACAAATACATCTCTGGAGTGCCTGTCCTCTCATCAAGGGTGAAATTAAACAACCAATTAAATCATTTATTTGTTTATTTCAAAAAAAGTGTGTCTTTGGAGCCATTCTTCATTTCCACCCCACCGTTTGATTGGAGGTAAGGGGGGAATTTACTTTGTAATGACTTGAGTCATAAATATATGAGTTGTGCTAATAATGTTAGCACACTTAAAATATTTAAAAAAAAAAAAAATATATATATATATATATATATATACATATATATATATATATATATATATATATACATATATATATATATATATATATATTTATATATATATATATATATATATATACATATATATATATATATACATATATATATATATATATATATATATATATATATATACATATATATATATATATATATATATATATACATATATATATATATATATATATATATATATATATATATATATATATATATATATATATATATATATATATATATATACATAGATAGTCTAGACACGTTATATGTGAATGTTGATTAAATGTAATTTGTAGGTATGTAATTTTATTCTGACTGATCAGAATTTCTTTTAACAGTTTTAATTTACATTTTCATTTCCTAATTGTGTGCGATTGGCTGGCAACCAGTTCAGGGTGTCCCCCGCCTACTGCCCAAAGACAGCTGGGATAAGCTCCAGCACGCCCGCGACCCTTGTGAGGATAAGCGGTATCGATAATGGATGGATTTCCTAATTATAACAACATATAAAGTACCATAGCAACACAAGTTGTGCTGAAGAGTTGGTAATAGCTAGACACCAACACTTTTCTGAAATCATTAGTAAAAACCTTAACAATACACGCACTCTTTTGGCTGTGGTCGACAAACTCACAAATCCCCCAAATCAAATAGTGCCAGAAGTCCTCTCAACAGAAAAATGCAATGAATTTGCCTGCTGCTTTAGTGATAACGTACAATCCATCAGGTCAAACATCTTTACAAACCAGCCAAATTCCAAAATGATGCAGCACTTAAAATCATCCAGGAATAATTTGGTTACCATGACAGAATTTGATACAGTGGATCAAAAAACTATAACAGATTTGGTTCAGCAGCTGAAACCATCAACGAGTTGCCTTGACCCATTACCGTCTGACTTTTTCAAAACTATTGTGAATTCAGACTTAATTAACTGGTGCGTCCGTTTCAAATTTCAGTGTGCATGTGCACCTGTGCACCGCTCATGTACACCCCCGACTACAGCGTCATCTGGTGACACTTTTACCCTGCTGTATTCATGTTTCATCTTCTCTGCTGTTAGCGCTGCACCTTCCTTCTATGGTGGCTGCTTGTCTTGTGTGCCACTCTTGTCTGTTTATAGGAACAGAGCGACAGTGCATCTTGGCCTGCAGAGTTGTTTTCCAACTCACTTGACAACGCTGTGAAAAAAATCAAGCGATTCAAAAATCTCTCAACAAATATGATCTTATTTTGATTTGGCCATTTTGGGTGGATTTTCTGCTCTTTCTATTCCACACTTTTATTTTTAGTTGGGTTTTTTTCCTTCCCATTTTCTGCATTGGCTGTGCTTAGATGTGACCTAGTTTATTAAAAGGGGGAAGTATGGCCAAGCCATGGGAATCAGGGGCAGATTAACTTTCTGTTAGTCCCCCCCCTCACACGGCTCCATATGTCACAGCGATTGCTTCAAAAAAGTTTTTAAAAGATGATATCATTATGCACAAAAGCAGAAATTTTCTAATACGCCACTTCTTTTATCTCTTTTCAAACCAATCCAAAGTGAAAAAGTGTCTGATTAATTTTGTTAATAATAGCATGGATATCGCTGGTTCTGCAAGCTGTTTTTGAGTGTCACTTGCCCAATATCTATAGTGTGTTTGTGCCACATTGATTGTAAACAGTTCCACGTTATCCACATCCGTGCTTGTAATTAAGCATATTCTGGAGCAATGACCTGACTGAGGCTTCAAACATTTACAGGGTTATCCAGCTGGAGTCGGCTTAGCAAAGAAATCAGGGATAAGAGGTAAATGACAAGAGGATAAAGCGTTAGCGATAGCAAGGCAGCGGTTCAGTCTCAGCGTATTTAGCTAGTCTGACATATTTTTAAACAGTCAAGATGCTGATCGTGCTGATGTCCATGGCACGGAACTTGTGAAAAGATTTTTGGGAAGTGTATTATATCCATTGCACCGTTGCCACCAAGTGCAGTGCATCCAAGAAAAAAAACATGGAGGAAGTCCATTGGTACTCAGCATGGTTACTAGGTAGAACTTGACCCTCATACCGAACCTCTCGACCCCTAAAGATTATCACATTGTTTTGAGGGTCAAGCTCAGGATCGGATTTTGACATAGCATTACATGATACTGTAGTGACAACAACAACAATGACCCTAGAGGTAATGATGTTATTTTCCTGGCATTTATTTTCCATCCTTCAGAAGTATTACATTCAGGGACCATTAACACAACAGCTTGCTGAAGACACAAACGTTTGAACACATCTCAAAGGCTGAATTCCCTGACATGATTCAGGTGACACATTTCCCATTGTTTGTTTCCCAAGTGACACAATTTGGAGGATATACAGTATGTGATGGCAATGTTATACAAAAAAAATGGAATTAGGTATCCTGACATTGGAATCAGGCCTCTTCCAAATGTGGATACAAATCTGACATGTGTCGGCCTTTGTGACTGCAGCATGAATTGGATATATACATCATCAATGAGAACTTGCAAAATATGGCAATTTGGTGGCTAATACTCATGCATGTCTGCACAAACAACTGCAATGAATTTAAAGTTTTCTAAATATGGTACATCAGAGCTGCATAGACCATTAAGTAAAGAAAATAATTGCTGACGGCAGCGAGTGAGGAAGGCTTGGGTATGTCATTTGAACCACTGGAGGGAAGAATAATGTTCAGTTCAATTCAGGCTTAGTCAACATCCTTGTTATTACTTGTTTTATGTTGACATCCTTGACAAAATAACAATAATAAAAATCTTTCTTGAACTCTAAACACTACAAACGTAAGAAAACACCACGTCGCCCCAGAATGGGATTCATTCTAAGCACCTTTGTTTCAAATGTTTGCCATTGAATGAGAACGAAGTCGAATCCGGATCCCTGCAGAAAGCCGAGGTGACAGCGTAACGAGCAAGTGAGCTACCGACGTGAGCGGCCCTACGTAATAGCATGGAATTATTTATGGGTCAAGCTTGTTCCACCCCGTATGTGCTAAGTTACGCAGTTTTCATGAACATCACCTCGATTAAAGTTCATTGCAGCTATTTTGTTCACTTAGTTGGTTTAATGTGCAACGTGTCAAGTAATAACTGTTACTCAATTTTACAAACACAAAGGGCAATTAGAGTAAACAAACTCACCATCACTTGCGTTGGGAGACATGATAAGACCTCTTCTTCCTGACCAGCGCAGCTAAACCTGATTGGTTGGACTTTGGATGACTTGAGACGGGGATTGATCTCGGATTCCCAAATGTTGTTTCTGAATTTTTGAAGTTGAATTTTTTGCAGCTGAATTTTTTGCAGTTGACTTTTTTTTGCTGGCGAAATGTTTGCAGGCTATTTTTTTTGCAACTGAACTTTTTGAAGTTTCATTTTTTTGCATATTCATTAACCGTGAGATCTGGTCATTTTCCTTCATTTCTCAGTGAATAATCCATGACACTTAATGACAAAAATTAGGCATTTGCAACAACCCTGTCTTTGAAGATATACACTTTGGTGCTGTTTTAAAATAAGGATGAAATTAATTAATTTCCCATTGTAAGTCAATCTTTGGGTAATGATGATAAAAGGCAGTCACTGATGGTGTAATTGTTCACTGGTCTGACTTCAGTGGAGGCCAGCGTGGGTTCAGTTCCCATTCAGTGACTGTGTGAATGCAACTGTCTCTCTGGCTCTATAAGTGCCCTTTGAATGACTGGTCCTGACCTTGAATAGAAAATGGATGAATGATCATAGGGAAAAATTGTTTTTTTTTTGTGGAAGTTTATCGATATAGAATGAACAAGAAGAGTTGTTACTTTTATTTCATTGGCTGTTCAGAGAGATAAAAGTGCCACTTGATGACACCGTGTGTGGTCACAGAGTCACTATTACCAGTAAATGACCCATTTTGAGTAGCATGAAGGTCATTTAAATGTAGGATCTAATGAAGGTGGAATTAATTAAGTCACACATGGAACAAACAGAAGGGTTGTATCAGTCTCTGCCAGTTACTTGGCCTGAACCCCCGACAGACAACACCCATCCAATGGTGGTATCTATACGTCCCTACCATTGAAGAACTACCTGCAGCTACTTTTAAACCCGCTTGGGCTGATTAGACTTGGGTTTCGTCTCAGAACATGCTGAAAACCCAGCATGTATTCGGCAACCGATGCAAATTTCCTCCAGCTTCACACTGTGCCAAGCCATTCCCAGTCGTACAATAGCAGACGTTTAAAGATGTTCACTGAAGAGCAAAATAAGACTCGCGAGTGGGAGAGCACAAAAAAAAAAAAAAAAAAAAAAAAAGGATGCTGACCTTTTCTCAGACATCTCCAGATGGGTTTTCAGGTTTGTAATGTTTAAAGTTAATGCTCATTTTTAGATGAAGAGACACTGGGAGGTTTCAGATAGATTTTTTTTTTCAATATATATTTTGTAGGGAATGAAACCCGCTTTCCATTTCCTGGTTTTATTTCATTGGCTTTCTCCTTTGTCCCTCACCTTCCATAAAGGGATGCTGAAGAATGAATTTTTCTATTCTCTCTTCCAAACTTATCCACATCTTAATTAAACATTTTATGACTTCCCTTGGTTTCATTCCGAATCCCCCTTCAGTTATATTATCAAAATGTTATAATGAAGGGGAAAAATGCATTTTTATTTCAGAACAACAGCATGTTATGAAGACAGTTGTGTGCTTTTCTGAGTGCCAAATGAGCGGATTGGAGTCTCTCTCCACCATCTCTAATCAACGCGGAACATGTGGGAAACTAATGGTGTTTTTCTCTTTGCACAAACAGCACCCGCCTCACCCCTGAGTGGGACAATGTACCGGATTGAACAGATTATAGACTTGGCTGCGCGTAACAAGGGTCAGATATACAAAATGTGCATCTTTTGTTTTAATGCCTCATGAATATGTAACACTTTGGGTCACTGCAAAAAAAGATGTGCAGTAGAAATCAATTAAATGCATTTCCTGTTTTTTCTTTCCATTTGGAAAGCAGGATGAAACATTCCGGTTCAGTAGAAATACTCTAAATTACCAAGACCAAAATCTCCTGAGCACCCTGCTAGGCAGGGGAATAAAAATACAGACAGCACTGACTATAACTGAGTTTGTGTGAGAGCTTTGTATGCACGCACATGCACAGCAGCATACCTATATTGTTTTTTTGGTTGGGATTTTTTGTATGGGGAGCACTTTGGGGGGCTTTGTGTGCATTAGACAGTCATTCTGGTTTGCTTACTTATCCAGTGGAATACCTGATTCAAGTTGGATTTAGGGTTTTTGCTTGCATTTGATTTTTTAATTTTTTAATTTGACATTGAAAATGAAAGCCAGAAAAAAAATATAAGAAAAATTGCTTAGCTGCATGAGCTTGTGCTTTTAAGTTACTCCATTTGTGGCCAGAGTAAGTTATTCAAGGTTAGCAGTGAAGTCAATCCATTTGTTTCAACATTTGTCTGCTAAAGGCTGCCCCTCTGCGCCTCTAAGATGAAAAAAATTCCCTAAATATAAAAAGTCTGTCCACTGCTTAAGTTTTAGAGGATTAGGTTTTTTTTTCCATGAGAAAATTCAGTTTTACACACAAATGACGTAAAACCTACTGTAAAGTCAGAAAAAAATCTGTTCCTGGACACTGGTTGATCTCAAATGTGTTCATATTTTCTCTTTTGCATATCATATAAATGTAAATAATCTGTTCATGGTTCAAAGTGTCCAAAGAAAAAGTAACATTTCAACCTTCTTAAGTGACATACAAGTGTAAGAATAAGCTTACAAATTAAATAAAACAAAGCTAAGTTGAAACTATTGCATTGACACGAAAGTGGAGGGAGGGATGCTTGAGTTGACGTCACAAGTTAAACTAAGATAAGCTAAATGTTGTTGGAAATTGTCCAAATGTTGAAATTTCAGCACGGTAAAAAAGGTGCCGTTTGTTAGTGAGATTCTTTTGTCTTTTTCATGCTCGCCATTAGTCATTTTCATTGTTACACACTTTTTACATTAGCAACAGTTTCACTATCAGAGAAGCTGAAGTCACGACCACACTCTGAGTCACCTTTGATGAATTTTCGAAAATTAAAATCCTTTTTTTTTTTTTTTTGCAAATCCCGCAAAAAATCTTTCAAAATTCTGACAAACATTCAATGTTTTACATCTAAAATATGAAAATAAAGAAAGAAAAATCTGCCAATATGCGAATCAGCGGGTGCTGAACTACTAATTTGCAGGGGTCGACTGTAGTTTTAAGTTGAAATATCACCAGTTAGCACTTGATGGCAGACATGTCTAAGTTGCACTGACACCTGATCTTATACTGACCTAAACTACAATGTAAGAAGGCCTAATATTTTTTTGCAGATTTGGAATGATATGCAGGACAAACATAGTCCCTCAACAAATAAACATTGTGAGTGAGTTGATTTTTTTGAAAAAAAAAAAATGCACAAAATGATCTTGCACTTAAGTGTTAGTTTTTTTGTTCAGAGGTTTTGAATAGTATTTTTTAGGCAAAAGAGCCTTTTGCAGTGGGGGGGAAACATTATGTGGTTATTTTGTTGTTTGCTTCAAACCCTTTGTTGTTGGGTTAGGATAGTGGATCTTTTACCAATGTACTGACAAATGTATAATGAAAAATAAAATATTTTAAGAGGAGGTATTTTGCACGTATGCACGTATTTTGTCTCTTCTTGAAATACAACCTAACCAGATGTATGACAAAAATGTGACCCCCAGTAGCACTGATAACAAATTGTCCCCCCCCCCCGCATCCATCATTTAAGTTGCCTATCACTTTCGAGGCTGCAATTAACGTAACACACATGATTTCGAGATGGAAGAAAACCTGTGCAATTACGAGGAGAAGACACTAAGCAGGAAGGCCAAAACCTCAAAACTGTGTGTGGCACATATACTAACCATTATGTCACCACGCTTCCCCCTGTATTCTGCTAGGCGTGTAGATAATTTCAGTCAACACAAAACTTGAATTAAAAAAAAAATAATAATACAGACATCCATTGTGACTGGTTGCACGCCAGTGCCCTTTCTGCCATTTTTTTCTCCTTAGCTTTATCAGACGGTAAAACATCTTAACTGCAGAGACCTATATTCGCCAAGCTTTTTTTCCCCTTTTTTTTTCACAACAGCCACATTGTTACCATGGTGCCCTCGATTCTCTGTTGGTGTCATAAACAGAAGCCAGAGATTCCCTATTGGGATGATTTTGCATGCAGGTTGGAAAGAGAAATGCTGCTGGCCCCCCAAATACATTCCATCACAATCACCCCGAGGATCCACTGCTGGAGCCTTATTTCCAAACATAGAGACGATGGACGGAGAGGTTTGAAGGCACAGTTTGAAGAGATGGGAGTAGAAAAGAAGAGCACGCTCGGGCTAGAGAAGTGAGTACCAGTATATGGTAACAGCAGTGTGGGATAAATGCATTGCCAAGCTGTTTGAATTTACATGCTAGCAGAATTTTACTGGTGATAGCCTGGGGTGGGGGTTGGGATGGTGGTGGGAGACGACTATCAGCAGCAAAACCTATTATCAGTAGTTTCTTGGGGAAAATGTTATCTTAAAGCATGCTCGGCGGTCTCAGTGAGTCCGGGGTGATCGAGGCCATGCTGATGAGCGTTGGCGATACGCTGTGAAGCGGAAAGGCAGACCCTGGCTCAGGCTTGGTTTTACTTTTTGATATATTCACTTTTTGTTAGCCCAATCCTTTTATCTGCGATCGAACCTGCAATGACGAGATAAAGCCGCGCCGACTTTTTCCATAAATGCACTTATCGGAGTTAGTTGCACAAGCGCTGCACTGCCAATGAGATGGGCAAGTTTAACATTCAGTGTGCATCATTTCACCTGCGCTGCCCCCTGTCACACACACTGCTGCCAACGCACACAAACAGCTCATGTGCACTTACAATATACATTAGGTAGAGAGGCAAGCACGCACACGCACACAAACACACGCACACACTTTTTGTGTCTAAAGGCTATTCACGGTAATAGCTTCAACTTTCAGCCCTAAGTGAGTGTGTGTGTGGGGGTGTGTGTGTGTTT
This sequence comes from Filicampus tigris, assembly GCF_054856515.1. NCBI lineage: Eukaryota > Metazoa > Chordata > Actinopteri > Syngnathiformes > Syngnathidae > Filicampus > Filicampus tigris. The sequence continues at coordinate 14,007,342 of NC_141224.1, forward strand.
CCCTTCTTCCAGTCACACAATACTGCCTGCTGAGCTGGCAAGTAAGCATATCAAACAGCAAATGAAATTTCTGAGCGGCGGCCTATGCCAGCGCCAACTTGTACCATGAATTTTTCATCATTTGTGGTGTGGTAATCTTACCTCATTAAAGCGGTCACTCTCCCTGCCTTTACAAACTGAATCGACGCATTCCCCGGCACGCATGTTCGTATCCACATTGCCTTTGTAGCTCTACAAGCATTACAGGACTGTGAAGATGATCAAGTCTCATGCTTTTGTTTCACTTTTTTCATTTAATCTATGTCCCAACTTTGCTCCCACACCTACTGCTTAGGACCACAACAGTGTTTTTTTTTCTACAGCAAGATATTGCTGCAATAAATTTGACCCATTTCTTATTGTGTGGTATCTACTTGGCTTGACATGCTTCTACTGACACAAATCCATTGGCCAAACCAGGTACTACAAGGTACACTAGTACCTGCCATGGCAAAGTTTCACCAAAAAATACATGTTTTAGGGTCAGTCATTGGTTGAACACATTTGCTGTCTGCTTGTAACATTTGAAAAGATGCGGAAAGACAATTAACGTCTTTTTAAGTTGACTTTTTCTGAAACTATCTCACGACCTCCACTTTGACCCATTTTATTGTTGCAATCACCCTACTCTCGTATTAAATTCATATCCTTAAATAGGTTACCAGTCACATGCTAAGAAGGAAATACAGGAGACCCTCGACTGATATGTATTGCAGTGAGGTAAACCGACCTCCTAAAACCAAGGCAAGTAGTAAAGATTTACTTTGAGTTTTTATCTTCTAACCATAATGTTGTGCATCACACACCACAATAAAACATTTACATCTGGTCACAAAATATATATCTGTATCTATATCTACTGTATCTATCTATTTATCTATCTATCCACCATATATATAGATGGTAGATATCATGGTGTCTGAAAATGCAAATATGGATATTCACGTGTATAGTTCATCATAACCGTAACGCAATCAGTGCAAATGTTATGTACATGTGCGTGTGTGTGTTCGGTCCACTTGCGTTCGGTTCGGTCCACTTATTAGCGCGAGCTTACGCACGGAGTTGATTGTTGCTCGCGGGAGACGGAGGGTGGCGGCACAAAAGTGAGAGCCAGAAAAGAGCCAGAGCTCGAAGGTCCCCGCGTACACTGCGGTCTCCTGTTTGGGAATATCCTTCTGGCTTTCCTATTCCCCATTTGCCGTTGGGGAAATGTGCGTGGATATACTTTTGCTATATAGCATTCAATTTACACAGATGCTTGTTGCTGGGAAACATTGACAGGCTCACATAAATGCCCCACAGACTAATGAAAACAATTGGCTGTAGCAGTCACTCCCACTGGGCTGTTTGAATGACAGACTAGCGGCAAACAGGGAGTCACACAATAAGGAAGTTACATCAAAAACACCACTGCAAGGATTAAGTGACACTTTACTTTGTTGTTTACTTTGCTTACTTTTATTTTATATTGATGCCTATTGGAATGGTGAACATCACTAACTGCTAGATCTAATGTTGATTTGCCACTGCACATATGCAATCATATCCAAAATAGCAGGCTTTTAAGAGATAACAGTGCTCATTTGCATCGACACTGTACTTGTACTGACTTGCTATCTGTACATGCACAACAGCAATGTGGGTCAATGCAAATAACCCACACGAGTCAACTGGATGCAGCCTTTTCATCTGGCCATCATTACCTCAGCATCCCTTCAAGCAGCCTTTTGTTCGCTTGCTCTTTTGGAGGCTTTAAAAAAAATGCAATTTTACCTGGCTGCTGCTCATCTGGCAGCTTCAAACACGTTTGGGATGTTGAAATCTGCAGCATCCAGCAGGTGTTCAACGCACATGGTGGGAAAGGGCTAGTTATTATTTTTCATTCTCAGGAAAATATTTACCCATCTTTGCTACTGTATGTGTGGCAGTACATTGTTGTTTTTGTCTCTCAGCTTTTTTTGTTGTTTTTCTTGTTGTTTTTTTAAATTTATTTTTTATTTTTTTGTAATTTACCGCAGCGGGGATTGAACCATAATTGGATGTGGTTATGGTTAAGAAGAAAAAAAGAAATAAGACAGACTTGGAGTATGAAAGGATAATCAATACATGCTCTAGGAGCATGAATAAGTGAGAGAGCGAGAGGGCGTGGTGGCCATTTTAAAACCACACTCAGTAGGGAATCTTGCATGGATCTTTCTATGGAGATAAGCTTTAAAAAATTGGATTTGCTGGCATATTTGCAGAAAAAGCTTGCCTTATTCGACATTGCAGGCTGCACAAAAGAGAAACAACTGATTTAGCATGTGTGTGTGGGTGTGTGTGTGTGCGTGTGTTCATTATCTGGCCAATCTGCAAGTAAAGTCACTTTTCACTTTCCTCTGCAATTTGTTATCTAAATAAAAGTTGGGTGATACCATTGACCCAGTATACTGTATATACTTTTTCGACCATCATTTTAGCTTTTTACCCTAAACTGGTTGAGAGTTTTACAGTGATGAAAACAATCAAAGCAGAACATGTGATTTAATGCAATAGTCTCACAAGTTTCTAAGATGACGCCCTGAAAAAACATCAATTCTGAACTATTTTAGTGTCAGCTTCCACAAAAGCAGCTGGGACAATGCACGTAAAATGCCCCCTTAACTCTGAAATTTAAACCAAAAAATGTATAATTTCACAACGCTGCCAACTAGTTTATTCTACGTAGTGCAGCAAAATCTCTGCAAGTTTCTCTATGATTTGATTCTACAAAATGTGTTCGTAGTCAAACAACCTTGTGACCCATCCGTTCATCCTTTTTCTCTTCTTTCAGGGCAAACGAGTAAGGATTTGGCAAAGATGTTGCCCACAATCTGTTCTGTGTTGTAGCTATATGTATTTTTGCACAGGTCTTAGTCCACATTACATGGATTTAACATCAGATACACAAGGATTTGAGAAGATCAAGGTCTGTAAAGGGACAGAAAAAAAATCTTTTTTTTTTTACCCCTCCTCCCCGAACAGTTGTGTGTGCAATAGAGTGCTTCTACACTTCTAATCTTTTTTTTTTTTGCATGTTCATGTCGCTTACATTTTGTTAACAAGTCCCAAAATATTTCCTCTCATAAGCCCAAAATCTGTCATTGACATTATTTGTCAGTGATGCATTATTTGTTATCTTCTCAGTCTCTGAACACAGGAAGTTCTAATTTTTTTCATATTTTCACTTAAGTTTTGTTTCTTTTTTCCAGTACATGTACATAACATTATTTGCGCTGGTTGCGTTTCGGTTATGATGAACTATACATGTGAATATCCATTCCCATTTGCATTTTCAGACACCATGATTCTGTTGTTCCATGAACTGATGGTCAGACCAGCACTCTTTCTGTTTTCCTTCTCAAGCAAACCTCCTGTCAGTCCCAATTCGATCAGATAGCTCCTAACACTACCAACAAACTCCTCAGAAGTGTATCCTTTCATTTAAGCAATTAGGCTGTAATCTCAGCAAATAAAGATAAACTATGTTTCTCCTCTAAAATTTATCTTCACAGGAGCCTACTCAAACTGATGAGAACATCTACAAGTACAATAACTACACAGTTAAAAGAAAGAATTTCTCTTTTTTTTTGCCACAGGCAATGTTCAGAGTTCCATTTTAGTCCCATTTTGTGCTACTGCGTAAGAGGCGACACTGAGGGGGGAAGAAAAGTAGGGAAAAATCCTCTATAATGAAGCCTTTTTACCAATCCAATGGTGATGAGTATTATCTGATACAATATACCATTCATGTCCACAGAGATGAATGGTTTTGCCAAGGGTGGATGTGAAAGCTCACTGTTTCTGAAGCCCTGAAGAAGAAGAAAAATCCAGTCAGTCTAAAAATGAAATAAAAAGATTTGTTTGAGAGAGTAATTGTGTTCAGCACCCATAGCTGCCACTGTCTTGGCCTCTATAAAGCTCACTGCTTTGGTCCTGTCGCCAAGCCCCTCTCCCTGCTCCAATATAGGAAGATTTACTCGCATGTCCAAATGGGTAATCTTATTTATTCCATGTAGCTGCTTGGATCAGACAGGCTCAGCAAAAAAATGAAGTGTAGTCCTTTATCATCTGGAGACATGTCCGTGTTAATTACTTTTACTTTAAAATCTAGACTGTATCTTACACTTACAGTATCACTACCATTCCTGATTCAGGCTTGTGTTTTGTCAGAATTTATCAGGAGTACAAAGATGCTTCGTGTTGCTCTGTTTCTAATGGCCCGGTTCGATTTATTTCAGATGGAGCGCTGACTGTTGGGATCCATACAATTGATCGACAAGATCTAACCAGTCTAAATTGCCACTAAGTTATTTGACAGATCATTTGAAACCCGGCAGTGTTTGGAGGCAAGGCAGTTAACAGCTCATGGGTTTAGGCGGGGCTGGGGTTGGGGGGTGGGGGTTGGGGGGGGGGGGGGGCCTCTCACATGCTTTCTCGCTGAAAGAGATCTTCAATTATAAGAGGCTTGTACTGCTTACGCATCCCCCTCACCCCCATCAATCTTTCACCTCTATTCAGATAAGCCCAGGCCTCTGCTGCTTGGTCTCATGAGGCAAATCTGCAGAAACAGAGTTGATCTGATGGTTTTTCACCACAAATCCTCTTTGCATGACTTTCTTTTACAGACATTAGACACGCTGTATTACTATCCGAGTTACTTTACTCATGCGTGCCCTCTTTCTCTCGCACCATGAGAGCCTACATGGTTAAAAGTTGTGACACCTTGCTGGCAAAATAGTTTTCCCATGTTTTTTGTTTTTGACCACCACAGAAGGGTACTAGGTTTTGGAGATGAGGAAGTGTGATAATAACCACTGAACTGGAAATGCAGCTTGGCTGAATATGAAGCACTACAATTAATACTACTCACAAATTAATTTGACCAAGCAGTTGCTAACATAAGTAGTGTGTAGCCTAAAGCGTAACGGCTGTTGACTAGCATGAAAATGACCGGAAAACGTCAAGAATTGTTACTCCACTAAAAACTAAACAGCAACGACAAATCAATTAACTCCAGCAATACTTTTGAAATTCTACTATATGAAAAGATCACTTCCTGTTGCCTTTATCAAAGGTCGAGTCATTTTATTATTTTATTTTATTTTTTATACAGTCATAATTTACTTAAAAATGACCTGTAGGTTAATAAGGTTTTGTTGAATGAATTCGATTACTTCATTATGGAAGCATTTTGGGAAATTGGGGAATTTGGGGAAATGACAAACAAATTGTGTTAAACTTTGCAGTGTCCAATTGTATCTATGTACAGATTCTTTATATAATCGCTGCACTGAGTAGATGGATGTTGGATGTGTCTTAATTTTGCAACTGAAACAAGCGTCCATCAGGATTTTGAAATCATCTGGAATTTCCCAAGATCAGTTGGCATTTCCCTTTTGGTCGGGCCGTTTTACACCAAATTTATGCAGTTATGTATGCTTACAGGCACCACTAGTTATTGGTAGTACGCATTTGTCAATCTAAATGTCTTTCATTACATGTAGCATCAAGGATTACCATGAACGCCTTAGCGCAAGGATTACCAGCTACACCATTAGATGTTTACAGCAAATCCCTGGCAACTGAACAGCAAAAAAAATGTATCAAAAAATGCCAGAAGGTACCATCTGACATTAACTTATGACAAAGCACCACAAGGAGACAAACATTTTTTTTTTTTTAGAAACTGACATTTTAATATCATTTTAATGTATGGCCTTTAAAAGAAGCTTTTATTGTTTGATTCAATGGAGAAGATCTATGAAGATAAAATATCATTTTTGTGGGGTTGAAACACACATGCTGTATGGTCAGTTTAGAAAAAAAGGCCAACAGTGTTGGTCTCCTGACAAGCAAAACAAATAGTAGCTTTTTGTGGTTGTCACTTTACATTCAATTGGGGCGCTCGGAGGTCGATCGGTTGAGGAAAATATTTAACTTCCCAGCAGCCTCAAACGCAGCAACTGTCTGTGGTACAATTTCTGCATCCATCCACGAGAGCAACATGAAAACAATCCCATCTGAGCAGATGTAATCTCGGGCTCCAGATACCGCCGCGGTGGCACAACACGGTCCTGCCATGGCAGCGTGCTCATCACACTGCAAAGAAAGCGGGCTTTCTGGCCCCTTGGGAGCGACAATCTCTCCATCAGCCGGGCGGCCGACTCGCCAAATCAATCCAGCCGCAAAGAAGAAACAAACCTCACGGACGAGACGTCTTGGGTGACAGATTTGTTCTGTTTCTCACTCTCACATCCTAATAGATAAGACATCAAGATAGCCGTGGGGTGTTTATTTGTGGTGGCGGTGAGTACCTAGGGGAGGAGCTAGGAGGCTATGTGGTTGCATCAGCTATTGTGGTGAATGTTGATATCCTGGATTTCTCTCACGTAGAAAGAAGCCTTAAAAAGGAAACAGGTGGCGGAGTACAGTGAGGGGGAGTGAGCGAGGGGTGGGGGTGTTATTGTAATTAAAGCTGCAGATGCTCCTTCATTTGCTACATCTGGGCAGTGCTCTCATTTCCAGAAATCTCCTCTAAATTCTCGACAAATCCCTGCAGGTAGAATGCTTCCAAAAAGCTGACTTCAACTTTGTCTATTGTCAGTTTTTTTAAGCATCACCTTGTCCTGAACTTCCTTTGTATTTTTTTTTTTTTACTTTGTTTGTCTTCTTACCAAAAGGCACTTTTAGCTCCTCTGACCCCACAACCCTCCAGGCCAGCTTCTCAACCTTCCATCAACGTACCTTCATTGAGTTCAGCGTCCGTTCACACTAGGTACGTGGTAGGAAGCCACGTCCCCTTTCATTACCAGTGTGCTCACTAGCGGAGCAAATGTGCTCAAACACATTCAGTCAGTATTATGCTGAGATCTCCTGACACTGATTCGTAGCAGCACTGCCACACTGCAAACCATATGCAGAACCCCAGGTGGAATATGACATCCAAACTTGCCAGGTAGGGACAATGGCGGGTGGGGGGATTCCGATTTTAGGCAGAGGAAGAAAACTAAAACAAGGATGAAATGTTGAAATGTCATCTACTGAATTAACAAAAAAAATCCGCTAAGAGCAATATGACTATTTCTTTGGAATAAACAGTGGAGCCTCTAAGATCAAACACAATTCTTTCTGGGACATTGAGCAACATCCGACATGTTCCTATTTCAAAATGGCATCATTAAAAGGGAAGTCAACCCAAACATATTTTTTTCAATATGTTCTATGCAAGCCCACTAGTTGAAACAAGGCATTCTGATAAATATTGCATTTGTAGGATAAGAGTTAATTCACTCGCTTTTAGCCGTCTTAATATTGTGTTTGTGGAATATGAGTTAAGCAGCAAAATCCACCCCTTTTTAGCCATCTCCGAGGGCGGCCATTTTGTCACTTCTGTCGACTGAAAATGTCATCAAAACTGCTCAGAGATCAGGTAACGACCAATCACGGCTGAACTGTTTTCTGAAGCTGAGCCGTGATTGGTCGTGACCTGAGCCCTGAGTAGTCGTGATGTAATTTTCAGTCGACAGAAGTGACAAAATGGCCGCCCTCGGAGATGGCTAAAAAGGGGTGGATTTTGCTGCTTAACTCATATTCCACAAACACAATATTAATCAGAATGCCATGTTTCAACTAGTGGGCCTGCTGGGAACATATTCTTGAAAAATAGATGTTTGGGTTGATTTCCACTTTAATCTTTTACATACTATATAAGGCATTTTTTAAGTAACATTTAACACTCTTTATTGTAATATTTTTTAAACATATACCCGCTGTACAATAGAACTAAATTAAAGAGAATTTAATACCTGGAATTAAATTAAAGAACTCAGAGGTAGAGTGGGACGTCCAGTAACCAGAAGGTCCACTGTTTGATTCCCACTCTGAGTCATGTGTCAATATTAAAATTTCCATTTTAGAAGTTTCGTCTGGACGGAACTCGTTCACTGCCGTAAATACGGTGTGTGTTCAGAAATTCTCTCTGATGCACTAACACCATTCTGAGAGTGGGTGCATGTGTTCAGAGAGGCAGAGCGCGCTCCCCTCCCATTCATTTCCAAATGCAGCCTGTTTTCAACCAATCAGCAGCTCGTGCTTGAAATCTTTCCATCCGTAGTGCTTGGCGTGCTCGGGCTCTGGCACTCCTTTTTTTGGGGCATCCTGAATAACCGAACTATACATTTTAACAATTTCCAAACGGTCTGAGTGAAGCCAAGCACACTTGGAGCGTATTTCCCGACCCACCCACGATTTGAGAACAGGGATTTTGGGCGCAAGTCTGAGCTCTGCTGTTCTTGGTCTTGGTTTTTGGAAACGAAACATCCCCCCAAAATGCGACTTATACTCTGCAGCAACTCATAAATTTTCTTTCTTCTTCATGATGCATTTTTTGACTAGTACGACGTATACTCTATAGTCAAAAAAATATGGTGTGTGTGTGTGTGTGTGTGTATTTGTATATTGTTCCTAATAAGAGTATCTTTGTTAAATCTTTCCATAAATGTTGAAAACTAGTTTTTCAGTCTTATTTGGTTACCTGTTCAATTATTTGCTCAAGTACTACATTTGCGTCCATACTGCATTTCCTGGGGGCCATGGTCACCTGTCCATAAAGCCCAGTGACGCCTCTTATCCATAGTGTAGAACTGTGCTGCACCTTACCAAGTGCATGTTGCTATCACAAAAATAGTCCATTGTTAGGTCAGAATTTCTGATACACCTCTCTAATATATTGTGTCCGCTGAACACAGAGTGATAACATAGACCCTAGTGAGTGGTTGGAATTGTATGATAAATGTAGTGTCAAGAAAAGCCATATTCCCCACTATATTGACTTCAAATATCATTTTGCAAATTTGTCACTTGTGATACATTCAGGAAGGGAAAAAAATGACATTTGATTTGCTTCATTCACACATCAAGGACACATTAGAGTGAGGGGGAAGAATAATAATTTAACAATCTAAATTTTCTCCCATCCTATCTCCCTTGGCGTGCATGCTGCTGTGCCAACACAAGCGCCTGCAAAATAAAAAGAAAATGTCTTTGCATAACATGGCAAGTGAGTAAAATCTGAAACAGTTGGCAACGAACTCTAAATAATCATGGTGCTTTTGGAAATGAATGCATTAGCATAACTTAGTGCCAGAGAAGTAATCACTCATCTCGGGGTGAGAAGATCCCCTCCAGGCTCATCTCGCTCGGGTGGCTTCTATCCCAGAGTTCATTTACGGCAGAGTTAGTGACCCCCCGAGACTGACACTCCCCTAGATGGGACGCACAGCAGTGACAGAGCACGTTTGAGACCGTGCCGGTTTGGAGGGAAAGCCTCCAGCGGCTAATAAGATTAGACACAAAGAAGGATGGTGTTTCTGCTGAACATTATTTGGTCTCACATCACCCCGGGAGTGAAGATGACAACGTTTGACCATGCCAACATTAGAAATTGAGGATTGATGACAGGTATCATAAAAGTCATTGTAATGTTGTATTGCATCGTTTAGTGAATCTTTTATCTAGAGTTAATATTAAACAAGAACAACACTGCATGATTTTGCTCTGATCAGCAAATGTTTTTTTTGGGACAGTGAAAGTGCTCTTTTGGGCATGAAGTCTTAGTCATGAATATATGTTAATAACATCCTGGCACATGAATCAGATGTGAAGAGCAAAAAATAATAATAGTTGGATTCAACTATAAGCATTCAAATGATACAATCAAATCCAGTGTTGTTTAATTATTTTGCTTCTAAACACAGGAGACATTCACAGTTAAATACAACACCTCCAGCATTTCATTACCTCAGTACAGTATTATGCACACTCATGGGCCACACCAGATTCAATACACAATGTTTAGTTAGTTACATTACAACGATTATAATGATCAGCTTTGGTTAACACTGCATATTCGGATTCCCATCAGTGAATTGAGAAAGATTGTATCTTGTGGGAGATCCTGTCTGAAGTCAGACATGGATTAATAAATTCGTTTTTTCACTCGCACTATATTCGATCGATGCACACATGAACATACACACACAGTTGTTTGTAGGGTAATAATAATTGCGCCCTCATGCATTCCCTATGCCTCCCTAAATACTGAGGTCTGGGGATGGGTCTAATGCCCATTATATATTAAATTACAGAGGAGTTTTCAAATATTTTGTCCCTCTCATGTAACATGATCCAGACAATAATAGACACATTAAAAGATTAATACCTTTATGACAGTGTGAATTAAAACTACATTTACATTTTGAGTGTTATCACTACCAAGGCTTTTTGCACTGCGGGGGACATAGAGCTCAGCATTTGACTTCCAGAGCTATGATATGAATCCTCAGAGGCCTAATGACCAGCAATAACAACAAGATTTCCCCATGTGTTTACGTTGATCGTGAAAGACAGATCGTGTTTGAGAAAATCCTTGAACCTGGGGCAAAATCTTTAGGTTGGCCAAGGTGCACTAGCCAGCTCACCATATAAATGTGCATTTGACAACCAGGTGCCATCCATCCGCCATAAAAGAAATGACAGCCTAGCAGAGACTGAGCGAGCTCAAAGGTGAGTGCAGTTACTTGACTCATGAGTTAAATGCATTCCTTGACCACGCTCGTAACTCAGTTTACTGGTATATTAGATAGACTTTCCCAAAGAAATGAATTGAACTGCCATAAATCTTTCCAGCCAGGACACAAGCAGAGTCCAAGTCTTACCCTACAATCACTTGTGCTTTTCCCTTTCTTGGGAGCCAACCTGAGAGCTCATTTAACCCATTAAGGCCAGGAGTGCATAACCGCGTTTTTACCACTACAGTCGGCAGCACTGTCTTTCTACCCTTAAAGCCGGGAGAGCGTATACACCGTTTTCTTTTTGTTAATCCAATTCTCGGTCTCTTAGCCAATGAAATGCATCAGAATATACACGTGACGGTGTTGTGAGGATGTTCTGGAATTCTTTCGAGTCATAATGCTGTTGATCGCGGGAGCTATGAAATAATAGATGGCAGTGAAAAAGATAACACGAGTGTGGACTTTGAACAAGTGGAAACAGTCGAATGTGATATATGGTTAAGATATGTTTGGAGACAATGACAATATCGACGTCTATGTAACCAGAATAGAGGATGGTCATTAGCACTCCATTTTTTAATTAAAAATAGTGCTTCTCTTGCACTGACACTTTATTTTTACATCTTCAATTGAAACAGTAAAGCTGATTAAACTCGGGCCTGTGTGAACGCCACGTGTCTAAGCTCTCAAATTCTTTTGGAATTGTGTTTCTATCTGCTACAGGGGCTGAGATATTCATTATTTTGTAGCTGTTGAATTTCTTGGAAAACTTCAGGTTTTCGAGGATAATTCCAAAGACGACCTTAGGTTTTGGGGAGGTGTTGAGCAAGGCGCCTTAGGCCTTAATGGGTTAAGGCAAAAAATGCTAGAAGATAAAACATACAGTACCTGAAAGGTGTAATGCATGCAAGCATTGTTTACGCTAAGTGAGCGAAAACACGAATGTGTGTTTCGCGTGGATGCGAAGACTGTGAACCTAATCTTAGTTCATGAACCCAAGAAATATGTGTAAAAAAAATGCTATGCTAGACCTATTTGTTTCTGAACAGTGACATTCCTAAACCAAAATTCTTCTGTATCTTATATGCTGGGTTTTTTTTCACTTCACTTAAGCCGTGGCATATATGAAGCATGCAAGGACCTCAAATTTTAGCCTTGCAACACAAAGCAAGAAAATCAACCATGTGTCAGCTTGTAATTCCAAAAAATTGTAAGTTTGGCCTCTTGTAAGTTAAGGTAGCATCTTATAAGCGTCGCGAGCCAATTTTCTTCAATATGACTCTTTGGGTCACGATCGCGCAAGGTTAAGCACAAATTTCTAAGCCTACAGCATATGTTAGCCTGTCTTCTTGCCTCTGGTAGGTAGTCACTTGTGTAAATTAATGTGCTCCAGGGCGCTGTACGGGGGAGAGAGTTGATGATTTTTTATTTTCATTTGTTTATAAGCCCGTGGAAGGAGTCATTGATCAGGCAGAGAATGAGTTTAATTTTGCATTATGAACATTAACAATTCATGCACAAGAGATTTACAGTGCACTTCAGCAATAGTCTCGCCAGATGATCTGGTCATCTTCCGGAATCTGTCTCCCCTTATCAGTCTCTGACTCTGCCCACAAAGTATGGGGAATTTCCATCTGTTGTCTTGACAGCATAGCTTTCAGTCAGCAGGTGCGTGGGTGCTTTACTTAACACAAATGTAACCTTTTCTAGAACAAAGTGTGACGATTGTTTCTCAAGAATCATAAAATATTTCTCAAGCGATGTTTAAAGCAGTGATGAAATATCTCAGACAATTCTCAGGGCATGACTGACCTGTGCCCTAGAAGAAGTAGTGGGGCCCAAAGATATGTATATTTTTTAAACTTCTGGTGGCTTGCCTGAAGGTACTTCAGATGCAAGTAGGATAAACCCTGACTTTGAACTGTAATGAGGAGTTATTGTTCTTCCAGACACACTTGCTAATTTTCCCAAAGTTTCTGAAGCTTTGCCAAAGCACATATTTAGTTTGTCTTCCATGCTGTTGGAGTTGTTTATCGTGGATCCCGGTTGTTGTTGTCCTTTCTTCAACCATCGCAAGGAATTGCTGTTTATGTTGATACATGAGAGATCACTGTTGGTTGGACCAAAACATCTCTATGGCATAGGCCAAAATCCTCACAGGCTTATGTCAAGACTGAGCAGAGGCCTTGTATTTCAGCTTCTGAGTGAAAGACAAAGGCAGCATCATCTACATGCAGTAGTTTCTCAACTAAGATTGGCTTACACTTTTGTTTTGCACGGAGTCTTGAAAGATTAAAAAAGTTGCCTGTGCTGCGGCTGAATAACAGAATGCCTGAGGCATCAGGGAAGACATGACGCAGAAGAACAGAGTAGAATATTCCAAAATCTCTATGAGCAAGAAGATATCGTTGATTCTCCCCACAAAGGGCTGGTAACTCTCCCGTTCGGGGACCTCAAGTTGTTGTGGAATTCATTTATGTTTCGAAGTAACATGGGAGAACAGCAAAGTCTCTGGAATATCATGAACAGACTAGACTAACTGACGTAATCAACCATTTTTGTGAGCTCTGCAAAGACACCGTCTAAAGGCCTAGATAGACCAATCTGACGTTGGCCAACTGTGACAGACGCTTCCCCCCGTGGCGTCGGGCCGGCTGTCGGCACGTCACGCTGGAAAAATACACCGCAACGACACTGACCATTAAAGTACTTTCTGCGCACACGTGAGATGTAATTCCCTTCCATAACATTGGCGTCACTATTTCTCATGGTTAGAAAAATCAAACCGGAGAGCTATTGGCCGGGGGCGAATTATAAAAACGTAAACAATGCATTCAGCTATATGCTTCACTCATGATGAACTCCCACGCGAAGTAAACCCTCATGTTCTTGACACGGTATCGTGAAATACTTACATTGTTAACCCTCGCTATTGTACTTGTAAGAAGATTAAGGCAGCAAAGGCGTGCTCACTGTTTGTCACTTCCCGTCTTGATTTGCTAGCTAGCAGCCAATCAGAGTGACCAAATGTCACAACTCGCGACGCCGATTCAACATGCTCAAACGCCCACCAGACGCTTCCTGATGGGTTACGATGGTGGTCACTGCACCAATCAGACGTCGCAATCAGACCCCACGATGCTTCACGACCTCCGATGTCGGATTGGTGTATCTAGGCCTTAAGGCAGGAGTGCCCAAGTCTGGTCCTCGATCCAGCCTGTTTTAGATGTCCCCCTCGTCCAACACGCCTGACTCGAATGATGAGCCCATCAGCAACCTTTGCAGAAGCCTGATAATGACCCTGATCATTTGAATCACGTGTGTTGGGGGAGAGAGACATCTAAAGAAGAGACAGGGGCTTTCGAGGACCAGGATTGGGCACCCCTGCTCCAAGGGCTTCTGTTGTTTGATCATTTTTTCTTGCAAATGATGAACCCATAAGATCATGTTGATTGTGACAAAAGCCACATTCTGCTTCTGGCTCAATCTGATCAGAGGAAGAATGAGCCGAGCTATTATTTTCCCTGCCGTATTCGGCAATGAGATTCCTCTATAGTTGTTGCAGTTTGTTCAGTAACCTAAAGACATCAACGTTCATGGACCATGATATGACTGTCTGCTTTGGAAACTTCATAAGGAAACCCATATTAGTCAGGTGCATTTCGGTTCTCGATGTAGGTTATGGCACGTTTTACTTTGGCATAGGAAATATGTGGCTGATTTGCTGGTTGCGATGTGTTGGGCAAAAGGGAGCTCTAATGTTGTATCGAGTGGTTCGACTGACCTTCTAGATCTGTTTGAATGAAACCATCTGCTGAACGTAAAGGTCAAGTCTTCATTATGATAGCACACTACAGTTTCCCAAAGGTTTGAGTGTTGAGTGTTTCCATTGTTCTTCATATTTGTCCCTGGAGCAGCTGAGGTCTGCTGCCTTAGGCATTTAAGCAAGTTGCCGTAAAAACAGTTCTCTTCATTCCAGTCTGCTTATACAGTAGATTTTGACATGGTTGTGTTCAAATAATGTAATTAGTCAATGGTAATTGGTTTCATATTGAATTCCGTTCAAGGTACATGATACATGGCATGTATCGTGTATTGTAATTGCTTGACATGATGATAATTCTAGTTCCGCTTCACTTCCAGTTATTGTTAAAAATGTGCTTTTTGTCACAAGTTATCTATCACTTGCAGGTGTGAATACCTAAAATTAAAAGATGAATTATTTATCTCTTGTCTCATACTCATTTTTCAGTGGCAATACCCAGCTGAAATGTTGATCACTTGTCTGATAGTCAGCTTTTCAATGTCAAATCATAAATGGCTTTAGTCTCTAGCAAAGTAAAGGACCCAGCCTCACTGTTCCAATACCTTTGGAGGGGAGTGTATCGCCATATATTGTTATACTTACAGTACATTCAGGGCCTTAAAACATATATTGCTCATTAAAGAAGTCTTTATTTTAAGTCCAAAATAAGGATGTAGGCAAAAAGTGAACTTTTCAACTGGAGCTCCAGGCGGAAACAATACAAAGCCTATTCATGAGTGACAGAGAGCCCTCTGTATTTCAATGAGCACATTAGCATTCTCATGAGATTCCCCAAAGTAAATAGCACATAAGGGTGCATTTCATAAAATGATTTTACAGCGGCCGCATTACATTCATGTTGACTCATATCTTCTGATCAATCTTCCTGTTTGCTTTTCAATTTGAACTTCAGATAGTTCTTATAGAGGTCCTCCGCGCTGACTCAGTTTGAAGCTGCAAGAAATCCATTCATTCCCAAAATGGTACCGCAAGCGCAAGCATCCGCGCTTGCACCAGTAGATAAGCAATAGAAGAGAGTTTGCTGTAATGTTCTGTTGTTTTGCCATTTCCTGTGCCGAAAAATGAAACAAAGGCTGTGTTTCACAACAATCCCATGCCAAGTTTCCCACTTTTGGACGACAGAACTTCCTGGCATGCTTGCAGCTTGGCTTCTCAGTAGAGCGGCCATAGCTTAGTGCACCATGTGTTTGTTTGTTTGTGCATTTTGTGTATGCGACAATGTCTGATTGTGTACATGAATTTGTCAGTGATTGCGATCAGGATGGAAATATGTGTTGATTTACTAGTGAGATGAAAATGAGCGCAAATGAAGTGGGAGGCCCGAAATGCTGTGAAAGTCAATTTTGAATGTGCGACTGAGTGCGGCGATGATACAGGTGTTTTACTCCACGCCAGCTGCTTCTCTCTCCACTCTGTGTATGTTTAAGCATTTTTTTCCACCGTGATGTCTGTTCCCTTGTTCTTAAGTAAATGTCACAGCAAGCTGCTGCTCTTCCCACACCGCACTGTGAGAGAGACCAACCTCATCGCCGTGGCAACCCTCTGTTCTGCTTCAAAGAGAAAAGGCAAGGGCAGAAAATAAAAGAACTTTTATGCCTCCGAGTCCCCTCTAGCTTCCTCATTCCCTCTTGTCCTTATGCATTGTAACACGGGCCGGAACCATGTGTTCCAGCTCCCAGGCTTCAATGAGCCCAGAGTAGGAGGAGACCGTGCCCGGGACAAGGTAACGCTGAAGTATGGAAATTTCCCTTTCAATTGCTATGTTTACATAGTCAATAGCACAACAATGTAACAGTCAGTAACCTGATATTGAAATTAGGCGAAATTTTCCATTACTGTCGTCTACGGGTGTATATTGGGTATTCCATTTGTACACTCAAGGCCACATTATATCCTCCAACAGGACCTATTTCACGACTTCTACTAAAAAGAGTACAGGTACAACTGATTGATGAAACGAAGACAAAAAAAAGAGTTGATTTCAGCATGTTTATAGTAGGGTGTTTATCATATTACATAACTGTTCATACTGATGATTATGCATAAAAAATGCAGATGTCATTTCACAAACATTAGCTGTTTAAGAAAAAAACAACATTAAAGTAGACAACAAAAATATGCCACATGTCTTTTGTGTTTTGTTAAGGCTTACATTGAATTCAAGGTGAAGCCATCAGAAAAAGTCTTTCAAGCTTTTTTGTGAAATATTTTTGTTTGTTTGTCAGGTATGTACCAGCAGGAGGCTGTCTGATTTACATTTATTCACCCTAATGGCTTCTGCCCAGCGTATGTCAATTGCATAACACAAATTGTATATATACACCTGTTGTTGACGTGTGATCCCTTGTATAACTGTGAACACTGTCAATGATACTGAGATATAGTTTCCAATAGCAACACAAATAATTGAGAATCTACGTGTTGGCTATTGCCCATTAATAGCGAGCTGTAATAATACGTGCATGCAAATGCGTGGTCACTTAATTGAGCTGATACGCAGTGTGCATGGAGAAGGGGAGGGTGAGGCTTGTCAGGAATGCGGCTGCAGGTGTGCTGCCATGTTTGGGTGATCCTAATTATATTATGATGATTTTTTTTTTTTGGATGATGTGTGCACATGCATACATTTTTGTGAGCATATGCACCATGAGTGGCTGTTCAGACTGTGAGTGTGCATAATAGTATTTTCTGCTCGGGTGGCTGTACCGGTGTGCCTGTGTTGCGCATAAACCCTGCACCACAGGGAGGTGCATGTCTTTCATGTCCTGCTCGATTCTGCCTTAAATCTGGGTCAAAGGATAAAGAAATAACCTCTGTCACACACACTTAGACTCACGAACAAACACTGGCCGCTTTCAGAAATGATTTTCTTATGGTTTTAGTCATCGCAAGTGGAATCGTGGAGGTGATGAAACCATAAAATAGTTGTATGGCTTTATGTCTCATTTCCTCTGGTAAGTGCATGGAGGTACTGTTTTGATCACCATTTAGTTTATGTGTTACAGGATTGTTAGGATTACACAAGAATTACATACCCGATAAGATACTGTGAATGAGTAGAAAATGAGGCAAGGAATATTCAGCGATTTAGGCACCGGAAACTATTACCCTGGCATGCGGCTTGCGCTAGCAACTAACATTAGGCGCTGAACCTAGTTCAGTAGCCATTACCCTCCTCTCAGTAGTCCCACAGTCTTCATTTCATGTTTGGTCAACTCCAGGCTCAATATTAAATCATTTTTGGCTATCATAACACCAAAATATTTACGCTCATTGATAACAATGAGCTAACTAGTCAATCTGTGGCGAGCACCAGCAGCTAACATTAGCATGGGCACTTCTGAAATATTCCAGTATTTTCACATATTTTGGGTTGTTGTGACTGCTCATATATATTCAGAGAAGTAAGTTTGTTTGTTCCAATCCTCTCTGAGAGATGCTCAAGTATTGTTTGGTGACACAATGAGTGAACCTACTTCTTCTCCTGTTCTTATTCTACTCATTTCCTGCCATCCCTTCCGGTTCCAGTGGCATATAGGCATCAATGGCAATGAAAATTACATCCCTTGTTGAAGCTGATTCTGCTTTTGAAGTAAGCATTGCCAAAACAACAACAACAACAACAATAAAGCCAATACAATATACCATGGTTTATCCTTCCTATGTCATTGATTTTTAGGCAACTGGTTTGAGCTAGCAGAAGAAGCAGATACGGTCCCATACTATGCTGCAGTAATAGTCATTCTTCCTACAGCGCTAAGAGAATACTTTTTATGCCAGCGAGTATTCTTGCTCTGTGTGTATGTGTTTGTGCTTCGAATATTTTAAAATAGCATTTCGGGTTTAATCACCGTGACATCTATTCAAATTTCCGTTAGCCCATCAATGGCATTTCACATAATACACATATCAAGCTAGCCAACTTTTATTAGATGAAATTCTATTTGTTTGGTTGAACACTTTGGCTTCTAAATATACAATGTCCGATTCTCACTTTTATGTGACAGTTTTACACAAACCTTCAACTGGAACTGACAAATTGCCTGAAGCAAACATGCTTTGCCTTTTATTTGGAGTACTATTCGAGTGAAAGTGAGAAGTGGCACTAAAGAATGTCACGGGTTTGTCTGGAATGTATCAAATGGGAGTTCAGTGTTCATCCTCAAATTTTTATTCCAAAATATTGTAAGACTCTTGGGACTAGGCATGGGCAGAATAATCATTGAATGAATTCATGGATTGTTAAGAACTTGGCTGATGAAACAGATTTTTGATTAATTATGTCTTGAAGCAATTCACCGAAATAGGAAAGCAATATTAAGTAGGAGTTCAAGCAGAAATACTCCCATCTCATTACAAATATTTGAATGAAAACAAATTTGATGTTAATTTTCTCCATAAACTAACTGTAGTCAAGCATCCATCTGAGACAAGCTTTTTAACCCCCACTTTACATTTCACTGGAATACTGTTTCACTTCATCTCACAGGTGACCTTGTACAGACTAGATGAAAGTAGTAGAGTTGCAAGTCAGCAGCAAGCTGATTAGGAATGCTGTGTGCATCCTGGTCTTGCCATTTGGTAATCTGTCTTTTTGCTGCTCTTTCTCTTCTAGACTTTCCATCTTGCCTATGCCAAGCCTGTCTGACAATGCTGCTCCATTCTCGAGTGGATGCCCAGGGAGTCATGCTGGTCCGTGTGTGTCGTTGTGTATACAGGCTACTGGCTTTCTTGGTTGTATGGGTTGTTAGGAGGGGGTGCTTGGGAAGATGGTCCTTGGCAAAGAAGAACAGTGTGCATCCTTACTCCCGTACATTTCAGAGAAGAGGCTGTCACTGAGGTCTTTTTCTTTCTTGTAAAGAAAAACACTAAAGAGAGGCAGGGAATTGTCCCTGTAGCGGGACACCCTGCCTCTCTAAAAACTTCAGCGCCATGGGTCAGAAGCTCGGAGCCGTCGGAGTATGTGTGGAGCATGTGGTGTTAAGAGCCTGCTTTAGATAAAAATATATATATGTGTTGGGATGCTACATACCATCACGGAGAACCCCTTGCAGGGCTTGAGACTCATGTATCCCCGTGCTTTGCATCCTCATTGTCCCTCAGTCCCTGCAGTGGGAGAAATACATGCTAGGTAAAGGAAGTTCCTACAACCATAGCCACCCAACAATATATACACATTAAAGCTGTAGCCCATGGCCACAAGATAGTGTGCAGACCATTAAGCAATATAGATATAAATGCAGAGACCTTGAGGGAGAGTAGTGAATAGAGTCAGTTGAAACAGACTTCATCCATTTGCTTTCCCCCCTGCAATAGTTTGGGTACTGATCTCCTGCTGGCTTGAACGACAAAACATTGTGAAGTGAGATATGGATGTGTCCTGGGAAATTATTCTGTCAGCACACTGCCCTTTTTGAAACTTTGTTAGCACAAACGTCTCACCCAGGGTCTCTCCAGCCTGATTGGCCAGAGCAATCCTCCATGACGGAGAAAACATTCTCAAGGATCACGAAGGAGGGATCGATTTTCATGTGATTCAATTGGCGAACGTCATATGTTTTTGTCATGTAACGATCACATAATAATGTGAACTTTGCTTTTTCTTTGTGCGTTTAAGAGTGCTGTACTGTTTTTATTTTGGTAACTTTTCGACTTTGTGATTTCCTTATCCCGACAGACTTGTTTGAGAATGAACTCAAACATTATGCGCCAGCTTGGTATTTACCACAAACTATATTAGGATATATTTTTATTATGCATTTTTTCTTTGCATTTTTTTAAAAGGGTCCCTAACGGTTTTTGACTAGAAATGCTGTAATATGCCAGTAGATGACAACGACCATGTCAAAAAGTTTTGTCTGTATATAGAAATCAGGGGTTCTCAATTGTTTGGGGTCTGGGAACCCCATACAAGGGAGAATTTCTTTCAATGACCCCCACCCATAAGGGTTAATTAAAAACAACTTCCATGTGCAACGTGAAATGCAAGTTTTTTTTTTTTTTAACTTCATGACCTTTTTTAATAGGAAGGAACGTAGCCCTAATCACTTTAGCCATAATCACTAGCTGACACGCACTGCTTCCACAAACAACATGGTGTTGGACACAGTCATTGTTGCCAACTTAGTGATTTGTTTGCAATGTTTAGTAACTTTTCTGACTGCTCTTGTCACTATTTTCATTTCTAAAAACTTACTAGCGAGTTTAATTCCTGCTAAGAAACACACAACATGAGCGAAATCATTTTCACATTGTGATACACAAGACAATTGAGGTACAGTATGTACTTCCAAACACCAAATATTTTGACAGCGATCACCTTGTCTTACTGTACCTTCACAACTCTGAGAGTGAGAAGAGTGCATGAGGAATGTTTCAACCAGCGCTCTGTGACCATTTTGCATTTTCAGGCTCCAAAATGCATGGTATAAATGGCCTTTCGCCCCAGTATGTCTTCCTATATTGGCCCATGTACACTGAGAGGTATAAGTGTGTATTGCTTTTTTCTTAATCATGTACATACATATTTCATGTTTATGCATGTGTGTGGGGCTATTTTATATGTAAATTTGACCTCTTCATATGCACCTATATAGAACATTCCATATCGATATTTATAACTTCTAATAAACAATATTTATTTGTTGTGGCTGGTATGCATGCAAATGTGTGTTTGTGGTTGTGTTTCTCAAGTGTGTCTGCCTCTGTCGTTCTAGCCAAGCTTCTTTGTGTGCTCCTGGCAACAAAGCAGTTTGTGGAGCAGGAAGCAGAGGAGAAGTGTAAGTCAGAAACAATGAATAAACAATCCACGGATTTGCCAGTTTTTCACTCCTCATCATTATGCACCACGCACCGTCTGAATTTACACTTCCAAATTTCAATTTAGTACCTACAGTATATCCCATTTACACATACATACAATATACATACATACATAAATGCACATACAGTAATCAATGCATTTGTTATATATCTGATAGATTACTGTAATGAACTTTATTTTGGAGTCAGCCAGTCCTCCCTCAAGTGTCTCCAGTTGGTCCAAAATGCTGCTGATCGCCTCCTAGCTGGAGCTTGGAAGAGGAAGCACATAACCTCAATTCTGGTCTCACTTCACTGGTTCCCAGTGCATTTTAGAGTTCATTTTAAGATACTTCTATTTGTCTTCAAATCTTTAAATGGCCTCGCCCCAGCGTGTCTCTATGAGCTCCTCCTCTACTGCAGGTGCCGAGGACAAAGTGGAGTCTCACTGGGGATCAAGCCGTTTCTGTTGCCGGTCCTTCCCTCTGGAATGACCTTCCATTAAATGATAGGTATGCCCTCCGCCTGCAGCCGCAAAATAGCCATCCATGCATGTTGTTGTAAGGCCTAAGTTCCACCTATGTACAATCTAATCACCCAATCACAGACGCCAGAAGCAGCCGTGTCCACTTCAAAAAAAAGCTACCTTCTGTAAATAGAAAGTGCTCACTTGTGAGAGCATGAGCTCGGCAATCAAAACATTTTGAAAAATGGCCGAAAGAATTGTGTAGTGGCTTAATCTTTTTAATGACTTCCCAATTTGTGATTTATATTGGATGGAAAAAATAAGTTTCTCCGGATTGGTATGAAGAGGTAGGCATTGAGAAGAAGCAGACATAGTAAGAAAAAAAACTGGATCTGAATTTCCCATGTTATTCTGGAAGAAGACTTTCGTCGTCCTCCTCCCTTTTTCCCCCTCAGTACCATCTGGCCGGGATGGCCCATTTTTCACTCAAAAAATCTCTTCATGTTTTTTGATCAGGAAAATGATATTAGCTAGTATGTTCCATTTTATCAATTTGCTTTGGCGAAATCATTAAATAACTAACTACGCTTAAAACCTGTTTTTTTCCTCAGCAATATGGTCACACCTCATTCCCTCTTCCCATGGCTTGGTTGGAGTCAGTGGAGGAACAGAGCACAATTTGTCCATTCAAAATCATTGTACATGCATCACTAATAATGTCAAAAAATGGCAATAAATAGGCATCAAAATTGATGTGGGCATCTCTAATTATGCCCACTTAAACCTCTGAAAAGATCACAACAATTAGCTTGTCCATCGCACACTTATGAGAGGATGAGGAAATGAGCAGCTTACATGGAGTTTCTCTCGCTACCGCATATCCCAAAAATGATGCACCCTAAGCAATCACACTCAGCTGAAGGGTCGGTCCCCTCGCTCTGAATTTTTCAAAGTCCATCCATCCGTCTATCCGTTTTCTGCCCCCCATAACCTAGGGTCACGTGCGTGTTGGATTTTTCAAAGGCCAAGTTTGAAATTTTGCCAACCTTGCCCCCGGGCGTTGTGGCGCAGCTATAAAGCATCAAAATTGATGCACTGGAAGCGGTCATTCTGGCCGGACAGAATTAGCGTTCGCCCCGCTACGGCTGCATGAACGGTGGGAATCCATGACGTGCTACTCCTTGGCTTCCAGAGTCACGGACAGTGGCAGTGACCAATCGCCACCAATATTCATATGCACAGTAGCACTCTTGTCTACTTCAACCTTATAAAAATATAAAAACGATTGGCACAATATTTCTCGATTTTCTGGAGGTGATAATGGCTCATAGCCCATATTTAACATCAATACTATTCAAAATATTGCGCTGAATACTTTTATATTTTCACAGATTGAAGTGAGCATGAGTAGAGCCGTGCATATTTTTATGACGATTCAGACAGTAGGTGACAACAGAATGTGACAACGCAAGCCGGGAAACAATATTATAATGTTTGCCTCTTTCCCTCAATGATGTAGTCAAGCTGATGTGTGAAAAAAAAAAAAACAGTCCCCGCCCACAAATAATGCCCGCCATTAAGATGCGGTGAATGTAGTCATAAAAAAAAGGCATTAAATCACTACTGAGTTTTTCAGGGGTGTGAATTTTAGGGCTGACATCATTTTTTACATCCAGACCTATTACATGAGTGCCAATGTTCAGGCCAATCAATGGTCCCTTTAAAGTTAATGTGCAATAAATAGTTATCATATGTTTGATTTTTTTTATAATAGCGTGTGCTTAATTATTTCTATATTGCATTATATTTATTTTTAACCACACACTGGTAAAATGGGAACAAAAAGGTAAGTATAACTTAGTTTGGGGTTGGAACGGATTATTCCGCTGTATTTTCAAGCGGCTCAACTGAAACAATCTCAGTACAAACCCAAAATGCAGGAAAATGTCCATATCCAAACTGGACCACGTGGGAGCAAAAAATAGTAATTGTGTCATTTTGACCTCGTTGTGCAAATCCAGTCATATACAGTTATCTATACGCCACCCTGTCTGCAAACCTCCGGGATTTTCTGTCTCTCAGGTTAGCAGATTGTGCCAGAATTGATAATTGAATTGGCGATTGGCATGCAATCAATTAAGGTGTTCATCTGTGGCTCTGTAACTAACCGTTAATTGGCTTGTGCCATCGAGAGGTTGAGGAGAGAGCAGACTGAGTGCAGGAGGGACTGTTTGATTACTGCAGATGGGCCTTCAAACCTGTTTGTACAACGTCTGCCTGGAGCTCTCTGACGCTTTTCTTATTTAGCAATTGCTTGGGTGCGAAGGGCAAACAGTATGGTCATTGGACCTTTTGAATTCTGCCGGCTTTTAGAGCAAGGACACAAATATCTACAGTGTAGAGCGCAAACACAGTGGGCTGTCTGTCTTCTTTCATCTCATCTTGCAGACAGGTGCATGCAGGTTTTTTTTTTTTTTTTTAACCATTAACACTTTTTGTTACTTTTGAACCAATGGTCAGGAAAAAATTCTTTGCCACCTGTGGTTCGCACTGCTTTGACTGAGCACATGGTGAGCAAAGCATTTCAGGTCCAAATAGCCCAGCTGTATTGATCCGGCGAGCACCTTATTCTATTTTGTCCTCTAAAACATCCCTTTTCACTCGGTTGACTTCTATTCAAAGCTTTGCAGTGAGACCTGTGTCAATAGGGAAGCTTGACTTCATTCCTTAGCTGTGGAAGCCCCCCTGAGGGCTGAGCACAGGCTGCTAGACCATGACAGGCAGGGGGCTAATAGGCAGGATAGGATTGGATAAAAGATGAGGGGCACAAAAAGTTTGAGGACCAGAACAGGGCCATCTGCTTTTGTGGTGATCAGGCATCAAAGCCTAAAGGAACCCTGTTGGGTCCCCACTTTTGCATGTCCGTCCTACATATGGGCTCCATATTTCAACTAGAAAGACAGTCGGCAAGAGCCATTGGGCTACGGCCGAGACCGCTATTCTGTCTCCCTGAATGGTTTTCAACATTTTAGGGCACCAGTGAGATTGCTTTATTCCTCCTGAAAAAAAAAGAAAAAATGCCGAATGAATGACCAGGCATGACCCAGAGGATCAGGCTCTTCAACCCCCACCCCTACTTGAGCAGCGGGGGCTCTGTGGGAATGGGGTACATCACAGTCCTGTGAGTAAAATATTAACGAAATGGGTCAGTGCATGGCTGCAATGACACGCTCCCAGGGTGATTAATTATTGAGGTGACTAATAATGCATTTGCCTGCCAGCACTAAGGGCTTCAGCCCTTATTGGAGACACCATAACAATAATCAGCCCTGCTGTACGTTTGATAACGATGTACCCGTCTTTTCGTTTCTCTCTGTACCTCTCTGGCTTCCTCCTAATTCACACTCACACATTTTTTGTTTTTCCTTTCTGCCGTTCCCCCTTGATGAACACCAAGCTCATTATCTAATGATGCCGGTTCACGCATTCCCTCCCTCCTTCAATACGGCCTCCCTCTGTCCATCAGGCACACTGGGAGGCATGTGAAGGCTGGGCACATACTGTATCGTACCAGCTCCGATGACGCCTCACTCTTCCCCTCCTTCGCGGGACTACGCCTGCCTCAAGGTAGCATATGGCATTCTAAGACTTGCTGGACTCATTGGCCTCCCACACAACATAGCGCATCCATCTCTCCCTTCCTCCACAGCTCATTTACAATGTGCTTTCCAACTGTTATTTTCTCAACCCCTCTCCCCTGGTACCGCAAGGAGCCACATTGCTCCAAATTCTATTTCACAGAGCTACACTTCAGTGACGCTCACCATAGGGAAGGATCAGTTTGCCATTTGGTGAGGGGAGACGAGAGCCATTAGTTAAATTTTAGTCAGAGTCCACGCCAAGGGCGGGGTACAAGAGCCTTTAGCCTTTTTGGGCTTTGTGATCTGTACCACTCACTCAAACATCCCTTTATTCTAAACAAATGCAGATGGTGCTCCTTTTGTTCTCTTTTGTACATCCTACCAAGCGAATGTTAACCTCACCTGAGCACAGTGGAACAATGAAGGTTAGGTCGGTACCACAAATGAAAACAAAGTAACAAAGTCAACTTGAACAGATGGTACTGCACACTAAATGTTGTCCATCTGCAGGAGCCTTTTTTTGTGTAATAGGTTCAGTCAAGTCACTGATGAATACACAAAGGTAGACAACCATTGCTTGGGGATTTCAAACAAATGATAAGGTGTGTGTGGTGGGTTAAAGTGCAGTAAGTAAACATTACTCCAGTTTGTTTGTTACGACACGCACACACACACGCACATACACACACACACACACTAGGCAATGTGCACTGTACCATGCCCAAGCACGGTACACTTCCCTTGCCCTAGCAGTGTACATCGTAAAGCGGGGACATGGTCGTGGTCAGGGTAAACAAGTGAGGCACCGCTGCCCCACCCCCTGCTGGCCATTCTCTCTAAGTTAAGAGTAAAAACAACATATACAGCCATAATGTTTACACTCAAGTGTGTTCTATTTTAGTACTATGGTCCATTGATTTTCTTTTTCAATTCAATAATTATCAATGATTGCATCATTAAAATAGCTGAATGTGCACTTTCCTGTTGAATACATGGGCAGGAAGTGAAGTGAAGCATTGCACGCTCTGTGCCCCCAGTGACCACACACACATTCATTGCCGACTCAGGCAGTTGGCGCATGCACTCACACAACAGACAATGCTGTGTATTTTTATCATCAATAAATGTGTTTTATCACAAATGTACTGCACATGCTGACGTTCCGCAGTCAGTCTAATATATTTAACAAATGGCGGGTGACGTATTTCGTCACTATTATGGCTCAGTGCGCGGTGGAGTCCAGAAAGTACCGTGCCGATGCCAGCATGTGGCAGTGCTGCGCTCCACTGGCGCAATGAGAAGAAGAAGCCCATCAGCATACATAACCATTAAAGTAAGTCTTAGTTGGTTGTGTACATGCAAACATAGCCGCCATTTTCAATTCACTTGTATTGAGGTAACTGTGTTTGGATCCAATAAATTCATCATAGCTTGTAAAGCTTTGAAAACGAATGCTAATATATTCAAATTCTTCCTTATTTATAAGTTTCAATGAAGGTCAAAAGTGAAATATAGGCTAATCTTCTATTTTGGGTTTGGGTTTTTATATGTGACTCTAGAAGGTACGGCCTCACCAGTCATTAACCTCCCCGCACGTTACTGTCATAAATTGATGGTGCACACAAATGCGCCGACGCACGGAAGCATGCGACAACTTCCCCGGTGTCGACGCACAGCGGTTGCACGATGGATTTCCGCAGACCATTCAAGTTATTGTATTACATGTGCCAAGCAAGAACCGAGTACATTTAGGATCAAATTAGGATAAAATGCCTTAAGAACACGATTTTTGCTGCATGCACAATATTTTAATTCATTTTTTGTATGTGACTTCACAATAAAAGCTGTTAAATTGCCAATTGCAGATACTGCCACACGCCACGGTGGCTCGGATAAACAAAAATTAATAGAGCCATCCCTTCACCATATATTTTTCTCTTTTCATAACAATCCTATATGGCCCACATCTGCGCTCCACCGAGTGCAAGTCTACTTATTGTTTGTGTAGTGGGAATTATATGGACATAATATTGAAATGTTTTGTTACACATTGCTACTCGTAAGGTTGAATGCAGTGTGCATTTCTGCATCTGCATTTCTGGGACACGACAGAAGGTAGTTTCCGTATAACAAAAGTCACCATTCAGAGAGCATTATCTTCTTGTATCTTTTATTACATGCAATATATTTGAAAGTCTTATTTTGTACTAGAAGCTGATCCTTTAGTGTGCAAAAATACAGTTTGCTTGTTAAATAATCAAGGTGTTTCCTATTTGTAGCAAGAATAAGATTTATGTCCACTCAAGCCCATATTTTGTCCACCGTATGGTGTTACTTCTTATTTGGCGACCTAAAAACAGATGGCATTGTGGAAATATTGTGAGTGGACATGAGTCAATGCTTCAATTCTTTCTATAACTTTTAAGTTGATACTTTTGACACATTTGTGGGGAAGTGGTAGCGGAGAACTATTGGTTGGCTCAGATTGTTAATATATGAACCAAAAATCATAACAGCTATGACAGGAACACCTACCTCTATTCGACCTCTTTGGGGTCTGCCACAATTGTTTTGGTTGAGTTAATGATAATGATTTATTTACTTGCTTAGTCCAAACACTAAAGCCACTTTTCTACCATTATACAGCACCATATGGTTTGGAAGGGTAATCTGTCATTTTCCACTGTGAGTTGTGTAGGCAATAGACTAATTGCATAAAAAAGTAAAGCCCATCAAAATAAACCAAAGACAAGCATAGGTACAAGCAGTGTGTTCTTTCCAAAACAATATATACAGATTCAGGAAAAAGGATGTGAGGCCTTTGGAATTATGTGGAATGTTGCATAAATTTGTCATAAAATGTGATTTGACCATCATCTAAGTCAACAATAGACAGCAACACACAAATGATATAAAAGGTCTACACACCCCTGTCCAAATAATAGGTTTTTGTGACATAAAAAAACTCAGAGCTAGATAGATCATTTCAAACCTATCTTCACTATTAATGCGACCAATAATCTGAACAATCTCTAGTGAGAAAAAAATGTTTTTGAGAGGGGAAATAATATGTTTGTACAAGTGTGGCACACTCTTATTACTGGAATGTGACTGTGTTCAGAATTAACTACTCAATCACATGCAGCAGCTCCATGCTTGGGGTCTTCTTTTTTTCAGATGAATTTGAGGTCCCAGACAAGGTGGAGGGAATTATGAACAATTCGAAAAAAGCAGTCGGCATTGGCTCAAAGCCTTCAAAATGGTGGGAGGTTTGTACTGAATTCCATTTAACCTGAGTTTGAATCTGACTTGTTAATTCTGAACACAGCCTCAGTATGTAATTAAGGGAGTAACTGTAACTAAGTAATTAAGCAACTCATTAACTATACAACTAAGTAAGAAAAATCTATTTGAAGCAATCCATAAAATGTCAGGATGTGTAGCGAAATCCCATGTTGGTTAAAGACTTACAGAAATCTGTGGCACATGTTAACATCTATGTTGAGAAATCTATGATGAGACAAACAAAAGAATAGATGTCATTGGAGGACAGAACAGAGGAAATAACTGCTGTCCCCCTGCTTTGAAAGAAATTGCAATACTATGTGTGGAGCAGAAAAGGCACAGCACACCACCATCAAATCCTCATCCAAACTGTAAAGTATGATAGACGGATG
Source organism: Filicampus tigris (assembly GCF_054856515.1). Lineage (NCBI taxonomy): Eukaryota > Metazoa > Chordata > Actinopteri > Syngnathiformes > Syngnathidae > Filicampus > Filicampus tigris. The sequence continues at coordinate 14,036,387 of NC_141224.1, forward strand.
GGGTATCATGGTTTGGGATTGCTTTTCTGCCTCAGGGCCCAGGCAGATGGCCATCATTAACAATTTTTTTTTTCCCAATTTTAGACAAATTTACACAATATTGTACAGTTTATTGGATATACAGTATACCCAATAGTCATCTGCATCCATGTGTTTTGGGTTTGTCTGTTGTCCCCAAACTGGTAAAGTCACACTCAGGATGTGCTTTATCCTCCTATAAGCATAGGAGGGATGCTGGTGTGCAGTAACATAACGCCCAATTTCAGAACTGTGTGGTCCTTTCCTGTTCACATTCATGATTCACTTCTTTTTTTAATGCTTTACACATGAACATCATTATTTATTCAGACAGAATGGTAATAAAACTAGCCACTTTAATTTTCCAGCTTTCATGACCAAATAGAGCAATGAATATTCCTCTGGAAGCACAATTTTTTCCATCGACGGGAGTTGGCACATTATATGCTGGATCAGCTAAACAACATCGTTCTTTAAGAGTGACAACACCACATTGTGAACCTCCTGTTGCCACACCCGCTTTAAATCCCCAGCCGAGTCAAGTGGACAGGCACAGGTGTGTGAGCAATTAGTGTGATTCACTAATGTTCTCTCCTTCTCTCAGCTCTCTTCCCTCCTGAGAACGAGACGGGTCCATTGGGCAGGCTACGGTGCAATTAGTTCAATTTGCTTATGTTGATTCATCCAACAGCGGGCCCAAATGTGCACTGGCTACAATCAAAATATGGCTCTATGAAGCACGGCTCCATCAACACTAACAAGTTCTCTTCTAATTGAACCGATAACAAAACAACAAAAATAATGAATATATATATATATATATATATATATATATATATATATATATATATATATATATATATATATACATATATATATTCTGGAAGCTCCTCATGCCCACCAAGAGCCTGTCTGATACTCTTTTCACCACCATAACATTCTTAATTAACCCTGTCTTTAGGTTAACCCTTACTCCATTTGTCTTCCCATCTATACCGTGGTAAAACAATTTCAACCGTTGCCCCTAAGCTTCTAGGCCTACTGTTTCTCCACCTGGTCACCTGAGTTGGACACACAATATAGCTGCTTTTCTGCTAAGCTTCATGTCACTTTATGGCTTTTCTTATCACAGTCTCAACATTCCAAGTCCACACTTTCAGGTCTAGGTTCTGTTTTTTTCTTTTCTGTTTCTGCATATGAACTCGCTTTCCACATCTTTGGATGAACACTCATTAATGTTTGGGAACGTTTTAAGCCTGATGCCCTTCCTGACATACAAACAATACATACCGTACAAGCATTGTACATCTTTTAAATTGGAAATATTTCATCAAAATTTGTAATGTTGTCATTGAGAGGCCTGTTTGCAATCACACGCTTAGCTTCACGTAAAAAAAAAAAGGATTGCTGGATTGCTACTTTTCTTGGGAGAAAACACAATATATCCAAATCTTGTTGTTTTTTAAAGCATATCTGAGAGTCAAACAATAACAAAGACAGAGTGGCATTTAGGCATGTGTTTCTCAACAGCTAGAGAATATACTTAGCCTAGTTCAGGGTAGTAGTTTATTACATATTTTATTATTATGGATTATTAAAAATCAAAATCATGCCACATTTTGAAACACTTTAAGCGTCTGTCACAGTCATTTCACTTTGCATATTGAAATATGTGGCATACAAGTGTGTCAAATATATGCCATATGGCCAAGGGATTGCCACTCAATTACTATGAATGAGCATCATATGCATAAGATTTTAATCAGTTGGATTCCATAAGAGTGTCAGTGGGTGGCACTCCATATATATCTATGTAGTTCAAGTCTTTCAATATTTGTATGTTTTGTGAGTGTGTCAAAATGTGCATATTTCCTGCTTTGTCCGGGTTTATGAAGCTTCTTCCTATTGTAGTGTTGTAAATAAAGCCTCACCACCCACTCAGCACACCTCAACTGCACATTCTGAGATCCTAAATGCATCGCCAAGTGAAAGCAGTCCTTCTCGTCACCTGTTCATGCACACTAATTACCTTACCTTGTTTACTTTGTTTCCATTTATTTCCAATGAATAGACCAACGTGACCATGTGTGGGAGACAGCACATTGGCTTTTGGGGAGGTAATGTAATAGTTCCTTTAGTTCCTTGGTGTTTTTTTCTTTCCTGCTGATTATGATAGTATATGCAGCCTGCCTCACTTGTTATTATATCATTAAGCTTGTGTTTATTTAAATAGGGGTTATAATGAATGGTGCCATTAGAAGGCTGAGCTCATGAATGTCAGACAGGAAGCGCAGCTCTGATTGCCCTTTCAGGTTTTCCACTTTGTTTTCTTAAAAGGCCTGCTGCAGGTAAATGGCAGAGGGGGCCCACAATGGATCCATCTTATAAGAGAGGAGACCTTTTATGCTGCATACATTATGGCGCATATATGCGGGCTCCCAATGTGGGATTTTGATGTCAAAAGACGAGTCAATACAGGCTTCGGAACATTTGCATTCAAAAGTGTGTACACAATTACATGTTAAGTTGTTAGCAGCTTGTCACACTATGGCCATGTATCCTATGGTAACCTATGTATCCTATTTAATTTCCAAGTGTACATAATATACGTACTGGGAATGATTGGCTCAAAAAGGCTCTGTTCACTACACTATGACAGTTTCATGTCGAGGTCAAATTTTGCGTATACATCCTGTACATGACAATGAAAACTGTCGTAAGCAAGGTAGACAGAGCCAACAGACCCTCCCCTGTCTCACTAAACTTCACTCATCTCTACCCAAGCATGTTTAGCTACATCCTTACTTCATGATACAACATTGCCTGACTGCACCCTTGTCAACTTCCTTATCTTCTTTCAAGTTGTCTAAGTTATTTCTACTTGAAGAAATGACTAACACAAATGTAATATTATGAAATGACTCAGTTTGCTACACTTTGTAGTAGTGCATTTAATTGCTTTATATTTTTGTTTTCATACAAATATTTACTAGAATTATGACATGTTGTGGTTATGAATTTCGCTTAATGGAACTAGTCTGTGGCATTATATGTCTTCACCGGATGCTTCCGTCCTTGCATTCCGTCGGTCTGTCTCCCCACCACCAAAAAACAACACAAAACAAAAACAAAAAAACCCTCCGTGCACTCATAAACATTGTTTAAAGATCATGAGCTAGCTAATTTGATGTCACATCCACATACCGGCTAGGAGTATCGTGAGTGGATTTAATTGTTTACAATGGTTTAACCAAGATAGCATTTAGCTGCGACACAAGACTGTTGTGATGTGATGAAGAAGATGATGATGATAAAGACTGGAGCAAGATTGACTGATGACACAATACTATTGCGTTTTATTGCAAAACACTTGCGTTTTAACGCAACACATTTTCAGTTTTTATAAAATAATTATTTCAAACCAACGCAAGGTTATTTTAAGAAGAAACGACTTCCACAACCGGGTTGTTTAAATGTATACGCTGGTAGAGATTTTTACAATCTGAAGATGTCCCACATAAGGACATACTTCGCATGCAAAGGGATAAGGTACTAAATGTTAACAGTTACCTTATTTTCCGGACTATATGTCGCTCCGGAGTACAAGTCGCACCAGCCATAAAATGCATAATACAGAAGAAAAAAATATATAAGTCACACTGGAGTACAAGTCTTTTGTTACCACTGCACTTATTTGTTGATCTATCTGGTCAATAATGGAATTTACACACCGAATGTACATCCACTCTCTCCTCAAGTATAATGTCCTACGCGTTTACAAATAGAGTATCTTGTCTTGCGTAGGATAGTTCATCTTTGACAATGGATGTCTTCTCCTCTTTGTCAATGCAATCTTTCAGTTTTTTCCCAAGTTGATTGGCCCCTTGTCTATCAAAGCAATTGGCTTCAAGTATTTAAATGAGAGCATAGCCACCCTGCATTGAGCTTGTTGAGCTAATACTACTGCTATAGAACACAAAGACTGTTTAATTAGGTGCATTGCACTTTATTAGTCCTGAACCCACACACACATGCCACAAACCTCCCTATGAATGCACACATGCATATTAATAATAAGGCGCCTTGTTGGCAATGAGGACCGGCTTCTGTGTTTGTGGATGTGTACATTTATACTTATATCTCTTTGTGTGTCTTTCAGCCTTTTGGGAGATAATAAGGACAAAGGGTTGAAGAACAAGTTTATGGGTTTAAAAAGAAAGTTGTTACCCAAATGGTTGTTTTTGCCAGAATGAGAAAATGGGGAACCAGGAAACATTTAGCTTTTGAAACTGATATTACCATCTTGACAGTCTTTGAAAATCTGGGGCTCGGTAGACTTTCTTGGTTGATCACCATGGAGATGGCCTCCAAGTGGCGTGGGAGTGGCAGGGGTCAAAGGACGTCATACCAAGAATTGTTTTGGCAAACACAACACGCTCCATTGGGCCTTTTGACTTGGGGTGGTTCATTAAAACTGCAGGAGGTGGCATTCCAGGAGACTATTAACCAAGCATATTTTAAACATCTTGTGTTAAACTACCCTTACCCCCTCCTCCTCCAGCCCTGGACACACAACGCATACATGCACAGACATGCACACTCGCTTTATAATCCCCCCCTACTTTTCTTTTGGAGGCACAATAGCCTCCATCTGGTGCCCCCTCAACTTTCCCTGATGGTCCTCAGGGGGTGTACAAGTCGGGGGAAAGCACAACCCTCTCTCATTACTTCAGTGACACCTTTAGATCAAAATACTCAGACAGCATGTGTGTGACGATGTATGTATAAGGGGGAAAGTTAAAAGAAAGAAAATACGTTTGCTGACAGATGAAGTGTTGTGAGTGAGGCAGGGGCACCCAGGGGGCAGCAAGTTGTACAGGTGGAAATTAAGTGATGAAAGCCACTGGGGAGTAATAAGAGAAGGGCACTCGCACTTGCTTGATATTTAATCTTGCTCCAGGTGAAGTAGGAGCAGGCGCGCATATGCCAGCATGTGGCTAAACTGCAGTTTGGAGCTCGAGCCACGCTGTAAAAGTCCATCAAAACGCTTTTTGGTTGGATGAAAATGCTTTGCAAGCTGTTTCCCGTCCGGGCGAGAGTGTCAGTTAAGTGCTTTTAGCTGTCCACCGTATAAGCAGGTATAACTGGATTATCCTTGTGTTTGGCTTGGCAGGCATCGTTGTGTCCGCTCTGTGGTTGATCACTTCAAACTGGGCAGATTACAGTTTGCAGAGAAGGGCTTTAGCCCCGTTTGGGCCTCTGATATGTTAATTAAAGTAGATTTTCTGAAAATGGGACGGGCAGGATGGCAAACTCCACCCCAGCAAAGCCAAAAGCCTTTCAGTTGGCAGAGGTGTGTGTACTTTAATGCTTGTTCCTCTCGCCCTGTGAGAACACATTGGAGCCTTTCAGAATGAAGGCATATGTTTGAAGGCCATCGTTTTGCTCTGAAATAATAGTCATTCCTCTTGCCCCCCGCCCCGCCTCCTCATTTCACAGGAAATATACATCATTGTCATCGGTCCACCACAAATGCCGCTATTTCAATTCACCATAGGCCAAACATTTTCTTAAACAACCACAGTGGTACGAGTGTCCTAACCTAACTTTTTTTCCCCTAGTTACCAGCTGTGATTTGGTAGTTGTTGTGCTTTGTGTTCTGAGCCGAACCGAGAGTTGTGATTGGGATTCGGATAGTGAAGTGAAGTACAAAAGAAAAAAAGAAAAAAAGGCATTGGTTTATTGAATGGTACAAACAGTCGAACACATAAATACAAAATAAAAAGTCTCACAAGAAGCAAGGAGCAGATGAGTGGTAAAAAGGCAACCCGAGCTGGATTCCGAGCTCTTGCTGTCATTTCCTAGGCCGTGCCCCTTAAAGGTACACATCGACACGCGACAACTGATGTGTTTGTGTGTGAATTTCCATTTTATTTGTTTTTGTTTTTATTTACATTCTCTATTTCACTCGTTTTTTCTGCATTTTACAAATGTGGATGAAACAACAACATGTTTTTTTGGGGGGCTGGAAACGATTCATGCCAGTTCAATTGGAAAAAATGAATTGGTTATATACAGTATATAAACTGATATACGGGCTTGGTGACTGAGTCAGGGCACAAGTGTATTAACTATAAACATACTTTCAGTAGGATGGGAGAATCTCCAAACTCGCGAGTCCATGCCTGTATCGTACTGAAAAGCTATGCTACCCTGAGGAATTGTGTTGATGTACCTTAACTTACTATAGTTGTTATTATGCGGTCTGCTTCTTTAGACAGTGCCAGTCGAGAGTGCAGACTGCAGAATGCTGGCCAGCGCACTTCATTCTGCCCCATACACAATAAATTCCCTAGTTTGCCTACTTTGCTACCCCTCTAATCCGCAATATACGGTGGCCGACAGGGGCAAACTGCTGAATGGTGCAAACACAGTAATGATGCAAAAAAAATTAAGACAAAGATATAAATGTAATCTAAAAAATGGATGAATGTGTGTTATGGCACACATACACATACTGTATAGCAATGGGACAAACAAATACGACAAACAAATATTGGTCGTCTACAACCAAGCACTCGTTTCCAGGTCTCCAACCACTTCTAGTTTTAATAATCCTTGCATATATATTTTGTTATAAGATTACCATCAGCATTGTGATATTACTATGTTGCTGCAGCATGCTGTATAAAATGTCCAGTTCTGTTAGGAAATGATGTGTCTGCAGTCGATAAGAATATTTAAATCTGCTCATGTTGACTTGTTTTTTTGGCCATCACACAGCAGCACTAAAATAAATGTTTTGGCTGGCCACTGAAAAAAAAACATTGGTTGAGTTTGAATACTAAATACAATATAATAACAATAATCATGTTCCATCCATTTTCTATTCTGCCAGTGTCAGTTGTGTGTTGAGTGGTTGAGGACCCAGACGCAGGGAGGCAAGGCAGTATTGCGCTCAAAGCAGGACTTTAATCTCAAAAAGAACAAAAAGGCAAGTAAAACGGGGCATGTGGAATCAACAAAGCCCAGAGTTGCAAACCAAAAAGCAGGAACGCACCCACAGGCGTGAACATGACAGTGATACCAACAGAGCAAAATCATTCAAAATCATTCAACGAAGACTGAAAGGAGGCAGGGAACTAAATACAAACAAACTGAGGAGGCAACGAGGAACGCCTGGACAAGACACAAGTGGCTGAGAGAGCTGACACAAGGGACCGGGTTGCCAAGCAAAAGGAAAAGAAAGGAAAGAAAAGAGCTCATGAAGAGGACACGACATGAACCAAAAGAAAACACAAACACAAAGATATAACATCCATCCATTATCTGTACCGCTTATCCTCACAAGGGTCGCGGGCGTGCTGAAGCCTATACCAGCTGTCGGACTGCCATCCTCTCCCAAAATCGGATCCAACACACCACCAGGTGGTGATCAGTTGACTCCGTCCCTCTCCTGACCTAAGCGTCCAAAACAGGTGTCCACATATCCAATGAAGTCATGTAGCTCAATTCTAAGTCTCATGAATACCAAAAATTCAAAGTCAAGTCAAAGCTTTCCTGAATTTGAGATGAAATACAAAGTAGTGAATGTGGTGACTTAAGTCTCACACACGATTTGATTTGAGTCCCTGCCTCTGCATAATAGTTACAAGTTTTAAGGCTGCAAGAAAATTAATACCACATGTAATGTAAAGCATAAACACAATAAAACATTGTAATAACGGAAGCAGTTGGCCAGTTGACACTAGCAGTTGCAGCTGACTTCACTGGTGATAGAGAGAATAAATATGAAAATATTTTCATATTATATTTTCCTGTAGGGGACGACACGGGGGTCGACTGGTTAGCACGTCCGCTTCATAGTGCAGAGGTCATGGTTTCCAAGTTCTCCCCGGGCCTGCATGGGTTTTCTACGGGCACTCCGGTTTCCTCCCACATTCCAAAAATATGCGTGGTAGGTTAATGGGACACTCTAAATTGTCCCCGGGTGTGATTGTGAGTGTGAGTGGTTGTTTGCCTTTGTGTGCCCTGCGATTGGCTGGCAGACAGTTCAGGGTGTACCCCGCCTACTGCCCGTAGTCAGCCGGGTTAGGATCCAGCACGCCCGCAACCCTTGTGAGGACAAGCGGCTTGAATAATGGATGGATGGACTTTCCTATAGTAAAATGTTGCTGATCAAATGTAAGGCTGTCGACATTGTCCACCACTCCTCTCACCACAACACCAATAGCCCATCACTAAAGCCATCAGATTAAAAACACATGTGTGTGAAATAGAGAGAGCTTTATCTGTCATTGAGCAGTTTGATTGTTAATGTTTGAACTTGAGATACTTTAATATACTGAAATACATTTAAAGATGATACCAATCAAACTGGAAGCAGGCAATGATGAACAATCATCAATGAAAAGTCAGTTCATTGCACATCACCCACAAGTGAAAGCCTGCTTTGTAAAAGATGAAATGATACCACACACATTATTGCAACTATAAAGAGTGTCTTAGCCTATTGCTGAGGTGACAATACTCGTCTACCAGATGTAATCACACGCTAGATGAATTGAATCTGAGAACTTCATTACCCGACCTCCTCCGGTAATAAAAGAAACAATCTCCTGAGAACAGAATTCAGCTCTGTGCTTATAATATGGTTGACCACTATTGGCTTCTTTCATTGCCTTGACACTGTACATTACACAATGCATAAAGTTTGCTGTGTTCAAGCAGTTTTTTTAAACAGACCAAAACTCCAAAAGAAATCAGGCAAAAAAACATGGGTAAAAGTTCAAATGTGTCTAAAGTGTGACACTGGCGTGCTTGTCATCCACTAAAAACAGCAATTACTGCTTTCCTATTAACCTGGGGTGTGCATCTCTCCACAAAAGACGATTCAATACGCTTCTTCACAAATGGGCTATGATAAAATCCACGGAAAGCAGGACTGGAAGAGAGTTTGCGTCCTCATTCGAAGGTTTGACGTACTGACATCCTGTCACTGAGTAACTCAAGCTTATAAACTGGAGACATCAGGCCGATATGACATAATAAAAGACAAAGCATAAAAGGACCATAGCAACTGAATAGCAACTGATACATCAAGTTAACAACCAGTCATAACAATTATGATTCGATTCAATATGGTATGGCTGTTGCTTTTGTCATGTTTATTATCATGGAACAACAGCAAGCTCTTAAAAGCCCAAACTATCCAAGTTAAATAAATTCAAATAAGCAACAAATCGATTTATACCTGGTGTGCATCTCTCATAAAAGACGATCCGACACGTATATTGATACAAGAGGTGTGATACAACTGAAGCATGCAAAGATTTTAACATGTAACGATTCAGTTCAGTTAGTCAAATCAAAATCGATTTCTGAATTTGAATCGGGTTTTTTTTTTGGTCACACCCCTATTAGCCATTTCACCATGTTTTTGACTTAGTGATACATAAATAATCATTTTTAATCACATATACATAATCCCAAACTGCTTTTTATGTTTAGCCCGGAAGTTACTCTACCTCATGTTGAGCAGCTAGCTGTTGACTTTCATTACTGCCAATAGAAATCTGGACCTCTCTCTGCATCACCTTGAGAAGTTTAACACCCTGCCTTCTCTGGCATCACCCTCTGGAATGTTCCATCATGTTGCAGTTTTCTATGATAAAGCACATGGAATGAACACTTCAAATGCCTCTTAAATCTTACATAACAACTAAAGTCATAAAAAAAAACAATTTCTGACTAAAGTACAAAACCTATTTGACTGCCCACACTCCTCTTCTCACTAATAATATTCCATATGAGCTCTTTACAGGACCGGTAATTTGAGTTTCTTGAACAAGTGAGGCCGTTTGAAACGCCACACTAATTTTGATGCGTCAACTTGGAGAACCACTCAAGTTTAAGACCAATATGAGCTTATTGGTGGATCTTTTTTAACTGAAACTGTTCATCCAATCACAGAGGGAGGTTCTCTGAGTACCAGACAAAACAAAAAGGGTCAATAAGATATGTTGTGAAAAAAACAGTTATGAGTTATACTGTGTTACTCAAATGCTATTTTTTGGCCAGTTCATCTATGGGCTATGTCATTTTCATTTTTTTCCCAAAAAAGACATTTTCCCCCACACAGATAACTCGAGTTCTATGGAACGTATCAACTGATTTGTAAGTGCATTGTTCTCAGCTTTAAGTGGCCATTCCAACCAACGACTCAGCATTTTGACTGACTTTCCTTTTTAGGAAATCTTATCACATTGCTAATATAGCTGGTGGCTAATGCTAGTTACTCCTCAGCTAGCTACTCCACCGCCAACTACTCTTCAGCTAACATGAGGCCTTGAACGGACCAGCGTATTTTGGCACCATCACAGAAAGTGCAAATTGATGAGTTTTTGAGAAAATAGCTATTAGGTTGCACAGAGAAAATTGTGACTAAATAAGTTTGTGAATTGTACTGTATCTCTTCAAAGCTCAGATTGGAGCTATTCAATATACTAGTCTATTTCTCTGCCTTTTTTTTGGTTGTTTTTTTGGTGTGCCCATACACGGCTCAGTGTCATCCTATAATCCCTCTGTTTTGATGGCAACGGCCCAGTGTGGCTTGACCCCCTGTCAGAGCAAATAACATCTCTCACATTATTGCCTGAGCGCTGTCTTTATATTGAATTGCTTGTTAGAGGAAATTCAGTTGTGCAATGCTTTTCCCTTTTTTTGAGTATGTGTATATGTGTATATGAGTATTTGTTGCAAGAGGAAGAGATGGCTGCGCATAAATGAAGAAGACACAGATGAGTAGGTTCAGAAATGGTCTTTCCTGACCTCAAATTTCAATCCGGTCCCCTTATGTCCTCTCCACTCGTTTTCTCCTGCATGTTCTCCACTCGGCTCTCCCATCACCAGCGAGAGCTGATATATGAGACGCAGGAGGAAGGAGGATAGGAGAATCAGGAGGCGGAGGCAGCCGTTAAAGTTTGTGGGCCATGGACGGACAGCTCGGCATGAATATCAGTAGCACAGAGTTAGCGCCGCATGGCAATTGGATGGGGAAGAGCGAGGCAGGTGTCAGCACTTTCCCTCCCAGCCATTTTCACTCAGCCAGATTGAGTCTTATTATCTGACCCTGCCTCGTTTTCCCTCACTGGCCTAATAATATTGTTTCAGTGATCCTGTCCAGCCTCCGACCTCTTGACATTACACAGGAGTCTGCTAGATGAGGAGTTCTCCTTTGCCAATGAAGAGTGGCCTTTTGAAAAACTTTTACTTTTTCCTTGGCTCTTGGCTGATTAGTTTTGCCGGCAGCATGTCAGTGATATTTATCGTCATATTCGTCTATGTGGATGCTTCAGATGAATTAGAGTTAAGCCATCCAATCTATCCCTTTATCCAATGTAATGATTAGTCGGATGTCCATCCTACTAATGATTGTGATGATATATCTGTTGTGCTTCTTAGATTGGCAATGTAATTCCCTTGTCGGGATTTACCTAGACACAGATCGGTATAACGCACCATCAACATGCTGTAATTTGATTGTATGATTGTTTTTGTTACCAACAATAAAATAAAAGTCACAATTAGCGCGGCTGTGTTGGAGCTCGTTAGGCAGCTGAGGTAAATGGCAGAGATTTGGGGGAATAATCCCTCCCCAATCTGGACACCACAGCTGGTTGCCTCAAACCTCTCCATCCGTTACACGCACACACACACACACACACACATGCATATGCCACCCTGATCTCTATGGCGCTGCCAGCATGTATGGGGACACAATGGGATTGAAGACGAACAGCAGATTGCGTCGCTATGTTTAACTGGGTTTTTCCCAAATCAGTCTTAAGCCCGATGCAAGTTGTCTGCGTGCACGCACCAGCGTTACTTACTTGATCTATGTACTCTTGTAACTCAACTGCCTTTAGTCAGCAGGGCTTTATCAGTCAACATGCTGTCCCTACTTTATATTGCACTTGTCCTTAGCTTGCTGGTGAAATTGAGCCTATGCCAGTTTACTTTAGGCTGGTCACCAGCCAATCGCGGTGCATGTTTACTCAAACAGTCATTCACACTCCCATAGCAATCTCCTGTGTGGAGTTGTGGGCTTCCTCCCATATTACCAAAACATTCTTCTTAGGTCAAAGAAAAGCTCTACATTGATCATAGAGGTTTTAATGTGAGTGTGTATGGTTTACAGTATGCACACTTGAATTGGCTGACGACCAGTCCAGGGCGTACCACGACTGTCGCCCATATTCAGTTGTGATGGGCTCCAGCGAGCTAAATGAGGACAATGATGATTGCTATATAGAAAATGGATGCATGGATAGTTGAAGATATGTCAAACGCTAGTGGCTGACATTAGCAGTCTATTCTACTGTCTGGACTTCAATATGCACAAAAGATCACACTCTTTCATTTTTGTTTTATGGAAATGTGGTTATTGTTAAGGGTAAACAACTTCTGTATGCCAATAAACCCAACCAGCCAGTAATGATACTTTCCCCAAAGCATTTATTAGCTGTACACGCTTCTTTCTTGGGACATCAAAAAAATTCAGCCTTGTGCCAGACGTCCCATCATGTCAATGCTATATTTTGCGTCTAATTGTGAAGCCATGCTGTTCTGGTGGAAGTTGTACACTTTTTAGTCAGAATGATGATGCAATGGACCATTTTGAGCTGAAAACCTTCCGGAAAGCCTGCTTTAGAAAGAAGGAATAGGACAAAGTTCATGTCCCCGTCCAGAATTCATTACTGAAACAGTATTTAGAAGGAAGTGTTACTGTAAAAGGATTTAGTGTCTATTTATGCTGTCAGTCTTGGGGAACTTTTACCCTTTGTTCTGTCACTTTTTGGTGGATTGCAATTGTCATTTCCACACTGTGGGTAGCTGGTAAAGCTTCTCCTGACATTGCCTGTGAGCCAGATTGGTTTGGAGGAGGAAAAACAAAATATGTTGACCTTGTCTACAGATTTAGCTTGTCTGATTCACTGTGCAGCTGCACTGTAGCAGGCAACAGAAGCTGTGACTCCAATCAGATCACTGGGTCAGATGGCCGTGTGGTTAATGCCTGGGCTCAGAGTGTGGAGGTAATGCGGCGCAGCTCAGCGCACATAGTCTGTTCTGTTTTCAGAGCCCACGGAATTGGATCTGTTTGTTTATTTATTTATTTATTCACCACTTTGGAAAGAATAGCGGGTGCTTAAAATGCTCCTCTGGGTGCAGATTGCATGTTGCATGTGGTCGACCTCTGCATGCCGACGGAGAAGCCAAGTAGCCAACACCAGAATGAGTTTTTTTTTTGTTTTGTTTTTTTATGTGAGTGTCACTGTGGCTCCCATCCAATTGTGTTGGTGGGGGCCCTGTTAATTTAAATATTGTTTTACATCTTAATTTTTCATGTGTTTGAATCAACAAGAGTTAATCAATTGTAGCAACATATTATAAGGGGAATTCTACATACCAATGTTAATATTTAGGACAGACTTTTGTTCAGTTTTCACATCAATGTTTGGTTTGTCAACTCACCTAAAATTTCTGTAGGTTTGTATTAGTATTTCATCTTCCAGCACATTTTTAAAGGGCATAACCTGTCAAAGTAGCATTTTGTAATAATTTGACAAAGAAAATGAACCACAGGCAGTAGGTTTTGGACAGCATGGCTCAGGTGGCAGAATGGTCGTCTCCCAATATGAAGGCTGTGGGAGACGCTGTAAAAGGGCTTCTGGTGCCTTAAAGGTAGGAAAGCACATTTAAAAAAAACTCTCCAAAGAAATATTATTATTATTTAATTAATTTAGTTTTAGGGCCACTCCGAGTTTGCGGCCATCCCTGGTCTATAACACCGAAATAAGTCAAATTTTGTCATGGCTGAACATTTTGTATGTATCATACCGCATATTGTCATATCATTATGTAATTGTTCATCTGCTCAAAAAACCATCACTCATTATCCAATGTTGTCTGCACTTGGGTTCTCAAAATCAAGTAACGACAAGAGGATATTTTCTTTATGGCATGAATTAGTATAGAATGGACTTGAATGGTTTTCAATGGGAAACAAGGGAATGCCCGTATTTTTGGCTGGGTTATTCGATATTATAATTGGACCACCTTTTTTGCCTTACACATCAAAATGATGTTCAATGGTGATCTGTTTTTAGCTCTTGGACATGCACTTTACACTTCCACATATTGTGTTGTTCTGCCTTTAATTAATCGTCCTCCTTGCTTTTCCTGTCACGCTGGTCTGAGTCAGAAGACTTCCTGTGGGTTTGCAAAAACAACTCCTCCTGTCAGCCTTCCTACCTCCAATCTGCCGCCCTCCTTCCTGCTGCTCCTCCCTCCCTCACCTTCTATTCATCACTCCATAGTCCATTTTACAGTATCTTTCTGCCTCCATCCTCCATCCTTTTCTTTCTCGCTCCATTACCTTGCTCGTTCATGTCCCCTTCATCTCACCCTCTGCCTGTCCAACCACCTGACATTAATTCTTTTTGCCCCCTTTACTGTATTCCCCCTTCTCCTCCCAGCATTTCTCAAGTCGCCATTCATCTTCAGCTCCTCTGTCCATCCCTCAGACTCAGCTCTCTCCCTCCTCTTCCCTCCTTTATCTGGCTCCAATCTTGCTGACAGTGCTGTTTGAGTGAACTGAGTTTCACAGCCCCCTCGCCTCGCCTCGTCTCCCTCCTCCTCATCCTGCGCCTCCCAATATCTCCCGCCCCCCACCTATACTGTACATACTCCCTCCGGGAAAGGGGTGGAATTAACCTTTCAGCCCCGGGCCGCTGGGCCTAATGACTGTCTGCTGGACCTGCTCTGTCTACACGGCCTGGCTGTTAACGTGTGGGCCTCACACACACCCACTCACACAGACACACACGTCACACATACGCACTCATACTGGCAACCACGCAGAATATGCAAGAACACAAGTTTATAGGCATTGAATTTGTGCCATCATAAGCAGGCGTTTGTCGTTATCACTCTTTTTTTATTGCCTGCTTCCCAAATGTGGGAGTTCCACGGCACTTTTCCCTGAGATAGTAGTTGGCAGATACTCGCTAGCCAATTTATTAGGTACAATTACATTAAACTAATGCAGTGATATACAGCAACACTGCAATAAATTTTGATTAGAAGGTTTTGTTTTGCCACAGTTTTTGACAGACTACAATGTTGCAGGCTGAACTCATAAATTCATTCATAAAGTAATAAAACAATTCTCCAACTTGTGTGCAGCAAACCTATTCAATCCCTTTATAATGTATTCTATATATGAAATATGTATGGAGTAGTCATAGTGTGTGATATTCATATTTATTTGTTTGTTCTATTAAAACATATCGGCTCATTTTATAAAAGCATCCATCTTGTTAATCTCATCCATCTCATCTCTTTGCTTTCATTTTTTTTAATTTCATTTCTTGTCCATTGATTCATTTTATCCAGCTTGTCTCTCATCTCATCTCATCTCATCTCATCTCATTCCATCTCATCTCATTCCATCTCATCTCATCTCTTTTTGTACTTTTTTGGAAGAACACAAGCAAAAAATTCATCTGAATTACAATAAACAATATTGAACTTATACATAAATGGTCTTATATATTAGGTTTACACGCAAAAATAAAGGCAAATGAACCATGAATTTATATGAAAGACAGTTTATTTATCGACTTCAGTTAGAGTTTTTAACCTACTAAACACTTTGACTTGCACTCATTCACTATAACACTTTCACAACCAACAAATGTGGTGCAAACACTAGTCATGAATCAGATTACAAAAATAATGAAAACAAATCTGTGGCTTTCTAACTTGAACTTTTGAAACAATAATTTGTGAACATTCGGAGGTCTATTTTTGTACATGGGCACCCGTGCGCTTGGCATAAAAATAGGCACAATTCGTGCCGGGGCAAGTCTAGTTTAGCGTGTTTGTGAATTTGGTAGACCGCGTTGCGCGTTGCTAGGCATTCCGGCGGACCGAGAGCGTTTTCTATTATATTCCCCCGGCGCACTTGCCAATTTGGTGAGAAAAAATAGACTACATTTTAGACTACTTAAAACCACATCTAACTTGTGGCGCAGGTGATGTAACGCGATTTTGGTGGATTTGATCGAGGCTCAGGCAGACAGATTCGGCTCTCCGTGGACGTGTGTGGTGGATGTCATTATAATTCACTCATAAATATGACAACATTGTTGGGCAGTCTCTCTGAATCATTGTCGAAATCAATTCATTGAACAAATTATTGCCATTATCATCTTAAACATATTATAATAGCACACATCACAACTGTTGGGGGGCGTGGTCACACGAAGACGTACTGTCGCGGCTGCAAGGTGGTGTCCAATTGACCACGTCATATGCTCAGCCGCCTTCATCATCCGCAAGGAGATGTCTTGCAGTTTACCTGTATAAACACACTTTGTACGCACCATCTCACAGACCCAGCAAGTCTATTTCTGCTTCAGGAATGTCAAGCACTGCGTGTGCTTCAACTGCCCTTATTTTAATACACGTGAGGCGAGCCATGTTGATTCGTTATGAGTTGGCTACTTTGCATTTCACAATGGCGCACAATGACGCAAATGCCCCCTTCTACCTGTACAAAGTCTTAGAAATAAATATCACAAGACAGAAAACTCCACTCATGCACACAGTTACAGTAGACTGCGCATTGAGTTAGACCTGCGATGGGCATGAAAATAGGGCCCGTGGATTGCAATTCTTAGGCACGGAATGTACCTAGACACTATATGAATAAATAACTAAATAAAATACATACCCAGACACACACTCTCTACTTCATCTCAACTATAAAGCAGGTTAGGTATCATCTGAATATTGATGGGTGTGTATCATATGGAAAGGATGGGAAAGTTATTCGAAATATCTAACAAGGAACAAATGTATTTTTGTACTACTGTGGTGCGTCAGTTTCTACTTTGGAGTTTATACTGCGCAAACAGCTTGCCCGTGAGGTCCATATGGAGCGGGAGAACCAGTGTAGCCTATCAGCAGATCAAATGAAAAATACATGCATGTGGAAAACAAATATGACCTTTAAGTTGCCTGTCGAGGCGAGCATTCTCTATGTTCCACTGAGCAAATGGTGGTATTCTCCAGCCACCATTCAGTTGGAAGTATATAATTGACATTGGGGGATATGCGGCGAGGGCAGGGCAGTGGGGGGTTTGAGACTAAAAGTGAATTCCTTGGCCTGCGTCCGTCTCCATCCTTGCTGCAGAGCACCTCACACCGGGACTATTCAGTATAGAAAATACGGTTATGTGGATGGTCTCAATTTCATTCATTATATATGAGCATACAGTAAATGTTACAAACTGGCAGCTGTGTTGTTGCATCTGTATATGTGAGTGCTGTGGTTGCACGGCTCCAAAGCAGCACACTAAAATGCAAAATAAATCACATCCATGAATATTCCGCAGAAAAGCAGAATGAAACATGGCCGTAAACATGTTATTATCTTGGAAAAAAAAAACATTTGTGTTTCACTTTGCATTGTTTAATACAAAAGTGCACTTCCTTAAATATTCATTTGGTCTCATTTCTTCTTATCTATGACTTTTGTCCTAAATATTTCACAGTGAAAGGCTTGATTGCTCTCGACATCGACTATTTAACCGACTATCAATTATTTACCCTTAAGATTACACTGTACACCAGGGACGGGCAAATTAAATGGTAAAGGGGGCCACAAATTTTCATCAGCGCTACAGGGGGGGGGCACATAGAACAATGC
Source organism: Filicampus tigris (assembly GCF_054856515.1). Classification (NCBI taxonomy): domain Eukaryota; kingdom Metazoa; phylum Chordata; class Actinopteri; order Syngnathiformes; family Syngnathidae; genus Filicampus; species Filicampus tigris. Next base: position 14,054,181 of record NC_141224.1, read on the forward strand.
ACTTCCTAACCAGATATATGACACAAATGCTGTTTTAATTCTGGACAAAATACATCCGTACGTCCAAAATAAGTGCTCTTAATATATACCCTTTTCGATGATACATTTTTCAATGCGTGTTTAAAAGATACACGATACTAACACAACAACAAAGGGTGTGAGGCAAACAACAAAATAACCACATACTGTGATTACTTTTCCAGTGTAATTGGCTGTCTTGCATGAAATTACCATTCAAGGATGGCAACAACTGCTGAAAAGGAAAACCAACATTGAGTGCAAGAACTCCTTTTGTACATATTTTCACAAAAATCAATTCACTTGAAATTGTAATATTATCAAGGTATGATATTTGTCCTGCATATCATTCCATATCCACCAAAAGAATATACAACATTACTTATGTTGTAATATAGCCCAGTATAAAATCCAGTGTAAGCTCAACATGAGACATGTCTGCCATCTATGTGGTGATTGGTGATATTAAAACTACAGGTGACCCCTGTACAGGTCGGCACCCAAGCATTCGCATATTCACAGATTTTTTTTTCATTTTTTTTTTCAATATTTTTCACATTTTAGATTTTTCCTCATATTTCTAGTATTTTTTTCACCCCATCTTCCCTTGTGTTTCGTGGAAAATGTATTGAATGTTTTTCAGCGTTTTTTGAAGAATTTTTGGAGAAAAAAAAATCTATTTTAATTTTTAAAAAAATTATTATTATTATTATCATTATTGTTATTATTGTTATTTCTCAAGGGTCTCTCATAGTGTTGGCCGCGAGTCGCTGACCCCTGCTGTACACTAAAATGTTGAGGCTCTCATGGCATTCGTCCTCATTTTCACATGACCACTTCTCACCTGCCACTAGGGCTGCTCGATTAAGCGATTTTGAACCGAAACCGAATTTTCTGGATAAAACGATGTTAAAAACATTCAAATCAGCACGTTCAATTTTTTTATTTTTGGTGCATCTAATCCACCGTAGTTTCCTCTGCATTTCCCGTTCCTCCCACGAGCGCGCATACCGGAAAAAGTATAACACCATCCATGGCTACCGGCGATTCTGCTATTTGCTCAGGCGTTTAGTTAATAAATCAGGCAAATATAGATCTCTAGTGTAGTGTGTGCCCCGCATGTACAATTCAACCCGCGAGCAAATAACTCAACGTCTGAAAGGCGTCCCTTTTTTTGACCCCTGGCGGTGCATCCGTACTTAAGCTTGACAGTGCATTGTGTTATTGAGTGACAGTTTTGCACTAATCATTAATTTATGTTTAAGTAAGACCAGGAAGAAAGGTGAAAGGCTAGTCACTAGCTGGTTGGCAAAATGACTTGCTGACAGACTGTTTGGTTTACAGACTTGACTGTCTACCTTACCTCATCATGTTGATGATTTCGTTTCAGATGGGATATGCACTTTCTTCTTTCATTATTGGTTTAATTAAGAACAGATCTGAAATCTATTGTGTCAGTAAAATGCTGTTAATCCCAATTGATTGTTCTGTGTGTATTAAGTAAAATTGACCGGCATTTTGAGTTCAAAGAAAAATTAAGTTTAAATAAAAGACATTCAAAATACTCAGTTTTTTATTTTACAAAGAAATCGTAATCGTAAAAAATCGTCTTTGAGAGAAAATAATCAGGATTTTCTTGTTAGGTAAAATCGAACAGCCCTACCTGTCCCCATCACTTTTGATGCACATTTCTGGTTCACTCTTTACTCTGTCCCACAACCAGTATCTTTCTTCTCCATGTCTTTGTATTCAACTGCGAAGTGAGAGGAAAGGAGCTGCAGAGATGTTCCCATTGGCATTCTCTTGCTCCTTTCCGCACTTGTTTTCAGAGTGTCATCTGTAGCTCATGAAGACAAAACGACACTCCTGAGTCTTGGCGTCACTCAACAGGTAAGCGCAACCTGCTTGCTTGTATGCAAATCCACACAAATTCAAAAAATTCTTATCTTTCTTTTTATGACAAGAAATATATACACCCTTTTTTGTGTGCGTCCTCCACTTCTTCTCATTCTTATTTCTGTGCACACTATAGGCAGGCACAGGTGCTAAAAGTTGAAAGAAAGTATTGCCTCTTTTATCTGAGTGTCTGTGAGTGTATACCGAAGTTAGAGTAATCTAGTAAACTTGGAGACTTTGAGTTCAAGTAAGCTGACACACGCCTAAATTGGTTTCGCTGAATAGTTGTTAAGACATAGCTGAACTGCTTGGATTTCGGCTCAGGCCTTTTGTGTTGTTTGCATGTTCTCCCCATGCCTGCGAAGGTTTTCTCCATGTGTTTCCTCTTGTATTCCAAAAATATATTATAAGTTAACTGAATAAAATTAATAGCAACCGGTCCGAGATGTAGTCCACATCTCTTGCAGAGTCAAGTTGTGGAACATCCACAACCCTGAAAAGGGTAAGTCGTACAAAATGGATGAAACAAATGTAGTTTTCGTATGTAGTCCCTTTTTAACAAAAAAGAACTTAATCATCTGCTCCTAATGGTCCAAAAGTGAATCAACTGTGAAGGGAACCTATTGGTTCTGCTTTCACACATCCTCAGTTAATCTAATTTTGTACTCACAGCAAGCCTAAAGCGGAAAGCTGCATTGGAAGCCAAGTGAACGGAATCATTGTTTAAGATGCATAGGTTGAACAAACCATCTGAGCTCTTGAGGGCCCACGAGTTCAGTTCAGACTGAAAATTTGAATATGAGGAAAAAATGCTGGCAAATCTTTTGGGCCTCTTTCTGTGTGTGCGTGCGTGCATGCACCAATGGGCGTTTTATCAGACTTCTACAAGCGTGCCGTATTTGAAAGTGATTAGATTGTGCTGATAATCGTATCTGCATCTTTAAGAAAGACTCTCCAACAGCACTTCAGCATTGAAGCAGTAACGCTTCACAAAACAGCCTCCATAAGCTCCAGAAATTGGCGCCACGGGCACGTGGCGAGGGGGCTTACGGCTGGTAATAAGACGGAGGCCTGCGTCTGCCTACGTGGACGTTGAAACTTCATTTTCTGCACATTGACTGATTTCATGGAGTTTCGTGCTAAATTGGTCCGGAATGGAGTGTAGCGAGTCATTTGATGATGTTATGGCTGCCGCCTTCGGAGATCTACCTGTCGAGGTCACGCAGAACGGCACAGCTGCCTTGGATGCTTTTGCAGCTATGGTAAAATATGCATCTTTTTTTAACCTTCCTTTTATGTTGCATGTCATTTTCTGTGCTGAAGTCAACTTTTATAGTGAAAATGGTTGACTTTACACACCTTCACACATGGATGGATGATATGTACAATACAATAAAATAGAACTTTATCTATACAGCACATTTCGTCACAGCTACAGCTGTGACAAATACAATACAATATACAACACAATTTTATTTGTATAGCGCATTTCACAACAGCTAGAGCTGTAACAAAGCACTTTACATACAAACAACAAAATAGTCATAATACGACAACATTTTAGTCTGCATTTTCTTGTGAAACATTTGTGAATTATCTTCATTGAGCCATCATCTGAAAGGGATATTGTACAAAATATTGATGGCTCGTAAAGGAGTTAATATTGAGATGAAAACAATAATTATTGTTTTTTTTTGTTTTGTTTTCATTTCAGACACATACTGGATAAATGACCACACTCGTTCAAATTTACACGGTGACACTATTGCTTTAGGTGAGAAACAAACGCAACAGGAAGGTTAAATAAAGGAAATCTCGACTATACTGATTCTGTTTCCATGTAAACTTTACATAATGAATCTAGTGCAATATCATGTTGAACATTTCAGAACAATTCTACAACTGTAATTAAATGCATACAAGAGAGAGGCTATCATAATTGGCTGTTTATTTGCCTTGAAATAATTTGAAAAGATCTGCAAAAAGATGGTGGACACTTTTAACCTCATGAACTACATTATTTTCATTGAAGAGGAAGGTAATTTCAAAGCTTTTCAAGAGGCTTTGAAATCAACCAGCATGCAAAAAAAAAACCACACGCACGCACACGATAACTGTTTTTGAGTTAATACATATGAAAGTCTTTCAGAGCTGACTGAAGGGGTGTTGCATTGAGCCGTTGATTTCCATTTCATTTAAGCTTTTCAATTAGTTAGATTTTAAATTACTAACTTCACTGCTGCCGCAGATGTATTTAAGCGTTAGTTGACTTTCAGCATAACCACAGTAAACCACAGTTTTTACAGGTGACCTTACTGTCTGAACTCTCCCATTTTGGGGGATGCTGGCTTGCACTCCAACTCTCGCTGTCTGCATAAAAGACAGCAGCATGTACCACTATACTGTACTACCGGTGCAGCAGATGCATTATTCTGTTTGTTCATGTTTCTACAGAGAATTTGCCAATGCTACAAATGTCATTTTTCGGTGCCTATTTTCCAATACGCTACTTGTCTATTTGATTGCTCTGATCAGAGAGGCCTATTTTGTGACTCATGCGGAAAAGAACAACACTAAAACAAATACTTCATCAAAACACTTTTACCATGTTTTTTTTTTTTTTTTTTTTGTTTTTTTTTAAAGCTGCATCGAGTGAGTTTTGAGAGGATGGATACAATCTGGACATTATTATGAATTTATAAAATAACATTGAAAACTAGCCCCACATCACAAAATTAACCTTAAACCTTGAACAACCAAGAGCTACTGTAATTTTGATAGCTTTACATAATTCAACACGACTGCACAAAAGCATTTTTTTTTCCCCCCAATAAGAGAATGTGTAGGTCATGTAGGCGTATTATATATTTTTCAGGATTGTTGAAGGTCAGGTGTCAGTGGGGAAATGGACTTCTTGTCAGCACGGATTGCGTCTCCCTCCTCGCTACCCTTTCTTAGTCTCATCTGGAGTAAGAGGCTCAAATGTCACCACGGAGCTATCATTATGGTAACTGTGGCCTTTTCAAGTCACATCCTCGTTCCACTCACCTGAGCAGTGGCAACCTTGACTTTATAAAGTCATTAATTGAATTCCCACAAACACAAGTTTTTTCTTTTTACATGAGTAAGCTATCAAGCTTAGCTTCAGCAGTAACACACGTCAACATTGCTGCAACTTCACTGTAACAATGCTCAGAAATTAATTGCTTAATCTAATCGTATCATCTGAGGTTGTGATAATCTTGTTTCAGACGCCATGTTGACTTTTGTTTGAATTGGCTTACTGGTGTGTTTCTTTTAACTTTGAGTTTAAAAGGGAAAATCAACCCAACATTTTTTTCAAGAATATGTTCCCAGCAGGTCCACTAGTTGAAGCATTCTGATTAATATTGCATTTGTGGTATATGAGTTAAGCAGCAAAATACTTTTTAGCCCTCTCAGGGGGCAGCCATTTTGTCACTTCTGTCGAGTGAAATGACATCAGAGCTGCTCAGGGCTCAGGTGATGACCAATCACGGCTGAGCTTCAGAAAACAGGTGAGCCATGATTGGTCGTTACCTGAGCCCTGGGTAGTTGTGATGTCATTTTCAGTCGACAGAAGTGACAAAATGGCCGCCCCCAGAGATGGCTGAAAACGAGTGGATCAACTCTTAATGCACAAACGCAATATTTATCTGAATGCCTTGTATCAAATAGTGGGCTTGCATAGAACATATTCTTGAAAAAATATGTTTGGGTTGAATTCCCCCTTTAATCCTTATCTGTCTGAACGGAGATCAGCGATTTATAAAACGGGGATCATTTGTATTTTTATTTCCTTGTATTTGTCTTGTATTAGATATCCAAGATTCGTCAACTGCCCTTTAACTAATGCATTCTAACAGAAGGTATGCTTCCTTATTTGACTATAAAGTGATCAGCCAATTTCATGGAAAGCATTGTGTGCCACTGCAGAAGTTCTACAGTATTGACATTTTTTGTATGCTTTCTTGTCTTGATGTGAGTCTCAATAAATGACAAACACAACACAAGTTTAGGTTAGCTGTTTCTTCTAAATCTGTCATATATATTCTGTGCTCCGTGTGTGTGCGTGTTACGGAGAGAGAAGGGCGAATGCTGCTGCCATTTGGTTTTCTGATGTCATCTTCAGATAGGCTGACATACTGTGAGGAAGCTGGCAAAATATAGGCCAAAAATAAGACATGGAAAACAACTCTCTTGGTGAGGTGACTTTTTTGTCAAGTTTATCAGTGAGTGGGATTGATGAAACTTTTATCTGCTAAAATGTAGGCTAGCAGTTAAGAAACATAATGACATCAAATGTTAGCTAAATCTTAAGTTGGCTTTGTCCTACATTAGCCACCAAAGGAATCAGTCACACACAACAAACATGTGAAAGGATTTGTTGGAACAATAAGATCAATGTTAATAATTTAATATTTTAGGTTCAATTACAGGCTAATTTCATGCACCATTTGCAGACTCCCGCTGTAAGATTAATGAGCTGCTCGCCCATGTCGCTCATTTTTTTGCTCCTCAGCACTTGATTGCATTGAATTTTGTAATGGTTGTCAGAAGAGAAAACTTTCATTTCCCCACTTAAAACTGTCTTTAAAGCGGAAGTCAACACACAACAACATATTCTTTTCAAGCCCCTCGGGCCCACTAGTTGAAACACGGCATTCTGATTAATTTTGCCTTTGTGGAATATAAAAGTTAAGCAGAAAAATGCACTAGTTTTTAGCTATCTCTAGGGGCGTCCATTTTGTCTTCTGTCGACTGAAAATGACATCACAACTGCTCACAACGACCAATCACGGCTGACCTGTTTTCCGAATCTGAGCCGTGATTGATCGTTGTGAGTAGATGTGATGCGCCGGTAGTACTTACCCAACTGCTTGTGCTTACTTGCATTGCGTGCCCCGGATTTGGATTTGTCATATTGTATTTATATTTGTTTGGATCCAACAGACGTCTGGAGTCGCAGTCAACAAGTTACTTATTTTCCCTACTTCCTCTCCTTCACACTTCCCGGCCTTCGAAATAAAAGCATGCCAGCAAACCAATTTACACAGCAGGTTTGCTACGGCGTATTTCCGGAAGTAGGGAAGACAAGACAGAAGAAGTGCATGAACTCCACCTTGATGTACCGCCGTCATCCTTGAGTGCTGCGCGCAGCTTGACTAAACTTGTGGACACAAGTTTTTTTGAAACAGTTACGTTCCAAGTCGGGGGGCGTCGCTTCAAAAATACAACAATGGATATCGTGCCTGCTACAACCATAAAGGGACCGAGATGACTAGACGATGCATTTAATTTTATTGCTAAAACGATCTGGAATGTGGCGGCTAAGGGGGAACGTGGGTGAGTAGCTCGTTTTTACACATACGCCGCTGCCAAACTAGTTTGCTTTGCAGCAGCAACGAGCTGCGTGGCGCATTCTCTCCTCCGTGTGGGAAACTGTATGTCATCATAACATGTGACGTAATGGACCGATCAGAGCAGCGACAATTCCTGATGTGTGCGTGGCATGTGTTGCAGGCCTGTCGCCAACAGCACAATGCATCGGTCATGTGAATCAATGCGGCAGTTGTCGCTCTCGCCGTTGCAGGAGTAGAAAGAAGCCTAAAAAGAAGCCTTTCACCGAGTAGGCTGAGATAAAATTTGGCCGCCCAGGGACGGACTGCCCAGCTCTGGTATTTATTTATGTAAACTCTATGCAAATGTGCGCCTGTGTTTGGTTGTTTGTATGCATCCCGTGTAATGGCCAATCTTGCCCTTCATATTTGACGTGAGGTGACTGGTTCAGCCTTGATCTGCTAGCTCTGTCTCTCACTCATGTTGTCAGATGCAACAGAGCATGCATTTCACAAACAACTTGGTCATTGCGCCAATCAAGGTCATGATTCCAGGGGCCCAGCAGTATCAGGCTGGCTTTCTTGATGGGCTTCTGCTTAAATATTGATCCCCACCTACGTATAGTGCTGGCCGCTAATTGAAGTTTGCACTTGCATTTGGATCCTTGAATTGAAATTATTCATAAACTGCTAATCATATAATCCTCACCACAGTGCCTGAGGCTCATGGGTAGTCTTTTTTTAAGATCACCTTTCACGTTCAAACACACAGATCCACGGTGGGTCATTTAAAGACTGTGGCCGGCCACGCCTATGACAAACAAGAGGGATTAAAGTGATAATGATTACACCTCCCAGGAGGTATTAGCTGTTTGGACATCGACATTGAAAAACGGAGGTGAAGGAGATCTCTGATACCTCATGACTTTTCCTCACACCAATATCCTGTCTGCAGGGCAGATGGGGGGGATTTAATTCGCAGTAATTACTTTATTGACTCATTTCTAAGGCCGTATCACTGTGGTTGGCCATCAATAAAACATATGCCAGGATGAATAATGTGGGCAGACACAACAGGAGGAGAGACTCTGCAGACAAAAGACCACAAGACTACATCCCTGCAGTGCATATTTTGTCATGTATTCCTTTTATGTCGCCACACACACACCAATGCCCTTTGTTCGTCACCCATTTACATTAAAAACCATCAGCTCCCATCACCACCCACTTTACTGCTCCTGCTGTCCCGTTCTCCTCCTCTCACGTCTCCAGGCACTCAGTCCCAGCAAGCCTTCCGGTCAGAGCCCAGGAACCTCACTGTGTGCATTTGAGACACAGCTGTGGTAAAATGTGAGGTGCTGTGGGCCTCAGGGACTGTTCAGTGGGTGAAGGATAGCCTCCTCCTGGGACCTCACGGAGGACTGCCAGGCTTTCCACGCTATTACATGATTGGCAACCCCATGAGACGCAAGTAGGCATAATGTTAGGCTGAGTCTTGTGCGAGACGCCCTACTAAAGGACACACACCCATCACAACCAAGATACGCGAACAAAAACGCTCATTGTGGAAGGTGGTCTCCAAGTGCCCATTTCGCAGTGGTGATCAGTGTTCGCCCTGGCCAACTTTACATCTTTTACAAGTGGAGTTCTTCTTGCAGTACCTTATAAACGTACTTTGCGTGCGTTGATGTAATGCATGGACTCCAGCGGGTCAGTTTATGCCTCCACCATGTAGACCACATGTCTCTCCTGTGCTGAATTTAAGGGAATGAAAGGAGCCGCTTACCTCTGCTGGAAAGCAAGTCAGCAGTGTTCACGACCACAACCGCGCAAACACCCCTTTGTAAATGTGCACGTCTGCAAAAATAAAAAATAAACAAAGTGCTGCTTTTCTTCCATATCCCCTCACACAGCTACTATGGATGCCTCACTGTAGCTGAGTAAGGTAACCACAATACACCTTCAATTCAATTCCATTTTGCTATTACGGCACTTAGGGCGGCACGGTAGTCGACTGGTTAGCACGTCCGCCTCACAGTTCAGAGGTCATGGGTTCGGTCCCGGCCTCCCTGTGTGGAGTTTGCATGTTCTCCCCGTGCCTGCGTGGGTTTTCTCCGGGTACTCCGGTTTCCTCCCACATTCCAAAAACATGCATGGTAGGTTGATTGGACTCTCTAAATTGTCCCTAGGTGTGATTGTGAGTGCGGATGTTTGTCTCTGTGTGCCCTGCGATTGGCTGGCAACCAGTTCAGGGTGTCCCCCGCCTACTGCCCAAAGACAGCTGGGATAGGCTCCAGCACGCCCCGCGACCCTTGTGAGGAGAAGCGGTATCGATAATGGATGGATGGATATTACGGCACTTAATCACAAAAGTCTTCAAAAGGGCTTCACAGTCAGTAACTGCTACCAGAAGCTAAAAAATATATCAATACAGTAAGCACCCAATAAATAATCTATGTACAAAACATATAAAACAGTATTATCTAACAAAACATTCATAGAACATCAATATTAAATTCAACATCACAAGCCACCTCTCAATCTGTCAGTATGATGTGGTATACTTGTAGAAAATATTGCATGGAAATGTAAGAACTGTGTCTAACTCTACCCAACTGTTAGGGTAAAATACTGCTGTGGTTAGTAACCCTATAAAAGGGTGCCAAAGGGCAGCATTTAGGGACTGGCTCCTCAAGCCTTGATTTAAGTCAGACTTACGTTGCCAACTTTGTGACTCTAGCTCTGCCAATAGTGCATACACTGTAAATAGACTTGTGAAGTAAACATAAAATAATAATAATAATAATAATAATAATAATAATAATGATAATAATAATAATAATAATAATAATAATAATAATAATACAAAAAATATTTTCACAATTTGCAATTTAGTGGCTGCCTGGAACAAAGCTCATAGTTGCTCGCACACAGTTAGCTTAGTCTTGTTAAAGTTCATAAACAAATGATAATATAAGAATAATATAACAAGAAGAAGAAAATGGCAAACATAGGCTCTGTCACATCAGCAAAGGTCATACAGTATGTATGTATATACACACTAACACACTTAAATGAGTACACAATACAAGGTATCAAAGCTTTATTCATGAATAAAATGGCCATAAATGCAGGTACACTTGGCCAGAAAAAGAAAGAAGCAGCAGACCGATGTATGCAATCAACTTTACACCGCAGAGAAAGAGCAAAATCACTTAAGATGCCACTTGACCACACTTAATATCCCACCAGCCTTCGCTGATTGTGGCCATCAGTGACATTTAGTGATGCTTAAAAATCTTGAGTCACCCAATCACGACTACGCGAGAGGTCAGCATTGATTTCAACATGCTCTTAAGCTAAATGCGGCACCTTCGCTTTCCATAAGCTCATCTACGTCTGGAAATATGAAATAACTTGATGTGTTTGTGCAGAGACGTTTTTAAAGCAAGCACACGGAAAACACAGACTCGTTTAAAGACTGATCAACACATTTTAAACTTTATTGTAGTGCTGAGTGTGCAGGAAATTAACAACAGAAGCATTTAACCGCGTTCAACTGCCATCAAATATTTTACATGTTTTTCATATTCATGGGCTGGCAGTTTGTTGCTGTTAAAATACTGCGTGGTCCCCTGAAAAATGAGCTCCTCATCCATTATGTATAGCACTAATCGTGCAGAGCCACTGGAGGTTGGAGCCAATCCCAGATGACATTGGGTGAGAGGTCGCTAGTCACAGCGCTTGATTATGGCGGCTCTAAAAAGACGGCAGAATTCGTCATCGTAACAACTGGAGACCCTCTGTGGGAGAACGTATGCGTGGTTGTACGCGTGCACCGTGCGACAATAAATCTCCCCGGAGCAGACGTAGAGGCCATGAAGATATACTGTATCTCCAAAATGTGAAGGCCCTCGCTGATATAAATACAGACTTAATGGACAAATGAGCAAATTGCGCTTCAGCCATCCGCCATCTCACATGCTATAAATACACACACCGTACAACTTGATTACACTATTTGTGAGTAATTTAGGAAAGAGGAATATGATTAATAGCTTCTCTCGCTCTTGGTCTTTCTGCACTCAATGATAACTTAGATGTGAAAATTGCTTCTGGTTGGCATTAATTACCTTGCCAGCTTAGTTGACATATGCATTTGAGGTTGAATGTTTGTCAGACCAAAATGCTGTTCTGCACATGTTAGCGGGCTGCGAGCCAGAGAGTCAGGAGCTCCACGAGCCACATTGCACACCATCCAATCCCCACAGGTTTTGGCAATGCATCAAACAAATCATGGCTTGTTGGCATGCCAGGCTATCAGATGAGAGATACTTAGAGAAGGGCTCCGCCTGGCTTCAGTTAATAGACGCTTTATTCACTAGGTGTTGTGAATCTGAGATTGGATTTCATTTACGGTTATGGAAATGAATTCTGAAATGAAATATATCTTCTATGCGTAGACATACTGCGCTAGTTATTTCGAATTGAAAAGGTTCACTACAATGTGACAACTGCATTGTAAATCATTGTGAAACAATGCCGAGCAAACGATGGGATCACCCTTTGGCAGGTTTCATTTAACGCCGTACGTGGATGCCCTTGCCGTTAGCATTAGTTTCTACTTCAGGTTGTTCCAAAAGACACAATGCACTTCCTTTTTTCTCGTTTCATTTCAGGTACCATTCGGACAGATGTGAGGCCATCAATATTCGACAGCTTAGACTTGCTTGTTTTTGTAAGGCTATAATTCCAATGCCCATGGCTCCCCAGTTGACACTGACAGAGCAAAAGGCAAAATTGCTGCCTTGCAAAGTTTTTCAATCCTTGACTGCTCAACTTTAAGGATCTTTATGGTGGTCACATTTCTCCAAAGCATAGTACAATTTATTGTACTCTATCCATGGCCAGTTTCTTGAAACAGGATCTGTTCTTGGCAAACCACGCAGTGGAAGGCCTGCTACTACCACCATTGATGAAAACACCAAATTCTTAGAGCAGGCGTTCATCCAAAGTCAGGGAAAGTTTATGAAGAAGGCTGCATTGGAACAGAGCAGCCATAAAAGCTCAATTTAGTGGATTCTTCGGCGAGTGATAAAGCTTTACCCATACCGACTTCAAGTTTTTGAGCATCATCATCTTTCTCTTGAAGCATTTGACCAACTTGAAGTCAGTAGGGGTAGAACTTTATCACTCTCCAAAGCATCCCATGAATCAAGCATTAGTGGAAGTTCAGAGTAGACTTTCCCTGGCTTTGTACAAACACCTGCTTCATGAGTTTGGTGTTTTGATCAGTGGTGGTAGTAGCAGGCCTTCCACAGCATTCTTTGTCAAGAACAGATCCTGTTTTGAGAAATTTGCCCCGGATAACAGAACGTGTACTATACATGTCGGAGCGGTGTGACAGCCATACAACTTCTCAAACTGGTGCTGAATTACAGTCAGGGACAGAAAATCTCTTGCCAGGCAGCAATTTTTCAATGACTGTCATTGTACAAATTGACAACTGACAAGCAATGATATCTTTACAAAAACTGCAACGCCTAAGTTGTCAAAAAATGATAAGCTCACATACGTCCGAATGATACCAGAAACAAAGCACAAAAGGAAGTGCATAATGGCTTTTAGAACAACATGTATATATAACTTATTTTAAAGTGTGATATACAGTATATGTCATGTTTGGTTTGTTTTGGGCTTTGTTTAGTTTCATGTTTTGCTCAGTGTTCTCTGTCTGTCTCATCATGATTATTGTGTCCACCTGTGTGCCTTCCCGTCCATAGTGTTGGCCAATCAGCTCCCTCCTACCTTGTGTCTCGTGTCCAGGTGTTTGTCATTGTCTCGTCAGTGTGCTTGTATTCAAGTTGCTAGTTTTTGTTCATTCCTTGTCGGGTCATTCTCGTGTTGTCCTATAGTTGTCCTAGTTGTTGGTTTGTTGGTTTGTTGGTCCTTGCTGTTGCTGTCATGTTGTTTTGTTTCTCCCAGTGTTATGTTTTGTTTCTGAGTGTTTCTTTGTTACTTTGGGTTTTGGATTTATCAAGATTTGTGTGTGTTGGTTTTTTTCTTTGTTAATAAATATTCCCTTCAGTACGCCCTCCTTCTCCTGCCTCCCCGCATTTGGATCCTCCACATCAAACCTTGACAGTCTATAACTTAATCAGAATAAGCTATTACCATGTATAACAAACAAATGGGTAAATCCCTATAGCAATAAATAGGCTTACTCCCTGTTGTTCTTGTCCACTGATTTGAAGTTTTAAACTAAAGTTTTATAAACCATTTATGACCCTTTCTTATCATTACCATTCTTGCAAAGTGTTGCAAAACGTAATGCTTCAATAGGTCTTCAGAAAGTGTGATGTTTCCCTTTCACAGATATGAGCAGATTGTCTATTTTTATCCTATCAAACAGAACCCAGAATTAGTCGCATTCTGCACTGGAATAAAAACTCTGACTGTCATTGTACAAATTGATTTTGCGGTTCATACCGCTAGCTCACTTTTTGACAGAGTGACCTAAAAAGAGGAGGACTATGAATAATTTACATGTGTTTAGTGTCCCTATCGCAACGCTATATGTCACACACGCTAATGACTCCGTCCATCTCTTCTAGGCCACTACCATGTCCAGTTAAACCCCCTTTAAGTGTCAATCGCCATTTTAAGGGCAATGTTGCAATCGTCTCGAGTACCGCCTGAGTCCATGTACAAAGTGAATTGTTCAACAACTATTTTAAACATTTAGTTTGACAGATCAACAAAAGAATCGATGGCACATTGCAATGCAATGGATGGCACAACAGTCTTATTGTTAAATATACCTTGTACTGTACACTGTACCTCTTAATCGGCTCAATCAGTTTATAAAGAGCTGTTCAATATTCTACTGATAAAGCTTAGCTCGACTGAAGATAAGGTGTTGTATGCATACTGAATTGGGATACACCAAAGATAAGCCACTGAATTTAGTCCGTTCTTTGCTGTAGAACTCCTATTTACATAGCAGCTTATCCCCTCCCACAACACCCTTCCAACCCCAAAAACGATTCACCTTTTTTCAAAGTGAATAAAAAAGGCATCTTATATCATTTTAGGAGCAATAAAGTTTGTAACACATCACATAAATATTAGTTGAAAAGGCATGAGATCATCGTGTTTTATTGAATATTTATTCTGAGCTGTAATTTGCCGCAATACCACGATATCAGTTTTTCCGAGCGAGTGCACGTTCAGGAGTGTCCTCTTGTTCTGGGTTCAGTTCTAAATGGCGGTACCACTGTATTTTCTTCGGCAACCATGTTTCTCCCAGGATTCACAAACAGTCGTTGTCATGGTAGCGCAAAGCCTGGGAACTGTTTAATTAGTATAAGAAAATGGACACAATATGCCTGCTTAAATACACAGTGTGTTATATAAATACCAAGAACAAGATGCAAATTTTTATACTAGAATGTATGGGTGACAGGAATCCAGCTCTTTTGCCTATTTTTAGTACGTTGTAACAACTTGGGCTGATTGTTAATTTTGACATAATCGCTTTTATCTGGTCAATTTTGACATAATCGCTTTTATCAGGTCATTGTACTGCAACAGATGTTTGGTTTTGATAGGTGTTCATTTATGTGTGAAATTGTTGCACTCCAGCATTAACTTATATGATATTGGAAGACCCTTACACTTGTTTAATTTTATGTCCTTGACCACTTCTTCTCCACTCAAGTTCCGGTTGATGCATGGATACAATCAGCAGCTGCATTGGTTTTACGTATGACTATATCCTGCTTTCACTGGATGGCTAAAGGCAATCTATCCCCTTTGCTTCAATAATAATGAATTATGCCATAGTGAGTGCTAAGTAGCACAAATACAATAACATTGCACCACCTGTTATTAGCCCTACAACAACATCTCCATCTTATGCCCCTTGTGCTTGTGGGAGCAAGCCCATATGTGACCAGAGACTTTCTTGTCCAGGCCAAGTTCATTTATTTAAGTCCCGCTCCCCATTTCTCCCCCGCTGCTTCGCTTCCAGGCTTTTCTGGCTACGGACAGGGTTTATTTCAGAGTGGAGGATGGGGGTTGTTGCCGTGGCGATTCCAGCAGCCTCACTCTACTATTCCTCCTGGGAAGAGAGCACATTTTCCTGACATCAATGGGCCGATGGGAGGGATGTGGTGGCGGTGTAGAATATAAAGAGGCATATAGAGCGCAGACATCTCCCTTTGAATGAAAGTGTTTTGTCTCGTGTCCTTCAGCAGGCCTCCACCTGCAGCCACAGCAGACTTGACTCCCACACACTGCAAGTCAACCACGTTTTCATCTTGGTCATAAACGGAAAAGTATGTTGAAAATTTTATTCATGTAGCATCAGGAGTGGTGCAGTGGTAAAATGGTGAACTCTGTTGTGATTCGCCAAGAAGGTTCTTTGTCTCTGTCCTTGCTGTGTGGAGTTTGTGTGTTGTCAAAGTGCTTTGGTAACGTGAACAAATGAGTTAATTGAAGACTTGAAGTGTGAGTATGCTTGCGGGCTGTTGATGTCAAGCCCTATGGACTGAAGGACGGCTCGATGAACTGATTGACAGGGGTAGGTGAGCGGGTGCGCGGCTGGTTGTTTTGTGTGAGAAATATTACATGTTTTTTCTGTGCTTTTGCTTGTTCTCTCTGGTATTCCTTCCACAGTCCTGAAACATGTATGTTAAATTAACTAAAGAGTCAGTGGTGCGCCCCTGGTGTAATTGTAATGAGTAGTCTTTCTCTCTGTCAGTTCTGCGATGGACTGGTGATCATTCCAGCTTGTACCCCGCCTCTCCACCCAAGTCATTTGGGATAGACTCAAGCTTCCACCTGACCCTGAACAAGATTAGCGGTATAGAAATATAGGTGGTTGCATCAAGCATTGTCGGTAGATGTAGCCTATTTATGAGGATTGAAACCAACAGCTGTTGTTTTGCCGAGATCCTCCATTGAGAATGCTCTCCACACTCCTATGGTTCTCTGGTGTTTTTAGTTGGGCATCTTGGGAACTCTCTAGCTGTGGATCGTCGAGGATGGACAGTTGCAGCTGTGCTGTTTATGAAGGGCAAAAGTGTGAAGGGACCGACTTAAAAATGCACTCGCAGCCTTGCTCCTAAAGGGTCGTTTGTTCCACCTCACGGGCTCAACTGATTCAAAATACATGACTAATCTGAGCCTTGATAATGAGCTGATGAATCCAATCTCGTGTTAGTGCTGAACTGGGACTGGGAAAACCATGCGTCCTTTTGAAGAGCACTGTCTCTGATGAGTTCCCGACGGCCTTCTCCGTCATTGAACTACAGCTCCCAAGGCCTCGCACCGCTGGCCAGTCAACCGTGGCCGTAGCCCATCAAGCTCTGCATCAAATCAAAACACTATAAACGGTTTATGAGGAGATACAGTGGCAGAGAGGGGCGGAGTGTGAAAACAAAACAGGGGATAGCTGGTTGTATAATTGGATTCTTGGGTCAGCGGGAGTGGCATCATGACTGGCTAATTCAAGATGGATCGCCACAGGCAGTAAATAGCAGGCACAAATGTCAATAAGCCCCATCCATAGGCTTACAAAGAGATGTTTTCAAGACATTTCCATCAGTGCAACATAACTCTTGTGTGTTTTTGCCTTCCTGCAGAGCTCAGATGGGGGATTACTGCAATAGGCAGATCAAGTGCCAGTGAGTAATCCATGACAATAACAACCTCTAACCCATCCACTGAAACCCCCTCCTCAGCTCAAAGTTCCCCTTCACTTTGCCAATCACATACCTGACGCATCCTGTGTCTCGCTTTATACCATTAGCCCAAGCATTTAATCCTATTAATGAACAGCTCTCTCCCCTGAGAGAATTGCACGGATGCCTCCTGCAAATATCCCAAATAATTTTGAATGTGCTCTGATTTTAGACCGTCTTACTCATCCAGTTGCCCCAGCTGGGTCTCATGGAGATATGCATGTACATGTCAGCCATATGTTTAGGCTTATCATCATTTTTGTTGTTGTGGAGTTAGAGGACATTTTAGGAACCAGGGCTGTGATTTTTTTTTTTCCTTAGCAGTGCCTAATGACTAGCACTCAAAGAGAATATAATGAGGCTTCGTTTCAGGACTCTGTTATGAATTATAGAACAATTTATAAATGATGGCGCAAGCAGCATGGTGACTTTATTCATCTGTGTTCATGAAAAAGATCTGACAGTTGCCCAATATAACTCCATGAAAGGACAACATGTTAAACAATAGCAGGTTTGTTACAAGCCCAGAATGAGGCTTTACCTTGAATGTATGAGAATACTGCTACCTCAAATGATGAAATACTATAAATCAGTAGTCACCAACATGGTGCACCAGGTCGCCCCCACGTATCATATGATTAGCCCGTGGGAATGTTCTATAAATAGCTCACCAATGATGTCACATTGTGATTTCCTAGAAATGCTGTAGAAGTAATCATTCGAAAATGTAAACACTTGGGGAGATTTATAGAAGGTGTTGTCCATTGATATTTATTTTTTCTTATCTCGTTGAATCCATCCATCCACCTACTTTCTGCAACACTTACATTTACTAGGAGCCAATCCCAGCTAACTTCGGATGAGAAGAAGGGTACACCGTGAACTGACCAATTGCAGGACACATATAGACAAGAGTCAAAAGACCGTTCACACCCTGCACCATGCATGTCGATGACAGACAAGATCCACCCCCTCTTTAGCTCAGCAATGGTACTGTTGAGCTTGTCAGATTTGTATATCTGGGCTCCACTGTGACAGAAAACGGTGACCTAAACCAGAGCTGATTCACAGAAGTGCCCCAGCAGCATCAGCCGTGCAATCTCTCTGAAAACCACTCTGACAGCATCGAACAGTCTCACGCAACACCAGCTCCGGATCTACAACTCGGCAGTACTCTCCATCCTGCTCTATGGCTCGAAGACGTGGCCGCTGAACGAGACCCTGGCTGCAAGAACAGATGCTTTCTATAGCAGAGCTCACAGAACAATCAAGAACATCAGGTGGTCCCAGCGGGTCTAAGAAATTGGCCAAAGTCAAAGTGGCCCTTGCACCCTTGTTTTTTTTCTGTATGTGGCTCTCGGAAGAACAATTCCAGACCGTTTGTACTGTACTGTATATAGAGTTGCATTATCACTCTTTACTGTATGTCTACAGCTCTTGGATTTGGGGCCTGTTTACACCGGGACAATTTTAAACCGCATTCTGTAATTCCAGTAAAATACACTGAATGAATGATATACCCAAATCTGGAAGTCAGAAACTTCCAACATCTAAGAAACGTGCAATGTGCATTGAAAGTCAAATTCACACTTGATTTGTATTTTCAAGGCAAATCGAAGCGTGCGTGTTTGTCCGTGGGGGTGCGAGTGTGTGTACGTGTGTGCATATGTGTGTGTTTGTCTCACAGTGCACGCATTAGTAAAAATGTGCTTTATCCTTGAATAACAGCACTGATTTGTGTCCATCTATCTTCTCTATTATTTCTTTTAGTTTAACATGTTTTGGAGGCCAAATTACTTTCTGATCTTCCTGTAATATGTCTTCGAGGAAATGAGCTTGACATGCTAGTAGAAAAGCAAAACAAATGGAGCCCGCGTGCATATTCATTTGACTGTCATTATGTTCATGTGTGCTTGCGCTGTCCACTTGAGTTTATCTCTGTGTTTATGTGTGTAAAAGAGAAAAGGCACTGAGTGTGTCTCTATGTGAAAGGAACAAAAAAAAGCTGCTTATGCATACTGATGTGTGCCTGTTAATCTGCTTCTTATCTGCCTTATCTATCCATCCGTCTGTATTTGTGTAATGAATTGAATTTTGCGGCTCACTGTTTCTCGTCTGAGCAGACTTTGCATGCCTCTCTATTTTTCTCTTCACATGTGCGCCTTAATAAGACAGCCGGGATACAGAGGGAACGCAGGCGACCGGATTTGGAAAAAAAAAGAAAAGCAGACAGACAAGTTGACAATGAGCGAGGGGAAAGAGTTAATTAAAAGAACAGCATGTTTGCTCTCTCTTATTTGCTCTGAGTGCATGTCTGCTAAATTGAACAGGATGTGAGCTCCTCTACTATCCCATTTGTACAAACGTGTGTGTGTGGTTAAGTTCATCCCGACTAGGCTGATTAGGTCACATGGTTAGCCTGAGTGGATGTGACGGATGGAGGGGCTGTAATTTCCAGCATGAGCTGGAACACACCTTCCCTCCTCTCTTGTTTAGTTTAACTGCAGTGGTCAAGAAGGATTGCGTTGGGAGAAGTCTGGAAGCTGGGAGCTGGCGAGTTGGAGGGGGGCGTTAACCACCAGAGACATGATGGAGTGAGAAAGAGATTAGAAGAATAGGCAAGCAAGCGAGGACAAAATTAGATACCTGCCTGCCTCATTTGTGTACATGTCATTATTCTTACTTTAAGATTAGTTTGGTTGCCAGGAGCACAACAAGTGATATATGTGAATGTTGCGGGCCTGAGTAGATTGAGAGCAAAGGCACTGTCAATAGATGCTTCTCCGAGAAGTGGGGGTAAACAAATGCATCTCATTATTTCGACGTGCACCTCTGCAGTGCTCTGGGTAACCCATCACAGTCCACGCAGATTCAATTGCTTCTTTTAAATCAGTTTGAGGCTGAAGCCACATCTCATCCGTCTCTATAGACGAGATGAGCCACTGGGC
Organism: Filicampus tigris; assembly: GCF_054856515.1. Taxonomy (NCBI): domain Eukaryota; kingdom Metazoa; phylum Chordata; class Actinopteri; order Syngnathiformes; family Syngnathidae; genus Filicampus; species Filicampus tigris. The sequence goes on from NC_141224.1 coordinate 14,074,146, forward strand.
CACTTTGCACACAGCAACAGCACCCCCTAGCGGCCAAGGGAAGATTTTATGTGTGGGTTGGTGAGTCCAGCTGTTTAGACAGAATTAGTGGAAGCTTTATCTCTGAATTCAACAACTCACTCTTCATTCCTGCCCAGCTGTCTCTCTCACACAGTCTGCCCTTTCACTTGATCTCACTCGAAAGAAATGCAACCGTAATAATAGCAACAGCGCTTTTGCAGACTAGTCAGACTTGCCCAATGCAGGCGCAGTAGACAATCGGCTTTCAGTGGAAGTTTGATAGAGCTGATAGTCAAAGTAAAAACAACAACAACAACAACAACAAAAATGTGATTCATCGCAAAATAATCAAATGTCCCTGCGTTAAGACCCTTGTTTATTCTTTCCTCCTGGAATGATTATTTACGGTCAGATAAAAGGGCTGTAAGTACAGCAATAGAGAAGTTAAGAGCGCTTTGATCAGTCTAGAAAGCACACATTTAGCTGGGGGGCCGATCCGAGAAGTGTTTGGTGTTTGCCATGATGGATTAGCATTGGATTGGTTTCATCACTATTTCATCGCTTGTGTTCTGTTCTTGTTAGCAATTTGTATTCTAACTTGACCAGAATGTAAATCTCACTAGAGTAATTCACTTAAGCCCAGTTAAGACGTTTTGTATGAGAAGTAATGCACTGTAGTACATATTCTGGGGCTTAGTCTTGTTATTTTTAAATCAATAGATTCCATCCATCCATTTTCTATAGTGCTTCTGTAGGCGCATGGGTGAGCTGGAGCCTATTTCAGATGATGTGAGAGATTGACTGGTTGCCAGCCAATCACAGTAATCAATAGATCATGGTAATATATTACTCCCAGTTTTGAAGTTATATAAAATAGAGTATAGTGTTTTTGGCAGGATTTTCACTAAAAGGAATATTTTGCATCCCCATTAAATTGGGGAAATTGAAATATGACATCCCAAGTCACTTCCAGTCTACTTCAGGTAAAGGTCAATCGAGTAAATCACAGTTATGAAAGACTTAGAGCCACCTAAAATAAAGCATGAGATTATTGACTTAATTCTTGTAACGTTACAACTTTTAACAACAACAAAAATCATTCTTATTTATGTAAGGCGGAAAAGCGGTTCCCTCCTTGAGCGTCACCTCATCGTGGTGGACGGGTTTGTGCCTCCCAAAGATGCTAGGAGCTAAGTTGCCTTGGGCTTTATGCTCCCGGCAGGGTCACCCATGGCAAACAGGTCGTAGGTGAGGGACCAGACAAAGCACGGCTCCAAAGACAACTTCTGACGAGTACAACATGTGGATAACGTTTTCCCTTGCCCAGAGGCAGGTCGCTGGGGCGCCCCCATGGAGCCAGGACAGGTGGTGTTGCTCGATGGCGAGCGTCTAGTGGCCAGGCTTGCACCCATGGAGTCCACTGCCCCATTCCCATGAGCTCACCACCTGTGGGAGGGGCCAAAGGGGTGGGGTGCAGTGTGAGCTGGATGGTGGTCAAAGGCGAGCTCATCTCCAAACACAGTTTGGGCTAGCCAAACGGAATGCAGCTTTGGTGATCGCTGAGGCAAAAACTGACGTAGGAGGAATGGTGTAACGAAACCGTTGAGTTGTTTTTGACTAAGAAATGACATGCACTCTTCATTCAAATTCAAAGCCTTTGCTCAATACTTTGGTTTTCCATCCATTACCAATAAAAGCCTCAATTCCTATTGTCACACCTGTCCTTGGTAGTTTTTTCCATTCTTATTTGTAGCACCTCTCAAATTCTATCAAGTCCTTTTCCAGAGCTCTCCAGCGATGTTCTATTTTAATCTATTTTAATTCATTTTGGAATTTGGGCTATGGCTGTCACATTAAATGTAAGTGCTGCGAATACTTTCCGGATGCTCTGTTGATAAACAGTGTGCAGTTGACTTGTTTACATCATGTAGTTCCTACACCCGAGCCTTACTGTGAAGTGGACATGGTGACACCGTGGGTGGCAACAAAGAAATATATTGTCACCTGTGTCGCCATTGATGCAACGTTAGGGGCAGAAATGACACTTTGCAAAGGCCTTTCAATAGCTTTAAAGGTAACATACATGGTCTGCCAGAAAGCTTGAATAGAGTATGCCCAATAATTTAATTCTGAGTTCTCTGCGGGTTACAACCTGATTATTTTAGCATAAAAACACTTCAAGGAGGACGAAATGCAGGTTCAGAAACAATTTCATATTTCACATTTTTTTTCATCGAAGAATTGAAAAGGAGCAGACTCTGTGTGGGAGGTAATAACCTGAACATTTGAATTTCCAATTTTCACCGACTTTACACTGCGTGTACAGTGGGTGGATCGCAAGTTCCGAGTTGTGTACAAAGCCGCCCTGCTGCCTTCCCATTCTCAATGTTGCCCATTTCATCCCCTAGTCACACCTATTACACTGACAGTTGTTTTCTGGTGTTACAAAAATAAATAACTCACTCACAGGTGTCCATCTCACACCCCTGTGTACAACACTGTGATTGGCTACTGGTAGCGTCACACGTTCTTGGCTAGAGCACTTTCAATTTTGTTTAAAGCCCTACATTGCCCCCCAAGCATCCTGCATCTTCAAAGGTTTCTGGTAGTGAGCCTAAGCGCCAGAGGAAGCTCCTGACCATTCAGGAGGAAATAAAACTCTTGGATATGCTCCAGGAAGGATGGATTTACACAGCCATTGTATTGAGATTGCTTTTCCGTTCCCCCTCGACGTAACAACCAGATATAAAAACTCCATGCTCTGGGCATTACTTAAATTTCAAGTTATTCACAGCACCCAGTACTTATCGATGCTTTAAAGTCTTTTCTATACCTTTTATGCTTGCAATTTTTTTGTGTGGTGTATTTAAATACATTTTGAATATGTTTAAAGTTGTCTATTAACAAGTTTAAATGATTTGGAGCGTGTGAGAGCAGTAAAACAATTGTTTTATTTATTTCAAATATCACAAATTTTCACCTGGGGCCATACTTTCCCATTCGCGCTTGTTTTTTTGTTTTTGTTTTCGTTTGTTTGATTGTGCTGCTGTGATGTGTTTTTGAATTCTGTTTTTAACAAATCTAATAAAAGTATTTGAATCAAAATACTTTGCTCATGACTGAATGCATGTTTGGAACCGGTGCGAAGCATGTGAGTGTTGACCAGGTTGCCCAGCAACCATGCCTGCACCAGACGCAATTGAATTAAAACAAATGAATACAAATCTATAACTCACAAATTGATATGACATAATGTTGACAGTTGGCCATTGGCATAATGTAGTAGGAACACATTATGGCCATTGGGCAGTTGGTGAGCTTAAATGAGCCAGGTGTGCCCACCTACCCACTCCGCATGTTAGCACGAGTCAGCCGACGGGAACCGGCTGTCAGAGCAGCTGAAATGACTCAGAACGTGCAATATGATGCTTCACCCTCACTGGATTTACTAGCCTCTGGAGTGCACAAGAGGAAACGCGCTTTAAGTCTTTGGGTGAATGCAGTCCAGGCAAAACAGATTGCCATAATTCAAGGGTCGCTCCGCCCAGAGTGTGTAGGTTCTATGAAGGTGCGTAAGTGACAATTGGAGGATCTGCGCAGTCCAAAAAGTGCGCAGATGAACACTTTTTCTGACTTGGAGTGTTATATGGCAGCTTGAGTTGCGGTGTTGTTTTGAATCCTGTTACAGCGAGTATGCTACTTGAACACACACCAACCCCATGTAAACATGTGTATACACGATTTGTGTATCTATACTCCATTGTGTCTTTTAGATGGAGTGGAGCTGACAGGTGCACAGTCTTCCTCCATATCTGGCTCAAAGGATAAGCTGGTGAACACGCATGCTGAAGTAACGTATGTGTTCATCCGCCTGCCAGACTCATTCTCCTCACCAAGCTCTCCGCTCCAAGCCTATCTTTGTCTCTTGTTTCCCTTCTTTTCAACCAGCTCCTATTTTCACATTCGCTTATAGTGAGCACAATGAATTTGGGCGCACGGCGCACTGTTGCTTGGCACTGTACGATTGAATTAGCTTCTGTCAAAGGCACAAAATTACATTCCAGTGGGGAGACAAATCCGATCCTCGCCCGTTCGCCAGGTGTCTTTACATTAAACAGGGCCAGAGATTGCTTTAATCCTGCGTGTCTCCTCTGTGTCGAAGATAATAACTTGGTGTCATATCCTGAGATAACACCGGTCCCGAGGATGTGCAACATTGTTCAGCGCTATAGCAGCCAAAGTCTTGAGCAATATTGATTCTGCTTCTTCTTCATTTTCGCACGACGCGTGCACAGCAGTGGGTAATGTGTGATGGCTGTGCTTGGCAATGAGGTGCAATTTCAAACAGAAGGTATCAAGTGAAAAAGTACACGAGGCCCAGAATAAAAATAATCCACTATATGCCTTAAAGGCATCAGATTCCTCCCGTAGCCTTAAAACATGTTTTGCTGGATTAATGAAGACTCTCTGCATGACCCTCTTTCTTAAAAAAAAAAAAAAAAAACCTGCAGTGGACACGTTTAGCAAGTTTTGGAAAGTTGGTGAAGCTCATTTCAAGGCCACAACATAGAGCAAAGGGCTTTAATGATTGCGAGGGAAGAAGTAACATAAATATTGCAATGTGAATGGATCACCGGTAATTAGGTAGGCTACTCAAAATTTCATTTTAGTTTGTGCATACTAACCGGCAAAACAATCTTGAAACCGAATATCAAAGGATATCAGACAGACAAACAGTATATGAAAGATCGATAAATGGGTGGATGCACAGATGGACAGTAGGCTAAAATGGTTGGTCGGCAGTTGGATGATAGGCAAATGAGTAGTTGGATTGATGGACAGATGAACTGTTAGATGACTGGACAGGTTGCTGGACGGGTAGCTTGTGTGGAGGGCTGCTGGCAGGCTGGCTAGCTGGTTTGAGGGATGGATGGATGGATGGATGGATGGATGGATGGATGGATGGACAGATTGATGAATGGTTAGACACAACAATGAGTAGATGAAAAGATGGATAGAAGGAAAAATATCAAGTGTGGGTGGAAATTTGGACAGATGGGTGAATGATTGAAACGACTGGCGAGTGGAAGAACTGATGGGCTGATCACTGACGGCCGGCCAAACAGTCAATCCAGGAAAGCGGGACAAACGTTCTAGAAACAGCATGGATGTACTGCTTGAATTGCAGGTCTTGTCATGTTAAGCCACTGAGCTAGTGATATGTTATATTTATAGCACATTTTATCGCTGAAAAGAAACCTACTTGTATCTTATTTGCCCAAAGGGTCAGCTCTGACAATGGGCGACAGCTGTTATATCACATTAAGAATCACACTCTTTTTCTGGCCTGTAGAGAGCAATGTGACAATGGATGTGTAGTCCTGTTAATGTGTCCATTTGTATACTGATAGTCAAAACAACGCACAACCAAATGAACACGGCAGGCCCCCTAACTCTGAGGATGCCTTGGAGTATCGGGCCTTGCGCACTCAGTCTGCTGGAGAATGTGAGGAAACACATTCAACTTGAAGGCAAACTCTCACCTGCTTCCTGGAACTGGAAGACTGGGAGTAATATGCGCAAAGAATGACGCAGTTTACGAACAAAAAGATGTCAAACTGTTGTGGATCAAGGCTCTCATGTTCTTTATGCTTTATTGCACTTGCCTTGTATACTGGGACACATTCATCTTGGAAAACAAAAGGGCCTTTCCCAAACTGCTCCCACAGAGTTGAAAGGATAAAATATTACAGCATATTTGAATGTCCATGTTTAAAAAGAATGATTAAGAATCAGGGAAAACTAAGCGGTCAAGATCATCTGAATGACAATAGGTAAATAATTAATTATGAGTGTGCATACAGGGAGTCCTGACATACAGTTTTGAGGTTAGGAACATTGTGCAATGAAATAGTTTTATATTATTGGTCTAGAAGCATTTTTCATTCAAATATTTGCCGTAATTGTGATTTAATTTCTGCATTAATGAACTATGGGATAATCTGATGCATAAATGAATGCAGGTTAGTAATATATATATATATATATATATATATATATATATATATATATATATATATATATATATATATATATTAGGGGTGCAATGATACACAAAATTCACGGTTCGTTTTGGTTCGATACATTAGTGTCACGGTTCAATATTTTTTCGATACAAAAAACCCAATATATTTTTTAAACTTCTAATTTATTGAAATTACCAACATTTGCTTCAACTCAAAAGTACAAACTTTAATTTGACTTTAACTTTAATAAAACAGGCAATTTTTTTTTTTTTTAGCCCAATTTGCATTTGGAGTCCTCTGACGTAGGATGGCATGGCTTTTGTTTGGAATTTATTTATTCAGGTAAACACTGTGGGACTACAGGACCGTAATGCCATAATGTCAAGCAAACATTGTGGAACAGTAGGACCATAATGACATTTGTACCACAGCACAAACGTGCAGAAAAGTTAATTTGACTATGAAGGGGCATTCTTCATTTTCTGGCAAGAACAGCATTGAAAGTTGTTGCAGTTAAATACAAAAACAATGTCAGGTCGACTGTCTCGGCATCCTGTGCTCTGTCCCCTTCCCCTATCTGTGTGTGTCGGCGTGCTTGCGTATATTTGTGTGTGAAATTGCTGCTTTGGACACAGGCATATTGGAGACAGCCAGCAGCTGCACCTCATCTAACAAATTAACAGCTGCCTGTTCTTAAGGCGACCTACTACGCTGCCAAATCGCCACTTATTGTTGTGTTTGTAGCATTCAGTCACTTTGAAAATTGTAGTCTACTTTAGCCTGCCTCCTGTACTCATCGCATTCCATGCACTCCTGCTTCGAACCTTGTTCCCTGTCTGTGTGGACCCTGCACCCAGATGTCTCATACCCTACCAGATGAAACGCCTTTTTGTCCAGCTGCAGCAATTTTTAACGGCCTAACAATAAATATCCCTGCCGTGATGCTGCTGCAACTGTAGTGCAAAGTGACATTTAGTGTCTTCTATTCTGTTGATTGTTTGATGTAACCTATTGTTTAGTTTTTACAGTCAGCCCACCTGCTTTTCCAAGAGCTAAATCACACTGATGATTACAGTGGACACACAACTGTTGACACCTTTTTGCACTGTCCTCCATCTTTGCGTCCTTCTTGTTGTCGCTATCGTCTGCGCTTTATCCATTCCCAATAACTGTGGGCACTATTCCCCCCTCTCCATATTGTTCCATGCTTTCATCCGAAAAATGGCTTTGTGGTAAGTGCTAATTTTGCAGAGCTGGCTGGGCCGCAGGTGCATTCACAACGCCAACCCATCATAGCAATAGTGCTGGCCATTTTCAGACGCCCTGATTGTTAGCAATGTGCAATTTGTCTTGTTGGTCCAGTCTGCACTCTGATACTGATTACAGCGATAATAAATGGCTGCTCTCCTTTAATTTATTTGACTGCATATATTTTATTCAAGAAGAGTGTAATCTATTTGTACTTGCTGTCATCTTATAACAATTTGTACATTTATTTTGCTTCATGGGCTGGATCCATCTCACTGCTCATTTAATTCTTTCATCAGATCTGGACCTCTTATCCAGAGTCATGTTCAATGTGTCCAATTTATTGGCGCTGTCTCAGCAAATAGGGACGCTTCTTACTCAATTGTAGAGAGTGCTTTGTAGAGCATTCTCTTCTCTAATGTCCCGTGATGGACACTCCTCAGACATCTCTGAGTACTACTCCTGCTTCCTTATTTTCCTCACCTTATATCCTTCTTTTTCTTATTGGTTGGTTGGTGTGTGTGCGTGGAAACCCTCTCACGCTCTCCAGTGGACCAAGCAAAAGCATCAGCACCATGTTAATAACGTTATGAACACGTTGTCATGCTAGCCAAACGAGTCATCTTAGTTTACAAACTTGCATTGCAATTGCATCAAATTGTCAGTACCTTCTGCATCACACCATCTGGGACTATAGTTAAGTTAGCACAACGAGGAGGATGTTCTGAACTTCTGACCAATAGGCCACCCTGGCAAAACAGACCAGCAGCACACTCTACCAGATTATTATGCCTGTAGACAACCAAGCAGTGCTGTCTTGTGAATTCCTGTCAATAAGGTTAACTGATTGCTTTTGAACATCACAATCTTGTTTTTGGCTAAACTTCAATAGCATTTCAAATGTAAAACATTTTCAAACAATTCTGTACCCTTAAAAATACAGCACAATGAACAGCCTCAACTATGCACATAAACAATGTCCATTAAATGCATGAACATAGCAACAACTGATGATTATGATTAATTACTGTAGTGCTGCAACCCGGTACAAATCACCCAAACACCTGACGCACAGCAAAGCACAGGAGGTACATAGTGCTGCAGATGCTCCCGAGGATCCGAATCATCACTGCCCTAACTTAGCACTGAGCTAGCACCTTGGTGTTCACTGACCAAAACCACAACGGCTGTTCTCAAACATTTTTATTATTTATTCATTTGTAGGGTTAGAATGTGTGGCATCTTTGAGTAAACTTTAAGAATCAGTTCAGTATCTCGACGCTGGGCCGAGTGTTCTCATTTTTGGGAATCAAAATATTTATTCCTATGAACTAGGGTTAGGAAATTAGCTATATAGAGATTTAATCTTCTAAGCCACTGCAACATTATGCACGTTAGAAATAAGATTAAATATAGGGAGATTTAAAAAAAAAACATAATAAAACCTGTATTTAAAAGATTAAATCAAAATGTAGTGAACATAAAAATTAAATAAAAATTGTAGCGAAATAAATGTTATAAAAGAACAGTTCTCAAAGACTGAATGCATTGACTCAAAAGATAAATGCAACTGAACTGCACTGAGTATTTTAAGAAATTTGAAAATTTTGTTTGGAAAGTTTGTGGGGCGGGGCGTAAAATTATTATTTCTTTGTATGGTCTATGATTAAATGGTCTCACTATCTCACAGGTTTTGATCTATTGTTGCTGAGTCTGGAACCTTTCCCCCGCAATGGACAGGGGCTCACGGTATTTTGAGTATTAACATTAACTGCTCAGAGGAGGAATACAATTAGTCTTAACTCCAAAACAAAGTCTTCTGCAGTCCCAGCATAAATTCTTTTATTAACATCATTATTGAAACTAATGATTATTCGACATTTTTCACAATTGCCTCCAGATTAGCGTCATTGCATACACTTTTATAGCAGCTATGCTAATTTAGCTGAATTGCTTCAGTGTACAGTCCCGAGGCGATAAAGCCCACACTTTGTGCGACTGCAACTCCTATGGTTAATAGATAATGCTTTTCTCTCTGAATAGAAAATGTTTGTTTCAGCTATAATAGAACAAACACCGAATTAATATTCAACAGTCTTAGTGCATTGAATCTAACGCTTATTTCCACTACAGAGCCGAAGAGTCCAAGTCACAGCCTCAAATCCGGTTTCAGTGATGCACCTACTTTATGTAAATAATTTGATTTGAGATATTGTGTTCATGCTACGCAATGATGTCGGGAGTTTTCAAGTTTGCTCCGGGGCACAGACTGTCTTACTTGTGAACCACGTAATAAACTTTCCGCACTCTTTATGTGTGGCATGCAGAATTGCATCACATTTGCTATCACTTGAGGTAGACACAAAGATTTACATACATGACCCAGTCTCCCCAAGCCTTCCTATTCCTCTGGGGGCTACATGCAGGTGCAGCACATTGCCTGCAGCCATTGCACACTATCTCCCGCTGTGGTTGAAATGAGGCAGACTTTTACAAACCACAATGGAAACCTCCAGAGAAAACTAGCTAACTAGCTACTGCTCTGAGTTATTGTCACGCTCATTGTGCCACCATGGTAATTATCTGTTTTAATCTCTTTCCTGACCTGTTGTGGTCTCAGCATGCAAAGCTGACGCTGCTGCGCCCCCCCCCCCCCCCCCACTGTCATCGAGACTTGAGTTTTAGGTGCCGTGCCATCTTGAGTAGCTCTCACCACAATCTCTGAATTGGAAGTGGGATGAATCACTTACTACCTCTTGAAGATATTTGGGGCATAACTCTGCTTGCAACTGAGGAAACATTTGGGATATGACAGTTTTCTGTTCCAGCCTGACTGTGCCCCAAATGCACAAATCAGGATCCATGAATGCATGCTTGGGTCAGTTTGATGTGAAAAAACTTGCAACAAACCCTGACCTCAAGACCATCAAGCACCTTTAGTATGAACTTAAACAGCAACTGAGTCAGTGACCATCTGAAATGTTGGAAATTCTCCATGGCGATTTATGGAGTTGAACAAAAATATATGGAAATTTACAGGAATAAGTGAGTCCATGACAGGACTCCACTAAATTCACTGAGATCTGAAAGGAGTGATGAGTCCCTTTTTATTCCATTGAACATCCATGTTTTCTGTTGTTTACTGGAAGAACTTGATTAAAGCACTGTAAAAAAAAATTACAATGAACTATTCCATGGAAGGTTTCCACAAAATGTAGCTGCATAATTTCTGCCATTCATTCCAGCATGAAGGATTGCTCATACCGACGATTGAGCTTGTCAATTTGAGCAAGGGCATGTTTTTATTTATTTAGTATGAGCACAAGGCATTAGATGAAATATAAAAGCATTAGCATTCAGTCGAACCAACGTTTTTGCAACCGCCAACATTGTGAAAATGTCCTCTTGTAAGACGGCGCAATAAAAGGAATGCTTGTGACCATGAGCAGTGCACCTTCACACTGAATCAGCAGCTGATTCCAAAAAGGCAAGCGTGTCTCTCCTCACCTCGTCTTTTGCAAATGTTAATATGATCAAAGTGAATAAAAGCTGACACAGACGATGAGCATTATTAACCAGGCTCTTATTTGTCTGGCAGCCGCATCCACGTTTGATCTTACACAAGGTACTCGGTGTTCTGTCGTGTGAGCGCTAATGCATGTGAAACAGTGTGAGGTTAATTAAGACTGACGCTTCTTCACAGTGTCTGAATTAGTCTTTCTTGACTGTGACTTTCTCTGTAATCACCCAAATAAGACCCTTAATTTCTAGATGTGCTGCACTGGCATGGTCACTAACAGAGAGGAGCAAAATGAAGCTTTGGGCAATATATTCAAGTGTACAAATGAGGAGATTTTAATATTCTTATTTGCAAGAGCTCATGCGCAGCATTTGTGATTACAGCCTAGCTAATTTGCCATTTGTATTCACCAAGACAGTCTAAGAGTGTGCTGTTTTGTTGTGTCCTGCTTCTGAGGAGGAAAAGAAAAAATGAAGTCTGCCAGCTGACCTGCTCCATATGATTTGGTCTTTCATGGGGACAATGGTTAGATATCGAGCATCACCCATCAATGACAGGCTAATGCTAGTCTGTAAGGCGTTCACAAGCAAATACAACACCAAACTCAATGTATACTGTGAGAGACATATCTTATTGGATAGTGTGTGTATTGACATCATTTACCCTCCCAGGCCACAAAATTTCAATTTAATTTAAATAATATTACGTACGGTGCTTTTAAAAAGAAATCCAGTGCAGTGCAGCAGGCAGTTCTACGCCACAACAACCTACGGCCACAATAATAAACATACGTATTGTGGAATAAATTGCTTGCAGTGTATGTATACAAAAAAATAGCATTCTTATCTTTACGAGAACATAATTCTTCTGAGATTTTGCAGATGTTTTTTTTTTCTTTTCTCAGGGCATTGAATCGATCACAAGTGGACTGCTCTGTTTGTCTTCGAAGACGTTTCGCTTCTCGTCGTAGAAGGCTTCATCAGTTCGTGCAACAAGTCTTGGTCAGGACAGACCAGCCTGGGCGAAATGTCTTCCAAGACAAACAGTGCAGTCCACTTGCGATCGATTCAATGCCCTGAGAAAGAAATGACCTGGATGAATGAGAATACCCACAAGCAATTTGCAGGTGTACATGATTGTGTGACCTGTGAGCGAATACAACAAATGTCCAGTTTGTTACAACACGCCCATCGTAAAAGGTATGGCTCAAGGGTACTTCACAAGATGAACCACACCATTCAGGAACCTAGGTTAGCCTCATCTGTTTTTTTCCTTTGGAGCCTTCTGGACCATAATCCTCTTTAAGGTTAGTTCAGTTACACACGATAGCCCCTGTTTATGTCCATGCTAGTTTGTATAAAATCCCTCTTCTTGTTTGCGGAATGAAAAGTTTGTTACAGATGCATTGAGATGCGGACATCCTTTGTTAGAGTTGTGACCAGAGTGCTGGTGTTGATCCTGAGTGCAAGCGACAACAAAGCTGCCCAACTTGTGATGCCACAAATGAAGCAAAGAAGCCTGTCACCTTACACGAAGCTCAAAGTTCATTTTGAGTGACACCGAAGCTCAATTTGACTGACTCAGATCAAAATTTTTTAATTGGGATGTAACCTTTATCCACGTTTCCGTGAGTATAGGATTATAGCCAGACAACAGAAAATACTGTAGATTGGAGCCAGACGTTAACACTGGAGTTTATTATTACTTCAAAACTTTGCTGAAATAGAGTTGTATCTATAGCCGGTGTAGTAGCATAGGTCAGAGTTAAAAGAGTGGTCGCTGGACACAAAATATTGCAATCATATAATACAGTCAAGGGGTTTTGATTCACTGAATTTATTGCACAATACCTGGCCATTCAGACTGCGGTCTTATTGCAAAAAATCTGATACATATCCGATGTAGGACCACATTCGAAGGCGGCCCAGGTTTGAAAAAAATCAGAACTGTCATAAAATAAAATCAGATACAGGTCGCATATGGGCAAAAAAATCTGATCCGGGTCGCATTTGCCTGCGGTGAAAACCTAGACATAGATGGAATGCTCAGCTCTGGCAAATGCGCAGGATTGATGATCAGATTTTATGGATTTGATTTGTATCCTTGGTTGTAAGGGATGCAACTGCCCCCAGGAAGGCTCTGTATGGTGGTGTATCAGTACGCGGTTTTCTATCCCCGAATCTCAGCTGACTGCATCGCAACTGAGTCATTTGCCAAGCGTCCACTTATCAGTTAAATGAGGGGGCCACCACATTCTTCCAGCTCATTGGGCTCTGTAAGGGAATACAGCGAACACTTCTGTTTTTCTCTCCTCGGTTTGTTTTGCCTCGTGACCAATAGTTGAAGTTTGCACGCTTCTCAAACGATGCATAATGATGTAAACTGCTTTGCTGGTGTTCTTTTTTTCCTGTGTTTGGCTTTGCTTTAAAACCTTTGTTGTGATTTGTGGCTCTGCTATGCACTGCAGCACTGTGTCCTAATTGTGCATTTGCTTTGCCGCATGGCCGTCTTTGTGTTTGATGCCATTTCAGAGGAAGCAGCCCGCTACGGCTTCAAAGCTCGGCACTGTGCATGAGCATGAAGGAATGTCACTGCGTGTTTGTGGGGAACAGCAGTCGGACAACAGCACTGTCACTAGTCATTTTAATGCCTGTCCCTCTACCTCCCACGTTCGTTGCTTCTCCCATCATCGACGTGCGTGCGTGCGTGTGGTTGAATCTGGAATTATTCGTTGAATGTGGTTTTCCCACCAGTTGACAGTTATTGGTTACTTTCTCTGCATCTTTAATTCACGGAATACTTTGTCATGTCATTATGTGGGCCTGCGTAGTCTGTCTATTGGTCGAGGTCCAACTGTGCTGGATGTGTGTCGGACCCACCGGAGTTCAGCCCACGCAGGTCCAGGTGGTGGGGGATGACATGGCAACCATCCCACTGCTCATCTCTGCCAACCCAGCGGAGGTCTCCGTCGTTTGGCTGCAGAGCAGGGAGAAGAGGGTCAAAGGTGACGGCTCTATAAAACCAGGTCCTAGTTGAGCTGAGCTAGCAAGTAAGCACTCAGCGCTGCCATTTAGGGTCTGAATAAAACATGGCAGGTTCTAGTCAGCATGGGACCCTGCCAATTGCGATTCTCATTAACGCTCCAATGTATGCAGTCTAAATGAGGATTGCTATCTCTGTGAATACAAGAGAGAAGGTTCTAAACCCTTTTTTGTCCTCCGGGCCTGTGTCATCCAGCTGTACTCACTGCTTTTCTCTGTTAGGTCCATCATACTCACCATAAAATAACAATTTCCTGAATGCAGGAACCCAGAAACTATCTTGTGAGTGCTGTGGTAATTAAAGTATCTCTCACAAAGCCCATTGTTGGCTTGTCGTGGGATTCCAGTCTACCAAATCAATAATGCAAGATTAGATGTCACATAGCCAGCAACCAGTGGCCAAAGGGCATGTGTTTGATGAGTGTGGAATGAATACTTAATTTAAAATAGTGTTCGGTGTGTGCGTGTGTCCATGTTATATGGAAATGAGGCATCGCCACTTTTTGTAGTCTGGCCACACAGAAAGACTGTCGGAGTTTAAGCGTACAAATGATGGGGGTGTTAACCAAACACGGATTGTGTTGAACGTCCTCTGTTAGAACTTTTGTAGTGGCTTTAAGACATATCAGTCAGTCAGTTATTCAATCAATTCACAGTCAACTAACCTAGTAAGAGCTATATTGACAACATTGTAGACATGTTGAGATTAATTTTATGCCGATGACATAGTTATATGTCATTTCACAGAGGGTGTGAAAAAGTCTGGTACTGAATGAGTTAAAGTTTATGGATCATTGGTCTCATTCCTTCTAAAAGAACAAACTTCCGAAAAGACATAGGCCTATTTAGATGGCCTTAGCTAACCCAAATGCATCAGCCAGTAGCTCATTTGTGCATGTTAGCGCAACATACATATCTTTGGTCTTATTTGTGACTCAAGCGCTTCCTTCATCGCCACTCAACTCCAAGATTAAAAACACCAGAAACAAAAGCAACAACAAAACCGTGCTGAGGAGGGCTGGGCTATGCTGCTGCCTGTCTCTGCTTCTGTGCTCGCAGCCATGCTCTAGGAGAAGGGAGGGGGCGGGGAGAGCATCTTACAGAGTGCAATGACCATCATCTCCTGACCAGCTATTTGGAGTTGTCTTTTTTCTTTATCTATATTTATTTGAAAAGGAAGGTGTGCTAAAAGAAGAATGCATATTTATACACGAGAGAGTGGGAATTCATTTATTCCCCCAAAAAAAAAGTCCCTGTAAAAAGGCACTTTTTCCTCAGAAAGCAAAAGGCTGAAGCCCCCTTTTGATGTCTTTATGTGTGCATGTTTCTGCCAGGACACACAAGCAATAAATAAAGATATAAGTAAATATAATAAACAAGAGCGCATAACACATTTGTTCAAATATCCCAAATTTTTGCTCAGAAGGCTGCATCCATTCATCCAATACTGTACTGTCTTTTATCAGAGAAAGAGGATTTGAGATTTTGTTTCTGCACTGCGCTTTTGAAGGTAACAAATGTCATGTTGTTTAAGTGGCTGACCCATCACCGCATACCCACCCAAACAACTTTGCCTTTTCAGCCACTACCGAGGCAAACATTCTCTCATTAGGGCTGCGTACGAGGCCACACTACTCCACTGAAGCCCCAGGTCCCGCCTCGGGTGTCAGGCCCTCTGCCCCGGTTGTGATGATTAAATAATGCAAGTGTTGAAAATGTAGGGCTGCCTAATTCACCAAAGCCCATGATACAAGCCTAATGGATTCTGCCATCCTTATCTGATGGACTTGACAGTTGTAGATATTCATTATGTATGGAAAATTGTAGTAGCTTTTATGGAAGGCGATGTAGCCCACTTAACAATGTCGGTCTTTGTTAGCAGACCAACACAGGAAGATCTAACCATCCCAGAGGTTTTAGTCTCTTAAGCTTTTTCTCGGCAGTGTTCTTCAAGTGTGAACATAGGTTGAGACAAGTAGGCGCTAATGGCCTTATTGTTTCAAGTACATGGCACCCCCGGGAAGTATAAAGTGCTTCTCGGGTAGGGGCAAATAAAGACAAAAAGTGAGCAGGCGAGGACTGTGCAGGATTCGAGCAGTGAGAATTATTTAGATAGATAGATGGATGAAAGGGAGGAATTGGCCACAGTTCGAATGCGAATGTACTGTCAGTGCTGGGCCTTCTGCGTCACAGGACCAATTCTCAGTTGAGCTGCAGAAGCATCTGCGCTGCTCCGACATATAAAGAGGTTAATGGCGTGATAACCAAAGCACGGAGGCCAATTAGGGCCGGGTTATGAACACATTCAGACAGAAATGAGCGCAAGAGTAATTACAGCAATGCAGCATACCTGTTTAATGGCTTGGTAAATGACATGTCCCAAGTTGGCATGTTAACCTTTGATTGTGCTTTTGCTTTGTCCCCCTTTCTTAACCTCAGATGCTCCCAGTGTTAAAGCAGAGCAAGACCCTTTGTTATTGAATGCGGACAAAACGGCTGACCTGATATCTGTGGCAGATGCCAACTCCATCGCAGCTGACTACACATGCAAATGGCTCGTGGGGTCCACTTCCACCTACATACACTACCTGTAATTCATGTTGTTATTCATGTTTCTTTCTATAATCTGATCTAGTCCCAGCATTTATCACTGACCTTTCTCAATGCACAAATGCAACATATTTCACTCGCTTTAACTATCCCTCTGCGCCATCTCTCACAGCAGAATACGCAGTCCAAATCCAGAAAAATGGCTTTCATTACCGCCGCGTGACTAAAGGCCACATTTGGCGAGGGCTCTGTATCTACTGATTGCCTTTTCCGGACCAAACCCCCTCACCTACCGACAGTTTTGAGTTTTCTCTTTCCTACCTGTAAAGTCCCCTCATTTAAAAAAAAAAAAAAAAAAAAAAAAATCAGTGGCTTTCCAGCCTGTGATGTTATCCTCCTTAGTCCATCATTGATACCTCTGCTAACCCCACTTCACATTCGGGTGATGCTGCCACTACCCTAAAACCCCCCCAACCCATCCCCCGACACCTACCGGAAGTCCTTTGTTCGTAGGAGGAGTGATGTTTTACTTCATGAGAGGAATATGCCGTCCTCTTCTTATTCCCTCTCACTCCGTCTTTCAAAGGGAAATGTGGAGATGCAGATGAGAAAGTGGACCCAGGATGATGAATCGGGCCATCACACCATCTGTAATGTGACTCTGGCTCATGCTGGAATTTACCTCTGCACACTACACAGCCAGTAATGTCGTTGCACCCTCTGGCAGTGACAATGTGCATCTTGTGTAGTGTGAGTGCAGATCATCTACCAATGACTAAGTTTGCCCTCTAAAAATAGTTGGGTTATTTCATTAACCCAATTTCACTCTAAAAACAGTTGGGTTATGTCACGAACCCAATTTTTTGATTGTTTGTGTTGGGTCAAAATTCTGGGTTATTTCTTATAAATTAACCCAATTGTTGGTTCAAAATAACTATATTTTGGGTTATATGACAGTAATGTTTTATGTTGGGTCAAAATTCAACCTTACAGGCCCATACACAGGTGCCAGATGTACACTTTAATTAAGTATGACTGCCGGCCATGACAGCCACCAACATACTGTTCATGTCGACACGTGTGTTTATATGTGTTTACAGTAATCCACAGGAACATTTCTATGATTACCAGAGTGGCTCTGGTTACCTTGCTTGGCGATTGAAAACTGGTGATCGCAACTCTCCTCAAGAGGTCAATATATCTCAACACACTTTTCAAGATGGACCCACAACTCATCACGCCCCGTGTGAAAGTGTGAGACAGTTGTCTGGTGATGACCACAAGGAAGCGATGCTTGTCTTAAAGAACTGTAATAAATTGTATACCATTTTACAAATTCATCCATCTCATGCACTGATTTCCTGTCTGACAGCCAATCAGAGTGATTGACACTGACACCACTTTGCAGACTGACCTTGGTGACTTATTCATTCAATTCATATCTAAAAAGCACCGTGACACAAACATGTATGAATTTGCCAGAATTGTAAACACTACTTTTTAATTTAGATTTGTTCTCACTTCCACTATGAATGTGCTGAACAAAATTCTGGGTCCGTATGCATTCTACTTTATGAAACTATGACTGAGGACCGCACAACAAACAATGACCTCCCTGCCATGTTAACATAAGCATATCACCAAGTAGGCTGAGATGGAACTTAGCTGTATTTTTTTCAGGCGTGTCACCCCTAAAATTGGGCGTTCAACCAGCCCCGGCCCTGGGACATAGTGCCCCAAATGTACATCATCTACTGTTATTGTTGCTGAAATTATGTCAATGTCAGGAGTGATGTACCTGATGATAAATACACATCTATTTGAAACTTTTACTTGTTATAAATACATTTTGGGGAAGGAGCATTATCCTTAGCATTATAAATAAATAAAATAGTGGAATAACCCAATTATTTGCATTGTTTTGACCCAATTTGTTGTATTCATTTAACCCTTAAAGTTGGGTCAAAACTAAATAACCCAAGTTTTTGGTTCAAATTGACCCAAGTCTGGGTCGATCCTTTTTTAACACAACAATTGGGTCAAATTTAACCCAAAAATAGTTATTTTTGACCCAACTGTTTTTAGAGTCTACAACCTACGGATGCCTCCCCAGTCACGTGGTAAAGTGTGCTCTTGGACATACACCCCATGTTGCAGGAATGTGCAACCCGGAAGGAAGCCTCAGGGCAGACACACTGCAGGGACGATGCGAGACCGCCTTGTGTAGGAGCCTGTCAGTGTCACCCCAGTGGAATTAAAGTTGGAGGCTGGGCACAGAGAAGTTTAATCCGTTCTTCTGAGACTCATCAGATGCTGCAAATGAATTGATGTGCGTTTATTGTGTGTGTTGTCTATCTTTCTATACAACAAGTGTTCTGGCCTGTGCAATCGACCCTTACGCAAGGAGCACAGTGAAGGAGGTTGTCAGCCAAAGATAACAGAACCATCACGCAAAGGCGTAGACATCAAATTCTGAACAGTCTTTGAACTCACCGCATTGCTCCGCCATTGGTTAGACGTCATATGGTTTAATGTTGTCAACCTGGGTCCCCATTGCCTTGTGTCTTGTATCTTTATTACTTTAAACAGACAAATAATGGATTTATTTTGTGTCAAAAATGTTATTTTTTGAGAAGGGGTGTGCGATTGCCAATGCACCATTTGTCTTGCACTGTAGTCTTAAAGTGAGGCCACCCCTTTGTTTAGGATATGTACAAAAAAAAAAATGTCATGCATTATGTTGAAAACATTCGCCTTGGAGGAGTTAATTATGGTAGTTTGAATTTAAAACGGTTTACTAAAAAGGAAGTCAAGCAACTAATAAACCAATGATAATGTCAGTCTGAAGTGGATCTTAAATGAGCTTGCCAACAGGTGATTGTTTATTTAGAACAAGAAGCAATGGGAACGTGGGGCCATTGTGTTGGAGTCTTTCTGCCCCCTAGTGGTCATAAAGAATTTCATGCAGTCTTAAATACAAATGAAATGATCAAAGTCTATGGTCAGCACGCACAAACATGAAGGGATTATGCATATCACGTATTTGACAGTGGAGGTTACAATTTTCCTTTGGTTCCCATTCGGCGGAATCAGAGAAAAAATTGTCTTTGCAGCTTTGTCCAAGCTTTATCAGCCTTTTGCAGCAATATTACAATAGTGTGGGAGGGCCACTAAGGCTACACAAGTGTGAAGTGAAGAGAATTGCTACTTCTGAGCATCAACGCTTTCAGGAACTTATTCCATGGCTCTATCTCTACCTTATCACTTAGCTCACAGCACTTCTTCACCCTCTCTCAGATAATGCTGCTCTGATATACTTTGCACGCCATATGTGCGTTGACTTTTATAGCCTCAAGCTGCAAGTCATCACGGTATCCCCGCAGCACCACCTTTATCAGCACACCACTGCCCGCAGCCACCATTGGACATGTTTAATGTTTACTTTAAAGTCCATAAAGTATGACGCGGCGCTGGCCCTGTCTCAGAATTTTTTGGGGGATGTAAATACGCATAATTAATCTCATGCGGTTATGATAGATTTCAAACGCTAACTTATCATTTGAGGAGAGAGAGAGGACGTTGTTTCTTTTTTTTTTTTTTTTTTTTTTAATCATTATTATTCCAATGAGAGAAGATCCAAATGAGACTGACCTCTTCGATATGGAATGTTATGAGTGGAGCTGATCGTGGAAATTATTTATTCAGTAAAGCGGGCTGCAGCCTGCAGCAAGAGAGGAGTCGACTGAGCATCATCCTCTTGTGTTGCTCCTCCTCATCTCCCTTACTGTTTCTCCCTCTGCCCCTAAAAGCACCCTTCATTTTTTTTCTCCCATGCGCTAATTGTAAAGTAATCCACTGTATTTCTCCACCTAGCTTGGCTTTGCTTCCTCTTATCTTTGTTAATATTGATAATAATAAATGCAATGCTTCCATTGTCATTTTTGCTGTGATATGATGGACAATTTATTCACTTTGTTGTGAGAATGATAAACCATCGCTGCCCGTGTTTCCAAAACATTTCATAGAACTCTAACAAAGGCAAAAAAAAAAAAAAACAAATTAAATAAAGTATGACGATAAGTAATTAAAAACATGTTATTTCAAAGCTATTGGAATGAACTGTGAGATAAACACGAGAAGCTTTGTAGGCTCGATGATGAGTTTTGACTGTGATGATGGTGGTAACTCCTGGCTGATATCATGTCACCATTTATTCATCACAACTCCCACCATTAGAATACAGCACCACTTGTACAGTACAGTATTTGATAAATGCCTGCCTGTCAACAATGCTTCCCCCTCAACTCAAACATGTAAATCTGAGAAGAAAAAAAAAAAAAGCACATCACTGAAGCTACCAAGACATTTATTACCCTTACAAAATTAGTTTTCTTTAATTTTAAATTAGAACCTAATTTATTTAAAAAAATTAATAAATAATAAAATATGACATGCTTCTGCACTTATCTACACCTGTGGTTTAGGTGGCGAATACAATGTGAAATAACAAATCTGGTGGCAAAGTAAAATGTGTCAATCTGCAGCTTTATCTTCCTCATCACCAAACTGTGCTCTTTATTTGTGATTGTGCCAGAATTTTAAACCTTATTTCCTGGTGAAAGGGCAGAGTATTCTTTCATTTGGTAGAGTCTGTGTTTATTTAAACATTGATTGAACACAATATGCCATAGGTTTCGAAAAAAAAACAAAATGCTCGAAAATAGCCGGCAGTGAATGAATTCTCACTAGGTTGAAAGCGTGAAAGATAGTCAGTGTTGACAGCAAACCTAATCTGGTTTGGGACTTACATTAAACAAATTAACACCATGACAAGCGAATGTAGCAAAATAATCACACCTCTGCTTCCATGCAGAACTTAAAGACAATATCTTTGTCCAACCAATAGACAATGCAAACCTTTTTATGAATCTGCATCAAAATTGAATCCCAGTTGGTCAGTGTGCCAAATAATTTGTGTTTAATCCATCATGCAAAACTTCAAAGATACTCTATTAATATACGATAGCCTCCACCCTCATACTCTTGGTGGAGTTGAAAATGACCAGAATTTATTGCCACCCCGGCACATAAAATTGAAAATAATAACAAGATCTGGTGGTGTATTTGACAGAAGAAAACAAGGAAAGAGAAAATACCTCATAACTTTCTTCCCCCTTCCATTTCTATTAGAGAGTGTCAGCTGCTGTCTCCACATAACAGCTCTCAGAGAGAGATGGAGGGCCAGTGGGAAGGTACAATCTTATATAGTGGAAATGTGTTGATCCAGAGATGACAAATGTAATTATTGGACTATTTTGGGCCACACAAGTCAATTTTGACACCATCATAGACATATTAGATATTGAGGAAAAGATCTTTTATCAAAATACAATTCCTTTCTCAGATCATCCTTCACCTTTCTTGCCCAACATTCGTCAACAGTGGTTTGCGCCAAAGATTACGCATATGATGAACCATCAAAACAGGATGCCAGCTTGATGATGGCTCTCTCTCATAATTAAAGAGAGGCTTGTGTTTTTGGCTCACCGACACCGTTGGGACCAGTCGGGTAGTTTCCTGTACGTGGATGCATTTCCTCCCTGAGCGACAATCTTCACTGTGACCAGCTTGCGACCACCAAAAACTTCTGTCCGTGCACTCAATGCAATTGGAGAAAGTGGCTACACTGATTACAATGCAGTGTTGACAGTCACCACCACGGGTCAGTTTGGTGTCACTCTAATTCAACTGTACTGTATATATTATAAAGTCCACAGGGAATTAATATCTACGCCATTTACGCAGAAAGAGTGATATTTTATTTTTCTGTAGAGCCCATAAGCTGCCGAAGACATACTGGATAATGACGAGGCCTCTAAAAGTACATAAGCGCACTAAAGGAAGGGCTGTTAAAAGACATCAAAATAACAATTAAAGCCTTTTGCCTATAAATAATAGCTTCCAAATTGGTCTAATTGTATAGTGTCTTGCTTTGTTACCAAGGCAACCCTGCATCACCGACATTAGTGGGCATGATGCTATGACACAGACAAGTTTTGTAAGATTTTGTCATGCTCATTCATTGGCTTGGCTTCTAGTGCAGAACCAAGATTCAACGTGGGGAGACTAACTGCCTCGACGTGTTGGAGTGATGAAGACGGCAATACCCTGTTTTGGTTCCATTCCAGATGTAGAGAATAAAATTAAGCTCAAGAACGACAACCAGGTTCTTCACACTTGGTAACGGAAATGTGAAACAAACAACTGGCCAAGACACCCCCCCCCCCGCCCCCCCCAAAAAAAAACAGGGAACTAAATAACAAACAAACAGACGAGACAACAAATTACACCTAAACAAGAGCAGCTGGAGAGAGCTAATAGGTTGACAAAAGGGAGCGTGCTGAGGAGAACAGGTGGGGTAAAAAAACTAAAGAGCAAGACTTGAAAAAGGGGACACAGGGAAAGAATGGACAAAACTCGATTTCGGTGAAAACCAAGTGAGCACACTACAGATCATTGTATTTTAGAACATCAGTTATGCATGTATTGGAGCAAGAGTATGCATTCTTTTTATAGTCTTTTGCCAAATAATGCCAAATTGCCAAGAAATAAAACTTGCTTTAACCTCAAATGTGGCTTTATTATGAATAATTGTGGGCTCCATGATAAATAATTGTACCTTGTACAATTGTAATAATTGAGACAGTTGTTACAAAAAAAGTGGGGGAAAGTTCATCAGAAGCATCTTTTTCTTGAGCTTTAGCAGCAAATATATGACTTTCAACTGTTGTATTTATGACATTGGCTTACAATAAGGTCGCACTTCACAACTCAATTTCCCTTTCAGCGCTTTAAAGGAAGCTGGAAATTGATATTCGCGCTAGCTAGCGTCATTGGCCGAAATCATGTTAATGTATGCGACTTCAAGGCCGCTATTTTTTTTACCCCTGCATGAGACTACAGATTGTCATGGCGCCCACCCTTTATTTGCCCCTCTTCTAGTCTTTTATTAATCAAGTTAAATTGAGAAAGTGGTTCTCACATCCCTTTGTATACCTTGATGTCCTTGTGAATCCCCCATTAGCTTTCATTTCCTGGAGTTAATTGCTAATAGTTGCCATCCATAATGATAGAAAGCCATTTGAAAATGATTTCAAATCCTTGATATTCAGCTTAAGGTCTATGTACTACTATGTTCTTCGTCTTCACTAGTAAGACAATTCAATGCACTTGGAGAATGGCTGTCTTACTAGTAGCTTCTTTTTTCCACTACTTGTTTCACTTTTGGCCCACTGTCTCGCAATTAAACCATACAAGTGCGCTACGCCGCCCAGCTAGGCATGTTTCATACACTAGTAGCTTCCTTCTGGTGAAGAACTAGTTGTTAAATAGTAAGATTTTACATCACTATTAAGGCTGCAGTTAACCAATATTTTAATATTTTAGAATTGATTATCCAGTCAATTATTCCATCAAAAAAATTGCTAATGTACTGTTTTTCCCCCGATTACTGTTTATTAAATGATTATTGTTTAATCGTTCAACAAACCCAAATAATTGGGCACTCTCGGCCCAGGTGATGGTCATGTTGTCAATCATCTTCAGAGTGTTACTGGTGTTCATTTGTTTTTTCAGGTTGGAATGGCAAACGAAGCAAGCAAAGAAAAATGTGATATTTGTCGCTTTGGATCTAGGGAGCTTTTGGTCCAATTACCTTCCTTCATGACTAAGCCCCAACGCTCCAACATAAAGCGGTGACTCAGAAGCATGATGCAATTGTCAGCACACAACCTCACGGGCCTTTCATCTCTGTCGCCTCTCCTCCGATTCTTTCGCCGTCCTCCTCGTCCTTCTTGGGACACATTCATCCCTCAAAGCTGTCACTTGTTTCTTGCTTACATATCTTTTATCTCATAGTATAGCTTCATGTCCTTTCTTTCCCTCCCATTGCTTTCTGCTCATCCCCCTCTTAGCTTTTATTTTTCTTTGCTCTTACCTCACACTGACCTTGCTGTTACACCGATCAAGCTCAGGGCTTGTGAGATGATGCTAGTCATTTCAAGCTGTAATTTCCCAAATACTAAGCCTTCCCCACCTTTTTGTAGCCACCTCCGCAGGCCTTGAAAAGGTACCGTACTGGATGGAAAGAAGCAAGAAGAGGAGGTGTGAGTAGAGCAGCTACACTGAGGCAAACATCACAGTGGAACCTCTAAAGTCATATGCCCTTCAAGTAGGGTTGACAACTTCCGGAAAAATAAATAAGAGACACCTCATTGTCAGGGACGGCCGACCTGACTGCCTCCAACTAGGGATAGGCAGATCGATACCAAAATATCAATATTGCGATCCAGAGTGCTCAATTTTAAGTATGGATCCTCAAGATAAAGTATTGATATCTGAAATGAATTAATATATACTGTATAATATATTTATTAATCCATGATTTAGAAGGTTGTATTGTCATCCAATCAGCATTTTCGCTATGTGTTGCCAAGGGCAAAGAGCTTTCTGCCTTGACAGAAACAGACTGCTGGCTCTGGTCCTGCCCACCAGAACTTTGTAAACGCATTTGATTGGATGAAGAACGATCAGGGTGAAGGCCCACGACTCGTAGGCACTGCATGGAGTCCACGCCACTGTTGACAAGATGACATGGAGATGATAACCAAATGGTTTGGAGTAGTTTGGTTGAACTGATGATGACTGGTGTGAGCGCAGCGGCAGCCCACATGTAGTTTTGTTTGCAGCTTTGTATAAAAAAATTAAGTCACTTCCGGTATCAATATCAGATCGATATCGCGATATTTGGTCCAGTATTACTTGGTATCGGATCAAATCCCAAATCACTGCTATCGCCCAAACCTATCTTCAAGTCTTGATTTTTTTTTTCAGCTCTTTTTTGTGGATGAAACAATTTTTATCTATTCAAACCCGAGTTGAATAAGATGTGTATTTTTGAATGATATGAACACATTAGAAATGTATTATCCATAAACTTACTTGAATACAAATGAACAAAATTAACTTAGCAAAATAAATGTCTCTCAAACAGAAACCTTTCCTGTTTAACTTATGAACATTCATCCTGTAAGTTAGGAACAATTCAATGCCACATTATGTGGAGCCTATTTTTCCAATTATATTTCCTCAGAGATCTTGCTGCAGTGAGGCACCGTTGTCTTTGACAACTGCAGAGTAAAACGCTGAGCAAGACATGTCATAAGTGAGGCTCACAATGAGCTCACCTTAAATCAGTTAGGCAGAACATTTCTTTCACACATTTATCCACTTCATCTTCGTAAAAGAGAAAAATAAAAAACATTTTTGTACTGTTTTTCTACTATATTTATAATTAAAGTGTAGCATATCAAGTGCCTGTACAGTAAAAATTATGCATATGTGTTTGAACTTGTAATTAATGTAAGGCTGTGTGTGTGTGTGTATTCTTTAGCTATTATTCATCAATGTCCACCAATTAATCAATTACCTGTCTGTTTAACGTACTTCTCAATCATTTGTACTTGTTTATTCCACCCCAAAATTGTTTGTTTACACAATGCTGACATTCATTGCACATTCCCATATTAACCTTGATCAGAGGGTTAAAAAAATTTATTCTTTACATACCATATCTAGCTCTGGCATTACCTGGTGGACAACAAATTTGTGTAGGGTTCCCCTAGTTTTGTTGTGCCTTCCGTATCCACCACTGAAAGCATGTTTGTTTGAGGTCAGTCAGTCCACCATGGACTATGGAAAAAGTGCGCCGGCAAACAGTGCAATTTTTCGACCCGTGTGTTTTTTGCTTTCGAGTCCTCTGTATTTTTGCAATCATTTCTGCTGAGGAGTAGTGCTTCTGCCGGTCGCATTGCTGCTCGAAGGTGTGTCACCGTGTCATTCAGGCTGCTTTTTTTGTCTTCCGCTATCGAGTTTGGCGACATTACTTCGACCAATAAGATAAGCGGATTCGGTAATGTCATATCGTGTATGAATATGCTGTCAGCTCATTGGTCATAGAGCAGAGAAAGTCCTAGGACCATTGTTGTCATATAAAGGCAACTGTTGTTCATTAATGCCATTGACATTTTACAGACTATTTTTGGCTCTCACGATATTACGGGACAAAGTGCATCCCTTTACAATTCAATACGGGACGCATACTTATATTTCTAAATACGGGACGATTCCGTTTTTCAAGGGACGGTTGGCAACCCTACCCTCAGGACCAAGATTTTAGGGGAAAAGTCTGACTCTAAAGTAAAACAGAACTCTGGTGTCAATCAAAGGATTCACTACTGTGTGTTTTTGGTATTCTTTGACTTTTTTCTACCCCTACACCTACAGGACACATACAGACAAACAACCATTCACACTGGTGGACAATTTAGAGTTTGAATAACATATAATCCATGCTTTAGAGTGCGGGAGGAAGCCAGAGGAGAAAACCCATGCTAGCACGGGAAGAACTAGCACATTTCATGCAGGAAGTCTGGATAGTGAAACCCGGAACCTCACAACTGTGAGGTAGACAGCTAACAACATTACCATAATTGTGCCCAAAGTGTTTGAGTAATTTCAACCATCTGGTTGTATTGCTCCTGAGCATCTCTTTTACGTTTCTCTTTTACGGTTATTCTAACAGTTTACCTCTGGTACTATTTTGTGGTTACATCCAAAAAGACAAAGTAAAAGCAATACACATTTGTGTAGTTGATCATTAAGGTCAGAGAGCTTGAGTCTAATGAAATTAGCTGATGTCACGCATTATATCATATTTCTTCTTTCTCTATTTCATTGAGCTCCTTATTGTATCAATGTTGGTTGGTTTTGCTGCATTTCTATTATTTACCATGGAAATATGCAAACAAACAAACAAAGAGGTCAGCCAGTGCCCTGGAACGAATTCTGTTTGATCTTAGCTGTAAAACTCACAACACAAAGTTCCGAAACAACATGTCCACCTGATACTTTTCTGTTATGACATTTTATGCATGCAGCAAACAGACTGTACGTCGTCTTCGGCATGTCTTTTAATTAACTCATTCACTGCCAGACATTTTCAGACCCTTTTTTACACTAACGTTTGAAAAAATTTGAAAAAAAAAATATATATATAGAAATAAGTTCCTGCATTTGAATGGCAGGACTGTGAAAAGACAAATAAATATTGTCAATGGCAGTGAATGAGTTAAAATGTTTTGGGACAAGATTTGTGTGAGCATCTCCATGCAGGGCCAGTCATTCAACTGTGAGCCAACCTAATAAGTATGAAAGCAGAGCGAAGATCAGCGCCACAGGCCAGTGCACCCTCCTCATGGCATCTGCATCAGACAGACAAAAACGTCAATGAGAGCTACGCTGCGGTAAGAGCAGGAGAAGAGAGGAAAGAGAGGAAGTGGGAGAATGACGGGAGCAGGAGCTAATTTAGAAAATATTCACAGGGGCAGAAAGGGCTCAGTAAACAGATGAGTGGAGGAAAAAAGGTACGGCTGAGGCGTGACGCTATCATGCAGAGGAGAATCTATCCATACCGGGGCGGGGGGGAAATGGATAGATAAACTAATGAAACCTTTAGCTGTTCGCGCTGATGGGACACAGATCAATAACTTGCAGTTAGTATTCAAAACAAGCATCGATTTCTCAAGATTTATTATATTGTACTTTCAATAAGCCTACAATGAATATTTTTATATATAGCTGAAAGAATATTGTTAACAGCATTATTCTTTGAGTAAAAAAAATAATTATACTGTATTCAAAGGCTACACTGTTAATGTATATTATATAATTTCAGGTATCGTAACAGCAAAATAACAGAAAAACAATGATGATGTCATAATTGGTCTTTAGGGACCTTAATTTACAAGGAAAATACTTAAATGACCAAACAATATTTGAAAATCACAATACAGTGGAACCTCGATTTAATGGACAACAAGGGGGCAGGGGTTGTCCGTTGAATTGAAGTGCCTTTTTTGTAAAAACACCCAATACAGTAAAAATGACTGTTTTGTACTGTTTTTGTGGCCTAAAAAAGCGTAGTACAGTAAAATTTTATTGTAAATGAATATTATGAAAAAGCTTGAAACTGATATCAAATTTTCAAGTTGATTTAATTCCTTGCAACATGGTCAATAATGGCATATAATTTTCTTGTGTAAACAAATTCAAACAGATATACAGTAGATTTGGGATTTGGCACCATCTATTTGCAGATTTTTATGATTTTTAAGTATTATTTATTTTTATTTTGGGGGTGGGGGGCAATCCCCGTTTTTAAAGGAAAATTCTATTTGGCGTTATCGCCGTTTTTTCAAGATTTTCTTTTAAGATTTAACAAAATGCATATACTGTATAATGGCCGTCAACTATACTCTGACTTTCGGTGTGCAAAGGCTAGTACGTGCTGTTCCCCCGTGAATTGCATTGTAGGCAGGACAGTGGACCTCGAGGAACAGGATTGAAGACCCCTGTTGTATATTGTTTTGTCCTAATTTGTTCATGGGTTTGCTGTTTAACTATGGTTAGCTAGTCATGTGCAGACAACTTTTGTGAACCTTAGTGTTATTGGGACAAAGTCACGCACCGAAAAAAACTCTTGGTACTCCCTGATACTGGGGCACAGCTCATTAATACTGGGGCAGAAAACAGGGTCTTGAAATACCCTCGCCTGTGACACTAATGAGATAGCGCTAGAGAAAATGGATGGATGGATACATTCATTCATTCATTCATTATCCATACCGCTTATCCTCACAAGGGTCGCGGGCGTGCTGGAGCCTATCCCAGCTGTCTTTGGGCAGTAGGCGGGGGACACCCTGAATTGGTTGCCAGCCAATCGCAGGGCACACAGAGACAAACATCCGCACTCACAATCACACCTAGGGGCAATTTAGACAGTCCAATCAACTTACCATGCATGTTTTTGGAATGTGGGAGGAAACCGGAGTACCCGGAGGAAACCCACGCAGGCACGGGGAGAACATGCAAACTCCACACAGGGAGGCCGGAGCTGCGAGACGACTTGGACGTACAGTATATGAGAAGGTCAGACCAAACAAATAAAACACGATATTCTTGGAGGTGGTATACAAAAATGTTATTTCCAATATTTTCTCTGAATTCACCTGTCAAAAGAGTAGAGTGCAGAATAATATACAGTAATTCAATATTTCACAGCCAGGTAGAACATTTTATTACCAGCGTTTTATTGGGAACACTATGAATGAACAGTGTTCCTTAATAGTCTCTGTTTATGATGGCTTTAATACACAGTACAAATGCCAACATGGGAAATGTGTGTTAAAGTTCATAGAAACTATTGAAATACATTAAAATTATTTATATCTCAGAGTTTTTTTTCCAACTTAACATTTTAGAAGTAAATTACGTTTTTTGACTTCAGAAGAGTTAAGTTTTTGACTTAGAATCACGGTTCAACTGGAGCCGGTCCCAGCCTATTTTGGCCAAGACTTGGGGTACACCCAGGACCAGCTTTTTTAGCCATATTATTATCATATATATATATATATATATGTGTGTGTGTGTGGGTGTGTGTGTGTGTGTGTGTGTGTGTGTGTGTGTATACCTTGATAAACTTTTAAATGTTGCGTTTGATTACTGTTGGCGGTGCCTCCATTAACTGTGGAAGTAGTTGGAATATCTTACTTTTATACTTTCTTATGTATTTCTTTTTTGGTATTTGTTGCAATCCTGTGTATTAGTTAAAATGGGCTTCCATAGCTATGATAGGCATTTAATGAAAATACAAAAGTAAAAAATAACACGTAAAATATCACAATATGGGAAAAGGAAGAAAACAATGTAGTCTATCGGCTCAAAGTCTAGAATTTCTTGAGAAATTTGCATAAATGACTATATGCTCAAAGCACCTAATCCAATGAATTATGAAATGTCCAATACAACAATTAGTCATCCCTAAGTATGGTAACAAGCACAAATATATCAAATAACAAAGAAAATGTGGGCCCACACTCACTCACTCACACACACACACACACACACCCACTCAAGGTACTAGTACCATAGTCCAACACACGTTGAAGGCCTGATGCTCTTCCTGCACAAATAATATGGATAGCGTACTCACAGTTCCGGTGAGAGATGGGTGTAGAACTCCACAGAGGGAAACGAAGGTAAAAGAGAATTCTGAAGAGTAGCAAAGAAAAGATTAGCAAATAGAGTATCCAATAAGATAGGTCACTGATAGTGTAGTGGTACACACGCCTGAGTTGTGTGCGGGCAGCGTGGGATCGATTCCCGCTCAGTGATGGTGTCTGTGTGTACCCTGCGACTGGCTGGCGACCAGTTCGGGGTGTAGTGTGCCTTCGCCCGTTGACGGCTGGGATAGGCTCCAGCACCTCCCCGCGACCCTGTATAGGATAAGCGGTTTGGAAGATGATGATGAGCATCCAATAAGTGAGTATTGCATAATGGTGTTTTCTAAAATTGGCAGAGATGAGGGGGTTGCGCTCCTCTCAGCAGCATGAACGGAGAATGCGAGCCATGGCGCGAAGAACCAGTCCTCTGTCCAAGCCAGTAGCAGGAAACAGGCTCTCCAGCAGAGTGTGTCCCTGACTGCTCACAAACGACCACGACTGCTCCTGAATTAACAGGACAGTACAGAGCTACAAGTCCATATACTATTTCGTTTAGAACTAGCGGGAAGTTGTATCTCAACTTCTTTCCGTTAGAAACTAAATCCAACTAACAACACAGTTGTAGCTAGGCTAATCGCGATTAGCTAAAATGCTAATATGAACCAAACGGACAGTAATAGTTTATTTTTTAACAAAACCAGACAAGTTTAATTACCTCTTAGGCATCCACTGAGTACAAACATCCAGTGAAAACGGGTAGTTTATCCCGATGTTATGTACAAAAAGCTGATGAAACAGCTTCACTCCAGCATGTGCTCAAACACTCACTTCTCATGCAAGTAGGTAGCGTCAGTTGGAAAAAGTTCCGCCCGTCGATCTCAAGGTTATTAACATTGGCTAAATTTGACATTACCCAATGACAATACAGAATTAGAATGAATGACAATTTGTATAATGTTAGGCTTTAAACGTTTCCTCAAAGTGAACATCACTGTAGAAAATGAAAATACCTGATAAAATATAAACTCACATGAGCGTCAACCCCGCAACTTGAAAAACACTGCACCTACAGTGAACCATCCCAAATTGAACAGTAATTTATTCACAGAACATCATGCAAGTCAAAGTATTTATTACTAATACCTAATATTTTTGTTATTTATGTATCAGCTTTTCTGAATACTTTGGCTCAGTATCCACTGTCAGTGTCTGCATTGAACACATTCAATAGAAAAACTTTCAGCTTCCAAGCTTCCACACAATACATATACATGTGCACCTTGCTTCACCTTACGCTGTCCAACATTTCATATTAAAATCATCATCTTTTATTCATTGACAGTATAACAAGGGAATGGCAGCGAGAGCGCCAATTTTGTGTTGGGATAACTGAAGTGTCATGTCGGCTCAGTACATATAACTTGTGGTTTTCTTCAAGGTTAAGAGAAACCTTCCAACCACAGTAATCGTCAGAGCAACACATACACATCCCACACAGATTCATCCACCCTGAATACAAAAGTGGGAGAAGGTCATGGAGCACACAATCCCTCCCTTTCCAAGCAGAAGCATCATTCAACGTGTTTCTTAATCAAACAAAACAAAATACCCGAGCGGCTATTGGCACCAGTCAAATGTTGTTGTCTTGATGTTGTTATAACACACTAGCACAGCCAATTCTGAGAGATGCACTCGAGAATACTTTTGTTTTTTAAGGTAAGTTTTTCCAAGCATTTTCAACATGTTACTCTTCTGTGGATATGGACTTTGTTCACCTTTGTTCATCATTTTCTTTTGTCATTAATGGCTTTTAGGCTGAAAGTGTACTGGATTGTGTGATGGCCACCTTCACATTTTCAGAGGGAACGTTGTTTTAATGTGCTTTTGTTTCCGTCTACTTCCCTCGGTGTCCTTGGTAACTAACCACACACAGACACAATGATTTCTGGATCCGGCCCCCATTTTTTTATGGCTTATAAACACGATGGAAAGTGAAACTGCATGTTCAGTTTATATAAAAAGTAGAAATATAAAATTAATTTCTGACACATTTGTCAGAAATGTTAATCCACTATAGCAGGCATTCTCAAAGGCTGTCCCCCGGTGCCCACATTTGGTCTTTAAATACGATATTTCATAGAAGTCAATGCAACACAGTTTTAAGTAAATATGCATTTTTTTAAATAACTTTCAAAAGCACATTCACCATGTCATCTTTTTAAACATGAAAACATATTTTAGAGCACGTCATAAGAAACTGAGTACCGGTATTCAAATTAATTATCAAAATTGCACAAAATAAGTAAGTAGCTAGAATATATGTCAGCTGTGAACACAAACAGAATGAACAGGACAACTGCATATACAAAAAGCAATAAGACTTACAACAGAATTAAATACTGTGATAACACCAAATTAAAAAGCCCGAATACAATTTTGCTTATATCTGCATTGACGTAAAATCTGAAGAGGAGTTACTGTGTATAAAAGGCCCACACTACCCCTTTTTCTTTTCCTTTCTATTTTTTCTTTTATCCTCAAAGTACATACAGTGAGTTTTAAAAAGCTTGGGGTCTTGGCGCAAACAGCAATGCAAACCATTTTGTGAACATGAGCCTTTTTTTGTGTGCATGTGTGTGCGTGTGTGTGTTTACGCATCAGTTTTAAACTCCAAACTTCCCATCCCCAAGCAGACAGCACCAAATCTGAAGCACTTGACCAACAGGTACAGAGTGGGGAACAAAGAGTGTGTCCCAACGTTGGGGTATTCACACTCCTCAGCTTTTCCCGGGACAGCTTGTTCTTCAAGTAATGGAAAGGAAATTAGGCCATTAGCTGAATATCAATGCAAAGAAAACGTGGTCAGCGGATCTATGACACACACTTTGCTGCTTGCCTGGGGTCAACTAAGTAGCAGGAGTTTTACTCTGACCAACCAATCACACTGAAGTCAAATGAAGAGAAGAGACCGCTGGGAAGGATGTAATTCAATGTCACCGTTCACCACTGATGTAAAGTTACCAAATATGGTTCCTTACCCAATAAAGGGTTAAACCTGACATGTCAGTAAATACCTTGTATCCTTACAGTTGGAACACACTCAAACGAGCAAACAGTTGCCGCAGGTCGCTTTGTATTTGCGTCGCTTTTTGAGTTCCTCTTGGCTTGTTTGGGTCCCTTTTACTTTGCACAATACACAGACAAGAGTGTTCAGGCTCACATTTGTCTGCACAGGGCCATTATATTTTAGCCTCTAGCTTCTGCTTTTCCCTCTAGCACGATTCGCCACATCAGTCACATGAGCAAACACATGCAGACAGCCGAAACATGCTGGACTGGGAAAAATGCATTTCCCCCCTATTCTTTCACATTATTCGGTTTGCGGCTTCTGAACAGCTCAGTCATTTTATTGCAATTACAGTTAAACTAACACAAGTCACCTTGATATTTTTCTTATAGCCTAATGTGGGGCCATCCTAGTATTTCCATGTCACTCCTGGCCTGCATGG
The DNA here is from genome assembly GCF_054856515.1 of Filicampus tigris. Taxonomy (NCBI): domain Eukaryota; kingdom Metazoa; phylum Chordata; class Actinopteri; order Syngnathiformes; family Syngnathidae; genus Filicampus; species Filicampus tigris. The sequence continues at coordinate 14,108,160 of NC_141224.1, forward strand.
CAGCTTAAAGATAAATCTCCCTGTTTCCCTCAGATACATTTCCTCAATTAGGCTCGCTGTTCTCCATCATGAACTGTCAACACACGTTTGGCTTGATACTGAACATTTGTTTAAGTTCAAGCCGCCACTAAACGCATTGCTAGGTGCGTCATTAGGAACAGTCATGTGCTAAACTGAAGGCTTGACAGCTCAATACTATTTCAACGTCTATTTTTCACCTCTGCCATGGGCATATTTTTCATATGTTGCCTTGTGAGGAATCTCCAGGGAGTTTAAACATACATGCCGCAAGAGCACACAATTAAGAAAAAAAAAGAGGAACAAATACTTAGCTTGGCTTCCAGCCTGTTTTCACATCCTTCCTAACGCTTTCCTGACTGCTGTTCTGAACAAACAAATGTAAGCCGAGAGTGTAAATCGACGATAGCTTTAACAGGCTGTGCCTCAAATTCCGGGCACATATTTTACGTTACAAAATCTCAATGAACACCAACCAAAATTGTCACCAAAATGATATACCTGTACAGTGCACTCAGTGATGCTCAACAACGGCTGTAATCTTGAGTAACTAGTGATCTACCACATTATTCTGCATCTAAAGTAGTAAGTAGACTGATTGAAGTCACTAAGCATGAAGCCGTGAAGCATTATGAGATGAGGTAATCTACACCCTATCGCCGAGAGGGAGAAATGTCACGAATGCGCCAAGTCACATTTTTAGCACAATGCTGTATGACGTGCGCATACCATTCAAGGAAGTAGAGATGTTCATGTCTTCAAGATGGAAATATCCCTATGTTGAGTTTGTGTCATCTATTGAAGAAAATATAATGAGGATAAGCAGTTCGGATAGTGAATGGCTGCACACTCAGTACTGTTGACAAAGAGTTATCCAGCTTGAAATAAAGCTACTAATACATCAAATTTGAAGAAACACTTGGAGCACAGTACATTCAGGCTGACAAAGTCTCAACAGGCTCTGTGAAGTGGAGCTGTGACTATTGTAATAATTGTTAAGTTTTACCATTACAGTATTAGTGCTGTCACAATACTAGTATTAGTAGTAGTACAATGACGGAGTGACGGACTGACGATAGCAGCCCGGTGACTTTTTTTGACGGTCTTAGAATAACGATGATGGACTGATGACTGATGATAGTTTCGCTAGAAAATGACGGACTGACGATGAAGGAAGGGTCGCTCGGCCGCTGACGTATGATAAATGACGGACCGGCAAAATTTGACATGCCCATCTCTGCAATTTATGTTCAGTGAAATCCAAAAAGACACATTTTGATCCCAAAACAATTATTTATATATTTATATATATAAATTATATATATAAATTATATATATATATATATATATATATATATATATATATATATATATATATATATATATATATATATATATATATAATATTTATATTTGACTTATATTATAAGTCAAAAACTATCTCTTTTTATATTTTTTAATAAAACGTTTTCTTTAAACATTATTGTTAAAATGCACTTTCAATAGAGTAAAGTTTTTCAACCGTACACTGAGTGTACGGAAAGTATGATTTTCTTGTCACAATTCAGTCACCAATATAGTTCCTCGGTATAAAATTTGTGTCTACTTAAATCAACTCAAAGCTGTTACTCTGTTGTTTTCATGGCAACAGCTGCATCCATAGGTTAAATGAACATTTAAATGTTCTGACTGTCATGAAACATCACAGCCATAATTAGGTCTCATCTTCTCTCCTAATGCTTGAGTGGGTTTTGTGCGGGTACTCTAGCTTCTTCCCTTATTCCAACAACACGTTTCTCAGACTAAATTGTCCATAGGTGTGAATGTGAGTGTGAAAGGTTGTTTGTCTGAAACTCTGCCCTGTGATTGGCTGGCATCCTGGTTACGGGGAAACCTGCTCACCCATAGCCATTTGGCTCCATCTCACCCCCAACCCACGTGATGATATAAGTTCCCGCAGCACACCTAATGATCTCTCACTGCCCATCAAAGTACAGCTGCACGCTAGTTGGAAATCACTGCTCCCAGGGGCCAAGTTAAAACCCAGAACAATATTTTATAGCGCAGCACATCAATATACACTAGCACGTTTACAAAGTGTGTGGACATAACGCAAAGAGACAACTGGACTGGTCCCCAGTTAATAACAGGGCACATATTGACAAACAACCATTTACATTAAGGCCTATAGACAATTTAGAGCTGGGGTGTCAAACTAATTATTGCCGATGGCCACATCGTGATTATGTTTTTCCTTGGAGGGTCGTTTTGACTATGAACCCATATAAATGTGTGATCGCCTCATATTACTACATACTATATACACAAATTGATGGATAACTAGTTCTGAAATCAGAAGCCAGTACAAATAAATCATTTGTTCAACTCTTATATTATTTTAGAAGGGAAAAAAAATCTTACAATATATCAGCTTTATTAAGTGGAGACAATCTGCAATTTCAATGTTTTAGCAAGAAATATGAAGTAAACATGCACGTAACATGATTTGCCTTCGTGGGCCACATAAAATTATGTTGAGGACCAAATCTGCCCCCTGGGCCTTGAGTTTGACACCTGTGATTTTGCATGTGCAATCAACCTGATGCATGTTTTTGAAATGAGGAGGACCAACATGAAAAAAACACCCAAGCACGAGGGGAAACATGCAAACTCCACACAGGATGGGGTTCGCCCGTCAAACATGGAATTTGGAGGCAGACTTGGTAACCACTATAGTTCATACTGCTGCCCTAGGGATAACCTATTTAAAGAAAATACACAGAGTGAAAATGTCAGGGCATATCATGTATTTATCATGTATCATGTATGTATTTTATACAGTATGTATTATCGCACTTGCTGTGAAGCTTCTTTTGGCAGAAATGGATGACGGAATAAAAAAGGAAACATAAAGTCAATCAGGCAATATATATATATATATATATGTATATGTACGTGTATATATATATGTAATTATTTACTGTATGTATTAAACAAAACACCTGAGGATGGAATGTAGCCGAGAAAAGAGGTTATTGTGTGTCTCGCTGTTTCTCATGCAGGGACTGACATTTGAAAGATCACATTAAAGTCTTTACACCGATGGAGATGTTTATGTGCCAAAATGAATTCTTTGCCAAATTTATACCTAAGTCTAACTTAACAACAACATCCTCAATGCTGCTTATCTTAATGCAGGTATACATTCAGGCTCAAAATACACTTGTCAACAACTTATTAACCAGATGAGATGCAAGTAAACTTTTGAACATTATTATTTTACGCTGATTCTGAACCTGCCATTGTTTTTTCTCTAGTCCATCAGCTTTTCATAACAATAATAATAATCGTCATAATCATAATAATATAGTAATATGTTTTGTTATATTTATGAATTAAGAGTTAGGTTCAATTCTTTTCAGAAACGTCACAGCTTCAAATTACAACACATGGTAAAATCTCATCTGTGTTGAACATTGAACATTGTGCTGCTACTCAAGACCTCATTTACCTGCCGTTGAGTAGAAGCACCTGTGGCTAAAGTCAAACTGTGGCAGGGTTTACTTTCTGGACCTGGATTTGACACCTCTGTCAGGTAGGAGGATTTGCATTTTGGCCGTCAACGTGCTTTTATAGCTAAAACTTAAAATAAAAAATAATTTTATTTAATTTTTCTAAATATTCTGACTTAATTTTTATGAAATTCTTTTTTTTTTTCTTAATGTTACTGCTTTGTCCTTGATTGCAGGGAGACAAAGATCAGGTGTAAAATGTCAGTTCTTGTGGAGTGCCATTCCCCACAAGTGTTGGGATTCACCCCAACTGCTTTTGTGGGTCTTTTAAATTCTAATGAAGACAGACTCTCAAATGTAATGCCAGGACAAACCTGGGTGCATGATACAGATGGATGCATTGATGGTGACACAAGGTTTATAAATGATAGATGACCAACATACATGGGACGCCTGCAAATCTTCCACAGGACACTGACCAGTTCACTCCCACACACCCGTGATAGCAATCAGCAGATTTCAATGTTTTTTAAAATGCCTCAAAGATGAATCCAACAAGTTGCGGTTTCCATCCATCATTATTCAGTCTGCCTCTAACAAGAAAGGGTGGCCTCATTTGTGGAATGGAAAGATATAGGGCACTATATGCCAGTAACCTCCATGCACTTGTGTCGGGTGCAACATGACCAAAGCTTTTTCGTGAGACCCAACATGGCACTTCCTGAACTTCCTATAATGAAGGTGATGATGATGATGATGATAATAATCAATATATGCAAATGTAATGTAGAACTACTTCGGAAACCTAACGACCCTGAAAGATAGTCAGTAAAATAACAAGATGCGCTTTGCATAACGGTACATTCATATCCATATTCTGCCTGAAGCCATGAGGTTAAATTTTTTTTTTCCAAATCCAGACTTCATCTGTTTTGGTTGTTCTTATTCACATCACAATGCATGAATGTGAACCTGTATACCTATGTCTGACTATCAGGACACAAGACATAAAGAAACAAATAGGTTAAATTCAGTTTTGTGTATATACCGAAAATATTTTTTTGTTTTACATTTCTATAAACAAATATGGCCAAACACAAAACTCTAGAGTAAAACTATGTGGTACTTTGAATGTCTTACATCATCAGTAAAAAATAATACTGACTTTAACTTTGTGTCTTTGTGACTGTAGGAGGTGGGCGTTGACAAAAGTGAAGCAGTCACCATCAATGATTAAAGTGATATAGTTATTCTCAGCAGGAGGAGGAGGTCAAGCATGCACCACAAATGAATTCTGAAGCAAAGTTTTGGTAATATTAGATAAAGTGGTAAATCCAAATTACTGACCTGACATATGCTCAGCATGAATTGTTAATTTATGCAAAAGAACAAGTTTAGTTACAAGCAGAAGGAGAGAAACTCCTCTGCACATGTGGATGAATCGCAGGCTTTGTATAATCTTGTCTAATACACACACAAGTGCGCGCACACACACACACACATCCACAGAAACGGCACGATTGCTGAAATATTTGTACATTATTGGGGGAGTGTATGATTTGAAAGAAAGGCGCTGGCAACATATGGCTAGCAATCCAATGTTAATCAAATGCAGTGTAATGACATTTGATTACAGTATAGCATCTAATAATAATAGAAAACAACAAGTATTCAGCGTTGGTAATGAAATACCCCTGCTGTTACGTCAAAGCTGAAAGGTAAGCAGAGCTGCAGTGAGTTTATTGGGACGCACAGTTTATCATAGGCTTCGGATTGCGCGGGGAAGTTGTAGACATGGTGACAGTGGGTATTTGTGTTTGGTTATGTGTCTATATGCCAGGTACACAGTGTTTTGTATGAAGTGCTGCCTCCATGAGTGAAAATTATATCATTGTAGTTACTGATCTTCCTTTTTTTTTCTCCACACACAGGGATCTTCTCCTGTTGACTGAAAGTAGTGAAAGATGGTTGGTTGCCTGTTCAATTCCCTAGCGCCACCCTTAGTCATGGTAACAGAATCAATACTCACCATTTGCCCAGCAATATAAGAAACAGGGTTCCCAGATTTCAGGAAACTGAACCACCCTCTCAGGTAATTTCAGCAAGACAAATCGGATGTCTAAAGTTTACCATTATAATTGCCCTTTTAGGGCTATTTTTTTTTTTTACAAAATCATATCACCGTTGTTATTAAAGAATACTTCTAAAAATGCATAAATGTCTCAGAAGGCGCTTGAAGAAACAATGATCTGTGTTGCTGAGATCGCTGGAGTGAAAGGCGAAGAGTGAACGAGAGAAGACAAAGGATGTTTAGTTGGGAGGAGTGAACGAATGAGACAGAGTTGACATGTCTGGATGAGGAAGTAATGACGGTGAACACGTGGGTGTGGCCGCTTGGCCGTTACCTCATCAGCCTCTCTGAATGAGGAAGAAAAAGCCTCGTGGATGATGAGGTTGAAGAGGATGAAGCTTTGGCTCGGGCCGACTCACACAATGGACGCAAAGGTAGGAACGAAAGCCTCCGATGGATGATTTGAAAGGCCTGTTTTGGTGAAGGGCGATTGATGGCGGATGACAGACCGAGAGACATGAGCAGGCAGATGGAGATGTGACAAACAGGCAGGTCATGAGGGGGTAGAAGCCTTTAGGGCCCTGAGGGGAATAGGCCTCAGATTTGACATATGCTTTGCAGTGAGATGAAGATTGGCATGACCTGCTAATGTGAGCTGTCACTGCTCATGGCAGCCTCCATGCTCACCTGTCACACTCTTCCAAGCCTGGAGGATGAGCTGCCACCAGGATAGTTCAAAGATTCATTTTTTTCTGGGGGGGGGGGGGGGGGAATCGGGATTTAAAGCGACACTAACGAATAAACTTCCCGCTATCCCTTTTTTTGACCTCCTCCTGAGTTTACACATCCACTGGGAAAAAAAGACCAAGACCTGCTGTAGTGATTTCGGTTTATTTACCGGGGAGGAATCCATACTGTATCTTAGTCAGCAAGTAAAGGATTTCCACTATCTTAGAAGCAAAATGTTAACATGTTGTCCAATTCCACATTTTAATTGGTGACAGGTCCACACTTGAAACACATGCTGAAGTTTGATCGATACAAAGTTTGTCTCAGACTAGTGTGGGAGGATTGTGAACATAATTCGCAGCCTCCATGTTTTTTTTTCTTTTGGAGAGAAAAAGAAAAGTGTTTGCCTTGATGTGCACATCTTTAAAAACAATGACATTTAAAGTAAAGAGCAGCTGCGTGCAACATAGCGACAGAAGTGTGGGGGATGTTGCTTCAAAGAGGAAGAAGAGGTGCCAAACGTGGCGTCGACCGCAATGCAAACTTCCTGTCTGCTTTGTCAAATAACCCTCCTAAAGTGCTCCCACTTTAATCGGCCAAGATCTATTTTACCCGGCTGTGTACGTATACACAATACCTCGTGAATCGTCTATGATTTGTAATGTTTTTTTGTATTGTTTGTCCTGCTTATGTCGTAACCGTAGTAACCATCAATGATGACAGTTCCGTACATATCACGAGGCTTAAGTATTTTAAGAATATGACAGAATTAGATATACAATGGTATTGACAACTATCTGTCAATAGCACTATAGTAGAAAATCTAAATACCGGACAGTGTTCTGGCTAAAATTTCCCCTAAGAAATAATACAAATAAGAAGGATTTTTTTTCAGTGTCAAACTGTCACCATCACAAACAGTAATTTAACTACTTGCGTATCCTGTCACACATGTGCCTCACACATTTCCCATTTTGGAACTCTTAACAGTTGTGAACAGTTAATAAATTGACAACTAATACTCAACATTTAAACAATAAATCACTCATTCCTAACTTGTCTTTACAAATGATGAATATTCTGTCAGTGGAGTCCAACTCAATATGAAAATATTTTGTAAGTAAGATATGGAGAAATTTCTGGTGAATATTCTTCTTCTCTGAACACTACTTTCTGAGGTTGCTCCTTCTTTTGGCATAAACCATAAAAAGCCAAAGAAAAGGCAAAATCCACAAAAGCCTAATCCTATGATGCTTGCTGAAGTTTAACTACATAAGGTAAAGTTAGTGTGTCCTACTAGTGTAATAATTGTTTGAAAAAAGGATTGAAAAATATGTTGGACTATTTAATTTACCATATATCGTTGTCACCACCAAGCACAAGTCGGGACATTAGTGGTGCTGAGTGTTTTTGTGAAAACTCCATCCATGGAAGACAGAAGTTACTGCTCGACTACAGAACATAGGGTGGATTTATTAGGATTTAATATGAAAAGCAATTAACTCTAATTAGCAAGCATACGGAATAATTACATTTTCTTATTTATTGATTTATTTATTTATTTTATATTGTGATATACATTTGCACTAAAAATGATTCAACATATATGGGCCATTCTACTGAATTGGTTCAAATTCAGGGTTGGAAAATGTGTGAAATGTGTGTTTTATTTCAGAAAAACTTTTATTGTATTCATGTTGCACCATATCTAAGGGGCACAAATATAGTAAAAGTACAGTCAATTTTCAAATAGTATTTTCTAGCTTTTCCCAAATATCCTGCCTGTCCCTAAAATGTGTCTCTACAGAAACACACAATTACAGAAGAATAAAAATAATTCTACTAGCCGATTAATCTTTTTTTTCCATTCCCCCCTCTACAGAGTATTTTTAAAAATTAATATACATGGTTTTGACATCAAAATCAATCTAGATGAATTTTTAACAGAATTTAATGAACATGAAGGTCATGTCTCTTACTGGTGAAATTTCTGGGGACGTCTCTAAAACCAAGCCCTGCCTACAAATACTCATTGCGTTTCGGTAGTGACATGAAAAGTTGGGGCAGGTTTTCTAATTTCTAATTTGAAAAAAATCTACAAAATCAATGTAAATCTTTCGCAATACATTTAAAAGCAACCAAAATGTTCTATTAAAGTAAAGTATTTTGTAAAGTGGCAAAAATCTTTTTACTTTTTTTTTTCATGAATTGAAATTCAGGAGTTAGAGATTGGGACAGACACCTCCCAATAGGAAGTGACATACCAAAGATGACTTTTATACATTCAGTTTAATAGTATCTCAATTAATGCCTTGTGGTAAAATAGATCATAACAAGATATGACTAAATATGCAAGGTCTGAACACTTCATTGTTTTTTTAAATTTGATTTTCATTGTGGGACAGCAATTTCAACCAATTCAGTAGAATGGCTCATAAAGGACATTTGTAAAATGTACAAATATGGGGCAGCACTCATGAGTGGCACGTCTGCCTCACAATCAAGAAGTGCCACGTTCGAATTTCAGCTCCAGCCCTCCTGCATGCCACCGATTTTCCCAAGGAAGCTACTTCAGCATTCTCCATTCCCATAACGTGCATGTTAGGTTAAAGCGGAAGTCAACCCAAACATATTTTTTTCAAGAATATGTTCTATGCAAGCCCACTAGTTGAAACAGGGCATTCTGATAAATATTGCGTTTGTGAAATAAGTGTTAATCCACTCGTTTTTAGCCATCTCCAGAGGCAGCCATTTTGTCTTCTGTCGACTGAAAATGACATCACAACTGCTCACAACCAATCACGGCTCAGATTCAGAGAACAGGTCAGCCGCAATTGGTCGTTGTGAGCAGTTGTGATGTCATTTTCAGTCGACAGAAGACAAAATGGCCACCCCCATAGATGGCTAAAAACGAGTGCATTTTGCTGCTTAACTTATATTCCACAAACGCAAAATTAATCAGAATGCTGTTTCAACTAGTGGGCCTGCTGGGAACATATTCTTGAAAAAACTCTGTTTGGGTTGACTTCCGCTTGAATTGAAGACTCTAAATTGTGAATGTAAGTGTGAATGGTTGTTTGTTTCTGTTTGCTCTGTGACTTGTTGCAAGTGGCAACCAGTCCAGGGTCTACCCCAACTCCGAGTCAGATGGGATAGCCTGCCCCTCCAGACCCCAATGAGTACAAGCGCTATAGATAATGGATAGAAATGTATGAATATAAAATATATTGCCACTTTTAATACAAAGTGACAACTTGTTCTGTTGAGCTATTTTTCTTTTCTTGTTTTGGTTGGCTCGTTGCAAACTGAGATTTGCACAATCTGTATGTAAATTATTTTATTGTGTTACCTTACTATGGTGGTAATATAGTTACTGCATTGTTTTGTGCTAAATTCTTAGCTGTTGTTTCACATCACTTAAAATGTATTGTTTTATTTCAGATTTACTTGGCTTCTCTGGTGCTGTCAACATTGTTAAGCGGTAAGTGACACAATTTTCTAAATTGGAAATAAATGTTACTAGGATATAATTGAGGCGGCACGGTAGTCGACTGGTTAGCACGTCCGCTTCTAAGTTCAGAGGTCGTGGGTTCGATCCCGGCTCCGGCCTCCCTGTGTGGAGTTTGCATGTTCTCCCCGTGCCTGCGTGGGTTTTCTCCGGGTACTCCGGTTTCCTCCCACATTCCAAAAACATGCATGGTAAATTGATTGGACTCTCTAAATTGCCCCTAGGTGTGATTGTGAGTGCCCTATGATTGGCTGGCAACCAATTCAGGGTGTCCCCCGCCTACTGCCTGAAGACAGCTGGGATAGGCTCCAGCACGCCCCGCGACCCTTGTGGGGATAAGCGGTATCGATAATGGATGGATGGATAGGATATAATTAATCCAGGTACTATACTGTTCACCTTTTGCTACTGATAAGACACCTGAAAAGTGTCTGAGCCTGGTCCTTACTGTGCTGTGATTGGCCAATGAGCGTTTAGGGGCTGTGGCTTAGTCAATTAAGATGGTTGTAGATCATGCAAAGTCATTGAAAATACAGCTTTAGCCAAAAAAAGAATAGGTTTTTGAAAGAGGGTTGTCGGTAATTGGAAGGTGCTGATGAGAGCCTGAGTGGGTAAACAAGGACCATCCTGTGCTTTGAGTGGTCCACAACAATCCAGCTCTGTGGTCACTGGAGCTTTCATGAGAGCCATGTCTGTGTACTGTAACTACACCCCACTCACAAGGCTATTACTTTGACATACTGTGAGGCCTCTTTGCTCGGCATGGCCAGACTCATCGTCACGTGGGTGCCAGGACAACAGATCACAACATTGTGTGAGGCAGTCACAGCTCTGTGCTTTGTTCTTCCACTACTGTCCACTACAACTGCAGCTTGTTATCCAACACTATTACTACTATTGCATGTCTTTTCTACGCAGTGTCAAAGGCTATCACAACGGAACCTTTCACTCCAACATCTGGTATGTTAACTTCTACCTCCCATCTTTTAATCTGTCAGCTGCATTATGAATTATTGGAACAAACTTGATGTAACAGGAAAAGGACAGGAGCTCATGAGTACGGCAGACCCTTTTGTAATCACCTTAAACCAGAGCATCATCACTATCAATCCCATCAACATAAGCACCACCAAACCAGAAACTAGCACCCTGACAGGTACAGTATTTGAATGTGACATTATCTATCCATCTATCTTTCTATCTATCTATCTATCTATCTATCTATCTATCTATCTATCTATCTATCTATCTATCTATCTATCTATCTATCTATCTATCTATCTATCTATCTATCTATCTATCTAGCGATCTATCTATCTTTAACCTGATGTGACTTATCTATCTTGAACCTGATGTGACTTATCGTGAAGCTTTGTGTTCCTGTAGTTTCCAGTGAGGCGACAACAGAGCGCCTAAGCGAGCCGACTTCCACACCAGGTAATAGACTATACCCTTGAGGTTGCTGATGTGTTTGAAGCACCCAGCTGGTGAAGTTAGTGGGTTGTCTTATAGTATAGTAGGTCATAGTATGGGGGCAAGGATGTAAAATGAATCATGAGGCCATACACTTCAAAAGGACGGCAATGGAACTAGAGTGAGTGAGTGTCATCCATTTAATGCAGACACTAGATAGGTTTGCTTATTAAAGCCTTTATTTTCATTGTATGGTGCAAATATCACAAATTTGTTATAATTTGACAGATTTGCATTGCTTTTTTTCTTCAAAATACACATACTGTATTGTTTTAAAATTGACACATTTTTCTTGTAAAATTACCATTTTGTTATAATTACAACTTTATTTTGTAATTGTGATTTTTTTTTCTTTATAGCCTCTTATGTCAATACATTATTTGGTAAAATAAACTTTATCTTTTTGGAATTTGTGTTTCATGCAACAAACCAGCAATTCAGTAGCTTTTAATGTTAGTCTAATACAGGGGTCACCAATGTGGTGCCCGTGGCAACCAGGTAGCCCCTCAAGGACCACATGAGTACCCTGTGGGCCTGTCCTAGAAATAGCTCACCGGTGATGGGACATTATTTTCTTGGAATGTTGTAGAACTGATCATTTAAAAATGTAATCAGTGGCAGAGAATTGTGGAAAGAAAGTGTTGCATATGATATTTTTCCTTTTCCTAATAACTGTGAGAAATCATTAACATGATCGGTGTCTTCACATAAAGGAATATTATTATATAACTAATAATAACATGTACAGATTTTGAATAAACCTATGTCTGTATGTTTCAATTACTCGTAGCCCTTTGCATTAATCAGTCCCCAAGAAGTAGCTCTCACTGTCAAAAAGGTTAGTGACCCCTGGTCTAATAGCCTATCTGCATATGTTATAATTGAACGTTTTGGGAAAACAAGAAAAAACAAAATGTTTAGAAAATATATCGATATGTTTTATTGATTTGGTGACAAAATACAAGGTCAAAAAATACATTTTTAAATTAATGAATTTAAAAATGATTGAGGAAGATTTGCTGTTAAGCTACCACTACCGATCAGAGAGCATCGAAATGCACTTAGTTTATTATAACAAATATAAAGACTATATACAAGCTAGCATGGGTATGTATATTGGCCTAAAATGATAGAACAAATTAGCTGTTGGCATACACGAGGAAGCTTGTGATTGAGATTTTAGAAGGCCATATTAAGTATAAAGAAGTATGAAACCATTCTACTTACAAGTGTAGCATACACTCAAATTCTCCAAAAAGAAAATACATTTAGAATTGAGATTTGAACTGCATTGAGTTCTTAATACAAACGTAAACATTTTGTAAGGGGATGTATTAAATGGTAAACATAGCCATACTGATCGGATGTATCCTTAAACATGTTGTATATACATATTAATCACACTGCTGCAAGGAACCATGAAGAAAACATATACTATTCTGTATTGTTTTTTTCCCCTCTTGACAGCCACAGTAACATCCTCCCCAGCCTCCACGAAGAAAACCACCAAAAACGAGACCCATCAAGAGCTTGCCTGGGGTAACCAAACATTTTCCTACTCCATCGTCACATTAAATGCCCCGGGCTTCTACATTTTTATTGTTATCTCATGGCAGGCTGACAATCTCAACTATTCCCAGCCTTCCAAACGAAACATAGTAGCAGAGCACCTCACTTCCTGTCTAGCCGGCAGATTAATGCGCGATTGTACCTTTTGCGAGAGGAGATAAGATGTTAGTGATACACCGTCATCAATATGTCAGCCGGGCTATGAGATGTGTCACCTAAAGTTGGCTCTCCAGATTGTGTGTTTTTCATTCTTCCTGCTTTCCAAATTATTTCTCTACTTTTGTTGTAGATCCAACTTGGGATCAAGCTTTCACATATGGTAAGAATTCTTCATTCCGCTCTCCTTTGTGGAGTTTACATGTTCTCCCCGTGCTTGTGTGGGTTTTCTTCAGGTACTCCGGCTTCCTCCCACTTTCCACAAACATGCATGTTTGGTTCATTGAAGACTCTAAATTGACCAAAGATGTGAATGTGAGTGAGGTTGTTTCTCTATATGTGCCCTGTGATTGTCTGAGGTGATATAAACCTCAAAAGTTAAATGTGGAAATCAATTCAATGAATGAATTATTATCATTAAGAAAGAAAGAAAACTCCACCCATGTACACAGTTAGACTGCATTTTGCGCTAGATTTGCCCTGGGCACGAAAAAGGCCCTGTGTGTGTTTTGCTTTTCTTTGACTTTTTTTGCAACACCATTACAAGGACCAGGCTCAACAAGGGATGAAAGTGGAAAACAAAAACATGTACCGTAGAACCTCGATTTAAAACCAGATTTCCCAGAAAAATGTTAACTGCTAACTCACCTAGGATAGGCTCCACCTCACCTGTTGTTACAGTGGTAAAATTGACAGTTTGTAACAAATTCATTTTTCTTCATTGTTTAAAAAACCTAAAGTTACAAATAAAACAGCTGAATGAATAACTAAAATAATGAATAGCTAAATAACCCCTCCCCCCCCCCCCCAAAAAAAAAAAAAAAAAAACAGGGGAAAAAAATGCCGGTGGTGCAAGACAAAATGCAAACATCAGCACCACAACAAAAAGAAAAGACAAGGAACACACGTCTTGATGGGAAGAGAGAGCAAAGTTGCTCAGAAGACTCCAAAACTCGAAAGAAAAAACATGTAAAAAATGAAGAAAATAACTTTGTGTCTAGTGCAACTTTATTACTGGTGCGATGCTGATTGCAAGATGGCTATTGGCTCCAAACAAGGAAAACAAGCAGAACGATCTGGCGTCTTCCTGGTGTACATACAGTGCTTAAGACTGCGGGCTGATTACTAATTGCTCAACTTAGCTCACTGACGCTTCTAGGTACACAAGAAATAACACGGGTAAGAGCCAAATGGCAGCAAATTCAAAACATTACTCTGACACACATTACCATAATGATGACAAGCGCTATAGAAAATGGATGGAGGATGTATGAATTGACCTAAAACAGTGTTACAAGAAACAATATACCAACAAAAATCAGAACATGGTGTTTTACAGTATGTTGAGTCATACTTTATCATTTACTTTTGTTATTTTTAGATTATTGGTCCCTGCAAGTGACTGGGCTGTCCATCGCTGCTCTTCTTTTCCTGATCGGCCTCATGGTTTTTGGCTGTAAGTCTATTCAGATGTGAGTCCTTGAAATTGCCATCATTAAGTTAAGTAATTAAACTTTTTTCTCACTCACTTGTGTAGGTGGTAAGGTCTGTCGACTTCCCAAGTGTCGCAAGAGGTCGTCAAAGTAAGAAATGTATTCATTTTTATTTCTGTACTGAAAAAATAGTACATTGATAGACTGTGCGTTCCGAGTGGTTTAAGAAAGTGCAAACCGACAAAGAGACTTTTTTTGTGTAAAATACAGTTCCAGTACATATGAAGGCTAGCTGCTTTAATATCATAGCCGGGCTGAGTAATTCATATTACACCACTGGATGACATATGACGCACAATCAATCACTTGAGTCAACAGTGCAACAGAATGCTGAGTAAGATGTTTGCAATGATTAAATGATCCAAATGTCAAGTCAAGTCAAATTTATCTATATGGCCCTAAATCACAAGAAAGTCGCAAAGGGTTTCACATACCCATACCTGACAACATATTAACGACATCCCCTGATCTTAACCGCCAGGTGGGCAATGAAAAACTCAAAAAACCCCATCTGGGAAAAATTGAGAAACCTTGCGAAGGGAGCACGGATGGGGGAATCGCCCTTCCAGGACGATCATGCTGCAATGGATGCCGAGTGGGCAACATTTAACATATATTACGATACTAAACAATGTTAAGTTCATGTGAAAGTCAATCAAATTAAGTGCCCAGTTGGTCAATGTAGAAATCTCGATAGCAGTGCCTCCGAGGATGTGGTCAACTTCTGATTTTGTCAAATAATAAGAGTCTTAACTATTACCAAAAAATGGCATGGGTTGTTTTGCTTTCAGAGGTGTATTAATGGTGATTACTAAGATAATCGTTATGTTTTGTGTTTTTCAGGTCATATAGACTGGATCAAAGAAAAGGAGAGATATTGTAATACCGGTCATAGCCTTTGATCAAACAAACCACTGGAAATGGGTCTTACATGTCAAATCGACATGGGAAATGTGTTAACAAAGCAAAAAGTGGTACTGAATTTATTGAATATTTCTTTGTCAACCTACAATAACAAACTGAATTCTTTTAGATTATGTTCAATCACATATGACACACTTTCTGGCAATTTTGTACAAAATATTTCATTTTCATCTGCAAGTAAAACTGGAACATTTTTGACCTGACAGCCTCATGGTGGTTTGTAAAGTGCGTCTGAATCTCTTAGTGGTTTGACGAATGAATATCGCTCAGAGAACCAACCTGAACGACTGGCACGTTAACTCTGCATTGCTATGACAACAAATATGATGCAAACGGGTGGAGGACAAAAACACCACTAGTACATTTTAAAAACAGATTTTAATAACACAATCCATTTGGTTTTCTGCTAGACTATACAGATGTATTCCAACTGATATCAGATCTAAACACATTCTAGATGAGCAAATGTTTCCAACTCCTTTATTAACTCGTTATATCCCAATGACATATTTATATGTCATTTCACAATGGGTCTGAAAAAGTCTGGTTCTGAATGAGTTAAATGCTGTTTGTAGGATTGTCTATTTAAATTATTTGTTGGAAAAAACATGGAAATGTTGACACAAAATGACTCATACACAAGTACATACAAGCATGGGCTTTCATCCTTTAGTCCCAATTTCAACTTAAAAAAATGTATTTTACAACCATACTGGTAAATAATTCACACCAACCAAATGCTTTCAAGAAAGAAGGGTGCTACATAGATTAATGCCATAAAGCAAACAGTATGCTCTATAAATGTGTACATGGGAGACATTCAAAGCTACAATACTGGACCAAACTCAGGTAATGGCGGTTAAAAATAAAAAGATGCATGCTGAATGACGGGAGTTTGGCAAACTGATGTCTTGCTTTTTGCAGTTCTGTACAAGGCTTTAGAAAAGCTTTCGAGGATGAGTATTTATATGTTGAACAAACTGAAATGTTTTGTGTATCAATAAACCTATTGTCCCTTTTGAAATGCTGACACTGCTACAAAGTGCTGCAAGGTGTAATGGGAAGAAAGCTAGTCAGTATCTTATTTGTTTCAAAATGCACGGTTTAATACAGTGTTGCCTTTCTCAGAAAACCTCTCACTACACGACAAGGGGAAACTGAAACGGAGCGCCCCATCCAATTCAACCTTTGCTACAAAAAGCCCCGCGCCCCCCTCCCAAATAACCAACACTTCGTGTTGTTGAAATGAAAGCTTCGCTTCGCAGGGAATGATTGATTTCCGCTAAAACGACAGCAGGGAAACATCATGCTCAGTGTGGATGGAATGGAGGTATTGTTGCTTTGTTCCCCAATCGTCCATTAGGATTTATTTGATTCATGAGATTTTCACACCCGGCCTTTCCTCCAACGACTGTGAGCCATTAACCTGCCTCCTCGGCAGTCACACGGCTATTTACAAGCTGCACATCTGTGGACTTTCAAGAGAGAAGTTTCCAAAACAAAAAGAGAAAAGGAAACATCCCCATTCACGGCCGTCGATTAATTTGTTGCTTTGAGAGCGAGTGTTTGTCCTGACAGTTTGCATTTTTTGGGGAGTGGCTGATGAGAATAAGAGTAAGAGGATGGCTGAGTACGTTTTATCTTCTATTGCACAGCCTGCTGTCAGTCTTAATGGGCCAGGGACAGAAATTGTCAGACAAGCGACCAAGAGACGCAAGTGTGGACCTTTTTGCTGGCTTAGTTTGGATTAGCAAATTTAGTCTCAGTCAACGACCATTTCACATGGATAAGTCTACTCCATGTGTACTAAATTAAATATTCTTTCGCTGTGCAGCCTACATCTAATAAAACACCAGGGGAGTTCTGGCAGTGAAAAAAAAAATCCTTTTAAAAAAAAGCATTAAGCCTATTTATTGCCTTTTGATTTAGATTCCCAAAATAGAATCCAATTAGAAGGTTTGAATATGTTCCAAATGTCTCTAAATTAGTTATTTGTTGGGTACAAACAGCAGGGACAACAAAAAAAAAAAAAAAAGTATATAACAGCATTACTTATGGATTGATAGATTTTGGAGGAGCAATACACAGAGCTATTAAAGAAGCATAATCCTTGTAATGAGACGTTATTGCCTGGTGAGTCGCTCTTGCATGCGTGTGATCAGATTAGGTTCCTTTCCAGGAACTAGACTGCCCCTTTCTGGTCCTGCTCGGTAGGTACGGAGTAAATCCTAGTGAGACACAAAATGGGAACATAGTAGGGGTAAAACATGATGAGCGAGATGAGGTGAGATGGAGCAAAAGCAAACATGTCATCTTCTAGATATTTTTAGGCTACTTCTACGTTTAGCAGCAGGGGGAACATCCGAGTGTCGGAACTCAGGAAATGCATGGCTGTCTCAAACAGCACAATTCTGACAGGTGCACAGAGGCTGCAATGCCTCAAAACACAGATCACCCCGGGTGGGTCTGTTGATCCAACAAGCCAGAGGTTGCTGTGTGATTAAGCGTCTTTTCAGCAGTGCGATCACTCAGCAGCAAACATGGCTAACACACGCACACACAAACACACTTTTCAGCCCCAGGAGGCAGCCAGTAATCCTGCAGAGGAATTCAACCCTTCAAGTTTGACTAGAATGTCGGCTCAACAAATGCTCCAAGATCTCTGGAATCAAGTTTGAACTTTGTAACCACACATTGACCCAAAATGAGGAGCAAGTACTGTATTTATACCCCTCCGAAAGAAAAGAAACACATTGCTCTGCAGTGATACTACAGCCCCGCATTCAATAAATAAAGTAAGGATGAGGGGCACAGCACAAAAAATGAAGGCATTTAGACATGTTGCATATTGATATGCATCTGTTTCCTACCTTGTTAAATCATTGTACATCCTGTACTTATTGTGACACTCATATTCATGATCAGTGTCTTCACATAGATAAATAATCATGAATCAATAATACTACCATATGCTGTCATTAAAATGTAATTTGGGCAAACTTCAGAAGTCTATATATCCCCAAATGTTCTGTTGGTGTGTGTTTTTCATATACTGCTTTTGACTGTTGCGATGCTCGAATGCTGCGGCTGCACTTTCGTCACGAGGCGATGGATGCCGTAACCTGAAGGTCATCTATCACGAGGTTAGCGGTAGAGCAGGTTAGGTCTTGTTCGATTAGGCCGCACCAGCACAGTAGTGCTCGTTGTCTTGAGGCTATTGTTTGATGGCTAACATGAGAAGCTAAGCATTGGGGAGTGTTCAAATGGTGACGCATGACAACCGCAGGCTGCGCTGGTAATTGCCTAGCAAGTCCAAACAGGCTCAGATGGGTGGAAGCTGGTTTCATTTTGCCACCTAAGTGTTTTTCTCTGGTTTTGATGCTGCCGGGTTGGATAATGTGGGGCAATTTGGCAAAGGCAGCAGGGAAACTGTTAGCCACCAGACTGGTTCTGTCACCTGCAAGTTGACTTAGAGTAAAAGTGGGTCACGGAATTCTGCATCTGACACTTATATAGTCTGCACCTCCTCTCTATAACGGAACCCTTTAACGGTTAAAAAAAATGCAATAAAATGAAGCTTATGACCTTACCCTTGCTGTTGTTTGTGCATGCGGCGTCTTACTAAAATTACAGCTGCAAGAGAGAAATGGAAAATGTCAGAGCTGCAGAAGCTTGTTTGTTTAGGTGTTTGCAATTTTAAATGGCACACAAGATTGCAGCCAAGCGTTGTAAAGGCTTCCTAGCAGTGCATTTGTCATCAGTGGACTTGAAACACCCCATACCCCTCATTTCACTCAGTGAGGTTTGAACACAAACTTACCAACTATTACTGCAACTGAGAGAGTCAACACACTCACAGTTCCAATGATGACAATCAGAGTCAATTGATCTAAAAGAAGAAATATAAATTGATGTTTGACTATTAGCAAGAAGCGACAGCTAAGATGCTATCCAATGCTTACGTACATATTGACAACTATGAGCCCTCCGCTTCAACTGCTGATTGTTTACTCACCTGTTGCGACCTCTGCACCTTTGGTTTTATCAACAAATGTGCCTGGATCATTGCTGACCTGGATCTCTGTAAACTCTGAAAGAGAAGAAATGACTCAATGTCACCTAGCAGTACAGAGACAGAACCGCCGAGCATACGATGAAGACCTTTAGTTTGTGATCAAAGCAATGTTGCCAAAGAAAGATGTCTCTATAGACTGCAACAGGGAGATGTAACAAACACACTAATTGTGCACATGCAAAATGTTGTTGTTGTTTTTTTTACAGTTGTTGAAGAGCTCCATAAACCCAGACTAAACCACAGTGTATATCTGACTGAAAGAATGAATACGGCTTTCAAGCTTTCAAGTCTGAGACATGAATGCGCCCTTTTTTCTGATGACCATCAGAGGGCCTTTACAGTGGCTAGAAAAAAAGTGTCTTTGAAAAAACAGACAACCTATAGACAGCAGAAAATATTTACATCAGTGGACATTTACCAAATTAATTTCTGGTCTGAAATACATGGTTTATTTGAAAAAGTACAGTTATTTTCTTATTTGCATTTGAATTTTGAATAGCCGAAGCCGGTTATCAATGGTGTGACAAACTAAACTTATGTTGGATCCACTACCAACACCTCTTTGGCACCACACTCATGTCCGTCTTATCATGCTTTCCAAATAAGCGTAACAGTCTTCTTGCCTTTGCAACAAAGTAGATAACATATCAACAAGACAGAGGCATGTTGACGTTATTTCCAAACTAAGTGGAGAGAAATAAGAATGTGGGAGCATGATAGAGGTGGGCTCATCAGGTGTAAACATGAAAATAGCGATCCAAGCAGGTTGCTTTGAACAGATCTGTAATTCCATCGTATGTCTCTCACAGACAAAATGAGGAGTGACACAGAGAGGCGCAATGAGGGGATGAGAATGCCAATGTTGATTAGCTGACCCGCAGGCAGGATGGCTGAGATGTCGAAATTTTCATTGGCCTTTTGGCACAATAGTCAGGGCCTCTATAGGGAGCTAATTGATTCTATTCAGGACTTAATGGATGATGGGGTTGGGGGGTGACAGGGGCTGAAGCTGTTTCACACATCCCATAGGTTGAGAACAACCTGTACACAAAGCTTAATGACAATAACTGCCGAGGGCACAACCTTCCTGTACTCTCCCTTGGACGTCTGCCATTACGCTGTTTGCATTAGTGACGCATACCACGCAAATTCCTACTTCCACTCTTTACTCTTGGGAACTGAAAATCAACTCACCATTTTCCTCAAATGAATCCTCATCATCCTGGCCTGTGGATAAGAGGAGAAAATAGATTCACATGTTAGACTTACATCACAATAGCAGGTCACATGGTGTTGTGGTACACGGGGCTGGCGGGAAGGGTACCCAAGTCAATGGTGGAGGGTGGCGGCCGGACCGGCAAAAAATGGTCAAGTGCCCAGCTAGATAATAATAAAGATTAGCTACCCTAACCACTGCGACCATCTGCTGAGCAGCAGTTAGTGACAGTGCTTGCTTACAATAGTAAAGTTTATAGATAATATAATAAGTGTGAACTGGTCGACTGGTTAGCATGTCCGCCTCACAGCTCAGAGGTCGTGGGTTCGATTCAGGCTCCGGCCTCCCTGTGTGGAGTTTGCATGTTCTCCCTGTGCCTGCGTGGGTTTTCTCCGGGTGCTCCGGTTTCCTCCCACATTCCAAAAAACATGCATGGTAGGTTCATTGGACACTCTAAATTGCCACTAGGTGTGATTGTGAGTGTGCATTGTGCCCTGCGATTGGCTGGCAACCAGTTCATGGTGTACCCTGCCTGCTGCCCGTAGACAGCCGGAATAGGATCCAGCACCCCCGCGACCCTCGTGAGGATTAAGTGGTATAAATGATGGATGGATGGAATAAGTATGAACAATATTATAGGGGCTCACTCAGCAGCAAGCCCATAATAACAAATAATAAGAATACTAATAATATCTGGGGAGGAATTTAAACCCACAAATTCTTCAAAACACATATAATTGATTTGCATTTCAGCGAAAAACTGGGGAAATTGAGGGGGGCCCAACAAAAAATATATACAGTATACATTGATAAATGAAAAAAATACAATCTGTGAATTTTCGAATCCATGGAAGCCAAACCGTTAGTGTTTGGGGGTCCACTGTACCATTTAATAGCCTTCAGTGAACCATCAGTCCCTGATAGCATCCTGGAAGCTGAAAAATTCCCCTTTTCCAGTAAATATTTTGTAATATAATGTATACATACCGTCAAAAGCTGATCCTTCTATCTCATCAGAAAAAACTGTGGAGAAGAAGGCATTAATTTATCACACAAGGTTTTTAATCATGGGTTCGCTCAATAAGAAATCATTGACACAGATATACAGTACAATGGAATAAAAAGTCTACATACTCCTGTTCAGAGGACATGATTTGTGATGGAAATAATAAGACAGAGATAAATGATTTCATTTTTTTCCCAATAATGACCTATAACCTGTGCAACTAAATAAACTTGTTTTAATCGTATAGGTAGGGGAAGTAAAAGTGGTTGCACAACTGTGCACACCTGCTTATAGGCCGCTGTGTTCTGATTTAACCAATCAAATTCAAACTAATGATTCAACACACACCTGTCAACATTTAAATTATACCATGAAGAACACTAAACCTACAGTGAAGCATTGCAAAGATTTTTTTTTGTCAATTGAGTTGAAAGGTTATAGGCCACATTATTAGTAGAAAAGGTTTTGAAATGATTTATCTTGAGCTATTTTTTATACTACAAAAATCTGGCATTTGACCAGGGGTGCCTGTGGACTTTTAATATTCACCGTATATGGACTTAAGCTTGCATGTGTTAAGCGTCACTTCCTTGAGACCAATTCATTTGTGCAAAATAGTAACTTTAATGTTATTCTTGCATTGTTACAGCCAAGTGACACCTGCATGCAGAACTACCTGTAGGTAGATGAGGAAAGCATGCCGGCACACAGAGGCTGATTAGATCTTTATCAGATACTCGCAGCACGGAGATGAGAACTCACCAGTAGCGGTTGACAGCAGCAGACACAGGAGCAACAATCGCATCATCTTCAAATGCTGCTGGGGAGAGCGAGAGGAAACAAGTTAAAAATATCATATTCAGTCATTGACGTGTGTAAAAAACGTTGTGTTTTTGGTTCAGACATGGAGTATGATGGAAAGCTTCACCGATGCCTATTATTGGTCTTGTTTGGCACCCTGAGAGCCTGTATAAGCAGCCAGTGGAAAATTAAAAAGTCCTACTTGTGTTGTTTATACTGGTCTGAGGGTATGCACGCAAGGCTACATTGCAACTTGAGGTGCGTGCGAGAAGCAGAGAAGGAGAGCCTTTTTTCCCACACTGCTCAGCAAAAGTAAAGAATTCCGTCACAGTCAGCTGCCAGCAAGACACTATTTGACATTGTCCTGTCCTTCGTGTCTTATGGGCAACGTTTAAATTATTTCCCAACAAAAAGGAATGAGAAGGTGTATTGTTTTTTTTTTTTTTATGTAATTTGGAGAGGACAAAGTGCCTATCGGAAGAACAAATATTTACCAGCCAACTGACACACAAGCATTGGGAGCAAATTCCTCATGGCAAAAGGGCCAAAAGTAACCGTAACGCTTCACCACAAAGATGTAAAACACAGCTGTTCCACGTGCTGCCAAACAAAGCCCCAGCTGTATCCAAGACAATACACCGGCTGATATTTTTAAAATAGGAAAACATGGGAACGACCTCTCTTCCAGTGGAAGTCCCAGACAAAGTTTCTCTGGTGAGACCAAGTCATTGAGATTTGCATGGGATCAGGAACCAATACTCACTCAGGCAAAGTAATACAGTAGGCGCTCTCTCACTGACCTTTGTGGCCACTGGTCATTGTTAACTATACCCATTGTGTTTGGTTTCCTCCGCTGTTAATGACTATGTGGAAAGAACCAATGTTACACACATTACATCCATCATACAGGCGGCAGTTGCAGGTCATTGGTCATGAGCACTGGTGGATAATACTCATTTCACAGGAATCTAATTTGAATGAGTTTTTATTGATTATTTAGTGAACTGAAGTGAAAATGGACAGAAAATGAGAGACAAATAGTTCTATTGTTTTTTTAACCTGATTCTTAATTCTACTTGATACTTTGGGTCTGCTATGGCTGCTGTCATCTGCAGAATTCCATTCATCTCCTCCGTGGGGCAGCACTCTAATGAGTGCAGAGCAGTTTACATCAACATTACGTGCTGAGTTTGAACAGTATCACAAACTATTAGGTTGGCCATACTGGAAAATAAAGACCTTAATCACATCACACCACAGATGTTGACTGGGAAGGCTGTGTAGTGGGGGCTGTTGCAGCCTCTGGAATAGCTACAGGAGCTCTCCGAAAGGAAACAACCTAAGAAGCTACAAATAAAAACTGCCTCCAAATTGCTTTTCTGAGTTTGCCTGAAATAATAAGCGGCTCCAATTTAAGGAGTATTTATCAAACCATTGCCTGTGTATTAAAATGGCTCCTGATGCCTGCAGCATTTTCAAATTGGGTAATATATTCTTGTACAATTGAATGGCGAATGAATTTACTTTTTAATACAAGACCAAATTTACAACACATAAGAACCATTGGCCGGCTTACGACGAAGAAATACCAGCTGCCTTCAGGACATAATATAGATTCAAAGATCAGAGAAACTAAATCTACAAATCATTAAACTGGGGAAGGGAGCAGTGCTGGAAATTTTTTAATTGTACCAGACCGTGCTATTGTAGTTTTGATTCATTTTGGTTCCCCAGACTAGCGGTCAGAACGATGAAAGTCTAAGCAAAACTAAGTTTCACACATTTATATGAACTTCGACAAAAGGGTTGGAAAGAACTTTCTGAATTATATGTATTTCCATTATAGAAAGAATGCCAAGATTATCTACAGCTGTTAAATCGGCCTAATATGCCACCGTTAAAGAGGAAGTCAAGCCCACTAAGTTGAAACAAGGCATTCTGATAAATATTGCGTTTGTGGAATAAGAGTTAATCCACTTGTTTTTAGTCATCTCAGGGGGCCGCCATTTTATCATTTCTGTCAACTGAAAATGACATCACAACTACTCAGGGCTCAGGTAACGACCAATCACGGCTGACCTGTTTTCTAAAGCTGAGCTGTCCCTGTATGTTGAATTACTGGGAAAATTTCAGGTTTTCAAGGGTAATTCCAAAGATGGCCTTAGGTTTTGGGGAGCTGTTGAGCCAGGCACTTTAGGCTTTAATGGGCTAGTGAGTCAAAGGTTTAGAATACATTTGGATTCCGACATGTATTTTGTCATTTGCATTGTTTATTTGTTCTGGGATTTCATTTCATTTCATTTATTATTATCCTTTTTTTTTTTTTTTTTTTTTTTTTACAGAGACAATTTGAAAATCCGTACCTTTTGACCGGTAGTGTATATACAGTTGCAGTTTTTGGTCAAATGTATTTGAGTAAGTTTGTAATCCTATTTCTGATTTTGGGCTAGAACTGAACACAATATGCAAACCAAGTTGGGACAATCATGTATGTAAACGGTTATCAAGTTATCTGCTAACACTGACAACAATTCTGTGCTCAACAGCTGTGTGCTGCTGACAGGCCAGGTACTCGTTCACTTTGATCTAACCTAATCAGACCAGACCAAACTATTAAAAACACCTCTCAGTCAGATGTAGTACAGTTACTTACCAAACCTAATAATGAACATATTGCACATGTATTGTTAAATGAAAACAGTAAGCTGTAAACAGTGTCCATCAAAGTAAATATTACTAACTTAATAAAAGCAGAATTGTTGATACAATACAGTGCTTGGATTATGCCTAATAAAGTGTCTTGCTGCAATCTCACTGTATATATAATAACTTCCTTCAAATTTCCATACTGCTCATTCTCATTTGCGTCACGTGTGAGCTCAAGTCTATCGCAGCTGACTTTAGGCCAGAGAATATAATAACTTCAAATATTTAAAAAAAGGCAAACTCACATTTAGTCAGTTGATGCCATGCAGCACAGTGAACCATCCGTCATAAAGGAGCCTGATAATGGCAAAACTACTACTGTAGTTTGTTGAACCACTAAGAGGATACATGTACATCCTGTATTGCCCACCCTCCCTGCATGAGTGTGAATGTAAGTCATTTGAGTGCACACCAGGATGCCTGAACACATCAAACAATGGGTGCACATAAATGTTAGCATTTTTTTTTTAATTTACTGCCCAAAATAGCAGCAGCCAGCAACTAGGACATGCGGACCTCAGATTGACTCGTCTATCAGATGGAAACAAAGTTACAAAGCACTATTTTGAAGAAAAAAAATGAATCACAACAAGGATTTAAGTTTTCATCATTCACCTATGAAAACATTGCTAAACCTACCATGTTGCAACTAATTCTAGCTCTTCAGGATCCAGAATGAGACACGTTACTGTCAAAAACAGATTAATAAAATAAGGAGATATTGGCAATTTTTAATCTAATAGGAGTCAGTTCGCAAGTTGCAGTTGGACACTACTTCAAAATTCAAATGCGCAATGGTTGTACGGTTTGGAATACAGACAAACGTGTACAAAGACTTTCATGTCAAATAATTATCCTTCATGTCGTCAAGCGAAACATCAGCCTCCAACATTTATCAGTGGACCTCAATCAAAGCATAACACACAGCAGGAGCAGATGCCACATCCCAACTTGGGTGGTACTATGTCACACCAAAAGTTAAGTTAAAAGACAACAAAATTAGAAGAGTCCAGCCTGTGGCCTCCCAGCGGAATGTTCAGCCGTGTGCAGGGTCCAACATTAACGGTGACCCGATCACCCAACAAATGTGACTGTGTCAGGGCCAAGTGAAGTTCAAAGATGCTGGCCCAAATTATGACATAGGACGTTTCAGCCCTCCTCCAACTATTTTAACATTACTGCAGTTCACTTTGACTTTCTTTTTCTTTTTTATGGCCATTAACTTAGAATGTTAAAATATTACTTGTACAGTTAGCCACAATACAGTAGAATATAACACAATAGGGCAAAAGTTTGACTCTGGAACAGACTGTATCAATTTCCATTATTAACTAACAAAATTGAGAAAATCACAGGTTGAATAGGGTCCTCACCTATTTAACAGGTTCCACTGCGGCTTTCGTGAAGCAATAGTTTTGTGCATGCTGGATTTGACACAAAACAATAATACAGTCATTTTGAGTTTCAAGAGGGGGAAGCCTGGCACAAAGTGGAATACAATACTTTCAAAATCTCTCAAGCCAAATGATGAAAGACTGACACACAAATGGTCCTTGGGCCATATCCAACTGCTAAAAGATTCCAAAAACATCAGCTCACAATAATGTATCCTGTAATCCTGCTTGCAGACAGCCGAACAAAAGAGCACCAAAAGATAACTTCCATGGCTGACATATAGATTTAAACAAACAACAAAAACGTTTAACAGTGATGAAGTGGTCCTGTCTGACCTCTGACATTAAGAGTGTAGCTGCCGATAATGATTGGTAGGTTTTATGGCTCAGAATAGTATGCACAAAGGAAATGTTCTGCAGTTACAACCTATCATTCTAGCGTGAAGATGTTACATTAATAAAGAAAATAATGCACGTTTTTCTTGCTGTACAGCAAGAACAAATGACATCATTTGAAAGGATTACATGGTAAAGTAAGCAATACCTGCAATATACATACCAATAGAGTGAGAGAAGTGAACTGGATGAAGTGCATCCTTGTTGTGCCCTTGTGCTGTGTGTCATTAAGTATGACACACTCCCCAAAACTACAGCCCACTTCCTTACAGGAATCCGCGGCTTCGTGAGTCAAACTAGGGCCAAAGTTGCCTCTCACCTACCAGGGTGGGAGGGGAAGGAACGAGGGGATTTACACAGCCGCCTTTCAGTGCGCTGGGTAATGCCACTCTTCGTCAATTATTTGTGCCGTGGAAACTACCGCGAGAGTTTCCTGCCTTTTCGGCGAATAAGCCGCCACAACTTCCGGTAACGTTCCAGGCAGTGAAACATTATAGTTTCATTATATTTTGAATCATTCCTCCTTAGGGGAAGGAAAAAAAAAACAAAAACATCAACATCGTTCTGCTGTGCCCAGCAGTACAATGTCACCGTTAACTAAACACGAAAGTCAAAGGGGCCTTATTTTAATGACGTCCAGCTGGTGACTTCTCGCGATAACCTATAAAAGCCATCAGCTGCAGGTGCGCTAATTGATCAACATTGCTCCCGTGATCCTGGGAGTTTGCGTGAAATCTTTTATCTACCTTGAAGGCAAAGTCAATACAGTTGCTCCAATTTTGTTGTTCTAGTGCAGGAACAATGCGGCGTTTACTGCTGCTTCATGTGTGGCTGTTGTGCCTAGGTAAGTAAACGTTGCTTCACTATACTGAATGTTCCCACCAGAGAAATGTAATGTAGAATAAATGACAAAAGTAGCAAAACAAATTTTAATTATGTAATTGTATACAATGGGTATAAATGAATACTAATTGTGTAAATGTGTTGGACTAATGACATCTTAACAATAAAACTAAACGTCTTCAATTTAAAGTATTATTGCAGGTGTGGTCATCAATCTGTTAAACTTTGTTTTAATCATCTAATTGCTTCAATAGAAAATTTGGCTTTGAATAAAATCCCAAATTTATTTTCACCTGTTCCTGTCTTAATTATGTACGTCCACATGCCAGAAAGAAGTTGCCAGGTAGTGCTATGTTGGCTGTTAGCTGACTGAGTTGAGATGACTATTTTAACTGGTAATTGTTATCTGACTTTGGCAAAATACCTGAATCTTAAATCTGCTGACCGGGGCTCCCTTTGGTGTTGACACAGAAAACGCTGTAGCGTGTGCATTTCATTTTTTTCTATATTCATTCAGAATGTGTAATTCTTCCTACCTTCAAGTGGAAGTCAACCCAAACATATTTTTTCCAGAATGTGTTCTATGCAGGCCCACTAGTTGAAACAAAGCATTCTGATATTGCATTTTGTGGAATAAGTTAATCCACCAGTTTTTAGCCATCTCTGGGGGGCCTCCATTTTGTCATATCTGTTGACTGAAAATGACATCACAGTTGCTCAGAGCTTAGGTAATGACCAATCACAGCTCACCTGTTTTCTGAAACTGAGCCATGATGGTCATCTGTCCCCTGAGCATTTGTGATGTCATTTTCAGTCAGCAGAAGTGACACAATGGCCGCTTCCTGAGATGGCTAAAAAGGGGTGGATTTTTCTGCTGAACTTGTATTCCACAAACGCAACATTAATCAGGAATGCCATGTTTCAACTAGTGGGCCAGCTGCGAACATATTCTTTGAAAAAAAAAAAAAAAAAATAGGGTTGACTTGCCCTTTAAGGTGCCATGAAAGGCGTTTGCAGGTGCCAAGTTGACAACCGCTGAGCCACTCATTTAAAATGTTGAATTTGCTCACTACCTGACTCAACTGAGCCATGCAGCTGCAACTGACTATCCCTACTCTTACTACACCCTGCGTTTGCATCGTTTGGTTAGGGTTTTTTTTCTCCCTGACTTAAAACGGCGTTCAAGTCTCAACAATTCCTTGCCCGCCCACACAAATTTGTCCACTTTTGAATGATGTTTGGGCCATACCTATGTTCCAGCCCTTGGAACAACCAAAATGAATGTTATACTATGTTTTCCGTAAGACAACCTGTTTTAAAAACTTAGTCTCAATTTTCTTAGATATGATTTAACACCATACCGTAAGAATAATGTAGCACACCTCACCAACTATTTAATCACTTAGCTTTTTTCTGCGGTTTTAACACGTACTATCAATAATAAAAGCTGGGAAAGAAGCTTATACTTTCATTTTTTTTTTTTTTGTGCCATATTGTAAGATGGTTAGTATTCGAGAGATTTCATGCAAGTGAGCCCCTGTCCCAACAGAGCATGCACAGATAAATTTCAAACTTACATTAAAGCTTGCTGTAGCGCAGGATTCTCTCTATACACTGCTGGTATGTCGTTGCTCTCCCACAGAGATCCTTGTTATCATGGAAACTACTGGAGCCGATTTGCACATTTCATACAGGTGTACCCAGTCAGGAACTAGGAACATAGACTTCATTGGCTGCTCAGCTGGTTGAAATCCGACACCCCTCTTATCTCTGCTTGCACACAGGGAAACCTGTATAACTATGCACATGTTATCTGTCTTAAAGTGTGTGGTTTAGTTGTAAATTCAACTGTCACAATATCCAACCTACTCATGTTAGCTTTTATGCAGGAACGCCGACTTTGAGTTTCTCGAATCATGTACACTACAATGAATTTTGTTTTCCTTCTCAGGTCTCTCTGGGGCGAGTATTGGTCAGCGTTTTCTGATGATGTTTCCGCCTCATAATGACCCCACAGCAAATGCTAGCCACAAAGTAACGATAACGGCGACTGGGGTTAGGACTTTTGTCACTGTGAAGGTTCTACAAAGTGACTTTACGCAAAACATCTCTCTCAATGCCTCTCAGTCGCAGACTGTTCACCTACCTTCGTCTGTGGGAATGGCCAGTGCGCGTTCCACCTCCCTCCTCAGTATAGAATCTGTACAGCCTGTTGCAGTTCTTGCTACATTCTGCACCCAGACTGGATGTGAGCATAACCTCCTTCATGATGTGTCTTCCTGGGGGACCCATTACTATCCAGTTACTCCAAATTTCACAAATCAGACGTCTGCCAGCGAAATGGTGGTCACAAACTCCAATCGAGAGACATCAGTGGAGATCTTCCTCTCAGGGGACGTGGTCTTTAATGGATCTTTATACTCTGAGGGAAGTTTCCTTAAGTTGCATTTAGGGTTGTTTGAGAGCATCTACCTCCAAAGTAATTTCAGCCTCTCTGGCTCAGAGCTTTATGCCCAAGAATCTGTAGGGGTAATAGTTGGTTTTACCTGCATAAACCACTTATTAGGGGACTGCTTGTATGGATTTTCTGAACTTAAACCAGTCTCTCTCTGGAGTTATGAATATTTTGTGCCTCCCCTAGTAAATTCTGGATTGAGTCCTAGTCTCCTGTTGGCTACAGCAAACATAAACTCTAACCTGAATGTCACCACTAGTAATGGGCAGAAGAGTGTCTCTTTAAATGCAGGGGTTATGAAGACCATCCCAGTTTTGACCTTGGATGAAGTTCATGTCATTAGCGACGTTCCACTTCAGCTCATTTATTACCGACATGACATTGAGCAGCGTGCTTCAATTTTTATGGCGCTGCTGTCTGTGGAAGAGATCTGTCAGAATGGGCCAATGTTTGATGCACAAAATGTTACCTCACATCTAGATCTAAATATCACTTTTTACTCAAACAATTTGACCAAATCCACGTTCCCACATGAGGGCTCCAGCTCTACTTATGCAGATGTGGGACACCACCTGAGCACCCTGAACAAAGAGATGCATCCATCACTGTGTGAAAAAAGTGAGTACTGAATGTTTTAAAAAAATATTTCACTGTTGAAATGAGACTTTGCAAATGTGCTAATTTTTTTTCCCCCCTATCAGATAAATCATGTGATGACTGGCAATGTGGTCACAATGAGAAGTGCTCCTTCAGAAATGGACATCAATTATGTTCCTTGAAAACTAAAATCTGCTCTGCGTGGGGTGATTCTTATTATCGCAACTTTGACGGAAAACATTTTGTTCTCCTGGGGAATTGTAATTATACCTTAGTGCAGACCACTTGTCCAGGCATAACTGCTTCCACTCCGCTACAGGTTAATATAGCCAGAGCATATTTGAATGGTGCCACTGTTTCCAGTATTCACAGTGTGGAGATAAAAACCCAAGGTTTTAATGTATCCATGGTTAAAGGAGAGCGAAATCAAATTAGGGTAAGGACACCAGCCGGTTTTGAGGGGGGCGGGGCTTGGAGGAACAAAAAATGACATTCATGCATGTGTGTAGTCACTGTCTTTTGCCTTTGAAATTCACAGATTAATGGACTTAGCAAGAACCTTCCTGTCATCTTGGGCAATGGGATAAGAATTTATCCAAGTGGTCAGAGTGTTGTTCTGGATACTTCCTTTGGCGTGACTCTGCAGTATGACTGGGTTCATAATATCCAGGTTGAAGCACACCCAGAGCTGCATGGGCTTCTGTGTGGTCTTTGTGGAAATGCCAATGACAGCACCTCAAATGACGCAATCGCTTCTAATGCTACCGTGTCCAAAACTATGGATTTTACCCTCCCTTGGGTGCTAAACGGCAACACAGCTGCATGTATGGAAGACTGTGGAGATGGACCATGTCAAGTGTGCAGTCCCGCACAATCTTATCCTGGCGTAATGGGCAACTCCTATGAGAATAATTGCACTTTACTGAAGAGTAAGGATGGACCTTTTAGTGACTGTCACTTATATATTGATCCTGAAGACTTTGTTCAGAGTTGTGAGGACAACCTGTGTCTCAGTGGAGCTGCCAGTTCGGTGTGTAAGGCATTCGCCGCCTATGCGAACATCTGCCAGAGGCTTGGGGGCAGGATCCAAAACTGGAGAGCTATCGCCAAGTGTCGTAAGTTCCAAACGGCTTCATGTTTACCTTGTTTGATAAAGACTAATAAAGGTTTAACATTTTACAGATATGACCTGTCCTATAAATAGCCATTATGAGGTGTGTGGGTCGGCCTGCCAAGCAACATGTGGTAACCCAGATCCCCGCCATAACTGTTCCCTCCCTTGTTTGGAATCATGCCAGTGCAACAGGGGATATCTGCTAAGTAATGGCCAGTGTGCCTTGCCCAGCGAGTGTGGTTGTGTTCAAAATGGCTCCTATTATCTCCCTACAAAGACCTTTTGGATGGACCAGCAGTGTCAAGAGAAATGTGTCTGCCAGCCTCAGTCGAAGACAATTATGTGCACACAGTCTCAGTGCCAGGCTGGAGAAGTCTGCATGGTTTTAAATGGAGTGCTTGGCTGCCACACTGGTCGTCCCGGCCTATGTGTGGCCAAAGGAGATCCTCACTACACCACATTTGATGGCCGGAAATTTGAAGTTCACGGCAATTGTAGTTATCTGCTCACGTCGCACTGTCCCTCATGGGGAGACCTACAGGACTTCAGTGTCAATGTTCAGAACCATGTCAACAAGGCAGCGAATGTTTCTTTTCGACATGTCGAAATGTCTGTTGCTGGGTTTTTCATTGAGATGTCATTTGAGTGGCCCAGCAAGGTTATGGTAAGTTAATTTGTTGTACATAGAATCTTAACACTTTTTGGTGTTTTATTATTTCACCTGTTTCAGGTAAACGGTCTGCTGCTGAACCTTCCTTCTGTTTTGAGCCAGGGCAAAGTAATGCTCTACCTGAAAGGACAGTCAAAGTGTATCGAAACTGACTTTGGTGTTGTTGTCACATACAGCCCAGACATCTTGACTGTCACAATGCCCAAGGTTTTTGCTGGTAATCTGTGTGGATTGTGCGGGAACTTTAACGACGAGCCACAGGATGACCCGGTAGCAGATGACTTGGATATTACTCAAGCCGTCAGATACTGGAGAACCAGCAGTGAACAGGAATGTTGGGATGTGCCCACTAGCACCTCAGGCTGCAGTCCCCAGGAGCAGAATCTTTATCAGGGAAAGGATTTCTGTGGGAGGTTAATGGATCCTGAGGGGGCATTCCAGAGCTGCCACAAAACAGTAGAGCCACAAGATTTTTATGATAACTGTGTTCATGACCTCTGCTATGGTAACCAGACGACTCTGTGCCAGATTCTGTCAAGCTACGTTGCAGTATGTCAAGAAATGGGTTCTGTAGCGGATGAATGGCGAGATTCAAAGTTCTGTTGTAAGTGATAAAGTACAATCTTACTTTTTATGAGTTCTATTTGGAGTTGGTTTGAATAATTTGCTGTCCTTCTCTTCCTCAGCTGTTACATGCCCATCTAAGAGTGAATACCACCTCTGTTCTACTCACATGTTTGCCTGTGCCCAAAATCCAACTCCCCTTTCAGGAAGATGCAAGGAAGGCTGTTTTTGCAAGCCTGGGTTTTTCCACAGTGGTGGAGAATGTGTACCAAATTCTGAATGCGGCTGCAGTTATAATGGGATTTACTACGCAATCCATGAAAACTTCTACTCTGATGAGAACTGCCGTCGGTCTTGTACTTGTGTGGGCCATAATGTAGTGCAATGTAGAAGCCACACGTGTCCAGCTGGAACAAAGTGTGTCATCAAACATGGCCGGCGTGCATGCATTTCCACACGTGTGAAATGCTCCATCATGGGCGGCGGACACTTCCAGACCTTTCACGGACATCACTTTGATTTGAACTTGGGGAATTTGCATTACCTCTTATTCCAGGTGTGTGATGAACCTGGGCTTTCTGCTGCTATCCACGAAGGCCAGCTGCACATTAGAATCCATGACATGAACATGACGCTATCCAGAGAGCATTTTGGAAAAGTTGAGGTAAATGGCTTCAAATTTGCAAAGTTTTGTTTCCCATAATAATGAGTGTGCTGTTGCTTGCAGATCGACGGTGTTGCGAAGTCCCTACCTGTTTCTATGAATGGTGTAACAGTACTACTTTCTGGATCGCTGACTCGTATCATCGCTGCAGACGGTAGCACTGTGGTCACCTTTGGAGGACCTAATTTAATACAATTGACCATTCCAGCCACGCACAAAAGACTTTGTGGCTTGTGTCAAAATGGCACAACTGTTGCTACAGATGACCAAAAAAGTTTGATGTCGGATGACTCCATGCAGACATTACCCCGGTGCCTTTCTCCTACTGGAACAAACTGCTCTGTTGGCTGTCACGACTGTTTTTTATGCAACTCCACCAAGGAATTTGAATCAGAGGGCCTCTGTGGCATGTTGCTTGCTCCTGGAGGTTCATTTGGGGTTTGCCATTCCACAGTGGACCCAATGCCATTTTTCCAGAACTGTGTGAAAGATTTGTGTGGGTCAAATAGCACACAATTGTTTTGTGACAGTTTGAGGCAGTACACGTTTGCCTGCCAGGATGCAGGAGCTGAGGTCAAACCATGGAGGGGGGATAAGTGTGGTAAGCTTTTTCACATTTTCTTTTGCTGCTGTGAAACCCACCCAGATTTGTAAGCATTCATAGCTAAATTTGCCACACGAGACACACCTTTTCCCCGTTAATTTTCTCTCATTGTCACCCACAGCACTTTCATGCCC
Organism: Filicampus tigris; assembly: GCF_054856515.1. Lineage (NCBI taxonomy): Eukaryota > Metazoa > Chordata > Actinopteri > Syngnathiformes > Syngnathidae > Filicampus > Filicampus tigris. The sequence continues at coordinate 14,142,852 of NC_141224.1, forward strand.
TGAGCATTCCCACTACAATGTATGTGTTGGTGCATGTTCTGAGTCCTGCACTGTATTATCTGATGTACCCTGTCCATGGACCTGCAATGAGGGATGCCAGTGTGACTCTGGATACGTGCAGAGTGGGGATGGCTGTGTCAAACCAGAGCAATGTGGATGTTTCTACCTTGGGCAGTACTATCAGGCAAGCAATTCAATTTTATACTTTGGTCAATGTGACTGTTTAATTCATTGCATCCAAATGTAAAACATGAGATCTGACTTATTTGTTGCCTGACGTTTCTGCAGGAACAGATTCAAACTTGTTATGGATAAGCAAGGACATGCATGTAATTTTCATGTCTTATAATTGGCTTGGTCCAACTTGCATAATATTAAAATAAGTTAAGTTGCTTGTTCATTGCCTCCACCGTTCTGTTTGCTTTACAGGTTGGGGAAATTCTGTGGAATGTAAACTGTTCTAAGCAGTGTAACTGCTGCTCCACTGCCACCCTGTGTTGTAAAGCGGCTTCTTGCCCCAAGGGGGAGAACTGTGAATTTAATGAGACTTGGCACTGTGCAGAGAATAAAAGTAAGCCCACCCTCATCTTATACTTGACACTTCACCACAAGTGTTCGGTCAGGTCCGCACTTTTTTGCACTTTGAAATCTTTTCTCTTTGAAAGTGTGTTCTACTACACTTGTTTATACTGTATGCACCCAACATTATTTTATCCTTGATATTATCTTTGTCCAGTGTATACAAAACATGACCAATCTACCTTGTGGCATAGGCATGAATATCTACATTTATGGCAAGACAATACTGCAGACTTGATGTTAACCAATATGAAATATGTGCGTTCCCTGTCCCCTCTTCTCTCAGCTGTCTTCTGCCCAGTAAATAGCCATTATGAATCCTGTGGGACAGCCTGCCCGGCTACCTGTGAGGCCCGCTTCAATTCATCCTGCACTGTAGGATGTGTGGAAGGATGCCAGTGTGACCCTGGGTTTCTTCTTGATGGTGACACCTGTGTCACACCATCTCACTGTCGCTGTACATACAATGGAGACCATTTCCACAGCAACGAGACCTTTTGGGCTGATGAGTCGTGCACTCAACAGTGTAGATGTGACCCCAACACACATCAGATCCATTGCCAAGATGCTTATTGTGGTGATGATGAGGATTGCGGTCTTCAGAATGGAGTTAGAAGCTGTGTGCAGCGTAATTATAAGATGTGCCGCTACAGTGGTCATCGTGTACTCACCTTCGACAAGCGCAAGTATAATTTGCTCGGCACCTGCCGGTATCAGTTACTGGGCATCTGCGAACAGTGGCCAGGTCTTGATGTCATCAAAGTTGATGTGCAGGCAGATGCATATAATCAGTCAGCACAACTGGTCTTTGTCAGCATAAATGACCAACAAGTGATACTGGATGGCAACAATTCAGAAAGCATAGAAGTGAGTCTTAACTATGCCTTTCGTGCTGCTTACATTTATTAAATCAATTTTTGCGTTGTACAATACTGTGGCAATGGCTTTTTAAAACACATTTTTGCATCTCCCCTTCCAGGTTGATGGCACCAAGAGGAACATGCCATTTTATGCCAATGGAACAACATTGGTGTTTTCATTGGGGCTGCACACTTATGTCCATTCGACATTTTTCTTTTTAAGTCTGAGCAAAGAAGGGATCATAGTCATTAGTCTCTCTAGTAAATATGCTAATGCCACTTGCGGCTTATGTGGTAACTTCAATTCTGATCCTGCTGATGACCTCACCATGAATGGCACACAGGAGCATCTAACTCCAGAACAATTTGGAAAAGCTTGGAGACGCGGACAAAACCACGGGTGTGTGGAAGGCTGTCTAGGTGGAAGTTGTCCAAATTGTTCATCTGAGGCTTTGGAACGCTTCTCTGACCCAGCGGCTTGCGGGAAGATTCTGGAAGTTAATGGACCATTCAGACACTGTCATAGCAAAGTGGACCCCTCCAGCTTTTACAAGAGCTGCATCAGTGACCTGTGTCTTTATGGAGATGTGCAGCCTGCAGTGTGCCGTTCCCTGGCAGAGTATGCTGATGTCTGCCTTAATCATAAGGCTTTAGTTGATGCCTGGAGGAGCTCTGAATTTTGCTGTGAGTATTACATTTCTCAGCACTTGTGTTGCAACCAAATGTAATTTTGGTGTTAATAGTCAAATTATCCCTGCATGAAAATTAAGGTGCAATGTTTGTCAAATTCATGAGCAGAATCCATTAAATCTAATGGTCTGTTTTCCACATAAATCAAAAGCTAATGTTTAAACTGCAGTGAAAGTTGATTGGGTAAGCCACAACCTCTTACCCATTCACTAGATGGTACTAATGCTTCATTAGTCACTCACACCATGACCTTGTCTTGACTTTTGTCTCCACTGTATCTCTGCAGACTATGAATGTCCCTCCAATACCAGCTACAACACCAGTAACTCCCCGGTTGATATTTGTCCTGGTGGCTGGCTTAATTTGACAAGTCGGGTCCCTACAAATATTGGTGAGAACTGTCTCTGTGGCGCTGGTTTAGTCCACAGTGGAAGGAACTGTGTCCAACCAGCCAACTGTGGCTGTTGGCACAGAAATGCAGAATACATCTTACCAGGACAGGAGAAATCTACATGTGAACAAAGGTGTTTGTGTCATCCTGGTGGAAATTTGACATGTGTTAATGTGTCATGTAGTCAGGATGAAGAGTGTACCCTTATCGGGGGCATTGAAGGTTGCCACCCCAAAGTTGAAATGGCCGACTGCAACATTAATGGATCCCAGTTAAGAACGTTTGATGGACACTTATTTGAATTTCATGGTTCATGCAACTACACACTGGTCCAGATGTGTAAGGACCCAAGTATGGAGACACTTTTTATCGCAATCTCTAACTACAGTGAAGGCAAACAGATTTATCTACAAGTCTATAATATGACTTTTAAGATGTCAACTGCTTATCCTGAAAAAATCCAAGTGAGTAATGTCATGAAAGAGAATGACAGCATTTGTTAGACTATCTGCAACTCTGATTTGTTGTTTGTGGTTTTAGGTTAATGAAATTTACGAGAACCTCCCATTCTCGGGGAACAATGTAACTGTGCATCAGAAAAATGAATGGAGGACTATCAAGGCCGGACATTTGGTCGAGATTATGTCTGACCTTGGCAACTATGTAGAGGTCAAGATATCAAAGTCTTATCACCAGACAACATGTGGCCTTTGTGGAAACTACAATGATGATCCCTCAGATGACATGCACCTACCTAATGGCACTGCTGTCTCTGATCCAGACATCTTTGGGCAGTCATGGAAGTTGTTGGGCTCAGAAGCCTCCTGCAGCGAAACATGTGACAGTACCTGCCGACTTTGTCGATCCCCTTTGCCAGAGTATAGCTCTGACCTGTACTGTGGCTTTCTTACCCAGCCAAAGGGGCCATTCTCCTCATGTCACAATTCAACATGCCCTGAGAAATATTACACCCTGTGCCTGAATAACCTCTGTGTTGCAGAGGGCCAAAAGCGAGCTTTATGTGAGGTATTTGAGGTGTATGAGGCGGCATGTAAAGTGGCTGGTGTGAATGTTGACCCATGGAGGAACATTACAGGCTGTGGTAAGTTCAACAGATGGTTAACGTTTTTTGAAGACCACAAACAGTGTCTAACACTTATTTCATTTGTATCTTTATATAGCTCAGAAATGTCCTCAATTCAGCCATTTTAGCCAATGTGCCAACGTTTGCTTCGCACTGTGTCCTGAGCTCAGCTTTGCTGTGCAGTGTCCCATACGCTGTGAGGAAGGATGCCAGTGTGATGCTCATCACCTTTATAATGGTCATGCATGTGTGCCAGCCGAACAGTGTGGCTGCATGCATGAAGGGATGAGACTTAAGGTTGTGATTCACCAGTATTCTAATTAGGGGTGTAACGGTACGCTAAATTACATTTCGGTTCGGTATATTTTCGGCACAAAAACGTTTTTTTTTTTTTTTGTTTTTTTTTTTTTGTAAAGATGACAAGGAAATGGTAATTTTTTTTTTTTTAAGAAAAATAAAAGCGAACCATTCGGGTGATATTCTAAGAAATTACACCAGAATAAAAAATACACTAACAATAAAGATCTCTTAATTTTGTAAATTAGGACACTAAAATCTTTAAACAATCAGCAGCAATAGCCTGACACACCTAAGTATTCAAGTTAAAGACAAGTTGTCATTACAGTACATGTATACACTTTTTGTGATAAAAATAAAATGCATACAATAACAGTTACAATTATTGCTAACTAATGAAAAAAATACAGTAACTTTAAAGTCTATGAAATTGTATACACTTTAGGCATTGAAATCTTTGACTGTTCAACCCAATTCGTTACAATATGCTGTTATCTATGTTGTGGTCGGATTTGTGTTGCTGAGTTGTGATGTTTCTGAGGTTCATGACTGCATCATACGGCAAGCGAGCGGAGAGAGCGTGAACAGTTGTACTTGGATTATAAAAACGTGATTAAATTACGTTTGACGGCGTGTTCCCGGAAGACGCTACAATATGATAAAGCTTACCATTTAAGTTTGAAGTTTTGGGCTAAAAAGACTTCTAAATGACCAAGCTTGGGTCCTCGTCTAAGAAACATTCAGTCGGATGATGCAGTGTATGTTAGACGTGCTAGCCGCAACGTGGCCGCCCAATTCATGTAGCAATGTCGGCACACAACTTTCGGACTCATCCACGCACCTTTTCCCGTCGGCGATGGGGAACAGGACAGCCAGAATGTTCCCAAACAGGAGACCGCAGTGTACGCGGGCACCTTCGAGCTCTGGCTCTTTTGTGCCGCCACTCTTGTCTCCCGCATGCAAACAGTCGGCGTCCAGGCGTAAGCTCGCGCTAATAAGTGGACCGAACCGAACATGCCATACCGAAACGTATTAATACACCAGAGTGTAGCGTTACACCCCTAATTCTAATTGATTTAAACATAATATATCAATTTCCATTAGGGCTGCACAATACATTGAAAAAATATCATTGCGGGAATGAGTAGTCTATCGCAAAGAAGTGCAATTTTCATATTGAGTTGTATGCTTTTTTGACTCCTCAGATGCAACCTTAAAATGTGCATCGCCATCAATAGGTGAGCAGTATCTAGCGGCATTACTAATATTAACGACTAAATAAACTTTAAAACATACATTTGTAAGTTATTAGTTAGCTGAGAATAAGATGGGCCTGCTTATTTTGCTGCATGAAAAATGTATAGTATGTTTGAGCAGACGAGTTGATTCTTTAGGTACATGGAAAATATTGCAAAATTCAACACCCATTTCATGGTTTCCCCCAATATTATGCAGCCCTAATTTCAGTATTTATCTTTGGAAGCATGTCATATCCAACACTTGTCAATTTGTAATTCCAGGCCTCTGAAAGCAAACTTCTACAAAACTGTACTGTGAACTGCACTTGTGGGCCTCCACTTGTCTGTGAGGATCACACGTGTCCACCACTGCACAGTTGTATGGTTTTGGATGGAATTGCTGGTTGCCACAAAGATGGTGAGTTATTTCCTTGACTGGAAAGCATATTATCACAGCAGTTTGCTTGGTACATTTATCTTCAGTGTTTATACCCGTCATTTGATCAGAGCAAGACCAAGATCCATGTGAGGTGAAGTGCGACAAATCCGAGCGTTGCCACCTGAGCAACGGTGAAGCAGTTTGTGAAAGCCGTCCGGGTCTTTGTTGGACCTGGGGAAGCCTCCACTACCAGACCTTTGATGGGTTCAACTATGACTTCAAGGGTACCTGCACCTATCTGCTTTCAGGCAGCAAAGGTGCAGCAGGTGGAGCAACACCTTTCGTGGTGTCTAAGAAGAGTGACTGCAAAGAAGTGTCCTCAATGCAGCTGGTGACTGTACAAGCATATGGGTTTGTCATTAAGTTTGCTGACAAGGACAGTGTATACGTAAGTTATGTTTCTTAAAGTTAAACAAGTGACTCCTGTTTTTTGTGATCATTTTTTTTTTAATTTCAGGTTAACGGTCAAGTAAATTATATTCCTGTTACTCTGCTTCGGGGTAAGATTGAGGTTTCAAGCAAAGAAGGGAAAACTCGACTGAAGACTGACTTTGGGCTGCATGTACTCTTTGACTGGAATACCACTATTCTTATAAGACTGGACCCCAACTACAAGGATATTGTTTATGGGCTGTGTGGCAATTTTAATGGTGACCCTCAAGATGACTTTGCCATACATTTCCATGGAGTCCCTCTTGCTAAAACAAGCGTGGAGTTGGCACAAGCCTATCGCATTTATGATGATCATGACTGTTGTACTGGTTGTGAAAAGAACAAATTGGATAACGCTACATTGCTGGAAGATGTGCCAAATGGAGTCAAAGTCATTCAGAAAAGTCACTGTGATGATCTCATTGATTCAACTGGTCCATTTGCCCGTTGTCACGTTCATGTCAACCCAGACTCCTTTTACCAAAGTTGCATAGCTGACCTCATGCAAGGAAGGTCTGAGGAGTCTCTTAAACAGGCTGCCAAATCGTATTCTGGAATCTGTGAAGAGCTAAGCGATTACTTGCCCCCCGAACTGACTATTGGTAAGTGTTCTTATAAAGATTCCTATATTGTGAAATGTTTGACTATGAATTAAATGCTGTACCAATTTTTCAGCTCGCTGTCCACCAAACAGCCACTTTAAGACTTGTGGTTCAGCCTGTCCCCCAACCTGTGAATTTGGAGAGAGAATCTGTCATCAGGCTTGTGTCCAAGGCTGCTTCTGCAACTCGGGTTTCATCAGCAGTCCAGAAGGTTGCGTGCCACTGAAGCAGTGCGGTTGCACCGACCCCAGAGGAAAATACCACCACCTGAACTCTACTTTCTGGATCCCAGACGACTGTGGACAACTTTGCATCTGTAAACCCGGAGAAACAAAGTGCGACTCATCGCAGTGCCCTAAAGGAATGTCCTGCAAGCAACTTCCTAACAAAAGGATGTGTCAAGCTGACAAACCTCTGAACTGTAGTATTGTCACTGGACTGCACTTCACATCCTTTGATGGACATCATTATGACTTTAGGGACAACTGTGCATATGTTTTAGTTCAAACAAACTCCAATTTAAATGGATTTGAACCATTCAACATCACCATCTCTGATGCAAGTTGCCACAAAAGATTGTCTCATAGCCTAACTTTAACACTATCAATCTACAATTTGAAAGTGGTGGTTGGCAAACATGACCCTGACAAAGTGCTTGTGAGTGCCTTTTTCCTCTTTTACCATTTTAAATATTACCCATGAAATTACAATTTCTTTCAATTCTATCCTCAGGTAGATGGTCAGCACAAGCTTTTGCCATACTCGCACCATACAGGCCATTTCAGTGCCTATCCAACACCTTCATCTCTAGTTATCCATGTTGATATGGGATTGCAGGTGATTGTCTATAAAACTGGCACGCTGATGGTTGTTCTCCCGAGCAGTTATCGATCATCTGTTCGTGGTCTGTGTGGGAATGCCAACTCCGACCCTTATGATGACCAAATTATGCCAGATGAAGAGGAAGCTCAAAATACACTAGAGTTTGTTCACAGCTGGAGGTTGGGAGGAGCGATGGCCTGTAGGTCCCGTTGCGCTTCCAGACCAAAGAACTGCCCTGCGGATGCTCGGAAACATTTTGAAGGAAATTATTTTTGTGGGGTACTCAGGGATGAATTTGGTCCTTTTGCAGAGTGTGCTTCTGCTTTGAGTCCAAAGTTGTACTTCCATAACTGTTTAGCAGACACCTGTTTTTATGGAGGACATTATTTGGCACTTTGCAATTCCATCGCATCCTATGCAGCTGCCTGCCAAGCAGCTCAGTTGCCTATCAGGCACTGGAGGAGTGACACCTTCTGTGGTGAGTAAATTGATTTGGCTCTTTCAATACTGTTAATGCAAAATCACTTGGTTGATGGATACTGTAGTTATTATAGCGATGTGATTGTCAGGGTTTAGGACTTGTATTATTTATTGCTAACTTGGTAGGTTTTGGGAGCATAACTAAGCCCAAAGCTTTTTAATTTTCCCAGTTACAAACGCGTTCAATGTATTTACTTGTCCTAACCCGCTATGGTATGTTTCCTCAACCCTTCTCCATAGGAATGATGTGTCCCAAGAATAGTCACTATGAACTGTGTGGCCCTCGATGTCCTGTTGTTTGTAATGGACTTTCCTCTGCAACAAACTGCAGTGGCGGTTGTGAGGAGGGTTGCCAGTGTGACCCTGGATATGTCCTCAGTAATGGTCATTGTGTACGGGTGGCAGACTGCGGTTGCGTGTATGAGGGACAGTACCATCCTGCTGGTTACTTTTCAGACACAAAAAACTGTCACATTTGTTACTGTCATCGGGGGAAAGTGTCTTGCAGAGCATCACCCTGTAGGCCCACAGAACGTTTTTTGTCAAGTGAAGGCATTTTTGACCCAAGACCTCATCAGTATGGAGCATGTGAAATTTTTGCTGGGTTTGGCTACGTCACTTTTGATAATTTGGTTATGCCTCACTATGGCGCTTGCACCTATTTAGTGTCTGAACGCTCTCCTAAAGATATACATGGTCACAGCCTGCTGCTTAGCTTTGAGAAGAGCATAAATGACTCCGTTTTTGTCAGAAAGGTGGTATTTATTTTGGCTGCAGTGGAGGTAACCATCAATCCAGAAATGCCTTGGAAAATACAAGTAAGTTCTGCAGCTTGAGCCCCTGATGTTAAATGAAGTTGTGGGAAATTAACAGGTGTTTCATTTCAGGTGAATGGAGAAGACTTCAATGTTCCTTACAGTAATGATAAACTTAAAGCTTATGAAGATGGTGGTAGGTTGACCATTACATCTTTGGCTGGGGTGAGTCTTGAGCTTTCTTCCACAAAGCATCTCAGGCTGAGCATACCAAGGGATTCCAATGACACAGTTTCAGGCATTTGTGGGAATTTCAATGGGGACAAATCTGATGACCTGAAAGTACGAAGCGGTTATCCTGCAAAAAATGTTGCAGATTTTTTACATGGCTGGTCTATTGTTGCTCCTGGACAGAATTGCAGTGAAGCTTGTCTCAACAACTGTGGTCATTGCACTTGGTCTTTAAAGGACAGAAAGATTTGTAACACCCTTTTGATGGCAACTTTTGAGTTGAATCACTGCCCGAGTGTTGTACGCCACGTATACAGAGATGTGTGCCTCAGTGCTATTTGTGGTGGGGCAACCTATATTGAAGCAGTTTGCCTAGCATTGGAAGCCTACCTGACAGCCTGCCAAGCCAAAGGAATAAATTTCGGTCCCTGGAGAGAAAACAGTCCTTGCTGTGAGTGAACCTTTTTGATCCAATTAAAATGAAAAGCATACAACCTGCTCTAGATTTGTTAATTTGTAACACCAGCTTTCAAGTGTCCTGACCGCAGCAGCCCGAGTGAGTGTGTTGACTCCAATTCCAACTCGTGTCCTGCCCTGCTGCGTCCTGAATCCACAGCGAATGGGTGTTCAAGCGGGTGCCAGTGCCCGAATGGAAGCGTGTTTGACGGTGGTGAATGTGTACCGGTCAGCCAGTGTGGGTGTATGCTACATGACAGATATATTAAGGTAATTGGTATAATCTGTACCAAAGACTATTTGTAATAGTTACATTATAATAACTGTCATCATGCACACCCTTTCCCAATTAAAGCTTGATGAGCAACTGTACCGTGAGAACTGCACAGAGAGATGCTGGTGTCACCCTCACGGTGGCGCCTTGTGTGAGAAGGCAGCCTGCAGCCCTGGGCAGTTGTGTTCTCTGAAGAATGGATCCTGGCGCTGTGTTGGACGGAAAGTCTGTCAACTCAAAGGCAGTCTGCAGCTCTCCACTTTGAACGGGCAGCAGCTGAGCTTGGCACCACAAACACCTTACAAGCTAATGGGCCTTTGCAATGAGACAACTCAAAATTGGTTCAGCCTAATTTCTTACTATGGACGCTGTGATGGGAGTGGCACCAGGCTTGTTACAGTGTTCCAAATCCACCTTTTGGGATTCTCAGTTGTTATCCAGGATGGCATTGTGAAGGTAACATTACATCACAACAGTATTTCTCGCTCCGTTTTATTGGTCTTAATCAGTCCACTGTCCGTGCCACAGGTGGATGGACACATTGTGCCTCTGCCTTACACTTTGCCTTTAAGGGTGTCCCTGTCACCTGGCGTGGCCCAGGACAAGTCTGAGGTGGTAGTGGTCCTGAAGAAAGATGCTGGACTGGAGTCAGAGTTGGAGATGGAGATCGGCATCACTATGGTCACACTCAAGGCAGCTCCTTGGTACACTGGAAAATTATGTGGCATCTGTGGAAATCCGAACGATCCCCACTCGCGTACATTGACGAAGTCATGGGTAGTCTCAGATTTTCAAGGCTGGTATGTAGAACTCTTATTTTGTACAGGCAATGTTTTTTTTTTTTTTTTTTTAAACAAATGCATGTTTTTCTCCACAGCCCGACTCCCAGAAATGACGATGTTCATCTGAATTTGTAATGTTGAATCGCACATTAAAAATGCTTTAAAAAAAAAAAGCTTTATTGTACTGTCGTTCTGTTTGATTGGGCCAAATGGCATTGTTTTTGCCATATTTAGAATTTAAAGGATTGTAAATGGAGTCTTCAAATCTTTAACATTACTAACGTAAATTGAACTTGAGCTAACATCAGACTCGTCTGCTAGCTTCCAATGCGTATGCTTGAGCACTACATCACTGGAGGCTACTGGCGGAATGACGCTGCGTCTGCAATTGGCATTCAGCACAATTTTTTTTTTTTTTGAACTTTTTGCTTGCTTTCAAAATGTTTGCTTAATTGTGACCCAGGTTTTTTGAAAATATCTAGCAGTGTTACGGCTGTAACATTGGCGTTTTAATGATGTCTCTAACAAAATACTGTCTGTTAAAGTTGGCAGCTCTGGTTATGCAAACTTGGGCATTTGGCCCGGCATCAAATTACTGCGCACTCTGCAAGTGATCTTGGATTTGGCTGAAACACAACAGGCTAGGTATACTTAAAGGTTAATCATTAGAATATGAGATCAATACTTGAAAGTTCTACACATTTTGCTTCTGATATGAGTAGAAATTGCCCTGAAGGCTCCATGCATTGGCAGTATGCATTGCAGTAATATTTACATCATTATCTCAATAGGGGAAGTTTATGCCATAAATGCCAGTTTAGAAAAAATCTTAAGTGAAGTGTTTTTTTTTTTTTTTGGTCTTGCTTTGCTCATACTCATTTTTAAACTGCTTTAGATTACGATATCTACAAATGTTACACTAATATATAAAGGTAAAGATACCTGACTGAATATACTTACATGCTCTTCAGTAATCCTACTCAGGGAAAATGGTTAACTTTGATTAGACAAAAATTCTGAAGAAAGCCATTGGAGATTATTCCTGGTAATCTGTATTAAGACAATTGTTTACGTTGCATAATTCAAAGGAGCGTGGCACATAATGGCTAGTGATCTAAATTGCACTGTTTTTATTGGAAATATCATTTACCTTCCACTCTTGTGTAGGAACTTATTTTGAATGGGTGAAACTGGAGCGTAATCTATAAACGCCTTTGTGGGACCCCAGGAACGTGTTTTCACGGTGAAGTCATCATTGATATCTTTTTTTCCCAGAAATTGCATGTGACTCACTGGCTTGAAGCAATCTAGTGACTCTCAAAAATAATTCCCTTTTAATGCTTATGAATGAAAGCAAACCAACTATCACGCTTGAAATCATTCCAGTGTTCACATTTTTTTTGTTTGTCAGTCCATTTCACTGTGGTGTCATTTCTTCTCGATTCTATACTGTATATGCAACCCAAGAAATCTTGTCAGCTTTTGTGAATTATTTTATCCTTTTGGATTCAAACGGTCTAATTTTTTTTTAAGAAATTAAAAAACACTGAATAGATTTAGTCTCTTTCAAAAATTATTTTTCTTTATTTGCTCTCCTACTTCGCAGTACAGCAACCAAAGTATTGAGACGACTATTAAGAGGGTTTTGAGATTTGTTTAAAAAGAGAACCATTTGGGCATTGGTTGGCTGAGGCTAGTGTGGAGCAGTAGCATACAGAGACCTTTGGTGGGGCAGATGCTGAAAATTTAAAAGGCATGTCGAAATGTTTGGTGGGGGAGCAGGAGGGAACTAAAATATATCGTGTGCATAAAATGCTAATTTATTGTTCCCTACTGAACAGTTGGGTGAGCAAACTAGAGCTTTCATAGAAATTGTAAGTCTAGAAGACTGCACTAAAGACAATATAGGGATTTCCTGGATTTAATTTTCTTTTAGGCAGGAAATGAGCTTCAAAGACATTCTGAAAAACCTTAGAGTATATTGTACGTTAGTGATGAGAACAGACTACTAAACAACATTTGCCTTCAAGGACAGCGGCCATTGCAGTTTCCACCAAAGGTGCTCATCATTTGCACAAGATATCAAAGTTGTTCATAAGAATTCAACCCACAAATTAGTATTTTGTTTGCCCATTTTATCCATTTCATGGCCAAAAATGTGTCAATGTTGTATCTGTATTGTGGCCACCAATGTAAAAAAATAAATAAATAACCACATATCATGTCTGGTGCTCCATAGATGTTATCAGAGCGGGCGCTCCGCCTATGTGACGGACTGGTCCGTCTATCCGTCACTGACGGACGCCCGTTTTGCTGACGATTGATGAATGACGGGAACAATTTTAAAAATAGGTGGACTAAGCATAGACGGAACCACCTTTATTTAGTCCACCATTCGTCAGCAGTCCATCATTAGTCTATTTTTCCCAGTGAGGCTTCGATCGCTACGGCGAGCGTGGGGAGGAAAATTGTTTTTATTGCTTGGGGGACACGTTTTAGTGAGGGACCAGGCTATGAACGGGCTTCCAAAGCACTGTGAGTCACTATTTCTTTTAAAATATCGACGGGGGGGGGGGGTTGTGCTAGTGAAAGTTTAGTCAGAATAGCCGTCGGATGCCTATTTAAAATTAGAGGCGGACCAGCCAACAGTGTATATACTATTTTTGTACCCCCGGAAAAAAAGGTGGACGGCGGAAGGACGCTGCAGAAGGACAATGAATAACGGATGCTCATTTTTTAGTAAAATGTCCTCCCTCCCTCCCTTCAATAAAACACATAATTGAGGAAAATCTGTAATCCAATTACAGTAAGTAAGATTTTGCCGTTGTAAGGCCACAGACAGACTTTCACAAGCAAGCGCAACACGCACAATTATTTTTGACAAAAGGGCACTTTGGGCATCAAAGGGAAAAGGGCATGTGTCCAGGCACCCAACCCCCTACCCAAGAAGTCCCTGGTGTGGAGTAATTTGAGACCATCCTCACCAAACATTTCACCTGACTGATGGCCTTTGACCAACTGCTCGAATGAGCCAAGTAAATCCAACATCTTGTAGAAATCCAGCAGAGCTGAAGCTGTTGTAGCTTCAAAGGAGTGACCATTTGTCCCCTTCCATTTTCACTTCGTATTGGCATGATGGATAAGTGTCACAATGCTTTTGTCTACATTGTTTATGACACTATGCTTTTCATCCGTCATTCAGTTGTCTTGGACAAGCGATCTTTTGAAATGACTCTGTAAGTCATGGCTTACGTTTCATGCTCCCGCTGTTTTCTGTCGTAAATAAGGTGGTGACACTGGTGTGCAGGACAAGCATCAGGGAATGCAAGATTAGTGCCAGGGGGTTTCAGTCAACCAAATGACAATGCAAATTAGATTATCGTTTAGTTAATGCATTGCAACGCAGAGTTTGCTTCGAGGCCTCCTGCTCCTCCAGTGAGAGGTGCTCAATATTGAAAGGAGAATGTAGCTGGCAATTCATAAATCGCAGCACAGTCTTGCCTCTTTTCCATTCAGGTGAGTTGAACACTGGAGCTAAGATGGTGTTCAGAGCCAGTTCAAAACAAGATTATTAAAATGTGTGCAAATGCTTTAATGTGACTGGTTAAACTTCTACTTTAACTCACCCAGACTTTTTGGCTCTAAGCCAAATTCCTCTCATGTTTACACTTCTATTGATCAAATACCGGAGTTCTCTTTCTGCTCTTGATCTCTAGCTATTCATTACAACTATTAAACTCACTGTAACTGTGTCTGGTGAGTCCATGATGCAATTAATTGGTTCCCTTCTATTTACTATTCTATTTACTCCTATTTACTGAAGTTGGCCAACTCCAAAGAACTGTTTAAATTTTGGTAACTGGCTCAGAAAAAACACTGAAGCTGCTTTGATGGAAAAGTGCATCTGCCTCGGGTGTGACACACCATGCGACTTAAGATGGCCGCAGGTGTGGGAATGTGCTTTTCACTTGGTTGCACTTTGCTCCCTGAAGCTCAAGGTGAATAGAACCACCTGGGAAGTGAAGCAGTAACCACGGTCGTGTCACTGCTATCCATTTAAGGCATCAACTTAGAATCCTCTTATGAAGCCCACGCAAGTACAAATATCAAATCAAGCGAAACAAAGAAATCTTTTGATAGAAAGACTACATATCGAAAGTGATACTTGTTTGTTTTACAAGTAAGAATAAATGGGACCGCTATGCATTTAACAGAATTAAAAAATAACATGCTGTGAGCCAAGCCAAAAGAAAATGAGTGGATGATAATGCCTTGAGCTCTTACATCCCTTCTCCTTCATTTATATCTAATTAGAGACTTAATTTTCCATCCGGTGACACTTAAGATTTGTTCCTCTGTAATCGCCTTGTATTTTTCAACACTATGATGAGATTACTTCTTTGTCTGTTGATTTAGAATAAATACCAGGACGGTGTTTTTCAGAAGTTCTGTGTAAAGTAGTGCGCACAGTGCTAGATGTCACATTGATCTTTGTATGTTGATGCATGATATACAGAAGTAACCTCCAGGACTCACGTGGGGAGTCCAGACCGCCTATGATGAAGTCAGGATGGGGTACAGGTGATGTGGCTACTGGCTATATTATTGCGGACACAGCCACGGTGATGAGGATGAAGAGAAATTTACTGTCAGCCAGTGGCGGCAAACAAAAATCTCATAAATGCATTTAAATATAACACATATAAACAGACAAGCCCAAACAATGAAAATTGACCAGCAGTGACTCAGGTAGGCCGTTGGCTGGTCTCTTAACTCCACAATTAATCAAAAAATAACTGAGCCATGCAAATTCGAAAAAAAAATGGCCAGTGTGGGAGAGTTAATATACTATCATTGTTCCATAATGGCACTATACTCTGTTACAGAAAAAAATATTTAGTGTGGTCCAGTTTAGAATGTTTAACATGGAGCTTTAAATTGTCTGTCCTCTTGTTTGACCCACTGACACAAAAAAATAAATAGATAAATAAATAGTTCATCTTGTCACCATGATTGAACCCTGCTGGTATCACTAAGACCAGCAGCAAAAGCAAAAAAAAAACAAAAACAAAACAGCTAAGGTTCGATCAGCCGAACATTCTGTCACTGGGCAATTGTCCCACCACAAAGACCATCACGTAAACACAACAAACCCATGCTGTTTTTTTTTTAAAGCAGGGTAGTCATTTTTCACAGAGGATAACGAATATTGTACCAGTGAGTCATATAATGGCTTTCTACATGTGTTGCCTCATCGATGCTAGTTTCGTGTGCTTATCCATGACATTTTGAATTCTGTACATTTAGCTAGCCAGCTTGCATCAGGCAATGGTATGTCATGTTTGGTTAAATATACCATGTGTAATTGTTTCTTGTTTTAGTTGTAGTATTATGTATGTCCCCATTTGTGGGCTTATAAACGTTATTTTGTCATCTTTGTTCACTATCTGCCGAACAGTTGCTTCTTGTGAAGTTAGCATCCGCCATCTAGCGACAGGAACTTCAATTTTGCTTACAACTCAAGACAACTTGCATCTGGAAAAACTCAGAAGTCATTTGACAGTCCGCCACTGTTTACAGTGTTCGAGGTGGTTGTCTTCTTTACATTGCAGATATAAAAGGAGCCAAATCAGACCCCATTGCCATCATGGGACTAGTGGCCTGTTCAATGTCTGCCACAGTAAATTGTGTGTTTGCTATTTGGACTGCAAGTAGCTATAAAGACGTCATTGCATATACTTCATCCATCAGAGTACAAGCAGCTCGTCCCTTGTCTTCAAGTTACACAATTGTTCTATTTGTAGACTTTATTAAGTCAGTATACAGTACGTCCATCAAGTCCAGCATGGCCCTGCCTCTCGCCTAATGTCAGTTGAAAGTGGCTGCTCACAACAGGCCTTGCAAAAATTTTCCATCATGCAGCTGTTCCCTGCACAGAGTGCAAGTCTTATTTTTACCCCTTTATTGGTTCTGAATGATGCCACTGCCACTTTGAATGATGTCAACGTGTTTCTTGATTACCATTTTGATTTCCATTGTGGTTGTGTGTGTGTGTACTTGTACAGTGGCCTGCCTCTTATTTTTTCTCTATTGTCCTAACACTGAATTGGATGTTTTTGTGGTTTGTGTGCATAATGAGTTTGGTTCCTGCAGAACCAGACAGTCTGGACAGTGCTGGAACTTTTCTGACACAGCTCCGATAATGCAAAGCTATTTCTATAGTTGCCTGTAAGGCGGTTGCTGACTGTTCCTGGTTTCTTATTGTGCAAGCAGTCCTGTCATTACTTTTGAGGATACTTAAGAATAAATGACAAAATAAACATGCGTGCTAACATTAGCTTACCACTTGTCACTGTATGTTTAACTCTAGGTGCTGGTGTTGTTATACTCCAGTCTCCATTTCTCACTGCCATTAGGCTCATCTTAAGCAAAATTAAGCAACAACCACACACTGATTCCTAAATACATGACACACTTGATCCCCCTCATCAAAATGTTCGATTATGCTTTATTACTTTCTCCACAAGCCAAATTTGTGACTACAAGCTCAAACAAAGTTATCCCCCCAAAAAATCTAAAACTCAACTATCATTAATAACATTTAATAAGATTAACATGAGCAAATGTGTTATTTCAGAAAGTATCAGTCTGGGAGCTCTCAGGGTAGAAGTAGCTCTCAGTTTGCAAAATAATGGTGACCCCTGAGCTAAAGTAACAACACTAGCACCTGGACTACATTTAAAATCTAAACTTTTACGCTATGAACTCAGCTTTGTTATGCCAAAGCAAACTTAATTTGACCACTCTCATAATCAAGTGCAGATCAGGCAGCAATGGGACAGTGCTATGACCATTCAGCCGCTTAAGCTCTTAACAGCGAGAACTAAACAAGGACTCACCAGAGCCCTTTTAAAGGAATAGGGTGTGTGGTTTTTAATTGCATTTGGTCCAATTTAATTAAGAAATACCAGAGAATTCCCTATGGTAATTACTGATTAAAAAGCAGGTGAGGCTGACAAGGCATGGCCATCAAAAGCTACCAAGCTTGCAATCCAATCACTGCTTGTCATCCAAGGACATTTAAGACTCATCTGGGTACAATATTCAAGCCCTCACCCAAAATTTTGTCTTTTTGCAAGCTGAATTGTATAAGTCCATACCATAGAGAATTACCTTTTTAATGCGTCCCTTCCGCCCAAAACTGGACACAAAACAGCAACAAAATATACAGATACTTTGCTTTTTCACAATCTTCTCTCTGCCTGGCCACATGAAAACTTGTCATGATATCTTGTCAAATCAGTGAACCGAATGAGAAATGCATAGGATTTTTTTTCTCCTGTGGTTGAGTATCAACTTTGTCCTAAACATTATTTTCATATTTCAAAGGGTGGATATTATTTACGGCTGCTCGTTCTTTGCATTGATCCTTTCTTGACTAACATCTCCATCTAGTGGGGAAGGATGTTACACTGTCTTTTGCACAAGCCCGATGCCGCTGTCACTCACACATCTTGTTTGTGTTTCCAGAAGGTTGTAATTCCTGTGCCTCCATCTGTATGGGGTTCCATTTGTATATCTGTGCTTCATGTGCATGAGTCATGTTTGTGTGGTTTTTACTGCAGTTTCTCATCAATGTGCTATCTTGGTACAGTATATGAAGAATGCCAAAGTGGTCGGCAAAAAAAGGCAATGACAAAGCATAATCAGAAGTTTACAAGCATAACTGTAATATCACATAACTTTATAATCTACTTGTACAACATTTGGTACATGAAATCCATTACAAGATCTGTACCATATAACTGCCTTCAGATAGACAATGCTTAGTGTTTATCACCCAGTATTTTTTTTACTGTTGTTACGATTGCACTACATCATATGAAAGGGATTCTGCCTCGCTCATGTAGCTAAATAAGGTATTATTTTGGAAAGGCTTCTCTTTTATTGGAAATCATTGCACCTAATGTTGAGCCTGTTATGGTAGTGGACAGCTGTCAAATAAAATGTTGAAGGTTTGCAGGATGAAAAGCCCGAATGTTTCTTTGAAACTTCTTTATATACTGTAGATCTACTGAACACCTCCCTTCAAAAAAAAAAAATCCCCTGTGGTGTGAATGGCTTGTCAATCATGCCAGTCCAAAATCTCCTATAGATGTTTCATTGGCTTAAGTGCTGCTGACTGTGAAGGCCATGGGAAATCATTCCCATCCTTTTCACACCCATCAAACTATTCACAGGAAGGTTATTTCATTAGCCTCTACATCATTTAGGCTCCAATCAATAAGCCTGACTCAACTATATACAGAGTCATATTGTACGGTTTGTTCAGCCAGCTCTATATTTGCTCGTTCCACAGGAGAGAATGTGTCAGTTTGGTGTGGAGGAGTCCTTGAGAGCACAGCTGGGCAGCAACAGCCTGATAGACGCACACCAACCCACTTGTATTATCTGCTTTTATTTTGGCCAAACAAAAACACATTGCCATGACAGTGATGACACCACATTGCAAGCATAATTTGTGATTTTTGTGACACGTCTTCTGTAACAGTGTGACTCCAGCTCAAGGACATACTACCTGCTCACGCAAGTCACAACATGTATCATGTATTAAAACTTAGAGCAGGAGGTCTATTTCTTTAACAGGTAGAGAGCAACTAATGGGTAGCAAGTCTACAAGACAATTCTATTGGGTTCGAATCTCAGCTCTGGTCTTGGTGTGTGTAGTTTGTTTTCCTCGTGCTTGAGTGTGGTTTCTCTGGGTACTGAATGGCTTCCTCCAATACTCCAAAAACATGCATGCTAGGCTAGTTGAGAGTAAGACTTAATGGTTGTTTGTCTGTGTGCACTTGGGGTAGGCTCCAGCTCACCCACAACCCAAATGAGGACAAGTAGGCCTATATGTAGAAAGACTCTCATACTTTCGTACATGAGAAACTCAAAAGACATCTGACTATAGCCGTCTAAAGAAGTGATGAAAGTTGCAATAAAATACACATTGTTAAAATACTAATACTGTTACTCTGAGTGTTTCAATCAAAGCTGGGCATGGTTCTTTGTGTCCCTAATGAATTGTCCTGTATGGTTGTACTGTACTGCATTTCCACTCCAGACTGGGAGTAACTTCACACCATCCGCCCGCCCCCTCCTCCTGCTTCATTCCTCAGTGGACCAAACAAGACACGCAGTCAAACCCAAAAGAGTTCTCCAATTCCTCGTAAATTAGATATAAACATTTTTTTTTCTATTAAACATCATAGCGGATTCCATCTTTTCTGCCGGAGAGTCGCCGTGGAAGGAAAACTTTTTAAAGTAAGGAGTACACCTAAGTTGGGTGGAGGGTACATCTGCGGTTTCAAACGTGGTAAGTTCTCGTTTTTGAGTTGTCCAGATCGATGCTTTTGCGCGCTGAACTGTATCATATACACTACCGAAATATTTCAGTCAATTTACGTTTGTTAAATGAGACCTGAAGCTTTTTTTGGTCGTCTGAAGTTCCAACCCCCAACTTTCATCCAAATGCCCGTGGCAGCATGTGACTATTTGTATTTAATGACCTTAAGCCGCTTTACTCTCGCAAATGAATACAAGTGTGCCAGTGTTTTTTTCTTACACGTGCTTGTTACGATGTATCTTTTATTCATTTATTTATTTTATTTTATTTTATCTTATTTTTTGTGTGTGAAGTGCATACTCATATAAGCGCTTGCGTTCAACAGTTAGTAACTAACAAGAACGAATTATTCGGTGGATATCGCGTTATTTTGCGAGAACGTGAACTCAGAGATGTGTTTATGTTTGACGCTGGCGCGTTTCCCAATTAAAACCCCCCATTGTTATTGCTGTTTTATTCTGACCCGAGGTAATTTATTTCTAAGTGTTGCTCTTAGTCTTCCATTATATCCCTCTCGATCATTGAATTATTGGACCTCTGCCTATTGGTATAACTCACCCTGCGCATGTTTGATTAAACTTGATTGGCAGGCTTTTGTTGTTAATCCCATTTTCCACGGATGAAGTGTTCATTTCTCTCCACCCCAGGGCCGTGCTCACACCCCCACTGCAGTGAAATCTCAGCAGTGTTGAGGCAGGTTTGTGCCAGGGAGGAAAACAACTTGGCTCTCCTTCCATAAACGTTGCAGTGGACAACACTCACATGCCAGGGTTTATGTTTCAAAATCTGTGTTTTCTTTTCACACTTTGGGATTCTCGTCCTTGTGCATCCTTCCCGCTAAGGGTCTTCTTAGGCCTTAAGTCTTTTAAATTGTCAACCATATGCACGCAGCTGGAAATACACTATCTGTGGAGCCGGTAAACAAAAGTATTTGTGTGAGCTTTAAAAACAACAATATCCTGCTAGATAATGATGTAGATGAAACAGTGCCTGTGGGTTCCTGCCAACAAACAGAACTGGCAAACCCTCTCACCGAATAGCAAATGCAACTCAACACCGGTGATCTTGGGCTGCAAACAATTTGAGGTGCCTTAAATAGACCCCTCACTATCCCAGTCAGGAGGTGTTGACTGCAGAACACAAAAGTGCATTGCACTAAGGTAGTGTTTCCAAACCTTAATAGAGCCAAGGCATTTCACATTCACTAAATGTAAAAGAAACAAAAGTCACTATTTCAGTTTGTATGTATACATAAACTGAAATAATGATATAATCTCAAATTACTCACAAATTTCCTTACTCAGTGTGAACCATTGCCATGAAGACCAAGGGTTGCTAGTACACAAAGTTGGGGGTTGGGGAGAGAGCCCAAATAGACACTAAAGCATTTCTATCTGTGCATAGTATACAGTACTTCACATTCTACACTGTGCACATGTGAGACATGGACACATCACCACACACAAATACCCTGCGCAACCATGTCAACAACTTCACCGAACAACTATGTGCTGCTTATCACAAGATAGCACCATTAGCTAACGCAACTCTATGCATCCATCTATGCTGCTCATTTTACTTTTTGCCTTTGACATGATAGCAGTGGGGTCACAGCTGTGGGGGATGTGGGTGTTTCTTTGTGTCTCTAGTGTGCATTCTACTGTTTTAGACAGTGTTGTCTGACAACGCCGCCCACAGCTTGAAAGTGGCTCTGAATCTTCACCTAGCCAAGCTGATCATGTCAAGCAAGAAAGGCAGTGTAGATGTGGTTAATATGTAAATTAGCAGCACTTTTACATAACAAAACAGCTCGCTCACTGACACATTTTCGGAAATAAGCAGCAACAAAGGATTTAATAGGTTATTAAATTCACACACTTGGTAGGTGGGCAGACTCTGCAGAAACCCAACTAATTATAACCAAAAAAAATAGAATGTTTTTTTTCTTTGAAAAGAAAGCCAAGCAAACCAAATGATAGCAATGATAATTTGGCCAGTCAAACAATTTATAGGACAACAGGAGCGGGTCTTGTGCACTTCAAATTCGTCTTCCAGTGAAAACAAAACAACATGCTCAAATGATTGTTTGATTTATCAATTGGTTCAGAATTTGTTTGAAATATTCTCTTGGTTGTTGGTTGGCTCAGACCAGTTAATTGACTCAATTGTAGCTGACAGGGAACAAAAACTAGATTTGACTCAATCTGGACTGTAAAATATAATTTAGGAATATTATTTTTTTTCAGCATCCATCTACACTTACAAGCCCTGTAATTTTCTTATTATGGTCTCATGAAAGAAACAGTTCACGGATATACCTCCTAAAGTTCAATTTTTTTCATCAAACACAAGATCACAAGTAAAATCATCTTTTCAGCCTGATTAGTGTGCTCATCATGTTTGCTTTCAGCTCTGTGTGTCCTCTGTCGAAAGTGCTGTGCCTTACTTGTTTGATTGTAAAGTAAAAGCACGTGTAGCACAACTTTATTAAATACCTGCGGTGAACCTTATCACCCACCCCCACCCCCCTCGGTGCCGCATTAAAACTGTCGGGTATTTGCCTCCCTGTTAATAAGTCATGCTGTGCACATCAATCCCCTCCTAGCACGTTGGCAGGATCAGACAGGACTTTTAAAAAAAATATATATGTTATTGTTTTGTGTTCTTTTACACATCTAAAATGTACGCACAAAAAAGTTGGAGATATTTGGCTCTTAGCTGATATTTCAAGAGCAACCTCACCTTTATAGTTGAACATGATTGACCTTGAAAGGTCATTCAAAAATTGTCCCTAGCGAGTGTACAGTATGTTGAGTTTATACTCTACATTCGTATATGTAACAAAATGAAGTCGCCTTCATTAACACTGTTTTTTTTCCCCCTTACCAGCTACAATGGATCTATTGCTGTTTGTGGCATTCGTCTCCTGGTTGACTCCTGCGCTCGGTGAGGATGTTTTTTGCTGTCTTTTTCTGAAGCATTCACTTATATTCAGAGTTTCCCCCACTGGTGGTCACATGACACTTTGGCCTTTTGATACTCTTGGCAGACTTGTCAGTAATGCACTTCTTGTTTGAAACGCAAAAAAGATTCTTCAATGATTTGCATTAGTTTGTCACCCGAATTTCCATGTTAACATTTTTTCACAGTGAGGAAAGAACCATTTAATATTATTATTTATGCATTCTTTGTTTGAACAATGAAGTCTTTTGGCTGCTGCTGGGTTTGTCCTCCTGGTTATTTTTTGTCTTCTTCCTGCATGTTGTTTGCTCGGCTTGATATTACGCAGATTTGCAGACACTCCGGATCATTTAGAATGGTCCGTGCCGCCATTGCACACACGTCTACATGAGTTTCCTACTGAGGATTGGAAAGCTTTTTTTATTTCATAAGAAATGCTGGGAAAAACATGCAAATTAATACTACTGAAACTCTCTCTAGGCTTAACACCAAAGCTGTAAATTATGAGCCACCTGTCCTGTATAGAAGTAGAGTGTCAAACACAATCAGTTACAGGATGTTGATCAACTTTGAATTTGTTCCCATCTTAAAACAGAGGAAATAATAGAATTTCAACTGATCAATACAATGATCAAACTGTTGCCACAAAGCCTTTGTCAAGTCTACAGGGCATTTTATTAAAATGAACAGTTTAATCTTCCTCACTGGCATACTAGTGTAAAAATATGTTAACCACCTTGACATAGTGCAGAGGGTCCTCTGTTTACGACGAGTTCCATTAATATGGCTGCAACTGAACCCAAATGTGGATCTACTAACAGGATTTATCAAACCTAAGATGAACTGTGGTGGTTGATTTAGCATCTTTAATTACTGCACCATAAAGGCAGCTGCACACAAGCATTCAAATCAATCCGATTCTATACAACTGGCAAAATAATTCCTAATCACGCAGAGCTAGTTTCAGTTTGATACGCTTTGAATACTCTCTACTTGTTAATGATGTTTGTCCACCTTTTTGTCTTCACAGTTTCAGCTACAGACAGCGAAAAAGGTGCGTTTCGTTTGAGTTCACATTCTGGTATTGCCAAGGCAAACGTCAAGTGTTGCATACCAGTCAAAATGTGTAAATCTGAAATCTTTCCTGTCTGTGTTTTCTTCAAGCAGACTATGACAGCGCTTTCGAATATGGTAAGTAAGCAAGATTTACAAGCATCTGAAAGGAAACATCTGCAAGGCATCTCAGACTTGCATTTCCTTCGGCTCATTTCCACACAAACCGTGGATTTTCTTTTCAAATTAAATATTTTGGCATTTGCCCACACAATATCAGTATTGAAAGTCAACATTTTCCATAAGTCTGTCTCAAGTTTTTGGCTGAATAAACTCTGTTGAGAACAGTCATGAGTTATTTAGCCACCTATTGTAAGCCATTAAATGTATTGTTCTCCACTCCATTGGTTAGAATGGAGATTTGTATTTGTACCTGATAACATATTGTATTTATTTCCACACTCCATTATAAAACTACTGCGCATGTTTTTCGAGCATATGTCATGATTATCAAAAATATTTTTTTTCTCTACGATTAGTAACTAATGATCAAGTTAGTATGATAAAATAGACATTCACGTTGTTGTTGTTGTTGTCGGTTTATTTTAATCTCTTTGTTATTAAAAAGCGCCTCAAATGTGGTCCCTGCTCTCATAGACGGCATGTCACTAGTAGCGTTGTCCACTTGAATAATTAAACGTCTATCCCCAAATAGACACCTCCTTTTCCCCCCTTGGGAAATAAACGTCTAGTTGCTGTAATTATCTCGTTTAAACATGGACATTAAAGAATTAACTGCTCAGCCCATTTGAACTTTGTCTCTAAGCAATGCAGCAGCTACTACCAAATGTAAAACTTGTTATCAGGTTAATTAAATTGTGGAGTCTTTTCACATGCTGTTGCCAGAGATCATCCGTGTTAATGTTCCGTCATACTACACACTTTCAAATTTGTTCTGCCCAGTTGGCCTTGGCCCTTTCTTTGCATTTCTCTGTGATAGTCATTTTTCTTCTGTTTTCTTTTTCTCAACTACTGCAGTTGAGTAAAAAAAAAAAAAAAATGTCCCTTACCACTGTATGAGGAAGAATGGTATATTTTAAAATATATTAAACCTACTTTTCTTTGTGTAAAACTATTTTTGTGTTGATGGTTTAGAGAACAGCTGGATTTGGTGGCCTCGCAGTAGAGTGTGGGGAAGTTGAATTTAGGAATTTTTCCAACTGACAGCTTTGACTGACATATGAAATTGAATGTGTGTCCATAATCTAGCAATCTGTATACCCGCAATTTAACATTGGCATTTTTAACATGACAGACTACGAATCTCTGAGGATCGGTGGCCTGGTTTTCGCCGTCGTGCTCTTCCTGCTGGGCATCGCCCTCATCGTCAGTGAGTATTTACAACACTTCTGCGGTTTCATATTATAAAGGGGTGGTGGTCCAATATCAAGCGCTCACACTCCGTGTCTCATGCTGGTCGGACCTTATCACCAGACTCCTCTTTGCTCAAACTTTCCTCCCACCTTCACCACGACAACTCAAAAGCAACACACAAGAACGAACATAGCCTGTGGACAGCCTTGTCGTTGTTTTTCATGGTCAGATTCTGTGTCTGATGGATAACGGACAGCACGCATTTGACGAAGAGAAAAAAAACCTAGTCGAGCTTGAAAAGTCGTTCCTAATCCAAAGAACATATTTTGAGGTTTGGCAAAGGCCCCTTTCTACTGGTGTCTTTGGGTGACAGGCCGGATACTTCCTTCACTGGTTGCCAGGCATTCTCCAAAAATAAATAAATACACCAAACCCTCTTCTATTTGTGTGGGCTAGGGACTCAGTCCTGCTTTGAATGCTGAAATAATACAAATAATTGATGTCCCCACTCAAAAAATATATATATAATTGCCTTTACTAATAGTTTAAAGCATAAATATACCACAATGAATTGAATATCATTTCAAACCTGTCTTACAACTTTACCCTTGAAATTAAATGGCTTGCAGATGATTTCATTTTTGAAAAAAAAAAGTATAGTTGTTCAGCAAGACAAAAACATACACCTGCAGGGAAGACTCTCTATACCTTCTGGTAACAACCCAGGCTAAACTCAGCTCCTTCCCGACAAAGATTTTAGTCTCTCACTATATTTCCTTGACACCAATGAATACCTGCGAGTTTGGCCAGTGCTTTGTTGCCATCTTGTGGCATCCTCGGGCATTGCAGAAAGAGGACAAAAATGCTAATACGTTTTTTTCAGCAAAATGGGGAATTTGTGAATGGTGCTGCGGTTTTACCATATACACATGTAACATACATATAATAAAGTCAAATATAATAGCTGTCTCTCCCACTGATGATGTCATGGCCTAATAACAGTATTATTTGTATGCAGCTTAAACAGTTTCTCGTTATGCCAAATTTATTAATTTCAAAAAGTGACTCACCATGCAAAAATGCGACATAAAATGAGACATTTTGTTACTGCCGAAATCCAATTAGCATGTAATAAATATTTTTTAGTCACACTTGTTTTTATTATTCAAGGTTTATGCAGTTGAGTAGAGGAAGGCGACAGGATTTTCACAGTAATTCCCGACGATGTCCACATCCGAGAAACATCATAAAAAACAGCCAGAAAAACTGACAAATCATAAAGACAGTGCATAAAAAGAGAACATAAAAGAGAGCAGAGCAGTGATGTGCAAGTTTACTGTTAGCCTCTTAAAAAAAATAAATAAAAAAGAGAGTGCGCTGAGAGACTTCCTGCCAGTGAAAGACACCGCTGGCGCCTCCCAGTGGATGAATAAAGACGAATAAAGTATTATGCTATCTTTCAAGATGCTTTACCCAGACAACATGTACAAAGTAGGTCACAAGCCTGCTTTGGGATTTCCCACATCAACCTTTCCATCTAGTGCGGCTACAAGAATGAAGTCTTGTTCTCACATGTTGCCCACTGAAATAAAATGGTTAGTATAATAGAATACTGTCTTTTATTATAAAGTTTGAATAAATAAAGGCCATCCCAATTATTTTTCAAAATAAGCCCCATATGATTTGTTTACAAACAAACAAAAAACAACAAAAAAGGACATTTACGAAGAGTAGAAAAGTCTTCTATTTATTGATATTTCAAAAAATTTTGGAACGCAAACTTTGAACCCCGATCCCCCCCCCCAAAAAAAAAGCAAATTGACCTCTACTTGAAGAGCTTTTTTGCCCCAAAAATTGGATTAAAGGGTCAATCTTATACATATAAAATTGAGCAGCCACCCCCATACCGCCCCTCGAGACTGAACACACGCACCCTTTCTCTGAGGCACCGAAGTTGGGGAGAAGTGGTGATTTTCACACCTAGACTGCCTAGCAGAGCTGGGTATTTCACTAAAAATTGAACATTCATTATTCGTCATCCGTCTGCAGCGTGGGTACCATTCTGTTGTCCGTCATTCACTTTTTTTTGCCGGGGTTGGGGGTTGGGTGAGTGGGTGTGGGGGGGTTCAATAGTACCCGTCTCACTTCATTTCGATCAACATGTTCAGACTGCGCCATTTAATTATTTTAACAGGGTAAAAAGAATGTTTGTCAACTAGACTCTAGGTAAATGTTATTTTTCTTGGGATAAACTAAATAGATTTATAGCACTTTGGAGAAAAGCTCTGAACTTGGTTCTCACATTTCAAATTCTTTTTTTTAAAACTCCGTTTCCCATCATGAGTTATGTCATTGCACAATTTTAACTAGCGGCAACAACCAAATGTAAGTATGTCACAGCTACATTTTGCACTATAAATATTGTTTTAATAACATTTGTTTTTTTACTCCCAAACAGGTAGAAAATGTGTGTGCAAAAAGAGTGACAAGTCAAGGTGAGTCAATAAATCTACAGGAACACATGTTTTCCAGCTATTTGTGCAGTAGGCAGACATGTTATTAGTTGTGCCAATAGTAGACTATTGTAACTATTTATTAATTGTGCTCAGGTCACGAAATCCAGATATGGAATCAGGTGTTCCAAGGGGTAAATATATTTATGCTGTTTTTTGCTGTTGTATGTTAACAGTCTGTTTTTTTTTTGTTTCTTTGTTTTTTAGTTGTTGTTTTTTGGGGGGGTGGGGTATGTTTGTTTGTTTTTAAATCAATAAAGTAATCAAACTATTTTGTTTTGTAACAGCATAATCCCAAAGACAAAGAACAGCTGGTAAGTACCCATAAACGAGGGATGGGAAAACACATGCTCAAGTTCCACATTTCAATTTTAAAATTGATAGATGGGTTTTGATCATTTAAAAAAAAAAAATTCTCCTATAATGCTTTATATTGATATTTACCTGATGTGTAAAATATGGTAAATTGTTGACACTATTTTATTCATAAAAGAATTTCCTTTTTTTTTTCTTACAACCAATTATTTATTATAATACAGAATTGTTAAATGCTTGCCTAATATTGTTTTATCATTGACCATAAATCAAATACATTAAAAATATGTAACATAGTAAATATATTTAAAATAATTATTCACAAATTGTACATTTATTTATAATTATTAAATCAAATAATACAACAATTTTAAATGAATATATGAATGTCTGTTTTACTAATGTGTGCGTGAATGGGTGAACGTGAGAATTTGTAAAGCGCTTTGGGCGCCATATGGTGTCGACAAAGCTCTATATACAGTAAGGGCACACCATTTACCATATTTTTACCTTATTGGTTACAGTCATTCATCTAACCAGTTAAAGAGGTAAATATGTAATACAGTCAATCTTATTAATAAAATAACAGTTTTTTTAGGCTATTTATGAGTAATTTTATTAAAAGTTTAATTGTTTTTGTTCCTTTTTAAAAAAAAATTATAGTATAATGATTGTATTATATAGTAAAGTAAATCAATTAATTGTTTAATGAGATAAATGACTGAAAAAAATAATAAATCCATTTTAACTAGCCAGTGTTTAAGGGGGCAAAAACAGCTGAACCAAACCAAAAATTACAGGACTGATTATATAAATGCTTGGTGAGGCAGATTAAGGAATGGTACATAGTGGGCCATACTTTGCCAATTTTAGCTCTTAACAACCTCACATGATTGAACTTGCTGTAATTAGTTTTCCTTGACCACTCCTCTCCTGCCTCCTCTCCTTGCAGTTACTAAGCATTGCCACCAGATGCCAGCAGATGTTCTAATCGGCTGAAGACAATCTTTTCATTAATAAAAACTTCAAATTTAAAACGTCCCTCATTTTCATTCCTTTGGTTCTTTCTTGCAAGCTACTCGAGTTGACAGCATTATGCAACTGCACAATCAACTGCTGTATGTTTATGGACATTGGCATTGATGCAAGTAACATTGCACCATAAAATATGTTTTAAAAAGGTTCCTGTGTTTTATATTTCATGCACGCCACGATACTGTTGGCCATCTTCCCATGTGTTGTGGGGCAGGAGGCAGCCCACTGCTGCACTCTTGTGCTGACGTTGCATTTGGCTTGGTCGCCACCAGTGAACGTGAATGATTTATGTGGTGCAAAGTGGCCGTCAACAGAGTGGTTATCTGCAAAATTGCATCTCGTTTCATCCACCTCTGCGGCAATTGCCGCTAAACAGGGATTTCCTGCAAATTTTTGCATCTGTGAGGGTAAAAGCTGTAGACGTCATGTTTATTAGATTACAGGAAGAGGTTGCACTGCACTCCTGCCAATGCACACTCAGCAAAACCTCATCTAAAGCAACAGTTTCATGAAAATTTTGCACTTGTACAACATGCCCACACCAACTGCACTGAATGGCTGATGTGTTGTAGTATTACACAATAGCCAATTGAGCATTTATTTACATCTCAAGGTCCATGCACTAGTACACTCTTCCTGTCATCACTAGTAAGAACATTCAGCACAGTATAACACAGTTTTGCCTCACTAGTAACATTTACTGTAGTTGTTTTGCTACTATGAAACGTCATACATGACATTTGTCACACAGGAGTGGAAAAAGTGTTACTAGTATGACAGTCGTTTTTCTGGTGCGCGCTAATTGTTCTACTATTGAGTGAGGACAGAGCATACTTGTAAGTGGACTTTATGGCATAGCTTAATGTTCATGTACTAGTATGCTTTTTGCACTCACGTAGGACGTTAGCATACCTTGCTAAAAACAACAGCATAGCCCAGCATGGTTTTGTTGTGTTTTCATGCTGGTCTTGTTGGGGAAACTGTCAACAGCTTCTGCGACATGCTGGGCAGCTGTGCCTCAGTTCGTAGAGCGGGTTGATGCAACCAGCAAGACTAGCAGCAAAATCAGAACAAAACATCCAAGATTTGGACACCCCAACCTTTGCTCACTGGGCAAACCGCTCTATCAACTGAGCCAAAGCCACCCAGCAAGACCAACGTGCTGTTTGTTGCCCTGCTGGTAGCTGGTGACACCAGCAAGAATCCTGGCTGGGCCCCAGCTATCACCAGCTCCTGCGACATGCTGGTCCTGCTGGGCAGCTGTGCCTCAGTTCGTGGAGCGGGTTGCCCACTGACCAAAAGTTCGGCTGTTTAAATCTTGGCGATTTTGTTCTGAATTTGCTGCTGATCAGCAAGAACACCATGAAAACACAACAAAACCATGCTGATCTATACTTTTTTTTTTTTTGTAGCAGGTCAAGACAGTGCTTCTACTAGTGTGCTTTTGGAGATATTAGTGCAGACAACGAGCATAGTAGTACATGACCTTTAAGATTGATATCAAATGGACGATCAAATGGCTTCCCTAGTGTTGCACCAGTCAGACAAGTGCAATGCTTGACTACTGACACCAGGGGGCTCCTACTTGAAGGGGGGGGCATGCTTCTGACTGCTCAGTGCGTTTCCACCCATCTGCAGTCTGCACATCAATTCACTTGGAGGAACTCATCAGCATTTGTGCGCTGAAACAATGGGCACCACAGGTCAGTTCATTTTATATAATCAGATTATGGTGAAAAAGTTGGCACATATACTGCCGCTTGATTATTTTCTTCAAAATATTAAAGCTTGAATTATCTTTGA
This sequence comes from Filicampus tigris, assembly GCF_054856515.1. Classification (NCBI taxonomy): domain Eukaryota; kingdom Metazoa; phylum Chordata; class Actinopteri; order Syngnathiformes; family Syngnathidae; genus Filicampus; species Filicampus tigris. Next base: position 14,173,712 of record NC_141224.1, read on the forward strand.
AGCTGTTAAGAAAATGTCTCCCCTATGCATTTGTAATCATGACTGGTGCATTGTTGCATGCTAACTGCAGCACTATTTCTGCAAGTGTGTGTGGCATTTCCAAATGTTATTGCTCCATTTTCCCTGAAAGAGATTACGTACAGTATATGTGCAATACATTTAGAATGGGATAAAATAAAGTATGCATATGCAATGAAGAGCGTGCTTTGCTTGAGATGTAAATAATCAATCAGAATAATACATGCGAGGAAATACAAAAGCTAGTTGTTGGTGCTGGATTCTGCTGCCCCACCTTTCTTTGCTGTGCATCTTTTCTGCTGAGAAAAGCACTGAGGGGAAGGAAAAAAAAAAACACTCCAGAGATCTGTGCAGGCAATGCTGCAGCTGTACAGGAGCACTGCACACACCTTTAATGCTCTTTTTTGTTTCTTTACACACAGAAGCAATGTCTCCGGACCATAATGACTTTGAATATGGTAAGAGATATGTCCAATATAAGTGTGTGTATCGTATCTACTTTGAGTTTATTAGATTGTGTCCCCTAATAGATGAAGAGACGTTGAGGACCACAGGGCTTGTCCTTGCGATTGTCATGTTTGTGGCTGGCATTTTGATAGCCTTAAGTACGTTTTTACTTCTTTTATTCCTTCACTGGAGTACGCTCACTGGACTCTTTATTAGGTACACGTGCACAGTCTATAGAGATCCAAAGAAAGTATGACTTTACATAGATAATGCTCAGTTTTGATTGAAACTGACAAACAAGAAAAATGCTCATTAGAGCCCCCTGGAAAGTTCGGAAACTTTCAAAATGGAATCACTGATTCCGTAGACCAGTGACTCCCAACCACTGTGCAGTAGTGTGTGGTAAGAGATTATCAAGTGTGCTGCAGGAACATTTCCAATTTCACTTAATAAATGCTGTTTATTTACTACAAATGACTATTTGTTCATCTACTTATAGGCCTACCAGTGATAATGACAGGCATCAATTAAATGCTCTTCCACTAGATGGCAGAAGAATGTGCAATTACCCTCCATGTGTTGCAGTTCATAGAACAGACAGAATATCGTCTTTTATCAGCAAGTTACTTGTAAATTTGTGAGTAAACTGAGACACGATTATTATTTCAACGTACATACTTTATGTGTCATTTTTTTTTGGTGGTGTACTGCGAGATGAATATAAATATGTGTCTTGGCTCAACAAATGTTGGGAAACAAGGGTTTAGAACACTTGGTCACAATATTATTATTATTTTACTGCTGACTTTATTATTCACACCTGATTATTTTGTCGAAATACTTTTACGGTACTTCCACCATACATTTATGGAATTGGTTATCTTTACAAAGACTGAATCTTCAATCCCACCCTATTGGATCTCATTAGATCGTGTGCGTGTATGATGAAGTTGACAGTGAGTGTACACACTGATGTATTAGTAACCAATGTATCATTCCTCAAACAGGTAACAAATGCACTAAATGTGTAAAATCCTCATCCAAGTAAGAAGTGTTTAGTGGATGCTGCGCCTGTGCATGTTGTATGAATTGGACTTTCCGAAGCAGTGGACCAACCAAAGGATACTAACCTGCATCATTCCTCAATTAAACAAACACTCCCCAAGACATGACAGAGTTCTGGAACAATGTTTAGAATGGTCACTCGTCATGTGTTGGTATAGTGTGACGTCTAAATTTAACGCATGTCGCTTGTTTGAAAACACAAGTAAAAAATGTAAATATATTGAAAAAAAGATTCTCTTGGAGAAACTACAGAATGGAGTGAATAAATGCCCCTTTCTTCCAGACCTTGTCACAATCTGAACCCCTGATAATGGATGTGCCTGATCCAATGTTGCCTCTGCATGTTTGAGAACCCCAAAGACATAATCCACTCATGTCTCTTATTTTGTCTCTCTGTACTTGCAGATCATCTAATACTCAAATACCAAAGACGGACGGTGAGCTCACTTCAGTTTGGGGTAAAATACAACTTCTGTAATATTCTAATTGCCTCTTTTTTTACTCCTTCATTGCAGTGCCTCCTCCAGCTGTATAGCAAATGCAGTATTTTGTTGAAGCAACGAGAAGCCGGCATCATCAGAACACAAGCGTACAACAGGCATAAAAGTGTTTTATAGTTGTTGGACCTCAGCTGGTTGATCAATAAAAAATGTACTTACGATAAATGCTTCTCACACTCATGTCAGATTCTTTTGGATCACTTTGTGAATACAAAGAGGAAATTAATCTTTCATTTAAAGCACAAGTATTTGACTGTCGCAGTAGTGTGCAGTATTTAAAAAAAACACTAAAACAATCAATAAAGTCTATAGTTCAACAATTGATGTGATAACCTAGACGTTGTTTTTGGCACATGCTTTTAATGACTTAGTTTCTGAACATGTTTTTGTAGCTTCAATTCCTTTTGGTTGATGGTATTTCACTATCGGATAATCATCATTAAGTGAATTATTCATAGGCAGCAGCACTCAGGCAGGACTGGTCTGCAAGGCTCAAATATCAACAAGTGAAGTTTTAGCTAGATCCAAATGAGAAAACAAAAATCAATTAAAAAAAAAAAAAAATCAGCAGAGCGGCTGATGGTGTAATGGTGTAGTGGTTCACTTGCCTGGCGTGGGTGGAGGCAACATTGTTTCAGTTCCCACTCACTGACCTTGAGAATGTGAGTGTGATAGGTTGTCTGTGTCTTTATGTGACTGCGATTGACTCACAACCAGTCTAGCCTGCCTTCTGGCCAAAGTCAGCTGGGATCAATTCCAGCTCACCATGGCCCTGAACAAGAGAAGTGGTATAGAAAATGCACTACTTCTCCCAGTTAAATAATCAGACTACAGTTACTCTTCAAACATTATAAAACGTTACTGTGCAGAATATATTTACGTCAACTGATGGCACCATAAATATTTCAAAGAGTAGAACATAACCCCATCAAAGGCAGTTACATTAAACCACCTCCAGGTTGCATCAGTGAGACAGAATTGACAAGACTAAAACAGTACACACATACTGTACTGTGCTGTACAGGCACTTTCATCTCCCACACACATAAATGACTTTTTAAAGCAAGTAATCTATAAAAGTAACCGAGTTACTTTTTCAAGGTAACTGTGGTGACACTGCTTGTAAACCTCTTTCCTTTGTGATGACGATGCCAAATGGCCCATGACTGAGGGTCAGGGTTTTGCGTGTCCCCAACTCATGAATGAAAAACAGCTCCTGTAATACATACTCAAGATTATGTGTCAGGCCTGGGGAATTTGAGATGTCTTTCTGAGAAGGTGAGGTGTGTTTTATAAGAAATATGCAAAACAACATACATGAGTCCCAGACTTCAAAATTTATTTTTCTCACTGAAATTACAGTCAAAAGCAAATTGGACCCCTTTTGGTGGTTTCTGGTCATGACAATTAAGATGTCAGGATTTTTTTTGTCTTTGAAAGTGAACGTTATGTATTCCTAAAGAGTGAAGGTCACAATTGATACAACTTTCCTGTGAATGGTTCAATTTCCCCATGCTGCTCATTTATGTTAACACTCACCAGAACTCCCCAAACATGACTTGTTTAGTTCATGACTCATCACTGGCATGTACAGATAGGGTACTGTACTGTATATGTCTGAATTTGTCAAGCTTAGGTACAGGGAACAAACAAAAGTCATAGTAGTTTTACACAGTAAACATGTTACATCTACAAGTATGATGCATACAGAACAGGGATGAATTAGTTAGCTCATTTTCAACATGAGCAATGTCAACATACAGTAAGTAAATGTGCCGAATAAACAATAAAAAATGAATTCAGCAGCATCAATGCGATAATCATGACAAAGAGTCCTCCATATCAGACCATTGATTTCATGGATATCAAAGCGTTTCTGGAAAATGAGAACTTTGTCACCGAGCCACCGTCTTTGGTACTGAGATATACAAACACAATCTAATAAGACACAATACCAAAAATCGGCCTTTTAAAAAAATAATAATGATCAGTGGGCATTCTGTCTGACCGACAGACCGGTTCATCTGTCCGTCATGGATAATCGCCCGTTTTGCTGACGTTAGACAATAGACGGGAAACTTAAAAAAAATAAAAAATAAATAAATAAAAGACGGACTAAGATGGAAGTGGATTTTAGTCCATCTGGGTAAACATCACTCACCTGGTTATGTCGAAACGGATCTCACAGTGCATTATGACGGATGCCCGTTTTGCTGACGAGAGACGGAAACGCGAACCAGGCTGCATTATGTATGCACCAAAGAGTGAGTTCCTCAGGCTGACTAAATAGTAATAAAGCTACGTTGAACACAAAGACAGTTTAACAGATAAGTTCTTGTTAGTTAAGTTTTACATTTCTATTTTTATTTTTGGAAAGAGTGGGATTAGGAGGCAGTGAAAGGGCATTTTGCCGCTCCCCACACTCCATTTCAGAAGGTGGCTGTAATGCACCAAACGTTGTTTGCCAACTGCTAAAAGACAGAAGAAGAAGGAGAAGAAGAAGAAAAATAAGGAGAAGACGAAAAAAAGATGAATCTGAAGAAAGAAAACTTTACATAAATATGCTATAATAACATAACAATAACTGACAGACTGACTGACAGACAATTACAGTTTGGTTTGGCTTGAAAAATAGACGGATTGAAGGATGACAGACGGGTACCCATCTTGCTGATGGATAACGAACGACGGACTGGCAAACTTTAGTAAAATGCCCACCTCTGCTTATTTTAAGCACAATACTAAATCGACCACAATAATAAATATTTCTCTGAAGGTTGTTTGTTTGCTAGAAGACACAAATATATGTCTTGAACCAATTTCCACAAACTGTTCTGAAGTGGGGCAGGAATTAATTACCTTGACTGACTATGATTAAAATTAACCATCAATCATTTCCAATTTGGCATTTTAGCGCTTGTGTTGGATGTCATTAGATTGTGCATGTGTACCGGTTGTGGTAGGTGACGTGGACTTAATTTAAAATGTCTATTTTTCTTGAAATATATTCCAAACAGAATACATTTTTTTTAATGAAAAAGATATATATATGAACGCTTCAAAGATCATAGCACGGAAAAATAAATATTAACTTTTGCTCTCCTTATAAAGCAGCTAAATGGTAAATCATTGTAGGAGTTAAAATCCAATATGAATTAGTCTTAGACTTCATGCCTTTATGCCATGGGAAGAATTCCCTTATCAACAGAAGACTTTCAATCATTCCTGGTCTTGTTGGGCCGGACGTCGACGAGTGGAAGTGCTCCGTTTCTTCAGCAGGAGTTTGAGCTGAAACAAAATTCAACCAAGATACAGAGGGCTTGCAAAAGTATTCAGAAACCTTGAACTTTTTCTCATCATAAACAAATGTCAAACAAATATCATGTGATAGACCGCGGCTGTGCAAAGTACAGCCTGAGGGCCGCATACCTTGAATATTATAATGTTTGCTGAATTAATTGTGCTCTTATTTTTGGTTAATTGAAATGTATTTATTGGTTTGATTGATTTGTAATAATTTATCTAATTTAATAAATTCTTTTTGTTGTGAGTAATAATATCTAAATAAGTGAGTAACAATATTTATAAATAATTTTAAATATTTTGTATGTATGTTATATCTATTCTTTACATATTTTATTTATATTTAATTTTTACATTTACAGATTTTTACAAATGTCCTACGAAGTAATTGGTTGATTAATTACAATGAAATGAATTATACAAATACTGTTTTGAAATGACAATGTTATTGTTTCATGACTAAAGTAATGTACTTCACATATTTGAACTATCACAATGTTTTGCAGTCGTGCCATGCTCTTTCCATTTTTGGATGATGTATTGAACAGTGTTCCATGAGATTTTTTTTTTTTTTCTTTTGCTGTGAACATCACCACAACTTTACCTCTGATCTGTCTGGTGTTTTCCTTTGGCTTCCTGTTTGTTCACTTATGTTTTCTAACAACCCACTAATTGGATGACTTCTGAAGGCAAATTGCTGCAATGATTTTTATTTTGGGTTTTCTGAGTAAAAAGGGGTTTAATACTTTTACATGACGCATTTTTTGTTTAAAAAAAAAAATGGAAACCATGTATCATTTTCTTTCCATTTCCCAATTATGTGTGACGTTGTGTTGGTCTTTCACATGAAACCGCAATAAAATACACTCGTGTTTGTGAAAACATAACCAAATCACAGTAAGCCATGCTTGAATATGGAAACAGAGTGAAGCCAAGAAAGAAAATGAAAGGGATGACATTAGTGGGGTTGGATTTTACCTGGGCAGTTCCTCTTTCTAATCCGACACTCGAAGGACGCAACAGAAAGTTCACATGTGCTAGTAACTATCCATTTGTAATCTGTATTATCCATTTTTACAAAAAATACATAAAACTGCACAGTACCGACTAATTCTGGCCAAGAGGTACATGTTGCAGGGGTACAAAGGTGACTTTTAAAGGCTTTCATTATAACTTTTATTTTAATTTTATTTATGAGTGTCAGAGCAAAGGGGGGCAAATGCATTTGTATTTTTCAGATTTGTATTTGTAAAAAGAAAAAAAAAATTACAATTATGCACGACTTTTTGTTGGTCTGCCACATAAAATTGCAATGTGGAAAAGTTAAGGCCGCTCTATAAAGAACTGGGGGGCACATTTCATTTTTTCAAAAGACAGATGGGCCAAGTCATTCATCAAGTAGATAAAAAAAAAAAAAAAAAAAAAAAGAATAATTAAACAGTCAAACATTTATGTAAAATATAGAATTTTTAGAATGAAGAATGTAGCTCACCTGCTCCCCTCGCAGGCCACCCTGTAGAAGATGAGCCGGCAAGCTGTTCTCCATGTTGCGGATGCTGGGATCAGCTCCTCTACTCAGTAGGAGCCACAGGATCTCCTCCTGCCGGGGGTTGCCATGGAGACAGGCCGCCATGTGCAAAGCCGTGTGGCCGTGTGCCTTGAAGCAGAAATTGGGCAGTGAGTCCTACTGTCCACACAACGACTTTATACAGTGAAACGTCTGGACTCACTTTCATGTTGACAAAGTCTTTTACGTTGTGCATGGGGATGCTGAGCAGATATTGGAGCAAAGTGACATTCCCTTCCTTAACAGCCAAGTGCAACACTGTCTTGCTACTTTTGATTTCCTGCCATGTGACAAGTGGGAGAGATCGGGGGGGTGGGGGACACAACAAAACCACAATAAGTCACACTGGAACGTACAAATACGACTTGAAAGAAAACAGAAGTGATGACATCATTGTGGTTGGATTTGGTAGTTCCCCTTTTTCAATACAACTCTCACTGGAAGCAAAAACAATACGTATTAGTATACCTATTATTTTAAATAGATAGATAGATCGATGGATGGATGGATAATTTAACTGCATTACATTTATATGAATTGAGTCACAAAGTGTTTGATAGGCTAATCCTGTCATCAATGTCATTTTCAAATAGAACAGCAAATTAATTCAAATGTAAAAAAAAAAAAAAAAGCAACAACAACATGACTATCGCAGTAGTTGGACATTTCTACTCCACCTGGCTGAGTGGTGAGGCGCCCGCATTGAGAAGCACCTGCACACAGGAGAGCTTCTCTGCAGCTTTGGCCTGCAGGTTAACGTCCGCCATCCCGCAGGCAAACAAAGCCTTCATGGTGACACAGTGAGAAATGGCTGCACAGTGCAGAGGGGTCATACCTAGGACCAAACAAACAAAAAATCAAAATCAGTAATAGTAACAGCTATATCGGTACTATACGGTACCACTGAAGATCACAAAATCACATCCAGTGAAAAGTGAAAAAATAAGAATTATGTTAAAATGCAATTAATAAACAAAACAAATCCAATAGTCGAAAGAAGAATAGGTATAGGCTACCACACGGGTGACTACACAGTAGTCAAATGCTCAGAAGTGTTGCATAACAGCTAAGTATGTTAAAATATTATTAAATATTGTCTGTAGTGGGAGTGAAAGTTTTATGATGACAACAGCCTGAACAAGAAAATTCATTCAACATTATTTTAAAAAGTTTTAAAATTAGAACATGGAATCCGATTATGTGTAACATGTCGTCACTCTCAGGTATGTAAATTTTTTCCATTTTTCTTATTTTTCATGAATGGTGTTTCCGCGTCACAGAGATCGCGTTAATGTGAAAATTAAAAAAAAAAAAAAATCCAAAATTGGACATATGTGTTTTTCACAGGACAGCAATGATATTCTGATAAGCGATAAAATATGTTACAATTGCACAATTACAGCTAAGACAGTACACAAATGTGAGAATGCATTCTAGTGTGTCTTTATATAGTGAGACATTACCTTCGAAGTCTCTGGCCTCGAGGTTGACTGTGGTTCTGTTGAACAGAATTATCTGGAAAAAAAATTATGTATATTAGAAAATAGTATTGATCACAGCAAGCTCTAGATACCATACAAATATATGTTTCTAGTAGATACATGTTTTTCTATGTTCATTTGGCATAAGGCATAAATAGGGAGACACCACACCTAAAAATTCAAAACTGAAGACAAACAAGAACAGTTCAGTTGCCTTGATTAAACGTTTGTGTATTACCATGGCCTGAATGAAACATGTATCTCCATTTTCCCCCGTTTTCTAAAATAATAATTACTATTACTAATTACTATTTTGAGATACAGTAAATATTTTTCACCAACTTTCACCCCAAAGTGGTTCAGTCCCATACCTGCAGTATCCTTGGTAAGCCATCGTGGGCGGCCAGGTGAAGAGCATTTTGTCCTTTGACATCACATGCGTTGATGTCTGCTCCAAATGACAACAGATCTTGAACAATGTCTGGCTGGTTCGCTGTCACCGCCACCAGTAAGGCAGTCTGCAAATATAAAGAAAAAAATAGATAGATAGATAGATAGATAGATAGATAGATAGATAGATAGATAGATAGATAGATAGATAGATAGATAGATAGATAGATAGATAGATAGATAGATAGATAGATAGATAGATAGACTTACACAAGAATGCGTCCATGTATTAAACTTAAAATATTTTGTTTTTCCATACTTTGCCTTTATGCTCTTTCGCATCAAGCTTTCCTGAATCCCTCAGCTTCTCTGCAGCAGCAAAGGCCCACTCCCTGAGACCCTTAGCAGTGTAGATATGTAGGATGCTGACAAAACAAACAAAAACAAATTAGGCAAGAATGCATACTGGGTAGCATGACTGTTCGGATAAGACTCTGATAATCGTGAAAAAACGATGTGAAATATAAACATTTTGTCATAAAATTATCTGTCCATCTGTCTTCTATAGCACTTGTCCAATTGAGGGTCATCAGTGAGCTGGGGCCTATCCCAACTAACCTTTGTACTCTTGACTGGTTAGTTTAGCTAGCTTGACAATTAGCCTTCAATTAGCCTAACATTTATGTTTTTGGAATGTGGGAGGAAGCTGGAGTATCTGCAGAAAACACAAGCAAGTGCAGGGACAACATGCAACCTCCATATTGGAAGTCTGGGGCATGAAAAAAATCACCTTTTTTAAAATATAATAATCAAAACCTGGAATTTCCAATTATTCTAATGAGAGACTTTTTGATTGTGACACGTGTGGGATGCCTTTAAAGTCATACATTTGACCCAGTTTCCTTTTAGAGCTGAATATATTCCATGTATGACTCATGGGCTTTTGTTTTTCTTTCTACGATTACCAGACGTCAACACACAGACAGATGCAGACAGTCAAAATAGTAATAAACATTCATTCATAAAGGTGTAGGTTGTGAAGAGGTTGTTGTGATCAAATGTGTTTTTGGTCACATCACATGTTTGCATGAGTTCATTAGACAAATTTCCCATTGCTCAATGAAAATAACTCACATGAGAACTTGTGATTTGATACTATCACGCTGTGCTAACAATGACAGTAGTATCACAGTGAAACATTACAAGCCAATCGTTATGGCAAGAAAAAACATCCCATTTTCTGAACAAAAAGGGAGACTTGTAAACTACATGTTTGATGGATGCTTCTTGCAGTAAAAGAAAATAGTTGTTGACAAGCATGACAGATTCAAAAACACAACAGTTAATACAGCCATTCATTCCAAATCTATCTATCTAGCAAGAAAAAATCTATCTATTGTTGGAATGTTTTGTAGGTCTCGAGTCCATAAGCCCAATTAGCAATTTACAAAATAACTACTTACTCAATGCGTGTTCGTTTGATCTTTCAAGAAGGTGTCATGTGTCATATTCCAAACCACTTATCCTGTACAGGGTCGCGGGGAGGCACTGGAGCCTATCCCAGCTGACAATGGGCGAAAGGCAGACTACACCCTGAACTGGTCGCCAGCCAGTCGCAGGGGACACACAGACAGCGCCACTGAGCGGGAACCGATCCCACGCTGCCCGCACACAACGCAGACGTGTGTACCACTACACCATCAGTGACTCTCTTTCAAGAAGGTGTCCAATGTAAATAAACACTCACACAAGTCGATTGAATTTTCTTGTCAGTTTTCTTTTCCATCTCTAAAGTTCAGGGATCATACAATAATCAGATATGGGCAGCTTTTCCATCCTTGAGAATGCTCTCACCCGAGATGGGCAAGGGTAGAAAAGGGGCACGGTCTAATATACAGCCCTCACATTTATACTGTCTTCAAAATCTAAACATAATGTGGGCTGGTCTCCTCCCTGGCTGGCCCTGCCTATGGTGGTTCTCCAGCTGGTCCCGTGCTCAGATCAGGGCACGCTGACTCTGAGACTTTTAACTGATTATGCGATGTGTAATTCCCATTTTGGTTTTTGGTTAACCTGTTGGCTAATATAAAGCCATTCATTTAGATCCTTCACAATCCATCTATCTATCTATCTATCTATCTATCTATCTATCTATCTATCTATCTATCTAGCTATCTATCTATCTATCTAGCTAGCTATCTAGCTAGCTATCTAGCTAGCTATCTAGCTAGCTTGACTTGACTGTCGCAAATACGTAAAAATAAGTGCCTTGTAGTGGAGTGGAATGCCTCTCAAGGGGAATAACAGTCAAGGGAAGGAAAGCATGCAATTATGGACTTGAAGTTTTTGTTCACGGAAATGGACAGAAGGCTATGTAAGTTATAAAAAACATAAGCGCATACTATAATTCTCATGAATTGTTGTGATGCAGGGCGGCACGGTGGTCGGCTGGTTAGCACGTCCACCTCACAGTTCAGAGGTCGTGGGTTCTATCCCGACCCTGTGTGGAGTTTGCATGTTCTCCCCGTGCCTGCGTGGGTTTTCTCCGGGTACTCCGGTTTCCTCCCACATTCCAAAAATTACATGCTTGGTAGGTTAATTGGACTCTCTAAATTGCCCCTAGGTGTGATTCTGAGTGCAGATGTTTGTCTCTGTGTGCCCTGTGATTGGCTGGCAACCAATTCAGGGTGTCCCCCGCCTACTGCCCCAAGACAGCTGGGAAAGGCTCCAGCACGACCCTTGTGAGGATAAGCGCTATAGATAATGGATGTTGTGATGCATATCATTTAACCTTTGAAGCAGTATTATGCTCTTTACTTACTTTACTTGAAATCCTGTGGGCTATTATACAGTGCCTGTAATTGTTTTGTGGGCGGATTGTTAATCTGTTCAAAAGTTAATACATTTTTTCAAATGGTATTTTTGTTTAGTTTTAATCCAAACACCTCTGTATCAAAACAGAAATTTCTAGTCACCTGATCTCTGAAAGGAGTGAAACTAACTAGGAGTAAACTACGCCCATTTTTGGACTTCCTGAATGGAGTGTTCCACGTGTCGCTGCAGCGTCACGTTAGTGGTGAGTGTGAGTGTAGGTGTGTCAATGTAAACTTCAAACTATAGTAGAATCACTGGGTGTGCACCCTCAGTCGCTCTACTGAAACTGTAAGGGAAGTGGGAATGACCACTCACGTGTCTCCGTCCTCATCCTGTCCAATAATTCTACTGTAGTCCATGTCTCTCATCAGCATCCTGGCCTTCTCTAGTGTGCCAGTGTCCAACCACGACCCGAAAGTAGACTGAGGGGCTTGACTTGGTTCCAGAGGGGGCCAAGCAGAAGCCGCGCCCTGATCTGGAGCTGCCATCAGGCACTCCTGCTCAAAAGAACACTGGCTCAAATTCAACTTGAAATCATTAATGCAAATGCTTTTGTACAATAGACATTTTCCTCACATAAGACTGAGACACAAATCCTTGAAGCTGCTGCTGGGAGCTGAAATCTGAATCCATTGCGACATCATAGCCCACAGAGAAGCTTGGTCCCGGTTGATTGGGGTCATAAGAGAGAGCAGACTCCTGCATTGGGGCCCACTGCTCACAGCTCTCAGCTGGCATGACTGTGTAGCTGCTTGTTGCACCTGAATAAGAGAGCGAGAAGCCTTGGTAGGTACAGTGCTGTACGTGGAGACACAGCGGCTTGGTGCTATTCAAAATTTGGCCACTTGCTTGTTAGATTTAGTGTTTGCAATATTACATGCGTAGACCAAATCTCTATTATCATCACCATTATTATTTCTTTTTTTTTGAATGAGGGACTGACGAATAACGGAAGTAAGGTTTCATCCGTCAGTGTAATCGTCACAAACTGCATTCGTCAGTGACGGACTGATGCCCGTTTTGCTAATGGTTTTTTTTTGGGGGGGGGGGGGGGGCTGGGGGGGGGGGGACTGACAGACTTCTGACGGACTAACTGTCTGACTTAACTGACGGACTGACTGACGGACTGACTAAATGACGATTACAATTTGGTTCATCACGAAAAATGGACGGGTACTCTGGCCACTGACGGATGACGAATGATGGACCAGCAAAATTGAGTAATATGCCCACATCTGGTGTTCAACAAATACATTCGCATAGAATCCCAAAGAATCAAGTCATTGTTGTTTAGGAGATATTTGGGATACTATTGTGCAAAAAATTGTCAAAGTCTTACCTGCGGAGGTCAGTTGTTCTGGTTCCTGCAGGTGCTGTGAGGGGAATTACAGAAAAGGGGATCTCATAAGACAATGCACAATCCTGTACTGTGAAATACTAAGATGCTGTGAGATGTTCTCTTACAGTAAGCATGCTGTGACCAACAGGACCAATTGTGTTTGTGGGGTAGGAGGTGAGCCCTGAGGACGTCTCTCGCTTCCTCTTCTGTTCCAATAGTTTTTTCACCGTGGGCAGAGTGCAGCATGGCTTCTCCTTTGGTGCTGCGTGGCAACGACATGCTGGATTTACTTCTTTTTTTTGTTTTGATACAGTACAATCATTTGCTATATGGTGTCAAAGAATGGGCAGAAAAGTAGTATTGTGGTTAGTATGTACAGTATGAATCACAGTTCTGAGGTTCTGGGATTTAATCTTACATAGCTACAGTACATGGAACTCTACTGTATTACTGATCTATGCTTTAGTGCACTGAGGTTTCTCCATTACCTACTCAAATCTATTATTTTATGATTATGTTGTGCGGTGGTTAATGTTTCCTTTGACAGGTAAGTGCACAATAGGAAAAAGTCACACATCACACGATAACAACAAAAAAAGAGATGTTTCCACTTTGTGATCTGACACACTGACTCCATTAGGAAGACACATAAGGTTTAACAGAAAACCTTCACAATGGGATTGCCTACATGTTTTCTATGACATCTTCCTGTGTGGCTCTGTTACACTCACAGAAACACAAACCACATCTTCCTTACTGTGACACATCCACAGACACCTACGTCACATTGTCACGTTTACTTGTCTGTTGACTGCACTGCACCACACTGCTGTTGTGGTCACGTTTACATTTAATTGTTTAATTTAATTCGGGACTTTTAATGGTTTATTCGAACAGTTCTTTTTCCTGAGTTGAATGGCTGTATAACATACACCGTAGGCCTATATGAGCTTTAAAACAAGAACTAGGAGCACAGGATTGTATTTATTTTGGATTTTCTCTTGTGCAAAACATGCCAGAATAAACAAATAGGAATAGTACTTTACAACCAACATTCGTTAAATCCACTAATGTTATGCTTCATCCATTCTAAAACCAGTTTTGATGTGTGTTGTCATGTTGTAACACTCAATTGTGTCAAAGTTTTAATTGTCTAGCTGTGTTTGAAGTGAATTTGAATAATTTGGAGGTAGTCCTACCAATACTCCCCCTTCACTATTCTGTCCAGTTGTAGGCTACCACTGGCAGAAAAATAGTAGCAGAGCATGACGTTACCACAACAACGCTTGACAGGTGGCGCTGTGTTATGAGGTTTGAAAGTCTCATAACCTCCAAAAATAGGCTACTTCTTGAGATAGTGGCCAAACAGCTCACAACACACTGAACAAGACCATTGCCCTGACATGAAAATGACAATGCACCCCTTTTTATGCCAAGGGCAGACTATTCTGTTCCCGAATTGTTGGATGAGTCGGTGGTGTGGCAAACGTGGTAGACTTGCGCCAGCACCAAAATAAAGTTACGCCCGTTTGTACGCCAAGCGCACGGACCCCAGTTTACCAAAAAGGGCCCATGATCTTGTAATCCACCCATCCATTTCCCTTTGTGTTTGTCCACATTAGGGTCATGGTGAGCTAGAGCTTATTCCAGTTGACTTTCGGCAATAGGCGAGTGTACACCCATTCACACTAGTGGTCAATTTAGAGTCTTCAGTTATCCCAAAAAGCATGTTTTTGAAAAGTTGGACGAAGTATGCAGAAAAAAAACACGGAAGAACAGAGAGAACATGCAAACTCCAAACAGGAAGACCCTAACCGAGGCTCAAACCCAGTATCTCTCGGGTGATGAGATGAGCGAACCACTATTTTCCTGTGACTTGCTGTTTTTGGAATCTGCAGTCAGGGGTAAATTACAAATCCTACAATTCTCCACCATAGATTGTTCATGATTTCCTTGGACTTTACCTTTGTTCTGAGTATTGGTCAAGCTAGTGGGTGGAAACGAATCCTATTTTTGCTCGCAAAAATGAAATATTGACAGAACTTTGCCTCTACATCCTTCAGTCACGGTTTTATACAGTATATGAATGAACTATCAATAAGCCTCTAGCGGCTGAAGCCAGAGGGCAGCCATCTTACATTGCCACTAACCGTAATAACTTCTGATATTGTTTTTGCTGAAAACAGTGTTATCAGTGCGTGTTTTATGCCAGGATTCCTGTATGGAGTAATGAGAGCCCCTCAACAAACGAACTCCACTGTTTGCATCGACCATTCAGAGTATATGATCTCAGTATCGTGAATTGTGACTGACTCAGGTGAGGTTTACATTTCACAGCAACTTTTGTCCCGTTGGCAGAGCTTGGCAGTCCGTCCCTGGGCCGAACCGGTCGGACACTCCGGCCCGGCCGGATGCCCATTTTTGGAGCGGAGGGGTGGGGGGTGACACATTTTTAAAAATGACTGGACTAAGCATGGCCGGAAGTGGATTTTAGTCCGGCCCACTAATCGACCCTCATGCGTGTGACGTGCTCGCGAGGCGGCCAAATTTAATCTCAGCCTACTCGGCGAAAGGCTTCCTTTTAGGCCGACAATGTTTATGAATATGGCCAGGGGGTCGCAGCCAGAAGGGTACCCAGGTCAAGGGTGGAGGGTCGCGGCCGGATGGGCAAAAAAGGGTCAAGTGCCCAGCTCTGCCCGTTGGGTTTTGTTTTCATTTCATTGTTGATGGCTCTGACAACATGATGGAAACGAATCTTTGAGTAGCTCTCAGCGATATAACTTGACAGAGAAATTTCTAAATCACATTCTTACTGATGAAATGTGCATGTAGTGCAGCCGTATGACATACAGCATAGCATTTCTGCCGCAAAGACATACAATAATGTGAAAACGCTAGAGAAATCACTGTATTCAAATTATGTGTGCTTAGCAGTATATGTACAGTATAATATATTTGAGCCTGTTTAAGCAATTTTGACCATGTGCAGAAAGAAGAAAAAAAAGCTAAACTAAATCATCAATATCTAAAAATATGAATAATAACATGTACGCTGTAAAATCATACCATGCTAGTTTAAATTGGTTATCGAAAGCTATAGAAAAGATCTGTGTGCGTATGTGTGTGAGTAAACACAACAAATGATGGTGACTATTGTCTTTTCTTTCTCAGTGAGTCCTAAAATAGGAAATCAATAACAACGACTAATTTGTTGATTCAGTTACCGCTTCTAGCTCCAAATTTACAACAATAGGTCGTTGTGCAGTTGTGTAATGTGCTCCCTAAAGGTCACTTGATATGACTAATGAGTTTGATGCTTGAATTGAAAAGGTGCTACTACACATCACTCACTCTGAGACATCTGATCTTCACATAGAAATGTCAATTTAGGTCACAGAATGCAAAACGAAAAAAAAAAAACATTCCAAGTCTCAAGAATGAGCTCATTTAGGTTTGGTGCAGCTCAGACAAGTTGGTTGGGGTGTCAGACATAGTCAATATATGTGGGCAGAAGTACTGAGACATCAAGCCAACATTATTTTTATGCCGCTTAGCCTCTTCAGTGTCGCAGGGAGCAAGAGTCTATCCCAGCTGACTTTGGCAGAAAGGCAAACTGCACTGGTCACCAGTCAATCACAGGGCAAATACTTACACAATTAATAAAGTAACAAGGGATTGGGATAGACCTCCTAACTCACTTTGAATATGATTCTTTGTTGCAGGAAGATATTTTGTACAATTCTTTATGGGATGGCTATACAGCTGTACAGTAGATGTAATAGCCAGTCGCTCCAATATGTTTGTCTACATTATTGGGACTCAGAGCACCATCCTCAGGTTTGACTTAGGGTTACCCATATATTCAAATACGGGCAGTGGAAAGCCCTGGACACTGAGTCATGTGCGTGGGAGGAAAGACGGGGATTCCAGCGACCTTTCGCTTCTGGGCTCCCTCCTCACAGAAAGGGAAAGAAAGAAAGAAAGAAAGAAAGAAAGAAAGAAAGAAAGAAAGAAAGAAAGAAAGAAAGAAAGAAAAAAACAAACAAAAAAACAAAGAAGAAAGAAAGAAAGAAGACACACATGGAGAGACAGACAAACAGACACAAACAAGCAACACTGTGCCAATTTCCTCATTTTGTGGTCAAACAGAATCAGAGAGCATGAATAAAAATGTAAAAAAAAAAAAAAAAGACAGAGAAGATATCTTCTTGTTCAGTCAAACACCAACAGTACATGTTATAGAGAAGCGCTTATCTATATAGGCCTACTGTACACCATCACTACATAACTGAAACATACTTTACAGAAATTGTGAGAAAACGTCAATTAAAATACTCATATATAGTGAGTAAGAGATTCGTAGTAATATCAACGATCATTGGTTGGTAATGAGTCACATTTTAGAAGTCAATTCACTGAAGAACATGAATGGAGAAAGTGACTAAAATGTACTCACCTTTGTCAAAGTGCATGTCGCTGGGGTCTTGGTCTTTGCTGGTAGAGGGATTGAACAACAGACTACCACCGGCGTGCAGATTTGTGATGTGTGACGTGTGCTTGTCTGAAGTCTGTCTGCCTTGTTGACTACTCGCCGCTGCCTGCATGTATACACACAGAACACACCGCCCATCCTCACCGCCCACACACGTGTGTGCGCGTGTTATCCGCGCCCTTTCTTGTGCGTGCGTGTGCCCGTGCGCGTACTTTTGTCTGCATGTGCGCTTATGCGTGTACTCCCCACAGACACTCTCAAAATATAATATACATTCTGAAATAAGACGACTGTAATGAACTATATAATAATAATAATAATAATCTGAATCGTAATAATCAGAAATAATGATAATAAAAGTTTCACCGTTGATAAAGTACAATAAGCCTCTGTCTTGAAGTAATAATAATGTATAAAAATAATGTAAAGAGCAAAACACATACAGTTACTTAATAGCACACGCTTAAATGGAGTTACAAAGATAAATGAAGTAATCATATACATAAACAAGGCAGCCAAACAAGGGGGCAATTTTACAAAGCAGGTTTAGTGAAAACCCAGAGTCTGCTAACCCTGAAATGAGGGAAACTCCGACTTTTACGTTTCAAAAAGGGAGGTAATTCAAACCAGAGAAGGGGTGACTAGTCGGTTTCAGAGAGAGAGAGAGATAACCTAAGCTCTTGGTCAGTAGTTACAGACTCTCTGAACCTAAGCTGGTCGGGACCAGGTTTATCGCAATAGACCTCGAGTTTCTCTCTGTCTTCACCCTCTTTCAGAGCCACACACTCCTTTTGATTTCCTCATTCCTTCAGTTCGCCCACTCGAGTTTTGTCGTAGCGTAATTTTGCCATCTGTCTTTAAAATTAAAAAAAAAAACGGAGTCAGTATATGAGAAGTCCATTAGGCACAGTATCACTGATAAAGGTTTGTTGAATATTCACTCAATTTTATCTCTTCAACGTGGATGCACGAAATACAATCATCTGAATCCGGATACATTTTTAAGTAGACTATATATCTACTTAAAAAATGTATCTGGCTCCAGATCATTTTATTTTGTGCAACCACCTGACGAAATACAGTATAATTGAGTAAATTCAACCATAATTTTTTTTCAGTGTACCTCCTTGGATTTATGCAAAAATGAAACGCGGCACAATACCTTTGTGTATTTCAGTAACACACAAACAAAACAGAGCTCTAGTAAGATTTTCAAATATGAAAAGGCCAATGTGTGGAATTCAGTACCTAGTGGTATCTACTGGTCAACTAGTAGAATGCAATGACCTAAAATGGGCACCCGAAAGACCACACGCCTACCAACATTTTCTTCAGCAGAGGTGCAAGCAAGATGTCATCACAAACAGCTTCTATTGCCTCAAGTCATGAAGTAAGTGTATTGCATTCTTTACACATGCAGTAGTAATGATGCTTAGGAATTATGTTCGCTAAGTTTGTCTCCTTCGAGTATCCGTAGCACAAAGATGGCAGCGAAACATGGCAGCCTCCTGTAGTGGAGGCGCGCCCTATGTGATATAATTAGATGTTACTTCACCTATGATTATATAAAAATAATTACGCTGATGTGTTAGAGCATTTTTTTTGCATATTGTTGAAATGAATAGTGTTTTTTTTTACACATTGTCTCTTTAAGTTTTGATGAAATAATTATTATTATTATAATAATTATTTTTTTTTGTTGCTGTTGTTGTTTTCATCACTGTATTAATTTGTGTTTTAACACACACAGAACAAACTCCTCTCCTGTATTTTTTATTTAATTTGATCATTGTTAAAGAAGGAGAAAGAAAAAAAAAACACTCACGGTCTCCTTAAAAAACAGTCAGATGATACGAAATCCCAGTGATAAATTTATGAAATTATGATTGATCAATAATAAAATGGTAACAGATTGTAAAAACGAATTTCAGAGTTTCAGAAGTGATAATCCTAGTCGAAAACAATGTTTTTTTTAAGAGTTGTGTTCATGGGCAGTATGTAAGTTAAATAAAAGAAGGAAACTACTTTATATGTAAAACGTCTTTTATTTCATTGTGCCAAGTTGTCAAAGTAGGTATCTATATAAATGACATGTTTTAAAACGCAGTGGTTTTAGAACGCTGGGTAGTACCGAATCAGATTTTTTAAAAATGTTTAAAGGATCCTTAATTGTGCCAAATGTCTGAGGTCCGGGCGTCTCTAACCCTAACTGCAGCATTTGATATTGTGTACCACAGTGCCACATTATCTTAGTGGCTATGCTATAGCACCTTGTGGGCAGTAGTGGCAGCGCTCTGGATGTGGTCTTACACAGTACTACACAGTACCACTAGTGTGACATTAAAATGCAGTGGGTTACCTCAATGTTCATTAAAAAATAATAATCTAATAAATGCAGGCTTTATTCCTAAAATGTATATTTGTTATTGTAATCCACTGTAATACATGCACAGTTTGAACATTAACACTGGGAAAATGGGGGAGGGGCATTTAATTAATAATTCAATGAATATGTAATGCACATACGTGTAAAATAGAAAATTACACCTAAATAGATGTTGAATTGGGTAAAAACAGCTCTCAAATATAAAATGTGAATGTGAGTACAGTATGCTTCCTTTGGCACACAAAGCAGCACACTAGTACAATACAGTAAAAGTGATGTGTGAATTCTTGAATGGACAGCGCCCTCCGCTGTTAAGAAAGGGATTTTCAACTCGGATGTACGTCGTGCCAAAAGAGGGCGGGAGCCAATCTTTCGTGGCAGGAAAGTCAAATGAAGAGCCGCAATTTAAGTCACATCATCGTCTGCGGATTCGTGGCACGTTTCCACATGCGGGTAAGAGCATAGAAATTTGCCCATCCATATAAAAGTGTTTGACGGCAGCACGTCATTGTGACAATAATAGCTCATTTGTCATGCTCATCAAGAGAGTTATAATTGTAAATTTAAACCAATGAACAAATACTATAAATAATTAATTACTATACTTATATTATATTATATATTTATTATATTATTTTATATATAATGTATCCATGCATAACATGCGTTACAGTCACCTCCGAAGGTATTGGCACACGTGCATGCGACTTGTATCTGATTTTTTATGACAGTCTGAACGGCTCAATTCCGATTTTTTCATATGCGACCTGGGTCGCTTTCATAGGTAGTCCTAGATCGGATACGTATCCGATCTTTTCCAATGCGTTCGCGGTCTGAACGGCCAGGTCGCATCTATCCGACATTGACGTCATCCGGAGCCCAAAATGCGCTACACGCAGGCAACAGGCAACAACTGCTGGCAACAGGGGGATCGAATCTGCAAAGTTGTTTTGAGTAACACTATTGACTTTATATTTTACTTTAATTTAATCCCACTTGAAACATGAAGCATAAAGTTGTCATCTATCTATCTATCTATCTATCTATCTATCTATCTATCTATCTATCTATCTATCTATCTATCTATCTATCTATCTATCTATCTATCTATCTATCCATCCATCCATCCATCCATCCATCCATCCATCCATCCATCCATCCATCCATCCATCCATCCATCCATCTATCTATCTATCTATCTATCTATCTATCTATCTATCTATCTATCTATCTATCTATCTATCTATCTACCTATCTATCTATCTATCTATCTATCTACCTATCTATCTATCTATCTTTTTATTTGCTTAATTATTTTGTCTTTCAGAAAATCCACAGCGCAGGGACAATGTCATGCAGCAAAGTATTTGTCCTGTTATTCTCTGTAATTTGCAGTAAGTATCATTTTAGTTTCTTTCTTGTGAGTTAGGTTTATACAGGAAGCAAAACCACAAGTAAATTTCAGTACGGAAATAATGACTATGCCAAAAGGTAAACTCCAAACGTAGAGGCATTATAAATCTGACATGTTTCTTTTTCTCTGTTAAAGACGGGAGTGTGGCACTTAAAGGTAAGTTAACATGAGAGGGCAAACACAACTAAGCAGGACACTCACCAGCCAAAATATTAGGTACACCTGCACAGTCTAATGTAAGGTTTCCCAACCGTATAGTCAGGACCAGTGGTGGACAGTAAAGGAAGTAAATTTACTTAAAGAGGAAATCAACCCAAACATATTTTTTTCAAGAATATGTTCCCAGCAGGCCCACGAGTTGAAACACAGCATTCTATTTAATATAGCTTTTGTGGAATATGAGTTCAAGCAGAAGTCAACCCAAACATATTTTTTTCAAGAATATGTTCACAGCAGGCCCACTAGTTGAAACACGGCATTGTGATTAATTTTGCCTTTGTGGAATATAAATTAAGCAGCAAAATGCACTTGTTTTTAGCCATCTCTGGGGGCAGCCATTTTGTCTTCTGTCGACTGAAAATGAAATCACAAATGCTCACAACGACCAATCACGGCTGACCTGTTTTCTGAATCTGAGCCATGATTGGTCATTGTGATCAGTTGTGATTTCATTTTCAGTCAACAGAAGACAAAATGGCCTCCCCCGGAGAAGGCTAAAAATTAGTGGATTAGCACTTATTCCACAAACACAATATTTATCAGAATGCCCTGTTTCAACTAGTAGGCTTGTATAGAGCATATTCTTGGAAAAAAAAATGTCTGCGTTGACACTCACATTTAAGCAGCAAAATCCACCCCTTTTTAGCCATCTCAGGGGGCTGCCATTTTGTTACTTTTGTTGACTGAAAACAACATCACAACTGCTCAGGGCTCAGGTAACAACCAATCACGGCTCAGATTCAGAAAACAGGTCAGCTGTGATTGGTCGTTACCTGAGCCCTGAGACACTGATGCCATTTTCAGTCGACAGAAGTGACAAAATGGCTGCCTCCTGAGATGGCTGAAAACGGGTGGATTAACTCTTATTCCACAAACGCAATATTTATCAGAATTGATCAGAATGCCTTGTTTCAACTAGTGGGCTTGCATAGAACATTATGGACAAAAAAAATATTCGACAATTCGACACCACAGCAAACTGGACCACAATAAGCATAGTGTTAAATGAATACCCCTCTGATCAGGCTTGATTCAATTTTTCCAGCTTTCGCTTTTGCGCCCACTCACCATGTGTTATGTGTCGTCTACCCACCAGACATCCCTGTGTCATGCTACAAAATTGAGCCTGGCATGCTGGCAGGTATTATAAGTGCAGATGTACTGTTGACCCTCATCATCGTCACCATCACTTATCGATATGCCAGCATTCAGCGTAGCAAAAATCACAAGCGCAGAGAAAAGAGTAAGGCTATCGTGCAATATACGTGTTTCGTGTGTGTGCGTGCGTGTGTGTGCATGTACTTGTTTCTGCTAAAGATGATTAATTCCATTCCCCGTTTCCATGTGACATCTCTCGACAGACGACCACAAAGTGTATATGAATGTCCGGGCCTCGAAGAAGACCTGACTATTAGGATGATTTTTTTTCCCCCCCAGACATATCATAGTTTAACTTTAACTTGAAACAAAACAAAACAAACAAACAAAAAGTTGAGCTACTTTTTAAATTTTCATCCTGAAATCATGAAAAGCACTGTTATGTTCAAGCATCAAGTTTGGATATACTCACTTATGGATCTTTGGCTCACATTGAAAGAAAATCAAAGAAGTGTTTTGAAAAAGTAATTATAATTATGTGGTAATGATACTAAGATCCGATTGTAATTTATGAGAATATAGTCATAATTTTTCTAAGGAATATGACTGTTCAAAGGACTAAACAACTTCACCTTTTTTTTTTACTTTAGGAAATTATATCATTTCCCCCTAATATTACGACTTGGTTCTCATAATACTGTATTACAAAAAAAATTATTATGTTTTGACTTTATTCTGATAAAATGACATGTTTTTCTCATTTTATTGGTTTATTTTCATAATGTTGTGAGTTTATTATTTAGAAATTAGAATGTATCTTATAATATTGTGACTCTTCTCATATTTTAACCCCCCCATGTTTTGACTTCATTCTTATAAACATTACACTTCATTTCCAACATTATGACTTAATTGCCATAGAATTCCAACATTATGACTTAATTGTCATAGAATTACAATATAGGCCTATACATGTGCTATCTGCACATTGTACATCCGTCTGTCTATCCATTATTCACATTTTCCAGATACTCTATACAAAGCAAATAAATAAGTGAAATGTTATGTTAAACCTGCAATAAATGAGGAGACGCACCAATAGCTTCTGTTAATGGACGCCCTCCTGCTCCTCCAAACATAATCACATGTCCACATGTAAGCCTCACTTCTTCATCTGCCTCATCGTCTTCCTCTGGAACATCACTGCTGATCAACAACATCTCCTTCATGGATGAGAGGGAACACAGCATGAAGGACACATTTTGTATTGCGGGTTCACCAGTTGGTGAGTGCTGTGCTACATCCTTCTCTACTGTATTTGTGCAATACCTTGATCATAAACTTTGTCTTGCAGGCTCTGGAGCATAACGAAGTACATGTGTTTTATTTTAGTCAGATTGATGTTTTACTTTATATTTCAGTTATGTCCTTGGGTCTTTGGTAGAAATTGGCTCTTGTTATCTCATCAGCATGCAGTCTAGGCCCTGATAGACCAAACCGACGTCGGAGGTCGTGAAGCGTCGTGGCGTCTGAATGCGCCGTCTGTTTGGTGTAGTGGCCACCGTCATAGTGTCGTAACCCGTCTGTAAGCGTCTTGGGGGCGGTTGCGCATGTTGAATCGGCGTCGCCAGTCGTGACATTTGGTCACTCTGTCCTGGGCTGCTCCCTGGACTCTGTGGACTCGGTGGGTGACAGGAGGATGTTGGTCAAGCTGTCATCAATGCTGGACAACCCGGACCACCCCCTCCAGGGCACCCTAACAGCACCTCCACAGCTCCTTCCGTGACAGACTGTGACACCCTCGCTGTGCAAAGGAGAGATTCCGCCGCTCTTTCTTGCCTGCTGCTGTCAGACTCTTTAACAAGAACATTGTGTAGTCTCTACAAACTGGCGGACATTAGTGCAATCGTGCAGTCCTGCACCTGAGCTTATATCGTGCAATACCCAACATTCCCCACTACTGTAATACCGTGCAATCCTCAACATTCCCTACTACTGTTAGTCTAGTTTTATTTTTATCCAGTGCTGTTCCTTACATTTCACTACAGCACTGCAGCACTGTCACTTAGAGTATTTTTCCTCTGTACTATGTACAGGCTAAAATGAGTGTTCCTCATACTTTTTATGTAGATGTATGTTGGTGTGTATATACATGTGTATATACACATGTTTCTGCGTATATTTACATAGGTTTGATCCTGAATGTTTGCCGTTAATGTTATACATTAATGGCTACATTATGCCGCCGTCCCTGTGTTACCTATATCTTTGCTGCTGTGACACTGAAAATTTCCCCACTGTGGGATCAATAAAGGCCTTCTTATCTTATCGACTTATCTAACAACAAAAATACATGTACAACCAGAACCAGAAGAGATAACCGAATCCCCCTATCAGGTGAAGTGTAATTTCATTTTCTTTATCATTAAAACAAAAGAAAAGAAAATGACAGCATATTAATGTGCTTTCGTTTTGTAGGAGCCTGGAATTCAATCAGATGTGTATCGTGAACTTCAACATTTTTTTTCCAATTCCACATTCCATTGCATTAACTTCATACATTGTTCAATAGTGTACTGCTATTTATCATTTCTGGTTTTGCTCTTATATATGTGGGACAATTAAAGTTTATTTATTACAAATAATACCAATCTATATTAAGTAACTAAAGAGAGACACTAAATGAAAAGAAAGCAAATCTTGAACCATTTTGTCTCTTATGCTTTTATTTGTCAGGCAGTTTGCTTTTTTTCAAGATTATTGAAAAGATATAAAAACAAAATATATCAAGGTAAAAAAAATCATCAAAATTGTCCCCTTGGTTTACACCTTTTTTATACATAACACTTGTAGGCAAAACAGAAAGGAATCAAAAGTAAATTTTGTCCATTTTTGTCTTCCTTATTCTTTGTACTACTACCAAATTTCTACCTTTTTAGAGACTACTGTCACACAAGTTATTAAGATTTTAAAAAATCAGTAAAACCATTTCTGAAGACAAGAAAATATAACAAAAGTCATCAACTTTAGTTCACTCGGCCACCTGCAGTGCAGTGCCCACTCAGTGATGGTGTGAATGTGAGCGTGGATGCTTGTCTTTCTCCATATGTGCCCTGTGATTGGCTGGCAACCAGTCCTGGGTGAAGTCTGCCTTTTGTCCAAAGTCAGCTGGGAGAGGCTCGGACTCCCCGCAACCCTGTGCCTGAAGAGGATAATCCAGAAAATCAGTTTATAATTTCCGTGTATTATCTGTGTTTCGCAAAATTTAATTGTTGGTTCCATTGAATTTGAACTTTTTTCCTCTCTTGGTGACTTGAAAAGCACGAAATAAGTACTAATCTAAATTGGGGTAACTTTGGAATCAGCTGACCCGCTGACTGTGTGTCAACCGGTGGGTGCGACTTAGTCAACAAAAGATGGGAACAATTGCAGTCAACACTGCATTCATAAAAGTTGAATGACGAGCAACCTGTACAAAAATAAAACGCCAAGGGGTTGAATTCAAAATATGTCACAGAGTTAGTTGAAGAAAGAGGAATGTTCCCATCAGAATGCTTTAGTCTTGACTGCAATAGCTAAAACATACAGAACACACATTTCATTATTCATCCATCCATTATCTGTACCGCTTCTCCTCACAAGGGTCGCGGGGCGTGCTGGAGCCTATCCCAGCTGTCTTCGGGCAGTAGGCGGGGGACACCCTGAATTGGTTGCCAGCCAATCGCAGGGCACACAAAGACAAACATCCGCACTCACAATCACACCTAGGGGCAATTTAGACAGTCCAATCAACTTACCATGCATGTTTTTGGAATGTAGGAGGAAACCGGAGTACCCGGAGAAAACCCACGCAGGCACGGGGAGAACATGCAAACTCCACACAGGGAGGCCGGAGCCGGGATCGAAGCCACGACCTCTGAACTGTGAAGCGGACGTGCTAACCAGTCGAACACCGTGCCGCCCCACACGTTCATTATTCAAAAGATATACTCTAATAACAGCATTAATTAAAAGGCATTCACATTGACTTACCGAATGGATGTGCTTCAGAGCTGACAAATTCTCTGGTTTCTGAAAGGATATTTGAGATAAAGTGCTCAGATTCTTCACACCGCGAGCAGGCTTCTGCTATTGCCTTCTGCTATTGCCTTCTGTGACATTTAAACTCACCGTCATCGTCTATTACGCCGACGACCGCGGCAGGTCTCGTCTCCAAACTGTCCTGGTCCCCCAGTTGTCTGCTCGTATCCAACGGGTGGGCCTCTTCAGCGGATGCTTTCCTCTGGACACTGCCGCTTAGGACAGACACCATGCTTGGCACATGAACACCATCAGTTATGTCCTCCTCACTGTTTAAATCAGTGTCTTCTCCACTTTGTTGATCTTGAGCTCGTCTCCTGCTCACAAGTGTTGCTCCCATTTGACTGTGAGGTGGAGCTTTATCTTCTTTCTTTGTTTGAGGAGTCTCATCGCTGTCAATGTCTTTGAAAGCATTGACAAAATGTTGATTTCACAATCTAAACTCTTATAATAACGATTGTATTTTAACTGAGAGCATAGGGCCACAATGGGAAGGAGAAATCCCTGTAAACTATTGGAAACTTCACAGAGACCTTGGACATGCAGTCAATGATTCACTGGCTGTTTGTTTGTTTTGTTTTTTTCAAATAAGTAATAGTTTAATACCATACAACATCTACAAATCCAATTATGTAATTATTTTTAACTAAGATGCATCCTTTAAGTTTCTTTTCCCGTGTTTATTAATTTCATTTATGTTCATCGTTTCAGATTAACATGCAATTTTGTATTTTCTACATATTAGAATTCCCCTGTTAATTAAATTCTCAAGGAAAGTTTCCAACTTTTTTTTTACTAAATGAGTGAAGTTTACACAGCGTAAATCACACCTGTCAATTTACACGTTTTCCCCGTATTTTATACGTTTTTTGATCATTTCAAATTGTGTACGCCAAATAACAATTATACGGGGGGAAAAAAAATTAAAAACTCGTTTTTTGTTAGACTGATCTCGTCTTGCTCATTTCGGCTCTAATACGTCTTGCTCATTTCGGCTCGTCCGTTAACGATTGCGGCTGTAAACTGTCGACTTTCACGAGCATAGCGTTCCCCCCGCATAGCATAGCGATCAATACTGTGTAAGATTATATAGAGATACTTTGTAAGATTATATACAGAAATGTACGGACTAATTACAACTTCTGTAAGATTCAGCACAGCCCGGAGTTGACAGGTATGGTAAATATTTAATAATTATTAAAACTGTACCTTTGCTTTCCCCTCCAAGGTTTCCATCGGATACTTCTGGTTCTGCAATATGAATTATTATTACTACTCATTTGATCTGAAGTCCAGAATATAGCAATAGTTGTTTTCAAAATTGAAAAAAAAAAATTGTTACTTCACACCATCACCTGCAATTGTGTCTTGGTTGGCACTCTCAAAAGACTGATCCTCTGAAAGATCTGTGAATGATCGTTGAAAACAATGAATACATAAGTCAAGTGGATCATGGTACCCGTTTTTGTATTCCATTCCTACTGATCCATAAAGAGTAGAAATACTTTATACTTTATATACACACTATATCGTACAGTACCTTGAGAATCTTGTTCTTTCTCTGCTCCACTCGGAGGGTTTCTGTGTGCTGCAAAAAAAGATGACTTATTAACTTTTTTTTTTAATCATCATATCAACGGTATAACAAAATAATGATCAAACATATACTCTGTTTTGATTTTGCTTAGCTGTGTGAAACAAATCTAATAAATAAATGAATATTATGTATTATAGAATATATTCTTTTGACCTTCTTATCATTTGTTATTATTTATTTTTATTTTTATCAGCTGTTGATTACTCTCGGTGTCCGCAGACCT
Source organism: Filicampus tigris (assembly GCF_054856515.1). Taxonomy (NCBI): domain Eukaryota; kingdom Metazoa; phylum Chordata; class Actinopteri; order Syngnathiformes; family Syngnathidae; genus Filicampus; species Filicampus tigris. The sequence continues at coordinate 14,202,205 of NC_141224.1, forward strand.
GTCATACTTGCAGCTATGGTCTTTCCCGTGGTTGTGCAGAGGGCATCTACAACAACAGCAGTGAACATTTGATGTTTAGTGTTATGTTTAAGGGATTCAAAACACTGCATAATATCAAACACTGATTGTGGAGATGGGGAGACGAAGGAAAGTCAAGTCTCTTTTTCTCTCCACACAAACCTGGACTTTTCACTTAGCAAGCAACAAGCTACTGCCTTACAACCCTTTGATCATTCCTTTAATCCAGCAGTGTCATACTCCCACCACTCCCTGAGATAGAGGTCCTTGGTGAATGTCTATCTATCCCTTGCGGGTCACCGCAGCACAATAAAATAAAGCATGACATTAACTGTTATACTGTGAAAAATCTGGTATGAATATTCTCACCGTTCAGAAAGCTGATTACATTTTCTCTTTGTGCTACAAAAAAACCACAAGAAAGAGTTATTGTATTGCAAGAAAAGTTAGCAACTGAATGCTCATAATGGCTTACCCCTGATTGGAGCGGCTGTCACAAGAGGAAGGAGCATCAGCCAACATATGAAACTGAAAATAATAAGAGGTTGAAGTTTTGGTGAAAGTTCAATTTAGTGACATTTCCTGCCAGAAAATAGAACATTAAGATATGAAAACTCACAGCCTCATTGTTGATATCAGTGTCCAGCATCCACTGTGAGGAGTCAGGATTGCAACTGAGGCTTTTTATTGAAGGCATCTTGTCCTCCTCCCGCAGGCCTTTGACCTTTAATGAGAGATTCTGATCTGACTCCATTATCCTTCTTTGACAGTGTGGGAGCAAAGAAGAGCTTGAAAAGTTGACAAAGCTCTATTCACGGTATCAATCCAGTGTCTTGTCTTGAGTGGTCATATGTGGATAATTATCTCGGGGAAATGCCCCCGGCTGTTTTTTTCCCCACCAAAGTATCGTTTTAACAAAATGCAGGCCTGACTGCATTTATTGTTCCTTGTTACTGCTACAGTTTCACTATTGTAAACAGATGTGACCACTGCCAAAACAAAGGTCTTCTTCACAGGTAACTTAATGGACATTGAACACTTGTGGGAAATTGAAAAGTTAAAATACTTTTAAACTTTACTTAACTACATTTTCAGGTATCTGTACTTTGCTTGAGTATTAGGTTTTCAACCAATGTTTTACTTATAGCCCCTACATTTAAAACAGATATCTTCTTAACAGGTTTGTCACTTTTTTCAACCTGCATGGATAGTCGACACGACATCAAGAAAACAAAGAGAGAGAGGTACACAGCTGTTGATCTTGATTAACCTAGATTGTAGCGAGTTACGAACGAGGCAGAAAAAACAGGGACAGCGGCAAAATTAATGGAGGAACATGAACCAGGGGAGAATTAACAATAATGACACAACAGTGGGGAATATATTGTCAGGTGTACTTATTCCACTGTTATTATTAGCAAATTTAGCATTTTTTGTTAGCCATTTCACAGCATTAGCAAAGCTATGGGAACCCATTTTTCTTCTCGATGCAAGTTAATAAAAGAGGGAAACTATTGTGTGCAATTTTATTTTGTTGTTGTGCCAATTATCAAAATGGATATACTGTATATAACTTATGGTAAAAATGTATTTTTACTGTTGTAACTGATTACATTTCATAGTGTGTACTTTGTTTCGTTCACTTTCTACTTTTACCTGAGTTTCTTTACACTTTAAGTGTCTGTACAGAGGGTGAGCCTACTTTTGACACTTGTGTTTGGAACTGTAGTAAAAAGTCATTACTTTATTCCTTTTGTAGTTAAGTACGTAGTCTGTAGTCTGTACCCGTACTTTTTCACTTTTATACACCTACTTGTACTTTTTCTGTACTCTACTGTTTTTTTCTTTCTTTCTTTCTTTCTTTCTTTCTTTCTTTCTTTCTTTCTTTCTTTCTTTCTTTCTTTCTTTTTAACACATGTATATGTCCTTTCAGTTATTAACAGTGTGAGTACTTTTTCCACCTCTGCGATAGTGACATCTATTTCAGTATTCAAACTCTTGGTGACCCTTTTTGTGCAGAGCTTTTTCTCAGGTAAAATAGGTACCTTGGCTCAATAAAGTTTGGGAAATACTGGTTAAATGAAGTTGTATATTATCCCTTGTAGAACATTCTAAAAATGTGGCCAAGTGAAGAGGGAATATTCTGATCACCTTCAGTGCGACCTGTTGTTGGCGGATACATCCCCCTAAAGTCGTGGGAAAAAGAAAAGGGAGAGCGCCCCCTGGCGCCAACGGCGCCCGAGCTAAGCTCCTGATCCCAAGCATCGCCATATTGATGTCCCAGCAACGCTGAGAGGTAATCGTTTTTGACCACGAATCGTCGTACGTTTGTGACCACCGTTGACCGTTCCACATTCGAGGGGCGGCGGGGACCACGTAGCGCAGTCTCGCTACCTCTCTGCGGCCACATTCGTCTTTGCGGGGTGTGTTTTTAAGGCGTTGTCAGCCAGTCGCCTCGCCATCCAAGCAGGCTATTCACTCCCCCATGAGCCTGTTAGCTTAGCACTTTTTAGCTCTAGGAAATACATTTTTTCGAAGCTTCTGGCTCGGCTAAACATAAATGATAATCATATAGATCGGCGATTAGCCCATCCCGTTGCTAAAAATGGAATTTGTCGCGGGCTCGCGTCCTTGTGGCGTTGGCAGGTTCTGTTAAGTGTGACTTGCAACCGGCTTTAGCCTCTACACTTGACGAGCTAATGCTAACTCGTTAGCAGCCCGGCCAGCTAGCCGGCTTGCCCCGCGTAGCTAAGCTAACGTTAGCTCCTTCGCTGCATTGCACTTGTGCAGGCCGTTGAAGAAGGGGTTCTGGCGTTCACCCGCCGCGTTCGTTAAAGCGTGAAGCGGGCAAATTGGCCACATCCCCACGAAGCTCTTTGACACCTGATCACAGCATTCGGGTGGATTGATTGCTTGGTTACATCAAAGATATTTAGTCGTATGAACCATAATGGATGGCGTGCGTTAGCATAGTTTCCCTCATTGACAGCATTGATTGGAATCAACCTACTTTCTTTTTTCCCCTTACAGGAGGTATTGTCTGATTGTTGCCCCCAGTGATGACTGTATTGAACCCCGTATGTCCTGATTAAACTGGTTGGATGCCCCCACTTAACAGCCAGGTGAATTTACAGTATTGTACATCTATTTGTAATCTAACAAGTTATAGCCTTGTAATGCATTTACATAAGAAAATGTAGACTTGTTTTCTTTGTACTGAAAACTAGCCAAAGTCACTCTGTGCTATGTAAACTATAAATTTAAAATGTGTCTTGCAATATTTCCTTGCCAGCGTAGCTCTCGAACTTTAGAGGCCTCTCAACCAATCTCGTTCCAATTCATCTGTCACTATCTTCCTGGAGGAAACCTCCCAGGTATTGTGTCATCTTTTACGCAGTGAGAAAATATTCCAAATATGTAGATGCAATCTTCTACTGTATTTGTTGAGGGAGTGTACATTTCTAAGACCTTGTTTCTGTTTGGTTTGTTGTAGGAGTTTTCGAGAAGATTTTGTGTAGAATATGTCTGGCCCTGTTCCAAGCCGCTCTCGAGTTTACCCCGATGTAAACACACAGAGACCTCGAGAATACTGGGACTATGAGTCCCATGTTGTTGAGTGGGGGTAAGGCGAATACGCGTTGTGAAATATTTGGCAATTGTTTCATGTCATTAATTTCTACATTGTCACCTTGCAGAAACCAGGACGACTATCAACTAGTCAGAAAACTCGGTCGAGGCAAATATAGTGAGGTGTTCGAAGCTATAAACATCACAAACAATGAAAAAGTGGTTGTTAAAATACTAAAGGTATGCCACGCATCAGGATTTGGACTAGCGCTATAGCAAAATATGTGTGACTGTTTTGAAATTCCATCATTGTTCCTCTCCTCTGTCTTTTGAAAGCCGGTGAAAAAAAAGAAAATCAAGAGAGAAATAAAGATCCTGGAGAACCTCCGGGGCGGCCCAAATATCATCTCACTGTTAGATATTGTCAAGGATCCCGTGGTATGTATTTGCATTCATCTCAGTACTGTGGGACCTCCAAGGTCCACCACAATGGGTTGTGTGACACCATCACCAGTTTGGTCAACTTCCAAAGCCAAAATTACCAATGAAATTTGGAATAATTGGTTTGACAGTCCAAACTTTTGGCATCATAAAACCTTGATTTAGTGGACTGATAATGTTTTAATTGACATCTTAACATTATTAACTCTCCTAAGTATAAAAGTTAACTATTACAGTATGAAATCTTGGCAAGAACACTTAACCTCAATGTCGAGGGGTAATTAACTCTGCATCGCTGATGTTACTATATGCCTCTAATGATTTTCACATTGTCACCCACTAATGCAAATAGTTCAAACATTACACGCATCGCCCTTATCACGCATACGTGAACACAAGTGATATGGTGGCTAGTGTAAGAAGCTAACAACAGTATACCCATGGAAGGTATACAGGTACTCACTTTTCCATGTACGAGGTGTTTGTGGTATACGAGTTGCGTTCCTCTGGCGGCAATGTAATCCGAATTTGTACTGAAGTCGGAATGCGCTGTAGTCTATTTCTAACCTACGCTACTGCAGTAGTATAGTCATTAGTCATAGTAAGCTTGTTCATTGCGCACTGTTGAGAATGTCAGAATCTCATCACTTTGTATGTCAGGACTGTCATAAACCAAAGACCCACTTTACACACGCATAATAGGGCTGACCGATTTTGTAATATATTCTAATTGTAATGTTTCCTCTATTGAGATTTATTATGCTTCTCCCCCAACATCATTTTCTAATGTATTTTTAAAGTACTTATAAGAAACAATGTCATATCTACTATATCGTATAGGATGTAAAAATAAAAGCTAATGTAGAAATGCATACTGAAGACGGTACTTTTTTTTGATACGCATTGGGGTTGATACTACCGAGCACCGATTCACATGAAATTAAATGGTACCATGTTTCGGTTCTGAAGCCCATCTTTCTAAGTGGTGATTGTGAGTGGAAGAGGTGCGTTTTTATTGCGATTTTCCATGGTGCATATGAATGCAGCAGTGCACGCACATCACCGTAAAGACGTCACCCACTCACTCAAGCTTTTACTCAGGCTAAACATTTAGTTCGGAAGCGAGTGAAACTGAAGTATATTGTAACCGTACAATACAGTTTTATTTATATAGCTCATTTTATAACAGCTAGCGCTGTAACAAAGCACTTTACATACAAACAACAAAATAGCCATAATACAACAAATGGAATCAATAAATTAACATAAAACACTGTATACAATAGACACCATAAAAGAGCTGAAAATTTCAGGTCGGATAAAAAGCCAGGGAATAGACTTCAGCCGGGTTTTAAAAGTGGACCGAGAGGGGCCTTGCCTCACTTCCAATGGGAGGTCATTCCAAACGGAAGGACCAGCAGCCGAAAAGGCTCGATTCCCTCTGGGGCTCCGCTTGGTCCTCGGCACCTCGAGCATGGCGAAGCCTCGCACTTCCTTGGTTGAGCGTGGTGGGTGGACTTTCCGGTGTTGACGCCAGAGGGTGGCTGGCGATGTGTCCGGGTCGCCGCAATCAGTGTAGGGCTGAAAGGGAGGATGCCGCCGTCCGGGGGCACCATCCTCTCAGCCATCCGTGTGGGGAGCCCGGCCACGTCACCCGCCTCTGTCTGACGCTTGCACAGGTGTGGGGGAGGGTCCGTCTTCCAGACTGTATCAAATTATGCTGGGAGGTGTGCGGCAACTTATGTTCACCACGGCAACATAATTCTGCCACACAAGTGTGTCTTGAACGTAATCATACAGAGTGGCCCCTGGTTTGCTTGCGTGGATTCACCCATTCATGTATATTTATTTATTTATTTTCATTTTTGGGCTGGAGCCAACCCCAGTATTTCATGTAAATCGAATATTGAATGTTATCTGTTTTTTTGTTTGTTTGTTTGTTTTTTAAGAATTTGGGGCGCTTTTTGTATGTTTGTTCTTACCAATGGCCATCAGTTGTCTGCAGATTTTTCCTAATTGTGTTTTTTTTTTCTTTTTTTGCTAAGCCCTAAATTTAGCGGCGCTTCACTTTCTTCCCCAAACTAAAGTGCAGATTAGAACAATAATGTAATGTAGCTTGATCACTTCAACTCATCCAACTTCATGTTTCATGGAACATGATATGTAAATGTGGACTGCACTTCTTGAAAACGTATCATCCTGACCAATAGATAAATAAAATGTATACAATACACATAAAAATTCAAGCGTACTGATCGCCAGTCAGTAACTTCATACATGGAAAAGTGTTGCCGAAGTAAGATTATATATCCTTATATGACATAAGATCTTCCGATTTGAAAAACTGATAAGCCGCCAGCAGGCACTGCAGGTGGCGGCATAACCTCAACGATTAAATGAGGAGTCACGTCATCTTGTCCTCAGGGCGCTGCCATTTTCAAATCATTTGACCGGGGGATTCGTTTTGATTAGTCACGGCTAACGATTGACACAGGCTGTCGTGCCGGTGTGTGTGCTTATAAAAGTTAGCCCTTTTATTTTACATGGTGGCTCACATGTGGCATGTCTATTAGCACAGACAGTTCGTGTTTGTCACTCACACTGTCCTGCCCTCCAACATAAGATGGCAGCTATAAGTCACTGGAATAGAGAGAGGAACAAAGATATATGTTATCAATAAACGGAATAATTTCTCGCTTCACCAATGACCACTGATAATTTCTCACTTTCGTTTACCACTGCATGCTGGTTGGGAATCACCACCCTCCAGACTGCTAGAAAATACAAAGACTGCACATAAAAAATTAAGTAAACTACAAGCGAACTAGGTGTTAGTTTATCTGGTAATTGTAGTTGCCCCTGAAAAAAAAATAGTATCCCCTGCCGCGGGAGTGCACATGCATTGAGTGAAAGCGGTGCGACATCGCTTGATTTCAATTAATTTTTTTATTTTTTATAAAGACATGAAGAACACACTTTTGTGTTTTTTGATTTTCTGTTTTATAAACAAGGTTTTGCAAAAAAAGACAAAAAAATGCATTCAACCATCATTATCTGCGTGGAGAATTAAAAGAAGGCAAGTACTGTACTCCCTCACATTCGGTGAGAGATGAGGTGCGTTCACTGACCACTCACAGAGTAGGACATCTCAAAAACACAGAAAAAACTCAGTCAGTGCATGTGAAAACATTTTATAATTTATTTGACACACCAGAATCAGAATAGCTGCATGTCAACTTTTAAATTGCAGTGGCGGGGGATGCAATTTTTTCAAGGGTAACTACATTGCGACACCACCGCCCTCCCCAGCGACTTCATTACTATTTACTCTTTCATGGACAGTGCGCACAGAAGTCAGCTTTAGGATGGCATCATGAATGAGACGCGGCAGCCACATGGAGAGAGGCAGGGTTTTAGTGAGCCAGGCATCTTCTAGATTAGAAAAATAGCCACCAAAGTAATTCATATTTCATAAGAAATTACATCGCCATTGTGCCAGAGGTACTACATGATCATATACAGTACATGCCTGTAGTTAATTGTGAAACGCTTAAAATAGCATGATACTGTGCCAACACTTAATGGATCACGATGTGCATGTATTCACGTGGCAATTTTTTATTTTTATTTTTTGCAGTCCCGCACCCCTGCTTTGGTTTTTGAACATGTGAACAACACAGACTTCAAGGTATGGATCAACTGGCTTTTCATCTCATTCAAGAGCACAACAATCATCTGATACCAAAGCCTGTATGGGTTTTTCTTTTTTACAGCAATTGTATCAAACCCTATCTGACTTTGACATACGGTTTTACATGTATGAAATCTTAAAGGTAAGTAGTTTTGTGGGTTTGTTTGTTTTTTAGCACTCTGTGTCGATGTAATTTTGACAGGTTACATTGCTGTGTTTAGGCTCTGGATTACTGCCATAGTATGGGCATTATGCACAGAGATGTGAAGCCACACAATGTAATGATCGACCACGAACACAGAAAGGTACTGGCTCACTTTGACGCATAAGTGACAATATTCCATTCAATGTTAGGTGTTGAACTCATCTCCAATATGTTTTGTTGCAAATGTTCAGCTCCGCCTAATCGACTGGGGATTGGCTGAGTTCTACCACCCAAACCAGGAATACAATGTGCGAGTGGCCTCCAGGTACTTCAAAGGACCTGAACTACTGGTAGATTACCAGGTGAGGAGGACATTAATGTTTTTAAGTGTTTGTTTGTTTGTTTTTTCTGACAGAATAAACGCAAACCATAATCCCTCTCTTGTCTTCTGCAGATGTATGATTACAGTCTTGACATGTGGAGTTTGGGCTGCATGTTGGCCAGCATGATCTTCCGGAAGGAACCTTTCTTTCACGGTCACGACAACTACGATCAGGTAGGATGACGATGGGCCCTGCTATACAATGCACATTTAATGTCACTGTAGTTGTCATTTGATAACGTCTCCATTTGTTTGCAGCTTGTGCGAATTGCAAAAGTTCTAGGCACAGAGGACCTGTATGACTACATTGACAAGTACAACATTGAATTGGATCCACGGTTCAACGACATTTTGGGAAGGTAAGACAAAGAGGCCGATCTTAAAGAAACACTTTCAGCATCCCATTCGCATTGCAGACAATGCATTGTTTGATTACAGAACCATTTCTTCATAGCAAATAATCATTCACCTGACATTTTATGTGAGGTTTTTTTTTCCAGGAGCTTTTTTAGAGTGAGTGTTAATTATTGTTATAAAGTATTTCCAGTGTGTCTGCAGATCCTTAAAACGTCTTGAATACTTCTGAAATGAAAGTCTTAATTATCCTTAAAAATACCACAAGTAAAATTAAGTGCTGTTATATTTTCTATATTTACATATTTATAATGTATCAAAAGTCTAATTGCAAATATATTGTATGTGAATGTGTCTTAAATCTAATGTTTAAAAATTTAAACCAGCACCCTCAATGTGGTCAGTAGAGATTTCAATCATGTTCTTTCCTCTCATTTAGTAATGTCGCACATGTTGGACTGTGCGATGAGGGTGTAAACTCTAGACTAGTGGTGTAATGATCCATCTATTTAATCAATGTGTCTGCCCTGTAATCCAGCAATATCGATCGTCGCTGGACTAGTTCACATTGATGCTGGCCATGCATTGACACTTCATTTGTTAGTTATTGATCCATTTGATCGATATAGTTGACTAAATAATTTAATCAAAATTCCCACTACCCTTTTATATTTATTCAAGTCTGAATGTTATCTTAAATCAACTTTTGTTCGTTTTTCGTGTCGGCGCCGGAGAGTTACGTCAAGCCTGCACCGTGCATCGTGGTGGCGCGAGAGAGGACATTTTTCAATGCATTAGTTTCTGTGGAAACAGTTAGGATTTTGTGAGAAAGGAGATCGTTTTGACAAGGCGGTTGTCGTGTATAGCCTTTGCAAACGGCGGGTGAAATGTAACGGGAACACAACAGGTTGTCGACTGGCATCACAAACAGCAACAAACCTTAAGAATCAACAGCGGCGGCTGACGTGAAATGTAGTTGGGCAGACCAAACAGGTTGCTGTCTTATTTATTATATTACATTTATCGGTTATATGACTTCCTGACCTTAGCATAAAGTGAACAAGTGCAGTGTTCATCAGTGCTTTGAACCACTCTCCTTGCGCTAAACATGGATTTTGAAATATTATATTTTGCCCCCCTCAAAAATGCCGGGGAAATGTAGTGTCACAGAGTGTTTTCCTTAAAGATAAATGTAAACTTGCTGAACACTGAAGCAACAACTCCATCAGAGAGCTTAATGTAAAAGGTGATGTTGTCACTGCACGTTGGTCCACACTGACACAGTTGCTGCAGTGGCTGCAGTTTCAACGGCAAGGCAGACGAACTTGGATGCGTCTAACATAACGACAACAAAGCTGACGTTTTTGGGGCATTAAAAGACATGGACTCCAACTACTCCTACAAGTCGTTTGACGTTGTTGCTCCTGTTTTCCAACTTGTTTCCCGACAGCCAGATTGCTAGGAGATTTGGATGCGATGAGAAGAAAAATTATAGATTTTGTTTATTTATGTTAATAACAACATGGATACTTTGATTTAAGGAAATCAGGAAACTAGCTTCCTATGCGAACTATCAATTGTGTGTTTTTTTAAGCCTTCTTTGCTCTTCCACATCATTGTGGAGCCTTTAGCTATCAGTCCTTTTCTGTATCAAGCAGGTTTAGTCAAATACAAATCTTAAATGTCCAAAGTGTTTTTTTGTTTGTTTTTTGTTTTTAACTCAATTATATTTCGTCAGGTGGTTTCCCAAAATGAAATAATCTAGATCCAGATACATTTTTGAAGTAGATGTATAGTCTACTTCAAAAATGTATCTGGATTCAGATGATTATATTTCATGCAACAGCTTGAAGAAATATAATTGTGTAAACAATGCACAGCATTTTTTTCAGTGTATGTATCGTTGGCATGACGACAAGCCCCGGTTTACACAAGTTGACCCAACCAAAGCTCTCATCGTGCTCCTTTTCGTCGTTGCTTCGCACACACACACAATGAACGGGTGGGTTGCTGCTGTGCTGTGCTGAGTGCAGTGTGGCAAAACAGTTGGGGGTCACAAATACGCGACCGGATGTGGCCTCTCGAGTGCCTGTTGGGGGCCTCGGTTATCAAGTGTCCTATTTTTTAAATTTATTTGATCTTTTATAATTCCCTCCAATGCTTTCTCCATCTTTAGACACTCTCGTAAAAGGTGGGAGAGGTTTGTACACAGTGAGAACCAGCACCTGGTCAGCACAGAGGCTCTGGACTTCCTGGACAAACTGCTGCGCTACGACCATCAAGCCCGGCTGACAGCCAAAGAGGCCATGGATCATCCATACTTCTGTTAGTGCACCCTTTTTTGTTTTATTGTACTGCACCGCTTGGGTCAGCTGGCCTAAACAAGATCCACGTGTATTAATAACTGCGACATGAACTCCACCTTTGTTCTAGATCCCATCGTCAGAGATCAGGGAAGGGGGGCCACTCCCGGAGGGATGGCGGCCAGCTCAACACCGGTCAGCTCTTCAAGTATGATGGCTGGTAGGTTGCGCTATCCCCAACAGGGAATGGGCGCCGTGGTCCGAGGGCACATGAGTAAGCAAGCTTTGTGTGTCCCAGGCATCAGCTCAATGACCTCCTCACAGCCACTGGCGAACATCGCTGGATCACCCGTCATCTCCGCCCCCAACACTCTGGCCACACAAGTCCCTACAGCCACTGGGGCCCAGCCCTGAGGGACCCCCTCCCCTCCCTGTTGCCCCTCGTCCCGTGTTTGTGTGTGCTCATGGCCACATCCTGCCTAGTTCTCACTGTGGCCCCCGCGCCACGGTTCCCCTTTTTATGTCGACAATAACAAAGATGATTTAAATTGCTTTTCACATTCATTTATATTTTGACACCTGGACTTGACAGAACATGTATTGTTACACCTGTCAGGATTATTAGAATTAATTTGGGTGTGTTGACAATTCTAATAAGATGTAGACATGAAGAGAATGGATAATAAAATTTATTTTGTATGTTCCAAATATACAGTCTTGCTTGAAACTGTTTTGATGCGGGAACCTGCTGTACGACACTGTGAACCTCCCCACGACTTCACGCGACAGTCAGGACTCTGGTGTGCTCCGTGCTGTGCACACACACAACACACACATCGCTATGTGCAGGAGTTGTCGGTCTTTTGAAGTTGTTAGTTGCTATTATTCAAGAATTGGACTTTTGTAGATATTCTACAGTAACTGTCAGGTTGCATGCACCCAATGCTGAATATCACAGGGTCGATAGTTTGCCAATTTTATGTTACGTTCACTTCTGTACGTGTATGTATGTGTTCATGTTTGTTTTTTTTATGAAGTCTCTTACAAATGATTTTGATGACATAGACAATTTTGTAACTTTTTGTTTTATGTTGGGAAGAGTCATCACCTACAGAAAACAACTTCAAAAAATAAACAGTTTAAACAGGGATTTGCAGGCACCATCTTTTTGAATTTAACACTCCCCTAAGAGTGCTTCAATATCTCACAGATCTGGTAACTATATAAGTTTATTTCAGCATCCTAGCATTTACAGTTTGAAAGCAAAACTATAGGTCAACTTTACCCTATTTACTTACCCTAACTACGAGTCAAAAAGTCCTCTTCATTCAAAGGCATGGGCACGTGTGTCCAAACTTGAGACTGGTCTTCATTTTCTCCTTGTCAATGTTGTGAAAGGCATTCCCAACTACTTTAGGGCCTTCGAAATCACAATTAAAAGTGACATGACTCATCTTCAAAATGAGTACGTTACATCGAGTGGTAGGTAGGTAAACTACCCAGCGGGTCCTAGACTTACGACGGCTTTACAGTACACTACTGTCGTCTTTGTTTCGGCGCGAACGCAAATAAGTAAGCTACGTAAGTAAGTAGTTTGTAGTTTTCAGTTGCAATTGCAGCAAATTACTTAGTAACTCTAATAAATATTTATATGAAACAGTATTTCTAAGTCAATCAAATGTAAAGTCAGGATACAGGTATATGGCGGTAAGTGAACGTGTTGCGCGCCGTCGTAAACCGAGGACCTGACCATCATTTTGTCAAATGCCGCCGCTGTCTTTTGCGGTATTTTGTCTTCATGTCAAAGGTCATAGCCACATCTATGCCTCCGTTTAAATTTACAGCAATGTACTGTATTCTCTCTGTAATACCGATATCCTGAAAGTAAGCTATTTTTTTAAAATTACAAAACAATGTGTAATGCGTTTGAATTTTGAGTGGCCGGTTTCCTGTTAGAGACTATGCTGCATTCATGTACATATAACATGTAGGAAATTGTAAAACTCCATATTCAAGTAGGACAGCAGTTGAGGGGCGATGGCGCAGGGTGGCAAAGTACTGCAATCCTGAATCCACTCTAGATGTACTCATCTCTTTATAAATATAAGATGTAATTCAACATTCCAACATGTAATTCCGCGGCGTACACTTTTGTCCCCAAGCATGCAGGCATGAGTTTTGGTATCTCTTGTAGGTTATGCAGAGGCACGGCGAGACACGCCCCGTCTGCTCAGTCGTGTGTTGAAAAGTTGACAAAGTTTGCACTGCAGCACTTTGCTAAACCTGCGGGGTCTAATCATGGGCAAGTGTGGCCTCGTCGCAGTTGCTGTAGCGGCATTATCTGTGCTACTTGGGGAGAGGATATTCACCTTAAGGTAAACGACACTTATTTATTTCCACTCGATTTCCCTTCAATCAATAGTTAAGTGCTCTTTCCTAACTTTTCATTCGTAAACAAAAGGAAGCGGGCCCTTGTTTCTCGAGAGCTGGTCAACAATCACCTCCCCAATTGTTTTCCACTGAAGAATCTGAGTAAGCAAGCTCACGTTGCCTTTGTTATTATTCCACAACAAAAAAATTGTTAAATATGCTCTTCTCGCAGATGACGGTGCAGAGGACATCACTGTCTTTGGGGATGGACTCGCTTTTGTCAGCAGTGTAAGTGTTTGACTCGATTGAACTAGAATGAGAGTTTTATATATTTATTGTTTTAATTAACGTTTGCACAACTGTGGCAACTAATTTGAGAGCCATTGTATCCATATGATATTAATGTTGTGAAGAGTGATACAAAGTGCAACAGTGATAAGAAATTGGAACCGTGCTTGATTTGGCCATCGTTAGCCCCTTTGTGTCCTCTGCTGACCAGCGCTCATAGATTTAAGATTTCAGCATGTTGATTTATACTGCGCAAGCTATAACTGTCGACTGATTATCAGGGTATATTATAAGCTTACGTGTGCCAGTACGTGCGGATTGCATACTTTTTTCTGTGACTTAATGTTAAATGTGGCTATGGACGATTCCGGATTTTCGTTACATTGACGTCACAATTCAAGATGGCGGCCAAGTCGGTGAAAACAAACTTTCCGCTCATTGAAAAGCATTTAACTTTGGGTCGTTGTCATTTGAATACAATAATGAGGGAGTGAAAACTATTGACAGACATTTTATTATCTGCGAGTTGAAACATGTTCTTCCAGGCTTCTCCTGTTTTTGTATCCTTGCTGGACACATGACTAACCCTAACAACAAAACAATTGTCTTAAGAATGCTTATGAGCACATACTGTATTTGTCACTAAATATTTGCTGCACTTTTCTGTGGTCAAAGAAGTGTGGTGTGGTTTGGTCATTTAATAAAAAGCCCACATTATGTTGTGCCTGTGCACCTTTCAGCTACGTTTTTAAAATAATGCATACACCTCCTCTTTAGACAGCAAAGTAGTTGAGATTAAATCAATAGCACATCACTTCAAATTCTGTTTTGCCTCAGTTGCTTCAAGACTGGATTAATCAACTATCAATTCCACACAATCAAAAGAAATCTATGCAATCAAATATTCATTTAATCCACTACTATGCTTATCCATGGTAGTGAAAAGTACAGAGTGCAAAGTGGATTGGCTCATGTCCTGGATCAGTTCACAAGTCGGTCATCATTTTTGTCTGCAAATTTTCTGTTCCTCACAGGGTCTAAAGTACCCCGGAATTTCTTCCGATGCTCCTGGAAAGATTTCCCTCCTTGACCTGAAAGACTCTCAGATGAGGCCGATTGAGCTGCGCATGCCGAGAAACTTTGACCTGGAGACGTTCTCCCCTCATGGCATTAGCGTCTACACAGACCCAACGGGTATGAGCAGTCCTGCGTTGGATTCATAAAAATACAGAGATTACTAGATTCACTTTGGGCACAACAACAGTTGAGGCTTTTTTTTTTTCAAAACCAGTTTACATGAGAGTTGTTACGCTAAGCATGCGCACAAACTTGTAACGTATCCAAAGGTCTGAAAAACCCTACCCTGGGTGTGTCTCTTTTAATAACTAAGCTTGATTTAAATATGCATCCTGGTGCAATGTCAACATACAGTACTGTACTATATTGTATTCATTTTCTGCTTAATCCATTGACGAAAGCTGTGGATTCATTTCAAAAATGCTGTTTTTTTGTTTGTTTGTTTTTTTCCCCCAATATAATGCCACATAATGCTTGGCGAATGTCAAGGTGACATTTGAAGCAGTGTCTCTCCTCCCAGTTTTATACACAAAACATTGCGACCAGGTCTTCTAACACAATGCTTTGTTGTTGTTTTTCAGATGGCACAGTATACCTTTTTGTTGTGAGTCATCCTCACTACAAAAGTCAAGTAGAATTGTTTAAATTTGTCGAGGAGGAATTATCATTGATGCATCTGAAGACCTTCAAACATGATCTTCTTCATAGGTGCACCTCTCAAGGCAACACATTTTCTTTTTTGATTCATTTTTAACTTGCATTATCGTGAAACAACAAAGGTCAAGCACAACTCTTTGATGCTGTTTGATCCCCTACTCGTTTTCCGCATGTTTTTCCCCAAATATGCTATAACACAGGTTTACAGATAAATTGAGGCATGCATAAAAATAGTTGTTATAGCCTAATTTTGAGGTGCTGATTTCAGTTTGAAAGCCAATTTTCAACCATCACCTCTCGTTTTTGAGCTATACATGTACGTATGTGTAAGCTACATGCATTCATTATTTAGACTGTAAAACTGGAGATCAGGACAAATCCTGGGCCCCACAAATCTGTTGTAAACCCTGCTACAATGGACTAACTGCATGGTGGAACAGCAAGAAGGCGGCCTTCAAATTTGCTGTCCCGATGGAACTGGTTTCAATACTTGGAGACCTGTTCCCCACTCAGATGATCTCCCTGTCCCTACACCTTCAGCAAATAAAATTCTTCCCTCATCAGATGAAGAAATTACTTCAGGGGAAGAATCTAGCAAGTCAATATCTTCTGAAGACAATGTTTCTGTTTATTCAGGAGCAAGTGGCAACGAACCCCACTGGATCACACAGAAAGACCTGAATGAACTTGCCCGCAATTTGTATCTATCTAAGCAGCAGTCAGAGCTCCTTGCATCCCGGCTTAAGCAGTCAGTGGAACCTGGTCAAGGCAGATGTAAGGATCACCAATTTCAGGGCACGGAACAAAGAATTTGCTTCATTCCATATGGAACACAAGTTGTGCTACTGCACAAATGTCTCTGGCTTGTTCACCTTACTTGGTTTGCCACACAATTCCCTCAGACTGGCATAGTTTCATAGACTCTTTCAAGCAGAGTCTCTAGTCTAGGCTGTGCTTCTGCACAATGGGAATAAATACCCCAGCATTCCCATTGCCCACTCAGGTGCATTTGAAGGAGACATGATAATATGGAGCTCCTTTTAGAAGCTGTTAAGTGTGACCAGTACCAGCGGGCTCTTTGTGTTGACCTCAAGGTCATTGGTCTCATTATGGGTATGCAAGCGGGCGTTCCAAACTACTGCTGTTGCTTACTCTGGGACAGTCGGGCTGTATCCAAGCACAACAAGCAGAAGGACTGGAGATCTAGGAGTACTTTTGTGCCTGGTGAAAAAAACAACCTCTGGTAGACATGAACAAGATGCTTCTTCCTCCTCTTCATATCAAGCTAGGTTTAATGAAGAATTTTGTGAAGGCCATGGACAAAAATGGCGCTGCCTTCCAACACTTGTGCACTCTGTTCCCAGCTCTGAGATCCGTTGAGCTCAAGGAGGGCATCTTCGTCGGACCTCAGATTTGAAAGGTGATGAAAGATATGACGTTTCTGGAGCTTTTTAACTCGAAGGAACTGAGAGCATGGGAATCGCGAAGCCTTTAGAGCAGGAGTCCATGGAAAACAGGTAGGACACTGGCCCTCGGGGAACAGGATTGAAGACTCCTGCTTTAGAGTCACTCTGGAATTACTTCCTTGGTAACACTTTGGGACACATTCAAAAGAGTGCATTGAGGAATTTTTTGAGCAATCTTTTGAGGATATGGGATGCCGAATGTCACTCAAAATTGACGTCCTCCAATCCCACCTCGACTTCTTCCCTCCGAATCTCGAAACAGTGAGTAACGAGCATGGAGAAAGGTTCGATGAAGATATTACTAAAATGGAGAGCAACAACCAAGGCAAGTGGAACCCAACTATGATGGGGGACTTCTGCTGGATGCTCCTGTGTGACATCCTGGAGGCAAAGTACACAGGATAATCCCCCCAAAAAACTCACTTCTAACCATCTGCACTACTATGATTTCTGTATATTGCATTTAGTTCCATCAATGTTCTGTATCTGTGTTGTTTTTTCCTTGTAATATGCCTTTGCAACAGACACAATAAACACATATTTTAAATTTATATGCGGTATACTTGAAAAAAGATATGTGAAAGCAAAAAATGTAGAGGTGATAGAGGAAAACCGTTCAAAATGTGAATTCCCTACATCAAAATTAGTAAAACACACCTATTCACACTCTTGCCTTGGAACAAAAAACATTTTTATAAACTGGTGAATCTGTAAATAGGTCAAACTGTCGCCACCATAACACCTTGATCAACTGTACAGGCAACATTTTAAGTAACTAACAATATTAGCTGTCATCCGCATGTAAAAATATGTTAACACCTATAACATGCTTAAATTATCCAGTTTCACTTAATTTTTCTGAAAATTATTTACCCACAACAACAAAATCCTTTTTCGTTGATCTATGCCAGTGACAAATGGTGACAGGCAGAACTTATTAATACTGTTCTACTAGATGGCAGGAGTGCACATAATTAACTTGTGCGTTACTTTGTTTTGACATTTTTGTTTGGTGATTTGCCTCAAGATTTTTCTACTGCAATAAGATACAGTTCGTTCAAGCGTTTAAACACAGATAACAGGGAAAAGTACGAGTGATTCTGTGTTGCTACGCAACAAAACATGAACATGAGGTGTTTGAAAATCTGTCCTAGGCAGTGCGCTTATTGGACATTTTTTTAATTTTGGTGAAACCAGTTATATGTTGTTGGAAGTTTCATGAATCTTTTGTGATTCAACATGAAGTCTATTGATTTTGTTTGCCTAGAACTCAAATTTTCATATCTCATATGATGTCAAATATTTTGTAACCCTGTACAGTAACAGTACATGTCTCAGATGTCTAATTCTATTCAATGTATTGCTTATAATGAACTGTTTTTCCTGTTTTTTCTAGTCTCAATGATATTGTGGCTTTGGGAGTGGATCGTTTCTATGGCACCAATGATTACTATTTCGCAAATCAAATCCTTAGAGGGACTGTGGAACTTGTCATGGGTCAACCTTGGACTAATGTTGTGTATTACAGTGCAGAGACAGTCAAAGTGGTCTCTGAGGGATATTATATGGCAAGTGGCATCAACGTCTCACCAGACAAAAGGTTGGTGACTTCTTCAAGAGCTTTGCATCATTGTTTCATGACAGTCTTGGAACTAATTGGTTGTCATGAATTAATCATGAATTTGTTGTCATTAATAGGTATGTATATGTGATGGATGTACTTGACCATAAAGTGCATGTGTTGGAGAGGAAAGAAGACAATGCATTGGCCTTCGTAAAGGTAAATCATTTAAAAATAGAGAAGTCAAAAAAATCTCATTCAAAATTAATACTGATGATAAATTATAGCTTTGGAGAAATATTTGACATAATGCCAATACTTGAGGAAGACAAACCAGATCATGTTTAAATTTGTGTTACGATGTCACCAGGCCGTAGACGTTGGTTCACTCTGCGACAACATCGAAGTCGACCCGACAACAGGTGACCTGTTGTTAGGCTGCCATCCCAACGGATGGAAAGCTTTCAACTATGACCTTAAAGATCCACCTGGATCAGAGGTTTGCATGCAAAAACTCATCAACAACACAAACCAACGCAACAGCCAAATATCACCATGCACTTTATTCATTCATCAACTGTAATTTAGATTTGTAATTCATCATATCTCCTATGTTGTGTCATCCAGGTCATCTGCATTAAGAAGATTCATTCAGAAAAGCCAGTGGTGATGCAGGTGTTTGCTGATGATGGTCACATGATTATTGGCTCCTCTGTTGCTACGACCTATGGAGGGAAACTGCTCATTGGATCAGTGTTTCATAAGGCCTTATGCTGTGATTTGGACTAGGCAATGATGTGTGCATTTCACAAAACAGCAGGAAACCCAAACTGAAAGTCGAGCAAGTCTTTGTCACTGTTTTTCTAAAAATGCACTTATGGGAAATGTTTGTTGGAGCCCAGTAAGGCAACATTCCTGTACATTCGTTTTGGGTAAAGTTTTTAAAAGCTGCGGTGGATTTTTTTTTTAATGGACAGGTGAATGCATTTTTTGCTGTGCAGTTGGTGACTAGTCCATCTCGCCCCAATTCTTCTAGGATAGATTCCAGCTAACCAACTAACAAATACTATAGACACTTTCTCTGTGGTTGGATAGATTAATAAGCTTACACACTTTTTTATCTTCAAACACTAAACATGTATTGGTTCAAATGTTGCACTGTAAAACCATAACATGTACAGAAATAAAAGTTTAAAATGAAATTTGGTGCATTACTGTTGCTTATAATATTTTTATAAATTCCAGATAGGAATTGTTGAAGTAAACAAAGCAGAAATTGCATGCATTTCCTGAAAAAAAACCAGACACTGGCGGGCATCCCTAGGAAATTGTCTTCAAGCACAAAAACAATTTAAATATACTTGGAACATATGGACATACTCCTTTCTTGTTTTGATTTACTAAAATGTAACTTTTTTTTTTACAGGACACTTCAACTGGTTATTTTCTTGATTATCATCAACGATCATGCTTCCAGCTGATTATGCAGCCAAAACTGTTTCTGTTAACTCTCCCTTTCCCTTTTCTAGTCATGTCCCTGTGATAATGTGTGGTGACCAGAGGAAAAATGTGCAATGTTCTTTATTTATTTTTTTAAGTAAGCTTTGCGTAAACTTACATGAACGGTTTGTGCAGGTCACGGTTGTTTGTGAGCTCATCAGACTGTGAGAGAAAGTACTGGAATTTTCAATTGGGTACTGATGTACAGTATGTTTACAGCCATTCATCTGCATTACGTCTACATTTACATTTTCACCATTCACAGTGTTTGAAGTACCCCGGAATGCCATGCTCAGATATTCCTGGAAAGATCTTCCTACTTGATCTGAAAACGTCTGACATGGAACCAGTGGAGCTGAGCACATCACCATTCTGAAATGAATGTGCATGTGGTAAATCCAGACGAGGAGACGTTCAACCCTCATAGCATCAGTGTCCAGTGTCCACACGGATGCAACAGGTATACAAGCAGTCCTGCCAAACTGCCTTCTTGTCAGGCATCAGCTGTAAGCAAAACTGTGCCCACATTCCATATAGATTTTTTTCAAAGGTTGGTTCTTCAAGAGCTGTGCATCACGTCATTTGTGTTTTGTTTGGCTTTACACTATGATCTTCTCTTGTGTATGCATATGTGGCGGATCTACTTAACCATAAAATCCATATGTTGGAACAGACAGAAGACAACTCATTGCTCTGTGTAAATTAGGTAAATTAAGTTTTAAAAAATTATGTGCATAAATTGTGAAAGAAGAAGTCAAACAGAATAATGTTCAGTCATAAATTGTGTTACCAGTTTGTGGCCGTCGGTTCACTCTGTGACAACATCGAAGTCGACCCTGAAACAGGTGACCTGTGGTTAGGCTGTGACCAAAACGGTTGGAAAACTATCAACTTTGACCCCAAAGATCCACCTGGATCAGAGGTTTGACTCTACTTTTTTCCAACTAAATCGTAACATCAAATTCCTTTAGCTGTATTTATTATTTTAAAACCCTATTTATTTATGTGATTTGGTTTAGGCATTTAAAACAAAACTGAATTTAATAATTAATTTAATAAAATGAATTTAATAACAGAAGATAAACCTCTCAATCAAATATAGTGATGGCATTTTTATGTAATTTAAAAAAATCCTTCATATAATATTCCAGTGTATGGACAATTGAGTTATTTTTATGCTTGAAGCATGTACAAATTAAATACGTACAAATATTTTACAAATGTTTTTTTACAAGTTACAGCTAATAATTTGATTTCTAATGATTGATTCTTGTATGGCCAGTTTAATGCTTCGAAACAGTTTTGTGGCAATATTGTAATGGCAAAGGCAAAGGACCCACCTATAATATTTCATATAAACATCGCTTGAATAAATGTACAATCAAAATAACAAATCAGTCTGTTTTTTCCAAGTGGTTTCAGCTGAGAGAAAAAAAAATCACATGTTCTGAATGAGCAGCATATTATTGGATTAAGTTCAATTGGTTGAGTGATGGCGACGTTTCAGTGCACCCTAACACGGTTAACATGACATTAGTTGTTGTAAAATATGTGCGAATGCTTTACTTTGATCATTACATAATATCCGTCCGTCCATCCATCCATTTTCTGTACCGCTTAAGCTAGGGTCACAGGTGTGTTGGAGCTAGAGTGACCAGATCCAAACTCACCAGATGTGGGACAGGGAGTATGCTTGTGGGGGACAATGTGGGACGCAGCTGACGCTCGCGACGGACACCAAAAGTGCATATGGTACAGCTTGTCAACTGTTCAGTAACATAAAATATAATAAACTGTAACAAATTAACAATTATAGATCTACAAATAAAAACACAGAACACAGAATTGCAGTTGAAATTATCTGCAGTTACAAAAACACAACACAAACTGCTAGTAAAAAGGTAAATCTCTGAGACATTAATATCAATAGGACAGGGGCGGAGCCAGAACGTGGCTAAAGGGTGTGCCTGGAAAAATCAGGGTGGGCCTGAATATTTCTCTCACTGAGCACAATCCTCCTATCCCGACACATCGTATATTCAAATAAAATGACAAAGTGAATAATATGAAGTTCAGATCCTCCTTAGACAATCACAATTATGCCATTCTTAATATTCAATACAATAAAAAAAAACAACGAAACACAAATTCAAAAATAATTTCATAATAATTTACAAAAAATTGAAAAGTATATTTTTTTCATGACTAACACTGGGCAGTCTGTCAATCTGGGTGGGCCTGTGCACACCCAGGCCCACCTATAGCTTCCCTATGCCCTATGCCCCTTCTAATAGGAGCTCACAATAAAGGCTGAAATATGTCAGTCTCATCATAAATTGAGGTAGATGCACTTTAACAATAGGCACACACAATAAAACCTTGTCAAATCTCAAGTCAACATGTAGAGCATGAAGTGCAGTAACAATTTACTACAGTAACAAAGACAATCCAAACAAAGACAGGCTACTACAACTACTGCAATTCAAATTCTTTTCAAATTAAACAGCCACAGCATAAATCGAAAATAAAGCAAAAAGTATATCAAAAGTAGTCATGAGATAACAATACTGTCACTACAATCAATTCATTTGTAAACAAACGTGTCCACCATAGCAGCACTTCCAGAAGCAAGGAAAGCACTAATGAAACACTTTAAGTTATGTCCATCACAACTCAAGTCTTTCACTTTTCCCCATAACAGCAACAGCAGCCAAAAAGTTCACAGAAAGCTTGATCTGATTCGTCTTTCACTGGCTTCACCCACGGACAATGAGTTCCCAGACCTTGTTGAAAATGCGTTTCATTTTCTTTGCAGTCTACTTTCCTTAGAGTCCTTCATTTTCATTAATTCAGCACAAATTTCTGGAACGCGTCGCTAAAATGCTTGTTTTTGGTAGGCGTAGATCTTTAAAATATCTTTAAAAACAACTATTGCCTGCGTCCGGCTGTTTGATTAACTGCATACCCCTGCCTCTCACAGTCCCGCACACAGACAGTCACACCCGCCCGAACACCATACAGCCACCCCCCCCCCCTCCCCACAACCCGAGACCCGCCCCCATAATAGCCTCAACTATGTGTCGTCTGCTCTCAGCACACAGGCGTTTAATAAAAAACAAGATTTTAGACGCACGTTTGAAAATTGGTGCCTGCCGATCAGACCTGCGGGACAGCGAGTCAATTTGCGGGACGCATCAAAAATTATTAAAATGCGGGACAGTCCCGCGCAAATTGGGACATATGGTCACCCTAGTTGGAGCATATCCCAGCCAGACAATCACACGGTGGGACAAACATAGACGAGCAACCATTCACGCTCACATTCACACCTAGGTATAATTAGGTTATAAATAATTTTGTCACTTGCTGTCAACTGAAAATTACATCACGGTTGCTCAGGTAACAACCAATCATGTCTCAGCTTCAGAAAACAGGGGAGCCTTGATTTGGTTGTTACTTGAGCCCTGAGTAACTGTGATGACATTTTCAGTCGACATCAAGCGACAAAATGGCCGCCCCCTAAGATGGCTAAAAATGGATGGATTTTGCTAAAGTCATATTCCACAAATGCAATGTTAATCAGAATGCCGTGTTCAAACTAGTGGGGTTGACCTCCCCTTTAATTTAGGTTAAATAATCAGTGTCTACAGATTATGGAATCTGATTTCATTTTGATCCACCAATTTTGCAGCACAACATTTTTAAAATCCTTGCAATTATTTCTGCCAAAGCAAAAAACATATTGATTTTATCTTAATCCTTTTTTCCCTCTCTCTTTTCTGGAGGAACAATGGCACAAAGCAGCAGTCTCGGAAGTCCATTTGGTTCATGTACTGGTATTCTTTGCCCAATTATTTATTTAAAGGCATGTGTTTCATTTCTCATATTGTACTCCATTACACTTGCAACTGGCATTTTAATTATAAAAACAAAAAAGCTTGGCCGTAATGACAGAAGGACACTAAACAAGAGACTCCTTTTAAAGCTGCATCCCAAAAATTGAAGGGACCTTTGCTACTGAGTATCTCTATTGATTTTATCATTTAGCGGTTTCCAGTGTGTAGGGTACGTCCATTGGCAAAGCATTTGATTCCGTGTTCATGTCCTGTCATTTAGCTGTCGATTTCTATTCTGTTGGATCTGCGTAAAGTTCACTAATACCATTTATTCCTTTTTTTGACACTCCTTGGAAAGATGACAGATTTTGATTTCTTGCATAAGTCCTACAGCTATCAGATAAACAAGGGATCATCCATTCCTCAGTTTATTTACTCTCTCTCTTTTTATTCAGATTTGCTCGGTTGAGCTGAGTATGCTGTTTATCCGACTCGGGATCGAAGAGTTAGAAGTCATTTGTACGGCGTGCTGTGCGATTTAAACATGGAAACACTAGGCTTCATCTCAGTGGCTATAACATTGTTTTACATTCTGCTCGGCGAGAGGATGGTCAATGTGAGGTAAGCAGGTTCACTTTTGGCATAGGCTGTAGCCTACTTTTTACATTTTGTATTTTTGTACACCTCTGCGCCCTCGCTAACAAACATTTGCAAACATTGCAGGAAAATGTATCTTGCTTCTCGAGAACCTGTCAAGAATCACCTTCCCAATTGTGTACTGCTGAAGAATCTGAGTAAGATCATGTGAAAATTAAACATGTGCGTATTTCTTAAGCATGCAATTAAAACATTTTTCAGATAATGGTTCAGAGGATATAACCGTCTTTGGGGATGGACTCGCTTTTATCAGCACTGTAAGTTGAAGTCTTCCGTGTTTTATCCCAACTGTTCTTCTCACTATTGAACAGCATGAATTGTTCCAAAAAAATGGAAGACTAATTTTGCACGTGACCTGGGGCTGGTCTTGTGCCTCTGGAAAACAAGCTGATCATGGTTGAGGATCAAGATAGGTATAGTTGGACCTAGTCATATGTACTTTGTTGAAAGATCCTGGTCAGTAAACCACACTGGTGGATTTAAAAAAAAAAATTTCAGTTGCTCAAAATCATCAAATGATATGTTAGTTTAATAGCTTTAAATCATATGTTAGCGATGTAGCACATGTTGAAATAAAGTAAATGTCTTTTTTTTTCTCTTCAGTGGAGTGGTTTTCAAAGTGTGGTATGGGCACCACAAGTGGTACCTGGGCTCCCTCTAGTAATATGCAAAGGAATCACTGAGTTAAATGTTCAAATTCTGCAAAATGTTACAATGGGTTCAACAGTCCAATTGTAGTAACAGTAGATATGTTAAGTACAGTCCAGGTGTATTTACCTTTAAAGGACAATGCATTGGCATTTATTTTATTAGAACTGTTTGTTGTCAAGCATTTATGTAGGTAGAATTTTAAGTTAACTTCGTAGGAAACTGGAGTACCCGGAGAAAATCCTCGCAGGCACGAGGAGAACATGAAACTCCACAGTTTATGGATACTTAGACCTAGTACACTACTGTTTTTTTTTTTATTATTTTAATTTTTTTCATTGCGGTGGTACATGAATAGCCTTATTTGATAGGTGGAACTTAGTGTAAAAAAAATAAAATAAAAATAAAAAGTGACAACCACTGTTTTAGACTATAATGAGGACCCACAACTAAAATCCAAGTTTGCAGTCGCACAGACTGACAGGATCACTTTGACCCACTCCCACTGAATGCAGAACAGCAGAGTGGATGCACTCTTGATTGTACTGCGAGTCGTTGTCCTTATTTGAACCATTCCTGATGCCAAGCCGTGTTGATGTCAGCGCAATTGCCTGCTGACGTAATGTTTCCATCTACGTTGGCATTTGACCCCTAGGTCTTTAAAGAGAATTAGGGAGAAAGATTTTTCCATGAAGGAAAGTGTAGAATATTATACCTGGCAATAGCTTGTAAACTCTTGGTGTTGTATTTATGATGATGAATGACTCCGGAGATACATTCTACAAACACACAACAGTTCCTTTTTCCTAGTCATGTCTGGTAACGGCGCAGGCTTCAGTTCAATTCGTATTCTGGGATTTTTTTGGAGAGTCCATGACTTGGCCAACCTCAGCGTCGACCACACATAAGGATTTGCTATCATACTGTAAATATTGAATTTACATTTACGATTGCCCGAGAAAATTTGGCAGGGAAAATCACTCAATATATGACACACCACGGGATAATCACTCAGGATTATCTTTCAGAGACATCTGATAATTGGGCCATACTGACTTTGATCAGACAGAAGGGGGGAAAAAAAGCTCAAATTGGTCCCGATTACCAGCATGTGTGTTCCGTGCTTAGGAGACAAGGTAAATGAATGATGTCTCCCTGCTTATTTTCAATATTCAAAGGGTTTGAAGTACCCTGGGGTGCCATCCTCTGATGCTCCTGGTAAGATCTTCCTTCTCAATCTGAAGGAGTCTGACATGGAACCAGTGGAGCTGCCCATATTAAGGAACTTTGACGTGGAGAGGTTCAACCCTCATGGCATCAGTGTCTACACAGACCCAACCAGTATGACCAGTCCTGCTTTCAATTGCATTCTTTGCCTTTTTGCAAAACAGTTTATTTGACAACAAAACAATAGAGGATTTTTTTCCTACTATGTATGAGAGCTTTGTTGAGTATATGAACAAACAGAGACTGTCTACTTATTGGACCAGTCCGTGTAATATTCTGACAGAATGTATAAAACAAATGAAGAGTATTGAAGTGATAGATTTACCACTATATGATGAAGTTATTTTAAAGTTTAGTATATCCTTTTTATCTTTGCTTGTTGTCTGATATTGAAATCACAGCATGACCATCCTTTTTACAAATAGTACACGAATGTGCAGTGTACACAACAATGTTGTTGTTGCTAATTCTTTTTCCCCTCATTGTTTTCAGATGGCACAGTGTACTTGTTTGTTGTGAATCATCCTCACCACAAAAGCCAAGTTGAGTTGTTTGAATTTGTTGAGAGGAGATTCTTCCTGTTGCATTTGAAGACCTTCAAACATAAACTTCTTCACAGGTATTCCAAGGCTACCTTTCATTTTTATAATAACGTTACAAAACTCAATCATGTTCTTTATATCATTTATAGTCAGTAACATTTTTTCTCATTTTTTTCCCCTTAGTGTGAATGATATTGTGGCTTTGGGAGTGGATCGATTCTATGCCACCAATGATCACTATTTTTCAGATGAACTGCTGAAAAGTATTGTGGAACCTCTCCTGGGTCAACCTTTGACTAACGTCGTGTATTACAGTACAGAGATGGTCAAAGTGGTCTCTGAGGGATATTACTTTGCAAATGGCATCAACATCTCACCCGACAAAAGGTTGGTGAGTTCTTAGGAGTTGTATGATTGAGATATAGAGATGAATCATCATTTACATACCATTTTATTTTTACACCATTAATAGGCATATATATGTGGCTGATATACTTGCCCATAATGTGCATGTGTTGGAGCGGAAGGAAGACAATGCATTGGCCTCTGTCAAGGTAAATGAATCTAAAAAATACTAGTATGGATGTTTCCTGAGCAATCAATGTTACATGAAAGCAAATTAGCGAATGCAATATGATTGAAAAAAAAAAAAAATCATTTTGCTTTTATATCCTACATTTTTACCAGTCCTTGGCTTTGGGCTCAATCTGTGACAACATCGAAGTTGACCCGAAAACAGGTGACCTGTGGTTAGGCTGTCACGTCAACCTACAAAGAATTTTCCACTTTGACCCCAAAAACCCACCTGGATCAGAGGTTTGCCTAAACACCCTTCTTTCATTTGTAAACTCACGTCAATTGTGACATATTGTCATCCAAACCCAATCCCTTCATTCATTGTACTTCCCATGATGCTGTGTCATCCAGGTCTTCCGCATCCAGAACATTCTCTCAGAGGAGCCAGTGGTCACTCAAGTGTATGCTGATGATGGTCACGTGATTATGGGCTCATCAGTAGCTACGATCTATGGAGGGAAACTGCTCATTGGATCAGTGTTTCATAAGGCGTTATGTTGTGATTTAGATTAGCGAGTACAATTTTTTTCATTTCAAGTGGAAATCAACCCAAACACATTTTTTTCAAGAATATGTTCCCAGCAGGCCCACTAGTTGAAACACGGCATTCTGATTAATATTGTGTGCGTGTAATATGAGTTTAGCAGCGAAATCCACCCCTTTTTAGCCATCTCCGGGGGTGGCCATTTTGTCACTTCTGTCGACTGAAAATGACATCACAACTGCTCAGGGCTCAGGTAACGACTAATCACGGCTCAGCTTCAGAAAACAGGTTAGACGTGATTGGTCGTTACCTGAGCCCTGAGCAGTTGTGATGTCATTTTCAGTCGACAGAAGTGACAAAATGGTTGACCCCAGAGATGGCTAAAAATGGGTGGATTAACTGTTATTCAACAAACGCAATATTTATCAGAATGCCTTGTTTCAACTAGTGGGCTTGCATAGACCATATTCTTGAAAAAAAATAGGTTTGGGTTAACTTCCACTTTAAGAAAAAAAGGAGACTTGAAAAACAATTTAATAAAGAAATGGAAAATGGAATTATTTAATTTGAATTCCTGTAAAGAGATATATTGATAGTACTGGATGTAGATTAGCCTGAGCTGCAAATACACAATTTGATTTGAGCAAATAAACACAAAACCAATAAATTACAGAAATTGTGAAACACATTGGAAATAAAGTCCTGAGTATCACGTGGCAATGAAATGTAACAGAAGATTATATGGTAGGTTTATCACAGGAATAGCATATAGAAAAATTTGAGCCCTGACCTCATTTTCATCAAGCACTGTTGGGATCAACCAGAGCAGAGATAATGACCAACTGCATATTGTCTCATATTGTCGCATATTGTCGTTATAATAGCAACACTTTAGTCCATATAGTGCATATTTTCTCCAAAACGTGCAGTACATTTCACGGTGTTGTTATATTAAACGTTACCCCTTTTCATCCTTATTAAGTAATACATCCTCCTCTGCTACTTTAGAAATTGTAAACCGATTCACCCCATCACTTGGCTGTGCAATTTCTTCTTGCGTGCTTTCTAAGGCTGGAACAGTAAATATAATGCTATCGTTTGGTGAATTGTTTGTCCCGTTGACTTCATTGAGTGTGTCATCGGTTCTCGCACACTCTGCTGGCTCTGTTGTAGTTGAATTTTCTTGGAGAAGAGACTGACTCTCTTTGCCTTGGCATTCGTCATCCTTTGGGTTCATAAACACTTCACTGATGCTCATTAGACATCTGTGTCGTGGCGAGTGATCCAGCATCTCGATGTTGGTTGTCAAGATGTCACTGCAGCTCTTGGAGCGATTGAAAATGTCGATGGAACTCGGTTTTGCGGTCATTCCAATCTCCTTAATGACAGTACTGTAGTCTTCATCTTTGTCCGACAAGAAGCTAAAAATATCGATGACGGTCGGCCTCTCCGTGTCCGACTTGGGCGTGTCCTCTTCAGGGGTTGGTTCGTCATCATGAAAGGGTCCGCGTTTATGTCGCCTTTTCTTCTTAAAAACTTTGTGAGCCTCAACGACCATGTTTACATTCCAGCTGAAGAACAGAGACAGCCACGCCAGGCCCATGTAGATCCATATCTCCGCAAACACTCTGTATAGCTTTGGGTACTCAATATTTGGATTCACACCTGAAATGAATGTGCATGTGGTAAATCCAAGATAGCGATTGCTCAACTTACAACAGAGAGGTGATGAAGATCTGAAGTCAACCTGCCACGTAATCTCCAAAGCCAACAGTTGTGAGGGTGATGAAAGAAAAGTAGAGGCCTTCCAAGTAGCTCCATTCTTCCAGGGACATGAAAACAAGCGGAGGGATCACCAGGTGCACGAAGAGACCCCATAACAGGAATATAGCTGTGCAGATAAGCTGAACACGTTTCTGATAAGAAAAAAAAAAAAAAAAGTTTTGTTTGTTTGTTTTTTTTAAGTAACTTTATGGGGTTTCAAAACTTTGACTCTTAATATCCAAACCCTGGCATGCATGTTAAGTCTTACCACTGGCACATTTTTGTGGATGAGGATCTGGGACAGACGTTTTGCCCGGTCTCCAAAGAATGAACCCAGCCTACTTAACCATACCAGACACAGTGGGATGCCGCACAGACCATACAGGATGCAGAAGATTCGACCTCCATTAGTCTTTGGGGCGACATTACCATAACCTATAGAAAACAACAACAACACAAATGCATTTTTGTGGAGCATATTGTAGAGAATTCAACTATCCTAATTATTTGGTGCACACCTGGGATCTATTGTAATCTACTCCCCTACGCCCTCCCACCATGCCAGTAAGGCGCTGAATCATTCCTTTGTCCCTAGTCTTTTGCTGTGCACATTCTGTCGTCCTCCCATATTGGTTTCTGCCTTTGTTTGATGTTTTTTTGTGCTCACTGTTTCTTGCAGTAAGTTCTGGCATTTTCTGGTAGCACTCTCGGATTTCTGCCTTCTTGTTTGCGCCTTATTTGTACTTTGTGATTCTTCCTACTTATTGATAGCAATTTATGTTTATTACCGGTAGTCTGTTGTTATGGTTCTTTGGTAATTGTGTGAAAGTTGAAAGAATTCACACATGATATTTTGATTCTTATTCCGCTCACTTTTTTGTCCGGAGTCTACTCCCACATCATACATTCGATTTACACGAATTTCAACATATTCTAAAAATTCATGCCAACAGTTTTCTTACAATTTAATATTTTACATTAAAAATTGCACATTCATTTCTAATGGGACAGACATTACGCTTTCAATTTCAGCATCCCACACCCTTCAGTACAATTGAACATTACTACACACCTTGTGTCAACCTGGGTTTAGCTCACTTGGTAGTGTTGCTTAATCACTGACCACTTTGTTCCTGGTTCAAATCCCACCTCTGACTGTACATTATTAATGCGTCAATGAACAAAAACCTAACTTCTACAGGGTTTCACCATTGTGATTAGATATATTGGTATACATAAACTATAATTTCATATCAAACAAAACCTTTTAATCATCCATTCCTGGCATTCAGTGATGGAAACACATTGTCTCTACTATAACAACAGTTACTCAGCAAGTCCTTGGTAGAGCAGTGGTAAATGCAGTGCATTCTTGTGTGGTCAGCCCCGGTTGGAATCCAACCTTGAGCAATTTTATTTAATAATAGATACTTGTATATCATAACATACAACATTATATGAAAGTCATCATTACACTTGCGTTCAAATTTTTGCATTCAGCATTTTCAGCATTCACATGCACTTTCTCCAGAAAGTCTCATTACTATTTGTTCTTCTCATCTGAAACGCTGATGATTAGACTTTCAGTTTTGCACTTTTTCCTCCTAGTTAGTGCCTTTTGAAACCAGTGTTCTTATCTTGTACTTTGCGTGATCAGGTCTTTCTTTAGGACAGTAGCACCTTTTGTTGAAACTTTTTTAAACTAATTCCTTCCATGCTCCATTACTGCTTTGAGGTCCAACCTTTCACAATTCTTAACAGAATGATTCAGCCAAAAGAAAGGGGCTCAGCGCAACCAGAGGTGTTAGGTCATGCTATTTTCTACCATCGTCAACTGCTTGGCTATCACACAGTGCCTGCGAGAGGTGAAGGATGCAATTCGTAACCGTTTTCTGGAATGGACATGGTGGTGGACAACTTTTGCAACCACTTAGGCACATGGTCCAGTTTCCACCTGACACTGGTGGCGCATGTCCTGCGGCCACTCTCCCACTTTGTTCTCCGAGCCTGCTCTGGTGGCACACAATATGCGGCCATCATCGGACCCTGCTCCAGTGCCGCACAACGTTATACGTCTGTTCTTTTGGTAATTTGTTAATTACTATTTATACTTCTCATCTATAGATCTTTGTTGATTTAGCCTTTTTGTTTAATACTTTTTCCTAGTAGTGCCTTTTGTTACCAGCGTTCTTATATAATCAGTTGAAAGCATCGGGATTTGATATTCCGGTTGTAAACTTAATGAGATCCCATTCATCATGTGCTAATTAGCTTGATTTTGATTTCCTTAATTTTCATATAGCTTACAATGCGGAAACCTGTCAGGAGACCTTTGACATACTGCCAATCAGTGTGTGGGCTCCTTAATGAATGTATCCAATGCCTATTGCAGTATGTTTTGGGATGTTCACACAGCATGTTGCTACCTACTGTAATGGATGTTCCATTTAGGCCAAACATAGTTTTTGCACCCACGTCCGATGAGACAACTGCTTTCCATGTTGGTGCAAAAAATCTCACTTCCATATGAAAACTATACTGTAAAATTTGACAGGCAAGTTAACCCAGAGTCTTACTTCCAGCTTACTTTTAGTGCTATCCTTTAATATATACCTGCATAACCGTGAGTAAAAAGAACAGTTCTCTCTGCTGTGCATACAAAATAAATGTTTTCTTATTTCAATGACTATTTCATGTGCACGGGCCTTTTAAACTGAAATTATCAACAACACACAAACCTATTGTTGTGACAACAGTCGCTGCAAAGATGACAGAGTTACCCCAGTCCCACATGTTGTGATGTTTGTCCCCAGTGATGATCACACCTTGACCTGCAGCCTCTGACACTACCTAGAATATGTTACAAAGCACACACGTAGTAATAAGGACATCATAAATTCATTCATTTTCTCCAGGTATAATCCTTGGGCTCGTTTTACCCTGGACTGGTTGCTAGCCAATTACAGGGCACACTTAGACAACCATTTACAATCACATTGACACCAACGGCTAATTTGGAGCAAGCCGAAAGCTGGAGAGTATGAGTAAGTATGAAGTGAGCGGAGATTCTAACAATGAATCTAAGAACAGTGAGACAGATGTTTTAGTCATTGTACGTGTACAAACAGACACACATGGGACATTGATAGTATTTGGACTAACAAATAGTATAAAACAGTGACGTTCTACATCACTGCAAATCACAACAACAATAAGCACTGTTAATTTAATTCTTAAAGTTTGAACATCATTGGAAAGGCTGGATTCGTGACAGGTCTTGCATTGGATTCCATTCGATGTGCAAGTTTGGTTGGATAAAATATACTACAAGCGAATAGAAACATCGATACAGTGACGTATTCTAACTAAATAAAATCACTTGTTGAGCCATTGAAGACGAGACACACCTTGTAAAACATTCCAACATTTAAATAAGACGTGTAGATTCATGCTTACTGTCCGTGTGTACAGAATTTGAATACTCCCTCGCTTTTTCCTCCTCGAGCAAGATGACAAGAGGATTTGTTGTGGATCAACGGGGAAGTACGTATAGTGTATTATTAGACGAACCTCTAACTCTTGCTCTAATGTCAATTTGGTAGTTTAGTCCATACCTTAAGAATTTCATCCAGATCCTCTTTCCTAAGGCAGGGGTACTTCTTCAAAACCTGTTCTTTTTGAAGAAGATATTTGCTCCTAGCCAATTCCCAGTTTGGCTCCTCAAGAATTTGAAATATCGCAGCCCCAATGGACAAGTAAAAGATGATACACGATGTTAAAAGGGGGCCCTGGTCAGCCATGTTCAACAAATAACTATATGCCCCATACAGCCGCGTCCCTCATTCACTTTTCAATGCTCTTCCTGAAAAAAAAGAAGAAAAAAAACTTCCTGACTTGCTTGATAGACGCACACTTAGCGCGCGTGCGCAAGCATGCATACGCCTCTTCAGTCACCTGAATTACGTAACAATCACCGACCTGGTTGGCATGGTACAGGTGAAAACGTGCTGCAGGGCGATAAAAACAGCAATACACTGAGTCTTCTGTTTATCGCGTGTGTTAAAATGTTAAGATTGTAATGAATGTGTTTCTCTGCTTTTTACACAACTTGTTGTTGTATGACATGGAACTGAGCAGCAAAATTCACACGGTGTTTAAGCGAATAGGCTGCAGGTTTAATCCATAAATCGATTCTAATTAATATCTTAATTAGAATTTCTATTAAAGAGGTCGTTTGTTCACATTTTGACATCATGAGACAAAGACATCATCTAACATTAATTGATCCTCATGTACATCGCCACTGTGAGAATTAAAATGTTCTCAGAAGGAAGTGGCTATTGAGTTGATAGTGTCACAAAGGGTTATCAACAGGGACGTCTCCATGATTTTTACTCTCCTGGACCTAAATGGGTGCTAGACCAATAAATAGGCGGCCTGAGAAAATAAATATATTAGAATGACAGTTCTATGTATCTATCTATCTATCTATCTATCTATCTATCTATCTATCTATCTATCTATCTATCTATCTATCTATCTATCTATCTATCTATCTATCTATCTATCTATCTATCTATCTATCTATCTATCTATCTATCTATCTATCTATCTATCTATCTATCTATCTATCTATCTATCTATCTATCCATCTATCTATCTATCTTATAGTGCAAGGTGAGCTTTCCACAAATACAACCATTTGCATTTAATATAGTTCACTGTCAACCACGGGAGTGACAGTTGCCCTTATCTTAATTTGCAACGACCCAGAAGCAGAAACAACATGTATGTGTTTGTGTAAAGCTTGAATCGAAGTAAGGGTGGAGCCACACTGCAATGCATGATACTGTACAGTACTGTTCTGCACTGTAGGGCTACTGTACTGTCGTTGGGTTGATGCACACACAAGAAAGGTGACAGTGGTCCTGCAACTATGTGTGCTAATATGATGTTCCAATATTGAAATACTTTTTGCGTCAAAATAATGCAATACGAAATACTGTACTGAATATTCTCTCTAACCTGAAAATAAAAGTGACAATATATTTATATACTGTATGTAGATCTAATTAAACCACTCTGCTGTATGCTTCTTGGTGACTAATTTTTTTTAGGGAATACCTTCAACTGCGCAGGTGCAGTACCTCACCCTCACCTGTGTAATAATGTCATTAGCCAAATTGCAATATAATAGGTGTGTGGTGAATCGTGACTTTACTGCAGCCCCCACAGAGCGTTTAATGGACAAAAAAAGAGCTAGAGTTAGTGTTTATGAGTGACTTACACATAACTCCACCCTTCAGGTCGACGGTTTTGCTTGGTCATTGTGGCTGCGTCACCGCCTCCGTGGAAACCCGCCTGACTCCTCCTGGGGAGGGAAACACCGGAACTAATGGCTCCTCACTAAAGATGGCGCCAACACATCCTCAAAACATGTCGCTCAGGTAAGAAACATTTTTGTCATGAAATTAAAAGGTTTTCAACTGAAATGTATCTTTGCAGCTGTTGGAGGAGGCTCTCTGAAAAATCGCTAAGCACCACGAATGTTTGTCTTGTTATCGCACTCACTAGATCAGAGTCACATATATGATACGAATACTGTAAAACACAATCATGAGTGTTAACGATTTAAAGTATGCATACCTATTTTCTGTTTCAGTTATCATTGTAATTAATTCAACCTAGACGACTTGGGGTAACATTATTTTTCTGTAGTATAATATAAAAGGATACCAACACAATATTTACCAATTAATGCAGTATTTTGTTACAAATCAGACCTTTTATTGTTTTGCACTGGTATATGTTGATACTTGATTTATTATACTGCCTGATATTGAATAATCTATCTAATATACATGTGACATAGGCCTATGCTGTTTGACCTTTTGCTCAATTGACAGTCTTCTTTCTTGCTTTTTCATGTGGACACACTCTCTTGGATGTTGACATGAACATGTTGTGAGTATTTATTTCATTTTAACCTTGTAAAATATGACATGGGATCTTATCCAAATTGGATGCTACTTGTGCGTTGCACATATCAAGTCATGTAACACAGGGTTACACATAAGGACGTTGTAATTCTGTGCACCAGCTGCAGTGTGGCATTTCTTCACTTTTTGGAGAGAGGGGTGGGGTCACCGAATCACCCCGAGGCATGTGCCGCAAACACATCTTTATCTTATGAGAACACATGTTCTTGAAATGCCTTGCAAACTCTGTGTTAAGGTAGCCAGGAAATTGCGCGGGATACCTTCACTCTTGTTTGCGAACCCTTTATGATTTTTTTTTTGTCTTTATTGTAAAAGACAGCAGTTCCAGAGTTAATTAGGTCAAAATGGTTGCCACACACCTCACTATAGACAAATGTACATGGGATTTCATGCATGCAGTAGTAAATAAAGTAAATTAGCCATGCATTTTTTGTAGTGTTTGTCCTCAGCAACAACTCGCTGACTTTCGGTGAGAGGGAGGTGCACCCTGGATTGGTTGCCAGTCAGTCACAGGGCTCACGACTATACTTCATATACACAAACAGCTTTTTTTTAAATGTGTGAGGAGTACCTGGAGAGTTTGAACCCTGTACCTCAGAACTGTGAGGCAGATGTGCTAACCACCAGTCCACTGTGCTAATAATTTTTTAAAAAGTTTTTTTATGTTACTAATTACAAAAAGTATATTGTAGTATACCAACATTTTGTATGAAAACAGTAAGAGCATTTCAGTGGTTGACTTAACTAACTTGTCAACGTCATGCATTTGATAAGTGTACTCTTTTGTTTCTGCACTAGATGGCAGCACACACTAGCACAAGCAAGTAGAATTAATAGAATTAAAACACGATGATGCACTCAAAAATGGCCATCACTGTTTGACCAGTGCAATGTCGTATAATAAGAGTTGTTGATTTAAATCCCAAGATGACCACACAATAACCTTGTACTTTACATCCTTTAGCTAATTTTTTTGGGTGATACATTTAAAATATATTTTAATGCTTTATGGAATAATATTTACAGTACTTTTTTAATTATTTATTTTTTATTTTCATAGACAACGGTGCACTTTAGTTAAAATTAGTTCATTTGATGGCTGACTGTAATTATCAGCACAGATTATTTCTTGAACATTCATAAACACAAGCCAGACTAAAGATGTCTGCTTGTAGACTGTGGCAGCAACATTCCTGCTTTATGAATTCTTCATGATATAACAGTGCCTCATGAATATTGATGTGCCGTTGCCATCCCATTAGTGCTCCCGAGAGCTCAGGGCGGGAGCACAAACAAAAACCACGGCGATCGTGCTTCCGTGCGTGCACTCAAGATTCATATTTTTGCAGCATTTTCCTGGCGGCGGGTAGCTTTACATAAGATGCGGGAGGGAACTGCTCTATGATGTGTAATATGCACCCAGATGCAGTGCTGAAAGTCAAAGGGAGATGATTTGGGTGGATGCAGTATGGGACTTTATTATGTAATCATTGAGCGACTGAGCCAGAGAGGGATAAAGATGTTACAAACAAACATAGTCCTCTCCCCACCCCCACCACTGTGCACTCTGCTTTTGGTCTGCATTCAGGCTTGCTGAATGATGCTCAGCATCATCAGACATGAACAGAGTGTGTGCCTGGTTTTTTTTTGGAGGATGCGTCACTTTTTTAGGGTGTGTCCCGGAGTGTGAGCGGGAGCTCGTCAGTTAGTTTGTGGTTCCAGTCTGGCGTTGTCTCAGGGGATCTGTGAGTGGCGCTCCTCCCCTCCTGGTTCTGTCTCCCGTTGCTCTCCTGGGTCCAGCACAACACCTGCTTCTTGCACCAGCGCACGACAGTCTCCTAAGCAACTGAGCTGTAGCACCACTCCTTCATATGCCCTTTGTTTTTCTCTCGCAGACCTGGACACATCCAAACGGGATGAACAGAACAAATAAACTAAGTGCTGCCTTTCCCTGCAGGATTAGTCGGGTCTCTTCCGGGAATGAATTAGTAAATGTTTAACAGCACTTTTAACGCCCTGATGTGGCGTCACTTTGCTCTGTGACTAAAGTCTACAAGAAAACAAAGTGGTTTTGCTGTGCTGGTGGTATATTTTTTTGGGTTTCCTCTGTGGACCGTCCAATTTGGACTCATTGGATTAACAGGATCACCTATTTACTGGTAAGATCTTTGTTTGAATACCTAACTGCTGGTTCATACCACATGAACTTGTCTCTGTGAGACAAAGGTGATGGTGTCTGAGAGGGAATAATGAACCCCTTCACTGACCCCCTTCCCACCCGCCCGCTGCATATCAGCCGTATGGCCCTAATGGGGTCAGGCAGATGGGTGGGCTCCATTAAAAACGGTTTGAATGTGTGCACACATGTATGGATGTGTTTGTTTGTTTGTTTTTGAAATTCAGATTGATGGGTTGGACTATGTGTAACTCCCTTTTAATGCCTTTGGGATGAGAGTGTCAAAATGATATCTCTTATATTGCCTTTGTGATTGTTGGTCAAGCCCTTTATAGTGTAACAAGTCATATTTGGTAAGTGAAACCTAAATATAAGAAGATGGCTCTTATCTTGAGCAGTGAGCGAAGACACGAAATGATAAGGACAATGTTATGTACATACAGTATTAAAGAAAACATAAATCGCACTACGGGTACTCTGGCTTCCTCCTATTTTCCCAAAACATCCATGGTAAGTCAATTGAAGACTCTAGGTCAGTGGTCTCAAACTTGTGGCCAGGGGGCCATTTGCGGCCCCCAACTTGATTTTAACACGTGGCCGCTCTGTTTTTATCCTGTCAGTGCCCTGGATGTTTTCTGTGTGTGTTAATTTTATTTAATTTGATCAATTATGGACTACCATAGCTCAGGCTCTTGACAGTTTTCTCTGAAATGCAATTCTGAAGTGACACCAAGTGGAAGGAAAATGTATTCTGCCACCCAATTGCAGTCATGTATTTTTTAAAACCTGCTGTGAAGAGAGAGGTTCGCAAGGAGAACTAAATTGAAGAAAAACAGGAGACGTTTTTTTTTGTTGAGCACAGGGTCATCTGACATGTCTTGACTGATAGAATGATAAAGAAATTTGCAGTGCTCAAAAGAAAAATCAGACACCAGGAGTATGCAAAGTACCAGGGACATATAGAGAGACGGCCCGGCCACCAATCTTGTTCACTTTCTCAGTCCCAATTAATGTCCTGAACTTTTATCAATAAAGATTGAGGCGATTGGATTAGTTGTGCTTTTTGAATACATGAACTCTTTTTTGTGGAACATGCAGCCCACACACACCCAGACTTTATCTCCAGCGGCCCCCACAAAAGTTGAATTTGAAACCCCTGCTCTAAGTTGTCCGAAGGTGTGACTGTAATTTTTTGTTTTGACGGTCTCTATATGTGCTCTGCGACTTGCTGGCGGCCAGTCCAATGTGTGCCCCGCGTCTTGCCCGAAGTGAGTTAGAATAGGCTCCATAGCATACATGGAGGGATGCATTAATGCATTAAAGATTAGTGGGGATTTGAATTATACTGTGTATTAAATGTTGACTCCGTTATGATGTTCTGCACCTGTATGAAGTAGCATCTATTAAGTTGGTGTGCACCTTGCATGTGTAGTCGAGGCGTGCTTTCTGGGTGCTGAGTCCGGTCGAAGGCTGGGAGTGGCTCCGCCCCTTTACGAGCGTCGGACACCTCCAGCACAACAAAGCATGTTTGGTGCTGCAACATTGTTCCACATCTGAACGTGCCGAATACGGGATTTTGTCCTTTTTGACTTCCTCTTTGCTCTTTCACATTGATGCGCAACCCGCAGTAGGTGAGTCTGAATGTAGTGATGAGGGTGATGCGACGCGTTTGCTGTTTATTTTGTTTTGCCGCACATTCGGCGCCATTTTCGTACTCGGATAGTTTAAATAGCCGCTGCACGGTGGTGCGACAATGACCACCCAATCGGCGCTTTATTTGCGGTAAAAGTTCAACCCCCCCCCCAAAAAAATCCGGTCTATGTTTTTTAATAAATTGCGTCTAAGCCTTTTTTTGTTTACAACGTAGCAATCGGTTTCCCATTTTTCCGAGTGAAATCAACACGACAGGGAGCCTCATAAATCAAAACTAGTCGCTATTTCTACATGTGAGTTGTAGGCTATGGGTAAACATGGCTGGGGGCGCATGTTTTCACTCGCCTGAAACACACTGTGCATTTTATTAAGCATCAAATAATACATAAAACGTAATACTTCCGAATTTGGTAAATTGGAGAATGGATAGTTTCCAGTTGATATGCCCCCCCTCCCCCTATCTGTTAGATTATTAACACTAAAATCCAATATGGATTGATTTGATGTCGGTTTAGTCCGTCTATATCTTACATAACGGTTATTCCACATCACACTTATTTGACGTGCAGTTTTTCTTCACGCTGTCTTAAAGATGCCCGTGCTATTAAATTAAATTAAATTAAATTTTATGCTTGACATGCTTTCACCCCGAGAGGAAGTGTGTTAAAATACCCACAGACACTTGGCGCAGAATATAAAAATAGGTGCCAAACACACTTAAGCGACAATTGTGCAATATGCCTCATCTCCATTGATGATACTGCAGGATAAATATAGTCAGATAATCTTTCATGAAGCTGCAAATATGACGTGTGGAGGATGAGGCAGAGGCAGTCAGGGTTCATGTGGTACACCCAGTAGCAGGAGGAAACAGCGAGGTAAAGAAATGACAATGATGGCCCTCTTTTACTTTGGGTCATCAGTATAGTGCTGAATCAGCAGTGTTGAGAGCATGTAAGTGATGCTGAAGGATGTGTGTGGCTCTGCTGTGAGGGTGAGGTTATTGAGGTCCCACAGGAGCTTGCTGCTGTTAATCCTCTTTTGGGAGTTATGAGGATCGTTTGGGCCGTTAGACTACTACTGTGTTGTGCTAAATAAACAAACTCCACATGCACAGTCCTTTCCTTGTGAATGACTGAAGAATTTACTCACTTTCAACATGGTATTCTAAATAGATCCACTCTGCATCATGTGTTGCACTGGGTAAATGATGCCATTATGTTTCTTGTTATGTCATATTTAGTTGTCCCGATAAATGCAAATATCTGGACAAAATGTTTAATGTTTGGAAGCCTTCCTCTGTGTGCTCTTATGCACACCATTCTCGCAAGTAGGCTTTGGCAGAGCTGATGTTGGAAGTGGTTTTGGAATCACTTACAGGGTGACCATACTAAATCAATCAGGGTGCTTCATTCATTTCCCATGGTGGTTCATGTTACACTATCAGCAGCACTTGCCAGCTGTATTTATCGATTCACTGGGAACTGGGTTTGGATAAGTTAACACTGAAATAAACCTCAGTAACTGTGTACCCAACATAAAAAAAAAAGGCATCTTGCCCTAGAATGACCTTGGAAAGCTGTACCTTTTCACAATTTACTAACCACATAAATTTGTCTACACATTAATTAAATTATTTTAGTATTCTATAGTTTCTTTTTACTTTAGGATTGTTAAAAATAATGAATAATGGCTGCTATAGTCAGCCAATCCTCAAGTAGTAAGTATTGGTAATGTTGTTACTAGGCAGGTCTGCTTTCATTAAGTGAACGCTAAGTCCAGTGCAAAAAGGCACGTGTTGGCGTGTATGTCAGCATGTGTGCACTGTATGTGTTTACTTAGCAAGTATAATATTAGGAGTGACCATGTGCTGTGAGGGCTAATGTCCTGGCTTTTTGCTTAATTCTCCTATTCTCTTGTTTTTGTAGCTAGAAGGGCGGAGCCCCTTAGCACAGCTGATTGTCTCTGTGTCTTCACCAGCTTGTCTCTCCATTGCGCACACACAGACTCAAGCTGCACACCCACACCCATTGATGCGGGCAGTGAGTCCAAGCACATGGAGACTAGTAGGGATGGAGTGATTCCTCATTTTGCTAAATATTGGCATCACCTTTTTTTTTTTTTAATGAAGGCTGATGCAAGATCAATTTAAAACTGTGTTAACTTCAGGGAACTATTTATTTAAGTTTTCAATTAACGTTACAAGAGATGTTGCTGACCATGGTTACTCGCAGCACCTTTTTCTTGTTTGAAATTAAACCAAAGATATGTGAAAGTTGATCATTTCAGTTATTTTGGAAAGCTTAATTGAATGTTAAAAATTGTGGGGAGCTATTGTTTTAGTTTACCATTTAGCTTTTTAAGACATGCTGATGCCCCTTGGAGCTTGATGATATTTTTTGTTGTTAAAATTTGAAAACAAAGATAACCCCTTCTCTAAGATTAAAAAAAAAATTACATTTTGCAAATCTGAAAAGTTGTTCAATAAACATATGTTTAAAGGCATTTCATCAAGTTGGAGTTGGTATTTATTTAGTTTTTTTTAATTTTGATGTCAATATTTTCCCTTTTACTGAAAATGAATACCCGAATATTGGTATTGGCTACGAAAAAAAACCAAAAAACAAAAAAACATATCGGTCTATCGCTAATGAAAACAGTGAAATGTCCAGGTAGGTAGAGATAATCTCACTCAGTAACTTGGGCCCGCTTAACTCTAAACTCCTGCTAATTCCTTAAGCCTACTCCTGGTGGCAAGGTAAAATTCTTTCCTTATTTTAAATTGATAATGTATGCTCAGAACATGTGTCAACATTCTCATGTACACATGTTTGTGAGATGGGAACCTTAACATTAATTGCTAGAATTGTATGCATGTTGGGGCAAGCATGGATGCATATGTGTATATGTGCATAGGCCATGCGTGCCATGTGCTGCAGAATGCTGTGAACATAAATAGATGTGAGCTCGTCAGTAAAGGATAACTAATGAGTCCAAGCATCTTGAGCACAAACAGCTATTTATATACCATACCTCCTCCTCCTCTTCCCCATTCAGCCCTCCTGTCTCACTTCATCTCACATTTGCACACCATGTCAGAGCAGCTGTGAAGCATCACTGATATATGATATGAGACTGAATTTAAAATTGAATGTGTTATTTTGGTGGGGGGGGGCAATTAGATAAATACTCATAAAATGGCAATCATCCAATCTACTTTACAAGTGAGGTCAGGGAAATAAAAAGAATATTGTATGCTGATGTTTTATTCAATGCAGCACATTTCAATCATAATATTCTTGCAGACCAGGGGTGCAGACTCATTTCTGTCACGGGCCACATTGTAGTTATGGTGTTCCTCGAAGGACTATTATGACTGTGAACCCATATATAGTAAATGTATGATCACCAAAGAACACATTACAAATTGACGTTTAACTCATTTTGAAATCAGAATCCAGTAAGTAGTTGTTCAACTATTTTTCAATTTATTTTTAAGGAGGGATTGGTAACAAAAATGCCTTCAATATCTCATCTCAGTGTTAAAAGTGAAGACAATTTGTAAGAAACATGAAGTCGACACAAATGATTTGCCATGGCGGGCCACATAAAATTGATGTTGTGGGTCGGATCTGGCCCCCAGACCTTGAGTTTGACACCTGTGCTGGAGGGGAATTAATTCAACTCACTCTTGCTAGAGGGTGGCCTACTTCATCTATAATTTACCTCATTAGAGAGACTAATTATGTAGTATTGAGGGCAGCCTTTTTTCTTTGTAGTGCAGTGGTATTTATTTCATTGGCTCCATGGTGCAAAAAAAAAAGATAGTGCACTTCATGTAGCAAGACCACTCCTGTTATCTCCATCAGTCAAGTGATGGAGGCTCCCCCTGCTCAGCTGGCCTATAGCTGAGATGTTAGATAGGCAACTCAAAATGGAGGAGGCAGCAGGCACAAGCTCAGCTGTTCCATTAGGAGCATGTCTGCTTCCTGACAATCAGAATTGAGATGACAGAGCATTAAAAGACCCAGTGGAGGCTGTGAGCACTGATGCATAGCTGTGTGTGTGTGTATGCGTGTGTCTGTTTGGTGACCTAGGGAAAAGGCCTATGGGGGGTCTCTTGGGGGGAAGGGTGGTCAGGATTAGTTATAGAGTGCAGTGTAGTTATTGGTCACTGGATACAAACAATGGGAGGGCAAAAGAGGATTTTAGTGTGTGTGTGTCGGGGGGTGTGTGTGTGTGTGTGTGCTTCCCCCCTCCTCTCTTGCATTTCCATTGGGAGGTGCATGCATGATATAGTGGACCAAAGCTTGCACCCTTTGGGGCGGCCCTGTACATCTGGAAGATTGTCCTGCCCCTCTGTCTGCCTGCCGAGCATCTCCCCTCCCCCTAGTTCATACATGGCGGGTGGGGGCCTTGAACTCATATGGCGGACATTAACACAGCAACATTAGTGACCAATTAGACAAGATTTAGTTCAGACGAGGTGTTTCGCTACTGTAAGGGAGCTCTCTTAGCCAGTAGAGGTTGCGTGATTGCATAATGCTGGCAGTTTATTTCAGCCAGTCAAAGGCTTTAATCGGCAAGTAAGACCTTTCTAAATATGTGAGATCTGTCCTCTGCACAACCCCAACAAAGTCGTGTTCACTAAACTGCCAGGCTGCTTTACAGCAACTATCAAGTGTACACTTACAATGTTGCTTTTTGGAGGTTTCATTTTAAATGTCGTAGGGTTTTCTGTATGTTAAATAACTAGGCAGGACGGGAGCCAAACAGTTCCTCATGTCTACAGTCAACTTCTTGAGAAATTTGGTGAAGCTTTGATGTGAACATTTTAAATGTTGTGTATTTTGTCTGAAAACATTATATTCATTCAGTAGGCTATAAATTCTTTCTGCAAAGCAGTGTTCACTGGAATTTGAGGTTGGTATGCCCACATTGCGTGTTTCGCTGTCATCAAGCTGTTCTTGTTTGTGAGAAGGTAGAACTACACAGGTTGGTGTGCAATGTTGGCACGGATGGCACAAGCGATGCTAATAGGCACCTACACAGTGTAGAATGCCTCCTTTGTGCCCGTAAGATTTAATGAGTCTGTAACGGGCGAGGTTTTGATATTGAACACACCATCCAACAAGGACAGCTATTGTAGGATTCTGTGCGTGTGCGTGTGCGTGCATTGCAGGATGTCCCTGCATGAGTGTCTATTGTGAATATAGTCTTTAGCTGACAGTTGGCTAAATTCCACTGAAAGGGGAAAGGAACAACATAAAACAACAGAGGATTGCTTAATTGTTGATAGTAATTCAATGTATGAAAGCTATGAAGAGACAAAAGAGGCTGTATTACAATTGTACTGTTATTTATGAAACCTTAGAAACATGTTTTAATTATTTTTGAGAATAACTGAAGCAGAATGGTTCGGTTTCTATACTTGACTAATATTAGATGCAAACGCTTGTTGTAGTGTTGTGATTTATTGCATATGT
Organism: Filicampus tigris; assembly: GCF_054856515.1. Lineage (NCBI taxonomy): Eukaryota > Metazoa > Chordata > Actinopteri > Syngnathiformes > Syngnathidae > Filicampus > Filicampus tigris. The sequence continues at coordinate 14,247,073 of NC_141224.1, forward strand.
TTGCCAAATAGAATTACGATGTTTGCGACAGACAAGCTTATAGTTCATTGATCCTAATCTTGTTTGTTCTGTTTCAAGTGCAGCAGTGTTGTCCTCTGTCACTTTCAGAAAAGCGCTGTGACCTGTCTATATTTCTGACTGGTTTCTTGTTCTCCATCCCAGTGGCTACCATGACAACAGAGGCAAGTGCCGTAAGTGAGGCGGACACTGAAGGCAAGCAGAAGGCTAGCGCCGCTGAACCTGAACCCGAGAACAAGCAGAGCCCGGAGGCAAGAGCATCAGAGACAGAGGGGGAGCAGTCGAGCAAGAAGGCACAGGGACAGGCCGCTGAGCCTGGCTCTGCCGATGCAGCCTCCTCCCCTGAAGAGGAGCAGCTGAAGCCTCGCACCAGAACCTCTGCTGGCAAAGGCCTCTCTCGCCTCTTTTCCTCTTTTCTTAAACGCCGCTCACAGTGCTCAGAAGAAGAGGGATTTGAGGCAGAAAAAGCAAGGGAGGAAAAGGAGGACAAAGAAGACCAGGCTGGTAAAGCGGAAGAAGAAAAAGAAGAAAAAGTGAAAATTGAAGAGAAGGATGCTCTCCTAGAGGAGAAATCAGATTCAAAAGAGGTCAAACAGAGTGAAGAGAAACAACAAAAAGAGGGGAAAAAGTCTGAGCCAGAGAAAATAGAGAAGAAGGGTAGTAAGAAGAAAAAGAAAGAAACCAAGAAGAGAACAGAGGAAAGGGATGCAGAGAATGTGAAAACTGCAGAGGAGAAAAAGGAAGAGGAACAGGACAAGAAGAAAGAGGAGGAGACCAAAGCAGAGGAGAAGAAGGAAGAGCCTAAAGAGGAGGCAAAGCTAGAGGAAGCTGTAGAAAAAGAAGAGGAAAAATTGGAGACAAAAGAAGAGAAGAGGACAGAAGATAAATGCACTGAAACTGAGCCTGAAAAGGATACTAAAGAGGAGGACAAAGTTGATAAAAAGGTAGCAAAGAAAAAAGAAAAAGAGGAAAGGGTGAAGAAAAAGGAAGAAGAAAAAGCTAAGAAAAAGGCAGAGGAGGAAGAAAGGGCAAAGAAGAGGGAGGAGGAGAAAGAGAAGAAGAGAGAGGAGGAGAAGGCAAAAGAGGCAGAAAGGGCAAAGAAGAAGGAGGAGGAAAAAGCTAAAAAGAAGGAGGAAGAGGAGAAGGCCAAGGAAGAGAAATTAAAAAAGAGAGAGGAGGAAAAACTGAAGGAGGCCAAAAAGAGAGAGGAGGAAAAATTGAAGGAGGCCAAAAAGAAAGAGGAGGAAAAATTGAAAGAGGCCAAAAAGAAAGATGAGGAGAAACTGAAGGAGGGCAAAAAGAAAGAAGAGGAGAAATTGAAGGAGCCCAAAAAGAAAGAAGAGGAGAAATCAAAAGAGGTAAAAAAGAAAGAAGAGGAGAAAGGAAAAGAGGCCCAAAAGAAAGACGAGGAGAAATCAAAAGAGCCCAAAAAGAAGGAAGAGGAGAAGGGGAAGAAGAAAGCAGATGATAAACAGGAAGTAGACAAAGGGAAGAAAAAAGAAAAAGTGAAAAAAGGAAATAAGGAAGAGGAAAAAGGGTCAAGTGAGGCGCGGGTGAAAGCACCGATTGCGGCCCCAGAACCCGAACTTAAAACTGAGCCAGAAACTGAACAAGCTCCTGATCAGCACTCACTCAGCAGCGCCGAGATGCAGGTCAGTGCAAAAACCGCTAAGAATAATGCTTGTCTTGAGCATTATTGTGGTAATTCATGTTACTGAGCTCTAATCTTCAAACTTGTGTATGTGCCTATCTATTCTCTTCCAGCCAGCTCCAGAGGAACCTAAGGCAGAAGCTACAATCGAGGAGGAGCCCGAAGAAGCGGAAGTAGTGGAAGAAGAGGCGGGTACAGAGAAGAAAGAGGAAGAAGCAGAAGAGAAGGAAGCAAAGGGAGATGAGAAGCCTAAGGAGGAAAAACCTGCTAAAGAGAAGAAGACTGAGAAGAAGGGTGATGATGCCAAAGGCTCCAAACGACAGAAAACAATCCAGTGCAAAGTCATTTTGCTGGATGATACTCAGTATGAGTGTGAGCTTGAAGTAAGCCATCACACCAAGTCGCAGGATGTTCACAAGTGCGTGGGTTTGTCTTTCTGATTGCATCTTCTCATTTAGAAACATGCTAAAGGACAGGAGCTCATCACCAAAGTGTGTGAGAACCTCAACCTGCTGGAGAAAGATTACTTTGGCCTTGCTCACTGGGAAGCACCAACCAGCAAGGTCAGCTTTAAATTTAATGTTCATCTGCATGGATTTGTTTGTGTTTATCAGTTAATTGATTCATTTCTATTATTTCTATGGGAGTTGATGCAAGTTAATGGTCAGAAAAAAAAGCAAGCTTAATTGGTATCAATAGAAACAACCAACCAATTGATCATAAAATATATTGCCAGTTATTGACTATGTATATTTTCCTCCATCAGACATGGCTGGAACCCGCCAAGGAAATCCGGAAACAGGTGCCAGGTGCTGTCTACGAGTTTACTTTCAACATAAAGTTCTATCCTCCTGATCCAGCACAGCTTACTGAAGACCTCACAAGGTGAATTTCACTTAGGTGTTTATGCTTTTGTGAGATAGCCTCTTGGCTCTCACATCACACTTAAAAGGATATACTGTATATAATGATTCTCTTAAGTGGGAAGCAAACATGTATTTTCCACCAAGAAAATGTGAACAACTCTGTTCATGTTTGATACATTATAAGCTCTTCCCTTTTCCAGGTACTATCTGTGTCTCCAGCTGAGAAAGGACATCATGACTGGGGTCCTTCCATGTTCCTTTGTGACCCTATCCCTGCTGGGCTCTTACACAGCACAGTCAGAGCTTGGTGAATATGACTCGGAAGTCCATGGAGCTGACTATGTTAAAGATCTTAGTCTTGCTCCTGGACAGAGCAAAGAGCTGGAGGAAAAGGTGATGGAGTTACATCGTACATATAGGTAAGCCTTCAGAAGGTATTATAACTTGAAGAATCGGAAGTGGTTTTACAAGATTAGAGTCAGAACCCATCTCCTCTTTTGTGTTGAAGGTCAATGACTCCAGCCCAAGCAGACATGCTGTTCCTGGAAAATGCCAAGAAACTTGCAATGTATGGTGTGGACCTTCACCAAGCCAAGGTAATATCTGGCTCCAACAATGACCTGATTGCTTAACTCCCAGATGACGTCCATGTCATTTTGTAATTACATTCAGTCTGTGGAAGCATTTGATAAATAGCGTGGAATTTGGTACATGCTCTCGCAGCAAGTTTGATCTCAAAAAGGCTGTCCCTGCTGATTACACCTTCTTATTATTATTCAGAAATATGCTTATAGGTTGCCAATGTCAACCAGAGCATCATTAATTGTAGTAATATTTTAACTCAGTGGGTCATTTTCAATACCACCAAAAGCAGCAATAATTTAACCATGCTGTAAATGACTAGAAACCTCAGACCGCCACCGTTATACCATGTCCGTGCAAAAACATGGGGGCATGCAGTCAAACACCTCCGGCTCAGATTCCATAACGCAACACAGTATCTTTTTATGGAGTGATAGGAAACGCCGATGACACACACAAACTACAAATCCCATAACACGGTGCAAGAGCTGTCTTCCCAAACGACAGGCTACTTCCAATCATTCTATAGCTCTATGTGCATGCGGCTTGAACTCTGTATCTTTAACACATATCCTTGTGAGCAGCTGTTCACTATGATGAAAATTAATGAAACATCACATAGGAGTCACCTCACCTGCAGCCTATGCTGAGAACTTCTCGACCACACAGAACCTTACTGCAAACACAAACAAACTTGTTTCCAAGATGCCATTATTTCAACCCCCACTGAAAAGCACAACTTTTGTTTTGTTTTCACACTTTTGGGGCAGCATGTTCATATTTCGAATTTGTATAATTTTGACAAGAGATACATTATATTTAATATTATTTCAAGTTCAGCCCATGACTTAAGGTGTGGTTTGCATTTGACACCCCTACAAGTCTAAAGGTTATCACATTTTAGAGCCTCCAGCCACTTTTATTTTTATGATACCTTCCATTATGTTGTGACAGCCTGTGTCACATCAGTACCTTCCAGGTTTTAATTACAAAATTAAATTGATGTCAGGTGTTTCGGTAAATACCGTTTGAACCCCATGACCTCTTAGTGTTTGAAAGTCTGCCCCCCGGTGGACTAGTGTTAAAAATGCAGGACTTTGCAATGGAATGCATCACTTTGACCAGTCTGTTTGTGCTTTTGCAGGATCTTGATGGTGTCGACATTACACTTGGAGTTTGTTCTGGTGGTCTGATGGTTTATAAGGACAAGCTGAGAATTAACCGTTTCCCTTGGCCAAAAGTTCTCAAGATCTCTTACAAACGAAGCAGCTTCTTCATTAAGATCCGGCCGTCTGAGGTAAATCAAAATACTAATTTTCCGTTTGATCATCTGTTGAATTATTATTATTGTTATTATGTTTATTGGTATTTTATATCATGACTCTTCAAGCAGCACACCTTTTTAAAAAATAATGGATTAGTTATTGTGTTAATCCAAGGCCATTTGCCCTGTCTTACTTTTTTTAAGTGAGGCCTTATGAAGTATTCATGCTCTTAATATTTGTAATTATTGAAATTGAGTATAGTAGTCTGTCTGACTGCACAGGATTTAGAATGTACTGATGCGACCTTGCTCCGGGGTAAATGTCATGCTTCATGCTGTGTGGCAGACTAATGTGATCAACCGAGGGTGACCCTTTTTTACCCTGCGTTAATTGTTTTGTTTTCTTGTCACACAGCAAGAACAGTATGAAAGCACAATTGGCTTCAAACTACCAAACTACAAAGCCTCAAAGAAGATGTGGAAAGTTTGCGTTGAACATCACACCTTCTTCAGGTAAGAACAGGTTGATCTTGGCCAGTTTTAATGTCATGCCCCTTCTTGCCAGTGCATGCATCCCTGTCCTCTGCATAATTGGCTAACTGCAGCCTAATCCGTGAAATTGGCTCCACGTCCATCTGATCAGCTACACTGCACTTGTCCTGACCTTAGAATGAACCAACTAAGGGTCAAAGCTGTTGCTTATGAAGTTACGCAACACTGCCAATTTTGGAATTCGAAAATCATGTACAGTATTTCATCTGTTGGCTTTGGTGGTCAATGAAAATCGAAGAAATGTCTCTGTTCCTCAGGGTATCAACAACTGAGCCTCCGTCGTCACGTCGCTTCCTCGTCCTTGGCTCCAAGTTCAGGTACAGCGGGCGCACCCAGGCCCAGACCCGGCAAGCCAGCTCTATGATCGACCGTCCTGCCCCTCGCTTCACACGCTCTGCAAGCAAACGCCTCTCCCGCAATTTAGATGGAGGTATGTTTGAGAGCCCTACCTTTGTGCTACACAAAGATTTCATGATTAAACACGGACACAGAAAGATGCTCTTCTTTCGGTCCAACAGCTGGAGACAAGACTCTCCAGAGCCTCACGGCATCAACCAAATGTGAGGTTGATGACTGGTCGTCGATGCTTGTTTCTGAAAACCCCCACCCTTTTCTAGAATTTACAGGTACCCGGAATTGTGTGGAGCTTTGCCCCCCGCTCCCTTACTGTCCATTCATTGCGCTTTCTAATGGCTATACGGTTTCATTTGATGTACCAATCCATACTTGCTTTGCCATGTTTAACACTGACCAAAAAGACCAGTCAACTATGGGTGTCAATGTCAGTTCAATGAACTGTTCAGACAACCACTTTGTCCTTCCCCTGGCATGATCCCAGGGTGACTTTGGTCATTGCACAACACGCTAACTGATTCAGGCTTGACGTTTTTTCTGCTTGCTCAAAAGTTGCAGCTTGATGTTTGCTATGCTATGCGGTCAGTAGCTTTGTGCTCATCATCTTAACTTGGCTCCCCTTTTTGTAAACATTGTGCTTCAATGACTTATTGACCCACCACTGCCCTCTTTGGCTAAAGCATTTGTGCTAAATGGCCACATTAGAAACACTGTTGAGCTTTCTCATTAACCTCTGCTTACTGGACTCACCGATATCTTGCTTAAACGCTTTTCATGTAACTTGAAACACCAGGAAGCATCATCATATAACGGCATCACTCCATCATTTCTTCACAGCCAAAGGTGCGTCTGAACAGACATTTATTCAGCCCTGGAATACTCAGGCAGGCAGTCGGCCATGGTGGGAACTTTCATATGACGCACAGCTACAGACGCGAAACGAAGATGACTGGTCTACTCTCGTTGAACGAGATCCTCCTTTTGCATTTTCCCCATCTTTTGATTTTGTAAAACGTCCAGGTATGAGTATTTGTAAGGCCTGCTAGCTCCAGGAGCATATTTGCCTCCACAGGTGTGCTCAATGAGCATTGATTGAACACTTCTTTCATCATGTATTTTTGCTTATTTGGTGTAAATTGTTTCTCCTCTCATATTGTCAGCTAAGCTCAGCATGGCAAACACGAGCTCTATTGACAGGCTATTGCAACCAGCACAGGAACGAGACCATGACTGGTTCCTCTACTTTGATCAAATCCCCAGCCTGTCCTTATATAAGCATGTCGATAAACCTCAGCGTGAGTCACTGTGTGATGATATGATTTGCAAGCATAAATTGTATATTGTTAGTCAGACATAACACTCATTTTTGCATCGCATTTCGTGTTCCATTCCTGCTTCTCCTCCATGCAGCCCAGCTCCAGGTGAAGGATGAGGAGACAGTGTGTGTCAAAGAGCAAGAGTTGACAGATGAGGAGGTCATTGAGAGGCTAGAGGAGATGGTGACGATGGTGGAAAAGCTAGAAGAGATGGAAGAGTTGGAGAGGAAACTGAGGAAAGTTAGAGATTTAGAAGAGAGGCTCCAAGAAGTAGAAGAAATGTCAGATAGGATCCAAGAAGTGATAGAAGAGGAATTAGGGGAACAAGAAGTGGCCGAACTAAAGGAGAAGGAACTACAGAAAGAAAGTAAAACCATAACACAGACTGTGTTGAAAAATTCTGTGAGGATTGTGATGAACATGAATGAGGGCGATGAGAGTGATGAATTAGAGGAGCAAATTAAAGAGGTGTTTCTAAAGGGACTTTTGCCAGAGGAAGATGATGCTAAAAAAGGAAAAGATGAACATTTGTTTGATTATAGTTTGAGAGAGAATCTACGTCAGATAGAAGAGGAGTGGAAAGATGAGGTGGAGGAAAAGTTCAGTTTTCCACCTGCCACTACCTCTTCTCAGGTATCTTACCAGAGGGTGGTAAGGACGAAGAAGAGAGTTGCTTTTGTGGATCAGAGGCCACAGAGGCTTGATGCTATGGAAGATACACTTCTAAAAATAATCTCAGAAAAGGCTTCCCAAAATGGTGAGATTGGAATGAAGACAGAAATATTGGAGGAAAGATCTCAGAGAGAAATGACTAAAGTTGAAGATGGATCTTCATTAGACAAAGACAAGGATGTGTGGTCCTATCTGTTTGACCGTCCACTGTACACGCCTATTATCAAACCATCAGGTACAGTATGGCATTCTGCCTTTTTTGCACTTGCACACAAAATTCTTCTCAATGGCTTTTTGCAACTGTCAAATAGCTTTGCTTCCTTTTGAGCTTTGGTGCAACTTGTGTTTATTACTTATGTTCAAGTATGTCATTTTTGTTTCTCATCTTGTTCAGTTACATCAGTGAAACATGTTACATTGGATGTGGGGGAGGTTTTCACTTCAAAATCAGTGGTTACAGCAGTTGTGGATCAAAGCGTCTTACCAGAAGAACGACGAGTAGAACACATTCCATCGCCACGGACCTTTGTAGAAAGACAAGATGACTGGTTTGTGTTGCTGGATGGCGTTCCCAGATTTGTAAAACCAGGTACTCCTACGTTCACTTGTGCTGCTTTGTGGAACACTTCAGCTTTCTTGTGCCTTGTTCTTATGCTCACACATTTTGCTCATATCAGTCACCTTGAAGGAACAGGGCCAGATGGAGGCAGAAGGTTTGGTCTCTGTAGTTGAAAAGCATGAGGAGTTTAGGGAGGTGCAACTTGAGGAGCCAGAGATAAGGGAAGAGGCACCAACATATCTTCGACAAACCCAACAACACCCGGTGAAAGAACGAGACGATGACTGGTTTGTGTTGCTGGATGTTGTTTCCAAAGAAACCACATATGTAGCACCAGGTATTGCTGAAGTCCCCTGTATTGCTTCATAGCTTTACTAAAGCAAACAGTGGCTTTGAGTTTTTGCTTGCATTTTTATCCTTCTGCAACATATAGGGTCTAAGGGTCTGTATCTTGTTTTAGCTGCTGTTGATGTGCGTGCTAAAGAAGATGTCTCTCTGACTGATGTGACAGTTGAAATGAGAGATGAACCCGTTGATGTTGTAGTAGCTAAAGAAACAGAAATAAAAGAGGATCTGAGCCAAAATGAAGTCTCAATGCTGTCACCCATTTTAAGAGAAATAGATGACGATTGGGTTTTACTGCTGGACGTTCCCACCAGAGAACCTCAATTTGTCCCTCCAGGTATTGCTGACATCCCACATGCACCTCTTTAATAGATGGAGCCTTCACAGATTTAATATCTTCACATCCTTCTTTTTGTCAAGCGACCTGGACTGGGTATGTTCAGACTTACGCTGAAAAAAGCATTTCTACTGTGGTTGAAGAAAGAGTGGAGGTTGTAGTAGAAGAGATGGTGCAAATAGAAGAGGCTTCTAAGAACATTTATCCAGAGCTGAAAATATTCCCGACACTCATAAAGAGAGATGACGACTGGTTTCTACTGCTGGATGTTGTTCCCAGAAAAATGGCCTTTGTACCCCCAGGTACCCACATCTCACTTTTTGTGCTTTTCACACATACCACTACACCAAAGGAATCTCATTTTCTAATCAAAAAATACTTACTCTACCGATGGCAGCTAAAATCTATTCAGAGGTTGGGCCTGTGATTGAAGTGAAAGGCATAGAGCTGAAACCGCTACCGATTGTTTTGGACCAAATGAGAGAGCTCCCATCTCAACCACAGCCAGAGAAAGACGATGACTGGTTTGTGGCATTTGATGCCGTTCGTGATGAGGCACTACTACCAGGTATAGTTTGTGTTTGCGCTCACTGACAACAAAGCTTATTTTCCTTAAATTGGCCTTTTGACTTTGTCTGCTTGTGCCAGACGCCCCTGTTGAATTTACTCCAGATGTAAGGAAGCCCTTTGAGGCTGAGGCGTTAACCACTGGGACCAGAACATGGGAGATGATGATAATTGGTGAGAACACTAGGCTTGATGGGACACGAATTTCAGAAATGAGACCAGTTGTACCAACATCAGGGAGAGAAGGAGAAGATGATTGGTTTGAACTGTTCCGACAACAAACCATCCTAGAAAAGCCAGCTCCTGTACCATCAGGTATCCATCTTTAAAAAGTGTTCATGAAGATGTATTTAAACTCAAACACATTAATCAGAAAAGAACAATTATACAGTACAACCATTGCAAGTTTAATTTGAAGTCTGTATTGTTTACAATTTTTTCTAACAGTTGCTGTGGTTGAACATATTGTGGATGTGACCGCATTTAAAGCAACAAAACAAAAATCCAGCACAGAAGTGAGGCTGCCAGTCAAGTTAGTTGAAATTAAACCACAACCACGACAGGTGGATGATGACTGGTTTGTGTTTTTAGATGCAGTAAAAATACCAGGTATGGCTGTTTTACATCACACAAAGCAGAGTTTAATTTACATTTCAGTACACTTATTTTTTAGGTACAAGTTAAAGGGATGACAGTTTGTGGCTACGTTTGATTTGAATTTATTTTGTTTAATTCTACAATAGTGGCTGAACCTGTCCAAAAGTATCCTGATGTTGCTGCATCTAAAGCTTTTGCAGTCATAGAGCAGAAGTCACTGCAGAGAATTACTGTAGTGGAGCAAATGCAGATGAAAGAGATGTTACGGCGGCACCCATTTCAAACAGGCAGAAAGATGGTGGATGATTGGTTTACTCTTCTAGATGTGGCTCCTAGTAGAACAGGTATAATTGAAAGGACTCAGTCCTTCATGTTAAATATTTGTCACATTTACTGGGTCGGTTTTTGCAGCTGTTTGGCTTTTCAACCGGCTACATAGGTTATGTTTGCTGACGTTCATCATAAATGTACTGGTATGTGTCCTCATGTATTTTATGCTATTCTATGACATTAGCTGCCATCCCTGAGCGCCTCAGATTCCCGGCAGACGTTCCAAGAGTGATAAGTTCTGAGACCAAAACAAGGATTTCTATTTATGAGAGACCCCAGTTTGAGAAACAGATCCAGGAAGAAAGACGGCCCATCAAACACACTCATGTCCATGATGATTGGTTTGTTCTACTAGACGTTGCCCCCAGAAAGCCAGGTATTCTGCCGTTTTTATGTGCAAATCGCACGTGGCTTTGCTTTGTGACCCATGCTTATTAACATCAAATCAAGATGGATGATGGTTGACGTCACTCAAGGACCTCTGACAGCATTTTGTTATTCAGACTGAAGAAATATCACTTCCTAATCTCACTTTGGCAGCCACATTGAGCTTTGTAGCTCCTTGCTTCCTAACAAGAACTATACTGCAACTTCTCATTCTTTCCACTTGGTGGTATTTTGTGTGTGCTCTGCTGAAGTTGTCAACGAAGGAGAATTCAAGGTAAAGTATACTACAGTATGTGCTCTTTCCCTAGAAGCTTGCGATAAAATACAAAGAGGCAGTTTGGCAGTGCGGAGATTGTGTGTGTTATTTTTCAGATAATCTTTTCTTCGGCATTGAATTGTAATACAATTCCTCCCGCTTGTCTGTATTGTGTTCAGTGGTGATCACACAGAGAAGCACCCGTCCTGTCAGTGCTCCAGTCTTCTCCCAAGCTGCTCTGGCGGAGGCTGGAATTCCAATGGCACCCTTGGACCAGCCACAGACATCCACTCCAATCAGGACAGGAATCAAAGAGGAAAGGAAGCTCGAGGTCACTTTAGAAGTTGTTGAGCCATCAAAAACTGAGGACAAGGTAGTTTACAACTTCAAGTCTTTACTGTTTGACAAGTGTAATATGTTTATTCTTTCTTCGAAAAACTGCTGCCTTGTGAAATTTGTCATGAGATGGCTCAAAAATAATGATTGCCATTCAAATATTTTCATTAATGAAAAACTGCTAAATGGCCGATCAGGGATTATTCTCTGAACTATGTCTCTTGCTGCTGTAGTCAGCAGTATGGACTGACCAGAGAACTGACTCCTCACTGACACTCTCCATCAATGGGGACATTCAGGTTAGTGTCAGACTCCTGCCTCAGAGACATGTTTCCATTCAAAAAAAACAAGTGGTAGGTACAGTATGCTAACATGTCTCCCTCTCTCCTCGCAGTCTGAGGTGACGAGCAGAGAGGTGGTGCAGTTGCGAAAGGTCAGATTCTTAGTCGTGTGTGTCGTTTCTCCATTTCTGCGGGCAATTTGCTCTATCCAAAACAATTCCATCTTTTCATACGCAACCATGTAGCTAGGCCATATCATGTTCAAGGAATCCGCAGTTTATTTGATAGAACATGCAAGAATGGATAAAACATTTGCAAGCCGTATGGACTATGTATGCGTAATTAGTACTTCAAGACTGTACACACATTGGCCTTGAATCGCATTATTTTACTCATTCGCATGCTGTTGCAATCCCTGGAATGCATTTGCATGGATAAACTGTGAACTTAAAATAGGGCATGATAACCATTTTTTATTGCCACTTGTTTCACCACACATGCTTGTTTCTTCAGTTAACATAAGACAAGAGGAATTAAACCTATCAGGATTTGATCATTAGCCTAAGTCCCTTAGCCTCAAACTATTTTGCATGTCGACTCTTTGCAGCTCCTTGTCTTTGTTTTTAATTAACACTTCAGCGAATGTCTTAGTGTGCATGTCCGACATGTAGCCACCTTCATAGGAAACTGACACCCTGACTCCCCCCTTTTTGTTCTGTTCATTTTTCACAGAAAAGGGCTAAGAAAATTGAGGGTGACTCAATTTATAAGAGACATAGCCTTTTAATGTTGGAGGTTTGTATCCCCACTGGAGATGTCACGTCTCTCGCTTTGTTTTCTTGCTCTTTGGTGCACTGGCTGCTGTTTCATATCACGCTTGCATGAAGGCTTGATTTTGAACTTACACCAGCATTCAGCGCGTCTGATTGGCTATTTAGATTACTAAAGAAAAGTATGTTTATGCCAACACGTTCCAGGAGTGTGCTGCTGACGGCTACCAATAGGGCTGTCCTGTGTATTTTTTTTTTTTTGGGGGGGTCCAAAATTTAAAGCATACTTTAGTTTGCAGGCTCAAAATGTTTTAGAACTTAACTGTACTTTATTTATAGAGTACTTAAAACACACATCTGAAACAAATCTTTCCATGCCTTCTAGTTTGTTTATATTTTGGGTAGCTTATGTGTGTTGGAAATTCTCAGGATGAACTGCAGGATTTCATGTGATGTTTTGTTAATTTTCATGACACAGAACAGCATCTCACACAGATACACCGATACTCAGCATTCGAGCCGATGTAGACGGGAATGATCGTGGGGGCCTAACGTCCAATAACATAGCTATTGCGCTACATTATGAGATTTGTAGGTTGTGTTTTGTGTGTCATGATAGCGCTTCACAAGCTATTGTGCCGTGTTACTGAAATGGACAAGGCGTTACCCAGCATACTTTGCTGTGGTCACAATTATTGCCTTTTTGTTATTGTGTCTGTTTAATGTGTTATTTTGCACAGGCAATTGTAATAGGTGAAGAGGAATTTCTAGTGAAACAGTCAGATTATTGCAACTTTTAGTGGCAGTGAATCTGTTACAATGAAGCCTCATTGTCTGTTGTCACACTGTTGTCTTCTAAATCGATTAGGAACGTGCGAATAGAAAGTACAGGTATGGTGTATGCTTCAGACTTTGGCTACCTGGGCTGAGATTTTGACAAATGATTTGCAGCAGATCATCAGGATCCTTCTGTTATGCTTATGCGCTTTCTCTCACCATGCTTTTGCCATCTCATTTGCTAACTTGCTTGAAATGCATGCACTGACAGTCTCTACAGTTTGGCAACTAAAATTCATCTACTAATAGAATTCTAACTTAGCATTCATTATTAGCAATTATAAATTGAAAATAAGCAGGTCATGTTTATATGCTGTCATACTGCTGTGTTGCTATGTATTCTAAGAATTTACAGTTGGGGACACTTAACATTAAGTTGCTCTATACACCACAGGTAATGATTATTAGTAGTTCCTTACTAAAGCTCTGGCTACATTATGTGTGATTGCACATCCATAGCGAACAACTTGATGCTAAATGTTCAGTGTTATTGCTGCTTTGCGTTGAATCCAAAGTTGTTTTTTTCTGAAGTCTCACCTTCAGCCACCTGTGTCATGGCTGCAGTTGTCACTTCCACTTATTTGCCGCATGTTTTCCAGATTTTTGCAAGCATCTTGCTAGGCACTATGTCTGATTTAAAGCTTCTCAATCAACTCTGTTTGACAGATAATGGCACAGGTTGAAATATCATGAATCGAACAAGTTGCGCAATGAGTCTCAACCCATTGATCAATAATATAAAACGCACGAGCCAGAATATTTCAGATGTGCCTCATTTACCGTTTTTCGAAATTGAATCACTAACTTTGCTTTTGCGCCATATTTAATCAAACATTTACCAAAGGTAATGATAATCCCTGATTAATTGTCTTTTTCCCCCATCCTTTTTCCCCTCCTGCCCTGTTGTCATATTCCATATTCATCAATCTTTCATTTTACTCCCTTCCTTTCTTCCCTCTATTATTTATTTTTGTCTGACCTTTCTGGATCACCTCTCTCCATTCACCCTACTGCCCTTCTTCCCTTCACCTGGCCCTTCCCTTTGTAGGAGTTTGACAAGCCTCAGGAGGACCTGCTCAGGCATCACGCCAGTATCAGCGAGCTGAAGAGGAACTTCATGGAAGCTGTACCAGAGTCCAGGCCCAGTGAATGGGACAAGCGTCTGTCCACGCACTCACCATTACGCACTCTGGGTGTCAATGGTCAGCCCAGTGCAGATGGGGTAAGTCTCACGCACCAAACGATAAATCCCTGTATGAAATGAAATGAAAAAGACAAACACTCACACACGCTGAATCAAATACAGAAAATGTGATACACATATGCATGCGCCGTATCATCAGATATCTGCTCATAGTTTGACAGCGATCAAGGATGTTGTGTGTGTTTGGAAAGCATCACAAGATTGTGTGCTATTAGCCATGTGCAAATTTTTTTTTATTTTATTTTTCATCATTTGTTCCTTGTGTTCAATTAGCTAAAATGGCCTAAACATTTGATGAGGCTCCCTCAGGTTGCTTTTTGGTTGTTAAATGGTTTGATGGTAACGGACTGCGTTCGCATGTTAGGACCTATTCATGGCAATAGCATGTAAGATGCAGCACACGCATGATCTGATGAAGAATGAGGGTTGGACTTGTTGAATAGGGTTTGCACTTGTATATTGTCACTCGGTCAAGTCTGATGTGGATGAGGCATCTTTGGGTTTCCACCGACATGCTCCATCGCACTTGCATCAGATTTTCTGACATGTCCGCATTGCATGATGATGCTGACAGACGTGATGCATGACAATGGGAAATGACTGCCTCCCCAGGAAGTTTTGCACGTTCTCACATACCACAAACTTTGCTTTCCTTCCTTTCTTCGTCATGCTTTTTCTGCTTCCACGACAATTTGGCTTTGCACTCTTTTCTTCCCATGCTGCTTTTGCACTTCACTGCTGCTTTCCTCAAACCTTGTTTGTTCCTGAAGAGAGAAGGTCTGATTCACAACTGTGCTAGATGTTTTTACCCTCTAGCCACCATCAAAATCGGTAACTAAATCATACGGGAATCTTGAATTGCGTCTTGCATAATCTGATTTGAAAACATCACATCAATGTCATCTTTCAGATGAAGGTTGATTTTGTATACTTTCTGGTGTTGCTTTCGTTTAATCGCTCGCGTAATGTCTGCACTTGGACACAAATCTATTTTTGTAGAGAGCCCACACCAACTGAATATCATCCGTAATGAGTTGGTGAACTACATCAAATTATGTTATGTAATGTATAATGTAATTAAGTTATGCAACACGCTTGAAAGTTTTCTAACTCTATGTAATATAGAGATGTTACAGTATCTCGCTTGCTTAGAATAGTAAAAGTGAGAATGACTTTCTGTCTTTTGAAACTTTAGTGAGATGTAGTACATGGAAGTAAAAAAGGAAAAACAAAGAACACAACACCCCAAAAAAACGCATGTTAAAATGCATGTGCTAGCTATTCCATGCTTGGAATAACAGAACCTGCAATCTAAAATCAAATAAACACTTGCCATGTTGTGACCTAAATTTCAAACACTGACGATTTGGCATTTTTGCAAGTTCAATGGCCATCAAAACTCCTCCCTCTCATCTCTCTCCCCTGCTCCCCCCACCCCCTTCAGTTTGTCACCCGCCTCCCGCGCGGCCCCCTGCTCGACTTCTACTCCAAACGCAGCTGAGGGGCCGTCTGGACTCTGTGGAAGTCCCACACAGGCGTGAGTGTGACCTGCGGAGACTGAACCCAATCACCTTGTCATCTCTATTTCTCTTCTCCGTCCTCCGCCTACTCTCTGACATCACCGTAGCATTCCTCATTTCTCACCCTTCGCTCCACTCGAGAAGACACCTTTTTTTCCCCTCTCCTTTGTGGAAAGACTGTCACCTTTTCTATTTCTGAAAACGCTACTATTTCCAAACAGACTGATTAGAGCTGGAATTGAATTCAACAGTTTTACATCTCTGACTTTCAGTTGGACTCATTATCAAAGAGGTATTTATTCAACGTATTACCTGTATATTGCCTCTTTTACCTAATTTTATTCACACTGTGAAGTAAAGACATATTCATTGAAATCAGCCAATAGTTCTGGTGTACTGACACATTCATCAAAGTCTTTAATCACAGCCTGTCATTTCTGTGATGAGAATCTACAAGGCAGCTAAATTGTTATACTCAACCTTTTTTTCTTTTTTTTTTTTTATATCTTTCACTAGTGTTGGACAAGGCAGTATATAGCAACTGCATGAGTCCTGGTGCATGGCCAAAGAATAAAGGCATTCCATTTTTACGTCACTGGTTGTGTATTCATGCATTTTGTAATTGTTTGTGTGCATTTTATCATGTATTGCGATGTTTAATTAAATTTAATGAAGCTTTGGTGACGTTTTTTTTTTTTTTTTTATTAACTTTTGCTACGTTCTCTGTGTAATTACAGAATATCTTAATCACACTGGCAAACATGTTCTTACGGAATAACACGTGGCTTTATCCTCATGGTAGATCGATGTCTGATGTAAGCAATCAAGTTAGTAGCTTAAAGGGTACCTCCGATGGCCCATTTTGAGGTATGGATGGGGAAACGGAGCTGTACTGTAAAGTTTGATCAATAGGTGCTGTTCCCGTCTATTATTTGCCAGATCGTTGTTGTTGTCATATATATTGTCATATTTAGGGGGTGGACTCGTACCTCAAATCCATGATTTCGCTGTTCATGAACCTTTTAACCACCGCATCCCGGATCCATATGACTGCATTACTAAGTGTACTTTTGCTGCAAAAATATCATCGATAAGTCCCAAAAATGCAACATCCAATTTTATCCTGATGGTAAATGAAGTACATTTTTTATAGTGCTTTATCGACAGCATAGGTTGTACAAACTGCTTTGCCGCATCTCAAATTCACTTTTTTGAAAACATGGAGTATACATACACACTAACGGCAATGCAGCATCAACCTTCAGTTTAAAATAGTTATTTATTTTAACCACTAATTCCCTGCCGCCCAACAGCAGAACCCAAGATGTTCTTCCAACCATCCATCCATTTTCTGAAGCACTTATCCTTTTGGACTAATTTTAAATCCTTCCGCTTGTCGTACAAGCTGCTAGCTAGCGTTACCAGTGTATTTTAGTGTCCTCTCTGGCGTGCAAGCAGCAAAACTCCCTTCATATGCCGCTGTGACAGCGTGGTCTAATCACTGAAGTAACAAAGACAAAGGCGTTGATAAACTGTCTAGCTGAGCTTCACTGACTGCTTCACAGTTGAATTTAATGCTCAATAGCCAGCTAAATATTCCCAAACACACGTAAGCGCTTCCATGTTTTGTTCTCGAATGTAGTAGGGTGTCACACGGCGCATGCACTTCTTCCACATACATACATCAACACATAGATGTGAGACGTGTGTGTGCGTGTGAGCTGTGACTTGAATTTGGATAAGTCATTCGGCGTTTGTTTTTTACGGCCAAATCGCTACTCAATTCGCCTCACCACCGATTTATGTGTCGTCCTGCCGCTTATCCTTGCTTTTTCACTTATTATTGAGACATACATACGTTTTGCATTCCGCCATGATAGCTTTTTCATAGACCGCAATCCTGTGCGAGCAGGCACGGCCAGCGGCAGCCAATATTGATCCATATTCGCCTTTCAACGACACTACGTCACGGCACCGCTTCCTGCGTTAGCTGCCATGGCGCCTCAGACACGAACTATTATAAGCTTGCTTTAATGCAACCAGTGTAATCAAAACACATTTGGATACAATTTTTCTTGATAAACTATGTTTATTTTTTTCATCTGACAACCACAGGTACCTTTTAAGTTGTTGTTGTTGTTTTTTTTTTTAACTACCTGTTGTCTACCGTGCATCCTCAGATAGTGACCTCTGCTCTAATAGATGCCATATTTCAATGATTCATAATAATCTTGAACACTAACGACTCCCTTCACGTCTTTTTTTCCTTTTCTGGAAAAAAATAGCAGGTGATGCCAATAAGTACCTGTAATTTTATTTACTGTCGCCACATTTATAATAAGTGAAGTGGTCCAGATTGTTTTATGTGCTACACCATGATTTGGTTAACGTCTCCACCGCATGTGAAGACGGTACACCAATAGTTGTGCAAATAGTGGGACATTTTAGCAGCAGTACAGTGTCTCTAACTCGCCACTGAATTCAACAAAGACAAAAATCTGCACACAGTGCAATACCGCGCTTTGACTCTGGACATCCCCTGTGAACATGAAACACTTACAGTGGTTAAAAACCACAGTTTTAGTCTTTAAACTACCCATGAGAATTGTGTTGGAATTAAACAAGTCATTTGGTGTTAAACCTGATCAACAAAATGTACATCAACATTGTCTAACAGCTGTGCAGCAAGTGCAAATTTAGATTGACATAATTTGACCGGAGAACTTGTGCTTGTCTGCACGAATTGTCCGTAATATGTGAAGTGCAGAAATTAGGGAGTAAGGAACATTTAATTCTGCCTTCACAGCATTATTGACAAAAGGGCAGTTACACACTGCATTTCAAATATAACAGTTCTCTGTTGACCAATCAACAGGCATCACCATCCCCCGTCCGCATTCACAACACCTGATACTGTATTCTGCTTTAGGTAACTAAAACCCTCAGGCCACTATTTGAGGAAATATGGTACACAGACGTTGGTTTGATAGTAACAATGAATATGGGTTGTTCCAATGTTGTTGTTATCCTTTCGGCTTTTCCCCTTAGGGGTCGCCACAGCGAATCAAGTGCACGCTCGATTCGCATCATTGATTTGGCAATAATAATAAAATTATATTGATCTCAACCTGTATTGTTTATTGTGATGTCAGCTTTGTTTGGTGTCATCAAGTTTAGTTTCTTGATATACTTTAATACACCCGCTATACATTCATGTTTGTTTAGAGGTAGCATTTCAATGTTGCACATGTTGCCTAAGCTCAAGGACCTTTGGAAAAGGAGTGTACTGAAGTACACATGGTTAATCACATCGTTATGATTTAAATGGATTGGCATTTTTTTGTCTTTCTTTTAGAGCTTGTACATTAGTCCGCTGTGCAGAGGTTCAGAGACCGGGGCTGCACTCGAGGAAACCGCTGTGAGTTTGGGCTTCTCCAACAAGTCCAGTCCCATTGTGAGCCTCTGTCGTAGTGCCGTGGCTCCCAGAGTTCCTTTTCACAAGTCATGTGATCAGGAAGCACTTGTGGTGATTGGATCATCCTTGGTGCCAATGGTAGATGTGGAGATGGTGCAGTTGCCTCCCTCCCTCGACCCCAGCAGTAAATTTTTAGCTGAAACCCAGAAAGAAGAAGTTTCATGTCCCACATTTTCGGAGCGCTCTGGGAATATAGTTGGATCTTCCCCTGCTTCCTATTTCATGAGCGGTGGTCCACAGGTCATACGCAGCTCCCAGGTAGCCTCCTGTCTCCTTCAGGCACATTCTCTGTCTCTCTTCAAACTTTTTGCTATTTTTTGTTTTTGCGCATCATTGCAGCACTCTTGCAAATAAAATGTGTGACGCTTACTATTTATGATGCTGCAGAGTTGTTGCACAGTTGTGCAATGGGCTCTCAGATATGGTGATGGTGCTCTCTATGCTGCCACTAAACTTCTGACTTTCTTTTACCATCTCGGTGTTTCTGTCATCTTTTGTTCATTTCTGGGACCCTCGCTTCATATTTTCTGCTTTCCTTTTGTAATCACTGGTGATGGAAAGTGAATGATTCGAAGAAGGGGTCATTTCATTGTGAATCAGCCCGTTCTGGGAATGGCCTCAAAAGGCATGCATGGTGTGAAAAGTTTGCAGTGGGGCGCAAGGTGTCTGGTTAAACAGCCACTCATGGGGCTGTGCTCCCATCCACAGCCGCCCCTGGTGCAGACCCAGACAGTCACCATCACAGCTGTCCCCAACTCCTTACCCAGTGGCATCTCCACCACAGAGGTCCCTATCGTCCCAACCAAGACCGTCACCTACGAGTCTGCAAAGGTAGGGGCTCCAGAACTGGCCTCGCCCACTTTTGTTCCATTTTATGTCAAGTAGTCACCTGAAGGAAGATGCTTGTTCTGCTTGAAATAAGGCCAAACAACAGAGTCCCACACCCTACCTGGTTGATGCGCATGAAAACAGTGTAAAGAAGACAAGTCTCAGCTACATTTGGAAAATACTTTGTTGTGTCTATTAGGTATGGGCCGATAACCGGTTTGACGGTTTGCCGTGCTTTTAAAACGTCACGGCTTCAGTAACCGCTAACATTCTGTTTCCAGTAATGAGCTCTTCTTTTCTTTTTTGATGGAACATCTAAGCAGGGCACAATATGATTTGCTGCTTGCCCAAGTTGAGTAAAAGAGCCACCTTTTGAAGTCAATTGCCGCCAATTATCATTGTTTTAGTTCTCTTTCTCAGCGAGCAGAGAGGGGAGTGGTGAGCAGTTACACACATGGCGAAGGACAAGAGACACTGCAAACACACATGACTTTTTGCTCTGATTAATGTGCATTGTCCTAATAAAAAAACGGTGCCAGCAGATGTTAGTTAGCCCTAAGGACAACATGAGTAGCCCATGGATCTGTTCTAAAATTGCTAGTGATGTGACACTGTGTCTAACTTTGAAGAATTAAAACAGAAGAATGTTAACATGTATTTATTCAAACTTAACATGGTCCCTGTTTCTTCTGTACTAAATATTCTGTATTTCAAAACAAAAAAAAATGGACTGTGTTCAACAGGAAAAAATGCTGTTTTTATTTACCCCAATATTTAAAAAGTCATTTTAGAGCTGTGATTTTATTGCCGTGATACTGCAATATTTTTGCTATTTTGTTATCATCCCGTCAGAAGCTAATATCGGCCCATGCCTATTGTCCATCGCAGTTGTTGTGTCAACATGGCAAAAATGGTACCGGTGACATTAATTTCTCTGTCAAAAGGTTGACAAACACACATTTAATCTCCCCATTGAGTAGAGCAGTGTTTCCCCCAACCTTTTATCGAACCAAAGCACGTACCGTATTCTACATGAGGAAAATCTCACGGCACACCACAAAACAAAAATGTCATAAAAAGTATGTACTGAAATAATGAACTTGCCTCACTTCACTCACAATTTACATATTCTGTGTGAAATCTGTGCCTGTTAATTGAAATACTAAGAAACACAGGTTATTTGTACCTTTTGTCATCTAGTGGCAGAGAATGTATTTTCTGTTCTGCCAATCACTGTATGTCTTTAGCAGAGCAAAGAAACTTTTTTTTTCTTTTTTTTTAAATCAACTTGCCTGTTGAAATACATGACAAGGTAGAGATGGCATACATAGTATCTATGACCATTGATGTTAATTTTTGGGGTTTGTCTTTCTCAGGGTGCAGTTGATGGGACAGATGAGGACAAAGAAAGCACAGTGTCCATCTCTCAGAGCTCAGATACCATCAGTGGCACCACCGTCACTACTACCACTACACACATCTCAAAGGTCAGCTGCTGATTTTGCAAACTGCTCTTTTGTACTCATGTTTTCAATTATTAAGATATACATTATTTGCTTTATTCCCCAAAGCAGATTGTGAAAAGTGGCTCCTCAGAAACTCGTGTGGAGAAAAGAATTGTCATAACTGCCGACAGTGACGTTGATCAAGATAAGGTACAAATCTTCATTAACGCCATTAAACTGACAAGCCAATTGTCATGAAGCAAAACATTAGCAGACTCAATGACATAATTCCAATGTTGTAGTCAATAAATACGGGTGTCTCGAATTTCAGACCCTAGAGAACAGGAAGTTTTATAGGGGAATGTATGAGGTCATCAAATAATATAAGGTATACTTTTAAGCCTTGATTAGCATAAATATTTGGTCCAATCTTAAAAAGCGTATACTGTATATGTTCTGCATGTTCTATCCCAGCAATGTGAGCCATGCATTTCCTTGGAGGATTTCAGTGGAGGCACAACGGCTTGAGAAAAATGAAAAAAAAAAAAAGAATGCATGATCAGAATGCCCCACAAAGGAATCTCCAGGAAGTACATTTCTTAATGATTGAGATGGAAGGAGTGACTTTGGTATTTCATTTATTCATTTGCATAAAACAAATGAACAGAACACTTTTACAGAGTTCCTTCAAAATTGACCCATTGAGCATAACCGAAGACACTTTTCCGCTTGTCTTTTACAGACTGATTCAGGATATTGTTCTAACTGTGCAATTTCACAGCACTTCATCCTCCACCATTAGTCCAGTGTCTGCTGTCATTTTTTTGCAGCATTTTCATCACAACAAGGCAGGAGCAACACAAATGGCACATTTAAAATAATGTAATGCTCCCACATATGGGCAAGGAGTAATATTTTTCACGAATCTCTGCTTTTACAAAACAGAATGTTTATATTTATGCTTAAATATGACACCTTTCCACCAAATGACCCGCAATTTGCCTAATGTCAAGTTTCCAATTAGTAAATATTTTCCAAATTCCCCATCCTATCTCCTTTACTGGAAATTGTTCCACCCCTTTGCAACCTTATCCACCGGCAGCGTCCCGCCTCTGTTACAGCTCAGAAACTCACTCTGAAGGCAGCCAGATCGTAAAATGCCACTGTGTTGTTGTGAAAGGTTGTGTACAGTATGTTAGCTTCAAACAGCTACCAGCTGGCTATGTGAATCTCCAGTAAAAGTACTTTTCAGCTATTCCCGTAACAATTATAATTTGGCCTCCACTTCATATGTCCTATGTCTCTTACAGGGGAAAGATGGCGGCGCATCAGCATTGTAACTGGGCACCGCGAGCAGCTACCGGTACTCCTTTGACTGTCCATCTCCCCTCTCCCTTGGTCAGAGTGCATCACTCACCACTCTTAACGCCGCACGCACACATATCTCTGAATGTGCACCTGGTAGCAGAATCTGCGTAGATTGTGTTTGTTTTGGTTTCTCTTTATGGTTTGAGCTGTTCATAGAAAGTTAGAGGAGGGCTGCACCGTGCTGATCAAACCTCACCTACAAAGGGTCTGAAAAGCTTCTCACATCCACTTCCATTATTTTACAACGCATTTCTCTTTCTCTTCAATTGTAGCAGATGTGTTTGCTTTTAAACTCGTTTACTTCCCTTTTTCGGAAAATGTTTTTGTTTCACAAATGCACTGTTCTGAGTTAATTTCGATCGTCAGTGTTCACTCGCTTGGACTATTCACAGGGGAACTCTTCTTTTTTGTTGTTTTCTTCATGCGTAACTTTCAGGAGAAACATTGGATGAAATTATGTAGCTCGCATTGATTCACAAGATTATTCAGTGCCCTAATTTGGGCAATTGTTTGGTTTCGCTCAGGAAAAATAACCAAAATCTCCCTCTTTTACGACCAGCCGACTACCTGTAGCCTAAAAGTTCTTGTAAAGTTTGAATTAAAACTCTTTTGACATATTTCTCTATTTTATAGGTGTAATGCTTTTATAGTGTTTGTACAAATTGAAATTTTTAAGTTATTCATATCCCCCACCGATTTAAGTTGTGCTGTCGACTCAAGTCGAGGTCTCCTTCTTCCACGATTTGATCTTACTCAATTCCTCTTGTGGAAAACCATGTCAGTCAGCCCGCCCTTCATTAGCCATGGTAACATTGTGCTTCCCTCAGCCATGATACTTTCAATATATTTGCTTGAAACACGTTTAAAGCTTTGGTCTGTTTCTCTCAGGTTTTAATATACTTCACAAGACCACAGACTTCAATCAGAATGTATAAGGAATGTCCATATACAGTATTTATAGCTGTCCTTGCTTTTAATGTACGTTCACGTTCAGCCGTGTGAATTTAATACATTGAAAGAGCCTGTTCTCACGAGAATTTCGGAGGAATGCCTACAAAAATGGAGGTTACTTCAAAAGGCTTCACTTTTAATAACACATTTTGTAGTCATATATTCCCCTGACCCAAAGCCCTCAACTCTTACGCATTTGCATTGATAGGAAAATAACATTTGTCAAAGGGGCACCGTATCTGGGAAAACGTCAAATTTGACTGAAGATTGTGTATAACTTTTTGTACAATTTCCAAGTAAACTCTTGCGAGAACACGTCGCGCTTGTGGCTCGTCTCGGTAAAGCGCAAGTGGAAGGCGAAGGCAGCTGTCCTGGTATATGTGGCTTTTTTTTTTTTGTCATAGGAGCACACGTTTTTGTTGTTGTTGTTTTTTTTTACGTTCTACTATACAGTAATTTATTTGTAAAGTAGCAACTGTTTCATGTGATTTGATTTACTGTGATATTTCAAGGAAAAAGCTGCTTCCACTTAGAGATGTCACAAAGTTTATATCAAGAAAATTTGTAAAGCCTTTTACCACATAGTCCAAGTAGATTTGCTCTCACTTTCTGTCTAATGTGCTTTTCTGTAGAAGATAGAAGTTGTCAAACACACCAGTCCCTTTTAGACCACGTGTTTCTTAGTCTTGGTCGCAAACTTGGTAGCTACAACAACAGTAGCCTCCTCAGAAGAAACGTAGAATTTCACATGGGAAAAATAGACTTTAGATGGTGGAAAATATTGTTGCTTTGTGATTCTTCTTTGTCTTTTATTAAAAAAAAATTAAATAAGCATTATTCTGCCTCTTAATGGACTCTGTATACCGGTACTTTATACCACCACGCAAAGTATGAATGAAATGTGACCCAAATGCTTCTATAGATACGTACTATAGATCAGTGTTTTTCAAACTCTGTGCCATGGCACATTATTAATTACCGGGACTACAAATATGTACCTTTGTTCATCTCTCTATGCCAGTAACATATAGTGACAGGCATTTTACATGCTGAAAGTACATAAATATTTATCCACATTTTTTTGGTTTGTTTTACATTTTTGTTTGCTGGAATTTTTCCAATGTAAACTGTGCTTAGGCTCAATAAAAGTTGGGAAACGCTGCGATGGAGAACAACACATTTAGAAATATCTCTTGAAGAGCAAGATTTCAAAGAGATTTGGTAATTGTACTAAATGTCTTTGATCATCAAGCTGTAATGTAACAGCTGAGCTGGCCTCTGTGACACAATTTGATGTAAAAATCATTCATCCTGTCTCGTTTCTTAATCTAAGTCCGGTACTTAGTAGAGCGGTGCGTCATGCTTGATGTGGGAGCAGAACATATGCTGTCGGATGTGAGGCCACTGCAGAAGAGATTATTATTATTGTTTGTAAAATGGCAGACAATCCCAGTTTAAACTCTGAGCAGTAGTTTTTAGTCAAGTACTTCCTCGTTTCTGTTTAAGAAAGTTTCACAATCTATGAAACAATATGATGAACAATCAAACTCATTTGTATTGTTTTATGAGTATTTGTTTTTAGTGTTTTGGTGTGTTTTTTTCCCCACAACTTTTCCTCTAAAGATTTTGTTACACCTTCAAAGGCGTTTTTTTAAAAAAAAAATGTTTTCATCACAATTTGATTAGCACAAACCTACATAATTGATTTCCACTAAACTTGCACGAAATAGGTTATTTCTTGACCCATGCAACACGTTTTATGAATATGGCTTTTCAACACAGTTGAATTTTTTTTTTTAATGCAAACACATAGTACATTAAGATGTTTAATCCATTTTACATCATATGGACTCTTTATTGATTCCTGAACATCTTATTTTCAGAGCAATGAAGGCACGTTTCACATGTACATATTTCAATTTAAAGAATATATATATATTAGAGGAAGTAGGGTAAATATTGGACAACAAATAATTTACAATAGTTACATAATAGGTAGAGATATGGGCATTTGGATCCACTTTCTTGACTATGGCTAAAATTGACTGTTCATTAATGCATTGTTTTCAAATATTTTAACAGAATTGGACAACCTCACTGTAAAAGTTTGCATTGGTGTCGGCTTTGTCATGTTTTTCACAGCAGAGACTGGTTGACATTGAATCAAAAATACCTCCGCTGGTTCCAGCCAAGTAGTCAACTCCTTTTCACCTCAAGACAAGATTAATTAACAATCAATTACGGTAAAGGTTTCCTCACGGTAACTGCGAAAAGGTTTTGGGAGAAGCCGGTCCCTCTGGTCTCTTCTCCTCCTTGTTCATACCTTCAAACATCAGAATTCTGCAATCAAAGAAATCACATGTAAATCCATGTAGCATACTAATGTATGGAACTTAGGAGGACAAATTGGCCAGCGGTTGGACTCACAGCTTCAAAATGGCATGCCTTTTTCCTAGCATCATATCTAGGAAGTCAGTGTAACTGATTGTCTGTTTGGAAGCGCCTCCAGCTGCTTCCGACATCATCTTTTTCAACTCCAAGTGAGTCTTGGCCAGTCCCAGTTTCTCCATCATCCGCTTTAAGCCCATCATGTCTAGAAAATAAATAAATAAATACAAATAATAATGTGATAAGTCATTGCTCAAAGCCTCTGAAATTGTAATTCATGAATCCAAAGGTTTACCTATATCTCCTTTGTCGTTCAGATCAAACTCCATGTATTTCTCTGGAGAGTACAAAAACAGTTGATTTAACATCCAACTGAAACAAACATTTGTAATTACTAAGTGAGTCTTAAGTTACGTTTGAACATGTCAAGCTTGGAGGCAAGGTCTTCCACGTCTGCATACTGCTCATCGGACAGAAAAGCCTGTAAGGTAAGGAAATAACACTTATATTTTTGGGGGGTATTCGACATTGTTTTGTTGACATTAAACATTCTGATGTATTACCTCATTGACGGCGTTTAGTTTGTCTTCTTGATGAGACTTGAGGAGGCCGTACGCTTTACCACCTGCCACCAACAAATGTTTAATGATTGAAATATTTGACAAATGAAAGCTAGATAGCAAAATAACCAACCTTGAACCTTGCTGTCCATTTGTGCTGTGCGGAAGAGAAAGCTAGACGCAGTTGTTGCTTCTCTAAAGTGAGTTTGAAGAGGAAGTGAACTTCTCTTAGTATTAAAGCTGGAATCAGACTTTCACAGTTTTTCACAAGACTTGTGTTGCACAAGATGTACGCATTTGCATGCCGGGATGTTGCAGTGTCATTCATACTTTTAGTGACAACACATAGGATGTTTCTCAAAATAACTTTTTCAAATGACATCATTAGAGGAAAGACATTTTTGAACATTTGTAATGTACAGTGTTGGCCAACATCCTTTAAAAAATGTATAAAGTGAGGTCTTCAGATTATTACATTTTTACCATCTTAGTCTATCTCACAAATATAAAACAAATGACAAACATTAAGTATGGTGGTAACTGAGCTTGCCTTTTTGTGCCACTTGGCAGCGTATTCTTTGTTGTGCACCGTTTGTAACCACAAAATTTTGTATGTCAGCATGTCATAAATGATGATCCCCCTTATATATTCCTGTTAGCATTATTTGAATGTGATGACAATACGAACATCTCTATATTGCAATTTGTTTCACAAGTCTGACTGACATTAACTTGCGTAGTGATGGCCTTTGACAATAACCACAATTCCAAAACACATTACTCATCTTTTTTTTTTAATCTTCATCGGCCTACACTCGCCACTGAACTTTTGTACATTGAAAAAAAATCAACCAGTTACTTTTATGACTTTATAGATTTATGATTAGATTAGATTGAAAAAGGCAGCTCATATGCACCATAGAACAAATGAAAGTCACCTTTTTTTTGCAACTAAATTGCGAAAGGTTGGTACAAGTGCTGCGGCAGAACCACTATATAATAGTTTTGTGGTAATCAGTCAGTCAGTAGTTTATTTTCATTATCATTTTTCTACATACTGTATAGAGTTCTTCCCACTGTAATTTTAAAAACATCCCCAATTCCTTTCACGATTGGGCCTACTCTCGCTGTGACTTGGGTCTCGGTATTGTGGTGTCCAGATGTGTAAACTGCAAATCCTGCCAGATCAGTGATATTGCTTGTTTCTTTTGACAGTTTTTGTTTGTTTGTTTATTTAGGGACATGTGCTGAATAGACAGAATTAAAATTATTGTGGGAGGAGTCAAAGTGGCATTTGTATTTTTTTACCAGCTGCATGCTAGCTATGCTTGAATAAAAACCTCAAAATTGTCTTTGACTTTTGAAATTTTCCTCAAGATTTTATTAATAGTTTTACTATAAGATAATGATTTTTCCCATTCAATATTCAACCTAAAACATTTAAAAACTAAGACACTTGTATTTACACGTTTAACATGTACAGTAAACACACTGGTTGACACTGGCAAGTTGTTACTCAGATCAGATGTTGTAGTGTCTTGTTTTCTCCACATAGTGGCAATGTTGTTCCTTTTAAAGGTGCCCAGAAAAAACGTCAGTGCACCAGTAACGTTTGTACCATATAATGTATAATATATCATGAACCGGATTATGGTGTTTTGTTTATCTAGTGTTGCATTGTCTAACACAAATTACATGTGCTGATGAATTGCAGTAGCACGTTTTAAATGTACAGATTAAAACAGAACCAGGTTTATAGGCTGAAGAATTTATTTCTAAATGAAATGAACACATTAACGAATCAATGTTAATGGTACTGCAATGATACTTATAATAGAAACAAACAAAAATCCTCAATAGTGAATGATGTTGATTTGCTCAAAGCATCTATGACATAGTGAGCAAGTGTGTAATGAATTATTGTACATTTTACAATTTAAAGCTATACAAATAGTTCAAGACCTTAGTAATTGTGAACAGGTCGTGGGCATGCAATAACTTTGTATGCCTTGACCTTGAGTACAACACTAGCGATGCCCCTCAGGTCGGGCAGACAGGCATCAGTGGGAAAGAAGTGAAAATCTCTTAGTAAATAAGCCGTAAAGAGAAAAAGCTCCATTTTGGCAACTGATTCCCCCAGGCAGAGACGAGCCCCCCCTCCAAAGGGGATTAGGTCTCTCGGGGAGGCCCCTCCTCCCTCCAGGAAACGCTCTGAAAGACAAAGTGGTGAGGTGTGCTCTAGAATGAAATACAACAATTAATTAAATAATTAATAATAATAAAAAATAAAATAAAAAAAAGGTGTACCTGGTTTGAAGCTGTACGGCTCAGTCCAGACTGAAGGATCATGATGAGCTCCAAAAAGATTTGGAATGATCACTGTGTTCTTGGGGATGAAATAACCTGCAATACTACACAAGGATTGGCTCACTTTAATGTCAACATAATAGCATTAAAGGGGAAATCAACCCAAACATTTTTGTTCAATAATATGTTCTATGCAGGCCCACTAGTTGAAACAAGGCCTTCTGATTAATATTGTGTTTGTGGAATAAGAGAAATCAGCAAAATCCACCTGTTTTAGCCATCTTACGGGGCGGCCATTTTGTCACTTCTGCCAACTGAAAATGACATCACAATTGCTCAGCGCTCACATAACAACCAATCGTGGCTCAGCTTCAGAAAACAGGTGCGCTGTGATTGGTCGTTACCTAAGCCCTGGGCAACTGTGATGTCATTTTTAGTTGACAGCAAGTGATTAAAATATTAATCAGTTGTTTCAACTAGTGGGCCTGTATAGAACATATTCTTGGAGGAAAAAAGTGTTTGATTGACTTCCCCTTCAGCCAATGTTGAGGAACTTCATCAAAGCCAACAAGGTTAGAGGTACAGTATTAATGTCATTGAATAACTATCACTATGTTTTTATGATTTACAGGGATTCAGCAGAAAATATTAATAAGTATTCAGTATCACAACCTCTAGGTTTCCCTCATAGTCATTCGAAATACCTTATACTGGACTCTGTTTGTTTTATTGAGCAACTGTTATTGTACATATACTGTACACATACAATATCAGAAGTAATTGTACATGCCAGATTATACCTGTGTTTAACATGCTATGCACATAATAATATGGATTTCATGCACTTTCGTTTTTTCTTTAAAGTTAAATGTAAATAATTTATTATAATGAAGTAAATAAGTTATTATAATATAAATGGTTCATATGCAATTATGTATAAAAATAGAAAGCCCATCCTCAGAACCAGTCTCTATGAAATGACCTCTATATAATACGAAGAAATTTCCCCAATTTTACTCACTGCTAATATTATGAGAATAAAATGTTTAGTGACAAAAAAAAAATTCTGTTAAATCACTAAATGGGGGTGGGTAGGGGGGAAAGTAACCTAAATTAACTAAAATTACATTTGCAAAACAATTTAAAAATGTATTGTAAGAAATATCCCACACTGAAAAAAATGTTAAAATTAAGTATTTTAGAAAATTGTTTTTATAAATGAATTAAAAAAAAACACTAAAACCTAATTTAAAGCAATTGAATTTGAAAAACAAAGGGCATGATGAAATGGTGATTGTAGGTGCACGATTAAAACCACTTCTGTGACTTTGCATGTCTCCAATCTTTTGACCTGCTGTCTCGGACGGCTCTGTGCGGCACGGCCAGAGGAGCGACAGGCCTGAGTCGGAGCACTTCGTTGACGAG
The DNA here is from genome assembly GCF_054856515.1 of Filicampus tigris. Taxonomy (NCBI): domain Eukaryota; kingdom Metazoa; phylum Chordata; class Actinopteri; order Syngnathiformes; family Syngnathidae; genus Filicampus; species Filicampus tigris. Next base: position 14,277,421 of record NC_141224.1, read on the forward strand.
GGCGCTCAGGACGGGAAGTTTATGCCTCTCGCTATATTTGGGATAGTGACCCTCTGGCACAGTGCACAGCTCCTCATACACCTGAGTCTGGACCTGATGGGTTCAGCAGAGGGAAGAGTAAGCACATGCATGTCAAAGGTATTGTATGTATATATCCCAATTCGAATGAAGTTGGGAGATGTATCAAACAAAAATGAAAACAGTACATAATGATTTGCAAATCCTTTTCAAGCTATATTCAGTTGCATACACTAGGAAGACAAGATATTTAATCTTCAACTTCAAACTGATGAACACATACTGCAAACGCTGGGGCAAGGGACACAGAAAATAGCGATTTTTGAGGAATGTCCAAAATACATTCATTTGGAACATTCCACATGTGAACAGGTTAATTGGAAATAGGTGAGTGTCATTATTGATTATAAAAAGAAACATCCCCAAAAGGCACAGTTGTTCAAGCAAGCAAGGATGGGACATGGTTCATCACTTTGTGAACAACTGCATGAGAAAATAGTTTAAAAGTTTAAGGATAACATTTCTGAACATACAATTGCAAGGAACTTAGGAATTTCAACATCTATGGTCCATAATATCAAAAGATTCTGAGAATCTGGAGAAATCTTTGAAAAACAACATTGAATGCTCCTGACCTTTCATCTATTTTGTGGCACTGCATTAAAATTGGGCATCATTGTATAAAGGATATTGTCACATGGGCTTTGGAAAACTTCAGAAAACCATTGCCATTTAACAGTTTGTCGCTACCTCTACAAATGCAAGTTAAAACTCTACCAAGCAAAGTGAAAGCCAAATTTTAACAATACCCAAAAAACGCTGCTGGATTCTCTGGGTCTGAGCTAACCTGAAATGGACTGAACCAAAGTGGAAACGTGTCGTGGGTCTGACGAGTCCACATTTCAAATTGTTTCTTGAAATTATGGACATCATCGTGTCCTCCGGACCAAAGATAATAAGACCATTTGCATTATTGACAGAGCAAAGTTCAAAAGCCAGCATCAGTGATGGTATGGGGGTGTGTTAGTTACCATGGCATAGGTAACTTGCATATCTGTGAAGACACCATTAACTATGAAAGGTACATAAAGATTTTGGAGCAATATATGCTGCCTTCCTTTTTCAGGGACAGCTCTGCATGTGATTTATCAGTGTGGCTTATTAGTAAAAGAGTGTGAGTTCTAGACTGGCCTGCCAGTAGTCCAGACCTGTCAACCATTGAACATATGTGGCGCATTATGAAGCGCAAATTACAACAATGGAAATGCCTGGACTGTTGAGCGACTGAAGTTTGTACATTGTACAAGGAATTCCGCTTGTGTAGCTTCAACAATTAGTGTCCTCAGTTCCAAAATGATTACAGTATTGAGTGTTGTTAAAAGAAAAGGTAACGTAATACAGTGGTGAACATGCCCTTGTCACAGATTTCTTTGGAAAGGGTTGCAGGAACTGCATTCAAAATGAGAGAATATTTACAAAAAAATAATAATACAGTTGATCAGTTTAATCATTAATAAATATCTTGTCTCTGTACCGTGTTCACTTGAATATAGGTTGAAAAGTATCATCACATCATTGTTTTTATTTATGTTTTGCACAACATCCCAACTTCAATGAAATTGGGGTTTGTACATAGAGTAAATGAGGAATGAAAATGCTGAAGTGACCTGCCTCTGGTCGGTGCAAGAGGAATGCTACAGTCCAGCTGAGCCAGGCCGCTGTAGTCTCTGTTCCCCCAATGAGCAGGTCCACAGTGGCCATGTGGACATGAGTGTCCGTCAGCAGCTGTTGACCAACGCAGCAACCACATATACTTAACAGGTGTGTCCATGTATATTTATATGTACTGTATGCATATATATATTTATCACCACAGTGGATTTGATATAAAGCAATTATGTGACAGTCAACATCACCATAGGGTGCCTTTGAGACTCCCCATTTTACCCCCCAAAAGTGAAGATTTTCCATTAAACTTCATATCTTTCTGGAAAAATACTCTGCACGCATGCCAACCAGAAAAATCAGCATTTTCATGATGACTAAGTGATTCTGATGAGGACACCAAAGGCATTTTATAATGATATTGACAAAACACATAAAACTGCGTCACTGACACTGTCCACCTACTTTTGGACTGAATTATAAGAATGCTTGATTAAGTGTAAATGTTTGGTTAATAATATTGATTACCACTCCGTTTTTCGTATCGAGTCCCTTGAGGAAGTAGCCTGTGATGGTGCTTTCGGGTTTGTTGTCTTGCGACTGCACAAGAGACAAAACAAGAGATAACAATTAATACTAATTGCTTAGTGAAGGGTATGAACAGCTAGAATGAGATCAAGCATAATAGGAGTGCATTATTAATTCTCAGCAAAAGGATCACCCCATTTTTTCATGGCGAATCCCTAAAATGATCAAAGTTAGACATCATGCTTTGCCCACATTTGATGGTGTAGGCAAATAAGGTTCTCAATTTAGTGCCGCCCATATATCTAATACAGTGATTCCAAAGTCACTTATTTTTGAGGCAGGTTTTTTTCAAAGGTTTTACCCAATTTTCATTTTGTAGAATCAACCATACAGAAACAAGATGCTTTTCCTGTCTTTCGCCAGAACCAAAAGAATTCTACAAAATAAGAGCTAAAAGAGAATGTTTTTTTTTTGGTTTTTTTAATTCTCTTGACAAATGAGCCAGCAGAAGCGATCTCACCCACAAACACTGTATCCTCTCAAAACAAACCACATTGCAATGACATGAGTGAACACTGACCTTGTAGTCACCCACAAACACTGTATCCTCTCAAAACAAACCACATTGCATTGACATGAGTGAACAGCAGAGCTGGGCATTCCGCCTATGTGACGGACTGGTCCGTCTATCCGCCTTTGACGGATGTCCATTTTCTAGGCGATAAATGATAGACGGCAACCTTAAAAAAATTAACGGATTAAGCATAGTCGGAAGCCCATTTTTTCCATCTATGTCGTTGTATATCGGCTATTTTCGCGGTGAGGCTTCAATGGCCACGTAGAGGTTTCCGTTTCCCGTTGGCCGCGGCCGAGGATTCTGGCTCCTAAAAGGAGACCCTATTTAGTTCGGCCACGGTGAGGCTTCCATGCCACGGTGAGTCTTTTGTTTCAAATATCGCTCAGCGGGGATGGGGGGTGGGGGAAGTCTGCGAGTGGAAGTTGTTCAAAGTTTGTAGACGGAAACGCAAACAAAAGCCTGTTTAAAATGATAGATGGACCGGCCTATAGGCGATTACTATTTGTTCCAGCCAGGCAAAAAGGCGGATAAACGGATAGGGGAAGGGTACCCAGGCTGCAGGTGGAAGGTGACAAACGGACCGGGAAATTTTAGTAAAATGCCCAGCTCTGGTGAACAGTAACACTGACCTTGTAGTCGTTGAGGTGTTTGCGTATGATGTTGTCTCTCTTGGTCACCATTCGCATGAGATGGGAGAAAACAGGGTTGGGTAATTTCTTGGAGAGAACAGATTACACCATGACACATTTGAATGATTCTTTTTTTAATGAATCTCACCGACTTTTGAATGATTATTTCTTTAACTGACTCTCAGCAAAGGGAAGGAGTCCAGGGCGTAAATCCAACATGAGCCCCATAGAGCGACAATCTCATTGAGACAGTTGTGTAATTCCTGCAGCTCTGAAGAACTCTTGTCGTACTGAAACAATTGACCGATTACATAAAGAATAATGATTAAAAATTGAATAATGGACTGTACAATACCTCAATTATTGATTCATTTATGTCAACAATGCATGCGCTATCTCTGAATGACTTGGTCATCTGTCCATTTCAAAAATCAAATGTGTCCCTTGAGTTTGCCCGCCCCCTTTAAAGAACACAAACTCACTTCCTTTCCAAAAGTCAAAGTGGTGATCACATTACTGGCTGCCACTGTGAAATCCTCGGAGGGATCAACAGCACTGCCTTGATAGTCCTTCAGAACCTGCAAATAAAGATACAACCAATATTGTATTATAATATAATATAATAGCCCAATAGTAGAACAATTTAGAGTTCAGTTTCAGTTCACTTTCTCTGAGCTCTTTTTTGCCGCTGCGTTGTGTGTACCTACCTTGCAGAGATGCGCCGCCTGCTTTTCGATCACCCCGTGCAAAGAATGATGGCAACATCGCAGCAAAGCGCCATGGACCAGGCGACGATGGACTCGCCACTCATCGTTGTAGTCCCCCAGTGAAATCGAGCGCCCTCCACCAGACACGATATCTCCTGGTGAAAGAGGGTAGGTTCACAGGCACAAATTAAAATAAAACCACCCATTCATTTTATATAGCAAGTGTCCTCGTGAGAGTCTCTGGTGAACTGGAGATTATCCCAGACTCAGCAAGAGGAGCGGGGGACACCGTGAACTGGTTGCCAGTCACTCGCAGGGCACATAGAGACAAACAACTATTCCCACTCACATTTTTCACCTGTAGTCAATTTAGAGTCTTCAGTTAACGTGAAATGCATATTTTTGGAATATAGCTGATAACCAGAGAATCCTAAAAATAATGACAGAGATGCTCCAGCTGAGATTTGAGCTCGGATCTCCCGGTTGCGAGGCTGACATACCAACCGTAGCGCTCACCGGTGAATGAAACGGGCCTCCCTGCAAAGTCTGACCATTTCTTCACCAAAGCCTCTCTTATGACCTCGCTGCTGTTCAGAACCACCATGCCTGTAGAAAAAAGTGGAAGATGTATGTTGGTGTCTGTGTCTTACCGTACATGTTAAGATGAACAAAAATGTTCACATCAAGCAATGAAATTGTTGATGATTACAAGTATTTCCATATTTAAGTTGGTAGATGTGTCCGTAGCGCTGTGCTAGACGGGTTAGGTGAATTGGCAGATGGTCGTGAGTTAACTCCATCATGTTGCCTATAAGGAAACTGCTTGGAGGGCCTGAGAAGGAAAAAGAACAAACAAGCAGAATAAGAGGAAGAAAAAGGAGACAGATGACAAAAGGTCTAACAGTGGTCTATGGTAAATCTATATGTCGTCACTGTCCAATGAAAATCATGTTTCTCACTATTGTTTTCTGAAGGAACAATACACATTACTCTTCGTCAAATTTGAGAAAAAAAAAACTTTGATAAAGTATATTTTTCATTTAAAGATTTTTTTCAGATAAGAATAATAAACTCATTTTTGTTGGATATTAACTATTTGCAAATAGTTACCTAGTGGAGTTTTTCCATTGGGACATTGAGAGTTGTTTCCTGGTGCAGACTTGAAGAAAGTTTGCAGAAGCACGAACACCAGCATGAGGAGGGCAGCTGCCACAGTGAACACCACCACCTCTGTTGGCATCTTGTGTCTTCTGTGATGCTGCTCCTCTTCGAAAAACTTTCCATCGAGCTTCTCACCCCATTTATAGTGATCCAAAGCATCTCTCATCATGACTGTATGTGAGGGGATTTTTGCCGCTCATATCAAGGGCGTGTAAATGTTTTCTTTTGTGTCAAAATCTGTGTCGTCGCGAAGGACATGATAACACGCCCTAGGCAACATGACAGATTGATTGGCAATGTTTTCGTTTCATGTAAAGGAGGAGGACACATTCATTTTCCCTTAACAGGATGTGTTTAATGTAAAACCAGTCCACATCAGACCCACATTTATTTCAATTGAGTGAGACAGTGCATATTTACAGTAGTAGTGAGATGAGTCAAACGTCACCCTGTTGAACTGGATGGGCCGAACAGAAAAATAAAAATGTAACAGAATGCATCTCTGCAGAGCTCAACAGAGATAAGGGAGTGAAACACTCAAAAGAAAAACTGTGAAAAGTGACATACAACAACAATGAGACCCTTTCTTCATCTGGAGTTCTTGAGAGCTTGGTCATCCTTAGCCATGTGTCACAGGAGAGAACCTAGATGGTCTGAACTTCATCTCAGTGAAGGGAATGGAGGAGTCTTTTCCTTTCCAGTCAATCCACACCACTCCCTGCATTGGATTAACCACAACATTGCATCTTTTTGGTCAGTGGGTAGAAACATGGAAAAGGAAACACCAGTAACTGCTGATTGTATTGTACCTGATTATTAGTGTTGATGCCATAAAGCCCATTGAGGTTGGTTTTGTAGCAGTTTTTATACCACCAGCCTCCCATGTAGGCCCGGGAACAGTGGATTCCCAAAGAGTCAGGGTCCTTATCCCGGGTTGAGAATGGACGGTCATTGTGGTACTTCATAGAATCACCTGGCCAAGAATGACATTGTGTTAATACAGTGAAGTTTTACTTATAGTTTATAAGATGGAGCAAAACATGTCACCTGCTGTTCCTATGTATCCAGACACCGTGAGGGCAAAATAATTCTCTTCAGAATCAATGGAAAAGTTAGCGTAATGAGCATAAGCTGTTTCGTTTCCAAATCGCAGGTCTACCCTTAGGCTCACGGGGCCGATGCTGGTCAAGTTGTGCAGAATCGCATTTCCTGTTGGTGGTTGTGGGTGGAAGAAAGAGATGTACACACTAACCGTATCATACTATCAAGTGACATTTGGTTGTTTGTTTAGTGATTGTTCAAGCAAACTTTAACCGTACCGAGCCAGAAATCTTCACTAAGGTTTCCAAAGCCGGCTCTGTATTCACTCCAGGTTCTGTAGAAATCAGTTTTTCCACTCATTCTTCTTTGGAACACCTAAAAAAATTGAGGCATCTAGATAAACATGTTCATCATTTCTCAAGTTATTTAAATAGCATTAGTTTGTTTCACCGTCCATCCGCCTCCATCAGTCTCCATGTCGCAGTAGACTCTGAAGACTTGGCCCTCCTTTCCCTGGGGGTAGATATCTACCTCCCCTGACTGAAGAGCCCCATTCAGCAGCTCCTGAGAGCACTCGGTTGGGTAGGGGAAACGCAGCTTCCCTATGATATGGGTTTGGAGGGAAAATAATGAGTAATATTACAGGAGTGGATGGACGTGTTTGGGTTCTAGGTTTACCTGTGATGAATTCGGTGGTGACAATTGATGTATAATGTCCATCTCTCTCGCCTTCTACCAGAACATTATAGCGTGACATGGGTAACAGGCCTGTCAGTTTATACTCTGTGATGGAGGGCTCCAGGATAAGCTCCTAGTATAAACATAAAAATAATTACAGTAATGTTACTGTAATGTATTAATTGAATTGTTTGGGAACAATATTCATGGTCTACGACTCACCATTGCCTCCTCTCCTACCACTTGATAGATCAGTCTGTAGCTGTGATAAACCACAGTCGAACTTCTCCAAACAATCAGAGCAGAGCGAGCACCCACTTCGCTGGCTTTGACCACTTACAAGAGATAAATGCCCAAATACTCATTTCTGATCTCTTCAGCTCTTGATCAAACAAGCTTGATCCAAACCTGAACTTGTCATCTACTCACCATTGGCAGTGGTGAAAGTCGATGTAATGGCTGCGCTCTGAAGACTATCCTTCTGGCTCAAGACTTTGATGGTGTACACAGTGCCTCTCTGCAGGCCTCTCAGCTGGTGCTCCACTGAGTTTCCAGACAACATCACTGTGACAGTCACATTAGGAGCTGTGGAAAAGAGAATCATTAGCTAGTTTTGCAATCACTAAGATCGTTTCATTAAGACACTAGGTTTATAGTTCTAGCACTCACTCTTGGAGGACTCGTAGCTGATGATGAAACGGTCTACCTTGCCCAAACTGGGAGTCCATTGTAGCACTGCTTTAGTGTCTGTAACATTGATGGCTCGTAGGTGGGTTGGTGGTGCAGGCACTGCAGATGAGAAACAACACATTATTGTACTGTACTTAATATGCAGAACTTCCACAATTTGAGAACAGAGGTAAGTGGAATGTGTGTTGTACCTGTGGTGATAATGGACACAAGCGCATCGCTATGGACTCTGCCTTGTGTTGTGGTTACAGTGATTATATAGGATGATCCAGCAGACAACTTGGAAAGAATCACATGAGTCTGTTGGGAGTCCAAGTTCACTGAATGGGTCTCACCTTGAAGGAAAATGTATAAATAATTCAACACTTATGTACTACAGATGGTTATGCATTTCAATGTTCTGTATTTTTTGACAGACCTGTGACAATGTGGGTGTACGTGATCGTGTAGCCTGTGATTGTCGTCTTGGGTTTGGACCAGGAAACCATGAGTGATGTCTCTGTTATGTTACTGAAAAGCATATCTGTAGCTGGCTCTGGACCTAAAGAAGGAAGACGAAGAGGTTGGACATATTCACTGACTCTAGGAACAATGTAGTGCATTTTGTTTTTACCTGTAGTTGCAATAACTTGGTGAATCTTGGATTTTCTGTCCACTGTAGTACCATATATGTGCAAGACATAGCGCGTATTAGTGCGAAGGTTACTGAACTCAACTGACCGCACACTGCCAGGCACCACCAGCATGATCCTCTTGGTTTCTGTTTTACTTTTTGATGCAACAACTTTACTTGAAGAGGAAGGGCTGTCCTTGTGTACCTGGACCTCAATTTTATTTTTTACTGCATAAACATTGTCTCCCTCAAAAGCTTCCTCTTCAAACTCCTGATACTCCTCCTCATCACCTTCTGTTTGTGGTTCCCTTCTGATCACTGTGAAGTTCTTAAACATTCCTTGTGGTGCTGACCATGAGATGATGAAGCTGTGGGAGGAGATGTTTACAACCTTCACAGAACCTAATCCTCCTGTCCTTGTGACACTTGTCATAGAGCCACCATGGGTAGTTGTTTGGCTCTGGGAAACTTGAGCATTGTCTGAAGTGGCTGCAACAGAGGCATTCACTATGTATTGACTTTTCAGGGTGACACTCCCTTTTCCTGTCTTGCTTGCATCTGTGGTATCAATAGAAGTATCTACAGTTGAAGTATCTTTTCCTTTTCCAGTGCTGGCATCAACAGAGTGCACTGTTATGATACTTCTCCCTTGCCCAGTTTTGCTAGCATCTGTGTTTCTGTTGTCACCAGAGTGGACAGTTGTAGTATGTCTGCTTTGTGCATTCTTGCCGTTAGCAGAGTGCACAGTACCTTTGCCTTGTCCTGTCTTGTCACTAGCAGAGTGCCTTGTCATGGTGTTCCTGCTTTGCCCAGTCTTGCCATCAATAGAATGTTTTGCTACAGTATCGCTCCCCTTTTCTGTCTTGCTAGCATCTGTGTTTCTGTCTTCAACATAATGCACAGTACGTCTGCCTTGTTCAGTCTTATGAACAACATAGTTCACAGTTGTAGTATGTCTGCCCTGTTCATCCTTGCCATTAATAGAGTGCAAAGTTTTAGTAGTTTTAAATTTCCCAGTCTTACTAGCATCTGTGTTTCTATCATCAACCACCTGAACAGTTGTAGTATGTTTTCCTTGTTCAGTCTTGGTACCAACTGAATGCAATTTTATGGTCTCCTTCCCTCTTCCGGTTTTGCTCGCATCTGTGTTTCTGCTGTCAGCAGAGTGCATAGTTGTAGTATGTCTGCCTTGTCCAGTCTTAACATCAACAGAATGCGACGTTTTTGTATCTCCCCCCTTTCCGGACTTGCCATCCATTGAGTGCACTGTTGCAGCATCCCTCCCCTTTCCGGTCTTGCTAGCATCTGATTTTCTGTCATCACCAGAGACATCAGGTGTAGATGTATGTCCAATTTTAACATTTGTTACTGAATATCTCCCTTGTCTGGTTTTGGTATCATCTATGTTTATCTCTTCAACAGTAGGCACATTTGTAGTACCTATATGTTTTTCAGTGTTTTCATCAACAGAGTGTACAGCAGTATCCACTTTCACCTTTTTAATCTGCTTTGACCCTGATGGTTGAGTTGAATTATTTTTAATGAGTGTAGACTGCTCCTTGGTGTCCTTTCCAGCTAAGGTTTTGTTTGTTGCCACAATCCTGGTAAGAATTGTTGCAAATTTTGCTGTTCTATTTTTGGATGGATGGACGATGGCTGGTTGGACATCACTCTGGGTTATGTTAGACTGAGGTTCATCTTTGAGTTGATCAGATTTTGAATATGATTTAATCATGGTTCCTTCTTTGATGACTTTCATCTCCGTTTTTTTAGCACCTAAGGTCATAGTTTTGCCTTTGCCAGTCTCCTCTTGCTTTCTGCCTTCATGCTTCAACAGAATCTGACCAACAGTAGGGACGGTGGTCTTTGTGGAACCTTTTATTGTAATTTTCTTCTCAGAAGCATCCAAGATGATCTGTGCCTTTGCAAGACCTAATTTAGCATTAGTGGCTAACTTTGATTTAATGTCAGTCTCCTTAGCATCAGCCTCCTTCTTCTGGTCTTTCTTCTCCAGTTGCACCTGCGCTGCCGTTTTGGTTTTGTCCTCACTGTTTTCCTTGATAGTGGTTCTTTCTTTATTCTCTTTTTGGGATTCTGGATCCACTTTCACCTTTATCACCCCTTTGGCTTCTTCTGACATTACAGAGCAGAGATATCATTATGAGAGGTTGAATTTCAGATCATTAAATTTAGTCACATTTAGTCATTCAGTCCACAAGACAATCACTTACTTTTACTGCACTCAGCTCCTGAGGCACAGCTACTGCAGTCCGTACCCATGAATCCTTCCTGACAGATGCATTTTCCTTTCTGACATTCTCCGTTGTCACTACAATCATTTGGACAATTTGCAGAACATGGACCTGATTGGGGAAGAAAAAACATTTTTGTTTATGAAAATGCAGAGACTTAGGAACCATATTGGGGAAAATAATAACCATACATTTGTTCTTCAGCGAGGACATCTCTCTCTCCAGTCTGGCCAAGCGTCCTTTCAGCTCAGCCATCTCAGCCTCACAACCGCCTGTACAGCCACTGGGCATCAAACTGATCTTATGTGTCATGACCAGCGGAGTACCAGGTTTAAGGCTCACTTCATGCTCTTTGGTGTTGCTTGACTCACAGGCATTAGCAATAACCACCTTGATTGGCTGTGAAGAGGCAGCCTTTACTTTGGTGTCGCTGGGAGCCTTGTTTACAGTTGCCTGATCTGCAGAGGCTAAGGCCCTATCCTTGACAACAACAGACCCACTAGCTATATTTTGGTCTGTGAGCGCATGGTTGTGCTTTGAATTCTTCATATCACCAGCAGAGGGAGATTTGATCACAACTGTAGGATCAACAGAGGCTGTAGTCTGGGGTTTTACAGCTGTTGGGGCACTGGGTGCAGCAGCCTTTGCAGGTGTGGCAGTTTGGACTGTGGAAGTCGGTTTAACTTTGGAGTTCTTTAAATCTTTTACTCCTACAGTTTGATTGTCAGATTCCATGGTCTTCTCTTTGATAGCAGCAGAACCGCTGGTTGTAGAGGCCTTTGCTGGAATTAAGAGAGGAGTCTGGACTGTGGGGGCAGGCTTTTCCTTCGAGTTCTTCACTTCTCTGATGGAGGGAGGTTTCACAACAACAGTCTGATTGACAGAGGCTATTAGCTTGTTTTTGGTGGTTTTGGTGCCACTTGCTGACTTTGTGGATGTTGACTGAGCATTTTGACGTACGGTGGGGCCTGGCTTGACTTTGGCAACCTTCCCATTGCTGGCCGAAAGAGATTTCTCATATGCAGTCTGATTGACAGCAAGTTGGAGTTTATCTTTTGTGGTTTTAGTGCTGTTGACAATTCCCGACCTTATGGGTGCTGACTGATTATTAAGAGCTCCAGTGGGTCCAGGATTGTCCTTTGTAACCTTCACTTCACTGCCTCTTGTGGATTTGGCTAAACCTGTGTGATCAAGTGAGATTGTGGGCTTGTCTTTCTTGGTTACAGATCCACTAGCTGTGGATGTCTTCATTGGTGAGGACACAGTGGTGGAGTTCACTGTCGGTCTGGGCTTACTTCTGGTGCTTGCTGTAACATTTGTTGCCGGGGGTTTTTGGTTGGGGAGAGGAGTCGGTAAAACTGTCTGATTGATGTTATTTAGATTTAGGGTGGGGCGACCGGTCAGTTTGGCGGGAGCAGTGCTGGTTTTAGGTTTTGGAACGGTGAAAGCAACATTGGTTTTAGTCAAAGCATTTCCTGTGGAGCTTCTCTTCTGATTGGTGCTGGTTTCAAGTGAAGCAAATGGGGTGAGAAGGAGGAGAACTCCAAATGTAAACAACATCTTGAGGCAGTAACCAGAGATTAACTATGGAATATCTGTTGTATGTTCTTCCGAATATGAACTCCTTCTTCTGAAGGGTTGAGCCTGCTCTTACCTACAAATGAGAAGAAAATTATTTATTGTCTTTTTGAATGATCAACAATTAAAAAAATTTTGAGGCGCTTATGTTTGTATGTATGTATCTTTGCTCTCAGTATAGTCAATCTCTTCAAGAAGATCAAAAGTGCACTTAGTATGCCCTTTCAAAATATGCCTAAACTAAATATGAGCTGACATAATGTGACAGTGTTCCGACCCACACCCATAATAGTTCATTCATCTGCTTGCCCAAACCTTATTAGATGGTTCTGAACAGGAAGGAAGAAGTCTGATGGTGAAAATGAGTGGAGAACTAACAGTGGGGGACTGTATAGGACTGTGGGACATTGTTTGTCTTTCACTCCACAGAAGCTTACATAAGCCTCCACAGCCACGGCCAATAAAACCCACCTAAAGAAATATATCATGCCGTTGAATGGAATGGATAGAATATCAAGTAAACTGTTCCACAGGTCAACAAATTGCAACACCTGATGACCTATATTTTGTGTTTAGCAATTAAGAGTGCATGTACTTTTTCATAGTAAGTCACTGAAGTGCACCACATTAACTTCTAAATAGGAAAGACGCAAGTTATTATAAGTTCATCTACATTACCTTTTGCAATTAAAGATGTTTGCACCTAAAATAATTACTTAACAGGCCCTGAAATATGTGCCTATTTCATGCAATATCTACACGATATACACATCAGTTCTTCGACAAAATGTATGATATTTTGACAGTTAAAAGACATCGATATCAATAAATTAATTTCCCCACCCCAACTGAGCATTGGGGGGGAAAGCACTTACCTGATTGATGGTTATTGTATCTTATCTCTGTGTGCCTCCCTCCATTTGAATGGAAAATTGTACACAGACTTACAGGGTGGGAGTTGAGCAGAAGAAAGGTGGAAAAGGATAAAGTTCGCTTGTACTTAAGGGACCCCCGCATCCTCTCCCCCCCAACTCCTCCCCCAAGTAGTCCCACTCACTCAACCACCACTGAAAATATTTCAACTCGACAAAAAAAATGGGTACATTTCCATTGACTTACGATATTTGATTTGCCACGGGTCTCATATTGTTTATATTGTTTACCAATCTCTCAATTGTGATCACCCTGTTTAGCATAATTCAGTATTCATTATTTACATTGAATTCAATTTACAATTGGTATATTGTCAATTATTTTTTCTTTATAATCTTTTGTAACACTGTATACTGTACATGTAACAAGGTATGACTCACGCACACATGCACAAACAAACATACACACAAATAAATGTATAAAAACAGTGACTGAATGAATGTCCGGTGTGAGAATCATGATTCAGCTGGAATACATAACATAACACTGCAGGTATTCAGTGGCCACTCTGGGGGGGACAGGAACCTCTCGCTATATGAATTGGCCGTCTGTTGGCATTAATGAGATGTAACTACACCACAGTTATGTAAGAGACCAAATATCCAACACATTTTAAGGAATGCTCTGTGGACGCTCTGCATCTTGGACCAAAATGGCCACCCACCATCCCTCCTTTTGTAAACCACATGAAGACAAGTTAACCCAGGCTTTGCAAGCAAGCGGGCATGAGTGACATTTTGCAGAGGTGCAACACTTCCAACCACTAGAGCACGCATGCCTATTAATAAAACAGACAATTTTGATCACAGAGCACATTTAACGAATGTTGGTCTCAATTTTTAAATATGTTTTTCAGTCAAAAAAAGTGAATGAAATGAAATAGTATTCTTAATATGCTGCATATAATCCAAAAGTACAATAAAATGAAAAAAATAGTTTCCCATGTTCTCCTTCCATTAGTGTGATGTGTGTCATCTTCCACACCGCTTACCCTGTACATGCAGGGTCGCGGGGAGGTGCTGGAGCCTATCCGAGCTGACTATGGGTGAAAGGTGGACAAACCCCTGAACTGGTCACTAACCAGTCGCAGGGCACACACACAGACACAGTGACTGAGTGGGAACCGATCCCACGCTGCCCGCACACAACTCAGTCGAGTGTACCGCTACACCATCAGCGACCCGCCTTCCATTATTTAAAAGCACAGAAGTAAAACATTAAAACAAATTTAAAAATGAAGAAAGAAATGGTGCAATAATATACAAAATAAAGTATACAGCAGAGTCAAAAGAGAATTTCACATTTTCTTTGCAATCCATACATCATCAGGGTTGAGGGTGAGCTGGGGCCTATCCCATCTGACTTTAGCAGAATGGCAACGTACAGTCTGGACTGGTCTCCAGCCAATTGCACGGCATCTAGAAACAAACAACCATTTACACTCATATTCACACCAATAAACCAGAGCTGAGTGTTGAACACCGAGCCTCAGAAATGTGAGGTAAACTTGTTTACCAGAAGGCCATAATGCCTTTTTACAAAATGACCCTGTTATTCAGTTGAATGTTTGAAAAAAATGATAAAATGAATTATAAAAGTATTATAGACATCAGATTTCACCCATCCATCCATCCATCCATCCATCCATCCATCCATCCATCCATCCATCCATCCAGAAAGAAAGAAAGAAAGAAAGAGAGAAACACAATTGTCAGAAATGCCCCATACACGGTGGCCTCTTCATCAGTGTCTCCACCTCATGCTCACACCTCGCAAGTGCCAATTGCACTACTCCACTCCCCACCCCCTCTGCACCCCGTCTCACTGCTGACCCTGCCCTGGCCTTTGGGAGAGGCCTGACTTTAATCAACGATACTCCACATCTGACAAAATATAAACAGCTCTGTGAAAACATGTCACACCAGCTTTTTAAGCATATTTGCCATGCCATATGATGCTCAATGTACTAGTTCAATACTGATATTGACACTAAAGTTCTTGTGGCAAACCAACGATTAGCCAGAGTATGAATCCAAGTTTTAAGTCCGCACTTTCAACATTTATTGAGAGTGGTAGATGTTTTATGTTATCTAAATATACTATTTACCATATTTCGTAGGTCTGAAGTAGTGTAAATACACTTTTTCTGTGTGCTATTATTGAGTCTAATACAAACCAATGTACATTAAATGAAACCCACAATTTGGTTTTGGAGTTGCAATGCAATGTTTAAAATTACAGGTCAAGATTCCTCCAATGTTTTTCCTATCACATCTCAGTGAAAATCGATGCATCAGCAGGCGCATTAAAAACAAACGAAACAAAACAAACCACAGTACCTTTGTTTTAATATATACTTTGGAAATTTGAATTGACTGCAGCTCAGATCTTGAACTCACATATGAATCTCCTAAATCAAACAATTCAAAGTTAATCCCAAATGTTCTGTGTCCCTACCCAGATCCTCACCAAAAAGTAATGGTTTCCTTTTTGGCCCATGTACCACATTGCTCCAAAGTTCCATGAGCCATTCATTTTTTTAGACTGCTTGTCTCCATTCAGATCACAGGTGAGCTGGACCGTCTCCCATTTGTTTTTGGGGCGAGATGTGAGATACGCCTTGGACTGCTTGCCAGTCAATCACTTGCCACATTTAAACAAGTACTCAAGTTAACATTCACACCAATGGACTATAATCTTCAACGAGGCTTGATTTTGGAATGTGGAAGGAAGCCGGGGTACGCTGAGATTATTTGTGTGTCATTATGATTCTGGTGGATGATTAAATTCACACAAAGTGTGAAATTGAAAAAATCTTTTTCCACACCATTACCCAAATTCTGACCGAAAGTATAGTTTTGTGGTAACTTTTGTATCTGTCCAACATTTAACTATTTTACAATGTTAAAAATCCAATCCAAACTGTGCATTTGGCATCCGTTTTAATTTTAAATGGGGAGTAAAGTCAAAACTTTTCTTTACTATAATGTGTTCTATGTTCCCCAATAGTCTAAACATATATCACATTTGTGGAATATGAATTAAGCAGCAAAATCCTTCCATTTCAAGGAGTGGCAATTTTGCCACTTGTTTTCCTTTGAAAATGAAATCGCAGTGCCTAAGGGCTTAGCTTGCAAACGTCACATGACCAAACACAGAAAACAGGTCAGCCGTGTTGGTCCTAACCTGAGCCCTTTGGCACTGTGATGCCATTTTCAGTCAACACCAAGTGATAAAGTGGCCAACCCCTGAGATGGATGAAAAGGTTGGATTTTGCTGCTTAATTCATAGGCCTATTCCACAAACACAATATTGATCAGAATGGCATATTTAGACTAGTGGGGGGTGCATTGAACATATTATTGTAAAGAACATTTTTTACTCGATTTCCTTTTAATCAGTGCCAGACATTTTTAGACCCTCTTTTACCTTAATGTTCGAAAAGTATTTCAAAATATATAAATACATTTCTGGGATTGAATGGCTGGACTGTGAAAAGACAAATAAATATCTTATTGGCAGTGAATGAGTTAAATAAATATTGATTGAATACTCATTCAATCCCAAAGACATATTTATGTGTGAAGGCATATAAATGCAAAGGACATATTTATGTCTTCACATATGAATGAATGAGTTAATATATAAAATCAAAATACCGTCTTTTTAGATTCGTGTCTGTTAATGAACAAGAAAGTTGAAATCTTGATGAAACTTCTCTTTTTACATGCCAAGATGGTAGCCATTGACTCCTTGGTTTTGCAGGTGACTCATGTTCCAGCCTTGGCTAGTCCTTCTGGCATTTATCCTCCCCAGATTCAAACGTAATGACATGTCTAATGGTCAAAGGCTGGGACAGAGCAGCCATTGATGGGTCTGCATTGAAGTGATGCTCAAGTCCTCCCATGTTGCTTACATTGGACTGGGCCTCTGAGATTAGAATAATATCAACACATAAGCCCTCGCTTGTTCCTCACTTCTCCATCGCTCTCTCGCTCTTTCTGTCTGTTGTTTTCTCTGGTTAACTTGAATACTCTCAACCTATTAATTACAGCTTTAAAAGGGCGGAGATGACATTTTGGACCATATTGGGTTAAAGAAGGGATATCTAACCCCAAATCTGTCCACTGTCCACACCACCGCGGGCAAGTGAGTACACGGACATTTGATGTGAACATTTTGTGCCAACCTGAAAATCCCCTCATCTCCCTCCTCTTCCTCCTCCGTCACATAGCAGATGTTAGGAGGCAGGCCGTCTGTGACTTTAAGGACGACTGTGTGGAGCACAGAGACCCTTCTCAGCTTCTTTACGGCAAGGCCAGTGAATGAAGGTGAAAAAAACTTTAAAATAAATATATTCAGCTGGAAAGCTAAATCAAACCAGTTCACCAAACTCAGTCACCCTATTTGTAGGGACATGACAGCATGGATGCATGTAAGATTTGCTGGATAACACTGAGCTATGACTTTTATCTAAACAGTTTTTTACCCAAAGTTTAGAAACAAACAAAAAAATTGTTTGCAAGCTAATTAACTGAAATGTTTGCTAGTTAGCCAGATACCGCAATAGAGAGATAGATGGATACTGAATTCTATAATACATTAGTAAATGTAAGTTTAGATGTAAGTAGATATAGAGTATAATAATTGATTATAATTATTTATATTAATTCACTGTAAGATTATGTACAGTTTAAACATTAACACTGTGCTTAAAAATAGGCTAAAAGGGAAAATCTACTCAGATAATCATTTCATTTGAATATAATGCACATAAAGGTAAGATGTATAAATCTATCCAAATAATTATTTTTAATCAAATAATTCTTAAAAATGAATGGTGAATGTATAGTGCTTCAAAGTTAAATACAGTTCAACTTACTTACAAATATTGTACTGGATTTAAAAATAAAATAAAATCAAGACACTGTATCTATACCAGTTTTAACATTTATTCTTCTCATGCACCATTAGTACATTATAGTGAATTTAATAGAGCAATTGAATTGATAAATTTACCTATGAATGAATTTATTTAGGTTGCTGTTTTACTGTTCAAATTCTGCACATAGCAATCAAACAAGGCTACCAATAAAAATAATGAGTTGTACTGCATTAGGTGAGTCTTGTAAAAATGTAAATAAAAAAAGAAAAAGTCATTTTCACCCAAGCCACTACTAGAAATGACACAATGCTAATTCATCCTATCATCTCCTCTGACATCTTACTGTTTTTTCAGTACAATGGACCCCGAATACTCGCGGTTCGGCGCCTGTGGATTTGCATATCCACAGAGTTGTGTTTATTTTTTCACCCTGCTTATTATCTTGGCTTGCAATTCATTTTAGTCATCACATGGGTGTGTTACTCCATTAATTCCATATTAGGTGCTTGACTTTGAAACCTCCACCTCCATACATTAAGATGACTTCAGGGCTCACGATGGAAATAAAGTGACAGATTTGTATAATTTTCAAAGGGATAATTTAACTTGCAATCCACTGACACTCCCTGCTACATTTGGCCAAATGCGCCTGTTTCAGTAGCCTAGTGCTATGTAGGAATAGGAATCACTCCAACTCCTCATAAGTCTCCTTGCATTGTTTACATTGCAAATGAATAGGGCTTTGATTTACGCTACTTGAAGCGGCTCCTCACACTTGAGTGGAGAGCTACTAACACTCTTCAGGTCCTCAGCCGCAAACTCAGTAAGGAGTGTGATGTCAGCAACGGCCATTGCTATCAGACTCTTGGAGACACACTTACTACTGACTTTCTGGCTCCCGAATTTGATCATTTGTCAATTATTTTACTGTTCTCGTTTCAGGCATCAAACATTTGACTTTCCCCTCCACACTAACACAGACTACTAGATACTCTCAGTCATTCATGGGTTCCAGCAGGTGGAAATCTTCTACAGCCTGCATCACAATTCAGAAATCAACATGTCTCTGCAAAAAGCCTTAGGCAACCATTAGATTTGATATTTTCATCCTACAATGACTCAATCTCTTCATTAGAAAACGAATGACTAAACTGGCAAAGGTGATCCCCTCATAATCACACTGAGTTTTACAGACAGTGGAACACCTAACATTGAACATAATTCTTTCCTTAAGGAAATAAATAAACGGATCCTGGATTAAACTGTCACCTAAAACCTTTATTAAATGTCTGTGCAACGCCGTACCCTTGAAGAAAGCTTTGAAGAACTAATCTTGAAAACAGCGCTACTCAGTGGTCATGGGTTTTATGTACAGGTCAGGTAATTCCTAAGGGTTAGGTTAGGGTTAGGTTAGTTTGCTTAGATTGTCCATTTTTTAAATTTATTTTGGAAGTGCTAAAAATGATACCATTCACTCGGCTAAAGTGGTATGCTTATTCGTATAACTCGTATAGTCTGTAATGTGACTAACAGTTAGAACCTGTGATTTGAGCGGTTGGGCCATGGTGTCGAGCTGAGGCCTGTATTAGAGGAAAATACAGTATATATATATATATATATATATATATATATATATATATATATATATATATATATATATATGGATGGATATATTAATGGAGAGAGAGAGAGATAGAGAGAAAGAGAGAGAGAGGGAGGGAGAGATGCAAAAGTGGGACATGCTAAGAAAACCAATCCCAACATTTAAGATGTTAATAATAGCTGGGTCTTCTGGCAAGCTTTTATTCTTCAGTTTATTTCAATTGATTCTTTTAGTCATTTTAAGTTTTATTGTAACTCTGGGAGAGTGTTTGCACTTTTGGTCTATTTCCCTTAGACTAAGAGAATGCAAAAGCACCAGAGAATACTGTGTACAGTTATCCTGATAATTAGCCAATCAACCACAAGTGGTTGTAGCCAATCGATTATCTTTTTCTTTTTTATGGAGCTTCTCATAGGGTAACTGTGGGCAACAGGCTTACCACCACATCTAATGGGTATCCAGGAGGGAAATATGACCACGTTTCAAAAAGATCTATGCTATGGGTCTATAGTAAGCAACTGAAAATCTGCAAGAAGACTGAAGTTGATACTTGTGTTCTGTGTCCCTATTTCACCACCTGGATACAGAATAAATGGCAATATCAGAAAACATTCACAGTATAGTTACATTTCTTTCCCGTCAATTTGTCTTTGTTTTTTCATCATGCAGAAAATAGAGCCCAAAATTGACTTTATCCAGTGGTGCTCACATGACTAAATTCATCCCCCAAAAATGTAATTTATTTAACATTAAACACAAATATGCTTAATATTCCCTCGCCTCTTGCCTTCACTTTTGTCTCCTCAAATGATAACCCAGAAAAAAAAGCTAGTTATTTTCATGACAAAAGTCATGAGGGTTTCCAAAACTGAACCAAACATTGCATTACTTAAGCACCTTAATTACTTGTATCAAACAAACAAACAAACAAACAAACAAACAAACCAAACAAAACATTGAAGAGTTAAGTCTCAGTTTTTATTATGAATTATAGAAGGAACCTATGACAGGGCAGAATCAATACAGAACCAATAACTTAACTATTGGTCTGTGTTACAGGTGCTCTATATTATGTTCTATGTGATAAGCGCCTTTGAGTGTCCCAAAAAAAAGTCCTACGTAAACTGTATGTCATTATTATTATCATTATTATTATTATTATTATTAAAAAAAATTAAAGAGATCTTTCCAAAAACAAGATAAAAACCACATTTTGTGTATAGACGATAAACTTTCATATTTGTTTATAAAATTAAAAGTCTGGGTATATATAACTAGTTTCTCAGCATGATCCAAATAGATTTACAGTGGTTTTGGGGGGTAAAAAAGCATTAAATGTACTAATGTGAAGTCATGCATTACGGAGTGAGGCTTGTTGGAACTCTATGAGAATCTGATTCCTTTCTAACAACTTGCCATATTATAGGGTAAACAAAGTCAACTTAATAAGCACAGCCCACTTTGAAAATTCTATGAACACTTTAAGACAAAGTAGTCAACATAAAATGTGTCAGCTTACAAAATCTTGCTCAAAATCATAATCATTATGAAGTGTTGTTCCTCCTGGGATGTCAGTCACTGCGGAAACAAAGTGTGTTAGTGAGAGTCAGGGGCCTGATGTCCACCCACAACTCCTGGATGTGGAGCACAAGAATTGCGTTTGGACAATCAGCTCCAGACTCCCGGTCACAGCAAAACCATCCTTTTACCCCCACAGTGGACACTGCCATGGGTTAAAAAGAAACAATACATGGCAAATTGATTGACAAAAATCATAAATTGTGCAAAAGTCTCAACTTGTGGAGTATTAACTTCCTTCCACAAGTGAAATTCAAAATACACACAACATGCACCTTCAGTCATGCAATTTCATGATCGTCTCAGTTACTACTACCGTGTCCATCAATACATAAACTCTAATAGGTTCTATGTACCTTCTAGTGAATCTCCATTAAGTCCACACTCCCGTGCATCCGACCTCAAGCGCTGCCTGTTCCGTGTGCCTCCTCATGTGCCCCTCTCTGCCGCTTCCCATCTATCCATCTCATTTCATGCAGGAGCGGGGTTACCTAAGCGACTGGGCCTCAAAGGAGAAAATCTCCTTTTCTACAATTAGCTGTGAAAGTGACAGAAGGGAAAGAAGGGAGGGAGGGGTCCGTGGCGATGGGGGCTCCAACGCAGAGAAGAAAAGAATGACAGCAGTGCGCATGACAGGTCCCAAGATGTAAAGTTAAAATGTACTCATCTCAAGTGTTTCCAATTTTTCTTTCTGAGGATGTTATCAGGATGGTCAGAATCAATGCATTCAATTATCTTTTTTATTTTTCAAAATTATACATTCCAAGATAGAAATTTGAACTCTTAAGTAATATTTCACTCATGAGTCATATTTTTTCAAGAAACATGAATGAAAATATGCACTAAATGGCCTCTTCAACAGGCACAATCTATTTCGATCATTTACTAGAAATGATCATCTTCAACTTTGACATGTGTAAGAGAGATAATCATTCAACAGTATGTGTATTACTGTAGTTTGCACAGAGAGCTGTTTCTAATATATCCCATATCCTTTTTAACTACATAAAAGGCCCAACATGTAACTTTAGTGCATGCAGTTCTACAAGCACAACAGAAACATTAACCCCTACCTCTGATAATGTCGGTCAAAACTGATAATTAATATCTTTCTAGGTAGTATGTTTCTGACAAGTATTTCATTTTCAGGTGTACCTAATGTTGTGGCCAGTAAGTGGGATTAGGCCAAACTAGGCGACATTACACTATTGCGCGCTAAAGTGAAAGATGCCCGTCGTCGTCATCTTTAAAGATACGGAGGGAGTACCCACTGAGTAACCATGGGGAGCAGTACACAAAAGGGTGTGGCGTGGGAATGTCCCCCAGAGGTTAGGAGTGAGGGTGAAGAGGTCAGAGGTCAGAGCCAGCTGGACAGCACACAAGAGGAGTGGAGGGTGAGAAAAGAAGGTGAGGGGGTGCCGGGGTGGAGATAGTCCACAAACGGACCAAGTGGACCCAATGGGACATTAACATTGAACTGATGGGAGGCTCAGTGACCAGCGCCTACTGACAAGGAAGCTAAGCTATGACACACTCATGCGTAATGGGCCGTGGTAATTGACAAATGACAAGAGGCTCGTTGGAGATGCAAAAAGCAGCCTTCTAAAAGCAGTATATAATTACAAGGTTGTTGGGCTTATCTGAAATTATGCCTGACTCTTATTTCATCTGGTTTGGAATGGACATGTAAAATTCACAAAATGCTGTACCAATTACCAAGTGCCAAAGTGTAAGATATTATTAGAGTTTTTCTCCACTGGTTCGGCTCATTTCTTGAAACCGAAATGATATTCTAAAAATAACATGGACAAATCCCCGGACCACCTTGCAGTCGTTCACAACCGAATGGCATTTATCATTGATTTCATCAAATTACAAATGTCTCAAGTGTCTCAGTGCATCTTTGCAAATGGTTACGTACAAGAAGCCGACAGTTATCAAAATGAGCCCACATTTAGCATATTTTCCAAATAAGTAGATCTTTCTGATCTATTAGTTGATTCTCAATCTATGGTTGTGTGCTCTCCAAAATATGTCAGCATGATTTCATTGTGTAAGTCATCATAAGCAAAATAGTTTGTTTAGTTGGCAAAATGAATCAAAAGCATAATACCATGAACACCATATACAAATTCTTTGTAACATTTGATAAATTTGTGACAGTAATTGACAGTCAGGTGAAATTACAACTCGACTAACAAAGGAGGATGTGTAGTGCTTGTATGGCCAAGAGGATGAGAATGGCGGCCAGGAGAGTGTTTGTATTTCATAAATATACACAATACTGTATATCATTGCTGACTTGTGAAACACACGTTTGTCAATTTTTTTTTTAATTCCATAATATAGTTTCTGCATTACAGACATCCCATTAACATGATTTCTTTTTTTTTTAATAACAAAATGGGACACACGTGTGTTTCACAGGATACATTTTCTTTTTATGTTCTCTACAGTAATTTAGGAAAGCTACTTTATCTGTGTGAATAAAAATGGTTATAATTTCCTTGGCAATATGAGTGCAGTGTGTCTGACATCAAACTTTGGAGGCTGCTCTTAGAGAGGCTTGACCTTTTGCTAGTGAGCTGTATTGTGCAGAAAGACTGCTTGGCTGTTTATAGTTTTTAAGAATGTTATTTCTGTTTTGAGAAATGAGGCAACCCAACAGAAAAAACTGTAACATTTTATTTTCATATACAAGTAATTACAGAATTAAATATTTTTTTCACTTGATGGCAAATGGGATAAAAAAAACAAAGCAATTGTATTCATGTTGAAATCTTTTCATTTATTTTACACAATGTAGTGCACTGATTTTTTTTTTTAATTATGGATTGTTGGATGATAGATCGATAGATAGGTAGATCGTAACTTTTGCAATAATATTTTGAAAAATCAAGAATGAAGTTGCTTTTGTTATTTCTATTTTTAATTTCCTAAAAGACTTACTCTACTTCCTTATAGGGAAGCATGTCACATATATTCATAGCCAAACCCAGGAATAGTTATGTCGGAAGTTAATTAACGTTAAACAAAAAGTGCCAGAAGGATATAATATTTTTGTGTAACTATATGACATCCCCAATAAATCAGAAATCATACCACAGTTACGTTATGTAATGCTTTGATAACTTGACACTGCTGGTGTTTTTCTTACCTGTTGTTAAGGTTGATCCCTGCATGAGTGTAAAAACAATTCTAGCCAAGTTGATTAATTTTACAGTCATATAATTAATCACAATGCGTGAAATGGTCATCATCACAATGCAAACAACGTGAAGAAACTGTTTAGCAGTAGATATGAAACTACTTGTCACTGCACTGAAGTTATGATGTTTTGTATATCTTTTCATCTATTTGATTGATAATTCATTTTAATTTTTCAAAGTTTAATGATCAGTAGCATGATTCAGAATACCGTGAACAATTCCCACGGTTATGGCTGATTGCCGTAGACCTCAGCACTGTGGACAAGGTCAGTGGGGGCAGCAGGCTGTCTGCATCGGGTCCATGGTGGTCCTAAAAAAGAGCATCTTGAGCTCAAGCGGTAGGGGTCAGCATGCAAATATTAACCTCTGAGTGAAAGCAGCGGATCAATGTTCTCATGTCACTCTCGCCGCTCATGAATGTGTCGGCTGGGACACCACGGTGTTTTCATATTTAATGACATTCACACTAAACAATGGAGGAGGCAGCCCTTGAAGTAGACTCTCACACTAGTGCACTGGCTTAGTGGGACAAGAGAATGATAGAGAGATAAAACTTGTGAATATAACACACCAAAACTTGTAGGACCCGCTCACGTTTGCATAGAGGCAAATTAAAAAAATTCCCTTATCCAGCACAGCCCTGGCATATAAAGTTCAGTTGCTGTGTCTCAGGAAAGCCCACCCATTGCTGCACCCCTGTGGTCAACATGGCACCTGTTACTCCACATTCATATGCACGCTCTGGTGGTCCTTGTCCAGGGGCCCAGTTCTGGTAACAAACAGCGGACGTACCGCTCCAAAACCAAATGTCGAAGGTGCAAGTGTAGCGCAGACCAAGCCAAATGTGGGATGATGTGCCATTCTGTGCCATCTGCGCCACCTGATCCTGAGTGCTTTGTAGTGCTTGCTGCAGTAACTCAAGGCTTTGATCCAAGTCATGTTTTCACGAATTAATATCAGGTTTCCTGTTTGAGAAGAAATGAAAGGGTAAAATGTAAACCAACTCACTTGTTTGCTCATCTTGCAAATTTATACGGAAAAAATAATATAAAAACTTTTGTGCCACCATTTTGTATCCCTTTCCTACCAATACTTTACTGCCATACTCCCCCTGTCCACTAGATAGCAGCATAACAAATAACATAACTATTAGCTTTCATCTTCTGCTTGAATGAGCGTCATGGTGTGGAAAATACACGGATTTTATGGTAGTTGAAATGGAAGTACATTCCTCAATTTGGGAGTGTACTCCAAGGCTCTATAACTAAGACTAGAACATAATATATTGAATTATAACTATAGGGCTTTACATCAGTTTTCATGTACTCTCAATTTGTAATCTGCAATTCAGAAGAAATCTAACTGTGCCCTGTTATTGGCTGGAAACCAGTTCAGGGAGGGTGTATCCCGCCTCTCACCCAAAGTCAGCCTGGATAGGCTCCAATTCACCTGTGACACTAATACGGCCAAGCACGAAATAAAATAATTTTTAAAAAGATATATAATCAACAGTAATGAAATATGTTGGAAAAGCTTCTAATTATTGTAGATTAATGTTTGAAAAGATTGTGTCCCTGTGAAAGGTGTTTGAATAAAGAGAAGTCAACCCAGAAATGTTCTTTACAAAAATATTTTCTATTCGGCCCCACTACTCTAAACACCGATTAATATTTCATTTGTGGAATATTAATTAAGCAGCAAAATCCACCAATTTTTATCCATCTAAGGGTGCGGCCATTTTGCCACTTGCTGTCGACTGAAAATGACATCACGGTGCCTAGGGGTTCAGCTTGCAAACATCACATGACCACACCCAGAAAACAGGTGAGCTGTGATTGGTCATTACATGAGCCCTATAGCGCAATATTAATCAGCACCAAATGTACCTGAAGTCAAAGGATGACCACTTCCAGAGGATGTTACAGTGGATGACTGCGTTGTGTTCAGTGTCCCAGCCTGCGTCATAGATGCAGACACCACCTGTAGACGCATAGAAGAGTTTCCCATGTTGCTTGTATTGCATTGAAGATGTATTGCATTGTGCGTGTTACACATATGACACCTGATATATTTTCTGACCTGTGCTGGTGACACATACTGCACCTGTATTTAATTGTCGGGTAGAAGTAGATGCTGGGGAATTGAACGTAACCACGTCTGAAGATGAGTTGTTTGAAGGTGTTGTGACAGTCATTGACAGTGTCTTCTGTGTGCTTCTCTGAGTGGCTGTCACAACTTTGCTGGCTGCACCAAAAGATAAACGATAACACAACAGCAATGGAGGGCAACTCTAATACTGTATACGGTATTATGTGTACATTGTATATATAAATGCAGCTGGGGTTCACTGTATACTATATGCTGACATATTGATGATCTAATCTCAATTTACTCACAAATTTACTTACTCAGAATCTGGGCCACTAATGATATGGTTGATAATAATTAGTTTAGACAATAATTTTCAATTGAATCAATTTCATTGTTGTTCAGTCTCCAAAAAGAGTGCTGTCATGTAAACCACTAGCCCCTATGACACAATTGTATCTGTTTACAATTGCAACAAAAACAGTCTTTCACCTATTCAGGGACATATCGCCATGGGTAGCGAGGTATTACTATAATATACTGTAATCAGTCATCAGTTTCAGCTCTACTGTAATAGCATTAATAGGCGTTTTCTGAGGGAATTGCGTTTTTTTGTTGTTGTTTTTTTTTATCAATTTAATATTATTTGGGGTTGTTTTCACTCATGCTGTCTTCTCTTTGACGTAATATGTCCAAATCTGAATGTTTGTATATACAGTTGAACTCAAATTACATTGTTTGCAAACGTTCAATAGATGGCCACTTTCAATTGGAAAAAAGTGACTGGTTTAGTTTTATGGAGCTATTTGAATTGTTCACGTTTTGTTGCTTCATTTCACACTCCAGTAGGTTGGTAAACATGTATAACTTCTATTATTTTATAATATGGTTGAATAATGATGAGTACAACTATACTTGTACTGTATACAGTTCACCGCAGTGTAGCTTGATGACAAAGAAATAGTCATTTTACGGCCTTGACAGACAAAGGTGCGTTGACTGCTACATTTCAGATCATTCCACTGGCGGTCATCTTTGAATATAGCAGCAACACAATCCTGATCACGATAGCTTGGTTGTCGTGGTTTCCAGAAGCGAAATGATGACTTACTCCTGTCGGACCACCTCCAAGAACCCCGGAAGAGGCCGATCCACACAATTTGAGCTGTGGACACAATCTGGACTGCCTTGTTGTCTTCTGATGAGCCTACACTGACCAGATCCAAAGATAAATCCCTGCAGTGCTTTTGGGCGTCCCTCCATGATTTAGTTTTGGCAACGAAAATGTAGTCACTTGGAACATCACTGTTGCCGGCCAGATTTTTTCAAAGCATGATTTGTGACATTGGTGGAACAATGACTGCAATTTAAGGATTATATAGTTCTAAATTTGTACCGTACTTACCGTGACAAACAAAGCTCCTTTGGGTTTCACACTCACTTTCAAACCATTCTTCCTGTGGATCCATAGCTGCATATGAATGTTGTCCCAATCCCTCAGGATTTCCCACCTTCCAGTTAAAGAAATCTAGTTTTGGGTTCGGCCAAGCCCAATACCGCCTTGATACATCTCCCAGCTCCAGTCCTATCCATGATCTGACAATGTTATTTGGAACAGAGGCAATCAGATCGTTCATATCTGCCAGGTTGGTGATAGTAGCAATGTCTGTGTGTATCCGTCTGCAGTAGTCCTTTGCTTCGTTATGGGTCTCCTTAAGCGAGGTGTTGTGGAAGTTGGAAAATGGTAGTTTAAAGGAGTAAAATTCAGTGGAATGACAGCTAATTTGGAAACAGAAAGAAAAACATTTGCTTTCCAGAGAACTCATAATTCTTGCATGGTACTGTACATTACAATTCAAAATATTATGGCGTACATCCATCTATATTTACATTAAAATGCATTCATAAATGGGATATAAAAAAACACAAGTTACAAACCTAGATAAAGGATGTGGTCCTTTTCTTTGCGATGAATGTGTTTTCAGGAAGAAAAGCTACAAGTATAAAAAAAGAATGGATGCTCTTGTGCAGCTAATAAAGGTATGAGGAGGCAGCAGCAGCTACGGCGCCGCATTTGTCCTAACAATGCAATCTGTCTAGTTGAGAGACTCCTCTCCAGAAACGTCTCTTACCAAAGCAGTTTTTCTCGTTTGTCTCTCTTTAGAACTGCACACTGTGGCTCCTGGCTTGTTGATTTTTGACACGCAATCACCAGGAACCTGATGACAAATTCATAAAAAAGTTGAGCATTAGTGGCATTGTCAGTCAGGGTGCTCATGTGGTGCCATTGTGAATGGCTGCTCGGGCAGGTAAATGGATATTATACACTTCATATGCATATCTTGACTCAAGTGCAGACTTGCATTTTTTAGTGGCTGACTTGTTTTTAACCCTCATGCTTGAGCTTGCCCTGCAGCACTCGATAACTTCTCATCGGATGCTACGGGATGAACAGCTATTTCCACAAGATTTATCGCTTTAAATGGCTCTCAATTGGAAGCTCATGCTTGTCATTCTGTAAAGAACCACATGTTTTCACATGATCCAGTAAATTGTAAAACAGTGGAATCAAACGGGGCGTCAGTTTGTTTGTATTTGGATAAGGTGTAACACTTTTATTAGTTTTTTCCTTCCAGTTTTTTTTTTTTTTCTAAATTGGTGATTTTTCTCCCACATTCCAGAAATATGCATGTTAGGTTAATTGAACACTCCAAATTGTGCATAGGTGTCAATATGAATGGAAATACTTGTTTATCAATATATTATATGTAGTCTTTTTATGTTGTGTCCGGAAAGGTTATCCAGTCTAAAAAATATGCCCAAAAAAATCATGGAAGTGACTGCTATGGTGATCCTTGATGAGGCAAGCCTATTTCCTTCATATATCATTTAATGTGCTTGTCCTGAGTGCAGCAGAGCATTCACACAGTAATGTGTACATTAAAATTCTGTTTCCTTATTGTACTTGTTCACCACTCTACTTCCACAGTTCTAAACTGAGTGAAACTTTTAAATTTCAAAATATTCACAAAATTCAGGATTAATCCCAAAACGACCAACTTTTCACAACAAAATCCAGCAATTGTGAACCATTTTACATATGTACCCCCTCTTTCCACGCATTGGTGTGCAAAGTTCTCTAGAAGCCTTGGGCGAACGGCCTTTATCGATGCCCTCGAAAAGTATTTTGTTGACGCAGGAATGGTTCTACACCGGGGCTACGGTGGGGCTTTGGCCCCAACAGGAATCTTTACTGCCCCAGTTAAGCCCCTCCCGCATTTTATTTCATATTGTAAAATACATTCATCAATTATTTTCTCAGCCCTCCTATTTATCGGTCAAGCCCCACTTTAGACCCTGGACGGAAAAAAATCCTGTACCCCTGTGTCGACGGTTAGGTGGATGGAGCTTTTCGAAGTTGATGCACCCTCAATCATAAACGGATGCCCCTTCTACAAGGCATTTCATCAATTAGTGGAGGTATGCCCGTTCATCATACGCATTCATCAATTATCGATTGCTGATATGCTCCAAACATATTTTCAGTGACAGGCGTGTGTGCTTGTTTGATTGCCCTCCCACCCAAGGTGCATGCCCCCATTGGAGCCACACTGGACGCCCCTGCCTCCACATTTCTTGACTCCAAACATTTAAACTCCAATATGTTCATTTCATTCGGGACCCCTCGGGAACTATTTATCCTACTTTCTAAATTTCCTATTTTAATTTCTCCAATTTTCTCAATAAAATTCCCCAATGAAATAATGTTTTACATATTTACGTCGTCCTTACGTTTGTCGACCGATTCAAATCCTCTTAATTCCATTTTTCTATTGAACATTTCAACAATTTAATTGATTCCCCAGCATTGTAGCGCAGCTTCGGCTCTTGAGTATTCACACGCCATTCCTAAAGAAACTGCATTCTGTGATTAATATAGTACAAATGTGGGATAATTCTATTCGGCGACGGCCATACTTTTAGTACGAGCCCCCACCTTCGATCCTCCCATCCTGTGCGGTGCTGTCACGTGACCGCGCTACTGGGTGGTCCCAGTAGACATTTTGGCTCGAGTGGAGCTGGCACTGAGCCACCATGGCCAGTAAACAACAACAGCGTCAAGTTGAAGGCAACTGGCTTTGAGCGGCGGCCTTGCTGTCCGCCGTTGTTTCTCAGGAAGCACAACTAAGACATAGCGTAGTGCTTTCCAACAATGCGTCGATTGTGTTTTGGTGAGTTTTTCCTCCCCCTCGACCTGCAAGCGAACACATTCGTTGCTATTATCTCGCTCGCCCGACTACCACCATGTAGTTAGCAGTAGGCTAATGGTAGCCACGCTAGCTAGGTTAGCCTTAATCGTTGCGAAGCTTCGCTAAATGGATTAAATTGCGACGCACGCAGATTTAACGCGGTTCTAATAGACCATCAATCTGCGTCATGGGAATGTTTGTGTTAAACGAGTAGCTTTTGATTAATTTGAGTCACGTCAAATCCGAACCAGGTATGCTGCTAATGTTAGCTGGCTAAAGTTACTAACCACGGCTCGAGCGTCCATCGATGTACTGTACGTACTGCTAACTTCATGTTGGCTCAATGATAGACGGAAGAATCGGCATTATGTGCAAGAGACATTGATTGTGGTTTAGGTTCACAGTTAGCATTTGAAATGGCGAGCGTCAGGCAATGTTAATATATTTGCTGGTGCATATATGGTGAGCAGCATTTATCCAGCAAACGTGTTAACAATCTCAAACTGGAACGTTGCCTCCTGCCAAACACTATCATCATTAGCTTACTAGTTTTAAGATCAGTCGCAAATGCCGCTAGGCTGGTTTAATATATATATAGTATTATTGTATTATCATGTACACGGCCACCGTGATGATCATAGCATGATATATATATATATATTTATATTTACCGGTATATTTGAATGTATCAAATATTCTGCATTTAAAAAAGCGTAATTGTGTGCAGTGGGGTGGAACTGTATTGAATTACATTTAGAGCTATTCCTAATCTGTATGACTCTCATGCAACTGAGATAAAAAATATTAAACACAGCTAGAATATGGTCTTTGTGAGTTCTGCAATAATTCAAGATGATGCAAGACAGCGGTAGCTTTCTAAAGGCAGAACATTTGACACAGCTCTTGTATTGATTGGGTCTCAGTTTATTATGCAAGTGGTTGTAATGATGTTCCACTACTAATTACTGCTCATATCTGACTGTCACCTTCAGACTGATATCCATCTGGCGGGACCTCATCCTGTGTATTAGAGCAATGTCTTCCCAGCAGCCTAACAGCTCAGCACCCAACAGCCCCACCAATGTCATTGGCTCTCCGTTCTCTATCAACTCTCCAATGGTTTCACCCTCTCTAGGATTTGGACCCATCAGCCACAGCCAGGTAAATGGACATGAAAAGCAAAACAAGTTTATGCTCTGGCCCTCTGGCCTTTATGTACTATTCATGTATACATTTCATCATCAACCAAAATCTATTTGGGCAGTTTTTGAAATATGTTTTAATCAAATACCTTAATATATTATGAATTCAAATATACAGTGTTTCCCCACACTATCGTGTGCCCATTATACCACATTGTTTTTAAAGCGATCATTATTTGATGGGGTTCTACAGTATACTTATCACAGTGTCCCTACTTGTGGAAAAGGTGAGCCACAGTCGCTGATGAATTTTTCAGATGTGTATTGAATACAGGGAGAACAGTCAAACACATCAACACAATGAGCACACAGGAGCTGCTCTCAATTATCAAATGTCAATTCTCTGTGATTCATGTCGGTCCAGCTCTCAGCTTCAGGTGCCATGTCAGGGATGCATTCAATCAGCAGCTCTGAGGACATCAAGCCTCCGTTCGGCTTGAGACCCATGTCTGCACACAGTCCGGGAATCATGTTGTCTCAGAAGCGCCTATGCGTCATTTGTGGAGACCGCTCGTCTGGTGAGTGAATGAACCGCACTGTTCTTTCCATTTGAAAGAAAACCCATGTGCGCTGCTTTTACTATAAATATTTGTTTGAGCTTATCTCCTCATTTTTCCATCATGCCTGTGCTTTTTGTGTCCTAGGCAAGCACTATGGCGTCTACAGCTGCGAGGGCTGCAAAGGTTTTTTCAAGAGGACGGTCCGCAAAGACTTGAGCTACACGTGCAGGGACAACAAGGAATGCCTGGTGGACAAACGCCAGCGCAACCGCTGCCAGTACTGCCGCTACCAGAAGTGCCTGGCCATGGGCATGAAGAGGGAAGGTATGCAGGTTTCGTATTGCAAAACATGTCTTGCAAAGTAAAAAACAACCAAAACACACTACCCAAGTAGCAAAGGAAGGGGAAAGCACAAGGATGCAAAGGTGTCTTACATTATTTAATCACTCTGTGGAGTTGAACAGTGTTGTCATGGTAGTAGGACTTAAAATAGTGTAGAAATGTGGTGGAGACTGATGCAGCGGGTTGGGTTTATAAATCTAACCCCTGTCTTCCCTTTATTTTCCCAATTCTGCCCTTTCTCCATCTTTCAATAGTGGTAAGGTGGATAAAAGAAGATGGAAAAGATGAGGGTCGGATGAGTATGGCATTGACATTTTAAAGCTATTCTTTGTACTGCAATGTGTCTTGGATTTGGTGTTGTTTTATTGGACATGTAGCGCTTAAATGACAGATAAAGACATGATATTTAGGATAGCTAGACATTCACTAATTTCGTGTACATTTATAACTCTGAAATGTATCTTCATCACAGCTTTAAGATTAATTGAAAATCTCAGGAACAGCTCGAAACGAACAGTAAAGAAAATATTTCCAATATTTTGAAAGCTTGGGTTAGTGTTACTTTTCACATTAAGAATGACAGAACAGAACCAAAAAAATGAGTGTGATTTGTCACAGAGATTATGTTCTCAAGTTGACCAGATAATTACTTGTGACATAATTGGTAACAAGTACTGTAATCAAGTGAAATAACAATATGAAGTACAGGGTATCTCCCAGGAAACTTGCTAAGCCTGGTGGGAGAGAAGCTGAAATTTTGCAGAGGATATATTTACCCAGAAACTGTCACATTAAATGATAGTTAAGTTATTTTGTTGTTGTTTTAAATGACACTGATGATGTGAGAGCAACAATAATTAGTGTACATCCTTTCTAAGTGCATTTATCTTTCAATTATCAAAGATATGGGACATTTGCATTGAAATGTAGAACAACAAAATATTTAGAATAAATAACTACAAATTAAAAAAAAAAAAAGACTCAGGCACTGTTGATTTTTTTTAAATTTATTTTTTTAACATCAACATAACCATAAACTCATACACCACATAAAGTAGTATCTGTAGTGGTAGAGAAAATGATGTCTCTTATTTCCTTCCTTTTCTCCTTCCTTCCTGAACAATTTATCTTAATTTTCCTATTTTTAAAATTCTGCCAAGAATATTACAGGGGTGTGCGTGTGTGTTTATCGATGTACAGTGGGTTGCAAAAGTATTCATACCCATGTGCAACATTCAATTTCTCGGCACAGAACAAAAAGTGTGTTTCAACTGTTTGCATGTAAGGGTATAGTGCAAACTCAACAATCCATCACTGTTTTTGTTTATAAGTATTGTTTAATCTAAATAGATAGCAAAAGTCAGCATTTCAATGTTGCAAAGGTATTCACAGCATTGCACCAAATTTGTTATTTCGAGTCAAAAATGATTGCACACCATAAACTATTGCACTGCA
Source organism: Filicampus tigris (assembly GCF_054856515.1). NCBI lineage: Eukaryota > Metazoa > Chordata > Actinopteri > Syngnathiformes > Syngnathidae > Filicampus > Filicampus tigris. Next base: position 14,311,603 of record NC_141224.1, read on the forward strand.
GTTTCACGAGCCTGCATTTAGTCACCCGTGACTCGTATATGCTTGATTACTTCCTATAAATTGTGCCCAGTAGTCACCTGTCTACAGTCATCCCATGCTTGTCAGCAGACAGCAGTCATGAAGTCCAAGGAGATGTCAGAAGACCTCAGAAAGAAAGTTTTAGAGAAGCATAGAGATGGACAAAGCTACACAGCCATTGCAGGTTCACTTCATGTGCCAAAAAGTACAGTAGCATCACTGGTCCAGAAGTGGAAACGCCATGGTACCACTGTGAACCTCCGAAGAACAGGGCGTCCCTCCAAGATCACAGCAAAAGGTAAGAGGAAACTGCACAGGGAAGTGAGAGCAACCCCCTTTGTAACTCTTCAAGACCTAAAGAAGTCTCTTCTGTTTGCTGGGACTAATGTAGACAAGTCCACAATATCCCACACTTTACACAAGGAAGGTCTCTATGGGCGTGTTGCAAAGAAGAAGCCATACCTGCAGAAACCACATCTGAAGGCCCGCTTGCCGTATGCTACCACACATCTAAAAGACACTCCAGAGATGTGGGGAAGAGTGATGTGGTCAGATGAAACGAAAATTGAACAAAGCCAACACAGCTGATGATCCAGCTCATACCATCCCTACCATGAAACATGGAGGTGGGAACATAATGCTATTGGGCTGTTTCTGTTCCTCCGGTCCTGGTGAGCTTGTCCGTGTACAAGGGACTGAATAGCGCAAAATACATTGACATCCTGGAGAAGAACCTCTTCGTCTGCAAAAAGCCTAAACCTTGGGAGCAGGTTCACCTTTCAGCAGGATAATGATCCAAAGCATACAGCTCGAGTGACACAAGAATGGCTCAGGAAGAAGAAAGTGAAGGTTCTAGACTGGCCAAGTCGAAGCCCGGATCTCAACCCAATAGAAAACCTGTGGCGGGATCTGAAGATTGCCGTTCACTGGAGATCACCAAGGAACCTGACTCAGCTGGAGCAGTATTGCAAAGAGGAGTGGGCAAAACTATCCAAACAACAATGTGCAAAACTCATTGCTGGCTATCCAAAGCGATTGGAAGCTGTTACTGCGGCCAAAGGAGCTGCAACCAAGTACTGACTATGATTTGATGACTTGGTGTGAATACTTTTGCAACAATTCATAATATTGCCATGTTGTTATTGTTAAAGAAAAACCTTGCTTTAGGTCCCTGGGATTAACCTGCAAAAGATTGCTCCTCAAAATTCGAAAGTTGCTCCTCAAATGAAGTCTATGATTAGCAAACTGCTCCTAAAAAAGAAATGTATTTCAAGCTTGGCTATACCAAATCATCCATCCATCCATGCCACTTTTCTCCTCACGAGGGTCGCGGGGGTGCTAGAGCCTTTCCCAGCTGTCTTCGGGCAGTAGGTGGGGTACACCCTGAACTGGTTGCCAGCCAATCGCAGGGCAAACAAACATTCACAATCACAATCACACGTAGGGGCAATTTAGAGTGTCCAATTCACCTACCATGCATGATTTTGGAATGTGGGAGGAAACCGGAGTACCCGGAGGAAACCCACGCAGGCACGGGGGCAACATGCAAAATCCACACAGGACGGCCGGGGCTGGAGGCAGACATTCTAACCAGTCGTCCACCGTGCCACCTACCAAATCATAAAAGGCAATATTAGTCACTGACGATGTCAATCAAAATAGTTATCTTTGTAAAAGCAAAGCAGAATCTTTGATCAACTGTTCCTGCCATTTAGTTGATCATTTTTAAGTGCAGACAAGCCCAATGAAGTGGCTGATTACCTGTAACTCTTAGGAATTGTTTTAGTATAAATTAAGTACCTAACAATATATATATTTAAAATAAGTCTGATGTATTATATCTCAGATTTTATTTGCGATTAGTCGACTAGTCTATAAGCAAGAAAACTTGAAATTTAATACATATTGAATCCAAAGTTTAAAATGCAAATATTTTGTGTATTTACAGTAGGGGTTATTTTAGCCCAAACATTCAGGACAGTTTGTTAATTTAAATTCTATTGATGTAACAACAACTGACTGAATAAAAGTGAACAATTGAAAGAGAAATACATTTCTGATACATTTGCCAATGCAATACATGGCATTTATTATGAATAATGTAATGAGTAATGGTGCCGACTCCCAGTCCAGCAGGGTCTCATTCGCCGTGTTAGGTGCATTATCATGCACACAGCCGACAACTTTATTTTTTAGTGTCACATACCTATCACACTCCGCAGGAGAGCAGCCAAGTTTTCAGCTGTGTGTCTTTCCTCCAAGGCGCATGATGCACACAGCTGCGGAGATGTCCTTCGTCCACATACGTTATACACGTCGTAGTCATTCGGGTGGCTATGGACGTCCATCCGTCTGAAGTTAAGGCATTGGCTGACCCGCTCAAACGCTCGTAGTATCTACTCTTTCATTTGGTTACGGCTACTCTCGAGTTGGGGCGTTATTGTTTTGCGACTTGGCACCACGTAGCCTACTCAGGCTCGATATACAGCATTCATTTTTTCGAACCGTTTGCCCTCGACAAAAGAAAGCGGCAGCATATCGCGTCATTTTACAAATGAGTTGGGTAATCTTTGCTGTGCGGTGAGCATCGCTGCGCCTGGCTGGAACAAACGCTCTCATGCTCGTCGGACTGGCCCCGCCGCCATCGACCTGCAGGTTCACATCGAGATTTACTTTGGATGTGGTTTCTCATCGCTCCGGGAGAGTGCAATTCTCTATCTTGGTGCTCAGCTTGTTCACAGAGGCCCGAGGCGTGAGGAACAAGACGCGTGATTCTTAATGCAGCGTTTAACCGACTAGTAAAATACTAAACGTTTAATAAATCGTAGAGGGTTAAACGGTTAAACGACTAGTCACGCACATGCCTAGTTCATATAATGGATGGGTTGAAGATGGCAGTCAACATGATAAAGTGTCTCACTGTTTCACCTCTCCCATAAGGTCTTCTCCACTCTGCATTTAAACATGCGCGACAACTGTCTTCGTAATAGAAATGTCTCTTTCTCGCCTTGTGTGATGCAGCGGTTCAGGAAGAGCGCCAGAGGAACCGCGAGCGGGAAGGAGAGCTGGAGTTCAGCATGGGCATTAACGAGGAGATGCCAGTGGAGAAGATCTTGGAGGCGGAGACGGCGGTGGAGCTGAAGACTGAGCTCCACTCTGACGGAGGCTCTGCGGGCAACTCTGTAAGTGCACGCAACCACGTCTTGTTGCACTACACAGAAAAAGTGCATTGTTTTGGTTGTACATTTACCTGAAAACAGCCACTTCAAGTCTGGGCTAAGTGAACAAACAACACAGTTTTATTTGAGCATTTAAGATGTGTTTGATGATGTGAGTTGGTCACAACCAAAGCAACAGTGGCGGCCAAGCTGCAGAGATGCTTTTCTTCCTTGACTACAAGTAGTTTCATACTGGTGCAAGTGGTGCACTGCAGTTTTGGAGCTCCCGCCAAAATTACCGCCAATTGATTGATATTTGTTTTGCTACCCCTAGCAACCACTTGGAGCACCCCATTAATTGGTGTCAGACTAGCAACAACCCTTTTCTTGTCTCTTATTACGTCATTCGATGGAGGCCTGCTATGAACATTCAACTGCCATATAATGGCAAGAAGCCAGTGAGCTTGTGTCGCGTGCAGCTTTGTAGAAAGAGTTATGGCCATTGCATTGGTGATGTAATGTAGCTCTGGGTTGGCTCATTGCCAGTGTGAAGCCAAACCGGTGTTCAGTGGTGCACAAGTTGACCTAAATGGAGCATGAACACCAGTTCCCAACTAACACTGTTACAAGCTACTAGTACACCCCCAAACCCTTCCGTGACTTTGGCCTAAGTTCATCAAGATCAATTATATTTGGAATAATTTGTTCCTTCATTAAATCTTTATTTACGCTACAGGTGATATTTAACATTTTCATACAAATGCAGTTTTTTTTTCTTTCTTATATCTAGCCTACAGTGCATCCAAAAAGTATTCACAGCGCTTTGTTTTTTCCACATTGTGTTAGTCACATTCCAAAATGGAATAAATTCATTTGTTCCCCCCGCCCCCCAACAATCCTACACACAACACCCCATAATGACAACATGAAAATGAGGGGGTTATTTTTGTGTGCAAATTTGTTAAAAAAAAAAAACAAAAACACAGAAATCACATGTACATAAGCATTCACAGCGGTACGTTGCGCATTGTGATGTTCAACATCTCAAATTTTCACATTTAAAGCACATCCCCCCAACTTCATGAAGTTCAACAAATAAGGTTCAAGTGTAGGGCACGTTTCTTTGCGAAGTTCCACTGCCAACTATCAGGTTTTGACGATGCTGTCGTTTGTGTGTGAAACTTCCAATGTGCCCATTGTGACGCAGCAGTTTGTGTTTCAGCCCCATGACGCGGTCACCAACATCTGCCAGACCGCAGACAAGCAGCTCTTCGCCCTGGTGGAATGGGCCAAGAGAATCCCTCACTTCTGTGAGCTGCCCCTCGATGACCAGGTCATCCTCCTGCGCGCAGGTACCTCATCTCATGCACATACAGTGAGCCCTCTCACTATTCGTGGGTTTTGGGACCCAAACTGCAAATTGGGATTGCGTTTTCAGGCTTTAACCCCACAAGGAGCTTTGCCTGACTGTCCAACCTTTAATGGAATCTGTCATCACGCTGCCGTTTGCTGACGAGCAGTCCTGCTAGCTAGCTACTCTTGTGCTAACATGGCGCCTTAGAAGGAGCTGAGAGGGGAATGAGGCGTGAATACGTTTTCTGGCAAATAGGTTTTCGGGTTCCTAAAATTCCTAAATCGACTGGTGAGTGGCGAATGTGAGGGGGTTCACCGTACACTTAACGCATGTGGCAATTGTCCTCATGTAACCGAAACGCTGGCGTTGCCAGGTTGGAACGAGCTCCTCATCGCCTCCTTCTCCCACCGCTCCATTGCCCTGAAGGACGGCGTTCTACTCACTTCGGAGCTGCAGCGCGATGGTGCTCACAGTGCAGGAGTTGGAGCGATCTTTGACAGGTTCATTTATTGGCCAGTTAGACTTGTCAATTAGCTCAAAGGTCCTCATAGTAATCGCGCTTGTTTTAACCCAGGGAGAGTGTGCAGAGTGCAGAGGTTGGTGCCATATTTGACAGGTAACACCACACATTTGTTATATCTCGTACATAATTAGTTTGTCGGGGGGGAAAAAAAAACCCCACATGGCTGTATTGCACATTTTGAAATCCTTTTTCAAATGTTTTCCTTCAGGGTTCTCACTGAGCTTGTCAACAAAATGAGAGATATGCAAATGGACAAGACGGAGCTAGGCTGCCTTCGCGCCATCGTCCTCTTCAACCCAGGTGAGCCCGCTGGTAGCGTTCTGGTAATACACCACCAATGTGCAGCAAGACTTTTTGGCTAAAGGATGAAGCACGTCCTCCGAATTGAAGTCAAATGTGTTGTTGCGCTGCAGATGCTAAAGGTCTGTCCAACACGGGGGAGGTGGAGCTGCTCCGAGAGAAGGTCTACGCGTCGCTGGAGGCCTACTGCAAACACAAGTACCCCGAGCAGCAGGGCAGGTACGTACGCTTGACACCTTTTCTCTTTGGACTCGTTGCAAGACAAAGCGGCAGCAGGCGCTTGACTGGCGCGCATGTGTTTGTCAGGTTTGCCAAGCTGCTCCTTCGCCTGCCCGCGTTGCGCTCCATCGGCCTGAAGTGCTTGGAGCACCTGTTCTTCTTCAAGCTGATCGGCGACACGCCCATTGACACTTTCCTCATGGAGATGCTTGAAGCTCCTCATCAGCTGGCCTAGAGGGAGCGTGCAGACTGGAGTGGCACTTTAACTTGGAAACATTTGTCCGCTTGTCTCACTGCTATCTGGGTTCCACTTCCTTTTCGTTCGTTCGTTTTAGTGCTGCACACATTTTGCTCTTTTTAGACCAAACAGGCCGGCTCGTGCTACGCGTCGAAAGAAGTATGCCCCATCCCACCCCCCTCCCTCACAGGCTGTATACCATTTTATATGAGCTTTGTACACACTGCTTAAGTGGATCTATTTTTAAACGGGAGCACGCGTCGAAGACCTAGTCTTCTTTTTAATCCTTTCTAGTCAACATGGATCTGTTCCACAAGATGAAATCTTAGCAGAGACACAAAATGTCTGCCCTCCATTTAGACTTGTTTACGACTTTGCCCTTTTCTGAGGCCAATCACTTGACTTTCTAAAAGCTGCCAGCTGACTGTTGGAGCCTTTTCATATTTGGTGCTATTTCCGAAAACGCGACTTGATTGGTTTCAGAACCCCACACCTAAGAGGATATGCAAACATGAGCTTTTTTTGTTTATTTTAAATAAAATGTAGCAATATAAAATGTTAAAAGTGCTTTCTGCCTTTCACTCATTCAGGGGTTTTACCAAGTAAATCACGTCTGGTGGAAAGGGAATATTCCATTTTGTAATTTATACAATTCTGAGGTACTGTGCAAAAGTAAATGTTCAGGGAAAATGTATGTTAATTTGAGTTATGATCAGGAGATGCAAATTATATCATTCTTAACCTGTGCCCTTGTTTTTATTTTCAGATAGCAGAACGTGTTGGGTTGCACTGGATTTGCTGACAGTGTTTCAGCTTTTTTTTTTTTTTTAAATCTTTAATGCTCCATTGTATTTCTTTCCATCCTTCTTTTCTTGCTAGGTAGCTGTTCTGTCCATTGTACTGTCTCTGCAGTTTATTCAAAGCAAAATTGTCACATTAGGCCCAGAGCACCTCAAGTCATTGATCAACTTGACCTCCATGTGCCCGACGCATGGATTGTGGACTAAAAATAAACATGACTTCAGTTTGTGACTCCTTGTTGCATGTGTTTTTGTGTCCTTTCCTAAAAAACAAGACTATAGACAGACCGATGAGTTTTCACAAGCATTTTAATTAAAATAGTAACATTGTTCCTGGCTGCATGTAAAGCCTTGCTTGTGTGAATGTAGCCGAGTTGTTTAGTGCAATGGATATCAAGCAGTCAAGTGTTTCGAGCACAAAACCAGCATTCATTTCAAACCGTAACTTGCAAAAATGACTCATTTCAAAGCTTTAAATTACAATACATGTACTGCTTTTACTCTATAATACACTATTCTACAAATGGAGCAAAAATTCATTTTACATCACTAACCTACCTGACTCCACACAGCTGTCTGCTTGGTTAAAAAAAACAACACTTTTGCTATAAGAAGTTAGATGCTACACTTTTATTCTAAGGTGCTGAACAGAGTTCTACTGCTGGTGTTTTCTTCATTATCAATTCTGAATGGCTATGCTCCCATTCTAGTTAGCAAACTTGGACTTGTGAATGTGGAGGAAAAATGTTACTGGTTGCTCTGGATTATAGCACACACACTGGCCTACTTTTGTTTATATAAAATAACTCCCTTGTTCACATCACTTTAATATAGATGTTTAGAAATATAAGTTAAATGGTGATTTTCACATTCATTGTAAAGAGTGTAACAGAATCTCCAGTGCTGCCAGTTGAAGGAGATGTCTTTGAGTTTCATACTTTTCACTTACAGTTCACATGAACTGATATGTAAGGCGCCGGGGAAAAGAATTGTCACAATAAATACAGAACAGCTTCACTATGAATCGATCCGAACACTGTTTAGAAATCATCGCAGCTCGTGCTCGGTCCTCATCTGATTGGATGTCCCTGAAAATCTCTCGAATAAATAAGCGTCTCAGAAAGGCACTGAAATGCGCAGCTGGGACAACAGAAGCAACTGCTGTGTGCCGCATGCTGCTGAGCAACTTACCTATTTTACCCCTCAACCTGCTTGATTTAATTGGGTTATAATGTGCTACTGTTCATCAGTTTGTGAAGTATTTCACATTCTATTGACGGCCAGCGGGTCACCTTCTGGAGCGCAAGGCAATACACAGAGAGGCTAGCAGCACAGTAGTAATTGTACACACGCAGGTGACATCTTTGGACTTGTTTCTCTAACTTTGACCACCAGAGAATACGCACACACACAAACACACCGAGGTGCTTTAGGTGCTGAAGAGGTCAAGCGCTGCAGGAGTGCAGGCGGGATCTGCCAGAAGCCAAGCTCAGTGGTCTTAATGCGGCGCTCAACTTCTTCTTGTCAAGGAAGCGCAAACAAGTCATCCATGTTGGGACAGGGAACCAGGCGAGGAGGCGTGAACGTGCGTCCTCGAGTCCTTTTCACACCTGCATGTCAGGACTACCGGACAAGCCCAGGACGTTGGCCTCCTCGGATGTCAAACCGCTCTTCAGCGTCCTCCTCACTTCACAACAAATGACACAAAGTGGACATGATCAGAAAATGGAGCGTCGACTTGCAATTTCATCAATATTTGAAATTTCTTTATTTACATTCATTGCTTTATCATCACATATAGTTATTTGGAAATATAGTACAGTATAGGATTGTTTTACTCATATTCATCTGTTTTTATTTTTATTTTATTTCCCTTTATTAGTGATTCTGTGGTGTCAAGTGCGGTGCGTGCTCCTTCTATTGGTAGACGAAAGCATCATTGCCTATGTAGAATTCAGTTGCACTTAACAAACTTCAAACAGTACAATTGTTACTTAACATTTATGTGCAATACATTTTAATTGAATCAAAATCAAGTCACTGATAGTGTAGTGGTACACGCGCCCGAGTTGTGTGCGGGCAGCGTGGGATCGATTCCTGCTCAGTGATGATGTCTGTGTGTGTGCCCTGCCAATAGGGTTGCGTCAGGAAGTGTAAAATGCTCTGCCAAATCAATGAGGCGAATCGAGCGTGCACTTGATTCGCTGTGGCGACCCCTGAGGGGGAAAGCCAAAAGTATAACAACAACATTTTAACTGAATCAGTAGTTTTGTTTCTTCCTACATTTAGTCACAGTGTTAATGTTCAAATTGCGTAATGTTACGGTGGCTTTGTTAAAATAATAAAAATACATTTAAGGAATAAAACATTGTTTTTGATAAACCCTTAGGTCTACTGTTTTTTAATGTTGGTCATGATGGTTCTACTTGGAAAGCCAAGTATTGTTTAGGTGACACTTTGAGTAAAAGGTTTGAGAACTACGTGGTTTGCAGTAGATGATTGACATAAAAGCACCGCAAGTGGATTGGTCCCGAGATCCATCCTTAATTTGTTTTCATTTTGTTTAATGTTGCAGTGGTCTCCCATGTTCTTCTGACATTGTGGCAGAAAGTAATTTGTCCAATTCAGACACGCGTTTGACTCACTGTTTAAAAAATGATCCACTGTAACAAATTGATCTTAAAAACAAGGGAAAAAAGTAATGAGATTAGGAATATGTTACTCAATTTAAGCAAGACGGGCCAATAGAACAGAAGGGAACTTTGACTTGGCGAGATTTCTTAAAACTAGTAAGATGTTTAAAAGGAAAATGCTTGCGTTTCAGCATTTCAGTCACCTTCAAAGTTACTGCACCACAAAAAACGGCGCTTATAAAAAGATAACTAATAAATGCTGAATATATTTCTTAATTTAAGCGAAATGATCAATAGAAGAGGAAAACCTAAAGCGGAAGTCAACCCAAACATATTTTTTTCAAGAATATGTTCCCAGCAGGCCCCACTAGTTGAAACACAGCATTCTGATTAATTTTGCGTTTGTGGAATATAAAAGTTAAGCAGCAAAATGCAATAGTTTTTAGCCATCTCCGGGGGCGGCCATTTTGTCTTCTGTCGACTGAAAATGACATCACAACTGCTCACAATGACCAATTGCGACTGACCTGTTCTCTGAATCTGAGCCGTGATTGGTTGTTGTGAGCAGTTGTGATGTCATTTTCAGTTGACAAAAGACAAAATGGCCACCCCCAGAGTTGGCTAAAAAACAGTGGATTACCACTTATTTCACAAACGCAATATTTATCAGAATGCTCTGTTTCAACTAGTGGGCTTGCATAGAACATATTCTTGAAAAAATATGTTTTGGATTGAGTTCCGCTTTAACTAGGATTGCTTAAAAAGAAAAAGAAAAGAAAACTAAGTTTATCATTTAGGGGGAAAATGCACATGTTGGAGGCACTTTTCAAAATTTTCCACTGAAATTTTAACAGTAGTCAACTTTGTAGCAAGGTCCTTTTTGGGAAAAAAGTTGTTAGGGTAGTCCAGCAACACTTTTGTGAATCCAGTAACAAAAGAGCTAAGTTGGCGTGAACTTCCTGCCGCCCGGAAATACGCTTCAAAAATAACTCACGTGATTTGCGATTGACTCTGGAGCGCCGCCTCTCGCGAGGTTGCGTCCTCGGACCCGGCCCCTGAGTGGCCGAGCGCACGATTCGCTCCATGATCTCGTCGGCTGTGTCATCCGTGCAGTTGATGGCGTCGTCGTTGGCGATGCACCACGGCGGGACGTGTGCTGAAAACACAAAAGTTGGAGCGGCTGTTGATTACACCACTGATTTTATTTGTGGATGGTTCTATGATTGACCGGTGACACTTGACGGTGAACACAATACAAAATTCAAGTGCAGAATGTCGTAGTGAGTCACCTCTGGTGCTGCTGGCTCGCGTACGAGTTCGGAGGCCCGGCACCGTGGACGTGTCGCTGTCTCCGCTCTGCACGTTGCCCTTCAGCACGGCCTTCATGTTCTCGTGCTCGGCAGCGTCCTCGGCGTACTGGATGCCCTGAGGCTGGCTCTCGGGCGTGTCGGGCTGGGTGCTGCCAAATTTACCGCTCTGCAGGGGAGGGGGGGGGGGGGGGCGTACATGTGAAGGTGAGGATCAACAGATCGCTGCCGTGTTTCTCACCGGTTAGGACACAGCACTTTTCAGGCTTGCTGAGTCCTTGTTAAGTCATAGTCCATTTCATTTACAGTCAGCACTCTACAGCATTCCCAACCATTGTGTTGTAGAACATCAAATATCAAGGATGGCACGGAAAACTATCAGATTTACTTAATTGGTCCGAAAATGCATTTTTGTGCAAATAATTTATCTTTGTTCATCTATGCAAGTAATGTAATTGACAGACAGGACAATGAATTGCTACTAGAGAGGAGTAGCAACAATTAACCTGTGTAATGTATATTATATTTTTTTTTAAAGAGGAAATCAACCCAAACACATTTTTTTCAAGAATATGTTCCCAGCAGGCCTATTAGTTGAAACACGGTTACCTGAGCCCTGAGCAGTTGTGATGTCATTTTCAGTCGACCGTAGTGACAAAATGGCCACCCCCGGAGATGGCTAAAAACGGGTGTATTAACTTTTATTACACAAACGCAATATTTATCAGAATGCTTTGTTTCAACTAGTGGGCTCGCATAAAACATATTTTTGAAAAATACATGTTTGGGTTGACTTCGACTTTAAGTAGAGAGAGTATACACATTTTTTGTGACTTTTTTTCCGAATGTATGCCTTAACTGGGAAACACTGCTCTCCAGTAATGCAACTTATCTGCATGGTAAAGAAATAACCATATGGATTTTGTATACTGTACATTGCTCATGAATGTCAATGGTCAAATCAGTACAATTTACGCCAAATTTATCCAGGCTATATGAGGAAGTCAAATTTAAGAATTGCCTTTAAGGCCACTTTGATGACCATAATGTACTACATTGCATCTTTGGTCTTGAGCGTCACATTTGACTAGTTCTCAACGGTTTATCAAATGTTTGTTATGATTAATGCTACTATTCATGTTCTGCCAGTTGGGCTACATGCACTGCATTTGATTTTCTATTTTGAAGTAGCTACCAACAAGGTCCAATAACTTCTTTATTTACAAACTATCCATATTTTTGATTTATAGTACAGTACAGTCGACCCCTGCATACTTATCCATATTCTATGTGGAAAACGTATATTGAATGTTTATCGGTATTTTTTTTGTTTTTTTGGGGGGGGGGGGCTTAAATAAAAACAACTTTATTTTCCCATGGCATTTCAATGGGTCTCAATTACACGCAAACGGTGGTAGTCAACTGTAATCTCTTACAGTACAATAATGTTGGTACTGACTATATACTTTCCTCTTTGCTTTAGTGTCAACACTACAAAATGAGCATGCTTTTCAAGAAGTGTTTCCTTTTACTGCAAGAAGCATCCTTCAAAGGGAGTTATAGTTGTGATCATGTGTGTTACATTAAAGTTTTACAAAACTCTACCATTTCCATATGTAAGTCCTCAAGTTCAAGTCTTAAATGTTAATGTTAGTCACTGCAAAAGGTTTCTCATGCGGCCGACTGCAGACAGCAGCAGTGCCCCTACCTCACTGTCGCCTTCGTCGTCACTCTACAGACATGAGAGAGGGAGGGAGCTCCGGTAAAACAAAGGCCTTGAGAGGTCACGCGGGAACTTTCTATGACAACATTGCTTATGTTACGAAACAGCTATTTGTCATACGATGGAACGCCCAAAAAGGGGTACAAAACATTGAAAGGTTTTATGATGCCAAGGTTTGACTCTGGAATATACTGTATTATATATTATGTCGGAATCAGCATTTTGAAATTATAGCCAATTGGAAGTAACTGAGCCTCACATAACTGTTTACTTGAAAGTTCCACTGTCTACAGCAGCTTCTGTCAAGTGTCCAAAAAATTGATCTCCTTTGGCTCAGCATTCAATACAAACGCACAAAAATTTTACACTGATAGTAACTTCCAATATTTAGCCCCACTCAGCGTAACGGTATGGTTGGATGACTTGGCCCATGCCAAGCCATGACCTCAACCACATACTGTACAATTATCCATTTTGTCTTCCTGACAGTGTCAGTCAAAATGGAGCATTTTTATTTTAGGAAAGCACAAAGTAGCTCCTTTTATTGGACCTCAATGAGGACCTTTTAGAACAGCCTAAATGTACACAGGCTTGTTATTCCTCATATGCCTAACGCTTGCATTCTCACACGAAGATTGAAGCGGGGCCACTTTAAAGACATTCTCAGGCTTAGCGTTAAGGGATTCTAATCATGGCGCGAGGTGTTTGCGCTGGCCTTTTAAAGCCTACTGAAGCAACACATCATCAAAGTAGATAGACATCAACTCTCTTGATTGTTCTTACAATAATGTATACATTTGAGGACCTTGCTGATGTATGCAGCAGTGGTGGACAGTCTGGGCCAGCGAGGCCTTGGTCTACCGGCCTAAACACTACCAGAAGCACTGACCTACATTTTCAACCTTAATTCCAACATTTGTTGCATGAAAAAAACAATTCATGGCGCTTCTCTTAGCTACATTGCTCCCGGTGACGTATATATATATATATAAATATATATATCTGTATGTATGTAGTATTCGGGAGTGGATTGGGCCTGGTAAGTCCCCGCTGAATGTCCAAATGCCCTGCCCGCAGTGTTGGTTTGAAATGGTCGCATTTGGAGCTTTAACTCGATCGAGTATAAAACCAGCAGCTTGAAGACAGGGAAGACAGTGAATTGAAACAAAGAGAGGAAGCAGGACGGAGAGGAAGAGTCCATTGTCCACTTACATCCGTTATCATTTTTCCTCTGGTCTTGTTCCTCTCGCGATGGTTGGCCCTCTTTTGTTTCTGCTGTAGCACGCGCTCCCTGGTTGTGCGGTACTCCAGCGCAAATTCACTGAGGATCTTGCTGAAGCGATGAATGCTGACGTCACGGACGCCATATATGGGATGGCCCAGGAACAACAGGAAGGCGTGAAACCTGCAGGAAATCATCACAAACACACATAAAGGCTAAAGTAACAACAATTCAAGTGGCAACAACCAAAGCATACCTGTTGATTATCCTCCTGTGTACGATCTTCAGAATGATGATCCTCTCTGCGCAGTCTTTCAGGAAGTCGGACATTTTTTGTTTCAATGCCGGTTTCATCTCGTGTTTGGCGATGACCTTGAGGTGATCCCATGATGCTTTGCACCTTCGCTCCATCTGAGACAGATTGTCTTGAAGCTGGTCAAAGTCCACCTGATGACCCAAAAAAAAAAAAAAAAGCACAGGTAATGGCGAATCTCTCACACTGACCTTAGACAAGCACGTACAGCTGACTCTCGAAACTCAGAATTTGATCTGAAATTTGGAGGAAAAAAAATCCTCCAAAATTGAACATTACGCCAAATCTGGATCAGATTACTCGCCTCATTTTGTGCCAGTTGGTTTTCGCTCTCTGAATCTTCTGGGATCTCACCTATTTATAAATCTATGTCTCTATCCATGTTTGTCGCTGTCCATCCATGCATACATTACGTATAGTGGACAGCGACATACTCGCGGTTGGGCACCTACAAATTCATTTTCATTTGCAGATGACCATTAAAGGTTTCATGATGTTGACAGTTCAATTGCTAAACAAGCAGCCACCTGCAATAACACAGCATTTGACTTCTGAGGTCCCGGCTGCTAGCTAAATGTCAACTCGTTCCCACCTTGGTTAGGCGGGTGATGGCTCCAATCTCGGAATATAGATCGGAGCTGTCTGGAAACTTCTCCACCACGATGGCACAGGTGTGGTGCAGCAGGGACTGCTTATGAACCGTGTCCTTCACCTCGGGGACTTTCTCGAGGTAACTCAGCTCAAAGCCTTTGGCCTGGAGGAGTAAGCAAACACAAGTACACTCAAGAGAGGAGAACAAAGAGGCTGGGGGGGAGGGGTGTCTCATTTTGACAGCAGCAATCAAAAGGCCCAACAAGCGCACCAAATTGCAGCGCATTTCCTCTCTGGCAAAGACACAGAAAGGCTCTCAAAGCGTGCCAAGAAGATATGTAGCTTCATTAGGTTGTGATTATCAGGAACCACAATCGACTTCCAGGCCGGCAGATTGCTGTGCTGGCCACAGTGGAGCTAAAGCCAGCACATAGCATGAAAGATGCAAACACACACTCCTTTGTTCCTCTTCCAGCGTTAAATGTCAAACTGAAAACAAAAATTCCAGCAGTTATTTATGGGAACTGCCTTTTTTGATGTCGATGACTTGTACTTTCCCCTTGCGTGTTTGTCCCTCATTCATAGAAGCACATAGCAGGGATTCAGATGCATGTTCCTCACACAGCCTAGCTTCCAGAAAATACACAATCCCTCAAATATTTATTTCTTCTCCAAAAAAAGTCGACCGAGCTTTCCCACACACTGTCCACTGTTGTTCTGGCCAATTAAAAGGAGTCCCAACATCAAAAGTGCAGATACTTTCAAAAGTGGATTCATGTAAACATTCCCTTTAGGGACCAAATAAAGCATTTGAAATATTGACTGTAATTACATTACCTCAGTGCTCATGCATTCCTCCATGGCCCTGCGACTTTTTTCTCTTGTATGGTCCTGAGAAACATTGTGTACAATTTTCCTGACATTTGAGTCACTGTCCACTAGGGATGTCACAATATCGCCAATATCGTGATATCGCGATATTAAAATTGCCACGATGTATCATCGTCGTCATGTCACGATATTAATAGCAGCAAATCTATTCAAAAGGCCAAGTTGTTTTCCATCTGTGCAGTTCCAGCACGGTCTGGCGGTTAGTTTATTCATGCAGTTTAATTTGATGCCACGCCAGATCAAGGGCAACATAACACATTTGAGTTCCTCCACAAATTGACCCCCATTCACAATGTGCGCGTGCATTAGCAAGTAAGTGCCTCAATATTAAGTGTTGGCATTGTAGGTCATTTATATACTGTACATTGAGGTTAATGCTAACTGTACTATTTGTACTACCGGTATATGTATAATTAGGACCACAGCTAATTAGCATTATGTAGAGACACTTACATGCAACTGCTCATGTTTTAGTGGTATTTTGTGTTCTACAGAAACCATAAACACACACACAACCAAATTAAACTGAAATTAAACAGATTATTGCTCAAATGAACACAACTATGTTCTAACCAATAAAAGGTCCCATAAATCAGTCATACCAGCACATAATTTTCAACATCTCCATTGGCCCGCTTCAGGCGACTACAACATTGTGAACTACATAGACCACGATATTTTGTGCTGCTGAGCTGAGTCATTGGGAGCGCATGACTGACCAAGCCTATTTCTTTCTGAATGCTCTTATTATGCACAATTCACATGAGCGGCTGACGGTTGACCACTGGTGTTGCTGCGATTCAGAATTTGAATCACCGGTGCATGGCATTACAGATGTAACAGCCAATCCAAAACTATAGTAAGTACTACGGAGTCTCTTGATAATGGCCATCCTCTCAAAACATCCATACTCTCCTCATTCTTGCCCGTTTCCTCTTCTTTGTGGCCATCTACTTCGTCCTGATTGACAATCACTGCATGTTTTTGTGGTTTGATAATAAATCATACAGTACAGTATATTGTAGGTGGAGCCTCAAAATTCAATACATGGTTGCACACTTTAGTGTCTGCATTGAACATAAAATGCCTGTTTTTGGAGCAGGTAATCCAGAACTTCTTGTCTGCGCTAACCACTCCACCATTGTGTTGGCCTCTCAGCATTGGTTAATCTATGTCAAGTTACATATGACCCCTTGCATTTTAAGGTTGCACAACAAATTAAAAAGTCATTGCTGTGTAAAATTTGAATATAAGAAAAATCAGATTTTCCTTTAATCCTGGCTTCTTATCAAAATTGGCCACAAAATTACAACGAGCACATATTATCTTGAGATTTACTCACATTAGTGCCATTAAGGAAGTTGCCGATGGCTAACAGTGTGGTCAAAATGTAGCGGAGAGTTGTGTTTTTCTCTAGTTGGTCCATCCCTTCCTTCAGATCTTGCAGGGGCTCCGCAACTTCCTACAAACACAAGCATAGCACTTTAAGATGATACCTCCCAAATTCATTGTCATTCACGTTTATAAATCCATCCATGCATCCATGTTAATCTATAGCATTTCCCTCACCCTCTGGAAGCGCTCCCCCTTTTCATTTCATTTCAGAGTCTTCAGTGAACCTAACATGCGTGTTTTTGGAATTTGGGGGTGAGCAACGTGAGTACCCCAAGAAAACATCCCGCAAGCACAAGGGGAACATGCAAAGTCCACACAGGGAGGCCAGACAGAGCTCAGATCTCAACCTCCCTACCGTGCTAATCATTCCCACACCATGCCGCCCCACCTGTGAAATTGAATTAGAAGAACGAAGAGCTCTATCACCAATTCTGCTTTTACAAAGATATAATGCTCAGTTTCGATGGACATTTAACCAGTGATTACCCACCGCTGTGCCCTGGTGGGGAATACTTACTAGTCTTCAAATATCACAAATGAAAACGACCTCACAAATGCTCAGGGCTCAGGTAACAACCAATCGCAGCCCAGCTTCAGAAAACAGGTCAGCCGTGATTGGTCATTACCTGAGCCCTGCTTAGTTGTGATGTCATTTTCAGTCGACAGAAGTGACAAAATGGCCGCCGCCAGAGATGGCTAAACTCTTAACTCTTATTCCGGAAACGCAATATTTATCAGAATGCCTTGTTTCAATTAGTGGGTTTGCATATACCATATTCTTGAATTTTTTTTTTTATGTTGATTTCTTGTTTAACGGACGCACGTGCTTTTGATTAAAGCAAGCGCGGACACCGACCTTCTCAATAAGCTCATAGTCCATCTTGAAGGCCCACAGCTGCAGGCGGGCCGACAGCTCGGTGATGGAGGAGAGGATGAGGAGGAACTGCTCAGCGCTGCCCAGGGGAATTTCGGGATTGAGCAGCTGAGCCTCTTGGATCCTCTGCTTCTCTTCCTCCGTGGGGATCATGGTCAGGATTTTCTGAGAGGAGATGAGATGACAGAGAGTGGGACGGAGAGTTCCAGGGGGAATCGTTTATCAAGTCCTCATCGCCTTGTGTTCACATAACACGCCTGGAGGTAAATTGTAGAGCGGGAGAAGACACAAATTGATCGTGACATTTTGCACCGCTGTTTATCTAAGATGTTTCCAGTTTCCTAGGAAATATGTGTGACGTGTGAACTTTCAACCTTCTTATCTAGCTTGGGAAAAAAAATCCAAAAGGTGAACAGGAACTCCTTGTGGAGAGTCATCTCTCAAAGTGTTACATAATACTGAAAGGACACAAAATTATCATTATCCGCTGATGTCTTTCACATCATTTTCGAGTGCTGGTCGGCATTTTAATCGTCACACTGATTAATTAGACGCCGTCAGACAGACATAAGATATGTCAACACTGTAAACTATCACAACTACACTAGGGGGAAAAAAATCACTTTTTTGGTATCCATGCATTTTTTTGCGTTGGTGCAACATCAGTCCACAAAAACATGGATTTATTTTGGAGCCACTTTCACTTGATGGGATTTCTCCAGCCAGTTGAGATTTTGCCGCATGCCCGATATCCTTACCTCAATGCCTTCTTTGTTCAGTGCATACTCATCAAAGTTGAGGATGGCTGTCTTGATGGTACGAGGGGGCGGTAAGACAGTCAGACCGATGTTTATGGCGTTGCTGCGTTTGGAGTCCAGCACTATGATTTCTTGTCGTTTGACATCAACTGCTGCTTTCTAGGAGACACAGCACAAGTCAGCCTCACCCAACATATTAAAACACATACAGAGCGTTCCTACATTTATGAAAAGTTCGAATTCATTCCTTTCCAGCATCTCCTTCTTGTAGATTGTAACATATTTACGCACACAAAAACAATAATGCTGAGCAACTGTGATGTCATTTTTAGTCAACAGAGGTGACAAAATGGCCGCCCCCAGAGATAACAAAAAACAGGTGAATTAAACTCTTATTCCACAAACGCAATATTTATCAGAATTCCTTGTTTCAACTAGTGGACCTGCAAAGAACATATTCTTGAAAAAAATGTTTGGGTTGTCTTCCCCTTTAATGAGGAAAAGCAGAACAGAAAATTATTGGATGGATGTTAGCTGCACACAGAAGGTCCACAGTCCTATCTCCAGAAACCATTTAGTTACTCGACGCATCCGATCCCCTTAACCCTCAGATATACCCTCAGATGTATTTTTTATGACACATTTTCATATCATAACATGTCATAACCTGCCTTTTCTTTGCCCCATTGTGATTTGAAGATTAAGATAACAGATTTTCTGTATTTTCAATTCCATTCCATTAGAGAACCTGCATATCACCATTTATTTTTGGTGCATTATTTCATATACTGTACGCATTATTGTGGTATATTTTATACTGACATGGTTTTCCTTAATATATTTACAGAACAGGGCCTACTGTATGTACCTTGGTAACAGGCAGCTCCTTGGATTTGGACTCAAACAGCTGTTCCATCTTGGATGTGTCCAGTTTCAGTGGCTCAAGTTTGGACCACAAGGACTCCTTACAGAACTTATGGCTCTTGCACTGCCATTCCACAGGCCGCACCTCCTTCCAGAAGAGCCGAATAGTCTTCTTCTTCTTGAGGAAATGAGGACTGTCCCCCCGTTTCAGCTGAGGGGAAGGAGGCGGCATGAAGGGTGGAGGTGGGAGCACCATTTTGCCAAGAATGGGAGGAGGAGGGGGGCACCCAAACAGGGGCGGCGGTGGCGGTAGAACAGCATTGCACGGTGGAGGCGGCGGCAGCGGCGGCACATGATCGCCAGACCCCGTCACAGTGTCCATATCTAAAATATCCACGTCATCCTCATCCCGTAGGTCGGTGAAATCCATTTCCTTGATGCGCAGCTCCCTGGGCATGGCCATGAGCTGGTCCCAGATTTGGTCCGATTCCTTCTTCTGGGCCGACGGGATGCTGCTGGATGATTTGTCGCTGAGAGCGAGCTGCAGCTCCTTTGACGCCTCGGCTTCAGTCGGAGATGTCAGACCTTTGACCAAATCACCAAATTTCTCCGCCACGGCGCGTACAGTGCTTTGTTTGTCCACAATGCCCACCTCCATTTTCTTCACATTTTCTTCTCTGGCTTGCCTGTGAGCCTCCAGTGTGGAGATCCTGGTGGCCAAGCTGGCCACCTCGGAGTCAGCCACCTCGGGGTCTTTTTCACATTTACATTGAGTTTCTTTCTCTGTCTCTCCTCCTCCGTTGTCATCCTCCTTGTTGGACGTGTGAGCGTAGAGCATGTCCAGCATGAAGCGCTTGTTGTTGAGGATGTCGTTCTCCTCTGAGACTTCAATGCACTGGCTCCACTGGCCTGTGGGGGAAAAGATGCAATCAACACATGCTCTGGATGACTTTAAAATGGGGGGACATGGTCCGCTGGCTACATACAGCACACTCCGTTTTTAATCACAGAGCACTTACGTAGGTTACCAAGTGTCCTGTAATATTCGTTCCATTAATATAGCTGTTTTCCCCTTAAAAGAGGTTTGGTAGAAATGTGCTTGTATTTTTTTTTCCTTTTATGGGCTGCAATTTACGATTTTTGAAATTGATGAATTGATCAGACAAAGAAAAACACATTTTGATTTCCATCCCTTTATTAAAAAGGAGGACATTATTTCAAGTTGACAGTGCAACAAATGCACCAACATATTCATTAGGATTCAGTTACTTTTTTGGTCCGTAACATATCAAAAAAATTCAGCAAAAATGCTGATCATTGTTTTTCAAATTAAACACAAATGTTTGCCAATGTTTTATTTTGATTCAAAACAAGGATAATCAGCCTGCTTTTATGAAGGACCACATAAATCTGAGAATATTTACCGTTGAGAGGCTGAAATGCAGACGATTTGACCAATCATAAATTAAAAAAGGTCTCTAAACGCTTAATCGATTGTCAAAATAATAATAATAATAATCATAGATGAATTTGCTATCGATTAGTTGAGCAATCGATTAATCGTCGCTCCTCTACTTTTTAAAAATGACTTTATCTAATACTTTAATTGTAATTCAGCAGTAGAAAAAATGTATCTTGTTATTAAACAATTTGCTAATGGATTTATTGTAAATAATCATTAAAAAAAATTAATTGCAATATTTTACACATTTCACTTTTTTTAACCTCATCTAACACTGACCTGGTCCACGCGTCTATTTTAAAAATCCAATGTGGCCCTTGAGCACATTTGTTTGCTTATCCCTGCTCCACATGGATTAGTCAAAGAATAAAGCTACAAGTAATACCTGCTTCTGTGTCATTTTTGACTTTTTCCTCACGCTCCTCCCTCTCCAGAGTGCTGCTGGTGGAGGAGATGCTGGATGCCGAGCAGTTGTCCTTCTCGTTCACTTCCTCGTTCTGTCTCTCCTTCTCGCTGAGCACTATACTTTCCTCGACATCCCTGTCTATCGTCGGCACCCTCTCGCAATCCTCCTGTAATTCAACATCCTCCACATCCACTTTCACGGCTATGCTAGCTACCTGTGCTTCCTCAGCTCCTTCCGCTTCATCAGCCACTTCCACCACGTCCACCTGCTCTTGTACTTCTCTCCCAGTCTCACACTGCTCTCGTTCCTCAATCTTTTCCTCTTCGTGCCTCGCTTCATTCCCCACTCCTCCCTCTTCACTCCCCTCTGGCTCTTCAACTACATGCTGAACTGGTTGAGTGTCAGAAACATCCTCCGTGTCTGCTGGCGGCTCTTTTGCAGCCATATTTGGTTGCAAGGGAGGTGAGGGACAAAGTTCTGATCCCGCTAACTCTGAGGTTGGACTTTTTGTTCTTGTTTGAGAGGCAGGCCTTGACTCCAGGATGGATTCATTTCCTGCAAGAAAATTTTGAAGATTAAAAAAAGGTAAACTGCCAGAAGATGACTGCCATATATCTTTTGAATTTTCTCAAGTGTTCCAAAAAGCAAGTGGATGATTCCAGTGTTTCTCAATGTGCTCTCTTCCCTGCAAGAATGTCGGTGAAAAATAAATAAATCAATAAAAATGGCCAGATTTAATTTTTCACACCCTATGAAATTGTCCTGCACCCCAACTTGACAATGGCGCCTGGCCAAAAAGACTCAAAATTACAAACACAGTATGTAAACATGGCACTGAAGTCACATTTCACCTACTGCTCAAGAAGACTACTGATGTTTAATGTATACATAATTCGCTGTGTTAATTATTTGTTTTTATTGAAAAGAGGAAGGCAGTCCAAGAATTCCCTTGTACCCTTTCACCTTGCGAGAAAAAAATGTTGCATATTTTTAGCCCAGGATGAGATGTGTTGTGTATTATGAAACGGTCTTCTTCACACACATCTACGACTCCCAAACAAGACACGATAGATTATGTACAATGGAAATTATGTAAACATACTGTACATGCAAATTGATGAAAGTAATTTTGAATATTTACATCCAATTAAAAATACTTTTTTGGGGTTCGCATTCAAGGAAGAAAAACTATATGTATTTTGATGTACCTTCAATCCATGTGCAATTTTATGATAAAGTAGACCTAAGTGCATCTCTTCCTCCTTCCTAACATCATGCAGCACATCCGTATGTATTTCCTTCGTGCTATTAGTAGTTGAAGCGCCAAAGGTAAACCTTTTACCTGACGTCTGCTGAGCATCGTGCGTCTTGTCTTGCTGTGAGGCGATAGATGAAGTGGTGACACACCGGGATGCCGATCGGACGGCGGGGTTGGAACTCAAACACAGTGTGATCTCCGTACGGCCTCTTATGGGCACCCGGGACCGCTCTCGCTCATACTCCTCGGCAGCGAGCCTCTCCACGGTCTTGTACCTGCCACATTAAAGGATAACGCTGAAGTATGACGACGTTTCTGCACATTGAATTAGTAACCACGCAAAGTTTGCTCTGATAAATACAACTGTTGCAACTGGCATGAAAGCCGCTAATCGGTGATAACGTCATGTTAGTTTGGAAAGTGACAAAGTACAAAAATAATTGTACTCAAGCATTTTTTTTCCAGGTATTTGTTCTTTATTTGGATATTTATTTTTATGACCGCTTTTTACTTTTTCTGCCTGAATTTGAAAATATCTGTATCTGTACTTTCTACTCCTTACTGTGACAAAATAGGCTTGCTATATTTACGTTGTATTTTTTTCAGTTATCACTAGCATTTTGTATTTTTTTGTCCATCAGTCAACAATATTAGCAAAGCTATAGGAACACGTTTTGATACCGTGTCCGTAGATTTTTTCAAGAGATTTTTTTCCTTTCAGTATGAGCATGACACAAGTTACTAAAAAAATGGAAGCTAGTTTGTGTGCAGCTTTCCTTTTTGCTAAGCAAGTTATCCAAAAGTAAAGTTCAGAAGATTTTAGAGTCAGTACGTTTTTTTTTAAGAATATGTTCTATGCAGGCCCACTAGTTGAAACACAGCATTCTGATTAATATTGTGTTTGTGGAATATTAGTTAAGCAACAAAATCCACACGTTTTTAGCCATCTCTGGGGGTGGCCATTTTGTCACTTCTGTTGACTGAAAATGACATCACAGACCTTCAGGGTTCTGATAACGACCAATCATAGCTCAGCTTCAGAAAACAGGTGAGCCGTGATTGGTCGTTACCTGAGCCCTGAGTAGTTGTGATGTCATTTTCAGTCGACGGAAGTGGCAAAATGGCCGCCTCCTGGGATGGCTAAAAATGGGTGGATTTTGCTGCCTAACTCATATTTCATATTAATCATATTAATCATGCCTTGTTTCAACTAGTGGGCCTGCATAGAATATATTCTTGGAAAAATATCTTTGGGATGACTTCCCCCTTTAAATAAAGAGTGTAAGTACTTTTTTCCACCGGTGCAATGAACAGACATTCCAATTTAGAGGGGTGAAAGGGTGGATCGCGGATCAATGAGCTAAAAAGCTTTCAGGGCACCTGGGCCACATCCATGCCAAAAGACAATTACACACTTGGCCTGTTAATTTGGTCACATCTTAATGGTGAACAGGCCTACAGGGGCCCTGGTAGGTAGAATTCAGCCTGTGGGACTCTGTGAAACTCTCTTTCCATCTGCTCTCTATTTGAATTAAAGCGTTACATGATTTTTATTTTCTACTCAATCATTACAACTGTGAAAATAGTTTCAGTTAATGTAAACCTAAGTGCACCAAATAAAACCCACCTTTCCTCTCTGGCTTGTCTTGCTTCTTCCCTTTTGTCAACATAGTCTCGACTGAGATGGATAAAGCAAAAATGATTGTCTGGATTCACAATATAATAACACTGCTGTGTTTTTGCAAGGTGAGACTGACTTGAAGCGGTCCCTCTCCTCCCTTTCGATTCTCTGTAGACGCTCCTCTCGTTCCATTCGCCTCCTCTCCCGCTCTGCAGCCAAAGACTCCTGATGCTGCCTGTACGAGGAGCTCAGCAGGCCTCCTAAAGCAGGTCTGCACGCATGACGTATAAAGATACAATATTCATATGTATACATCATGTGCATGATCATCCAGGCCTACCTGTCCGTTTTAGACTCCGGTGTGCAGGTTGCCGTACTAGTGAAGCGTTGGTTGGGTGATGTTGGAGTCTGGTGCGTGCCTGGCTGTGCTGCTTCACTGGAAGTAACCCTGTAAGCAGAAGATACAATGAACACGACCACTCACTGGGAATAGGGACCAAGCCCTACCACAGATAGTAAAAATCAGGGAGGAATTGAAACCCCCCGCAAAATGGCTCATAATTACCTAGAGATGCCATAAGACAACTGCAAAAGGACTTTTTTTGTCTAAATGAAACTTTTCCACTCACTGCGACATATTTCATTGAAAAATACATGACAGAAAGTGGCAGCAAAGCACAATTTTTGTCCAAATTCAACTGAACAACTCACTTATAGTTCCTTGCCATTAAGATGCCACAAGATGGTGCGAAAAATAGTATTTAATTTCTTTGGCCTGAGCGCAAAAGGAGAATGGTTGAGTTTCAGCGGATAACAGAAGCAAGGATTAAAAAAAATATACGTTTATATACACAAATAGGTGAGTTTGTCAATATGTGGGGGCTGACTGCATTCCTGAAGTATTTATCATGAAAACTTAAAAATCCCCCAAACTGTCTATTGGCTACTCGGTCTAAATGTTTCAGGTTTATCACTGAGCAAAGAATAACCTGGCCAGTAGAGCTCTTCTTAATTTAGACTTTATATCAAGATTTACTGTGTAGTCCAAATACTGTGACAAGTTCAAGGCAGCAGCAACTATTAATACAACACAACCTTAGATAGGAGTAAGGAGGAGTATTTGCAAGATTGGTAGAGTAGCGGCGAAGCACGAGTCCAATGAGCAGTTTGGCAACAAGCAAGTAGAAACAACAGCAATTCCAATGATAAAAATAGAAAGCAGCAATCCTGTTTCTGTTCGATTTAGTGAGAAGGTTCACACTCTACAAAAAAAAGGCATCATTCAAGTATGACTGCTTTTACCTTTCTAAGAGTGTTTGGTGTTTCGGTCACACTGAAGATGCAAGAAAGTGTGAAACAAAGAAGTGCCAAAGGTTGAAATGAGACAGTTGTTAGTGTCACACATGAAGTACTTTGTAGATGAAGACAGACAGAAGGGGTACAAGATAAAGGTCTTTCAGCGACAGTCTTTCAAACAAACTCAAAGTAAACAAAGCAACCAAGAAATTTAAAAAAAAGTCATAATTTAGACTTTTGTCATATATATATATATATATATATATATATATATATATATATATATATATATATATATATATATATATATACTACTTTTGCCCAATAAAATTACAATTTTATTCTTTAGAAATTAGGATATGTAATTAGTTTTCTTCATTCAAGTGCTTCACCCTCATAGTAGTTTTTTACTTTAATCCTGCAGTTACAACTTTAGTCTTGGAATTGCCATTGTAACATTTTTGTAATACCCCTTTGTATACAGCAAACTTTAGACCCATGTCTCATATAAACTCTGAACAGTGATCGGAGAGAGACAGTGACTCACACTAAAATCCCTTGCGTCCTAAAATTTAGTTGTTGACTTGTCTTGTGTTAACAGTGGCTTGGATCAAAAATGAAAGACAGATGAGTGATAAAAATCTCAAAATAACTGTTTCCAGCAATTACAAAGAGTAGGTAATAACGTGTTTCTTCGTTTCCCTTTAACCACATGTCTTAAGGATGTCAGACAAATTGTGTTAGGAAGGTGTTTTAATAAGAGTGGTGGAAAAATCAGCACTAATGCATGAAGGAATGAAAAACAAGACAATTTACCATGGATTCAATCTACAATTAAAACCCTACTGAGCACAGACATCAGGGAGATGGGAATGGTTATGTGCTTGTTTGGGGTAAACTTTATCCTCAATGCTTTTTTTTCTTATTTACAATTGACGATGGCGTGGTCCTGAATCTGATCGCCTTTCTGTCTTTCGGGACTCAAAGCATAAAAAGATCAACACTGGACCGAGCTGAGCAGCATTTCATTGAGCCAAACCAAAAGAATTAAATACTTTATTAGCAATTTTCCATTTAACTGATGATGGCGGCTCTATGCTAATCCTAGCTAAGCGGAGTAAACCTTAACCAAAACGATTTGAAACCATAGGGCTGCCAAGAAACAGTAGCCCTGAAAACGAAATAGCAAGAATTACAATTAGAGGTTTATCACAGTGGGTGATTCACATACACCAAGCCTGCTTGAAATTTTGTGGTAACAATGAGGTCACAAGCCCTGGAAACTGCTTATTCAGAGAGACTGAAATTGGGTTCCCACTGTGTCTGCTTTATGCTGTCCTATTCATTGTGTACTTTATTGTGCTTTATTGGGAGTGCGGTGTCTGCTCTGTGAAAAATGAACTATGTGTGAAAGCTTGGTGCTATTCTAACCTTGGTGCACCAAATGGGTAGCACGGCAAAGGCAAGGGGAAGAATGGGTTGCATCCCCTCGAGGACAGCGTTTGCCTCCAGTTAAATACCTGTGATCGTCCTGCCTAGAGGACTCAGTGACTGGATGACTTTCATCATCTGCCTCCTCCTCGTCCTCCAAATCCTCCTCTCCTTCATCCTCCTCCTCCTCATCCTCCTCCTCCTCTCCTTCCTCCTCATCTCTGTGGTAGGGTATGGTTTGAGGGTTGAAAGGAGGGAAGGGAGGACGTAGGAACGAGAAGTATGACAGAGGCAAAGTGAAAAGTGTAAAAATTAGTTTGAAAAGACAACACAAACATGGTGACAATTCTCAGTGTTTCCCATGTAATATTTTTCTCAACGGACTATTTCACCAGTCACTTTTTCCACTTCTGGAAGCCATTAAATCCAAAATGAGTACATGTAAACACAATAAACTACAGTTGATCATGTGACATGGCGTGCTTTGTGTTTGTGTTCATTCAGTTCAGCACAGGCTAAAAGCAAACTGGAAATCATATTAGGCTTTACTCCTCTTGTAATTTTGTGGGAAACACTGAACACACACATGCAGCAAGCAAGTAGTTACAAGAGTAGAAGACAAAGGAACAGGTGCAAGAATGTTATTTAGCTGGTTAATATTTAGACCGTGTGACCTAACATCAAGTAAACATCTTTTTTTTCAGTTTAGTCCTTTGGATGATGTTATTCTTTCGGCTTTTCCCCTCAGGGGTCGCCACAGCGAATCAAGCGCATGCTCAATTCACATCATTGATTTGGCAAAGCATTTTTACGCCGAATGCGCTTCCTGACGCAACCCTATTAGCAGGGCACACACACACCATCACTGAGCGGGAATCGATCCCACGCTGTCCGCACACAAGTCAGCCGCGTGTACCACCACACTATCGGTGACTAGTTTAGTCCTTTGGATGCTGAGCAACATTCTGGAGGAAAACTTTCAAAAAAAGATTCAAATGAAAGTGCAAACAATCCAGAGAGCTTTGTATTTGGGTTTCAGTGTGTATTGGAGTTTGCCCGTTGGGCTACTTCCTTGTTGGCCCTGCGACTTATACTCAGGTATGACTTGCAGATATTATTAGAGCTTGGACTCGCACCCAAGATCCGTATTCCCTAATGGTAATAAAATCATTGAACATTGTCATAATGGACTAAAAGTATTTGCATATCGCCAACAGAAAATGTATTACAAACAAAAAATGAAGTCATCACATACACAAGTATTCATAGCCTTTCCTTAATACTTTGTTGATGCACTTTTGGCAGTAATTACAGCATGTGTTTTGATGATGATTCCACAAGCTTGGCACACCTATATTTGGGCAGTTTCACTCACTGATCTTTGCAGCACCTTTCAAGCTCAGCTCCATCAGGTTAGATGCCATTTTCAAATCTTTCCAGAGATATTCGAGCGAATACAAGTCTGGGCTCTGGCTGGGCCACTCAAGGACATTCGCAGAATTGTCCCGAAGCCACTCCTTTATTGTCTTGGCTGTGTACTTAGGGTAATTGTCAAGTTAAAACCTTTGCCCCAGTCTGAGGTCCTAAGGACTTTGAAGCAGGTTTTCATCCAGCTTCTCTCTGTCATGTCACTGCTGCATTCATCTTTCCTTCAATCCTGACTACTTTCCCAGTTCCTACTGCTGAAAATCACCCCTACTTCATGATGCTGCCACCACCACGCTTCACTGTTGGGGTGGTATTAGTCAAGTGATGAGCGGTACTTGGCTTCCTCCATATAATGCCTGGCATTCACGCCAAAGAGTTCAATCTTTGTCTCATCAGACCAGAGATTTTTCTTTCTCATGGTCTGAGAGCCCTTCAGGTATCTTTTGGCAAACTGCAGGCAGGCTGCCATATGCCTTTTATGAAGACTTGGCTTCCGTTTGGCCACTCTACCATACAGGCCATATTGGTAAAGTGCTGCAAAGATGGTTGTCCTTTTGGAAGCTTCTCTCTCCAGAGGACCGCTGGAGTTCTGGTTCTTGGTCTACTCCCCGACTGTGTCCCTTCTTCCCCGATTGCTCAGTTTAGACAGGCGGCCAGTTCTAGGCAGAGGTGTCAAATCTAAGTCCAGAAGGCCTGCCACTTTGGCTTTAGCCACAGGTGCTTCTATTTAACCGGCAGGTTTTAGTCTCTGGACTTGGATTTGACACCTGTGGCTCCAGGAAGAGTCTTGGTGTTTGGAATTCATCTGTGCTCACTGGAACCTTAAAAGCAGCATATTTTTTTCTGTGTACCCTTCCCCAGATTTGTGCCTTGAGAAAATCCTGTCTTGGAGGTCGACAGACAATTCTTTTGACTTCCTTTTTGGTTTGTGTTCTGACATGCACTATCGTCTGTGGGACGATATCGAGACAGGTGCCTTTTCAAATCACCTGCAATCAACTGAATTTATCACAGACACCAATTAAGATAAAGGAACCTCTCAAGGATGATCAGTGGAAACATGATGCACCTGATCTCAATTTTAACCTTCGTGGCAGAGGCTGTGAAAACGTATGTACGTGTGATTTCTTTGTTTTTTATTTTTCATAAATTTGCAAAAATTAAAAAAATAATAATAATAACAACTTGGTCTCGGTTTTTTGTAAAATAAATGTCCCCCTAAAACGAGACATATAGTCTAGTATGTGTTTTTGAGTTTTTTCTTCATCATGATGCATTTTTTTTACTGTCACGACTTATACTCCTCTATTTGTTATCATTATACTATACTTTTCAGACTTATAGTCTGACAAAAACGATGATTTGCCAGTCATATTGACTGATTTGAAAAATAGTCATTATAAAAAAAAAAAAGCTTGTGGTGACCTGCACAGTGCTGTAAAGGTCTGAGCACTATATGTAAGATATCGACATGACTGACATTACTGTAGAACAAAATATTTGAGCATGCATAGACATGGATATCATCATTTGCATACTTTTGTAATGTCCTCATGTATAAACTGTGACTAAAATTAAATTCCCAATCATCATAAATTCTGGCTGTGATTGGCTGACAACCAGTTCAGGGTGTACCCCGCCTACTGATCGAAGACAGCTGGGATAGGCTCCAGCACGTCCACGACTCTTGTGAGGATAAGCAGTTTGGATAATGGATGGATGGATCATAAATTCTGGTTGAAATAGCAAAAGACCAGAAAAAGACAAAACGATGAATGAAGAAACTGAAATGGCACGGAGTAGGCCAAATGTGTCCTCTAGGTGGCAGTATTGTTCGATGACTTACTGGAGCCGGGTAACATTGAAACCAACCAAATGAAAACATAACCTTCTGCTTCAGCTTTGAGGTGGTAATAAACACATGCAGACGGAAATACGACATCCCTGATGGAGGTAAAACTGGACAAAGCCACGGGGGGTATTTACAGGTATGTCAAATATTATAATGTAAACAATCTGTTAGTGATTGTGACCGAAGAGAAGGTGATTCATTTCAATGATGGGAGCGTGAAAGGCTAGAGCAGATATGCTCAGTGTTATTTCCTGTTCTCTCTCCTCACACGTGAGGTTTGTTGCCCGTTTGCTATTTAGATCCATCGTTCACATGGGCCTTCTGGCTTTCATTAACAAAATGGAAAAACGTTGATCTTCAAAGGCCGCTAGAATTTCCTGTAGTGGGCAGGTATCACATGACTGGCCAGACCTGGAAGCTACCAGAAGGTTTAATTGGTATGCTATTTCAAAACCTGGCTGGGATGTGATGCATTAAGAGTGGCAGTGATCAGGTGATAGCTTAAATAGAAGGGGCAAGACCTAAAATACGAACGCAGAGATCGAAATGTGAACCCATTCTTGTCTGCTGACTGCAACTGATAAAAATCCAACAGGGAAGAACAACCTTTTTTTCCTATTGGCTTTGCAGAGAGGAGTGAGCAACAATATCATAAGGCACGAGTACAATTTACTTTTTTTGCACCACTTCCTGCAATCGTGCCATGAAATAGTTACAAAAATAGACACATTTCACAAACTGGAGGAAGCCTAACTGGAGACAGACATACAATAGATGTCATCAATACTTCATAATTAGTAATAATTAATAACATACTTTTGACAGTGCCAAATTTATTTGTGCCAGGTCCAGTAGATGGTGCTTGTTTCTTTCTTCCTTTCAAATATGAATTTTACATTTAATGCAAAGGAGTAACTCAGTCCATCTAGTCTTTAAACTGCTCATCCTGTCGACGGTTGGGGAGCGCCAATCCAACAACAAAGTTAAAGTGAGTAAATAAACATGTCTCCTAATGCTATACTGTAGTGCTGCTTTGTTTTGTTTCGTTCTATATCATCGTGATGAATTTTGGGTTCTCGTTATTTAAAAGACAGTCATCAAAATAAAAAATGGACTGAAATATTGCCGTAAAGCTATCCTTCCTTTTTCGCATTGAACTACTGAAATGAAACGCACCATGCTATTCGAATTCATTGACATGTTACCGCATACAGTTGTGAACTACGTTAGCTGAATCATTTATTTGCAGTGACGGAAAGTTCAAGTCAAAAACGAAGCTTTTGGATATCCTCCCTTCTCCCACTCTGCTGCTTACCTTTCGCTGATGTCTTCAACACGCTGGCCACCAAAGGGCAGGTAGCTGCTCCCGTGAGCGTGAGGGCTGCATGGCGACGTCGGCGCCGAGACGTGACCCCTGTTGTTTTGGAGAGAATGCCTGCGGCTGCGTCGTCTCTCCAGGCCGCGGCGCTCGTTGGTGCCGCCCATGCTCGCCCGCCGGCGCTCCTTCCTGCCGCTCGGAGGCGCCTGTGTTTCATCGTCGCCGTCCTCACGGCGGAGAGTCGTCTGGGACAAAACAAGGAACAAGTCAACTAACAGTCGCGAGAACAGGGTTTCATCAGATCACAATGGATTACGTTTGCTGACCTCATAGATGTTTAACTGCTCTACAAGGTCAAGGTCAGAGCCCTTCCTGCTCATGTGCCTTTGTGCCAAGGCCTCAATACCTTGCTCCTCCAGACAGTCCACCATGTCGTAGTAAGAGTCTTGGTCAGGCAGACCGGCCAGAGTCTGAAATACACACGCACATGTAAGAGCTGCAACAGAAATGCATCAGTGGTGAAAGGTGTACACATTGGGATCTGTGAAAAAAAGAATGAGGAGAAAATGACACTGTGGGCAGATTGAGTTGGAAATCGTATTGGGACGCCTGACCTGACCATCACATCTGCTGTGAATCATAAATCAAAGAACATATGGAATTAGTCTCCCATTTGAAGATATATCGTTTTTGCTACATTTCTTTCTAAGATATTCATTTTCAACTGTAATATTGTAAGATGAGTTTAAAATAACAAAGTGTTTTGGGATCATGGTTTGTGGTCCATCTACAGTTTAAGTTGGAAATATAGCCAATTAAAAAAAAAAGATGTCAATTATTCAATGTGTCCCTATTACTGGCAGGGCTCAGTCCACACGGGGAGCACTAGTGACGATTACTTAGAAGATGTTCTCAAAAATGTTATAGTGTGTCTGTTCTAGTTAAACATAATCACTTTTGATGGGGTTTAGGTCAGGTCTCTCGTGTGTATGAAATGCACTGGAAGCAACTGTTCAAAATACATTGATGACAATTCCGATTCATGGGGCCTATTCGAAACCCTGAATGAAATTTAATTTCTATCGCATATTTCCTATACAAGGCAACTCAATGTGCTTCACACAACCGAAAGCACAACACCTAAAGGAATTTACAAACAGAACAGAAGGTGTCTCTCAATACCTTTTTGCTAATTTACTGCACATAAACAGTTTGCTAAAGTTCTACTGCTGACCTTGTTGATGAGTGTCATTGCATACACCAGCAATTCAGTATCTACGCCGTCCTTCTCATTCAGGATCTCCATGATGTTCCCCCATACTTTCTTGCCTGAAATAGGCAAATACAGACAACAGATGCTTGTCATCGGAAAATCAGCCATCCGTCCTTATTCTATAGCACTTGTCCTCATTAGGGTCGCTGGTGAGCTGGAGACTATCCCAGCTGACTTTTGATGGGGGGCGGGGTACACCCTGGACTGGTTTCAATCACAGGGAAAAAAAAAAATCATTATCGCTTACATTCACGCCTTTGGACAATTTCAAACCATATAGAGCCTTCAATTAAATGCATGTTTTGAGAATGTAGGAGTATGCAAAGAGGTCCGACACAAGCACGGGGAAGAACATGCAAATGCCACAAAGAAGGGCCTGATGAGGTTTCAACCCAGAAGCTCTTGACTTTGAGGAAGACATGCTAATCGGTACGCCACTGTGCTGCCTAACATGTTCAAAAAGAAAAATGTGGATTTAAATTGGATGCTGCACGCCACAATATAAATACGACATCACTTAGTGAGTAGGCCCTTGTTACATGCGCAACTTCAGGTGTGACTCAACTGTTTGGCATCCTACTGAAAATGTCTCGGTGGTGCTGATTGACAAGAACACACTTATTTCTTTAAATGATCCGAACGAAGGATGTTACGTTTTCATTATTTCATAGTGAGCATGATTACGCAAACCCATTTGCACAAAACCTTTTGGGAGGGTTTTGCAAGACATTCAAAAATTCAATTTCGGTGCAGATCCAGAAGAGGATGCTTTATAAATGGCTTTTTCTGAAAAAAAATATTGTACAAGATAGGCGATTGAGCAACATTTCTCTTTTACTCAATGGAACAATACATTAATTTTTATGAAAACAGTCAGGAAATGCAGGAGAAGGCCAACTATAAATTGTTAATTTAGTGCTGATCAAATACGGGATTTTTCGGAGATCTGTGCATCAGTGAAAGTTTTATTTATACAATAAAACAGGCGCATTTGAATGAAATTATGTGTGAACTCTACCAATGCACGGATCTAATTAGGATGCATGCTTCTGCAATTAGTGACTTCACTGTTCAAAAATTATTGAAATAAAACTGTGCTAATTTGTACTGGTCCACTCTGTTTTTACTATTCTGGTTTTCCTTACCTCTTTTGGCGTCGACATCGTTCACGGCGTTGATGAACAGGGCGGCGTTTGACTCTGTGTACTCCACGAACACCAGCAGGAGCTTGAGTGCCGTCTTCACCACCAGACGGAACTGCACCGTGGGAGAGAAGCACAATTGATAATGAATAAAAACACCCCACAAGTCAAGTCTTATCATGTCCTGTCTAGGATGACTTGGTAAGTGCCTGGCAGGAAACTGTTTGTGTATGATGGTGTAAAACCGAATGATACTTCTTTAAGAAACGTTTAACATGGAAATTAGGTTACCATTAAATAGGGAGCCTCTCTAAATATAAAAAAGAAAAGCAATTACTGTATGAAAAAGTTTAAAAAGATAACTAATTAATATGTTCCAAAATTAGAAAGGCGAGTTCCACTCATGTCTGCAGCATGTGGAACAATCTGGCCACTAGGGGGCTGAATTGACTACACTAACATGAAGATTGAAAGTAGTGAGTGTGACATTTTAGAATGTACTATTTATGATCAGGCAGTGGACACATAGCACTGGCAGAATCATTATAGAACTCCTAAACCGTATTTTTTATTTGTATTTTTTACCTTGGTTCCGACAAGGGTGTAGAGCCAATGGACTATTTCCTTATGCGCAATGAGGCCATTCATCCCATCCACAAACAACATGATCTGTCCAAGAGCTGGAGAGAAAAAAAATGAGATGGAGGAGAAGGTTTAGTTTAATCATCCATGCAACGAAGTCTTGTTATTGTCTTCTCTGTAAGAACCGTGTGTTCTTCTTAAAACAAGCGGAAGAACTACGAAAGGTTTTTACCATTCATTTCACTGGCATTGCACAGCAGGTCGTCTTGGCCACTTTCGTAAGAATGAACAAAAAAAACTGCATTTTTTGAGAGTAAAACACATAATGTAGTCCAGGGGTGGGCAAAGTAGAGTAAAGTATGATTGTGCTTTAATCTGGCCCACAAAGCATTTACATTAGGCCTTTCAAGAGTTCTGTAAAAGCCATTAAATTCATTTAATTGTTTCTCCCCTGAATTATAAAGCATTTAAAATCATTTATTGATTTTGTATTCATTTAGCTCATTGACACTTAAGCAAATGGCTGGTTGGATGGAATTTCTTTGTAATGAATAATGGGTTGATTAATTCAGTAATATGTTCAAATGAAGAGAAATTCATATTTGAATTATTTCATATGTACCCATTTGAACTTTTTTAATACTCGTCTGGGAATGACCTGACTCATCTCTTCAAAATCAAACGTTATATGCAGCCTGATTATGTAGCTTGACCCCTTCTCACATGAAATACACACATCACAAACAGATGTGTATTGTTGTGAAAGGTGTTAATTATATTGCTGTGCCCCACATAGAAACTTGAGCAACTGTCCAGGAGAAACTTGAAAAAACAACCTCGCGCACTCATCCCTCGAGTCAGCCGACATGACTGTAAGGAAAATATTTGAGCAGACCGCCTCGATGGACGCTGACATGACTTCCATGTGTAAGCGGATACATAAATAAGAGGAAAATAAGAGCCAAGGGATCTCAGTGGGGAAGAGCTCGGGTCAGACAAGTGTGGGGCTTCTGTTAAAGATGGAATTGGGGGGAAGGGGAAGTACAGCTGAACTGACAAACGCTCATTTTTTTTTTTCTTTTTTCCAAACAGTAGGTGCTTAGTAGCGCCTCAGTGGCCACTGCCACACACACAACAAGGGGTTAATGCGTTCACACTAACAGGATGAGCCCAGCTTGACCCCACTACCTCCATTAATCAGCTAATGGGAATGGGGAGGGGGTAATGGACAACAAAGATATAAACAATGAAAACGTGGTAACATTGAAAGAATGTTTACTATTAACTGTCGGAAACATTTGCTAAAATTGGAAAACTAAGTTAGTATAGGTCCATCGAGACACCTTTCAAAATCAATAAGGTACCGGTACTTGCGTTGGATAATGGAGCATCCTAAGTCAAACAAAATCTGTCCCAAGAAGCTGTTTGGACATAGTTTTGTGTGGGTTTCAATATACTACATTACTTTGTTCCACCAGTTCAAACTTTCACCAGAAAAATCCAACTGTAGTGGTAATGTTTTAAACAACATTTTAGCATAACTGTTATGTCTATAATTAGAAAAGGAATTTAATCGGGTGCTATTCGTAAAAGATGTAGTAAACCATAGTGTTTTATTATTTTTCTTGGGGTTGCCATCACTCATACCCAAACAAAAAGTATAAATCAGCAAAATCGTTGGATATCTGTTGTCTTGTCCTATTTTCATTTCAGATTCTGGATTGTTCAACTTTTGGTCCGTATTTTACTTGAAATGAAGTTTCAAGCTCTTCATCTGCACAAAAAACATTGCAGTCCCCAGTGTCTACTAGTGCCCATCAAATGTCATATAAATCATTAGGATTCAAAAGGATTGTTGCTTTGGTAGATGATTGCAACAACTAATGAGAAGTGCCTTGGCCTTTGAGCTCAGCTGCAATATCTGTCCTGACGTCTACCACAAATTCATATCCTTGGTAAGAGTACCATGATCCAACACCTATTCAATTTAAGCAATAGCAATTAATTGATTATCATGCCCATTCCTCATTGTTTTAAAAACTTCACTTTTACCCTTTTACCCTTTTACCCAAATGACATCCTTTATTAGTTTTCAGACAAAAACCTGAGATCATCTGACTTTTTGTCGAAATTGACAGGTCAGACAAAGAACCTTGTTTGGATGTGATAACATGTATTTATGAAATTTCTTCCTAAATTGCATACATTTTAAGTGGACACAATGACCCAACAAAGCAGGTTTTATCTTCCCAACAGCTCGGCCCAAGGCTTACAGTGGCTTAACCGAGAGCTCCTCAGTAGTTAGCCACTAATCTTCACTTGTTCATGTTAAACTGCTTCTCATGTCATGATGAGATGAAAAGCTGCACCTTCAGTCACATACTTCTCATCTTTGAAGGGGCGGGGAATCATCAGTGTGCCACAGATAAGCCAGAATTCCCAGGTGCAGCTGCTCTATGCTCCTGACCGTGTGTGTGTGTGTGTGTGTGTGTGTGTGTGTGAACGCTACAGTTCATCTTTTATCAATCACAGTTAATTACTCACAACATGTCAGGCCCAAGCATTCCTGACAGTCCTCTCGTGCGGCCAGCCCTGAGCGGCGGCGTGGACAATGTGGAGAGTCGGGGCAGACCACATCAGAGTGTGTTTAGAAAAACATGATTAACCTCCTCAGTCAGCGTGGACTCAAGTGTCACCCTCTCCCCTGATGCTCTCGTTCTGCTCGGGAGCAGTGCTGACGGATGGGCGACAGCAGTATTGACATGATGAACAGCTGCTCTACTGACTCCAGAATGCAGCATCCAAACAGCTAAGAACTCAAACTAACACACTTTTGAGACTTTTCCATGATCTTCTCTAGCCGAACTACGACGTCAACACTGGGCCGATATTCGCGTCTCGGCTACACCTTGGTACTGGATATACCTCCGTGTCCCACAAAGATTTTGAGCAAATGCTAAGTTGGGATTGCCTTAATGAGGCTTTTCAATGTGTCATCACACAACATGAATGCTCAGCTGAGGACAGATGACGCATTAGCGCTCGCAAAGTCGACCACTAAATGAGTCGATGCTTTGATTATCATAACACGTGAGAATTTTGTGTAGCTTTTGCATCAGATGAAGAAATCAAATGTGTGAATGTTTCTACACACTTCCAAAAACCACACAACGGCGATCTTTCCCTTGTTGTTGTTGTGAGTTGTTAAAAATCCTTCGTCATGGATTTAGTTCATGCCAGTGGAGGTTTAAGAACATTTAAATGTAAATACACAAAACCACATATAGAGTGCAGTTATCCTGTTAAGGCAAAACGATAATGTAACTTGTTTTAAAAAACTAAAATTACTATTCATTATGGAAAATGCAACCCTGGGAAACATCTAATTATTCACATAGCAGCCACCTCTGTGAGAAGCAAACTTATTTCCCCCTATTTATGATTAAATGACTTCATGAAACTGCTCCTGGACGGAGACTTCCCAATTCTTTTGGTGATTTTATGGGAAAAAATGGTGGCACTTGGATAGGCTACAATGTAGCCACTACACACTGGCAGGACAAACTCAAGTAGTCCCGCTTATGTTGCTTTTCTACTGCACACCAACACACAGTAAATTTCGTAGAGTACGTTTTACTCGAAAAAGACTAGGTCCCAGACTAAAAAGAGTAAAACATTTGGAGAGTTATTTACTTGAAAAAAATAGTAAAGTTTTTTTCACTCAGCATTTCAAAGTAAATTTTACGAGGAGAGTTTTTGAGTCAATTTTACTTACATTGTATTAGTTTATTAAAAAAAAAAAAATTAAAAGTCACAAGGGTTGAGGAACGTACCATCAACCGTCATGTTAGAAAATGGGCACTCTACCACATGAGCCATGTCACACCTACTGTGAGTTTGTAAATTACTGGTGTCTCCAAAAGGAGACCCCCTCATCCTCCTTTTGGAGGTACAAGCAGGGGCGTTACCGGAGTGTAAAATTCTGTGTAAAATTTATTCAGAATATTATTCTCTTCCAAGTGTAAATTTTACTCAGTTTAGACTGGGATGAAATATAGGCTTTTTAGAGCAAAACATACTGTACGAAATTTACTGTGTAGGCTAGCTCTGCTCACTAAACACACAGCATTGAATACAGCTGTTGAGAGAGTTTGAAGTGTTCTTATTTTTCTTTTGTTTCATTTAAATTAATGTGTTTATTAATCTTGCAGAGTTGTATGCCAGTCACAAATCCTTTATGGTGCCTGAATGGTCCCTGGACAAGAAAAGGAATGAGCTGGCGGGAACAAGAAGTCAGACACACGGTATCCATGAACATTTTTCAATTCAGGCGTATCAACATCAGTGCCAGGCGCCCGGCCCGTGCGCTGCCAGCCGCCATGGCAAAAAGGAATGAATGGGTTGGTCAACGGCACACTAGGCTGTTGTAAAAGCAGTGTGAAAGGTCTTTACTTACATCTAAACTGTACTAGAGTTACCGCGGAAGAAATTTGCTATTTTCTTTTACAAATGAACCACTACTCTATATTTGTATGTCTTTCATGTAAAAATAATGCAAAGAAAAAAATAGAACTATCTACTGGATTTTCTTATAATAACATGGATGATAGCAAATAGCCCGAGACCCAATCCCCACCCCCCGAAAAATCTACTGTTTAACAGACAACATCAAGATATTCTTGGGAGAATTAATAAGAAGAGCATGTGAGTGCCGAGGCTGTGCAGGATAGCGTCCACTACTTCAGGCACTGATCTGGGGCCAAAAATGTGGGCCTCCATTTGGGTTAATCATGAGCAGCTCTAAAATACCTCACACAAAGTACAACAATAACATCGCTCTGCCCCCTTTTGCATGGATGTCACGTAATGAGATGCTGGCAGACGGTGAGCTGCCTTCAAAGCTCAATGATTGGAATTTAAATGTATCCACGATGGGAAAGGCTAGCCTGGGAAGAAAACACATGGCCATAAGGACAACAAGCAAAGACCTTCTCTATGAAAGACCCGAAGCCAGCGTCTGAGCTCCAGCGGTGGTTCTGAAAGTGTTTCTTAAAGACCTCTCTCTCGTAAACCGCAGCAATTATGCTGCAAATCCACAGGAATGTGCAGGAAGGGCTGCTCCCTGACCGCTGCCAAGGTGAGAAAATCTCTGAGGTTTGGGTGGCAGCGCCAACATGAGTCAGCTGGCTCCAACGGAGCGACCTTATCTGGAAAGATGCGCAAAGTCAACACAAAAGCCCCCTTTCCCAAACTCATTCATCACTTTGCCCCTTTAGTTTTAATTTTGAAATGTATACAAAACTGGGTCAGTTGGACCGTCCGTCATCGAGGAGAATTTATTTTATCAGCACTTTGGGAGAGGAGCCAAATCTCCATCGCGTTCAGGCTGTTATCTTGCTACACTGTGC
The DNA here is from genome assembly GCF_054856515.1 of Filicampus tigris. Classification (NCBI taxonomy): domain Eukaryota; kingdom Metazoa; phylum Chordata; class Actinopteri; order Syngnathiformes; family Syngnathidae; genus Filicampus; species Filicampus tigris. Next base: position 14,351,261 of record NC_141224.1, read on the forward strand.
ATTAGCAAGCAGCTGCACTCACACGTCAGAGACATGCATGCACGTGAACTGGACACACTTCACTCAAAGCTCTTTGCAGTACAGAAACGTAGATTCTTTGTCTCTAAAATTGCTGCCAACATCAACATTTCAACATCCCATGCAATAACATTAACATCCATTTAAAGACTTAACCAAAAAAAAAAAAAAAGGAAGTTCACTGGAAACAACAGATGGGAACCACAAAGTGAAGAAATAGAGGCCATCTAACCAAAACAAGAATCTCAAACACTCTTTTCATCAGATTTATTGAGACTTATTTCAAAACATTAATGTATAGCAAGGAACCTCTAATGTTGAATTTACGTTTATAGAGAAAATCAGTTCTGAAGTTGTCCAAACTTTCCAGAACCCCAACGCCAAGTCGAGCATCTCTGCATGCAAGTCGTCAGTTCAGTGAGCATTTGAATGATTAACTCTTGTTATTTTTATTTTTTTTGTTTTACTTATTTAAAATGCCACCAAAAATTGGTGGAAAATTGTCACACATCTGTCCTGCTTTCAAAGCACATTATGGCCCAATAAGTCAAACCTGAAGTAAAACTATGATGACAAAAGAACAGACTCGAGTGTGCTTAACTTCTCCCTACACTTTCATGACTTTTCATCAAAGGCTGATCAAAAGATGAACTATTCCAATGCTTGACTATCAATGACTATCATTATCATGTGTTCCCTCTACTTGTATGACTGTTAGGAATGTTAAAAAATGATCTTGACAAAGTTGTATTGTTTCTGTGCTTTACTATTAACAACCATTAATTCATTTCTTTACACATGAATGGCCATTAATGATGCTAGGATACTATTGCTTACGTGTACAGTATGTTAGTGACTTCAATTTTGTATTGGCTTTTACCACTTCTGCTCCATTACTTCAATTGTAACTCAAGTCTGATTAAAAGTCTGTTCATCATAAGCATGCAAGTTCAGTGCTCATCCCTGACGGTCTAGATATTGGATAAGTCATGTTCATGGCGAGCATAATCATGAGTCCAGACATAAGAACAAGGCAACTTGCCCCTGCCAAAACATCTCCAGTCAACAAGTCGACTGCCAGACATACACAGAGGCCACAAAAGCGCCAGTACTATAAAAGGAGGATGCTTCCATTTTGAAGTGAAGCACACGTCTGCTGGCATTTGACAACTCACTGTTTGCCAAAACCAAAATAAATTCCCAAATGACATACAAACAAATCTAATAGCATGGAGTGGGTCATCTCTACTTTATTTATTTTTTTAAGATTGGCCAACACAACAAATCCTGGAATGGAAATGACAACAAATCAAATTATCATCATGATAGTTAACAGAGTAGCAATACTGGCAGGACATACTGTACGTCACAATGCTGTACGTCTGTTGCTGGAAAGAACAACATCATAGAAAGTTCTTCAAATCCATCAGATCAGGAAAAAAGCGCTTGAGGAACCCTAATGAACGACCTTGCATTGACCACTACTACATAAAGAAGTGGGAAGGGACTGACACAGACCTCATCAGTTTCTGAAATGGGGTATCTAAAGAAAACCCTCAATACTGAAGATAGGAGGGATTTACAGTTAAGGAGCAAAGAGAGAGAGAGAGAGGTGAAAAGCAGGAAACCCAAGTGCACAGAAGGAACCATCAGCCCATTTTAAGTCAACAAGACAGCAGCAATTGAGTAATTTGTGAAGCCATGATGGCAGAGAAATTAATGGAAGAAAGACATGGGGGCGGACAAGAAAGGACTTGAAGCAAAGCGAGCCATGCAAGTGGACAGAAATGGACCTGAGACAAGCAGCGCTTTGCAACACCGAAGAACAGGATGCTTGAGAAAGCAACTATGGAGAAAGGGCAAATGAGGACAACCTTCTACAGAGATTCTTACAAGTTTGTCAAAAACCTCTTTCTCAAGGGGTAAACCAGGACCCTGGAAATTAAGTACTGTGTCTGTAATGGAACAAGAGGAACAGCTATAGAAATTGTACTCTGCTAATCAGAGCCATGTGCTTGCCACCATCCCAGATGACATGTCACTAGCCACCTGGGCAACAGGTGGACACAAGCCTCCCTTCATGTAGAAAAGACGCCTAGACAGTACAACGTCAATAACAGCAGCAGACACTGTATCCAATGGCGTTCCATCTATGCTTCACAAGAGCACGTCCAGTCTTCTGATGTACATCTGGAAGTTAATGAAAGGTACATAGGAAAAAAAGAATGATATCAAAGGGATGGTGAGACTCGAAGGATCTTGATCCCCAAAGAGAAGAACTCCAAAGACATGAATTAGTTACGCCAGATCAGTCTTCTGAATCTTGATGGAAAGATTTTCTTCAGTGTTGTTGCCCAGAGTCTCTGAATATTTCTGCAGAAAAATGACTTTGTTGACACCTTAGTGCAGAAGGCAGGGATAAGTGCTTTCAGTATGTGTGGAGGACACAAGTCTCATCTGGCACCAGTACAAACGACCAAGGAATTAAATAAAGATCTATGTGTGGTTTTCTTAGATCTTGCCAATGCCTTCAGGTCAATGCCTTCTGAGATTCTGTGGACTGCTTTCAATGTTTTCAGAGTCCCGGATGACATCCCAAGGCTGGTCAAAACCTATTTCCAGGACCCTTGGTTCTGCCTAACCACATAGCCCAGTGCAACAGCCTGGTTTGAGCGGGGGATAACTGCACAGATACATCACAAGCTTCACAATGGAGCTTAAAGGTATCTTGCTGGGTGTTTGGAGGCTGCATCTTCCTCCAATCAGGATGACATGATGGCAATCACAACTACAAATGCACACACCAAACACCTGCTGGATAAACATCATGGAGACTGAAAAATCAAACGGGCTTGAATGGAAATTAAACCTAGCAAATCTTTCAATATCTCCATGATCAAAAATACCCCCAAAATTGTGGAGCAGCCCATCAAAAGTCAGGTAGCATACCATCAATGGCCTCAAGATGATCAACAACACTGTGTTACCAGCAAAACGAAAGCTTTGCTGCTTCCAGAAAAAGGCCAAAACACTCAATTAGATCGAGGTCCTTAACTGAGGATGTGTCGTATTGGAGGCAGATGGTGATCATCACTCAACCCAACCCCGCTCAAAATAAAAACTCCCACTCAATTTATCTTCCGACAAATATGTACCGATATGGACAAATAGCAAAATAATAAGTGATTATTTCTGGAACTGAAAGCAAAACAACAAAAAAGGTTTTGTATCGAGTAGACAGAAAGAGTAACACAATGCACAAATTCTTATTTCCTATGACAATTGAAGATATTAAGGGAGAAGAAAAGCAGTCTGAAGGTCATGCAGGTGGGGCTAAATTGCCAACCCATGTGGGGAGGACATGAAGGGGCTCTGTTAGGTTTCACCCGAGGTACGCTCGGGGTAACTGATCTAACCAAAAGCAATGTCACTGGGTCAGGGTTGGCTTTGATGTAAAGGTTGCTGAGTCAAAAGCTTTTGAGACTTGAACATGTTAATTGCGTTGCCAGAGCACAGAGCATGGAGTCATTTGGAGAGAAACCATACTGGAGGCTAAATGTCACCAGTGGAGTTGAGGAGTTGCAGGATGAAAACATGTTTGGCACTCATTTGCTCAAATGTTCAGTAAGTTTCTGAAGTTGCAAGTCAATTAGAATATGCAACAATGGAAAAAGAAATTAATCAACCCCCAAGAAACACATAGCATATGTTAAGAAATTCTAAGATTTGCATGCTTAAAGCAGAAGCGGAAGATTTCTGCAAGCTGCACCTCTTTTACAAACCTTATTCACTGTACATGTGTCACTCATCTGTTTTTTCTCCCACACATTTCCTTTATCATACCCTCAGGATTGCATCTCTGTCCACTTTCATCTACTCACGTTCATCACTGTAGCATGCTGAGAAAGGGAAATCACTGCTCCCATAATAAGCAGCATGCACATGTTTATGTAAACAATGGGCAATAGTAAAGGCCCGGCCCCTCTGGAGGAGCCAAGCCGTAACACGGCCAGACGACACAATTCAGTTTCCAATGACAGCTTCCAGCAGCATGTTATGACAGTCACGCCTGGGCTTTGACTTAATTCTCACCAAATGGTCAGAGCAGCAAGGACAGGACATTCTGTTGCACTCCGTCAATGTTTGGGGCAGGGCATCTCACACGACAACATTGTTCCTTTGTCAAAAATGGATGAGATAGTGCTCTACTACTATGTGGAGGAATACTGCAAGCCAGATATCACAATGAAAAAAACACATTTGCTCAGCAATAGTTTACATCTTGTGCATAAAACAAGGTAGAAAAAAATGATGTCACAAAAGATAAAGTTCAAATCCAAAAAGGAAACTACAAGCCTTCCTCTTGGAAGTAATCCCCCTGGAGTCTAAAGTGCTTTCCCAGCCTTCCTTGCCATGCCTTCATGCACTTCTGGAAGGATTCGTTTGGGATCCTCTGCAGCTCCATCATCATGGCCATCTTGATGTCATCTACATCTTCAAAACAGGTCTCCTTGATGCCCCCTTGAGCTTGGGAAAAGTTTACAGAGCTAGGTCAGGTAGAGAGGTTGCTCCAGTACATCAATATTTTTCTTGGCTGTCAGATGATCAAGGCATTTTCAGCAGTCGTGTTGCCATGGTCAATCAGCTAAGAGTTGTCCTGACGAACCTCTCGCTTGTTCTTGTACAGTGAACGAAGCAAATGCCACCAGATCTCTTTGTACACGTGCTGGTTTGTTGTCTGGCCCACATTGAGTGGAAAAGCTTGGCTTGACATCAGTTCTGGAACGTTTCTGACACTCGTTGTATGTCTTATTTACTTACTTGCTTGCTTGCTTACTTATTTTTGGAAACGTGAACGAGTTAAATGATTTGCATTGGCCAGTGACAAAATCATCCACACTGTCAGTCATTTGCTACATGCATCTCTATCCTGGCTGGAAAGTACAATCAAAAAGTCAAAATATGATGTATACCTGGAAATGGACCTCAATGCGATGAAGGAAAGTGTTACACATGTCCATGATGCCAACGTGGTACTAGCAGAGATGCCCCAAAAGTTTTATGATCGGGATGGTTGGACTCAAACGGCTTTTTATAATTTATATTATTTGTTATGCGAAACATGTTTTCAAATACAAATTGGAGGTTACCCGGCGTCCCAGATGGAATTGTACTGGACCTTGGAGATTATTTGCCTGTTTTAATATATGGCCAAATCAGCACTGGGGGTAAATGCAGTACAAAGTGTTGACACAAAAACTACTATTCTCCAACAAAAAGGGTATTGTGTTTCAAGTGATCTAGTAGATGTTGTTGAGGTCACCAAACAGTTTAATAGGCCACGGATTCACACATCATCTCCCTCTACAAGAAGCTTCGACTTATAGCCTTGTTAACCACCATGTCATTAAAGACAGCAGACCTTGTAACCGTAGTGCCAAAGACATGAAAGCAAGAGGAAAAAAGATGTGATAAAAGCACAAAAAGAAACATGAGCATGACTTATCTACTACGGTTGGACTGCCAACTCTTGAAGCTATAGCATGTAATCCACTGTACAACATAATACAGCATGTAATGGCTTATGTTACTTGGAGTAGGCTTATACAAGCGTTAGAGGCAGCATTAGATCCCTTATGCCCGCTGACTTTAAAAGGTTAGAAGGAACGTTTCTCCACATTTCCCTCAATTAAAAATGTCACGTTTAGTTCTTAAGTGTGTTTCATCATAAAAACAGTGCAGAAGCAGAAATAGCAGAGTTGGTGTCAGTAAAAACATACATCATGCTGAAGACTGTCCACAGGGACAGTTTCAGAGAACGAGATAATTGCTTCAAGTTGCCTGTAATTGGTTTGTCTGTCTGATGCTGCTCCCATGTCTTTTTTTTTTTAACTTTGACAAACTTAAAGGAGGGTTAGTAATTATTATTAATACTGATTGTTGTCGTTCTTTCAAGTCTGTTTCCCCTTTTTTTTCTAACCAAATGCATTTAACATTTTAAAGTATTTGGAAAGAATTTCATTAAAGAAAATGTCTGCTTTGATTTCAAGCGAATTAATATGACAAAAAAGGATATATCACATATTGACAAAACTACCATAATAGCTGTTTATCAGGTGAAATTAGGAACATGACAGTGAGCAGATAGCTACAGATGCTGAATGCCTATCGAATGCTGAATGCTTAATGCAATCTCCTTTTTTTGGCTTGCTGTGTATTTTTTTAATTTTATTTTTTGCAATACTTGAGAAGAGAAACGTGAGCATAAGCTCCATATGTACCATAAGCATCGTCTCAAAAAGTGCTTTGTTTTTGTATTTCACTATGGACAGTGGTTTTAAGTTCTTTATACACTTGATTGTTGAACATTTTCTACGGCATCATTTGTTTTGAAAAGTCAATCAGTAGGTCGATCAACAGTCCCAGAACAGATGAAGTTCGATCTAAAAAGTTCCACTTTGAGGTAAGTATGCGGAATACTTTTTTTTAACATCCATGGATGGAAGAATGACTAAATCTAATGAGGCTTTAATTACTCCGGTGTATTAGTGACCTTGCAGTATGGCTGAGAGTAAAGTAGCTAAACCAGATGACAAAAAGGCACCTCAGAAAGAGTGACCTCATTCCCATTTGCACTGATGGGGTGATGAAGGCATACAAGGTCCCCTCTGGGCCAGAACTGCAGGCCTCCAGCAAGTTAAATCCCAGTCTGGAAGCCCTCTGGGCCAGGTGTGAGGGGGGCCCCAAGAAGGGACCGGACCGTGAAATAACCCACATCACATCACTAACTGGTCACAGACACCTTCAGGGCAACAAGAACTGAGAAGGGGAAAAAGCAAGATGTGGCTGTTGATGGCATTATTCCAAGGAGTGAAGTCTGGGAACCTGCTCTTGTAAAATATATGCTCACTCGGTGCAAGTGTGAATACTTTTTCCATCTTCCAAGACAGTTTTATTGATTCATGAGAGAGCTTTCAAAGGCACTCCAGACAGAAAAGTTCAAGGCTGTCTTTCTTACCTTTTGTAACTGGCTTCAACTTCAAAGACATCACATTAAAAAACAAAAACAAATGATCAGTGTTTCACACGTATGGTCCATTTAAAAAAACATACAGGGATTAATCTTAAAAGCAGGTTAGAACTTGTGTTGTTCTCCGTTTATTGACAGCATTTTTGGACAAAACTTTAAAACAGTTCTGGAAGGGGATGTTGAAAAATGACACGGCGGTCTAAACCACACAATTCTAGAATGGTCTTTGATAAGTCGTTCCAAATCCTACTGAGCATCTGCTGGGTAACATCATTTTGTCCAGACCACTTTCATTAGTTTGTTTTCCAAAATAATTATGTTGTGTAGTGGCTTTGCCAACTACTGCGCTGGCATGCAAAACACAACATTGTGCATGTCCAAATGAACAGGGATTTGGCAGCATGTTGTCTGTGCGAGATTTTTTTCATAAGCACACAATGAAAAACTTTCCTGTTTTGTGATAAAAAACCGAGGCCCGCGAGCCCCTCCGCCCTCACTAAACCCCATCTTCTGTCAATCCCTATGACATAGTTCCACATTTCATTCAGTCATCAAATTTTAAGCAGTCACATCTACACATATCTACATCGTATGCATGAGTGCCCCGGTTCATGTTCTAGTTGTCCTGAGAGAAGATCTACTACAGTCTCAATGTTCTGTGCTTAATCAAGAGAGACAAGATGAGGAATTGAAATTGGGTTAAAGGCTCTTGCGGGAGGGTGGTAGTGTGGTTACATTTCTCATAGTGATTTTGAAACACTAGGAGGAGCAAATAAGCGATAAGGATGTTTTGATCAGACAGGGGAGTGAAATAACATGAGAAGTGGTCTCGTTATTCATCACACAGTAACACTAACATCTCCCCTAACGCTGGAGGGTCCAAATAAAACCTCCTCCTACTCCTACTCCTGTGCCGGAATGAGAAAAACATTAAAGATCGAGGCTAACAGAACGTAAGCAGGGGTCATGTTCATGTTTATAACCTGCACACGGGGGGCAACAGAGGTAACTGACATCCAGACAAGGTCAAGTCTTAGAACGGTTGGGCATGGGGCCATGACGCATTTAGGGGAATAAACACAAAGGGGCCCAATAATTAATATAGGTCAACTAAAGTGTAACTCTGGTTTAAGTGATGCTCATTAAACCACAAAAGTTGATACACGGCCACTTGTGAAGCAAATGTCACAGCGTGTCTTTTCGTTTTCTGAAAACTTCTAGTCATTTTCCAGCATTGTACTTTCCATGAGAGTTACCAGAAATGACTATTAGTAGAAAATGTCCTTTTTTTTTTTTAAATGAAATTATTTCCCCCAAAACTGTAATAACTACTAATGATGAACTTTTCAAGTGTAAACATATTAAAATTAAACTCAGTTATTGGTTGATTTATTGTCTGATTTTAATTGAGAACATTACAGAGTTCCAGTTTAATACATTTGAATATTATTCTCCCATGGAAGGTTTCCAACTTTGTAACTTCCTGGAAATTTGCAACCCGTAGTTGGATCACAGACAAAAACAAAGCCATACCATTGGCTAAGGCTTATCAAACAAATACAGTTAAAAGTGAGCTAAGGACAAGATAAACAAGGGGGGTAGATTTTATGATCCTAACAGGTTTATATGAGCTACTTAAGCACGTGTGACTGTGATATCAGGCAGTTAAATGTCACTGACCTTGTAGTCAGTGAGTGAGTCCTCCACTATCTGGACTGAAAGCATGTGGTCTCTCACCTTCACTACCAGGGGGCTAATAAATTAACCAGCCACTAAACTAGGCCTCAACGTTGCTTCATATGCTTTTTTCATATGAGTAGGTCATATAGCCCAGGTATCAGTTTACATAGTAAAACCATGGCTCTGGACAGGTTTATGGAGAGACAAGTGTTTGGGGATTGATTGGTAAAGTCCTCCTTCAGACCCAAAGCGAAAGTGTGACAGTGTAATAGGGCACCATGCGTTTCTGCTGCTAATGTACCTCTGAGGATGTAATTCTGGTAGTTCTGGTCAGCTTCAGCACCCACTTTGATCAGGCAAGTCAGTCCCTCGGCCACCACAAACTCATGCACCAGATCTTTGTCATCCTAAACAGGAGAGGTAGAAGAAAACAAAGGACAAGTTAATGCTGTCAGCAAAATGTACATTAACCCTAACTGTATTTGTAAACCTAGGGTGGAACTAGCTCATCCAAACGGCCTTGTGCTTTGGAACCAATTTATAAAGATGTGTGCATCTTGCATCATCAGCCTTATTGAGTAAGGCTCCAATCCTCCCCCATCTCAGTTGAGGTGTGCAACCCATCAGTCAGTTACATCGCCTTGCCTGTGCTCTCGTTCTGTGTGGTGTATAACAAAATATAAGAAAACGCCACAACCCGAGGCCCTCTGCAATTCAGATATCCGCCGTTGTGTCTAAAACTTCCTTCACACCTGCAATTTGCGTTACTTGCACTGAATCAGTTGATGGATTTGTAAACAGTGCCCATGTTTGAAGTCGTCTCTTGCAGGAGGTCTGAGATCGGTGCATTTGGTCCGCACCAGAATTGTTTACTGTGTTCATACCTGTCCATTTGAGCCGCACTAAAGGGTGCTAGTTTGAAATCACCGGGATGAAATCAATAGGGGTTAATCTCTTGTGATCACACATCTTGGATCAGATGTTCAGTCAACAGGGTTCTGACTTTGGTATAGAGATTGTCGAGAGAAGAGCTTCGCCAAGAAACTTCAATGGAACCAGCTAAGCAGGAGCGTCCCTGTGTCATTGAGGGGCAAATACCATCGTATACTTGAGAAAATAAATTTCAGAGCTGAGTCTTTCGCCCAGCTGCAGCAGTAATGGTGAGTCACTACATCAGTGTGAGTGAGCATATGGAGGAAACTCATTTCAACAGCTTGTAGGAGCCATCTCGTCTTTCAGTCACTATACGCAGATCGTGCGGCTATAGGTGAGTGTTGGAATGTAAGTGGGAGATCTAGCCTTAAAACCACCAGCTTATGCTATTTACGTTAACATTGACTTCATCCGTCGTGGTCAAAAAGCCAACTTTCAAGTGCTGCCCCCTGGCACCCATTGATTACAATTTCATTAAAAAAGGACACAAATCATGACATGTCTGTGGGAATTTTAATTTTCTGTGGATGCCCTTTGTTGTTTCTCACAGGTCAAATACTATGTTATACTTCTGGTTTGGGGGTGGAAACTTGTGAATGCTGAGACATCATCGTCTGTAGTGCGCTTTGTTGGTCACCTCAAGTACGCCACACTTTTTTCTCCTCAGGTGTGGGGTCTCTCACATTTTTAAAATCAGTTAAAATTGTTATAATCCTTTCATGTGTATCGCACTTAACCCCTTATTTCATCACTCAAATAAAACCACACACAGTGAAAAAAAAAAAATGCATAGTGAAATGTAACCAAAAAGTTATTCGACATGTAAAGCATACCGTCACTGTCGAGCGAAATCCTCACATCTTCAAAATCACAACTTGTAAGGAAATAAAAAAAGTCCTCTTGCTTGAGTTACCAAACACTCTTAAGTTGATATTATATTGTATATAACATCATATACCTTTGCACGGCAAGATCAACAAAAAATCAGTCCAAAATCGTGTGATGATTTTATAATCTATAAAAATAACAAATTCACTACCAGTGTTATTGGTTAAATTGGTTAAACTCTGCACTCACAACACCCCCGATGAGATGAAAAGGCTTTATTACTTCACAAAGCAAATGACAGTGATTACATCATTTTTCCAACCTCTTTTTTAAAGGTTTTAGCGCTCTAAATAAAACAATGAGCTGACTAAGCAATGCAATAGGTAGAAAATAGTTTGTATGCACTTTTGTGGTTGACACACTTTTACACTGAATCATTACAGCTATGCAATTTTTTGCAAAACAGACTAACTGAAATGTATCTAACCTAACTATTTTGACAAATTGTTGTCTATAAACACCCAGACTTTCAATGTTACGATGACATAATGCCACACGGCTATCACGGAGTGTGGAACGCGTATTTTAACAACATTCTCAGACAGTTCAAATATCCAAGAGAGTTAATAGATCTTTTTAATCTACTTTCAACAATTTTAATTGGTTAATAATGCATAAATAACAGATGATGTGTGCGCAGACCAATGGCATCGATTTGGGAAAAAATATAAATTTGACCATACCTGGACGCATCAGGTTTCTGCCCAACAGCAACGTTATGTCAAAAACAAGTTAATGTTAAGACAAAACAAAAAAGCCTATTGATCATTTATTTATTTATTTTTGTTATTTAAAGGCCTGACTGGTGTTCCAATTGGCAATGACAAACTCATAGACATTTGTGAGAATCAGGCTCCTATTGCTAACTACAATATTTTTTCGCTGGCGTTGTGACATGGCACAAATTGGTAAATTTTTCACAAATATTACTGGTCAGTCCAGACGTGACCAATCTAAAGAGTTGAAAATAGCTTACGTTCTTTGATGATGCACTGTTAATGCTTGAACAAAGATGTCGTTTTGGGGGTCCCCTGAAAATGGATGATTTTGGCAGTACAAGGATTCTGACGGACGCTAGCGAATTATCCATTGCAGCACAAGCAAAGTTAGCCCTTTAAGCGGAAATCAACCCAAATATATTATTTTCAAGAATATGTTCCCAGCAGGCCCACTAGTTGAAACACAACATTCTGATTCATATTGCGTTTGTGGAATACGAGTTAAGCAGCAAAATCCACCCGTTTTAGCCATCATTTTGTCACGTCTGTCGACTTAAAATGACATCACAACTACCCAGGGCTCAGAAAATGACAAATCACAGCTTGCCTGTTTTCTAATGCTGAGCCGTGATTGGACGTTACCTGAGCCCTGGGAAGTTGTGATGTCATTTTCAGTCGACAGAAGTGACAAAATGGCCGCCCCCAGAGATGGCTAAAAACGGGTGGATTAACTCTTATTCCACACACGCAATATTTATCAGAATGCCTTGTTTCAACTAGTGGGCTTGCATAGAAAATATTCTTGAAAAAAATATGTTTGTGTTGAAATCTTCTTAAAATTACAGCTCGTTTTAAGGACTGTTGTTGTTCTGACAATTTTATCCCCAATGACAAAACCACCTGTAACTCTCGCCTGTCAGTAACATTGTTATTTAAAGCCCAGCTGGAGCATGTTCTGATAAAGCCCAGCATTCCGATGGGAGCATGGAAGAGAGCAGCCCAACACTGCGGGGCCATCAAGGCTCCTTCTCTCCCCTGGAGGGGGTTAAACTGCTTCCATAACAGCTTTACCATAGGCACGTGATTGTTACTACCAGTGTGGAAGTGGAAGAAACCAGCTGCTGAATAGGGTGACTTACCTGAAAGATTTGCTTGAGGGAAAAGAGGGCTCTCCTCAGCTCCCTTCCAGTGGAGTTGTAGAGTTTTTCTGTGTGTAGAGCAAAGGAGATATAAATCAGTCACATATGCGGAATCCTCCTATAATGTTGTCATAAAGCAAGTGGTGAATAAAGGAGACAAATTTGTTTTATCCTACCCTAAATGAACCGCCTATGAACTGTGGTTTAAGTGTGCTCAGTGTGCCATGAATAACAAATAACTCCATTGTGTCCACTGACTTTCAATAGCAGCAATTATTCCTGAGTAGCTAAATGTGAAAAATATGCTGCGAGACAAAAAGCCGGCACAAAAGAAGAGCAGACGCCACATCTGTGTAGAGTTAGCGAGTAGTTTCCTGCTGACAGTGCTGAATCTTCAGCTTGCGATTATGCAAATTCATGGCAGAAACACCACAATGGCTACGAAACAATCTTCTCGTTAATCAGTTATGGAAACATGCTGAAAACTGTGTGGGTCCTTCTAATGGTGGTGAACATTTCCTGCAACAACTTTTGGTCATCTGTCACCCTGCATGCAGCCTGCACAGCTGCCAGAGAGTGGCAGTGTTGAGCACATTGTGAGACGTCCCATCAATGCTCTTGAACGTTCTCTGACTCAGCAGAAGTGGCGAAGTGCTGCTGCAGCGAAGGCAACTAATTATCTAATGCAGTGTCTACTCTCCTTTTTCCTGTTCAGTATATTTTCATACATAATAGATGCACATTTTACGTATATGTATTGGACAGGTCCACTTTAAAAACATAATGACTTTGTCAGCCAGGATTGGACAGGCTCTCTCTCTCTCTCTCTCTCTTTCTCTGAGACATGCTTCTATGCTGCATTGCAGAAACACACACACACACACGTACACAACCTAGTGCATATGAACGACTCTTCTTTACAAACAGCTGCTGCTAATCCCATTCTAAAGTGTGAGAAACACACACCGATTGGTGCATACGCTTGGGATTCATAGCAAAAGGTTCCCATTCATTATTGTTTCTGGCCATGGCAGCTAGCGAGTAAATCCCTTTAGCGGATGAACACAGGGAGAAAGAGAGAGGATGTATGTTGGCTGCCAGTTCTGTGGGCACACACAGCCGACTTCCAGACACTGGAGCAGACAGAATAAGCAGGCTGAGCCTGATGTCTTTTAGGGTGCCTTTCCAATGACACACAGCTTTTTCCCACCGTATGCGTAGGCTCACTGATGCAACAATCATGCAACATCATACCAGTACATACTTTGTACTTGAAATGTACATCCTCATTACCCCCCAGAGGACAACCTTTTTATCTTGGTTTGTTAGCAGGATTGTGCAGAAGCTACAGGTCTGATTCAACATGTTGTGCAAAGAACAAAACTGTGATTATGGTGGCGGAGTGAGATTGAATGAAATGAAACAAAATTTTGTTCATTTATTCCCAACAACGGATTCTCTTTTTGGTCTAATTGGATTTCAGCTTGATGTGCTGCCATGCCGATTTAATCTGCTCAGGGCCTGATCAGTACTAGCCGATGTAACTTCAATATATATTAGCAATGGGACTGGTTCATTAACCGATCAAACTGCAAATTCGCCTCACAGGGAATGATAGCTGGCCCACAAGAACGTCAGCATTTTTCTGTCCTCTTATTGATTGGTCAGAGCAAACCAAGTTCAATGAACAGCATCTCTAGTATCACTTCAACTATTTGTATTTATTTATTTTCACATTCTTGTCATATTACTAGATAAATAATATTGATTCTGAACTGCTCCAAATGACGGTTGCAAGATGTTTAAATGTTGCATTTTTGTAAAGTATTGAGCGTTTCTATATTTGCCACAAAATAGTAATAGTTTCAATCCGATAGCGCCAAATGTATAATCTGAGATAATTGGATTTTTTGAGGCCTCCATATTATGAGTGAGATATACAGTATTTTTTCTTGAAAGGCCACATGTATAGTATACTATATTATGAAATACATGCATTGTGTTAATAGTCCACTAGAAAGCAGCAATTAGTTCACCAGCCGGCTTTCCAATGATGCTGTAAGATTTTATTACCGTGAAGGAGGAGTCATTTTTAATTTTTTTTTGTTTTTTATTGAAACAAATATAGGTACAGTGACTGGGTTGATGCAATGTGAAATAATTCTATACTTCATGTTGGAGCCATGATTGGTCGTTATCTGAGCCCTGAGCAAATGTGATGTCTTTTTCAGTAAACAGCAAGTGGGAAAATGGCTGCTGAATGCGATGGACAAAAACGGGTGGATTTTACATCTTAACTCATATTCCACGAAAGCAATATTAATCGGAATGGAAGATCATTTTTAGGTTGACTTCCCCTTTAACTCTAGAACACTAACGTCATGTGATTATCACCCACACAGTTTTTTTAGGTGATACTTTGTATTGGGAAATTAAAGAAGACAACTTCCAATTTGGCATACGTTGAAGTACTTTTACATGAATTGATGAAAATTGTCATATCGGGTTAAACGTAATGACATTTCTGACGGCGTTACTAATTTTAATGTTAGTGTTCTAGGGTTAAAAAAAAGTGTGTATCACATTTGAAACAGCAGGTATGTAAGGCCAAGTTATTCTTACTGACCAGCCACCCCCCACCACCACCAAAAACAACTTGAGTCCTGACACAACATTCTAGTACAGCAGTGTCCAGTTTTACATTGAACTTGAGTAGAAATTCCAGAGTGGAATTCACCAAAATTCAGCGTTTCTGCAACGGAAGCCTTCTGGAGAAATAAGCCTCTTTAGTCAAACCAAAGTTGGTGTTTAAGCTTTCAGGTGTCGCGTGAGACGTAGCAAATCTCGGCAGACTTCAGCTAAGTGAGCATCTAAAGGATTAACTACAAACTGTCAGGTCTGCTGTCTCAGCACCCTAACTTCTACATTGTGTACATGTGTGTATGTGCTTTTCAGGTGTGGTGCGCCAGAGTGGCTCAGCAGCTGTTGCCTAATCTCAATCAGCTGAACCTCCTTTAGCCAGCCTCGGACGCCACCACGCCGCTAGATAGTAAAAGCTGTACAACGAATCTGTATATCTAGCCGCTCTGTATATTTTTGCCTGGGACCTTTTGGAATATCTATCCTGACTTGTTTTTTGCTCCTGGGTTCCAGCCTGTCCCCTTTCCCACTCTTCCTGCATGCCTGCGCGCTTGCAGAAACTTGTCAACCCGGATTTTGCCCACTTGCACTTTGCCCCCCCCAACCCGAAGTCAGGTTTAGCAAAGGGTTTGACTGCCCACTACAATACTGGCAATTCAAAGGACTGCAACCTGACTGCTACATGTTACTGTAAGGAATGGCTACATGCACTCCAGTATATTGGAAGTGTGAACTGAAATCAGACCATATGTGGTTGAGAGTATTCATATGAATGAACTTGCTTGCTGAAATGCAACACCTCACAATGCAAACTGTTCTTGTACACTTAACAACCTCCCCTGATTCAGATTTATGATGGGATGGTACTATGTATAAGTGGATCAGCGCTTAAAATGTTTTGCACATTCAGTGCCATACATGGTTGAAATAGCTAATGAGCATGGCTGGTCCTTTATGGAAAATGTCACAGTCACAGGCAACAGCGTCCACAAATAATAAATCTGGAAGCTGTGAGGAAGCTGAGCAGTGGTGGGGATAAATGTGCTTTTAAATAACAGAACGTGCCTGAGCCTATTTTTGGTTGTGCTTGCTACATTGTGTTAGCCGCAAGGGTAAGGTTAAGCGTTGCAAACCCATCCTGGTGGCATATGCTAATCACAAATACGATATTCTATTTTGCGTTAAAAAAAAAAAAATAAAAAAAAAAGCTTGATGGGGAAGTCAACACAAACATATTTTTTTCAAGAACATGTTCTATGCAAGCCCACTAGTTGAAACAAGGCATTCTAATAAATATTGCGTTTGTGTAATATGAGTTAAGCAATGAATTTTTAGCCATCTCTGATCTCCAATCACGGCTCAATTTCAGAAAACAGGTCATTACCTAAGCCCCGATCAGTTGTGATGTCATTTTCATTCGATTCCCCTTTAACACTTTTATCATGTATTTGAATGTATGGATTCCAATGTTTGAACCTGACCGAACGTCTGATCACTGAGGTGAAAAGACAAAGGAAAATAGTTTCCAACCGAACTTCCCCAAATGAAAGCGCCGTGATTTTCCCTTTCACTCTGGTGTTTAATTCTGGAATTTGACTGCTCTTCCTCACGAACTTTGAATGTAAATCAGCCAAGAAATAACTGACACCCAGCCCGGCTGAACAAGTGACTGTGACCAGATCACAGCAAGACCCGATGACAGTGATGCATCAGCACCTGGCTTGACATTGACTGGGCTTCAGTGAATCCAGAAGCATGTGTGTGCATTGTTCCATCTTCCTGTAGCCATACACTCAAGACTTATTCTCTCGTTCTTAGCCCTTTATCCCAGACTGCAGTAAAAATGTCAGAAAGTTATTCCTTGCCGACACTAAATAAGGCACATCTGCAGGAACAGACAGATCTTTTCCCTGTCCCTGTCCACAGTCCACCCTCTGATGAAGCGCTCAGAGGCCCATCTCTAATGAGAAATAGCTCAGTGGAGATTAGTTCCATACCGTTTGGCACGGATACACACCGAAGAGCAGGCATTTTCCTAGCCAGGTACGACTTCACGGAGCTTATTCATTCCAAGAAAAAAAAAATGTTTCAGGACCCCCAACTCTAACAGTCACGTTTACCTGAAACCAGTTGAAACTTCCAACTCAACAGCTTACTGCATTTGTCAAGGCTTTTTTTTTTCTATTGTACCAATGCAAATCTCGGAATAAGAGCCCAAAACTAATCTAAAGTAATAACATATGTTTGGGCCAGTCAATATCATTTTGGCTTCATCTTTTATATGACTGTGCCTAAACCATAATTGAGCTGCATAATAAGGCTGAATCATTTACAGCTTGATGATTTATTCAATTCATATTTTTGATTTAATAGTTGGTTGAGTCTAATTATATGTTATGAGTAAATCCTCAAGCCACAAATTAAGATGCACAAGAAAGAGAAAAAAAAACCAAGTTTTTTTCATATCTTTTTTTTTTTACTGAAATTGAAAGTATTTTACCTCATGCTGATTCCCCAGCTGTTTTATTCTCTTAAATTGCAAAACAAAGTCACATTTTCTGAGATGCAGATAAGTAAAGGTGACATAATTATAACCTGCAATATACAGTATCATAAGCACAGTGCAGTAGCAGGACATTTTTAATCGTATGGAATGTGCTCTGGAGACCGCCAAGCAAGTCATAAAAGGAAACCTTTGCTCGAATAGCTGTGTGCAGCGACACTTCCATTTCAATTTGATTCTCAAGTAAGAGCCGATACATTGTTGCATTTGAACCTCAATCAGATCTTTCATCTGTTCAAAAACAGTTTGAAAAAATAAGATAAGCGACTATGGCTTTTCAGGCTTGATGCAGCCGAGGGACCTCATTGGCTTGGGCAATGCTGCAGGCAGTACGGTAAAGCAAATTGTGGTTAAAAGTGCAGCTTTAGCAATGTATCGCAGAAAGATGGTCTGTACATATCTTAATTTAAACTTTCATGCAAGATGAAATGACATCATCAAATAATTCCAGTTACATTAAAGTTGGCATTCATGATGCAGGCCTTGACATCCCCCATTTAGCCATTTTGTCCTTGAGGTCTGTGTTGCTTTAACTGCTAACTGACTAACATAACATGCAAGCACTGAGAGTTCGGTTGTTTTTGGAGTAGCCGGGGGAAATAAAATCCTCCATCTGTGTGATTACTTCTAAGAAGTTTTATTACAGCCACGGCAACATCAATAAACTTTTGTCTGGCCTCATTGTTAATCTAAAGCAAAGATGAATCGCAACAAATGACAATGGATGACATGGCAGTTTCCCTGTCAGGAAAAAATGTCTGGGGTAGATTCTATATTGGAAGGGGAGGTTGACCATTGATTAAAAGTGAGAAAAGGAAATTGAAATGGAAAATCCCAGGGACAAAAAAAAACTTTGACCGCAGCACCATTAAACATTTTGGATGGAAAAAGATTGAAAATCCTTCAAGTTCAGGTTCTGAGCTTTGACACGGAGGTGAGCCACTTTGTTGCATTTTTTTTTCTTCAAATACAAGTACCTTTGTTTTTGTACATTTATTTCATTCATTTATAATAGAAGAAATAACAATATACCAATAATAGCGCAACACTATTCTGAAGTATTATACTACACAGTTTCCACTTTTCTGCATTTGTCTGTTTTCTTACTGCCCTTAGTGTCTTTTATAATCAAATGTGTGCCAAATACAGAGGAATAGATTCTCGTCCATTGTTGTTATTTAGCATGCCTCATTCTGATATTTTAACACATCCTGCATTTCACAGTTAGTGGCAACTACTGTTTTGTAGTGGAAAACAGTCCAAAACCTAGGAGACAATAAAGGTTACAAGCGTCAAAGTTTCAGACAGTTTAAATTTGGTATTTGCCAGTGTAGATGAGCAACTCAATTGCATGCTAAATCGCAGGATCAACAGGACAAACGAATGCATTGCCACATTCCAGATGGTTTGAAATGCTGGTAAAAAGTCAGTTTTCCAGACTTAATAAAGGAAAAAAAAGATAAAATCAGGTTTTAGGACTTTCCGACATTGACGTTTAGCATGCTACTTGCCAGGAATTACCTGCTTATGCCTGACTGAAGGTGAATGAAAGGTCAATAAAAGCAGATTATAGCACTCAGGTGGAAATTGTTTGGCAGCAATGCAGGTAAGACTGAGCACAAATTCAGTGTTTGGCTTTTGACGGCAAGTAAAACTTGGATTAAGAAAATGTCTGCACTAATATGCACTTTCACTCTCACACGTATACAAACTGCTCAAAATGTGCACAAAGGAATAAAGACATTCATTAATTTGTTCCTGTTGCCTGGAAATGCTTTGGATGTTATGATGAAAGCCATGTGGTGATGATGGTTTAGATTAGAGAAAAGTGAGCCCGGCCACACAGACAGAAGAAGCCTCTGCCACTGGGAGCCATAGGAAGGCCTCACAGGACACACAAGGGCGTGAAAGTCTAAGCACACAAAAAGCAGAGACACGGGGGAGAGATGAAAACCCCCAAACACGTCATAAACCGGCGCATAATCTGATCATAAACACATCGCGAGCAGACAGTGCAAGCATTGCTGTTCAGAAGATATTCCTGCAAAGATACAAATGTGCAAATAAACCAGCATAATTTCTTCTAAGTCTATTTCCCTCACAGGTGTGGTTTCGCTGGATTTCTTCAACACATCATGCGGAGGGCATGGTGTCTGTAATCTCACGGGAGCGGGGCACGGGAGGTTGCGTTGCTGGGCTGCGACACCCGATCCCGCCTGGCCCAATTGATTCAAAGACATACCACAGCCAAGTTCATACAAACATGAAACCTGTCCCACAGAACTCAACGGCACCCATTGTGCCCAAGTGGAAATTGGATTGTGGTGTTTATTGACGTGTTTACATACGACATATGGTCAAGGTTTATGTTTTTGTCAGTCACAATAATTCCACTTGAAGGCAGCAATGACATTCGTCTTTAAGTATGTCAGACTTCTGCTCTTTTTCTTCAAAGAGGCTTTATTAGGAGATTGTCGGTGCTTGACGGCTATGGCAGGCTTTGCCTGTGTAATATGTCCTTTAACCACACATCAAGATGCTATCGGACGCTGTCAGAGTGACTCAACAGAGGAAACTCTTGGTTGCTTCTGCACAGAGATGCATGACTGCAAGGCTCATATGAGGACAGGCTAAACTTTCATTAGGACCTGCCTGCCAAATGAGTCATTTCTTACCAGGTGACACACGCTACCCCTCCCCCTTGAGCACTCCCGCCTTTTTCTTTCCTCTGTTTTGATTTTATGTAGCCCACTGCCCTCTATTCACCTCCTCAGCAGGGTTCCCCCGTGCTAAGCACCATTGACACAGATACGGACTAAAGGCACGCAACCATTCAGTGCACCAGACAAAAGCCTGACACACATACAAACTAGCGGATCAACGTTTGAGGCCGGTCCGATTGGTGGGGGTGGCCGTCTGTCAGGTCCAGCTGTACCACAGCTAAATCAAATCATCTAATGCGTTAAAAAGTTGCGGTAACCTAACCACCTCCAGATGATGGTCGTGAACTTTATTTCGATAACTGTGTCAGTTGAACTATAAGTTCAGTGAAGCCAACCGGTTTTCGTATTGTGCAGAAATATCAGACGAATTCAGTCTGCACTACTCTACTCTCTATCTTTTCAACCACTAAAAGAGGCTGACAAGGCCAAGTGATTTACTGGGGTTTCATTTTAAGATCATAACAATTAAAAATGCTTCACTTCACATGGTGCAATTACATTTCAAGGCTTTTTTTCTCCAATGTTGGGGAAGAAAAAAAAAAGACCAAAACTATTCACTTACTTCTCTTGGCTGCCTCTCCGACTGTCTTGGCTCCCTACAAATGTCGACCACCTGACACGTGGGGGAAAGCACAACTGCACACCATCCAGTGGACACTGTCATGCTGAGATCACATCTACAGCAGACTCAGCTCTGAGTGGACACACACACACACATGTGTGACTTTGCATCCTGATTCCAAACAGTATTCTTCTGAATTTCACCTGCTCTTATAAAGTCTGTTTCACATAATCCAAACTGTCAAAACATCAAAATATAAGGAACTCCCCACTATCCAATTATCCATCTATCATGCATTCAGTTTTTGCGAAACACAGTGTTCTCTCGGCTGTTTGCTCAGTAAAAGACACAAAATCATTTTGGTAGTACTGTTGATTTGCTATCCTCAAGTAGTGGAAAACAACTGAAGGATTTGGAATGCTCAATCTTGATTGAAGATTTTTAATAGCTCTTGCGGGTGAATCCGAGCGTCAACAGTTTTTTGTCTGTACTGTATGTGCCCTGCGATTGCCTGGTAACTAGTCCCACAATGTCCTCTTCAGTTCTTATGAGAACATGTGTGAGAACATGAATTGCATACAAACGATGCATTGCCATAAAGCTGATTTAAGTTCCAACAGGAGACAATAACAGTGAGGAAAAGCAGCCTCTAGACACCTGGAACCAGCACCTGGATGAGCTGTGCTGTAGTCAGCATGAACGCTAAATCTTAACCATGACACATGCCATATCTCCTGCCTATGGAAAATTCAATATAGTCTGTTCCAAAGTGAAGAACACCCACGCTTTACATGTCGCAGGCCAGTGCACAATTACACGTAAGATATGCAGCAAATGTTAACATTGGTATGTTCTCAGGTGCAATGTAATATCTCTTTTCTTGGCTGTGTGTAGTTAAAGCCATTAACTTTGATCCGGCGACCACTGACAACAGTCACCCAACAAGCCAGCTCATGACTTTGTTTTCATAGTGTGTAAACCTCCCCCTTTCAGATGCGGCGCTGAAACTCTTTACGGTGAAAGGTTTTGCAAATAATCCACGGAAGACATTCAGTGATAAATGAGCTTCATTAAAAATTCTCTGATGGTTAACCGCAGACGTAAAATGAGGCATTCATGTTATTCCAAGTGTATAATATGCGATCTTGAGGTATCACTACAATCTTGGCCTTGCACGGGTGCCCTGTCATGTCGCATTCCTTCGCCTTGGCACCAGCTTCGTTATGCGAAGCTGATGCGAAGTGCTATGTGACTGCTGACAGGTGGCAGAGTCTGGGAAAGGGTCAGATTAGCAGCTACCATAGACACCTTAAGAGAAAAGCCATAGTAGGTGTGCAACAATAACCCTAACCCTTACCGAAACCAGGGTGAGAGCCAGGGAAAAAACACATGGAACAGAATTAACATTTTCAACTACCAGTTTTTGCCCGTTATTTTGTTTTGGCAAGCATTGCGTCAATCAGAGGAATAGGGGTACTTTTGTGTTAACCTGTTTGTCAAACTGGAACCCTCTCAAGAGGACTGACTTCTCATGACTGATGTGTTTTCTATTCTACCCCATGTAGATCATATTAGACATTTCCCCACTCCAGCTGGTGCTGCTAGATAAGGATTAAGTATTTGCTTGGCAAGCCAATGATAATAATCCCACCCACACTGCCTCTTAACTATTTTGTTTAAAAAAAAACTGCTTGCCTGCTGTCTTCAAACGTAGCGTGCTGATGTGTTTCGCTATTAAACTCAATCCAAGTAGATAGAGTGGGATAGACAGAATCCTATGGACGGATTGGTGTGCACAAAAAGACAATATCACACAAGCAAGGGCTGTAAGTAGAAATTTGGGCCCACTGAAAAAAAAATGCAATCCTTTCCAACCACAGGAAAACATCCTCATCACATTTGTGTAAATATGAGCATTCTAAAATGTCTTCAGCATTAAAAAGTAAAGTTATAGATGATGTACTTTTCTAGGTGTGGAGACATACCTGCATCCTAACAAACATGTCCAAGCATTAAAGAGTAAAATGACAAGATTTTGGACAGCCCCCATTAAGAGCCAGTCATGCATCCCAAGAGCGTGACATTGTCAAGGTGGGGGGGATTGATCATAATGCCTACAGCACCTGCAGTTTGTGATAAGGGGAAAAAAGGTGTTCTGACTCACAGCACTACAGAATCTGCAGCCTTCGGGCAAGAAAGAATGTCGTGATTTCTCCACTTATGTATTTAGCCAAAGTCGGTCACGGCATCAACATCTAAGATTTTCCCAAGATTATGGTCCAAAGCTGTGAAAAAGAATGTCAATAAAATATACTGAAACGCAAGACATTCATGGTATGAGGATGACAAATGGTGCTCACAACCCCTTTTTAATTTGTGTTTTGTGTGTCTTTGACAGAGATAAGAAGTTCCTGGCAGCCTTTAACAGCAAAAGTAAGGGCATAGGCGCTTACGACCTACCTTGCGCAATACATTAAAGGGCATATAATTTATTAGCATTAACATTGCAAAATTGATAATGGATTTTGTTTAAATGTTTCTTTTGCACAATCAGCCTCGAGAGGACAGTCTCTCTTTGGTGCTTTTACGAGTGATGAAGAGAGGAGTTAACAGGCTTAACTATCCTACCAAGGGCAAGGAAGAAGACATACAGACTTAGATCACTACTCAGCAGGGGGTAAGCTTTACGCATGGCTGCAACAATGGCTACACATACCAAAAATAAATGGGAATCTTGCAACATACATGTTTTGTTAATCTTTGTTTTCATCAGTTTACTACCTGTAGTGAGGTCAGAATTATGCCGTTTAGGGTCACATTTGGGTTTCTGACAGCTGGAGTGAATCGAGATCGGCTTACTTTCTCACCCCAAAAGAGCAGATCCCAAGTTTGTTTGGAACAATACCAAGACCACCGAGAAGAGTTGATTTGGTTGGCAACTCATGCCCGAGTTTGATTAGTGTGTTGACACCTAACCAAATCAACCATGCCAACAGGAAAAATAAGCAAATTCTTCATTTAAATGCACTAAACGGTGCAAGTGTGAAAGCCCTCAGCTTCATGCATTATTCACTGGGAATTTAAGGAAAATGTGAAAATAATGTTTATGTGAGTGCACGAAGCTGCCCTGCATAATTACAGCATAACAAGTTCAGACAACTAGGGGCGACCACACTGGCACCAGATTCTGACTGGTCCATGTTTTTACATTTAGGTACTTCATTCATCCAGTACTCCCCCTTCCGTTTCACCCCTCCTTCTTATTCTATCTTGACCCTTTGCCAAATTTACCAAAATGTTTCAGGCACACCTGGTAGTGGTTGTAATACCAGTGCTATCCCTCTTGAGTGTTTCTGCAAAAAAACAGGAAGACCTTGATGAAAAGATGCTCTTATTAACCCATAAAAACTATTTGCTGTATTGAAAACGTCATTTCATAGTGAGCATTAAGGAGTCCAAGTCAATGCACAGTCCTACAAGTCATATAGCCTTTTTCGAGACATTGACATGACATTTTTGAATACATAGTTGTTTATGGTCTTCTAGCTCTGCACGTATATCTGTTCTGAAAAGAAATCTGGTTTGGTACACAGACTCAACTCTGTAAATGGAATACAAAATAGCTCTAAGTAAACCACAAAAATTATTCCTGGCCATCAGCAGTAGGGGGTATTAGTGCTTCTTCACTGATTGTATCGCTCACTTGCCAACTTCTATGTCCTCACCAGACCTACACCAGGATAGTAGGGAAATATCAATTGTATTAGCTTGCCAACTTTGCAAAACATTTCCCCTGCTGTAGCTAACCTCATTTTCAAATTCAATGTCTTCTTAAAAAGTGCTGCGGGAAAATGTCCTCCAACCCACCCAAATGAAATCACCTTACGTGTCAAGATTATCATGGACGTGGACAATAAGTCATTTTGTACACACACATTTTGTTTGTTTGTTGAGCTCTACAAAATATACACTCTGTAAGCAAGGTCTTTTTGGTTTTATATCCCCTTGTCAATGAGTGAGTTTAAAATGATTTGAGAGTGAGTTTGAAATGATTAAAACCATCATATTTAAATGTCCTCAAGTTGTTGAAAACTGTGTCAGAATCACTTGATTCTGACCCGACCCAGATAAACGGAACTCTGGAAACACTTGACCAAGGCAGCTGGCTTCCATAAGGGCCTCAAAGCCGCCATTGGACTCTTTGTAGAAGCCACAGGATTTAGCTAACAGACAACACAATCCCTCCATATTCTAAATATTACATGATTGGAACAAGAATGTTAGATAAGCAGCACAGACTACCCCATAACCATTACAGACTTACAAACACAAGCTATGTTTGGAGTGAGAACAACGGCGGCCTTCAGATGAACAGTGAGATTTGCATAATACTAGCACATGATGGGCACAAAAGAGTACATTTTGCTCAATGACTTAAACAAACATTGAATCTTTGTTAATGGGATCCAGAGGTGGATACGGACATGTTTGTTTACATGTCAGGGTAATGGACTTGCTATTTTATTTGGTCTCCATTCGAACGTTTTTGTTATGTTTGATCACAGGATTGGGGGATTTAATTGCCAAATCTATCACAGCTTTTGTACATTTTCCACGATTGACTAGCCAAGAAGTTGTAGACAGCAGGTTTAAAATGAAAGAATAAAAAGCTAAAAAAAACCCGGCTCAATTTTCAGATGACTGGATGGTTTTGAAATATTGTTTTTTGAAATTGAAAATCCAATTCCATGTTTGGCAGAAATTGCCCAATGCGTTTTTTTTCGCTGTTTCCATGTTAGTTTGCGGCATATTGTTGCATAAAATTGTTTTATACTTTTCATACTTTTTTAAAAACAGTTTTATAATCATTAACAATTGTTTTACACTTATGTGAAGATTAATAACATTGAGAGCTGTGCTACATTAAACCATTCATTCAGTTAAGTCAATAGAGAGTTTTATTGTTTTCATGTCTTAATATTAACAATGATTAACTTTTTTGTACACTTATATGGCCGTTAAGAATGTTAAGTTTGACTGATACAAATTTCTCTTTCCATTATTTCCTATGGGAATATTTATTTCAGACACTCACTGAAAAACACGTCATGATGCTTAGTCATATACTGCATATATATATTTAAATCTGTTTTTATAGGTGTCATAAAAACAAGCCTTTTCAAACATCAAAATGAAAGAGGCCCTAAATGTGGAGGTCTGCGTAATATTACCTGGAAAATAATGACTATGCACAGCTCTGCTCCTGAATTTAATGGTTTCCTCCATGCTTGACCGGATCCACTCCTCCACCTTGTTTCATTAAAATCGACCCGGTTCTCTTAGAACAAACAACACCCTGATAGATATACTACCCCTTTAAAAATAATATGTGAAGAAGTGGAGTGGGTTAGGGAAGGCAAATGGACGACAAATCTATTGGCAATTATTAACTTAGCAATCAAGACACCCAGAAAGCACTGGTGTAGTTTTCCAACTTGAAGAGGAGGTTTCTGCCACTGGATACTTTCCACTTCAGAGAGTGACCTTTGACTCCCGGGTATCAACAGCTCCGAGAACCTGACTGCTTCATCAAGTGCTAATTGTCCCTTTAAAAAAATACCCTATGTTTTGGGCTCTGCAGGGGGCAACTCTCTGCCTGCAAAGCCAGTTCACTCTCTTGTCATTTGAATTCAGTTTTGTGGAGATGCTGTATTGTGTGTGACATTGTAGATAGAGCCTCCGATCCCGTGAGGGAAATGAAATAGCATTGCTGAAACAACACTATTTAATGGTGGCCATAGTCTTTTGTAAAATACTATACTTCCTGGCTGCAATGGGTACACATATAAGGTGGCGTTCCTTTAACAACCAATATTGTTGTGGCGAAAGGTGATTCTTCTACTTTGGTCACTTTGTTTAGCAGCATCTGATTCTCAACATTGCAAACGTTAGATTTCGACATTGTGATTTATCTTCGAGGTGAGATGGCCAAGGAATTTCCCCTGAGACATCACACCAAATGTTGAATCCAGAGAATGTCGGGGTTGTACTTTTGCAGATTTATATCGTGATTTGGTGCTTCACACTAGGCTGATAATAGAATATAGGTATAGTTAGCTGGACGGACACATTCAGTAATAAATCCTATCAGATGACTGGGCTCACTGATTTATTTTTGCTTTATTTAGAAAACTCATGGATTTATAATCCGGCCTGAATTTGGAAGCGGGCGAATACTCCTAACACTGCTGGTTTTACATTTAAAATACATTTGGGCTTTTGCGTGTAGTTTCCGTATGGTGTCAAAACAATCAGTTGGAGGAAGCATGATGCATTATACTGAGATTCTTGACCCAACCTGCTTACTCCTCCCATACAGTATTGCTTCGGTTAACCACTGACCTCAATCATGTTTTCTTTTTTATCCTCTCAGCTAATGTTAGCAGTCTCAAAGCATCCCTTTATAAATGAACTTCCCCGAAACATTTGCACAAATATAAAGAAAACCTTCTCCCATGCCGTTGATGTCAAATGTGAATGATTGCCGCAGAACGAACGCTTTGTGTAAGCTTTGCGGGAGAGCAACTTTGTACTTAGAGCATGTCGTTTTGTTGTTCAATAGGAAGGGTGGAGAGACTTAAAGTCTGCATGTGTGTGACAGCCGCAGATCCGGCTCACAGGGCCACTGTCATCCGCTCTGTCAAGTGATACATTTTTGAAGGACCCACTCCAAACATAGAGTACATCGGTCTTTTCTTTGTTTTGCTGAATACATGCTGCAGAAATGGCCTTGTTTTGTTTAGAAAATCCCCAAATATGACTTGAGAAGGTCATAAATTGAAATAAAATTGAAAAAAAGGAAAAATGAGGGGATGGCGGTGCTAGATGGCAAGGGGTGCTCTCTAAAGCTAGAGGCGATCCATATCATTGTGTTTGACAGTGAGGTCACTGAGTCCTTCTGTGTTTATCCAAACTGCCAAGCAGAGAGTTGCCGCAGGTAAAAGTCTGCTCCTTACACCTCAAAGTTACCTCACTTTACTGACATGGCATGACATATGTTTGCTGTTATAGTCATGTGCAAATGTCCTTCTGATGACCTTTTTCACAACAGTGATCTTGATATTGTAATCAAAAGACACAGATAGCAGCAATACACAAAAAATATAAGACCTATTTCCATTGAGCTTTATAGATGGGTATTGTAGGAGCCAAGGATGGGGTTCTAATCTTTCTGAGTGATCATGTCCTCGACATCATTCACTTTTCACTTTTGCTCTCCAAGTTCATGCCATCCATTATTAAACTGGACTACTACCACTTTTTTTCTTCACAACCACCCAATGAAGCCCCAATGTCACTTCATGTTAGGCCATGAAGAAAAAGATATTTTGCTGCCCTCACTCGAGGGGATAGAAACGAGTTAAAATAAACCCAGATCATTTGTCTGGCTAATCACGTTGATGTAAATGACCACTGTGGCTAAACATTGAAATTAGATGATGCACGACATCAGTCATCACTAAAGAATAACAGTACTGGTATGTATTTGTTAAGATTATACAGATTAGAAGTCTCACAGGACTAGTCAACAAGAGCTGGGCAAAATGAAAGCCTTGTGAATCCTTGTTGTGGACAGCAACCAAAATACTGTGTGTGCATCCCAGCAATTTGAGACCGCAAATGCAGAACAAACAAAGAGCAAACAGAGTAGAAAATATACTGGCATCATATCCAATTACAGCTAACAAACACATTCAGACCACAAACAAGCACAATCAACTCACAAAGCAACAAAGTCTGGAGTCGAGTTTGAAGGACTTGTCACGTGACATTAAAGCACTAAAATATCTTTTTTTGAACGATACCTTGTGGATTATGATTTTCATTACATTACTTGGGGTGAAAAATGAAATTGTGTAGGTGCCTTTAACAATTAAGGTTAATTGGTGTCCAGGTGGCACACACTCAAAGCAATTTGTGAAAATGTTTAAACATTGAAAATAAATTGAAAAAAAAATATGTATCCGTTTTTAAATAGAAATATTTTCAAAAGTATTTTACTCATGATCAAATACTATCAAATGTGTGTGTGGGGGGGGTTTCACTTTCTGTAGAAAATGCTGACATGCAAAAAAAAAATAATAATAATCAAAAGCTTAAAGCGGAAGTCAACCTAAACATATTTTTTTCAAGAATATGTTCCATGCAAGACCACTAGTTGAAACACAGCATTCTGATTAATATTGCGTTTGTGGAATATGAGTTAAGCAGTAAAATCCACCCCTTTTCGGCCATCTCAGGAGGGTGCACATTTTGTCACTTCTGTCGACTGAAAATGACACAACTGCTCAGGGCTCAGGTAATGACCAATCAGGGCTCAGCTTCAGAAAACAGGTCAGCCGCCCCAGCACCTTATCATACCGTCTTGTTTTAATTAATAACCTGATACTAAAAATAAAAAAATACAAACACATTTGCCATTGCAGCAATGAGAAGGTAGCCATAAGAAAGTGCTACTGTGAAAAGGTTAGCTGTTATACCATCATAGAAACTGCCACAATATGGCTTACTGCCATGTTGCAAATCGGTGAGTAGGAGAAACATATAGAAAATATGGTGTAATAAATTATTATCACACCTTACTTCACATATTGTACCTGTGCCAGCTTTTATGACTGTGGTGAGCACTGCATTGTAGTGTAACCGACAAGCTATATGAGGTGTTTTGACAGGGCCAGGTGCACCTTTTGATGCATTGTTCCCTTGGAGCATTCAGAGATGGCAAAGCCCCCAGATTCACAGCTACACAAATTCATGGGTGCTTCCACAATCATCGGAGCGAATTCCAACACCTTCACAGTCTCAGCTTCCCACACTCTACTCATACATATGACTCATTACTTATATGTCATACAGCTAAAGTTTTGAGGGACAGAAGCGACAGCACAATATTATTATTTAATTTGATTTGATTTATTATTCTCTGATTCTGTATTAACACAGACAAAGAAATAAACCAAAACAGTGAAATAATTAGCCGACCAGAGTTAATACTTGAACAAAATAAACTTAAATTTGACCTATATATAGAGAGAGACTATTGCATTCTTCTTTTTAAATGCTTTTCAGGGCCTTTGCTGCAGCCTCTTTAAATTTCATGTTAGTTCCTGGTGGATTATCACTTCAGTCTCCTCTTCCGGAGGTAAAATACATGCTCCATTGGGTTAAGGTCCGGTGAATGACTTGGCCAGTCTAAGACCTTTCACGTTCTCTCCCTGATTAAGTCCTTTGTTGTGTTGGAAGTATGTTTTGGCTCATTGTCTTGTTGAATGATGAAGGCTCTCTTGATTAAAAGTTCACACAATTTAAAATAATCTCTGTACATCAAAACATTTTGGATCAGAACCATGAAAAACTAACATCTGACTTAGTCTTGCATTCTGGCACCCCTGTTAGTGTTGTTTTCCTCATAGTAAGACATGTCTGTGTAAGGTAATTTTTAAAATCAGTGGTCCTCTACAGTATACAGACCTCAGGAGACATGAAATGCCAAACTACAAAGAGGCTGGCTTGTAACTTGTGACTGACAACTGAAGTTCTATGTCCCAGACTGACTTATTCTCATCAGAGTCATGGGTGAGTTGAGTATTTATCCAAGATGACTTTGGGCAAGGGTACATTGCAGGACTGGTCGCCAACCAATCACAGATCAACCATCATGGAATGGCGTTATGGCTGCCAAGAACGGTCAAAATCACGCCAATTCCACAACTAAAATCCTAAATTGGCACAAGTAAAATTGTTGATGCTGCCTACCTGAAGACTTTTAGTGGTAACATATTGGATAATCAAACACAAAAATGTCTCCAACCATAAGTGGTTCAGTATAAAAACATCCTCATCATTTGAGTAAATTTGATCTGAATAAGACTAGGGATCATACACGTCTGTTATTCACATTAATATAGAGCACATTTCTAAACGGACATCTGGCGTTTTCTTCCCGCACATGTTCAGAAAGTGAAACCTGTCTATCCCCAGAATACATGTGTGTTAGATCAGAAAATAAATGAACACCACTGCAACCCGACCACCAGCTGACCAGTTTAGAGATAGGGGTTAGGCTAAATATACATTCAAGCACATGTAAAACCAAGAGATAAAAATACAGTACCTAACATTTGAAATGTGAGGCCCATGGCAAAAGTCTCGAAAAAGCAATTTAGCGTGCTAATACCCAGCTCTTCTCTATATAGAAATAAATGACAGTGTTTTCTCATTAGTATTTAGGTCAGTCAAAGAGTATTGCTCTTTATATAGCTGAGATTATCTACAAATGAGAGTGATTATTTTAGTGATGCAGGGAGACCAAGTGACAAATTTAAGAAGTCATGTGATGAGAAAGAATAAGCTTTTAGATTTAACAAGTAGAGAAATGTGCAATAAATTTAGACTTTGGTGTTGGTCTGAACATATTGGTCAAGTCAGAAAACAAATAGGTTGGCATTTTTGTCTGCTGAAACAACAATTGTATGTGAAGAAAATTGTGTATACGGTGTTAAATTGTGTATGGCAAGATGATATCTTCTTTAGGGTTAGGCCTGGAGAATTGGTGTCATAATAAGCCATAGCATGTGAATATGCTATAATAACACACTCAATTTAAGGTGGGCTTTTATCTGGTACCAAATGGGTTGCATGTTGAAGAAGTATGAAATTCTATTCCAATAAGACTGCCTAAAAGCTTTTTGTTTCTGTTAATGGTACATTATACCCGAACCTTATGTTTGCCAAGTCAGGAAGTGACCATGTTCTTTTGTTGAGACAAACATCCGCAGAGATTCAAAACTTCTGCGGGGTGCTAATTTGTCACGCTCTGCACAACATGCTCAATATATCTGAGACTATTCAATCTCCTGCTGGCTCTTTGGGCTAATCATGAAGAGCAATGAAGATGGACAGAATGAAATGGATTCCTGCATTAAGTGGATGAGGCCCTCCTCACTATGGGATATACTTCACATATGGAGCTCTTTCTTCCCACATCCTTCAGAAACCCCCAAGCACGAGTGTGCCTCAAGCAAGGCCTGATCTTGGACTATCTCACCAGACTAATCAAAGAACTCCTCGTGTCCCTTCATCGAGTCTATTCACTCAGAATAACAACTAATGCTTTCTTCAGCTCGCCTCATTCTGCTGCACTACACTCCCTTTGTCATTCAATGCAATAGTGAGCCCGGGATGTGTGAGCTGACACTGGACTCCTTGCTCCCGCTTTCTGTGGACTCGACACTTTCCAAAGATAACACTAGCCAAAGATTTCCACTCACAAGCAGGCTGAAGCACTGCTGAGGCAGCCTTCCTGATGGGGAACAGACCAAAAACAGCTCAAGACATGTCCTACATGCAGACCCCAATCCATAGCAATGTATCAGCTATATGAGATTCTTAATTTATGCGTGTCAAAAGTGGGCACTACCCGGTGCTGCTATGTACTATTTGTAGTACCTGGTCAGCTTAAGGTCTGAACATGTGCCATATGGTTGAGATAAGCAACTGGTCACCTATTTCTCATTATCATGTCATTGTAACATCTGAGGGCGGCACGTGGTCGACTGGTTAGCACGTCCGCCTCATAGTTAAGAGGTCGTGGGTTCGATCGCAGCCCCCCGGCCTCCCTGTGTGGAGTTTGCATGTTCTCCCCGTGCCTGCGAGGGTTTTCTCCGGGTACTCCGGTTTCCTCCCACGTTCCAAAAATTAGACTCTAAATTGCCCCTAAGTGTGATTGTGAGCACGGATGTTTGTTTGTCTCTGTGTGCCCTGCGATTGGCTGGCAACCAATTCAGGGTGTCACCCGCCTACTGCCCGAAGACAGCTGGGATAGGCTCCAGCACGCCGCGACCCTTGTGAGGACAAGCGGTATAGATAATGGATGGATGGATGTAACATCTGATTAGAACAACATACAAGATAACATTTGTGTTTCCCTGTTGCTGTGCCTTAGCTCTGGATTCTGAATGAGGTATTACATGCACTTCACGGTCTCATCTTTGATACAGCAGTCTTGCTGCTCCTTTTTGATAAAACCTAAAATATTCACAGTGGCCAACAGCCACATGTCCACAAGTAAGTAAAGGAGGCCCCCTTTTCTTCCTCAAAAGCAGCCCTAGAGTTGAAACGACGTTTATGTCTCAACAACATACTAGCATCAGTGAAAAGGATGGGGTCCAATACAGAAGCAAGGTCCAAAGCAAATACATGTGCTCATCATATTGCAGGTCCTCCCATAATACCTGTTGCATGCAGACATATGTGTATGATATTTTCTATTAAGCAAAAAGTAAAATGAGAATTCCGGCTGGTGTCTGCAGCAGGAGCGAGCCAGCGTGGCCTGGCCGTGTGCAGTCACGCACCACATGACATCTTAGAGGGGGAACATTCCTCTGTGTATTTCACACTGCTTCAAAAAACCACCTTTCCCAATTTAGAAACAGAGGGCACAAAAAGTGGTTTGGTATAAAAATATTGAATCGGCAAATTAATACAAAATTAAACCATAAAAGACGACATATAAGAGATTTCCCAGACACGTAACGAAACGAGAATCTCTCATTTAAGAACTTTCCACAGGAAGGTAAGACTGAATTCCATTCCAGGTTACTCTTCGAGCTGTTCAAAGAGGGTCAGTTCATGTTTTAAAACACACACCACAGGGCTACTAAAATATTTGCTCTCCCGCAATGCTCTTAAATTCAACATCAAGTGGCAGGGGGCAGACAGGATCTGATGGCTTCAGTATTCAGTTGCAGTTTACAGGAGTTGTGACTGTGTCACTCGTCCATAAATCACTCAATGGTGACAGGAGGTGGTCCTCTTGTCACTTAGTCCACTTTTGCGCTCTAGACTCGGAGATGACAGCTTCCCTCCGTTGTCATCTCTGACTAAGAAGGGATTTAACCAGTCTCCCGGAACAATCACATAGTGGCCTGTGCCAAGCCACTTCATTCATCCATTGAGAGCAAGGCTCACCAACATAGTACCCACGGGTACGACCAGATGAGTAGCCTGCAGGCCTGTTCT
The DNA here is from genome assembly GCF_054856515.1 of Filicampus tigris. Lineage (NCBI taxonomy): Eukaryota > Metazoa > Chordata > Actinopteri > Syngnathiformes > Syngnathidae > Filicampus > Filicampus tigris. The sequence continues at coordinate 14,385,236 of NC_141224.1, forward strand.
AAAAATAGCTCACTAGTGATGTGACAGTGTGATATATTCAGAATGCTGTACAGTATAAGGTATGGCCATTTCAAAAATGCAATGACTTATATAGGGCTTTATAGAAATTAAGTGTTGCATATTGATATCTATGTTTCCTACCTTGTCAAATCATTGTTGATATTCATTGTGAGGTATCATTACCATAATCAGTGTCTTCACATAGATGAATATCATTCATGATTAGTAATACCAATCAAAGGTAAATTGAGCAAGTGTGCTATTTCAAAAGTGTGACTCAAGCTGGTGCTCTTTGCATGAATCAGTATCAAAGAAGTAGCTTTCAGTTTCGCAAAGGTTGGTAATGCCTCATTCAGAGGATAAGCGGCCGAGTACGCAGCCGTCAAAGTCAGATAGCGAGTGCGTACAAATGTGAGAAATTGCTTGACAAAACCTCTATTACCCCCATGTAGGCAACCCATGTGTAGGAGAGGATAGTATAATCCTGGTGAGCTGTGCAAGGGGTCCTCCAGGTTGCTCACATATTTAGATGGGGTTAACCTCAGTTGACCTTGTCTTCCGGATGTCTGAGAGACCCAAGATATAAAACCTGATATGATATATTATATATTACATTATATAAAGATATAAAACCTGAAGTATCGTCGACTCTACAATAAAACGACAACATTCAAGCCAATCCATTTACTATATTGTTTATCCTGTTCAGTGTGGCAAGAAGCGGGAGCCTATCAAGCTGACAGCGAGCCACAGGCAGCTACACTCTAGACGGGATGCCAGTCAATCACAGGGCATAGAGAAAAAAAAAGCATTTCATAAAAACACACCTTAATGTGACTAACTGTTATCAGACAAAACAGAAAAGTGCCAGAAAAGTAAATGTATACTTTCCAAGTCATCACTAAGTGTTGTAATGTTTTAAAGTGCTTAAGCAGACTTCATGACATGCCAACAGTTTCCATCCATAACAATGGCTTCCAATGACGAACAGAAAGCTTAAAGCTATGACTCAGCTTATTTTACTCTCAGCTTGTAAGGACAGGTACAGGCAAAAAATATATATGTTTACATTGGAATGTGTATATTGTCACAATGTGAGTCCCTCTAATTACGTGAATGTAAGGGGTTGACAGGAAAGTGAGGATGTGCAAACATTTTGCAATTATGTTGTTCTTTCTTATGATTACAATCATCAAATCAAACATATACAATGTAGTTTGAGTGTAAACAACTGATGCAGTATCTGCTCCAGTAAAGGAAAAAAGGAGTGTGTCTCAGCATGTCACATTGGCTCGCAAGGATTGGGGAAGGAGGCAGTCGGTGTCATATTCAATAGTTTGTAAGCTAAAGTAGCTGACTGCTGAAAACTATAGACTGTTACTAATAATGAACGACAAGTCAGAAAAAAGTCTTGGCATTATCGAGCCATGTAAGATTTCCAGGTGACGACAAGCAAATTGTACCGTGGATTTATGAACAATTCAAACAAAAAATCCTGCAGCAACACGCTCCACAAATCTTGTCAAACCTTTTACACCAAGACGTACTTTAGACGTACTTTATCACAGAGCTTTCCAAGTACCTCCATACTGACTACAATAAAATACAAGCAAGTACCCGGTAATAGCCCAAATAGTTCATCAAGAACAAGGTAATGTGTTTATTCTTAAAAAAGTATTTCTTATAAACAATATAAACTAAAATGTATTATTTTGTTAACCCTGTGACGCCAATTCGCATCAAACTAATTTCAGTTTTCTTTCATTTGGTATTTTGCTAGACTTTGCATAGGTAGAATTGGGCGTGAAGGGGTGCGCCGTTGTGGGATGTCTTTTCCCAAGCAATCCTAGCGGCATCCCTCATTTGCATCAGGGCAGTCGGAGGTACGCTGTGCTTGACATTGCAGAAACCGAAAGAGACTCGCTGGGGTCCATGGATGACACTGGAGAATAAAAAACTACAAGATCGGACCTAGACCCAGCATGAATATGACGATGTGCCCGTTTTTACGCAGAGCGCAAGCTACTTTCTGTGACTAAATTGTCAGATGAGTTGGGGATGATTGTGCCGATCGCTTTTATATGTTCACAGATTGAAGTGGACATTAGTATAGCTGTGTATATAAATTTTGGTGACTAAGGTCACCATCTTCAGATACCTTGCGACAACGGAATGTGACAAAGCAAGCCAGGAAACAATATTACAATGACTGCTTTTAATGATACAGTAATCCTTTAATGACATAGTCAGGCTGTGACGTACTACAAGCAGTCCCCGCCCACATATAATGGGCGGCATTAAAATTAATTAAAATTAATATCTCAGCCCCTGTAGCAGACAGAAACGTAATTCCAAAAGAATTTGGAATTAATATTATTATTATTATTATTTTTTTTTTTACTATTGTAATTGATGTATGTCTTTTATGATGTTGTGTTTGTGTTGTCCTACAATGCTGCTTGTTACGCCTTTTAAACTGCCCTTTGGGGACAAATAAAGTGTTTTGATTGATTGATTGATACCCTTGAAAACCTGAAATTTTCCCAGAAATTCAACACCTACAATATAATTCATATCTCAGCCCCTGTAGCAGAATTTGAGAGCTTAGATGTGGCTTTCATACAGACCCTAGTTTATCAAGCTGTACTGTTTCAATCGAAGAGGTAAAAATAAAGTAGTGCAAGAGAAACACTATTTTTAATTTAAAAAAATCGAGTGGTAACTACAATCCTCTATTCTCTTACAAAGACGTCGATATTGTCATTGTCTACAAACATACATCTTAACCATATATCACGTTCGACTGGTTCTACTGGTTCACAGTCCACAATCGCGTCATCTATATCACTGCCATTACTCATTTAAGAGCTCCCGCGACCGCGGGGTCTGCCATTATCACTCGAAAGAATTCTGGAACATCCTCTGCGGGTTTACGACACCGTCACCGCGTCACGTGTATATTCTGATGCATTTCAATGGTTAAGAGACTGAGAATTAAATAATAAATAGAAAATGACGTATATGCTCTCCCGGTTTTAAGGATAGAAAGACACAACAGCGCTCCCGGCTCTAGTGGTAGAAACGGGGTATGCGCTCAAGTCCTTAATGGGTTAATCAGTCAAGAGTGTGCGTGTTGCATGCGGCCCGCGGCCCGCCAGTTGCCCATCCCTGAGCTAAAGGTGTAATTAAGACCACACAACACAGATATTTTTTCCATGCAGGGCTCTCTTCCAGCACAGCTGCTCTTGCCTCTCTCAGTCAACTGCATTGAGCGACATAAGTGGAAAGTTGGCGCAAGTGTGGTACTGATACAACGTTCAAGATGACACAACAGAAAGCACCAAATGTTCACTTGTTGCATTCTTTGCAAAATAAGTCACATCCAAACATAATATGATGTGCATAATCAAACAGAGAAGCACAACAATGTGGTTACCTGTGTCAATGAACCCTGAAAGCAAAAGTACCAAAATGTGCAACTGGCAAACGTTAAAAAAATAAATAAAAAGTATGCCTCCAAATTCTCTATTTTCTGCTTAGTCAGTGTGCTATAAAGTTTATGATTCAATAATATCATTCCTTCCATTAACTATTTAGCAAGCACCTTTGAACAATACATACACAGAGTGCAAAGTCTAGCATAAAATTACGTGATCCGAATGTTCTCTATCCATTTGCTATTTCACTGGAGTCTATCCCAGCAGGTTTTAGGCGAAAGGTGAAGTACAACCTGGAGTGGACGTCAGTCGATCGCAGGTCAAATATAGACACAAAATCATTCACACTCACTCACTCGCTTCATGAATATAATGATGTGATTATATGAAGTTAGGACAGAGAATCCCACCATATGGAGATGTAGTATTTTTTTCCTTGACCACACACATATCTGCCAAGTTCAACTATTCCTTATAAGTGCTCTTCCACATGTCTTCTTCAGCGGCATGCATAGCCTACATTTTTGTAACCTGCAGTTGAGACAGAGCCATCCCTGCTTGCCCAGCAATGCTGAGCAGATTAAGTGTGCTATTGGCTGTTGCCCCCACAAAGCATCCCGCCTCCTCTCGTTCCGTCTATCTACAGGTATGGCTCTACAGGGATGCAGCACAGGAATGACCCATTTCGATGCAGTTCTGCATCTTTATTCTTTTGTCATTTTTGACATTGAGATTTTTTCAATGAAAATCTTGTGGATCCTAAAAAAAAAGTTTACAACTTAACGAGCTTGATGGAGGTCATCTCTCTACTGTGTGAAGTTCTAGTTTTCGAGGTCTGAGTGCTACGTATGCATTATAAACTTTAGGGGTTTTCACATTTTACTCTCCTGAAACCTCATTCGCCTCATGCTCTGTATGATGGGAAAAGAATGACAGCACTGGCAAGTAGTTGAGCGAATAACACTGAAAAGGATATTATGTTTCATTATAGGCTCTGCAATATAAATATTATTTATCCAACTCCTGGCTTGCACTTGAAACTTACATCACCTCTAAAAATAACAGCCATAGTTCTGTCTTGGCCTTGGGCATGTTTGCAGTTGATAAACCGAAACGAATACCTGGTATACCAAGTATTGTTGTAGAACTTCTAGAAAGAGGCAATAAAATTACTGTGGTGCCTCAAACCCATACACCCTAAAAGCTATAAAGCAGTCGCAGACAGCAGACTCCAGCATGGGTGGCAGTAATGCACACCAAAAGTTACTTGCCAACTGCTTATAACGACAGAAAAAGAAAACTCGGAGTCTAGTTTTATGGAGTATCCATCATTGCTGAGTATTTCAATGCTATGCCAGCTAAATAAAATGCTACACTGAGTCAGGAGACAGCCACCAACAGCTCCTGGGATGATTAAGCGCGGTGAAGACTGTGCCACTTGTAAGGAAGGCAGTGCATGTTAGCTGCTAGCGTTATACAAAAAGAAAATAGAGGGTGAGCAACTTCACAATTGTCCCACCACAGATCGTCTTTGACCGGATGTTCCACAGTATGGTTGATGTTAACAAACATCTGTTTTAACAAATCAGTGATTTTAACAGAAAACGAAACATAATTACGAAGGCAGCACACAAAATATGTAGATGAAAAATGGGATAAATATTTCACCTCAATGAATCCTTTCTCCCTGGATAGTTAATAAGGGTGAATGGTCGGAAAGAAACAAAGGTAATTTCCAGCTCATGAGTCTTTGGGGGCATTCCTGGGTTTTAAGGCATCCACGTTGGACTTGTGACAAGCCGTGCGAATAAGATGGTCACATCCTTCTAAACTTAAAAATGTGGCAGTTTTTCCAGCTGATGTCAGGCTCAACATTGGCTCAATCTCAGCACGTAAATGTGACAAAAATCCAATAAATCCCCTTTGGAAGCCAAACAGCAATGTAAATGATTCAAAGCTAGCCAGCTGAGGCAACACCACTTGATCCAAAGCGAGAGAAGAAATAACAGCCATGCTTCACATAAGACCGCATGAATGACTGTAGTGTTACGACAAACAGAAAATATGTTTTTGGTCTTATTAGGCTTATTGTCTTGATCGACGCAGAGCGCGAAACTGACGTTTCCTTCCAACGTGGCCAGCATCAAAGCTGGAGGAAAGAAAAGTGAGGTAGGATGTGTAATAGAAATCAGTGTCACACTGGGATTTGGCTGAAGGCCAGTTGCATACTGAACTAGCCATCAGGGTTTTTACTATACTGGTACTCTATACAGCCAGCCATAAATCCTGATGCAAAATTCAAGCATGACGGATAATAAATCTTTTAAAGCTACATTTTTGCTGTGGTCTACCATCATGGATACCATAAATACAGTACTGTACCAGAATTGGTCAGATAAAGAGTAAAGCTACTGACACAATTAGAAAAGAGTTTTTCTCTTTAAGCAATGCTTTCATGCATCTGCATCACAGCCCAAAAAGGCTGTGATATAAAGTTATATCCATACGCTATTGTGACAGCTTTGTAAAAGCTCGGCATGATTTGCCACCACATTGGAAGCTTGTTTGCATAGTCAATTGAATGTTTAGAAATCGTTATTTTCCAGTGCTACTACATATTATCCTCACATGAAGGATGTTGCGAGTGGGTGGACACTGGTTGCTTGCAGAAGCACTCAAGCCTTCGCTCAATAACACCACAAACCCTGACATTAAAATACAATAAACTATATTCTGCAGAATTAAAATACACGTTGGTTGAAGCAAAACAAACCACTCTGATGTTCTTGCCAGTGAGCGGACAGTTGTTTAAAGCCTGTGGCCGCTGAGGTTACACACCTGTCCAATTCAACATGGAATGAGACAGTCCCACTGCTGCGCCTTTTCCCAGCATGCTCTGCTTCGCTTGGTCGCCGCTCTGTGCCATCCCACCCGTGTGTCATGATCGCGGGTTACTTTAAGCAGCTGTAGTCAGCTTTATAGTCAGTTGCACATGTGATTGGCAGCCATGGTTTAGAGTAGGTTATTCTGAGGCAATTCAAAACATATTGTACAATGTTTGAACAGAGTGGAGTGGAGATGTTTTGCTGCTGGAGAGTGGGTGGGGCTACAGCCGGTAGAATGAAGTTGGCAGACATGGTGATTTGCTCTCTGTGGTTGATTGATGAATGAATGATATTGCTGATAGTTAGGGTTGTGCATGAATTGGTGGTTTGGCTGTTAAAAACTAACGATAAGAGTTTTGGGATTCAAGTCCAAACAGGCCTACGTATCACTTTCTGCTCATAAAGGAATTTAAAACTGGAATTGGAAAAATACAGAAGGTGGACTTTCACAAAATAGCGAGGATTACGCATAGAAGATGAATCACTTATTTACTAATATTATCACCATATACCTGTATATCTTCTTTCTTTAATTCATTACAAAATTGTCAACTATCAACTGTCTTGTTGCTACGACAATTTACATGGCTAACACATCTATCGCCATTCTGTCTACATGCCTTACGATGGAAACAAAAACCAGATCAAGATTCAGGGCCGACCGATTAAAACGATACTGTGGTGAAGTGAACCCAAATGCTCGGTGCAAATGTATCTTAAGTTGTCCGAAATGTTGACAACCTTCTCACTGGGTGAGTCTGCTTGTTCACCCCCTCCTGTCCACAGTGAAGGAACTAAAACCCCTCTTTGGAGGGAAATGTAGACAGCTCTCTTCTCTTTGGATGGGTGAGGAACAGTGCTGAGGGGCCTTTCAACTGGAACCAGATGGCTTCTTAAAACCCGCATGCCTTTGTACAAAGTATGAGTGTGTGAGAACATGAGCATGTGATTGTCCTTAGACAAATCACTGTTGTAGTTGTCCTGGCCTTGTACTGTATGCGAAACTGCATTTAAAAAAAAAAAAAGCCCAAAATGTAGACCTATTTTTCCACAAAGATAAAATGTTTTTGTTCCAAGGGCACTGGGACAACAGGGAAAACAATCTTCTGCACTGCAGTTTAAAGAAGAAGCACACACCAAGGCTGTGCTGTTATCGCACAGCACGGGGCTGTTGGGCTGTTGGGCTAATGGCCAAATGGACAGAATACAAAAACAGTGGAGGGAAAAAGTGTGAGGTGAGTGATACGAGCGATCCCTCCACTGATTTGAGGATCAAGACTTGGTTCACTCTCCCGTCGCTCTGAGACGTTGGCTGCCTCACATTTCCCCTCTCTGGCACTAAGCTGTTTGGGTTGGCTTCCCAGGGTGACTGTAATCCCATTTTGGGTCTCTTGGAGTGAAGTCGAAGAGATAGACCATTTCATCTTCCACTGAGTCCCCGAGGTGCCATGTGATATGCGTGTTTTGAACTATTGTGTGCCTGCTGGCTTGCGTGCTCTGGTCGCAGAAACAAGGAGAGAAATTTGATGAGACTACCTGATAAAAATGGCAAAAACAACAAAAGAAGTTACGCAATATCAACCTCACCTTTAAACTCGCTGAAAATATGTACATGAACAGCACAGCAGAGATGTCATAAATTCTTGTCGTATTAAATAACCAATTATGTTGTAGTAAATCAAATAAATAAATGTTACCGTGAAATCAGTTACAATTAGCGGTCTTGGTCCCAATCAAAACAAGTTCCAATTTTTCAAAATGAACTTGTTTTTTATGGGCATCTTCACAGCTGGTGCTGTCTTTTTAGGTGCCCACAAGATCAACAAACTTAGCACCGGTCTGGCACCGCGTGTGGAAAACACTGGTTCTTCGCCTCTAGAGTCAATTGCCTGACATTATCCTAAACCGGACTTTAAAACAAATCGTAACCTTAAAAACAAATCTTCACCCTCAAAGCCCTTTGAAGCGGCGCTGTTGACGTCATATAAAATGACTCCAAATTTCCTCACCAGAGTGGTTCAGAACTTAAATTGGTTACATATAATCATGCACATAAACAAACCATTAAAAGGCATGAAAACGGCCACATTTCACAGTATGCAAAGATTCTGTCAGATGCAAGTAACTGTCTAAATGGCTTGCAGGAAAATAATAAAAGAAAATGCACGACTCATTGAAGTCCATTTTTAGCGTCATTGTTAGCTGGAGTTTCCAGTTGTCAACATGAAGATCAAAACTAACAAACTGACAAAATTATAGTCTGGAGAGCAACCCGAATCATCAGCAGCCACAATGAATCATGTCTTGAGCTGGGATTATAAGAGGTTGTAAAAGACAAGTCAGATAATCCACTACGAATGTGTCGCCTCTGATTACGGATGTCGCTCTTCGGTCGGGATCAGCATGTTGGCAGAGAAAGCTGCACTTAAAGAGAGAATGTTAACACATTCAGCTTTGATATGCATTGCTTTTTTTACACGCCAGTTAAACCATCATTGAGACTGGAGGTGGGCAAACATTTGTGCTCAAGGGCCACGTTAGATTTTTTAAAGTGGACAGATGGGCCGGATGTAAAGTTAGTTGCTGCGAAGTGGGCACCCGGAGACCACCTTCCAGCCCCGATCGTGCAGATGGCAACAAATGCAACAAATACGATAAGACTTTTGCTCGGTGGGCTATCTTGAAGAACAGAGAGGGTCGTATGTGGCTCCTGTACTGTACTTGCCCAACACTTATTTAGCACAATGATTAATATCTGTATAATGAACACATCGGTCTGTATGACCACAATTCATTCTAATTTCATTTTAATGTCTTTTTGGAACATTTTTCATTCTTCATTTCTGATGCATATTTAAGAACTATTCCTGTAGGCGCGGGTTCATATTAGGAGGATATTGATCCAGCTTGTATGATGTGAATCTTCAATCTGTATTATCTATGTGCTGGGTTCTCACTATGGAAGCCTACTAGTCGCCATGGCAACTTAGAGTTTAATGTGATTCATTTGGGATTTGTTTTCACAAAATAACTGCTGCATTAAAAAACGCATGCTAAGGAAATTGCAGACGGAGACAGACTTTTTCAAAACAAAGAGACCATTTCACCATACAATAACAAATTATTGCAGCCATAGTGGATCTATAAAAGGAAGTTTAATACATCATTATCTCTTCAGGTGATCACTTTCCTCCTTGCACCGGCTTTGTTGTAAAAATGTCCGCCAGGTCCCTGCAGAGCCCTAGTTGTTGGAGACTACTCTACGTGGGTGATAATGGTAGTGAGTAGTGACTACATAAGGCTGGATTAGGTCTTCCTGTGGTTTATGATACATTCAAACAGCCACCTCATTGCGAAGTCAAATTATAGAAATCTAGAGTGGATGTTTAAAAAAAAAAGGCATTACTGGAATGCAAGTGAGATTGTTTCAATAGTGCCTGTGAGAGCATTTCATTAGTAATGTGAGAGTGCTTCAATAGTGTGTGAGAGTGTTTCAGTTGTGATGGTGCGAGTGTGAGAGCATTTCAGGTGTGTGTGTGAAAGTGTTTCAGGAGTGGTAGTGAGAGTGTTTCAGGAGTTCGTGAGTTTCAGAAAAGTGTTTTAGTAGTGAGCGCGAGAATGTTTCATTTGGTTATGAGAGTGTTTCAGTAGGGCATGAGAGAGCATTTCAGTTGTGAAAGTGAGAGAGTATTTCAGAAGTGTGTGAGCGCATTGCAGTTGTCTGTGTTTGACAGCATTTCAGTAGCGAATAGATAGATAGATAGATAGATAGATAGATAGATAGATAGATAGATAGATAGATAGATAGATAGATAGATAGATAGATAGATAGATAGATAGATAGATGGATAGATGGATAGATAGATAGATAGATAGATGGATAGAATGATAGATAGATAGATATTTCTAAACACATATATACATATACATTGCCTTCAGCAAACCAACAGCTTTTGTCTTACAAAAACTCAAAGAACTGAAGAATGATCTCCTGTGTTGAGGCGGAAAATCACCTTGTAATTCTGCACTCACGGGGCTTCAGGGTAAACCCTCTAGTCAGATAAAATCAGGCTCAAATGTCTGGACAAGTTACAGTAACAGTGACCACCTTGGCTGGAAGAAATAAATCAGCTAGCCTCACGAGTAGTCTCAGGGCAGGACTGGGGAAGGGCAACAGGTGGTTGTCAACTTAAAGAGAAAGACGGTCATCATCCACTTAGGGAAGAACGGCAAGTCTGTCTGCCTCTCTGCAGGCTGCGCTAAGCTCAGCCGAGCAACAGCAGGAGGACAGAATAAGGCTCTGTGGAACAATTTCACAATTAAAAAACACCTATGGTATCCAAGTCAACAAGTTATCATGACAATTTAGTCGGTATATGAAAGCTTAAGTGTTAAATCAGATTTGTACTGGCTGTACTATCTTAGCGTAGCATGTATGTCAGTCACTATTGCAAGGTATACAACAAAAGAGGCACAATGTACAAACATGGCTTGCATACAAAGGTTTGTGTGCTTGAGAATTTCATAGGACTCTTAAAACTGCTGGGTTAAAAGCAAGCCAAATTGGATGAAACCGTTAACCCAGCGCTGGGTCCAAAAGCGAGATACAGTGCCGGGTTATTTATACCCCGCGCATTGGGTTGAGGATTTGACCCAGCACATTGACCCAACAAAGGCTAGTTACCCATACTGAGAAGTTATAGCTACCAAGAAATTGGTTACCAGGTTATTACATAGCTGTGGTTAAAAACAATACTGATTTTGAGACCAACTTTCTCTAAGAAGAAGAAAAGGCAACTTTTACCTGTCAAGGGTCACCACAATAAGTTTTTACGGTAATTTTTATACAGGCTAAAAAGCATCGGTGGCTGGGAATTGGCATATAGTGTAAAAGTTCTTCCCTACAGACCCACCTGGATGTTACCATCAATTGGGATTTGAATCCCAATGCCCATGTCCAAGGTTAGCGCCTTAGTGGTACTACCTACTGAGCCACTCAGCCACCAAAAAAGTTTTGTAAGGATGTTACATTGAATTTAATTCAATACACCTGTCCAAAATGATGACCGGCTTCAGCCCAAATTTAATCTTTAACCCAGTCTGCTAGGACAAAATAACAATGAACCCAACTTCTGGTGAAAGTAACCCAATCTGCTGAAAATCAACAGCTACCCAAAGAGTGCACGGAAAACAACCCAGCATTTTTTCATGTGAAGGATCCATTTGAGTTTCCTCTCTATTAGAGGTCATGTCCAAGTAAGGCAAACAAATCACCAGAATACTTTGACACAGTAACAACTAGTTCCCAGACCACAGTGGCTCTGTTTACTTTAATCCATGCAGCCATCCAGTTTCTGTACTGTTTGTCCTCATTAGAATCGCATGTGAGCTGGAGCCTATCTGACTCAGACTGGCCACCAGTAAGTCGGGGGGCACTTACAACCATTCATACAACATACACGTTTTTGGAATATGGAATGAGAAACTTCCCGTCCTATGCTAACTAATAGGTCACCTTGCTGCACTACTTCAGACAACTTCCCTAGGTATAAAAAAAATCAAAAAATGCACATCAAAATTCAGCATATGTGTGTTCTTCCAAGTTTTCTGTTGTAAATGAGTAAATAAGTGAAATAATCTGTGAAACAGAAGCATGTGCCAAACTGTGACTAACTTTATATCATTAAAAGCTTAAGCAGCTGCTGATATGTTCATTGCGTGTGTGCATGTGTGTAGGTATATCACAAGCTGGCAAGTCTGCATGTGTTTTCACTCAGTTGTTTGAGCAAGGTCCCTCCCATTATTCAGACACCCGGAGACCCAATAAAACAAAGTGACAGAACACAGTAAGTTTAAAAAGAAAATGTTTTCAATCTGTGCCCTGCGCCAGAGTGCAGTTTTGCAGAGTGTCGCTGAAATGCTGCTAATTTGCACTCAAATTAAGATGCAAGCTGTTTCCCAAAGGCTGCCACTGTGCATTGTATGCAACAGCAATAAAACAAGCTGCTGGTAATGGAGGCGGTAATGGAAGCTCATACCACACAAGTGATGCAGCACAAATTTCACGATTATAGAGTGATAAATGTGCAGTTTAAGTTTGCAGCGTAAGTTTACAGTACTCACCGATGCAAGCGTGGACTCTGACTGACAGCTGCGTTCGAAGTATGAGGTTGTGTTTTCTGCCTCTCCTGAAAAGAATAAAAATACAAATCCGTGTTCATTAAGACAGAAATAGAATGAATAAATCAAAATACATCATCTGTAAAGCTGTACTAATAAGAAAATAGAGCAGCTTCAATGGGAACGGTAAAACCAAAAACAAAGATTGCATTTAAACCTCTTATTTTTTCAGCTGCTCGAAAACAAAAAGAAGCAGGGCAAGCGGTACAACAAGGAAAAGGTCTCCATGGGTGAAAATGAAGGATGGGAGCAGCCCACGGGTCAACTCCGCCCACAGTGTTAATGGAGACATGCAAAGACTCGATCACCATCCTGTCAACAGCTTACAATGTCTGAGTGACAATCAAAGAGAAAGATGCCAGCAGTTCACCACAATACTATTCAGTTCTCCTCTCAAAAGCCTACTCTGGGATTTATGTCTGAGGTTTCCTGTAAGTTGGTGTTTTAGAAGGATATGGCCTGGTGGGTCTACGTATAGGGGGAAAAAAAAATACATCAAACAAAAACAGACAATTCAATATGTTACTGACATCAATACTTCCACCAATCAATGAGATTAATGATTTATGTCATGGCTCCCTTACTTGTAGATGCTTCCTAAAGTTTCAAACATAGAGCAGACGGTTGAAAAATTGTGCGTGTACAATTGAAAAGTTGTGGACTTAAAGCGGAAGTCAACCCAAACATATTTTTTTTCAAGAATATGTTCCCAGCAGGCCCACTAGTTGAAACACAGAATTCTGATTAATTTCTCATTTGTGCAATGTAAATTAAGCAGCAAAATCCACCCGTTTTTGTCCATGTCAGGGGCGGCCATTTTGACACTTGCCGTCGACTGAAAATAACATCACAGTTGCTCAGGGCTTAGGTAACGACCAATCACGGCTCAACTGTTTTCTGATGTTGAGCCATGATCGAAGGCGCATAGAACAGGTTTTAGGAAAGATGTTTTTCAGGTTGACTTTCCCTTTTAAAAAAGATAAAAAACAAGAACATAAATAGAGGGAGATGAGTCATTACGTCAAACTCTACTTAACACACTAATTCATCTGAGAGACACGAACATATTTCAGTGCTGGCTGCTGTTTTGGTTAGCAACAGAGTAAGCCACAGAGTCCAAATAGCTGACCAGTTAACCACTAATGTGTCTTGAGATACTACAGTTCAGTTGCTGACCCTTCATTTCATAATGGGAAGAGGGAGGCTTCTGTTTGAGTTAATTTCTTTATTAACTGAGGCACAGTGGCACAACAGTGATTCTTAACCACTGTGAAATAATCCAATTTAACCTAAACCTGTCTGAAAATTTACTACGAATAATGTAACTTTGTTCATTTCTCTATGTATGCCAGTGATGTATAATGACAGGCAGAACAATGCCATTCAGTAAACGGAGCAAGTCATGTCTTCTTGTGAGTAAGTCTTGTATACTTTTTGTGACATTTTTGTTTGGTGCTCTGCCATGACATTTTCGTTCAATTAAAAAATGTGCTTTTTCCCTATACAACGTTGAGAAGAGAGCACCACTATTTAATGAAATGTTTAAATAGTTTGCTGCATTCATAACTCAAAAACTACTTGACTGTTTTCCAATTTCGTGTAGCACAGGGCAAGTAAGACAACTTTTTGAGTGTGTATTCACACAGTGGATGCAGGATTCTTGATCAATGTGAAAGATGCAAAATATGATGCATTTTAAAATGAAAGCGGTTTTCCCCACTATCACACACATAACGTGTCACCTTCTTTGACAGAAAGTCCTGCACCCATCTGAATAACAAATTGAGGCTTTATCATTTCCATTACAAACAAATCATGCAAACAAGCCCGGAAAACGCAACTACGGTGAACAACACGGCAGATACAGTTACTAACACCACCAAATCAGCTCTGACAAATAGGCTTTTATGCTCCCTGCTCAAAGGCTGTGAGAAACCTCTGACTGGCACCGCACCAAGCAGAAGTCTGTTCGTGACACTCAAACAGCAGTGGGCCTGACAGTAGAAAAAGACTCAGCTCAGAGGGCAAATCACAAGTACTGCCTCGCTCTAAACAAGCATTAATACTGCTCAGCGCATCCAAGCCGACATCTTTCCTGCTCCAGTCAGTGGGAGACTGGACCCAGCGTGCACATGAGCAGATTACGCAGCGGGGGTCGTCCGCACACTGCCGCCATTTAGCAAATATAATAGCAAGCAACAGGCAGACGTGAGACAGGAGCAACATCTGTCAACACGGCTGCCGAGATGATACGGCAAACAGGAACTTCATCCAAAAGGGTAACCAGAACCCTTTAGTGCCAAACGTCTGCTTTCTGTCGGCTTCACTGCAACAGTATCCCTTTACTGCACCTGAGGCTATACAGGCCAGCGTGCTCATTATCAAATTAAACAAACATGCATGGAATAGAAGAGAGGCCCGCCCCTTCCCCAATTAAATATGAAAACTGGGCACTCCAACAAAGAACAGGGCATGCGTGTAGAAGTGAAGCTGCAGAAGTAATCCTTGTGATGAACTTCATGTGGTACCTAATAAACTTGATGTTTGCTTCTTGATCCAACATTCTTCTATGCATGCCCAGGTGATGGCTGATCACGCCAAGTCCAATTAAACATAACAGTCATTTCTGAGAGGTCACCAGTCTGAAAAATGGTTATTGACTCCAACCGACTGGGATTTTTAATACTGCGAAAATGATCGTTAGTTTTATTACGTGACTCATTTGACATAAACGTTAAATATAACATACAGCAAACTGTGGACACATAAGGGGTTCATTAAAGTGAATTTTGCGTGGAAAAGAACCAAGTGGCAGAGACGCTAATTACAATTCTGGTAACATGACATCCCGGGGGCGGCATGGCTAAGTGTTAGAGTGGTCGTCTCCCAACCCAGAGGTTGTGGGTTCGATCCCCGTTTTTTGTGACTGTGTCAAAGTATCCTTGAGCAAGATACCGAACCCCCAGTTGCTCCTGATGCTGCGTCATCAGTAGATAAGGTAAGGTGAGGTACAGTGTGAAGCGCTTTGCGCACCAAAGGTAGTAAAGCGCTATACAAGTGACAGCCCATTTACCATTTATCCCTACGAAATGACCTACCAGGAATCCTGAGTGTGAAGAATCTGGTTGAGGGGCAGTTTGCACAGTGGGGAAGATGCCTCTTAAACCACTGACCAGGCATGTACACTGTATTTGAGAACACACAAAACAATGACTACGCTGCACTGCACTGTTAACAATACCTTTAAACAGCCCTGCACATAAAGCAGCCAAGTGGTATTTTATTTCCTCCCTTGATGTTTAAGTTTCATGAGAGTGCATTCATTCTCCTCCTTCAAATGAAATCTAATGCGCACTTGAGTCCATCTACGATGTCCAAGTGGGTCAAGACAAAATGAAAAACAGTGAAAGCAGAGCAGTCTTAAGAGAGTTGAAAGAACGTGACACGAAACTTGCCGCCTTCACAACAATTGGAGTTTAATATGCTTGACTCATAACAGCTTGTCCAAAATATCCACAACACTCAATCATTCCAATAAGGGCAATCAAAAAAGCTGCCTTAGATATATTTTAGATTGTACATGTACAGTATGTGGTCGAGTCACGACCTGCTACAAACATGTACCTTTCTTGCTTTGACTCCTGCTAGGCAGTGTGAGCACCGTATTATTTTTTTTTAGCTTGGGCACACTTCAAATGAGATTGTTTTAGAAGTATGAGTTCTCCATGCCGTGTTTAAAGGGAAAGACGAATCTGAAAAATGATTATAATATGTTCTATCTGCCTTCACAAGTCTAAACAGGCATCCTGATTAATATTGCGTTTGTGGAGTATGAGTTAAGCAGCAAGATTCACCCCTTTTTAGCCATTTTAGCGAGCGGCCATTTTGTCACTCCTCTCGACTGAAAATGACATCCCAGTTGCTCAGGGCTCAGGTAATGACCTATCCTGTTTTTTCATGATTGGTCATCAGCAGAGCCCTGAGCAACTGTGATGTCATTTTCAGTCGACAGAAAATGACAAAATGGCCGCCACCTGAGATAAAAAGGGGTGGATTTCACAGCTTAACTCATATTCCACAAACGCAATATTCATCAGAATACCATGTTTGAACGATTGGGCCTGCGTAGAACATATTCTTGTGAAGAACATTTTTGGTTTGACTTTCTATATTGCTGCCTAGCATGATTGAACGAAGCATGCTTCAGCGCAGTTTGATCACATAACATAACATAACATAAGACGTGTCAGACTATCATTCTTCGCTTGTCCTCATTAGGGTCACCTGTAGACCTCGACCAGCTGCCTCTGGGTGAGAAGCGGGATACTCCCTGGACTGGTTGCCAGCCAGTCACTGAGCACAACCATAAACACCTATAGACATTTTAACGTTTTCACTTAAGCTAACATGCATGTTTTTGTGGGAGGAAGACAGAGTACCCGGTGAACCACAAGTCCAAAATGTTGTTCATGTGTCATAATGAATGGGATTTTTTCTTCTGCCAGCCACATCATCTAAGAACAACCAAAAATGATTCACAAAGTCAGGAAAAATTTGTAGCAATGAAGTGTCATACCAGGAAATGATGATCATCAAGCGGAGTACATGGAAGTGAGGGTAGTGTGAGTCCTCACAAAGAAACGGCTTAAATTCCTTCAAGAAACATCTTCTGGAGACCTATTAGAACTGGCCTAACACTTTCTCCATCGTTAATCTTCAGAGCAGACTTTTATAGATGACTTCATGATAAGGTAAGTCCCAGCAAAGGTCAGCTGATCCTAAAACAACTGCTACACACACTGTCACTGCTCAGTCCAAGAATGAAGGGCGCTACGAATGGGACTCAATTAGACCATCAGAGCAAGATCCCTAAATGCCACTATGACTACCTAAAGCCGCGCACATGTGTCGGAGCGTATGCCTGGACTAAGCGGCCCATTTATAACTTAAAGAGGCACTGTATCGGTGATGGGACGGAGGATTTACGAGACCCAAGCGTCTATAGCTGAGCTTCATGCAGTGGTGTGGAAGTGATTATGGCTTGTGAGCTCTGTGAGCTCTTGTGATATGGATATCTCCTGACTCTGTCGGGAGGACCATACTTTAATCTGATTGTGAGCACCCAAGGTATGACACAGGCGCCCCTGGAATGTAACCTGTCATTAATATCAATTACAGTTGCATTTAATGGCCAACCGGATAATGGCTAGGCCTTTTTTTTTTTTTTTAAGTCTTCTAGTTACCTCTGCTTTTTACTGGAGCGGTGCTATACCAAAGTCAATGTGTATGACTTGGCACAGACATAAAATGTGATCAACATCTTAACTGCTTTGGAGTCTTTTAGTAGGTTCTTATATACGAGACTTGTAAAAGCAAAAGGCCTCATCAGATGTAATAGTCATCAAATCAACAACAGAACCATGGAGGGTGGGCGGTGTACTCTTGCACATATCATTGCCATAAAAAGCCAGGAGGTCCAATGCCCTATTTTTACAAAATAATTGGCTGGCCACCTTCAGCCCACTCCCCTCAACACCCCCAGCCTCCTCAGACAACACAGTGTGGGTTTAATGACACACATCCATGCCAGCTTGTGCCAGCTGGCACAACGTCCGCCTTGGCATGCTGGATCAGAGAGGAGGGACGACGCGGACCACTTTAACCTCACAGCTCTCACCAGCTTCCCATAAGCTCCAAACCATTTCACTTGACTTGGAATTGGGGAAAGACAGTCGTCTGGAGAGCAGCATGTGAATTCCACGTTAGATAAATAAATCCCACACATGTTTGTGGTCCAGCCGACCAGAAAAGCGCATGCCAACCTTTGGATTGTGATCTTCTATATGAGTGGATACGTCAACACAATCCACAGTGCATAAAACATATGGAGTCAATAAAGAACCTGGCCAAAAAAGTGAATTAAAAAACACAAACACAATTTCCAACCTTTTTCTTCTTCATCCAGGTCTAGAAAGTATGTCAAGACAAAACATATTAGATGCTGGGATTTGTCTGGTGGAGTCACTTCTAATGAGAACACTGAGGTAACTGAATTGTGATGAGGGCAATTACTCATGAAACGTGTCTACACCTCTTAAGTGGTTGCAATGACATCACTGTTGACCTGCGGCCAAGCATTTTATTGGACGTGGACTTGTGGGGGTCCTGGAAAATCTTAACTGTCTTGTTTCTTTACCCTGATAAAGAAGTAGCACGCAAACATACCATGGACTGTATTTCATACAAAGTACTCAGCTTATGATGGTGCCGACATGAGACTTTTCAAGGTTATGATTAAGAATACGTTGTCACGCAACATAAAAACATGTGCTCAGTTAACACCGTACTCATTGTTTTTCATATGATTGTTTTATTATTTCTTTTATATTTACTCTTTGGCCAAACTGTGATTTTCATACAGTTACCGTAATTATGACATTTCAAAGGTGCGGACAGCACAAAATGAACTACTTTCCACAGCTGTGTGAGAATATGTCATTAAGCAGCGCAAGAGTTCACATTCGGTTACTTTTTGTTTTTCATTACATTGTTTTGTATTGATGTCCTTGAAGTGTGTTGCTTAAGAGCATTTACTGTAAGTGTGTTTTTACAACTGTGACGACTTTAAAAGAGCATGTTCCAACTTAGGTATAAACAAATGTCGGTTATGTTGTCGCCGCAGGAGCAGAGCCCATACAGTCAACCCTCCAATTCAAATGCCAATTCAATGTGGAGGTTGAACAACAACTCCTGGAATCACCTTTAAAAGGGAAGTCAACCCCCAAATTTTCTTTACAATAATATGTTTCATGCGTCTCCACTGGTCTAAGCACAGCATTCTGATTAATATTGCGTTCGCGACATATGAGTTAATCTTGGCTGCATTTTAGCCAGCCGACCCCCTTCATTGAACTTAAATTGACTGGCATTTTGAGTTCAAAGAAAGAAAAATTAAGTTTAAATAAAAGACATTCAAAATACTTCATTTTTCATTATTTTTTTATTTTACAAAGAAATTGTAAGCGTAAAATCGGGTTTGAGAGAAAATAATCGGGATTTTCTTATTAGGCAAACTCGAACAGCCCTAGTTTGATGATTACCAAAGATCAACCAACTTTCCTACAGGAAAATTGTTTCTAAAGTCGTACAAATTTCAGGTTGATGAGCAGAGTGGAAACTAATTGTGTTTGGCCTAAGAAGTGCAATTGCACATGCAGTAATGATTTATTGCTGCAACTTCCTATGACACTAAAGGGGATGCGAAGTATAAAAATGGTTGGACGGTTGATGATTTAAGAACAAGGTTTGCTGACAGATCTTGAGGGGGGAAAAAGCATAGATGCAACTTGAAACAGTATTTTTCCACAAGAACAGTGCTGGAAGACTTTGGGAAGGGCAAAGACTTCAACTCTTTCATATACTAGGTTAGCTCCCAAAAGCCAAATTCGGGTAGGCGAGATCAATCAGCTGAGCTGCATGAGAAGGATAATTGTACTACTTTGAACAAACTGTGCAATAATGTGAGGACACTGATGCACTAAAACCACATTAAAGCTCCGCAATGAGAGTGAAAACACACACAGACAAAGGAAATGATCTTACCCTCCTTCCTCTTGAAATCCCTCCAGTTCGTCTTTTTGCTCTGCCAGCGTCGACTCCAAGTCCAGATAGCTTCCATTATGAGACAACTGAAGTGCACAGTCGTCAGGCTGCAATGGAAGGAGAAACATATTCAATATACTCAACATAAAGTATATAATTCAATTTCTTTGAGCTGTTTTCTTGTATTTTCAGCGCTTTAAAATGTTTCTTTTTTTTTTTCTTTAAGACTGCAATGTCTTGAAGAGTAAACCTGCATACGGTCTTATTACAGGAGGTCCTCGGTTTCCGAATGAGTTCACAAATTTGTGCGTGATGCAGTACTAAAACCATAACAAACAGTAAATATTTGTGTGAAAAAGATATAGCTTATTAAAGTCAGAAAATAAGCGTAGCTTTTTGCGTGGCTCTTCTGATTCTTACTGCGTAATACATTGCACACAGTTTGCAACCTGAAAACCACGTCGGGACTGTCAGCAACCGAGAACTCCGTGTAAATGTGCAATTCTTTTTATTTTAAATATCTCTTGTGGAGCAGTCACAAATGTGCACATAGTAATCTTTCATCTAATTTGATGAAGCGACAGGATTTTTTTTTTTTTTTTTAATCACCACAACCTCCAATTGCTCCAATTGCAAAGCACATTCAAGTGGAGTGTCTGCTGTCTCTATTGAGGCTGCTGATGACATTTTCAAATGTTTTGCATCTGGCTCTTCATCCACCAATAGACCCTCCTCCTCCTGTTTTGCTCTCTCTCTGCTGAATTATGTCATTGACCTTTTCCTGTCACCAGTGCAGCGTCTGCCCGGTAGGTGCGCTGATCATGTGCGCACAGTGTAAACTACTTGATGTGTCTAGGCTCCCACGGATGTCAGGAGGGACTTCTTATCAGCTCCTGTCAGCACTTAACAATGACAAATTTGGGAGCAGCTTGGCAGTGTGGTGTCTCTTATCGCTCGGGTTTCTCTGCTTGATAAACTGTCACACAAAAGGGGTTTGGAGAGGAGGTGTGATTTGTCAGGTCTTTGGGGGTTTTCATCAGTTGATTATAGCGTGCAAGACTCACGGCGCACAAATGTCGATGTTTCCTCATTTTTTTTTTTTTGCCAGGGCAAGGCTCGCTGCACGTGTTGGCCAATTTGGGAGAACAGTCTCCTCCAAGCTGGCCGTGCCCGCCAAGCAGCTGACGGACTGGCAAATTTTTGGAAATTGCCCACCTCTGATTAGTATTTTTATCAACATTATTATAGGGGTCTCCAAGTTCCCACTTCACGGCGCAGATGTGCGCTCCGCCAAGTCGAGACTGTCATGGCGCAACTAGCATGTCGCATTTACAGGTAATGAGAGGAGCCACTTTCCCTGATTGAAGTCAGTGACTACTCCCACAGCGTTGCAGACCTCCCTCTCTCTTAGACGCCTGTGCCTAAATTACCACTACCGGGTCTAATCCAACCTCACAGCCCAAAAGTGATACAAGTTTCTGGAGAATTCAAATCACACACAACTTCAAACCATCATCCTGTGTGATATCCCGCAAGCAAATCGCAATCGACTTTGCCTATTGGATGCCCAAAAGTGTGTTTTGCTCTGTGCTTGACTTGTTTGTGTTTTTCGTTATGCCACCACAAAAGCGTACCAGTAAGGGCAACTGCAGTATGATGATAACCACGCAACCACAAATTGTGACAAAGCGGTTGGATGTCGAGTACAATATGAGCAATAAGGCTCATTAAATATTAATTATACACACACATTCATTTGTCAGGCCCTCCTGATTGCAGTTTGCACGTACTCTCTGTGGTTGCTTGGGTTTTCGCGGCATAATTAGATTAAACGTGCTATTTAAATTTGAGCAGTTATTTGCAGGGCAGGTCTGAAGCAGTTATCAGTTTCCTCAAGAAAATGATTAACTAAGATGAGTGGGAAGGCTATGGAATGGAAATACATTTTAATGATGGTTATTATGTGTTGCCGACATTCTAAGGAGTGAATAGGGAAGGATAAATACACTTATTAAGGACATTTCACAGGACCCTATGAAGACAGAGTAGAGAAATGCACAGTGCTTTAATCCTATTACTTCTGCGGTGTTGACAATCGTATTTGGATGACTGTTCCTATCCCAAAGTTAAGTGGGCAATCGAAAGAGGCAGACAGAAAGAAGGCTAGCGAGGCCAGCTATGCCGAGCAAAGACAGATGAGGCCTAAGAGCGCTTCTCCAGACTGCAAATTACAGACTAGCACATCCAGACATACACACCAAAGTTAGGCTGACCATTTATTTATGCCGAGAGACTTGCCTCTAACGCGAATGTGAGTGACATTCACATGAAACGTGTCAAGACACTATATGGGAGACAGACAACAAAACGCTGGAAATATGTTTGATGTACTGCTAACCGCTACCATTCTGCAGGGATGGGAACCGAGCCCTGACACAAAAAATTCTGTACATTTTGCCCAGCTGAAGCTCTCAACTCATTTCAACGTGTTGCTCTGGCACCAAGTGATGCCAAAGCACATCTGTTTTTGCCACGGCCAGAGCACGAAAACATTCTATGAAATGTTTTCAACAAATACCCCAGGCCCTATTTTCATGCGCTAGTCTAGGAAAAGCACAGTCTAACTGGATGGATGGAGTTTTCTTTCTTTGGGCAGTTTGCTAGAATTTGCACAGGTAGAACTGGATGAAACGGGGCGTTGGCGCCTTTGTGCGCCATTGTGGGATGGAGATTTTCCATGTCATTTTCCGGCCAATCCTAGCGGCATCCCTCATTTGCATCAAAATCAGGGCGGTCCAAGAGCAGTATGCCCGAATACGCTGTGATTGACATTACAGAAACAGAAATAAACTCGCAGGGGTCAGTGCATGACATTGGCAGGAAAACTGCAAGATCTCCGCTTGTGGATGATGTATTTGGCCACACGTGTGACGTGAGCAATTAGACCGCCTTGCACCCCCGATCAAGACCATATTTGCAATGCCCGGTGCCAGTGTTACATGTTTCCACCAGACATTTGTTGCTGCAAACAGCTAGAAGCACGTTGCACTCTTCCGGCAACAGAAATATCCACCCATGTACTGTTTTATACCCAGGGTTTGGGGCTGCTTTTGGAAACAAAATTGTCAAAAACAAGGTTTTATGTCGTCACTGCAAAGCGGAGCTGGGATCGCTTAGCAACGGGAACACGGGGACGTAAACGCGTGATTATGAGCTGGTGGCTAGGCTGCCCAGCACTGGTAATTCCCCAGCTAATCGATGGAACAATCGATAGGATAATCGATTTCAAAAAGATTCGTTTGTGACAGACCTAATATATTGTTTTATCATATACATATATAGTTATACTTGATTTAATCATCTAAAATGAAGTAAAATACAAAGCAAAAGCGGGTCCTCACACTCTAAAAACAGTTGGGTTAAAAATAACACAATTTTGGGTCAAAAATGGACCGATCCACAAATTGAGTCAAATTGACCCACCTTCTTGCATTGTTTTGGACAAAATTTTGGAGTTGTTTTGTACAAAACCACCCATTTTTGGGGTTGTTTTCTGCAAAACAATCCAGAAATTTGGGTCAAATCGACCTAAGTAGTGGATCGGTCCTTTTTTGACCCAAAATTGTGTTGTTTTTAACCCAACTGTTGTTAGAGTGCATGAAAACTTGAGCTGAAAACAGTTCAACAGTAACGACAAAATAACAATCGAAATAACAGTAAATTTAAGTTATGGCAAGGAATTATTGTTTTATTTTGCTCAAGACATCCTCTCAAAGGTAAATCTAAATTGACATCACTAATGGTGCATTTTTAAGTGACTAAGATAAGTAGGGCTGTCACTAGTCATATTTTTAGAATTGATTATTCTATCGATTATTCCATTGATTAATTGAAGAATCTTAGGAAATTTTATTTTGCATTAAAGTGTATTACAAAACCATTCACTTCCGAGATTACTGTTTACTAACCAATCATTGTTGTTTGTTTGGAATTGTTTAATGATGAAAAAAAAATCAACGAAACAATAATTGAGCAGTATCACACGAGAAGGATTGATGCACTCACAACTCTTTTTGAAAATGATTCAGTTCCTGGTGAGGTCATTGATTCCCCAGGTAAAAGCAGAAGTTTACAAATGTCTTATTTTGATTAAACACAAACGATAATCAGTCTGGTTTCATGAAGGACTACAGAAATCAGCGCTATCACATTAAGGGCAGTGCAGGTTTCTCTTAGCTGTCCCCCACCCAGGATTTGAACCCATGGTGGCCCTGTGCTGTGACCAAGTCCAGAGAGGGAACCACAAGTTGTGTGCTCTCACACTGAGCCTTAGCCTCTCCCTTCAACCACCATACTGTGGTCCACTGACCAGGCAGGCAGTTAAGGCAGAAAGACTAAAAATAAACACTATGCAATTTACAATTGAAACTGTGCTATCTCCCTCCAATGCGTGGTGTATCTGCATAAGATACACTTTCAAAACACTTCGATAGCTTTCCATGCTTTCCTGTTTGCTTGAAAATGGCGTGTTTAGGACAAATTAGAACAGTAATCAAGACTACAGAAGTATTATTGCGGGATTCCTGTGCTGAGAAATAACAGTCCAAATTGCAGAGACCGGCACAACCGCAAATGTGCATAACAATGTGTAAAAGTATTTGAAGGCCTTTTGACGGGCACTGAGGAGGAACCTGTATTTTACAACATTTCACATAACTTCTCATTATGGGACTCTATAATTTCTAGTGGAAGAAAAATGCAGGAAAACAACGTGTCCAGATTGAAATTGGTGAGAAGTGAGAGTCCATCCTCTACGACTGAGCAATATTTTCCTCTTTCTTGGACACACTCTGCAAACCAGACTCAAGGCCACCAAGTCACTCACTAGAAAGAACTAAAAGAGAGGAAGAGGAAAGCATTTCAATGTTGATCAATTGATTTTTGTACATAATGGTAGATTTGGAACAAGTCCATTGGCTTTGGAACAGATTATGCACTTAGCCACTCATGACAATACATTATTCAAAAAAATAAATAAATAATTTGAAACGGATGAAGCCGTCTAAGTATTATCATCTTGTTTTGTATAATTATTATTATATTATTTCCCTAACATTCTATCCTTGTAACTATGTGATCTGTATAAAAAAAATGTATAGAAAAACCATTTGGTTACTACAGGAGGACCACTTATATAAAACCTGCAGCATCGACTCTTAATTGATTTCCGACATCTCAACAGGGTAACTAACGTCGTCATCCGCCGCAGAACCCAATCAGCCGTGAAACGCAAACATGCACACACATGCGCATACGTGGCCTGTGCAAAGACAGCAGAATGACAGCACAGGGATTGCACATGCGAACCATTTCAACTCCCTGGGCATCGTGTGTTTGAAGCGTGCTATTTATAAACAAGCAGAATTCAAAGACAACATCTTTCTCTCTCTCAGAGGTTTTTGTCACTGGGACCAGCCTGGTCTCTGAGACTCCTCCAAATCTTGAGGATGTCAGCTGGTTGCTGGAACACTCACAGGCCTCAACATTAGGTGCAATTTTTCCAAAGTTGAATGAGACTCACTGCAACGACCATACCAACAATTCTGCTTTTCAAAGGCATCTATACTTTGCTCTACGTTTGCATGTGTTTGCAGTTAAATTCACACTCCTTTGACATTGCCAAAGAAAACCAAGCATTATTGCAGAGCCAGCATTTTATTATACATCACCCTGCAAGTCTATCTAACTATTAAGTGTGCATCATCTCTGAGATGATTGGAAAAAAAGTTGTGTATGAGGTCTTTGTGTTTTTAATTGTTCCCACTTGCAGATAGTAGACGGACAGTGTCTATTCACAATGAGTGAGATGCAGAAGGAGGAGGAGCCTTGTGGTTGACCAATGCGCAATGCATCCCAGGGCTTCCGTTACATATCTTAGAAAATCTTGGATCTAAAGAACTACATAGTCGATGAAATCTGAGATTTGGTTCATGGTCTTTTGTTTCTTTTGTGGCGTAAACTCATTTCTGAAACTGCACCGTACATGCCATAAGGTGTTAAATGCTGGGATTAAGTGTATTAATTTACTGCATTTGGGGACTTAAAGCCTCGCTAGAACACTGCTACTGTTTTATTTTACATTTTTTCTCAGTCGCCTTGGTAAATTTCTCAGCTCACAATTGAAATTTGCGTAACAGTAAGTCTATTTCTCAAAACAGTTCATGAAAATAGCAAAACATGGTTCCCCTGCAAAAGGTATTTTCTTTCTCAAAATCCTTATTACATCTCTCAAAAGTAAATATTTGTGTCACTGAACATGTCAGTGCTGTCAGAACGACGTACGGAAACACAAATTGCTTAGTTGTGTCAATAGAAAAGTGTACTCTGGAGGGATGGTCTGATGTAGTGCCACTTAAATGTTGATGACAGTTGAAGTATTCTAAATTCAAAGTTACACCTTTGTGTATGTGGAGAATTGATTACAAGACAGGGCAGCAGGATTCACATTTCACTTGTGCTCTTTGCACTGTATTTTGTTGACAAATCATCTCATTGTGGTACAAAAAAGAAAAGACAGCAATGCCAGAAAAGAACTAATGTAAGAGGAAGCCCATGCACGCGCAGGGAGAACATGCAAAGGGCTGATTCAAACCTTGTACCTCCAAACTGTGAGGCGGACATGCTAACCACTACCCCACTGCGCTGCCTGAACTGAAAACAATCCCTTCAATTAAAATGATGTGTATATGTAAGACAATGAATGAATTTAATCAGGTCAAAATGAGGGATTCATGTGGTTAAAACTAACATGAGCAGATGATTCCTGCCCTAAACTAAAATATTACCATCCCACGTTAAAAAAAAACACAAACAGCTACACAATATAACCATAACGTCACATATGGCATTTTTCATGCACTTAGTGTTAACGTCATCAACGTCAGCATCCCACATCAGCAGAGTGCACTTGCTCTATGATGTATTTGTTTGTAGTCAGCAACCCCAGGAGCTAATTATTAATGTGCATGTGTGAAGCAGCAGGTTAAGCATTAAGGAGCATGTCACAAGAGTGCATACCTTATGCGGTGCTCTTAGCAGCCTGTGCACTGCAGCAATCTGATTGATGAGAGGAATATCTTCTCTGAATGTGTACACTGGAGGTCTGCTGGGCTCCGGGAAGTTGGTGCTGTTGAATGGATCAGTATCATCTAAGAACTGCACCCTGCACACAAACGTAGCCATGGTGTGTCCTCCATACAATTCCGGCTGAGGGGGGTCAAAACTGCGGACGCCTCCCGACAGAGCCTCCGGCGCAGGTTCCTCCGCAGCTGTCTCTTTTTTATCCTACTCGGAGCGTCTCCATGCGGGGCACCCACCACCACCTCCACCCCACCATGCAACACACCATGCACCAAGCCGGGACAGGACAGTTGACACTGCCGGTGCGAGGAAGTCAAAATCCAGGGCCGTGACTCTGTCTTGCTCTCTCAGTCTCTCTCTTATGCGGCATGCAGCAGCATTGCGGTGCTGAAGCACTGAGTCGATGAAGACCTCACTTCTCTGTCTTTGCTCTTCGAGTGCGATGCGCCAAACACAAACTGGAAGCAGAACACGGCTCATGTTACAAGCATGGTGGCGCCCTCTAGGGTACAAAGCTGGACTCGGCCTTGTGTGGAGTTTCCATCAAAGTAGACTTTAGTGAACACGCTCCACACAATGCCTCACGATTCATCACAAAGAACCGTACTGTGCTGAAACACACGCGAACAACCCCCCCCCCCCCACACACACACACACACACACACACGCGCGCACCCCTGCACCCCCCGCTCACACACACACACAATTAAAAAAAAATATATATATATAACCTTGAAAATGTCATACTATAAATCGGTAAATAAAGACACTGCATTGCATCATATATTGGGAGGTGCTTTTAAGTCGTTCATTTAATACGTCAGACTTTGTCTATCGAAACTGACAATGGTTTCTTTAAAAAGGAAACATTTGCGTTAGGAATTCCGTCCACCACTTGGATCCCATGACCATTGAAGGATTCTCCCAGTAATTACTATTTGTCCGTTAAAAACGTCTCCTGTTGTACTGAGTCATGCATATGGGTCCAAACACAAACTGTAACGTGACAGAGAGATGGAGATGGACGGACACACACACACAGACCGATAGGCTGATAGATAGAGAGACAGACAGGCAGGTAGATGGACTGCGAGGCGGATTTCATTTGCCTCCTCCTCTCACTTTTACAGTTGCCAGATACAATACAATACAATAGAATACAATTGTATTTATATAGCGCATTTCATAACAGCTAGAGCTGTAACAAAGCACTTTACAAACAATACGATAAATAGAACAAAAACAATAAAAGGCTGTGATACATGTATAAATAAATATAGACATAAATAATATATAAATATAAATAAAATACAAATAATGAAGCCAATAAACTGACATAAAACACCATATACAATTGACACCGGAAAAGAGCCGAAAATTTCAGGTGTGATCAAAAGCCAGAGAAAAGAAATGTGTCTTCAACAGGGTTTTAAAAATGGACAGAGATAACACGGGTTTGTACATAAAAACAGCAGTGAGTTGTGCTGAGACGATTATTGCCTAAGCCTTGAAGGCCACCCTGTACAGTAAATACTATTAAAACGATATGTTTCCTCATAAATGTTTACAAGAGCAATGACCCGCCACTGTCAGATAAGACTATACTTAAGTTTCATGGGTGGGCTTCAAAAGGTGTCACACCTACAGCTCCATGCTCTCTGTCAATATGTAACAGAGATCCACTATATAGTCCATCATTTACATCCCAGGACTGTACAGTGCAGCGCCATATCATTGTGTTATTGATAGATCATGAAACTCACAGTCCCCAACCCGGGCCTGGATGACAGGATACCGTCGCACCAGCAGCTGGACAAGCTGGAGCAAGACGAGGCGGGAGACAGGCCAAAATGGGAGAACAAGGCACAGTATATGCTGACCTGCGTGGGCTTCTGTGTGGGACTGGGAAATGTCTGGCGCTTCCCCTATTTGTGTCAGAGTCATGGAGGAGGTGAGTGAGGACCTTAGCTGGGCCTGAGTCAAGGTGAATGGAAATATGATCAGTTCCAAATAGCAGTCAATTTTGGCATATAAACAAATGTATGTAGGGTGCCTCGAAGAGGGATTTTTACAGGAGATACCTGAGAAATGTCAGACAGATTTGGAACGCTTTTGCAAGCAAGAATGGCCCGAGTATTCGCAGCATCTGTCATGCTAATAGATGCCTTTGGGGTGTACACACTGAGGAAAATGGGTTTAAGTAGGTACCACAGTTCAGAGGTCGTGGGTTCGATCCCGGCTCCGGCCTCCCTGTGTGGACTTTGCATGTTCTCCCCGTGCCTGCGTGGGTTTTCTCCGGGTCCTCCGGCTTCCTCCCACATTCCAAAAACATGCATGGTAAATTGATTGGACTCTCTAAATTGCCCCTAGGTGTGATTGTGAGTGCGGATGTTTGTCTTTGTGTGCCTTGCGATTGGCTGGCAACCAATTCAGGGTGTCCCCCGCCTACTGCCCGAAGACAGCTGGGATAGGCTCCAGCACGCCCCGCGACCCTAGTGAGGATAAGCGGTATAGATAATGGATGGATTGATATATATATATATATTTTCCCATGTTCTTTTTACATAAAAAAAAAATCTGCAGTTTCAGCAGTTCAGTTAAAAAAGGGAAACTGATGTTACAGATTCATTAAGTACATGGGAAATTACTTTTCAGGACTCGATTCCTTCTTAATTTTTATATTTAAAATAATGTTGAATGTTTTTTGTGTAACATTCCATTTCCTTGAGATGGCAAATTTTGTCTGCAAGCAAGAATCATCAAAATAAAAGAAATAAAAAAATCATGAAATATTTCCCTCTTTGTGGTACTGTATGAGTTTTACTTTCTTTCTCTACGATCTTTGAATTTATTAAGACGCACTTGTATTTGGGAAGTGTGGGTCCTAGGGATGAAGCAATTTCAACAACTGCATTTGTTATGTCATGTTATATAGTAGTGTGTCATTTTTGCAATAGTAGTGCATTTTTCATCATCCTATTGCGTTGTATTTTCTGACAACTGTGGTCATTCAACCGAATTTAATTATTTCAACAGTGCCCGAGAGATAAATAAATTATAACAGTTTTTGAACTCCAGTATTGTACTCAAGCATGTTATTGTAGTTTGTATCTTAGTGACTATTACCCCCCCCCCCCCCCCCCATGAGGTGTTAAAGCTGCTAATCCAGCAAATACTTATATCCTCGCTGGAAGATAAGGCTTTTTTATATTCCGTACAAAGGCTGGAATTCTTGTAAAAGTACACGTGCTTTCTAGCTTGCAAAACAGGCTGCATCAGCTGTCTGCTTGAGTCATTCCATATCATCATCTAGATGACAGGATGTAAATAAAGATAACCGTTCTGAACTGTTTTCCATGCAGGGGCATTTATGATCCCCTTTCTAATCCTGCTGGTTCTTGAGGGAATCCCGCTGCTGCATCTCGAGTTCGCCATTGGTCAGCGTTTGAGGGGAGGCAGTTTGGGGGTGTGGTCTTCCATTCATCCTTACTTGACCGGGATTGGTGAGCATCATTCAAAGATCGTCATAGTAGGCCTGAAAGGACCCTAAACAAAATGAAAACGTGTATTTACAGGTGTCGCCTCCATGTGCGTCTCTCTGACCATCAGCTTGTACTACAACACCATCATTGCTTGGATTCTTTGGTACTTCTTCAACTCATTTCAAGACCCTCTGCCTTGGAGCCACTGCCCGATGAATGACAATTTAACAGGTATGCATCCACTAAATATGAGTGAATATGTGCTCAAAGAAAGTTTTAAAACAGCAACAAAAAACACCACAATGGCAGGCCTGGTCTCCGAGTGTGCGAAGAGCTCCCCAGTGGACTATTTCTGGTACAGGGAGACTCTGAACACAACTGCGAGTATTGTGGACGATGGAGGCATACAGTGGTGGACGTTGTTAAGTCACATATGTGCCTGGACTGTGCTCTACGTCTGCATAGTGCGGGGTATCGAGACCACTGGCAAGGTAAGACTTTTGTTCATATACAAATATACAAATATCCCCGCCGCCCCAAAACACACACACACACACACACACACACACGCATGCACATCCACACTCTGAGTTTCTTTGCCTTTCACCAGGCAGCAGTTGGCGATGTGTCCATGTGCCACATTCATGTCCACACATTAATTGTCAATTTTGAATGCTACCTCCAGAAATGCTTTTATTGGCCTTACTTGCTTTTTGTCCTACGCTCTGGGCTCTGCTTCCACAAGTTGCAACGCCCTAGCGACTTCCCTGGTCGTCATGGTAACAAAATCCGTATTCGCCAATGGCCTAGCAGTATGTGGGGGGTACAGAGAGGGGCTAGTTAATTTAGTCTGACTTTTATAAACTTGCTTCACACAGTTTGTAGCTATGTTGTTAGTGGAAGCAGTGCATGTCAGCAAGGCTGCACTTTCAACTATGAAACCCACTAAAAACATACTGTTTACAGTATATAAACATTTTAAATGGTCCTGACAATAAACTAGAATTAATGGCCCAGTATGATGGGCTCTCTGGCTGGTTGCAGGCAGATATACCTTTACTTTAACATATTTGTATATTATTTATGTTTATAAAAATAAAATATTATTATTTTGAGGAATGTATGTCAGAGATGTTATTAAGACACCTGGGAAGTGGGAACTGGTTTAAATTGTGGGGAAAATCCACAATATGTCTGTTTTGAGACAAATAACATGCCGACATAATTTTTTTAAATTAAATAATACTAATGGTTTTTATTCCCCTTGGCAGGCTGTATATGTGACTTCGACTCTTCCGTATGCGGTGTTGACCATCTTTCTGGTCAGAGGGTTGACACTGAAGGGATCTTTGAGTGGACTCAAGTTTCTATTCACACCTGATGTAAGTTTTTGATGTTAAACCCTGCTTGATTTTAGTTAAGAAATTATCACATATGTAACATCACTATTGCCTTTGCCCGCTACATTGTCTGTAGTACTTCCTTTAGCCCTTGGTAGTTCTCCAGCTTTTCGTGTTCCTTTTTCTGAATGTTGCTCTCATTCGTGATTGCTACATCGATCACTATTGCTGTCTTCTGATGTTTATCCACCACCACTATGTCAGGTTGGTTGGCTATCATCAGTTTGTCAGTCTGGATCTGGAGGTCCACAGAATATTGGCCTGATTGTTCTCAACTACCTTTGGAGGTGTCTGTCATCTTGATTCTGGGACCTGTAGTGCATATTTGGTACAGATGTTCCGGTACACTATTGATCTTGTGTTTAGGGCCTGTTCTTGTGCTGCCATGATTAGCGCCTCCGTGCTGTCTTTCAGTCCCGCCTTTCACAGCCACTGGTATGCTTTCTCGATGTCAGCCACTTCTTCAATTTGTCGGTGGTACATGCCATGCAGTGGTTTGTGTTTCCATGACAGTCCATCTGGCTACTTCTATACATGTATATTTGTTTTTATAGTGTAGTTGGCATCTGTGCAATACTGTACTTTATCATATTGAGAAACTGTGTAATATTGCACACCAATCCTTGTAATAAGGTAATCAGATTTTTAGAAATGTATACATAAGGAATCATTTTTTGGCATTACGTTGTGCAGGTTACCTCATGTTGTGGACACTTTTGGCTTGATACGAATATGAATGGAAATTAT
This sequence comes from Filicampus tigris, assembly GCF_054856515.1. Classification (NCBI taxonomy): domain Eukaryota; kingdom Metazoa; phylum Chordata; class Actinopteri; order Syngnathiformes; family Syngnathidae; genus Filicampus; species Filicampus tigris. The sequence continues at coordinate 14,418,109 of NC_141224.1, forward strand.
AAATACTGTTTATTCGTTCCTTAAATACCTTGAATGTAGCTCTCAAAGAAACAGGACCACCTACTCTAAGGATGTTTCCCACTGAGGGGCTAAGTTTTAGTACTGATTGGATGAGCATGCCTTTGTCTTTGTGTCATTTACTGTAAATGGTGTCATTCCTATCAGAGTTCTTCAAGGCACACTGCAAGAATGTTACTAATTTGTTCATATATTCATCGGGGCCTATCATTGGGGTCCGTTTTAAATTCCCTGTGTAAACCTAAGATCGGGTTCATGACGAAATGCTTCCAATCTACAGCTGACAGAGCTAGCTAAGCCTTCAACGTGGATGAACGCAGGCGCTCAGGTCTTCTACTCCTTTTCCCTGGCTTTTGGGGGACTCATATCCTTCTCCAGCTACAACTCAGTACAGTAAGTCTTACATTTGACAGCTTTTATAAGCATCCACGTACGCAAAACTTATCTAGCAATTGTGTATGCTTTCAGTAACAACTGTGAACAGGACGCAGTGATCATCTCTATCATAAATGGCATCACGTCTGTGTTTGCCGCTACGGTCATCTATACAGTCATCGGCTTCAGGGCAACGCAACGATTTGACACCTGCATTAATGAGTGCTTGTTATTCCTGACATTCTGACATCAACTTAGACGTACAATCTTTCTCTGAGCTGAAATATCGTAACTTGGGCATATCTTTTTTACATTTCAGGAATATCCTGATGCTCTTGAACACGTTTGATCTTCCTGAGGGACACATCATTGACAGCAACTACACTGAGGCTTTACAGCATCTTAATGCAACACATCCCAGTGTTATTCAAGGGCTGGATCTGGGCACTTGTAATTTAAATATGTTTCTTAGTGAGGTAATGATTCAACTGATTTCTTTATGAAACTACAGTGGAACCTCTAAAGTTGAACATGCGTGAGCAACAGAAATGTTAAGGTAAAATTCTGATTTAAAGTTGCACACACCATCATAATGTTCACAAGACCTCACTTTGGCAAGCTTCAAAAGACTAACTCTTCATGCACGTTTTGCTTCTCCTTTGTTTTTCGTGGCTATTTTGCTATATTTAGTATACATAAGGAGTGGATTAGTGTTTTATTGTGATTTCATTTTACAGTGGTTATCTTCTTTTTATACTTGTCACATGTGATCCGCATCTTCTACGATTTGATTCTTTAAGTTCTAAATCAGAGGAATAGTTACCATAGTTTTGCAGTTTAATTTAGTTTTACTCGTCATGGGATTTTGTGTGCGCGTGTTATCTTTATTTTTTCATTTTTATAACATTCAATTGCCAGGCAGTGTCCTGGAAGTGACTGTTCCTTAGAGGTTCCACTGCATGTGTTTGAAGATTGCAGCTTTGTTAACATACTTGCTACTAAAATGTCTGTTCTTTATTTTAGGGGGTTGAAGGAACCGGTTTGGCGTTCATCGTTTTCACAGAGTCCATCACCAAGATGCCCTTCTCACCACTGTGGTCCGTCCTCTTCTTTGTTATGCTCTTCAGCCTCGGCCTGTCGTCTATGTTTGGGAACATCGAAGGCGTTTTGGTACCTCTGCAAGACCTCGGGGTTTTTCCTAAGAAGTGGCCCAAAGAAGCCGTCACCGGTAGCTCACACACCTATTTATGATGTGATGGATTTTTCTTGATTTTGTTTTTGTAAAATACATGTTTGAAAAAAATGCATTGATTTTCTCAGGTGTGACATGTGTGATCTGCTGCTTGGTGGGCTTGGTCTTTGTCCAAGGCTCAGGGAACTATTGGTTGTCTTTATTCGACACTTATGGAGGATCAATCCCACTTCTGGTCATTGGATTCTGTGAGATGATCTCAGTGGTTTACATATACGGGATAGACAGGTAATTAAGTCTCCTTTTTAAATTGCATTTCCACCTTACAAAATATCATTGTGTTGATGCATGTTTCAGTTTATGTTTATATATAAATCGGTAAAAAAATGTATAAATCGTAAAATAATCTTCGCCCACCTGCGCAATATCTCCTTCAACTTCGTGTCCTCTAACAGAAGCCTGGGAGCATCAGGGTTCTGTGCAGGATGTTAGTTATTTAAAACTAAAAATGAAAACCTTTCCATAGGTTGATGAAGATGCATTAGCGCATACAGTCTTGGTAAGGTATAACCGATGTTTCAAAAAAGTGAATATTTGGCATATTCAAGCGCTTTGGACAACATATGGTGTAGATAAAGTGCTATATAAGGGCACTACATTTACCATTATGATCAAATTGGATTTTTCATTTTTTTGGGGTACTTTGACATGCTTTTCGTCAAGTGCAATTATTAATCCATTCGAATGGATTCAGGATTCGGTGGTTAAACGGTAAACCAATACGCGAACGAGGATCTGGGCTACGAGCCCAGGCACTGGTACACATAACTATGACGTTAACACGCCTAAATCATCATGCACTTTTGTGTGTTTGTCTGCTCAGGTTCAATGAAGACATCGAGTTCATGACTGGACACAAACCTAACATTTTCTGGCAGGTTACATGGAGATTCATCAGTCCGCTCATCATGATCTTTATCTTAATCTTTTACTTCATCACCAAAATCTCAGAAAGGATCTTTTACAAAGCCTGGGATCCCGAATATGTACGTTTATTAACATCTGTCTGGAAGTATTACGAATAAGAATCTTTTACGCCATCTCTAACTTATTAATAATAAACACTATTTTCAGGAGAAATTCCCAACGCTGGAGGAGAAGTCGTATCCACCATGGATCTATGTGATCATCTTCATCCTGGCAGGCATTCCCACTATTGCTATACCTCTCATTGCACTCTTTAAATGTTTAAGGGCAAAGATGACAAAGAATACAGAGCTCAGCCTTCAAATAAATGACGAGACCAAATTATCGCTGGCATAATATTCTTTGGTTGAATCCATTAAAAAAAAAAAAAAAAAATATATATATATATATATATATATATATATATATATATATATATAGACCTTTATTTTTTCGAGTTATGAATTAATCTGTCAATGTGCATATTGTACAACTAAAATGCAGTAGAGCTTTCTGATGTTGTAGCTACGTGTCCAGCAGGGGTCAGTATAGAGATTTGTTCAATGTAAAGTATTTTTGAGGTGTGGGTATACAGTAAAATAGATCTGTTGCAGTTCAGCATTACTGTTGTTTACTTTCTGTAATCTTTTTCCAGCAACCATTTGAATCGTTAATCTTGTCTTGTTTATGTACTTTGTATGAAAAATGTTAAGTCCTTAATACCAGCATGTGATGTTTTAATGTGTACTGTATTAAAAGGATGAAATAAACTTGTGTGAACATCTTGTTGTAGTTATATGTTCACGTTGCTTGACTGAATGTATACTGTTTTAGGGGATTTAACCTTAATTATAATTTAATAACTGTCAAGGAAAAGGATAGAATGGCCCTAAAAGTACACATGCAATATTATGTTACATTGCAGAAGTAATGGTTTGCTTGATTAAAAAGCAATGCATAATATCTTTTTTAATTTAAAAGTCATGGGATTTGATTGATTATTGTCAGAAATGAAGCCCTGAGATAGGTTTTTCTGGGACTGGATCATCTAAGGCCCTGCACCCTGCAGAGATTGCTTACTGAACACTATTGTATTTCTCCTTGTGGTATAAATTAACGAGTTAGCTGAATAATGAATGAAGGCAAAGGCAAACCTCTCATTTATTAATAAAGACATGAATGTATAATAATATATTTCTGATGCACAGAAAAAATGTGAAGAGCCTAACGGTGACCTAGTAATAATTCAGAAAACATCAAATTTAAGCTCCAGAAACTCAACGAATCCTGCCCACATCAGTTTCATATTGTCACTGTCAAGTTAAAAACACGTCTCACCAATTTTGGAAACTTTTTTAATTTTCACATTCATTTCTCACCTTTCACATGTCTGTAACGTGGAAACGCCATTTATGTAAAAATAAGAAAATGAAAAAAATTGGAGATAAGTGTTTTTCACAGGACAGCGACAATATGCTTACTTATCACAGTCAATCAAAACAAGCAATACTGTTGACACCTAGAAAGGATTTTTTTTTTTACTGCGATAAATTATAAGGCTACACTATTATGTTACTGGCAGCCATAGCACCGTTTACACGAAATGTACCGCCATGGGATTTTGACCGTTTTATTTTTTCGCCCCTCTGTATTTAAGTTTTGGTGAGCTTTCAATAAATGTTTGATATTCATTTTCTGTCAACAACTAATTCACTAATCTTTTGCACCAAGGCATGCAAACAGATCATACCGTGTGTCACGGTTATCTCTATCATTCATTCTCTCTCTCCCACCATTCAACATTAAGGGCTCTGACAGCACAACTGCGCTGTGACATCTATGCCGCGGCGGATCCTGATTTTTTTTTTTTTTTTTTTTTATCTGCGCAAGGCTCAATGTGCGTGTTTTCCAATTTGACAGACCGGTCTCCAACAAGCTGGCCAGAACAGTGCAGCAGAAGGAATGTCTTGGAGATGCGCCTGCTGGAGTGGCAATTTGGTAGCAGAAAGTAATTTAAACCTTGCGCCTGCTCAAGCCACATCTAACATGGGCGCAGGGTGGACAGCTAATACGATGTATTTCCTTCATTCATTTGTGAACTGGAGGCATCAAACCCTCTGAATCTTTATATTGTTTTAAATCAGTCCATTGGGCAGCACAATTATGGGTGGTTACACGAACAATCAGAGGAGTGGTCAGTCTCCAAGTGTACGCTGTGCTATTTCAATGTCGAGACGCTAATGCACGACAAGCGCATCACATTTAAAGTCAACGTTTGGCCAAATCAGATATGGCCACTCACACAGTGGTGTAGCACTCCCTCTCGCAGATCCGCCGGCCTGAGCTGTTGTCTGCAAAATTTCCAACCAACATTGGATGATTCAGTGCATGTATCTAACAAGAAAATGGTAAAGATGTTGGCATGCTTGTAAAAATGCATTAACATCCAAATTACATTTTCTATAGCGGGCAATCTAAATAGAATTATTGTGAATTATGTCACACTTGCCTCTCACCAGGTGTGGCAACATAGAACACAGCATACTTTACAGGTATATGTGCCTACGTGTGTGCGCATCCACATGTATGTGCACATCCATATGTACTGTTTGTGTACACGGTGAGCATGCACATGTGTCCTTTTTGAGCCAGAGCAGTCACACAGTTGTCCTTTTTGTGTAGTGGGCGGACGGTGACATTGTCCTCCCCTCTGTCACGTGCTGTGGAATATGCTGGCTGCCTTTGTTGTCCCACTGCCTGTTCTGCTTTTCTGGCACTTTCATACAATGGTGCACTTGAGCACTGGGATGCTATTAAGCCTTTCAGACTACTACAGCTTGAATTCCAGCTCTCAGGAAAGACAAGCATCCCAATGTAGGATACATGGCACAACATACATCAAGAAACAGCAGCAAGGATCGAGCGTAATACCGGAAACAAGGTGACTCGCCTACCTTTGACTTTATCAGAGCTAAAGGCTGTATTTGTTCAACAGCAATGACAAAAAATGTTGACTGAGTCCCATTTGAAAATAACTCATTTGTTTGTTTCCTGCTTCCCACTGTGATGCACAGGAGCTATGAGTGATGACTTAGTGTTGAGATTGTGAAACACAATATAGCGGTAGTAATAGGACTGTCAACATGATATTAAAACAAAAAATCTATACATTTAATGACGTATTTGGACTGATTTCAACACATTAATAAAAGAGTTAACAAGTTTACCATCTTCCACAGGCAATGTCCCAGCGAGCCGAGTCCTCCCAATGTGGCGGCGTTGTAGTGGAGTTCGAGCCTGACGACATCAGGAATGCGAGAGCCAAAAAAGCCAGGAGCATACCAGGTGAGCTCATCTTTGAAGACAAACGGAATATATAAATATATATAAAATGTTGACTCAAATAATGTTGTACTGTAAATATCTCCATTCAATTTGTATGCATTTTTTTTTATAAGGTTCAGCGCTTATCTACCTCAAGGGTCCCAAGTTCCTCATCTATGTCAGTGGAGCGTTGTCAATGTGGGTAAGAATCATCTCCTGCACACATGCACATATACACAAAGAGCAAAGCATAAGGCAGTATCACTCAAAGCAGTACGGAACAATTGTTTTCGTTTTTTGAATGTGCCAAAGTGCACTAAAGTCTTCAAATACATTGTATTTCCTCATGTATTGGCCAGAGGCATTAATGACTCACCTGCTTAAAGCAAATGCCTTGGTTTGTGCACATTCTTGTAATATCATGTTTTATCATTATTTCCACATCATGCGCTCTACAGTAAAGTCCTGCCCAGCGCAAGTCTGGCACACGGCGTAGCGTAAATCTGCGCATGGGCGCGCTAGACTAGTTTTGCAGACGCATGCAGCTTGTCGCAGTTAAAAATGGGCAGTTTGCTCCGTTGTGGCCGTGAATACAGCCGAAGAGACTCCCCTCATTCCATTTAAAATTGGCACGCGAGAGGCGCGTTCCTTCACACTCATTTGCTGGAGTCCATGCAGGAGGTCGAAGAGTGTAAATTAGGTTTATAAGGAACTGCAAGCAGAACTCCATGGGTGGATGATGCGAAGTTGGCCAGAGTGATCACAGATCAACACGGCAAGGCTTCTTTATACTCCCGCGGACGTCCGCGAGCAGGTCACTGCGGCAATTCCGCACGCAGTTTGCCTTTATACTGGCGTGCAACCCACATGCGTTGTTATGAAAATGTGTTGCAGTTTCACTCCAAGTTGCGGGGTGTTGCTACGGCTCATACTACCGAGGACACCGCAGGGCGGAATTTCCTCTCACTTTCATGGCCAATTCCGGTCAACGTTTTTCCTGCTGAGCAACGATCAGAACGACAGCGACAACAATGGATATCGTGTCTGCTGCAACAAAGGGACCTAGATGACTAGACGATGCATTTAATTGTATAGCCAAATCAATCAGTAAGGTGGCAGCGAAAGTGGTACGTGTGTGTAGGCTTCTTTACGCACACATACGTGACATAACACACGCTGCCAAACTAGTTTGCTTCGCAACAGCCACAAGCTGCGTGGTGGATCCTCTCCTCCGTGGTGACAAATAAGAACAGAGCCGGGGAAAAGTGTACGTCATCGCAAGATGTGACACAATGAACCAATCACAAGAGAGAATGCGTGTGGTGTCGTATACGAAGCAATAATTTCTGACATGTGCGCGGCATGTGTTGCAGACCTGTCGCCAACATGTCGCACAGCACAACGCGTCGGTCACACGATGCAGTGTGGCAGTTGTCGCCCGCGCTGACGCGGGAGTATAAAGAAGCGTGCGGACATGCGCCTGTCTATGGAAATAGGGCCCTCGGTGTCCTTGCTGGCCCACCAATATTAGAAACTACTCTGAAAGGTGATGGAGTACTTAGACGGCGAAGCGAATCATACCACAGTAATGCACAGGATATTATTTTTCAGCTGAGATTCTTACATATTCTCACTTTAACTGACTTAAAATATGAGTGCGAACCAAAACGCAATGATGTTCATGTTGTGTTAATCAGGGCGACCGAATGTGGCACTTTGCCATCTCTGTGTTCCTGATTGAGCTGTACGGACGTAACTTGCTGTTGACAGCAGTGTTCGGCTTGGTGGTGGCTGGCTCGGTGCTCCTGCTCGGAGCTTTGATCGGGGACTGGGTTGACCGCAATCCCAGGAATAAAGGTATGCGGCATCAATTTCACACCCACCTGAAAAATGTTGCATGCATTAATGTGCACCAGACAAGCGGGTGATAAATCAGCGAATCTCAATCTTGACGCTGGGCCGTGTGCTGGTTTGCCGTCCCGCCATGTGGTAAATTGCATTCCCCCCTCCGGCGTCTCAAGTGTAAATCACTTCCTGATTTGATTTCTACCCTCAAAACCAGCGAGGCACACAGTTCACAGCCGCCAGCATCTGGTTTAGGTTATCTTTCATAAATGAAAATATAATCCAGTCTCTAAGAATCCATTTTTGTTTTTGTCTTATTTCAGTTGCACATGCGTCTCTTTTCATCCAGAACATCTCAGTGACAATTTGTAGCATTGTGCTCATGTTGGTCTTCTCATATAAGCAAAAGATTGAGCAGATCTGGGATGGCTGGCTTACTGTGAGTACACCCGACAAAATGACAGCATGTCCATTCACTCATATTCAATAACAGGATAATGGCTGTGATTACTGCTGCTGTTGTTCCCCTCTGTGCTGTGAGCTTGTGGCTGCAATCCTTCTGTGCTTCCATAATAACATGTTGCATCGCAAAACTTACACAAGGTGGTTTGTTATACGGTGGTGATCGTCCTGGCAGATGTGGCAAACCTTGCAAGCACCGCGCTGACCATTGCCATCCAGCGGGACTGGATCATAGTCATCACCGGCTACAACCGCGGCCACCTAGCTGGTAAGTCCACTCGCTCTCGCTCGTGGTCACGGCGGGCAAGCAAGCGCATTAACCTCAGCCTCCTTGATCTTGACAAAAGGAATGAATGCCACCATGAGGCGGATAGATCAGGTGACTAACATCCTGGCCCCACTCGCGGTGGGACAGGTCATGACCCTGGCCTCCAACGTAGTTGGCTGTGGCTTCATCCTGGGATGGAACCTCGTGTCTCTCATAGTGGAATTTTTCTTCTTGTCGCGGGTGTACCGCATCGTCCCCGCTCTTTCTGTCAAACCACCGACGGTGGAGATGGACCAGGCCAATCTGCAAGGGGTGGACAGGAGAGGATCGCAAGGTATGATGGGGGAGGGGGGGGATTTCACTTCAAATTCATCAGTCAACTACAACTGAAAAAAATGTGGGGCCCACGTTGAGATCCCAAGTACCAAGTAGTAGTGACAAACTTTGAATGTGATCAAATAAATATACAATACAATACAATTTTATTTATATAGCGCATTTCACAAAAGCTACAGCTGTAACAAAGCACTTTACATACAACAACAAAATAGCCATAATACAACAAGTGAAATCAATAAATGAACACAAAACACTAAATACAATAGACACCGCAAAACTGACGAAAATTTGTCTCAGGTCTGATCAAAAAAAGTAAGTAAATAAATACAGTAAATCACTGAAATAGGTCTAGACTCCTCTGATGGGATACTAACCTCCACCAAGGCAGAACACTAACAATGACTACGTTTACTGTGCTTACAGTCAGTATTCAGAAATAAGATCAAAATTCGGTTTTCTGAAACATTCAGAATAACCTATTTACATGCGTGAGCGGACAGAGGTACTCCCGCATTTGTATAACCCGATTTCATTGGTGACACAAATAGATGTCATTTCCGCTTGTTACTTTCTACCATCGATAAAAGACATTATGTTCATGTGACTCACGACAGCAATAAAGCGGTCGGTCCCCGCTACGCTCCAAACGTGTGCTGACACAGCACACTGTGTCTCTGAGGGTTGAATCCACAAAGAATGAACTGCGGCCGCTGACAGCACCTTTAATTAGACTTCATTTGCACCTGCAGTTTGCTGTTAGCGTCTCTATTCACAAAGGATATTGCGGGTATGGCATACCAGCACAAACACGCCCACAAAGTTCGACAGCTGAGTGCAGTTTGCACCTGTTTTCCCCCTGATTGCACACCTGGCAAAGTATAAATGCAGGCTTTGCACCAAGAACATTGTGGCAGAACGATGGCGGTTAGGAAGAGACTTCAGTCCAGGTGGAGGCAGCTGAAGTGCACGTCAAGGAACTGGGCCAACGAATCGTTTGGAATGCATATTAAGAATTATAAATGTTTTTTTTTTTGGGGGGGGGGGGTCTTTGTGAATGGGAATTGCACTGTGTGAATATATTGTCTGACTGACTTCTTATTTGTCATCAGGCGAAGGTCAAGTCGTTCAGCCTCTGGCAGAAGGCAACAGCGATGCGAGCCTTCACCTAAAAGAAATCACCTATCCCCCGCTGTGCTTGCGGAGGTTTCGCTGGCTGGTGAGCACCTGCAAGGACGGATGGAGGTCCTACTATCAGCAGCCGGTCTTCCTGGCGGGAATGGGCCTGGCGTTCCTCTACACCACCGTACTGGGCTTTGATTGCATCACCACCGGCTACGCCTACACTCAGGGCATAAGCGGCTCCCTCCTCAGTTTGCTGATGGGCGTATCGGCCATCACTGGGCTGATGGGCACCGTCATGTTTACGAGACTTAGAAAGACGTACGGTCTGATCAACACTGGCATCATCTCCAGCTGCCTCCACCTGGGCTGCTTGCTCCTGTGCGTGTGCTCCGTCTTTGCTCCCGGCAGCCCCATGGATCTTAGCTTGCTCATGCCCTACTTTACCTCAAACTCCTCCTCGGAGATTGGAGGGATGGCGAGTCAAAGACAAAAACACACGTCTCCTCTGAGGGGAAGCAGCAATCAGCCACTTCTACCCGACCGCTCCTCCATCCACTGGACCAACAACACTGTGCTTTTTGACAATGTGCCCTCCGGTAGCGCGCCGGATTCTTACATCTCCATTATCCTCTTGTTCATGGGGGTCATCACGGCACGGATCGGTGAGCGGACGCGGTTAAAACAACACTCGGCATTCACTAGAGCTCATTTACTTTTACAAAGTACATCCACCAGTCAACACATTATTTTGCCACTTGTTAAATGCCACGATCAATACTCAATCTGTCTGCTAAAACCTGTTTAAATCCAAAAAGTCTCTCAACTACACTGAATAGCAACAATATTAGTAGGAGCAAGCAATGAAGCAGCTGGATTGTTAGGGAAAACCTATGTCAATTGTCAAATGTCAATTGATGACCTTTTGGTCTAGAAGATGAAAGCAGTTCTGTAGATGTGGCAATAGGAACCATAGCATAAATTTTATCTGGACTGACCACAGGACACAATCAACTTGCCTTCAAGGGAATGTTACAGCAAAAAATGAGTGCACTACTTGGCTGCAACCAGCAGAGGTGATGTTCAGTCAGTCTCAGCTAGTTTGCCATTGAAAGAAGGCCAACATGACGTCTCTGATTTTTGCTAATCGCTAGCCGGGTCGGTCCCTATTGCCTGTGACTACTGAGACTCCACTGGATAATAACGCTGCTCAACAGATTTTCACTACATTTTTAAATCAGAGATGCAAGTTAACTTTTCTATATGTTTTTTTAATTTAAAATCTGCCCTCGTTTTTTTCTCAAGCACATCAGGTTTTCTTCCCATAATACCCATAAATTACAAACCATGATAAAATCCGTAGCAAGCTTTTATAGGTCAAATTTAAAAACAAAAACTGAAAAGATCTCTAAAACTTGATGTGCTAGAAAAAAGTAAAGACATTTTTTGAATCAGCGCCAAAGATACAATTAGGGACACATACAGCTATAGAGCTAATAATATTTGGCTTCCATTTTCATACAAATGAAGGCAAAAAAAAAAAAAAACAATCTGAAGCCACTTCTCCCATGATGTGGAAACAATTTCACATTACCGTACACACCGACCAGCCATATTACTAATTGCACAATATAATGATACTGTATCTAATGCAAATAGTCACCCTATGCAAAGGTGAAAGTGCGCAGATTTGATTGGTATTGCCAAAGACGTATTATCCAACAATATGTTCATTGCTGTGGTCATAGTTTTTCGTGATGTAAAATTGTACTGCATCATAATGAGAGCTGTTCTTAATATTTTTTACTGCCTTGTGGAACCAATTGAGGTATCCAAAATATATATATATATATATATATATATATATATATATATATATATATATATATATATATATATATATATATATATATTTTTTTTTTTTTTTTTTTTTTTTTAATTAATAATTATGATGCAGTGTGTAGTACAGTTCTATTCCACTGCAAACTACGACCACAGTAAGTATTTGTGACCAATTCTGAAACTGTCAATCGAAATTGCACCTTATTTGTAAAGGCAGAATATTGTACACTGTTCCAACTATAAATCAATTGCTACCCTGGTAATTTTTTCAAGCCCTGTGTCACTTGTGTTGCAGGTTTGTGGTCCTTTGACCTGACAGTCACCCAGCTGTTGCAGGAGAACATCTGTGAGTCCGAGCGAGGTGTTGTAAATGGGGTGCAGAGCTCTATGAATTACCTGATGGACCTGCTCCACTTCATAATGGTCATCTCTGCTCCACAGCCACAGCATTTTGGTATCCTAGTTCTCATTTCTGTGCTCTTCATCACCACTGGACACACTATGTACTTCCTGTATGCACACAAAGCCAAGAGAAAACGTCGTCTGGACACCTAAAAGGGGAGACAAGTCCCGCAAATGCAAGCACGAGATGCTTTACCAGCACTGAGTCCGCTCTGACCATGTGAAATGAAAGTGTCCCTACCTGTTCCGTGACGTAGCCATTCATTTCAGCACACCGCAGCCAGAGTCTGTCACACCTCAGCTGCTTCCTCCCTGCAGGGCCTGCATGTGATAAAGCAGCAAACCAGAACTCAGGTGCAATAGAATGGGAGCAACACTGTATCACGAATATGAATGGCCGCTATAAATGTAGCAATGAAACCTCCAGGGGAGATGTCCTCATGGAATTTACAACGGGACTCTATGCCTTCGTAAACCCCATAGGATTACTGCAAGGCTTTCAATGAACCTTTTAAAGCTTTCGCTATGAAAGTGGATGGATGGTGACATTTTTTTTTTAACCTGCACATACAAAAGAACCGCTGTTGTGAGGAAAACACTGATGCATTGAAACGAAAGACATATATTATGCAGACGTTACTGATCCACCCACTTGGAAATATTCCAGGGTTTCCAATAAAGGAAAAATAAAGGGAATTACACATGAGATCGGAAGAAATAAAGCCCAAATAAAAGTAAGAAAGGCAGCTCCCTCTTTAATGGACAAAACAGTTACTTTAACTGGCTTATTTTCTTGTGCAGGAATCAAGCAAACGCACGTCAAATAAACATACTGTATAGTCCTCAGTGCTACAGAACACAAAACCCTCTCCAATGGCGTGTATATTTAAGACCCATATAGGGTGATTAAATATTTTTCAAAATGTTTGAAAACAACACTGTCACTCCTATAGGTGATGTTCAACCACACTTTCATACTTCAAATGAACCCAACATGACCTCACCTCGACAAAGAGCTACAGTTAGGCGTATATTCTGCTACTCGATGTTTTCACATTGCCTCCATGCACAGCCTACAACCAGCATCACCTCTGCAATATATTTGTACCATTTTCCTGTCACCTCTGCATATCGTGTGATGTCACTGTTTATTTTTGACTGATATCATCATAATAAATAAAAAAGAATTATTCAAATGACTTTTTCTCATGACATGACTGGCTTGTTTGTTTGCTTGATGTCTCCCCCTACAGCTGTAATGTGACATTTATCATGGTAAACATGATAAAGGCATGGTCAAAATAAGGCAAGAATAATTGGCTTATCCAAGCAATGCTAAACACTAACTACAACTAACATATATATATATATATATATATATTGTTTTCGTTCCAAAATATTTTTTCTCACGGGAAATAATGTAAAGTGAATTCATTTGATCCAGACTCAAATCGTTGGTGTCATGAAACCTTCATCAACCATACCCCAATTCAAATGCCTTTCAAAATAACTTTAATAGTGCCTTAAAATTCAAATAGAGACGTTCATCATTGTATAATTAAACTAAACAGATGAAGTAAAAGCACTCACCCATTGAAGAAGCCCGGCGGACATGGAGAGGGAACAGGAAGCTGTGCAGACTAATAATGTCTCCCATGATGTGGTTATATTGGTATTGCTGCAATTAATAAAGCCTTTTGACTTTCATTTTATTGTGGAGGGGATCCTTGCTTTCAGTCCCAAGAGTGGAATATGGAATTACAAACAGCGTTTAATGAACCGTTACTATGTGAAATCATTTCCAATTCATGATCAATGGTTATAATCTCCTTTCCCTTCTGTGGTGAAATCACGAAAAATAAAAAATAAAAAAGGTCATGCACCAGTACTTTTGTAAAAAAAAAAAAAAAAAGTGTTGTTTTTTGAAAATGTGATTGCTGAAAAGTCTGTTGTGATAGCTGTTCTTAATAACAATGCTGAATTATGGATCTACTCTGGTTTGCAGTCATTTCAAAGCGGTTGAGCTCATGGGTGAAAGATAGGACATCAGATGGTGTGCCATGCGTTGAATATAGATTGATGTAGTGTTCATAATTTATCATCATTTCAACCATAAGATAACATCCCGAGGTTGAAATATTCGGGAATCAGTGGGAAAGTGCAACAAGCAAAATGAGCTTTCATCACTTCCTCCCCCTTCTGCTGCTGCAGGCCTACAGCATCCCCGATGCTTTTCATGCTATTCCCTGATTAACGTGTGCACACTAACAAGTCTGACTTTAGGCATTCTCACTTTGAAATTCGTTTACTTTAGAAACTGGGTCAGTGGTAGCACACTGAAGCTGCACTTGCCTCACCGAGAAACGAGAAAAGGAGTACATAGGAGCAAATACTTTGTAGCACAAAGGCAGGCCACGTCCTTTATCTCTCTGAAGTACTATACTGTCAGAATTTGACCAACATTTTTCCAAAGACTGAACCTCTGCCACACATGACATCACGCAAGACATGAGAAAATATTGAGAGACTTCAACTCAGTAAACCTAAATAATAGAGATGGGGGGGGGGTCAGTCAAACTTACCTTAGTTTCTCTCAAAGGGGCAGTAGTAACAGTGAAACCACATACAGTAAATGTATAATCACTTGCGGCGCAACAGTACGCAACAACAACAACAAAACAACCAAATATCTGTTCTGTTATAAACGTTTATTCTAAGTCCACGGATGCCCAGCTCTGCTTCTAATCATCCAATCATATTACACAGTTGTGCCTGCATCTGTTTATTAACTATCAATGGCTAGTTTAGAAAAGAAAACAAGAGAACTATGTGGAAAACATTGGCAGGGACAACATAAAATGTCTTGGGGGGGGGGGGGGGGCGGACACCTGTGATCTAGATTAGAAGATTAGCGCCAACAAAAACATAAAAATGAATGCAGCATGATGGAAAGTAGACAGGAAGACAAGCTGCATTTCGACTTTATAGAAAGATATCTCAATATGAAAGACTCATAAAAGACTTGATCTGCTCTGCGCCTCCTTTGGCTCCCTTCAGTTCTCCTAGTGCCCTAACAGGAGTACTGATGAGGCCATCGGCCATGCCCTCCATTCTACCACCTGGACAACGGGAAGGGAAATATGCACGGTTGCACCAAGACATCAACACCACAAGGTGCAGGTCCAGAGCCAAGAAATTCATCAAAGACATTGGCCACCCCAACAACAGACTGTTTCAGTCAGCTCTCCTCTGACAAGCGCCTCGGCTCCTACTGGGCCACAAGCCAGTGGCTCGGGAATCAAGTAGCTGATAATTCTCATACAGGTTGCTAATTTCATTTTACGTCTTTTCTCAGTCGCTTTGGTAGATTTCTCAGAATTTTGAAATTTTCAAAATGACTTCTTAAATCTTCATATCGTGTCACTTTTGCAAACGTGTATTCCCAATCGGGGTGTATATGCTATGCTGCTGCATGGGGGGCGGAATCCTCAACCTGTCTGAGCAGACTGTTACTAAATTGCCCATAGACCTGTGATTGTAGAGCACTGCACTTAAGTTCTGGAGACTACACTATTAGACAGGGAAACACAGATTTGTCCTTCTGATGCCACTAACATGTTCAGTGACAAAGATATTTAGCTTTGAGAGGTGAAATAAGGATTCTGAGCAAGTGATTGGCTTTTGCAGGTCATCCATGACATTTTGCTATTTGCACAAATTGTTTTGAGAAACGCACCAAAGTGACTGAGAAAAACCGTAAGAGTGAGTTTTTTTTAAACTTTTATTTTAATAGCGGGGAGACATATTTTGTGCATTGTTTTCCCCATGATTTAAAACAGTTTTCGAGTGTCTCAATAACATGCAAAACTCACTGCAGCTCTGCTTACCTTTTGGATTCAACCTGGTAGCAGAATCCTCACACAGACTCACACGTGGGAGTTTCAGCATTACAGTCCCCTTACATGATAGCATTTCAGACAGTGTAGTCCGGCGGCCATTCTACTGAATGGTCATCACTTGAAAGTGGCTCTGAATCTTCATCCAGCCAAGATTTTCATGTAAATTCATAATTTATTCCCCACAAATGAACGGCCTTCTCAAAGGAAACATTTTCAGAATTAGGTTGATAACAAAAGATTGATTTGGTTGTTTCATTTCAGACTTGGTTGGTGGAAAGGCAGGTTTCCAAATAACCAACTGTTTTTAACCAATTATAATGTTGATTTTGCACAACATGTACGCTTTAAGATTGATATATCTTACAAATAACATGTTTTTACAGTGTGCATTTCTTGTCAAGTCAAATGAGCATTCACTCGATGGAAGTAGGAACACTCCTATTGTGTTTTGTCAAACAACTAAAAAGGGAAAGGTACAAGAGAAGCAAGAGCAACTGAAATCACAAACCCTTTTTTCATGTGGCACATGGATGAGTCAGCATATGTGGGACGCTACCACATGTGAATGGCCTTGCAAAGTCCCAGTCAAGCATTTGCTGCTGACTCCGGACAAATCAATAGAACGCTAATAGATAAAACGGTCAAATGGGAAAAATGAATGTCCTTGGTCGGACTATACTATGGAGTATTTCTTTGATCACACTGTAAACCCAAAAGTGATGAGACTATTGCACGTTTCAGTAATCTTTACTGCAAATGAACACAATCACTATTACGAGTTCTATTAACCATTACAAAGGTTCATATCCTTACAGCCGTACAACACAATTAATCCTAACAACCTAACAATACCCTATATACTACAATGATCTTTTGGAAAAAGGTTGCAACTAACAATTTTACTTTAATAATTAATTAATCTGTCGATTATTTTATTGATTCATTGATGAAGTGGATTTTTGAAAAACATGTTTCAATTTCCATCCCTTTATTAAAAAATTACATTATTTCAAGATGAAAATAAATGAATTATGATTCAGATAGGGCGGCACGGTGGTCGACTGGTTAGCACGTCCGCCTCACAGTTCAGGGGTCGTGGGTTCGATCCCGGCTCCGGCCTCCCTGTGTGGAGTTTGCATGTTCTCCCCGTGCCTGCGTGGGTTTTCTCCGGGTTCTCCGGTTTCCTCACACATTCCAAAAACATGCTTGGTAGGTTGGTTGGACACTCTAAATTGCCCCTAAGTGTGATTGTGAGCGTGTGTGATTGTTTGTCTCTGTGTGCCCTGCGATTGGCTGGCAACAAATTCAGGGTGTCCCCCGCCTTCTGCCCGAAGACAGCTGGGATAGGCTCCAGCACGCCGTGACCCTTGTAAGGACAAGCGGTATAGATAATGGATGGATGGATGATTCAGATACTGGTTTGCTCCGTAACATGTCATAAAATGGCCAAAAATGTTGATCATTGTTTTCCAAAAAATACCCCCAAATGTTTAATTTTGATTCAGCACAAAGATTACACTGGTCTGCGTCAAAAAATAAACAACAATTACAAATATTTTCTAGATCAGTTTTTCGCACTTGAGACAGTGGTACCATTAATTTTGCCCCAGTTTTTCTGTTACACGCAACGTGCTATTATTTTTGGGGGGTGGGCGGTTTTGCTAAACTACTAAGTAGTGCACTGGCCCAGCCACGCAGTTTAAAGGGAACACTGCACGCAACTAACTTTTAAGCCAGGTTCGAGAAACAATACCTGAACTGCCAAGGGATTCATGGAACATACTGTATCAATTAGACCACTCTAAGAGGAAATTTTACCTCACTTTGCTGCAAGGATAACTTATAGCTTCTAGAGAAAAACTAATAAGATATTTGGATTCTATATCCAAAACTACACTAGAGAATGATCTTGGGCAAATTTAAATAAAAAAAATGTGATTAATCTATCCATCCATCCATTATCTGTACCGCTTCTCCTCACAAGGGTCGCGGGGCGTGCTGGAGCCTATCCCAGCTGTCTTTGGGCAGTAGGCGGGGGACACCCTGAACCGGTTGCCAGCCAATCGCAGGGCACACAGAGACAAACATCCGCACTCACAATCACACCTAGGGGCAATTTAGAGTATCCAATCAACTTACCATGCATGTTTTTGGAATGTGGGAGGAAACCGGAGTACCCGGAGAAAACCCACGCAGGCACGGGGAGAACATGCAAACTCCACACAGGGAGGCCGGAGCCGGGATCGAACCCACGACCTCTGAACTGTGAGGCGGACGTGCTAACCAGTCGACCACCGTGCCGCCGTGATTAATCTATTAATTAAAAATAATTTTTGATTATGTTGCTAAACAAATATTTTTGATTAATTGATTAACTGTTGCACCTCTAGTTTGGAATGTCAAATATTACATACCTTACTATATGCACTAGTTTATGATAGTGGTGACAATTTGAGCATGGAATGAATGAATTCACTTTGAATAGTTGAAATTAAATATTGTAAGAAAATCAGTGTCACGGAATCAATTGTGTACAAGGATAAAAATTCAACTGGCCTATTGTAAAAATAGTGGTAATTCTGTCAAAAAAAATGATGGCAAACACTTCATGACGTACATGTTTAAAAATTTCTCTCAGTGTCCTCTAAAGCATGCGTATGTATTTAGCAAATGTGTCAAACAACAAATCTAGATCAGAATTTCTAAAGATTATTTTGTGACCTCATCTCAACCTCATGAGAGAGTAAAAGTTGTGCTGTTTCTTTACAATTTATCATTATCATATCCATCCTTCAAAGAATGATTAATACAAGGACAAGACACACCTAACAAATGTGGTTTGACATTTGCTTATTGTATTGTGTGTTTGACTGAACAAAGTGTTTGACCTTCCAATATAAAGCACCCTGCCCAATCCTGAATCCAGACTCTTGCGCATTTAAGAGATTCTCCAACTTCCTTTTTGGGTGTGTTTGGCTGGCCAGATGTTTCCTGAACCTGCCCTGTTCCCAACTCCCCTCCCTCCCCGCCCCTGTGGTGAAAGGCAAAGGAAGGACGAGAAGGGAGGGTGTCATTCACTTTGTACGCACGCACCTGGACTCCCAGGGATTTTGTCTTCAGTGACAATCAAGCTTTACCACAGACAGATTTTTCGGCCGCTCACCTCTTAGCAAGTCGGCTCCCAGACGCCAGTTGTACTTGTTATCCCGCTCGGTGAGGCAGTGATGTCGTGGGACTGCGGTCTGAGGTATATGTTCTCCGTGTCCCCTTCGCTGCAGCCGGGCAGCATGTGCATCCTGCATGATAAGGAGGAACTGTCCAGATTGGAGATGGTCCAGAGACTGGCCAAGGATGGTTGCCGCTTCTTGCAGAATCACAGCAAGGGCCCAGAAAGGACAAATGAGGTGAGGGACACAAAACAGTGAGAAACTTTGGCAACTCTATTACGGAAACTGATTGATGTAGAACTTGAATATCTGCAAAAGGCTGCTCTCTATGAAGTATCATGTGATTGATGTCATAAGTAACATTTAATATTTACAAAGTTGGAGCGATACTCTTTGATATTCTTACAGATTAGCTCACAAGTCTAAGATATACTACTGTATAATAATATTAGAGTATCCCAATGTGTTTACTCAATAACCAATTCATTTGCAAGGCAGGTCACCAAGGAAACATAATACACAGTACAGTTCGGTACAGAAATATTTGAACAGTCAGTTTTTATGGTACATATCACCACAATGGATTAAGGATCAAACAAATAAGATTTGCAGACGTTCAGCTTTATGTAAGAGGTGCCGCAAAAAAATTACATCATGAACCATTAAGAAAATACTTATTAATTGCATAGTAGCCTACTTCCATTTTCAGTGCTTCATTGGTGGTATTAGCGTGAAGGGAGAATGTTTTTTTTCCCACTCTCATGCTGATTTCACGTTTGTCTTCAATTAGTGAAAAACATGCACTGTTGGGTCATGACCCATATCACTGACTAATCACTTCTTCGCCTTCACTCAGTATGCTCAGTATCATTATCCTTGCTGTAAATGGCTTTATTTTCATATTTGTAATACAGTTTATCAAATCAATTTTCCCTATTGAAATGAATTAAAATGCCAATAATCCATACAGCCTGCAAAATACAACCACATTTCTTATGAGGTTTTTGATTAAGAAAAAATGTCACTGTATTGTTTAATAATAATTAAACATAATAAAAGTGAATGTAAAGAAATAAAAAGATTTTATAAAGTGTAATTACAGTACACACTGTCATATTTGAGTGTGGCCTAGTGAGTGATCATTTGGGTGTGAGTTGTGGCTGACAGAAGTTCCATGCAAGTTCTTTTTTTTTTGTATTTGTGTTTTTCTCTGTCCCGCTGAAAGTACTTCTGTGAGTGAGGTTCTCCTGGCAGAAACATTACAGTTTCTTAATTGCTCCATTTGTCTTCACTTTACTCAAGCAGTGGTGGATATGAGGCTTGCTCAAACTCAAATTTTGGCTCACAACACAAAGTATCAAATTGACCACGCAACAGCTCCTAGCTGGTCTATGCATCTTCCAAGTAAATACTTGTTACTTCGCTCAGTAGTCACATCACCAATAAACACCAGTGAACATGTTCCATTAGCAGCCGTGGATGCCATAACACGACCACCGCCATATTTGACACATGATGCGGTATGCTTTCAAACCACAGTTGTTCATTTCCTTCCCCACATTTTAAAATTTTGATTTATTTAATTTAATACTTATAGCTACAACAGTCTTTTAAAGAAAAAAAATCTTAAAAAGTCCATTAATGTTTCAATACTTCTGGAGCCATCTGGATGGTTAGATCTTCCACTATGATTGTATTGGCTTCAGTTATGTCGACAAGTCACTTAAATGAGTTTTAAATAATTGGGAGAACACACCAGAGTGAGTGAACAATTGGTAAAATTGGAAACTTGAATTGAAATATAGCCTACAGATGACATCATGTAAAATCAGTCCACCTCGCTTTTAAAATGATGGCCTCAGATTGATTGAGATCATGGCGGGCTCAGCTTCCTGCTGACTGGAGGGTTGTGCTAGCTAGACTGCGCCACAATGGCAGGAAGCATTGACGCAAGCGGGCCAGACCACCATGCGGGACATTATGTGGCCTCAGGGTGGAGTCGAGTGCGTCAGGTCCTCGACCTTTCCTCAAAACACTAAATCTCTTTATCTCTGTTGTTATTCAACGGAATGACGTTTTGCCTGTACAATGCCTTTGCTAATCTGTGCATGATAACATGCATTAAAAAAAGATATTCTCATGGTGCTGTTATGTACTGTAAATGGTAGAAAATAAAGTGCACCAATGTACTCTACAGTTACGTACAGCATGTCCATCATGTGTTATCCTAGCAGATCTTAGTTAATACCAGACATGGGCAATATAGAGATTATCTAGTTGTGTTTCCAGATAATGCAATAGTTTTCAGTAATCCAATGATGCTACGCGCATACCGTCCAAATGACTCATATACATATCTAAATATGGGCATCAAAGAGCTTAGAGTTCCCAGATGGTGAATGCAGGACTATTTCAGTCCAGTGCACTCTGACTGTTTTGCAATCATTTCAAGTTCCCAATGATTTAAATCTTTCATATAATTCATACTTAACATGTCATCTTGTTGAATATGGCTACTTGGAAGTGATCTTCTTTGCAAATTCATATGCACATATTTTGCATAACGAACACACTGGTGATACGATCTGAGCTTAAAGCCTGAGAACAGAGGCTTCTGCAAGGCAGTTTTGGGAATAACCAAGTCAACATCAAATGCTTCTTTGAGAACCAAGCTGGTGTTTGAACAACCCTGAGCGGAATTTGGACCAAATGTGAGCCGTGTCAAGATTGACATCTTCCAGGTTGCTTTGAATGTTCCATACCATGTATGCCAGCACCACAGAGCGGAGAGGGTCCCTCGAGCCAGCGGAATGCATCTGGAACCCAAAGAGAGACAATAAACCATTTAAAATCACATGGCTCTCCAGTAGTGTTTACTCTACTACAGACAGAGTCCATTTTGGGAATATTTCAGGGCTAGATGGCGATTGGGGTCACATCTGGGCCCAGGATTTCTGTCCAAGCACTGGACTCCAGAGAACTGGTTGTTATTTTACTGAGATAACCACAAGGCTCATTCAGCGTGTGTGCTCGTACTGGCCACAGAATCAGAGTCGAATCAATAATTCATCACGAGGAATGGTTTGTTTGCATATTGAGCGGTACGGTACGATGCTGACAAACTCACTTAATAGTGATCAACTTGTTTTGCCATTTGAGAGCTAAGACGCAAATAAGCAGACACTTTAATTGGAAAACGTCTATTTTGACCATTGCTGCAGGTGTGTGTTTGTGCACACACTCATGACTTGTCACTTCCTATGTGCGCTGTTTCCATGGGCTGAATTTGCCAGTGCGGGGCAGCAATGGTGGACGACTGGTTGGCAAGTCAGCCACACAGTTCTGAAGTTCGCGGTTTAAAAACTCGGCTCCTGCCTGCCTGTTTGCTTAACTGAAGATTCTAAATTGTCCAAAGGTGTGAATGCGAGTGCGAATGCTTGTTTTTCTATATGTTCTCTGTGATTGGCTAACGACCAGTCCAGGGTGTATTCTGCCCACTTGCCCAAAGTCAGCTGGGATCAGCTCCAGCCCACCTGTGACCATAATGAGGACAATCACTATAGAAAATAGATAAATGTTGTGTGTCATGCTGTTTAAATGCATGTAACGTGATGTTTTGTGTACTTGTGCAGCATTTGGTATGGCTATCCTCCACATTACACATTGAATTGTCTCATACGTAGTAATGCTTTGGTAGCATGAGTGACCTGTATCAACCATAACTAGGACTGTATGGCAGAGTTAACCTCAATGTAAAATAAAAACAAATAAGTCGCAATTGCAGAACTGTGTAAGGTTGCTAACACCTGTATCTTCCCATGTCAAAATGAAAAAGCTCACTGATAAAAACAAAGGTAGCTCAAGGCTTGCACATGCTACGTTTGTATGTACGCCATATTGTAACAATGATAATGTGTCTGGAAGCAATGCTTGAACACTTCTGTGCAAAAGGCAATTAGAGTAACCCCCCCCACAAAAAAGCAACCATTCCAGGGTGTCTGCACAACTAATTGCAGACACAGAGATGAGTGCTGCACTGACTGACAGGTGAGGGGAGGGGAGTTTGAAAGGGTGAACTGGTGCAGGATGCGTGTGCATGCACCATACAGTGAGGTCCTCATTATGATCAATATCTGTTATCCTTCTGAACCTGCCATTGTCAAGTGGTTTATAATCCTTTTCTTTCTTACAAGCTGGAACAACAAAATGCTGTTTGGAGTTTGTATGCAGTCGACTGTGTACATTCACCGCGCATTGAGTCTGTTACCAAGACAGTGCAGTAGGATTTTGCCCAAAAAGTAATGCTTTGAAAATAGGTGGTATATTAATGGAATTTAGGGTGTTTAAGTCACTGTAAAGTGAAAGTAAATGTCTTGTACATTTGACACATGACACCACAGAGAAGAGCCAAATTTGAACGATCCCAGAAGTCGCCAAGTACATGAAATGAGGCTGAAATTGTGAAAAATCTAGTTGTTCTCTCTGCTCCCCACTCAACTGTCAATCCAGTACCGCAGCTACAACCTGTAAACATCCATGCATCTACCATCTTTCTTATGCCTACACATAACTACATGGTTGAGCCACATAAATGTATCTGCTTAAACTCACCGGTGGCTAGAACATATCGCGCCGGGACATGTCAGGGCTTTTCTACACCTTTCTCTTCCACTTTCCCTCCGCGACACGCATGCACTCACAGCCAACAACGAGGCACTCTAGAGCAGCCACACCATCTGACTATTCAAAGGGAAGATGCATTTACGGGGTGTAGGCTTAGCTAGCTAGCTAACTGCAACTCGCAAGTGAACCAGACAACCACTGATGCAAATGAAGGCACTCAAGTTCATTTATTATAGTGCGGGAGTGGGAACTCATGCGAGAGCTGAAGTACCTTCACCAGGCATCTACAAAATTCAGTACTCCATAGTTCACAGTCTGCAAGTTTTCAGCAATTAGCTCCAAACATACATAATGTATTTAGAAATAAATATCTGAATTCGCTGTGCAAGGTCTTGAACATCATTAATGTACTGCACAGGTGCCAAACTCCGGTCCTCGATCCTGATCATTAGAATCAGGTGTGTTGGAGGAGGTTAGAATGAGTAATACACAGCATTTAGATCAGTACTTCATCATCTAAATGTACAATTGATGCTGCCATAGAACCTAACAGACAAGTGGAATTTAGTGTTACCATTAGATTTTCACTCTTCATGTGTATTGTCTGTTTTATGTGAACGTCATTTAAAGAAAAACATGCCCTAAATTTGAGTCCTGATCTTATGTTTGTAAAAAGCAGCACCAGTAGTTTACAGTCATGAGCAGAAAAATGTAATCTGTTTTTTTAAAAACTTTTTTCTAGACATTTCCTGGCAGGACACACTGGTAATTGCTGTGCACATTATCTATGTGCAAATAATTGGAATGTTATTAGGAGTGACTGCGCATTTGCCACCCACACTGTCTAGTTAGCTGTGCAAAAAAAGGACATGCCTGTCTCCCTGAATAAGATTTAAAAATGGTCCAGGGGTGACCTTTCTTGGCTCAGATTTATATCAGATTGGGTGACTTGGCATGACAAACCTGAATATGAAATCATAAAGACAGGTAGGAGACAGCAGACAATGTTAACTCCACACCACAGAGACCCCGAAGGCACCAGTCATAATTTAATAGAGCCGACATCAGGAATCAGTAATTAAAATATGTATGAGCCACTTATGTTAATCCCTGAATGGGCTCCTACTGATACAGCCTGAATAATGATCAGTGGAAATTGGGCTTCATTTACAGTGAAGGCTTTGACACAGCATTGAGATGGAAATCAGTGGTGATTTGTGTTAGTTGGAGAACATGCAGGGCGGGAGTGGGGGGCAGTGGGGGTGGGCGACATCTCCTTGGCGATAATACAACTCCTCCCTCTCCCTGTCTCTCATGTCCAGCCTGTCCACAGTGACGAGGCAGTGCGCGTGCAGGAGCGGGGCCGCTGCGTTTTGGTCCTCCGGAGGATGGCGTCACAACCAGCAAGGGGAGGAGGGAAGCGCGAGGAGGAGGAGGCGGCGGCGAAGAGCAGGAGGTAAAGCCACTCCACAAATCTCTGCCTGCCTCTCTCACTAACGCTTTTCCACCTCTCATCATTCTCTCTGGATTACTTCTGTCACAACTACTGCTCATATAGGACTGTGTTAGATGGACCTCAACAGTATGGAACTGTGAGATCTAGCCTTCCCGATCAAGTCGTTTGGGCTTGGGGGGGGGTTGTTTGGACTATCAGTGAGTGGGGGGTGGGGGGGCACAGGACTCTGGATGGCAGGTTAAAGGGGGCATGCAACAGTAACCACGGTAACATTGCCGGCGTGAGGGCAAGGATGAGCCTGCTGCGGGATGAGATGCTGCTGCTGCACGCCGCCTTGGTGGAGCAGGAGGAGGATGAGGACGAAGACGAGGAAGGGTCCGAGGAGGGGACCGGCAGCAGCAGCGACGGTACCGGCCGGGTAGAGCCGTCCACTCTGCCCACATTTGACGTGCCCTACTTCCGCTACATCGACGACGAGGGCACGGAGGGCGAGGAGGAGTGGAGCAGCGGTCGCTCGCTGTCCTCCATGGATGAGGACTCGTCCACTGACTCGATGGTGTCTGACAGGTACACGGTGGTGTCAGGGACCCCAGAGAAAATCCTGGATCACCTGCTGAATGCCCTGAAGCTGGAGGAGGACCAGGCGGCCACACAGGGCAAAGACACAGGTCAGTGGTAACCTCACACACACCCTCTGTGACTGTTTGGGTTCTACTTTAGTGAACATGTGAGTATTTACAAATTTATTGGAATGCTTTATCGTGAACATGGTTCTGTGATGTCCTCATTGTGAGCAAGAGTCTGCCTCACAGTCAAAGGTTCTGGGCTTGAATCTCGGCTCAGACTTTTTGTGGCTTTCTTGTCCATATCCCAAAAGCATAATTATTAGGGTATAGTGTAGTCTCGCTGCTGCGAAAAGCACAAATCCGTGCGTAATTGATGTCCCCCTAAAACGTATATCCTGAAATTTCCTATGGATGCCACAAGATGACAAAGATCTATATGAAGCTCCTCGATTGACTTCAAAAAAAAAGATGGCACCAAAACAATATTGTGAAATGAGACAGGCCTTTGGCATGAGCAAAAAAAGAGCAAATGGGTGACATTTGCAGAAAATAACAGATTATTGCAAGGACTTTAAATTGACCTGAGGTGTGAATGTGATTTTGTAGAATGGGTTTTACTTGCCCTGCACTTAACTGGCTACAACTACTTAACTCACAAGTCCAGGATGCACAAAGTCAGCCGGGCTACGCTCTTGCTTACCTGTGGATGTCAC
Source organism: Filicampus tigris (assembly GCF_054856515.1). Taxonomy (NCBI): domain Eukaryota; kingdom Metazoa; phylum Chordata; class Actinopteri; order Syngnathiformes; family Syngnathidae; genus Filicampus; species Filicampus tigris. Next base: position 14,444,685 of record NC_141224.1, read on the forward strand.
CATTGTTTTTCCATTTTATTTCCTCTAATTAAGGCACTCATTCCCCAAATTTGAAGTTCGGCTCGCCTCATTTAAAAGCTTATTCATAAAGACAGCAGCAAATGCACTCACTTCACTTGGTGGCAGCAGGTACTCTAATAATAATGTGACACTGTTGCCAAGGCAGAGGAAACTCTGTTGCTGAAGCCTGGAAGAGAAATGGTGAATGCAGCCGGCAGAGACTAGCAAGTAGAGATGAGAGAGCGGGAGAGCGAGTGAGCGAGAGCAAGACAGACCTAAAAAGAGAAGAAGCAATGAGTCAGCAATTGATCTCCACCCACTGTTGCTTAATGGTCTGACTTACTCAATCGGCTCATTAGCATCAGGCATGCTGTTTGTTTCTCTCAAAAGTAATTTCATCCTAAAAGCACCACAGGCATATATGAGGCAAATAAAGTCACCGCAATCCATCTATTTTCTGCACCACTTATACTGTTTCGGATCGAAGAGGGTCTGGAGCCTATAGCAGAGACGGACGGGGATAACGTGGCCCTTTTTTCCACTGCCTGTTGACCTCATGATATTGTAACAGAGACAGGGATGCGTGTGTGGAAGGGAAGGCCGAAACGCGGACATGGTGTGAAGTTTGACACTTGTCACTAACTTCTCGAGCCATGTACAGTAGTATTGAAGGTGAACTTTAACAGTCCATCAAGTTGTCTCACATCTAATTATCAGGTTGCAAAATCTCAAAACGCACCAAAACATATGAATTGTATCTAAAAGAAAAAGAGGCTTATTGCTTATGCTTTATATGGCTTTGATGTGGCTATTTACAAGATCTCTGTATAAATGAGGATAATTACAAAGCGACTGTGAAGGACACATTGACCACGAAGGCCCTGATTACCTGCCAGCAGCGCAGACAAGACGTCCGCTATGTGAATAACTTTACTACCAATAGACAACCAAACCACTGCCTGAATGTTTAAATTATATTTTAGATGCATGCTGCAAGTTTTAAAACTCATCTAGAACATTTTGTGTTCATAAACACAAGATGTTCCGGCTACAAGGTTTTTAAGGTTTTGACACATGGCGAATGGCTCCTTGGTGGCAGCTGATGTCAATAAGTGACACATTAACATGCTTAATTCGAAGGCTGTGGTAATCAATTTCATGTGTATTCATTGAAATGGAAAAAGGATTTGTCAGCCCAATTGATTCCATGGAAGATTGAAACATCGATCAGTGAATTTGTGATGATTTCATTCCGAAAGGACATTTGTCAAGGTTTTGGCTCCATGCTTAATGTTGGCGTGCATCAGGGGTCTCAAACTCTGCAGGGGCCTGGTAACGATCTCGACCATTTGAATCGTAGGTTAGGGTTTGTGGGATTCATAATAACTTCTCCACACTGAAGTCAAAGACATTTCCATTCCCGCCTGGATGGAGTAGGGCTCGTCCTACCTGGATGCAGCAGTGTCTTTTTAAGTGTCTTGCAGAATAATATCTCTGTGTTACTCAGCTCATCGCTTTCTTGATTGCATCACTCATGTCTCTAATACCTTTGAAAAAGGTTTTGGGAAGATGATGTCACTTTGTCTTTTGCTATTGTGGAGTAGCAAAGGCTTTTAGTATGGTCGGGTATCGGCGTAAATGCTGATTTTGATGGTTAGTTATATGGCTGGCTCCCGGATATATTTTACCATTTTTAAATTAATTACATTTTTTTAATTTTTTTTAAGCATATCCAATTAACGATTGAACATGATTTTGGGTTTACCAGTATGTTAGTGTGCAACGTTAGATGATAGTAATATTTGGTGTAACACCGACTTGAAGCAAGATGCCTTTTTTCTTATTCCTGAAAAGTAGTCATTTTGAAAATGTGAGGATTCAGCCCGACAGTGACAAAATGCAGGTGCAGAGTTTAGATCTATGATACTTTTTAAATGAAACACGTTTGACAAACATAGCCTACAGTTAGTGTTTGCTGATTACATTAAGATTACACTCCTCTGCTTGTATGGCAGGAAATTAAGATATCTTCCCGCTACTACAACCCACTGCATGTATAAAATGAACAAGCCAGATAATGTATCATTTTTTTCCGGGGGGAAAAAGACTTTCCTCGACAAGGTCATATTTAATCAGTTTTCGGTAACATGTACAACCTTGAGGAGGACAAATAACACGGTAAGATGATGTCTTAGCACGAGCATTCAGACTCCATCAAAGTTTGCAGTAAGTCAGCCTACACATTAACGTGCACATTTACAGGCTGAGATGGTTATTATGTACCATTGAAAATAAAGCTATATACGGGCTTGTATGGACTTGTTCAGCTAAATACAGTAGAAGTGGAGAATCCTCACCAGGCTGGTGGAAGCCATCATCAGAGGCTCGAAGGACTTCACTGAAATGTCTCTCATGTTGCTCTCGTTTGAAATGATTCCATTTCACAAATGCACCATATTGGCAGAGATACATTATTTTAAATGGTCCAATAGCACTGAAATAGAAATAGTCCTATTGCATTCTAATGATGATATTGTGTCTGTCTCTTACTCTCTTTCCAGACACACTTTTGGATGACTTTCTGCTGACCTACCCAGTGTTTATGTCAACCAACGATTTATGCCAAGCTCTCCTGGGACAATATCCTTCAACAACAAAACGATGTTAACAGCTTCTCTAGCTAACAGCTGACTTAAGTCAGATTCATATGGCTTACACTTTAAGCCTTAACCTAGGGTTGTGCAATTAATCAAAATTTAATTACAATTATGATTATTACACCCCACATTTACAAAATTAGCATAATTGAAAAAAAAAAAAAAAAGATTATTAACTCATTCACTGCCAGACATTTTCAGACCCTCTTTTACCCTAACGTTTGAAAAACAATTGAAAAAATATATAAATAAATTCCTGGGATTGAATGGCTGGACTGTGAAAAGACAAATACATTTGTCAATGGCAGTGAATGATTTAGTATGCATTTATATCCAATGCACTGTTTGTTTACAGAAGGAAATCAACTTGAATTTATACATTTGCACCTTTTTTTTAATTTTTTTTTATTTTTTATAAAAACTAATTTGACAAATTTTGTTCCGTCCAAAGGCAACTTACATAATTATAGTGTTTCAAAGAAATGTGTTTGTCTTTATATTTTTTATGTTTAAACACTTTGCCGTTTCTGGTTTTGTACAGAAATAAATAAATGGTCATTTGAAGAATCGTGATCTCAATAATTACCAAAATAATCATGATTAATATTTTTTTCATAATCGAGCAGCCCTACCTTAACCAATGCTTACTTATTGCTGCAAGCGCTGCCGAGTGAAAGAGGACGCAAAGGAGGCTCTGGAGAGAAAACAGAAAGTGGCGTACCTGGTGTCACAGTGGCTGCTTCTCTGCAGAGACTTCCTGAGAGAGGACGAGCATGTCAAAGTGTTCATGAAGGTAGAGGACGAATGGTTGACAAAAAAGGGGAAACAGCATCGCCTGTGGGTGTAACAGGGAGAAATGAAAATGGACTTTTCCTTGCAGACTTTGTACCGCTATATGCTAGATGACCTTTACGAGCACCCGGCCTTGCAGAGGGATTTGAGGGAGCTGCAGAAGCTCTACCAGCTGCATCGGAGGCAGTGAGTATAACATGATCAGAGGTCATCAATGACAAATTACTTCATGATTTATAAACAACATTATTACAATGACTCGGTAAGGCAAGTTCAAGTACGAACGTCTGCAGAACTGTTGCAGCATTGAGAAGAGAGTACACCACACAAAGGAAAAGCTTCTTCTTCTCATCAATGCATTCTTTCAGAGGCTGACGAGAAAATGCAGTGTTCTGGGCTTTTGTGCATGAAAATGTGAAAGTCAGGGAGCTCTTTATGCTGAACCTCCATAAATCGAGGGAATAAAATAAAGACGAGCTGTCGGATAAATGACAGTTTTATGTACCTTAACATGAACCACACTGAACCATAATCTCATACAAAACATTTCTATATATAGTTAATAAATTCTGCAATAATACAGTAATGTGCAAACATCAAATTTGGAGACTTTTTGCCAATGTTAGTCGATATTTTTTTTGATAATCAAGCTTTGTGATGTTACCACATTAGGCGAGAGTCACCCCAGGGAGTGCAACACAGGAAGTTACTGAAGCGAGGCTGCAATTTTAATAGCCACATTTTGGAATACTTTCTGTCCTTGCACGATAGAGAGCAAGCTCACATTCAATGGAAACGGCGGCTCATTGCAACGTCTCATTTCTCTGCATGAAAATGTGCGAGGAACAAGCAGCACATTCATCAAATTATTCTGAGCTGTTCAAAGAAAAACAGATTTCTATGCATGCACACATACATACACACTAAAGACTACAGGCACAGTGTGCGTTACACATACCCCAAACTTTTTTGAGCCAAGACATATACCGGTACCGGTAATACTATACTTCACATATTTAGAAAAATCTCACAGAACACCACCAAACACAATAATCGCTCGTGAGGGTCGGCCGAAGTTTGCAGTCGGAATCGCTAACGGACGCTCCGGATTAGAGTCGAAATTGGCAAGATGAGATCGGTCTAACAAAAAATGAGTTTTTATTTTTATTTTTTTCCCGTACAAAAATTGTTTACGCTGTACACAATTTGAAATGATCAAAAAACGTATAAAATATGGGGAAAACGTCCAAGTTGACAGGTATGTAGCTATAACTAGAATCTTGTGTCTTTGCACTCACAAAATGTACTTGCTCAGTGTGAAATCTGGATCTGTTTAACTGAGCAAAGCTGTTACTCTTGTGTATGAATGGCAACGTAATACACTGGTAAATTATACCTTCTGCCATGCCATCTAATGGAAGAGCATTTAAATGTTCTGCAGCTTTTGCCTGTCACTGTATGTCACTGCCATAGATAGGCAAACAAAGATACACTATATACAGTATATATACTGAGGTGGGCATTTTACTAAAATTCGCCATCCGTCTGCAGCCTGGTTACCCTTCCACTGTCCGTGTATCCGTCTTTTTGTCACGCCGGATCAAATAGTAATCATCATTTTAAATGTGCTTCCGTCGACCAACTCCCCCATTTTTTATATATATATATATATATATATATATATATATATATATATATATATATATATATAGAGAGAGAGAGAGAGAGAGAGAGAGAGAGAGAGAGAGAGAGAGAGAGAGAGAGAGAGAGAGAGAGAGAGAGAGAGAGAGAGAGAGAGAGAGAGAGAGAGAGAGAGAGAGAGAGAGAGAGAGAGAGAGAGAGAGAGAGAGAGAGAGAGAGAGAGAGAGAGAGAGAGAGAGAGAGAGAGAGAGAGAGAGAGAGAGAGAGAGAGAGAGAGAAAGAGAGAGAGAAAGAGAGAGATAGAGAGAGATAGAGAGAGATAGAGAGAGATAGAGAGAGATAGATAGAGATAGAGATAGAGATAGAGATAGAGATAGAGATAGAGATAGAGATAGAGAGAGAGAGAGAGAGAGAGAGAGAGAGAGATTCATACATAGGTTAGTTAGATAGATAGATAGATAGATAGATAGATAGATAGATAGATAGATAGATAGATAGATAGATAGATAGATAGATAGATAGATAGATAGATAGATAGATAGATAGATAGATAGATAGATAGATAGATAGATAGATAGATAGGTGGATGGATTGAAATTTGAGGATGGGGAAGTCAGTGGGGTCTTGCCTCACCCTCCACAAGGCCTTGTGGAAATGGATTTAGTAGTTGTGGATTCATGCCCACTACCAAACAAATCTGACCTCCTTGGCGAAGGTAACAGTTGCCCAGCTGACAAACACTTTGCCAAGTGTGACTGCCCCTCCTACTCTTCCCTGGATGACAGCCTCCAATCAGTCTCCCTGGGGAGTCTCTGTCCTGCAGTCCATTAGCATCCAGCGCAAATGATCCCGCCTGATGCTGCTACCACTGTTGTTTTCTGCCACTGACTCATTCCTGCTCACATCCAGAGAGGGAGACCCACCAGAACCAGTACACTTTGTGTGGGTGGTACTAAGTGACATACTCATACTATTTATGGGCTTTTTACAGTGAGGCCCATTGGGAGGACAAGATTGGCTGCTTTGTGCTACAGAATGCGTACTGAGCCAATCTAGTTTTTCTGCAAAAATGAAAGCCTGTCGTGTGCTCTTAGGAGCTACGTAACTTAACCCCATTACTTCTCTCAAAGCCTTCCATAAGGCTGCTTCATGATTCACAGTACTGCACGCTGAAATGTATTTTCATGAGGCCCAGATGGCTGCTGCCCAGCCAGTTGGTCCCTCAGGGTAGGCTTTATGCCAACAGGCCTATTGTGATGCAAAGGTCCCTAATAGACACAGGACCAACCATCATAGTCATCCATCAGATCTAAATGTGGCGAAGAGAGTGAATTAATAAAAAGGTCTTGGAAAAAAATGCACCTGGCAATCTACTCTCACCTTCTTGACATTGACTTCAAATAGTGAAGTGAACCCATAAAACGCATACGCTTTGATTAGACAGTGAGGGAGATGTATTTATGCAAATCAACAAGGAAAAAATCACAAGATCCACTTCAGGGATTAAATAATGAAAAATGATTGTGTCTGTGTTGGTTGGTGCTTTATTGTTTAATTTCTTCTTTTTCAGCACGGTGGAGGAATATTCCCCTCAAAGAAAGGTGAGTGAAGAGGCTGTGATGTTACTAAACAGGCCCTTCTGTATAAAGTGCATTGGCCTTTCTGGTTTATGTATCCGCACACTTCCTGCCGTGTTGAACAATGTTACATGGGTCTCAATGTTCATTTCCCTTCTTCCAGAGCAAAGCACTTTTCCACCAACTAAGCCTGAAAGAGAACATTGTGCTGTCCAGGGCCACACAGAGACAGACCAAGGAAGGTAAAAAGACACACACATTCCTCACATCATAGTTTATTCCTTAAAGTTGCTCTGATGAGGCATTATCCTCAGCAGCAGAACAATGGGAATTTTGCCGAGGACTGAATGTGACAGTTTGGCATGCACATTCCTGAGTTATGATCTGGCTGTGAAAAACAATGCAAACACAGGTCGCAACAGCATGTTGTGCTGTCGGGAACCCTCTCAAGGGAAGTGCTAATTTAGTGATCCTGACATCTGCTGTGTTTGAAAACTACAAAACACAAAACAGCATGTATCCCCGAGAAGTGAGTGAGAAAGATCGCCATTGGTAGAGCACTGACAAGAAAAAGGCAGGATATCAATATGACATTTGCTCTTAAGCAACTAGAATACAGAGATTATTTACAAACGGTTTTATGTACTTATCCTACTTTGACCAAAAAATGTGAAAGGTGGCAAGGAAAATGTAGTACGTACAAGAAATCTTAGCTCTCTAAAACACAATCTTGGAGAAGGCCAAAGTGTTCATCAAAAAAGGCAGAGGTTTTATTTCGAAAAAGTCTACTCAGTATTCAGTGTTTTTTGGGGGGTCACCACAAGCGTATGGGTTTCACTTTGAGATTAACTTGGTTAGATATTGAAAATCGTTTTCCTTGATAACCATTACGTTTTTGCCTTACATAGAATACTCCATACCATGCCAAGTGTACATCACGATGGACTCCTACCTGAGCATGAGGGCCCATCCTGGGGCTGTGGCTCAGGAGTTGCTACAAGCAGTGGCTGAGAGGATGGGTGTCTCCCAGGGTGAACTGGTGCTGGTGGCCGTCACTTATCCTGGAGGTAAACATTACATTATACACGGTCACGTTTACAGGGTGATTAACATTAAGTACACCCACTCAACCTTCACGTGTTCCAGTCCAGTAAAGTAACGGTATCAACAATTATGAATTTGTAACTATTATTTTGATCAAAACATGTTGATTTGGGGGTTGTGGTTTTTGGTTCACAGATTGTAGTCATACTGCAAGGTGTTTGTAACATTTTAGGTGACTAAAACATTAGTCACATCTCAGTTTTTAAGGCAGGATTTTCATTCAATTCTTGTCTAAGATCTCAGTAATTTGTGTATATATTTATGAACAGAATAAGTGTCCATCAGTGAGCATAAATGATTTCAAATTTAAATAACAATAAACAAGTGATGGTTATTCATCCTAACACTTCAGACTAGACACACTTAAATACAAAAATATATATACTTTACACGATTAATTGACCATTAGACAAGAAGCAAAACGTTGTTTTCTCCATCCAAACTGCTGCTGCCTCCACCACATGCTTAACCTTTCACGTTGTTCTAAACTTCCATATATTGGGGCCAAGCACGAGGTGTCGTATTTAAAAGGAGAGAAGCCTTTTATAGTCGATCAATAAGCAGTTAAGTCAGTGTCTGTTTTCCGCCAAGTGGGGACCTATCTCTTGTATTCTGCTTGACAGACCTTCTCTGATGTCTGCCGGTTGTGATATGTGATGCATTTCCTCTCCCATAGGCAGACTCCTCCTGCAGCCTCACGACACACTTTTCACTCCCTCCCTGCAGCCAGTGGGAAGACTGCATGTTTGCAGAAAGGACCTGGGTGAAATCCTGGTAGGGAGAACACTGTCACATCAGTCACTTCACAGTACATAGTATGGTCACAAGTAGGGCTGAACGATTTTGAAATGTAATCAAATTGTGATTCCTTTCCCTAAATAATTGCGATTGCAATTTAATATGTGATTATTTTTTTTGCTGGTGGTTGCCTGTGGGCTGTTTTAACTCCTAAGACGCCCAAATTGGCTCATCTTAACCAGAATTCTGCATCGCATTACAGCCAAAATTACAATCCTGGTGGACTAATGTGATTTGTAAATCCTTGTGGAAACCAAAATTAAATTGCCATAACTACGGTCTCTTCTTCTTCTGTCTTTTGGCAGTTGGCAATCATCTTTTGTGCATTACCGTCACCTTAAAAGGAATTGAGGGTCTCGGTATGGTTCACAACCTCCGATTTAACCCTACTCTTTCAAAAAATAGAAATAGAAATTTAAAACTTAACTCACAAGAACCTCTCTGTAAATATGTCTCTAGTATTCAAAGCTACTTTCTGACCTCTTAGCTCATTAATTAGTTGTTGTCTTGCCTGACTATACTTACACATGGCTCTAATGCATGCTCTTTTGTATCTTTGGTGCATACCGCCATCTACAGGAAGCGCAAAGCATTTCCAAATATAGTAAATGCATTCCACTCAAGCAAAGTCCCTGTATTAACCCCGTGAACAAACATGCGATACAGGCGGGACGTGTTTCTGTCAGTCGTCAGCAAAAAGGGCATCTGTTAGTGACGGACTTAGAGGTCTATCGGTACTTGACCCGGTTAGTGATGATTACACTGATGGGCGAAGACCCACTTACGTCAGTGCTTCTGTCAGTATTGACGGAAAGCCCACCTCTGTCTAATACGCTCTTCTGAGAAGACAACATAAGTCCAAGGGCATTGATGGTGGAAGCATAGTAATAGCCAAAATGTCCAGCAAGGTAAATGAGTAAGAGGTGAACTAAGGTGTAAACAATTATACAATATGTCTCAAGACTCGTGTTCAGGACAGTATATCTTGCAATGTGTAATGCTTTTTTTTTCATTTTTGCATCTTTCCCCAGAACCCGTTCACAGAGAACTCAAAACTGCAACAGAGGACTGCCCTTATGCTTAGTTTAAACACATGGGATGTTGCTCTAGCTTTCAGCAATATTGACTGGACCATATTTGACACCATTCATGAGGTTTGTACAATAACATGACTTTAATTTTCCAGGGTTGTTGTCTCAGAAATATCCCTGCAAGCTTAGAACTATTTAGCTACCTGATTCTCATTCTGCCTCATTCATGAGCCATTACTGCTTTTGCAGCAAGAGCTGATCTACTTCACCTTCAGGCGCAATACTAGCGGAAACCATACGACGGCACTAGAGTTGCTACTTCAGCGCTTCAATGAGATCCAATTGTGGGTGATGACTGAAGTGCTGGTTTGCACTGCGCTCTGCCAAAGAGTACAGCTCATCAAGAAGTTCATCAAGATAGCAGCCCAGTAAGCATTCATCTAATCATTGTATTTCCCCCAAATAATGGTTTCCACGCTAATAAATACCCCAATTAATTACTGAGTGTGTTATCCACTTAAATAAACACTGTTGCTAGACACCTCCTTTACCTCCAGGGGAAAAAAAAGCTAATCGGCTGTAATTACCTTTTACTGATACTACCATGTATTGCTGCATGACATGGTGACCACAACATGCTGCCTGCATACCTGTCATCTGTAAAGATGATGTTTACCCTGGACTTTAATGAGAAAGCACAGTGCATTCAGTAATAAAACATAGTGAACTTTTCAACACTGACCTGACAAGAATCAAACCAACTAAGATCTGACTTACACAGACAAGAAGAGAGCAAGTCTCACTTGGAATGGGAAGAAAGGACGTTGGAAGCAAGAATGCCATGCTTATAATCAAGCATCAGTTTATGTACATAATATAATTTAAAATGTATTGTACTTAATATTTTAATAATTAAGGTACACATGTAAGGCCCGTAATTCCTCGGCTGCTCTCTCAGGAGTTGCATAATGTAGGCCTAATGTATGGAAGTACAGCATACATAGTATTGTAATGTAGCTGGCATTCGGTATTTATGGGAATGCTGTCCTCTAGTGGCTCTTCAATGAACTGCGTGACCTTGTTTGCTGTGACTCCTGTAATTTCACTGCATTTCATTTGGCAGCTGCAAAGCACAGAGGAACCTCCACTGTTTCTTTGCCATTATAATGGGCCTGAACACTGCTGCTGTCAGCCGCCTCAGTCAGACGTGGGAGGTAACAATCATAAATTATTTTATTAATATTATCTGTATTATTTCTCTCTCTTTATGATCATTTTACAATACAGTACATGTAATGCGTCATTTTCATTCCTGCAGAAAATTCCTGGGAAATTCAAAAAGCTGTTTTCTGAGCTGGAGAGCATCACAGTAAGTGTATTTCAAGGTTCTATTTGAAAACAATGCATACTCTATAAGTGTAACTCAATAAACTAGAATACTGCGGAAAAGTACATTTCAGCACTATAATGTAGTTAAATTCAAAAGTGATACAGTACTCATATACAGTATTATACAGATTCATTAAGGTCACTTTGCAGACAGCCAATCACGATCCATCAATTTTGAAAACCCTTCTGATTGTTTCTTATCCAATATTTAATTTTCTTGAGTGGGTGGATTTTATGTTTTTTTTGGGTTAGCTTGAAGCCGAAAATATATTTCACACTTTGTGTATAGTAAATGTATAGTATACAGTACTGTGTCTATGTATCCGTTTTTGAATTGAACTGGTGAAATCAATTCAGTTTCCCCCATATTCTAGTTTATTGAGATGCACCATACAGTATAGAAAATTCCTTTATAGAGCTTCAGTGACTCTGGGTTGGAAAAAAAGGGGCTTTTTCAGCAGCGCCCATGTGCAAGCACATTACACACGCTGAGCATCCCACACTTTTTGAAAATGTCTTCACAGGATCCCTCGCTGAACCATAAGGCCTACAGGGACACTTTCAAGAAGATGAAGACGCCAAAGATCCCCTTTCTTCCTCTGCTACTTAAAGGTACCATCATCACTGTCAACATGGAAGCGGATGATGATGTAGTGACAACACCTCAAAAAGCTAAAAATTAAAGTAGCTCTCTTTCTTTTAGATATCACATTCATTCATGAAGGCAACAAGACATTCCATGATAATCTGGTCAACTTTGAAAAGCTGGTAAGTCACGGAAGAGACAAGATTTTGGCTTTCAAATCACATTGATTACTGACATGCTTGTCACCCCTCTTCACCAGCACATGATAGCAGACACAGTCCGCCTCATCAGACAGTGTCAGAGGGATCATTCGGGTCAGTACTCCTATTTTGCGCTAACCAGTGGCAAAGAGATGTGATGATGAAGACAAATGCTCTCCCTTTTAACTCCTACAGGAAATGACATGAGCCTAAAGAGCAGCGCAGACGTGCGCGCTTACATGGATAACCTTCATATCATCGACAATCAGCAGACCCTGTTTGAACTGTCACACAGGCTGGAGCCTCGGACTTGAAAGGAAAGACGTTACTTACTGTAGCCTTCTTCGTAACACTCAGGACCATGTGAGCAATCCGAGTTCATGCAGCTGAACGACCACCAGAGAGAGCTAGCCAATCAGGAAAATTCTTATCTGACACGGGAGAAAAAGACAAATGGAAGCATTGTTTTTGTTATCACGTGTCTTTTTGTAAAGATTCACCACAGTATCATCCATTCAGACATCACATATAGCATATTATTTATCAGCATTTTTACATCCAACTTGCTGCCTATATGGCACATACAGTGCCAGTCTAAACTGTTGCTGTTACTCTCTCATCCAGCAGGTGGCAGCATTTGGCAATTGGATCTGATATTGTCCCAGTTAGACTCATCTGGGGAACTTGAGCCTGCTTTTTCCCAACCTTTACTGAGTCGAGGCACATTTAACATCAGATATCGCTCATGGCACATAACTGAACAAAAAATGTCACAAAAACTATATATAATCAAGTAATGATACTGTCCCAATTTCTAAACACATTTACTTACTCTTTCTGGTTTAATTTAATTGAACAGAAAGGTAATACAATCCTGTCATGTGAATGGAAACCAGTAGATACACAGGATAATTGCATCTTTTGCCATCTAGTGGAAGAGCATTTAATTGTCCTGCCTGGCACGATATGTCAATGACATAGATGAACAAAGATATATGATTATTTGTAAATAATTTTTGAACCAATGAAGTTAAATTGGACAATGTTCCAATGATCTCTCATAGCACACTAATGTACCACACACATGGTTTAGCCTACAAGAGATTGACAGATACTGAGGTGAAGGGGCTTTCTTTCAAAGAATTGTAACAGCTTACTTTTAATTGGCTCCTTAAAAGTATTTATTTAGTAGACTGCCCACCTACTATTAATTATTAAGATGACAGAATGACTATTGACAACCATTGATTAAATTGAACCAAAGAGTGTTTTGGTAAAGATGTATTTTGTTCTGTGTTAGTAAAAACAATTCCTACTTTTGTTTTTGATGATGGAGGAACTTAATTACTTAATAATATTAATTAATTAATAATTACATGAGTAGCGTCCAAGTCTTGCCGGAAAGTTACAAATCATGCTCAAAGTTATTAGTGTTTATACCGTGTCATGTGTGGTTAGGTAAGGATTAACAATTTATAGTATTAGTGCAGAACATTAATGTGAAAACATGTGGGTGAAAAGTCAAGTACATTAGCACCATTTTTTAAAATTCCCATTCAAATAAAAGCTGTGGACAATCAGTATAATTAAGCAGCAAACAACTTATTCACATCAGTCTATATTGTATTCAGACTGGAATAATAACCACATTCTCATATATATATCCAGAAAGTGCCACAAAGCCCACAGTCAATTTCAACCATCTAATCTCGTTGACACGGATAGTGTAGTGTTGTAGGGCGGAGTTGTTGGAGGATGATTTTAACTGTCCCTTTAATGAAATGTGAAGTAAAATACTGCAGCACTTTTAGGAGGTTCTGCATACATTTACCGAGAAGTCATGAAAGAAAAATACTTTTCCTAACTTAAAACAACTCGTTGCTGCTGCCCTAGATGTATCTTGAGTTCGGACTCAGTAGAATGTACATTATATTCCTTTTTAAGTCATGACTGTTAAACAAGGCATATTTTTGTATGTGTAATGTAGTCATAAAAGAATGTGTGGGCATATTTTATTTATTTGTTTCAGAATAATTTATTTCTATTGTCTCAACTTATTCTGTTGGATTTCCTTGTGCAATTTTGACTGGTCTGTGTGACATGGCAAACCATAGATTGACCCAGTGTGCACCAAATAAACTATTTTTCATAAACGCAACCTGATTACTATAAAATGTGACATGCTGTCACTGATAAAGCATTACTTGGTTGAGCTCATTGTCTATGACCTTTGCGAGAAGTCATGCATACTGTACATACCGGTGCTACTATTAATAAGAAACAAACACTTGAAGGGTATGTATTACAACAATTAGAAAGAAAGAAAGAAAGAAAGAAAGAAAAAGAAAAACTCACCTACTAATGTCAAATCACCGCTTCATCATTTGCGGCTGTAAAACAATACTACATACACATATAGATTAGGTACACGATATAATACGATCCAAAAAAAAAGCTGTAACCAAAATCTACCTTTCGAAATGCAATAATGCCCTTTTTCTAGAGGGGGGTGTAGTTTGCGGTGGTGTATAAAATGTAAGATATACTACCACTGCATTCACTGAACGTTTCATATTTGCTTATCTTATTTATTGTGACTTTTGCACATGAGCAATGTGTGATAGGCTGCATGTTTATATCGAACATGCAGTACCCCCAAAAAATATTTACAATATAAATTGTATCCCCCACCAAAACAACATGTACTGCTGGCCCAAAGGGAGTAGGAAGAAGTGAAATGTATTTCCAGTTAGCAGTTAAATCTATCCATCAGCACACAGTTTAACTGATATTAACCAGGTGTCCTTGTTGGCCTTTTAACATGACTGACCGTGGCACGGCCCCTGCTGTGTCTGGCCCGGCGTACCCTGCCATTTCTGCCCAAATACATTGGGCACGTTATCATTTCCCTGTCATCAAATGACTGGCTCGCTGCTAATGAGAGGAAGAGAGGGCAAATGAAGAGACACTACTGGGAAGACGAGTTCTTCATTTCCTGTGTGTGATACAAACCACAGAGTCAATCTTTCACCCTCCACAATTCTGTCTGCTGATACGAGGGATGCAGGGCGGAATTAACAGAAACATAGCCATTAGTGTTTAAAAAACATGAGCACTAATTTTCACATCATATGTACTGTAACTTGTATGTAACACAGTTGCAATAATTCAAACTGAAAGCTGTTGTTGAATAGTACAACGCATTTATTCATTATCTACCAGATTTCAAAAACATTATAATCTATGTTCTTTAATATGTTCATGATTTACACACACTGTATGTGTTTTCAATTAGCTTGAAAGGAGTCTGGTTAGACCTTTTGGGTTATTTTGGTTCATCTGGACAGAGATCAGATAAAAGATGTGTAATCCGATGCGTTGCTGTCTCACCGAAAGCTATCAATGGCTTTGAATAGGTTTCCTCTGCTGGCCCGGCTGAATGAATTACACTAGTCTGTTAGTATTCTGCCGAAGCCGTACAAAAGGTCAATGTCAAATGCACCTCATTTAAAAGTCAATAGCAACCATGCACATCATCTCCTGGGAATTCAGGCCGGGAACTCTCCAGACGGCATTGTGTATCATTCAGTTAGTAGAGGGCAACCAGCGAGCTTTTTTTAATCTTGACCTTCCAATAAAATATGCTCCCTATCCAGAATTACATGGTCTAAAATGGAGACATAAGCTCCCAACAAATAATGAATGGATTGAACCATCTCAGGAGAGAGCTTCAACAGTGTCTGGATGACATGAGCTGCTTCAAACATTTGGCTTGTGATCTTTGTTCTTATTTCTTTTCAATCTCTTGAAAAAAAGATTCCAAAGAATAAGTGCTGACACCAACACATATCAAACTAATGCAAAAAGAGTAATACTGTATGTACTAGAACCTTGAGTCTAATTAAAATGTATAAAAAAAATAGGAATATGACTACAAAGAACATGTTATGCAAAACCTTTCAAAATAATACTATCGCCAGAAATAACACTACCGGTATTTGAATTCCATTAGATGTCACACTGACAGCAGCAGGGCTACACCAGCTAAAATCCACTTGGCAGGAGGCTGCCTGTTTCGTAGGTAAAACGTGCAAACATATGTGGATCCACGAAGTTTTGTGCGGTACACGGGACACTCATAAGTGTTTTTGAGCTCCTGTTCTTCCGCCGGTACGGCTCGTACATATAGCACCGGCATGGGAGGAGTGAGATCCCTCAAAACTGCCTCTGCGATGACTCCCGACTGAGTATCCCAACGTGCTCCTGAAGCGACATGGGGCATGTTATGTGTTGAGTCTCAATGCTAATTCGAACAGTTTTTAATGCTGTAATTCAGCAAGGATAATACTGTGTATTGATTCTACCTTCTATGAAGAGGCCATGGATGTAGGCCCCCTCCCGTGGTGGATGCCCAAAATCTTCTTTTGTCTTCTTTGTCACATCAGCAGTCAACGTCATCTTATCCAGGGGCCACTGATTCTTACGAGCAATGCTCTGCAGAATAGCTGTCAAAAATCAGAACATTTAAATGAACTAACTCTCTGAAGTGCATGTTATCTACTCATCATGTGGCTGCTGTTATTGAGAGCTCACCGGTGAGGAAAGACTGCGGGTTGAAGAGGCCCGAGAGCCAAACAACAGCGGGTAGAACAAAGTCCTGTGTCCAGCTGTCTAGGTCACGACAACTAGACTTAATATCACTGAACCTAAAACACAAATCAAGTCACATTGCGACTTGATGAGATGTGAATGGTCTGACATTGCATTCTATTACTACTGAGTGGAACACACTGTGATTAGTCTGTTATTACTTACGTTTGCAGTCACCTCAAAATGCTAAATGTATATACTGCACCTTGAGGCTTCAAAATTAAATCAAAATATAGTATCACCGGCACGGCATATCTGCTACTGTATGTTGGTGTTATTTATTTTGCAGGCTCACCACTGCTTTGGTATTAAAGATTTGGACCTTTTGCACAAAGACAGACGAGTGGTTAGTACATCTTCCTCACGGTTCAGAGGTTTCTGGATTCAAGTCTGGGCTTCAGCCTATCTGTGTGGAGTTTGCTCCCTGTGCTTGCGTGGATTCTCTCCAGGTATTTAGACTTACTCAAACATTCCATGTTAGGTTTATCGAAGACGCTACGTAAATTGCCCGTAGTTGTGAATGTGAGTGTTTGTTTGTCTATTTGTGTCCTGCCATTGGCCGCAGCTCAGCCAAAGTCAGCAGGGATGGTCTCCAGCCCACCTGGAGGGTTAGCGATATAGAAAATACAAGGATGGATGGGTTTTGCACACCGTGCTCACCAGGTTCCGTGACAGTCGTGTTGCTGAAAAACTCGATTGTGAGTGAAATATAGCCCTTATCCTTTCCATACATTTTAAAAACAGCATTATAAAGTTATAGAACTTGGCATCAAAAGGTCAAGTAAGTGTATTTTAGTATCTATCACGCTTTTCTTTCAATTATTAACAAGTGCTAAGTGTCCACTGTTTATTAAAAACCAGCAGTGAGCTATACCCATGACAAAAAATGGATCAAAGTAAAGTTGTTTTGTTTACCATCGTGTAAGCGTTTTGGTGGAGGCGTAAGACAATCTGGCCCAGGAATCCGGTAGAGCATCATTGAACAAAGCCGACTGCAGCGTCTCCATACTGGAAGAAATGGTGAGCTCTCCCTGTAAGTACATACAATCCTGAGGAAAGATGCAGCACATACAATGATACCGATGAGCAAAGAGAAAACTTCAACACACTACCTTCAGGCCAAGATCTAGTTCATTAAGGGACGTCCTCATTTCCCCCAGTAGGAGATTCATGCGTTCACACTCCTGTAAACAGACTGAAATGTACGGGCTTCGCTCTACTGCCTTAACCAGCATCTCTGCCATGTTATACTGCTCAGGAAGCCTGTCCAGAAGGTCCTCAATGATAGACTTAACCTGAGAAAAACATGGGCCTATGGTGAGCCTTTTTTGGTGATTAATGAGCTAGTACTAAAAACGTGAGTTGAGGTGGGCACACCTTCTCCTCCGTGCTCGATACTGCCCCCTCTCCTCTGGAGGAGTCCTGCGGCTGCAGCTCAAGCAGAGTCTTTAAGAGGTTGCCCGAGGTGAGAGTGAGGCACTCGAGTTCTGCATTTGGATGCAGGCCGTACAAACTGGGGCTCTCAGGTGGAAGATGCTCATCAATATAAGCATGGTACCCGCTGTGGTCTGTGAATGGAGGGGCCATGAAGCCAGGACACAGATAGAGCTCCCCTTCAAACTGGCAAGTGAAAACTGGATTCAATAAATACAATCACGCGTGCACTGAAGTCAGTGTGACAGCAAGACAAACTCGTTTAGTGAATATAGTGAATAAACACAATATTGGTCAAATATTTCTTCAGTGGGATGTCACGCAGCACTGTCAGCTGAGTGAGCTAAGACAATAAAATTGCACTAAAGCTTTGCATCCCAAGAGGGCACCCTTTACCGTAAACACAAATGTAGAAAAAAACCTGACATTCTCACAATCACACACAGTGGTTATCTTCTTTGAGAATTAACACATACTAGGTGACAAACATACTTGTCGCACAAATGTTACATAATATGGATGCAAATGGAAAATAAATGACACTGTCTCACCATTTTGGGATGCATAAACTCTTGCAGGTAGGCCTTACACAGCCTTCTGTCCCAGTTATTAGTAATGTGTCCACCATACATGATCTCCCCAAAGAGATAGCACAGATCCTCCCATGGCACCTACATGAACGTAAGCCATACAGTTAAGAAAACAAAAGACTGGTACATATGACTTGATTGATATGATTCTGTCATTCTTCAAGCAAGAGTAATATCATCTGTCCATAATCACGGCACAAGCTTCTTGAAACACACTGATCTGATGTGTGACAAGTTTTCCCCTCAGCAGGAGATGACGAGAACCTGTGAGAGGTTAAAGAGGGTGAAGATAACCCGCGATTCATAACAAATTACAAAAGCTGGAGGTTCACAATCATTTGTACCTGTATTGTTTTGCAAATTGCTTCCTTCGTCAGCTCTAATTGCAGTGATCACTTATGTAGCGTTGTGAACTGTCACATTGGCTGCATGTAATTACATTTAGGACGACGCTTCATTGCTCTCCTAATGAATTCTCTGTGTACGCACTTACAGGTTACTGTTTGGTTAACATAATGAAGGACATTCGTTTTTTTTGGAGGGCAGAACACCTTGGAGACGTGATTGGTTCTGACCGGGGTAATAGAAGCTCCAAGAGAAACACATTAGCAGCTGCGAGTACTGAAGAGAATGGATTTTTTGTCATCTTGAAATAAAGCTAAATTATGGGTTGCATGTTTATAGCAAACATAAATGTGAACTAATGGGGATCAAAGTATCCATCATAAGAGTATAAACATTTCACTAATTAATCTGAATTACTGACTAAAAAAATGGTATATTGGGTAATTATGAGAAAAGATTATAAATATACAGCCGACTGTGAAAAATATTAAAAACAATGGTGAAAGATTAATGAAATGACCTTGTTGTTGGACTCTAAGTAGTTGAACAAAACATTAGTTGAGATGGTGAGGTCTCCGGTGCTAAAGGGATACTGATGGTTCCACCCTTGAGGTCCAAACCTCCGGCGCTCCGTGACACAAGCATGAAAGAAGCAGAGGGAGAAGAACATGGAGTTGAATTCCTGTTCTCGTGAGCACATGTCCAGAGTGTCCTAAAAAAAAGACAACAACAGAGTTTCAGTACAAAATCGAATGTATTTCTTCATAAGCATACGTACTTGACTGAAGTTGTTGAGGGCTGCATGTAGACTGGGATTCATACCAGTTGGTGGCTCGTTGGTGATTTTGATTGCATTCTCTAGAATGCCTCTGGGGATAACGTGCTGCTCAGGGGTGGGTGCTGGTTCCCCAGTGATGAACACTCTGTAGCTGGGGTGACTATCCACGGCCTCTCTCTCCAGTAGAGCTTCAAGAGTAGGAAGCCAGCTTGCTACCAGGTGAACATTCTAAGGAGCCAAATTATACATTGAATAATAAAGTACTGTTATTTTTTCAAGCGTACGAGTTAATTTGTGAAAAAAAAAAATCATTCAAAAAATCTCTTCCTTCGTTGGTAATTAAGACAACCCTCAGGAACTGGCTTGTCTGCCAGCTTCTACTATCAAAGGAGGCATTTACACGGCTGATCTAGCCAATTATGTTTTTTATTGAACCAAATTGAGTCTAGTTCCCACTTGGGGGGAGATAATATCATTAGTTGCATGGGCTGCAAGAATAGCTTGGTGCAACTACAACAGCTAGTAAGTGAATAGGAAATCTTACCTGCAGAATGACCCAATGTCCAAGCTTAGAAGAATTCCTGAGCACCCTTTCAGCTATATCTTCCTGTCCCTGTCCCAGTGAAACATTGTGCAAATTGCCCAATTCGATTGACAATCCCAGCATTAATCCTACGCAAACAAAATTATTTAGACTATTTCTCCAGAGCAAGAAATTGTAGATATTGGTGTCACTGGTTTAAGTGTTATACCTAGTTTCTCTACATCTTTGAGTGGATTGACACCAGGTGAGAGGATGAAAAACACAGGTGTTGAGGGGCTGCTACTTTCATACAACTTGTCAAATTCCAACCTTGCAGTCTCAATATATTTTGCTCCCATGCAGTCCCCCACAAGATCCCTGGCAGGAAACCAAAGTTATTGTCACATTGTACACTAATTACCAGAGCTGGGCATTCCGTCTAACCGACGCACCGGTCCGTCTATCCACCTATGACGGACGCCCATTTTGTAGGCGATAAACGATTGACGGGAAATGCAAAAAAAGAAAAAAAAAAGACGGACTAAACGTAGGTGGAAGTGCATATTTTTCTCCGTCCATGAATCGGGGGGTGGGTGGTGGTTGGGGTGGCGGGGAAGTTGGTCGACGGAAGCACTAACAGAAGCGCGTTTAAAATGATAGAAGGACCGGCCAACAGGTGATTACTATTTGATGCGGCTTGACAAAAAGGCGGATAAACGGACGGCGGAAGGGTACCCATGGGGCTGCAGACGGAGGACGATAAACAGACCGGCAAATTTTAGTAAAATGCCCACCTCTGCTAATTACAAGCATGAATAAGCATGGTATTGTATTCACCTTAGCGTGTACATCACCCTATCAGGGCGCAGAGCTCTCAGGATGATGAGCTTCTGAATGCAACTCTTATTTTTCCAGTCCTGTGGAAGTCTTTCCTTTTCAGGACAGCTGGATTCAACAATCTTCCTCCAGCGCTTGTGTGAACTTTCGATGTCTCGGTCCAGTCCATTAAACTCCTCCATCAAAGAAATGGTCTATAGTCATATAATACATTAGCAACTCTCTCTACACAAAGACGTTAGATACATATTGAACACTGACGGTTGACGTGTCATCAGTTCACATATGATTATATCCTCCATATTAAGGTACCTTAATGGCTCCCCAGGCATGTGGTGACAGGAAAGACACAGGGCTAACTTTGCTAGCTTCCACAGGGAAACGCAAAAGAAAGTCAAACTCCTGTGCATCAATCAGGTTCTGCTTGAGCTGAATCTGGAGGGAAGAGTATTTTGTAATGATGTATTTCTGTCCAATCAATCAATTTGAAAGCAACTCAAACTTTCAAAACAACTCCTTGGCAAAAGGACACCACGGCTACACCCGCTTGAGTATTTAAGAGTGTAAAATAGTGACGTGAAGGGCAGCCTTCACAACTACGCAATTTCTTTGATGGGAAAAAATGTAGCCAGAATGACAGATAATTCCATTATGTCGCCAGAACCAACCCCCTTGTCAGAACCGACTGTCTGAACAGCAGCTGGTGAGCGAGGGGTGAGAGGTAATCAATAGTAGCGTATAGTCCTGCTGACTGCTTTTAATTGAAGTTAATGTGGGGGCAGGAATATATTTTGATTGATCAGGGTGACAGGACGCTCCACCTCCAAGGCAGCCCAAAGTCCCTCACCTGGAAGGCAGCGTGTGACAAGAAGGTTAACTTGTCTCTCTCAAACAGGCCCTGGCTGGTGTACAGGAATACAGAATAGGTGATGGCCTCGGTGAGAGCAGCCACTCTGCTGCTCACATCCTCCTCACATTCCACATGTTCCATTGCTTTGCTAAATACCGAGATAAAGCTCTGCAAGACAGACAAAATGACAGCGTATTCAAAAAGACCCTTAAATGTAACGTTACGCAGTGCATGGACACAAAATGTGTGCACATTTAAACTGAACTACACGGTTTGGGTAAAATGTATATAAAATTAATAATAATAATAACCTAAAAGTCCCAATTAAAAATCTGACTTCTAATTAAAAAAATTGTTTGGCATAATTGGGCATGCACCAAGAGGATTTCAGGGGTGAAAGGCTATAATACCTTGAGGGAAAACTGATACATGGGGTTAATCTTGTTGAGGTCATTGATGATGAAGAAGAGGAGTGATGCTCTCTCAGCAGCAGGGCGGTATATTTCCCGAGCCTCGTTGATCTTTGTCTCATTCTCTTGGGCCTCCACCACCTGTGTGTTCCAAACACACTGAATGAGCTATGAGGCTCTCAGTCATGCTCCAAAAGCTGTTCATTACACATATTCCAAACTGCATACCGTTTAATGCAAATTCAATAAAAGCTGAGTCACAGGTTGTGGTAAGATATTCAAAAAACTTGACTGATAAAAGAAGTGCAACATTGAAATCTGATAAGGGTCGTTCGTACTTTGTCTTGAATGTGGGCAGCTGTGGTCTTGGTAATTTCAAGTTGCTCCACCAGAGAAATATCACCCAGGAAATTACCACAGGCTGTCGAGAGACGACTCAGCAGGTCATCCTCCAACCTTTTAAGATCAATCTTAAAATGGTTCTGCTGCCTGGTCAGGTCCATCTTTAACAGAGAGCACAAACCAGTTATTCCTTTCTGAGTTCCTGGACTGAAGCCTCATATGTAAATTGACTAAATGACTATGGGGTTTTACCTTCAGGTCTTCAAGGTCAGGTCTTTCCCGGGATACTACTTGCCCCAAGAGCTGCTCCTCCAGACCAACCGGGGTCACAGTGAAGTTGATGAGGGTTGTTTGAGCTTGAAGTTCAGGAGGAAAATGGGGATTGGCCAGTTTGGTGTGCAGAATAAGATGGAAGTTGCTATTGTACTCACACTCCTTGCCACTAATCTGAATGTACCTGAATGACGACAAACACTGTTAGCCCGAAGTCCAACTTG
This sequence comes from Filicampus tigris, assembly GCF_054856515.1. Lineage (NCBI taxonomy): Eukaryota > Metazoa > Chordata > Actinopteri > Syngnathiformes > Syngnathidae > Filicampus > Filicampus tigris. Next base: position 14,467,716 of record NC_141224.1, read on the forward strand.
GATTGGTAATAGCATACATAAAGTAAAACTTTACAGATTATATCAACAGATTCAAATAAAAGACTTCAATTGGGATTACAAAAATCATTAGTAAACATTTGTTAAGAAAAGAGACATTAATTATGGTTTGAAAATGTTGTGTTAAATATGGTAATAGACAAATATGAACAGGTATACATATTTGCAAATGCGACTCAACTTTCCATCCGGATGCTCACCTTTCGGCCACAAACCAGTTCAGACTAAATCAATAGCGTCTCTGTTGGTTAGAGCCAAGTAGTGCACTCCATTTGTCATTGATTGTTTAAATAACTGATGAATAAATGATCTATTCTACACAAGCACCAGATCTCTTAACAATCAATCAACAAATGCCTATTAAAGCGAGTCTAACTTGAACCTTATTGAATATCATTAATGATTAATAACATAATTAATAGCAATTTGAGCAAATGTGTTTCAGAAGTCTACAGTATATCAAATTGGTAACAGTTCACATTAATCAATACCCAAGGATTAGCTCTCGGATTAAAAAATGTTGGTGACCCATGTACTCATGTTTTTTTTTTTTTTTTTTATGTCCAGAGAAGCGGCATCTTTCAATAGGAAGAATGTTTCAGAGGTTGGGAGCTGCTGCACTGAAGGCTCAGTGATCAAATGTCCAGAATTTGGTGTTTGGGATGGTGAGGAGGCCAGCGTCAGATGAGCACAGATTCTGTCCAGGGAAGTAATGATGAATGAGGTAAGTGATGTATGGTGGGGCCAAGGCATGAAGGGACTTAGACATAATAGGGAGAAGTTGGAAGACTATCTGGAGCTTGATGCGGAGTAGTTGACTGGGCATGACAAAAATGTGTTACCGTGGTTTTGAGCAGGTGATAATTCTGGCAGCAGAGTGCTGGCCACGGAGTTCTGTACATAAGGAAGTCCGTCCAGGACCTTGCTTTACAACCGGTACAGGACTCTTGCAGTAGTCCAGATGAAAAGTGATTAGGGCATGGATGAGGGTCTCAGTGAGAGTCAATGAGTGATGGGCGGAATCTGGAAATGCTTTTAAGGTGAAAAAAAGGCTGACTTGGTGATGGATGTGAGATCGGAAATAGGTTGCAGTTCAAAATAATCCTGGGGTTGTGGACTTTAGGAGAGGATGGTTGACAGCCGTCCGTGTTCATGGAGTTCGCTCTAATCTTTCTGAGCCACGCCTCTGGGATGTATGCAGAGGTGTGCATTTTACTACGTTTTGCAGGATTTACAAGATCTACAGCACGAAAAGGTGCAATTGCCCACCAGGATTCTACCTTTGGCCAGAATGCAACGCAGGATTCTTGTTAATCTGAGTCATTTTGAACTAAAAAGAAAAATGTTTTTGTAGTTAGAGGCAGAGGTTTCGAATCCAACCGAAACTCGTTCGCTGATGTCAACACGATTAGCAAACGGAGATTTTGGGTGAGTTGAAGCTTTACCGTTCTCGGTCTCAGTTTTTGTAAGAATAAATTCCATTAAAAAATGGGATATATCGTAAAGTGCTGTTATGTTTTTTTTCTTCTTTATGATGCATTTTTTGACTGGTTCAACTACACCGGAGCGAATTATAGTCCGAAAAATATGGTAAACATAAAAGATTGCTTCCTCCAAAGCCAATATTTATCTGTCCCTGCATTTCAATTAAATTAACACAGGCTTGACAAACATGGTGGCTTTTCATTTTTCTCTAATTACCACTTGGATGGCAGGCAAGGCCAGGGTTCTACAGCGCAAAGTTCCCTGCGTCCTAATCGGGTTCAACTCTCTATCTTCACAAGCCAGAATTAATGTACTATTGATAGAACCATTACTCCACCAAATTAAAGTTTGCTGATGGATTGTCTTGTAGTCTTCCGTCAGCCATGAAAGGAATAATTAGTATTCATTACTTCACACTCTACAACATTCCAATTATTAATGAACTTCAGCTGTGAAGCCCTTCCAGATCCATCATGGCTGGCCCTGCTGGTTGTATTAATCATCGACAGAAACAAGTGTGCGGGTCATCTACAAGGGATAAACTGATAATCAACTCTAATATGATAAATTGTGTTCTCAGGACAGACAAGACGTCACAAGTAGTGGAACGGACATGCAAAAAGAAGCTTCATACTCACAGTCATACACAGGTCAGAGTGAAATCAAATCCATATGTGCAGTACAGACTGTACATGTGTTTGGTAGGAGTTAGCGTGAATCAGAGTTCGAATAGTTGTGGATTTTTCATTATAGTTATTTTTTATTTCATTTTTATTTGGTCTTAATTCAGTTAATTCAAATGAGTTTTTTTTAGTTCTTAGCTTCTTTTATTGTTTGGTATTTTAGCTTCGTTGTTTTCTGTTGTTTTTAGCATTTAGCTCCAATAGTTCCTCATGGGGGACCTGCACGCTGGGAAGTGTGGCTGGCCTTCCCATCGGGAGCATACTCTTGGAAACTCCTTAGGCCCGGGGGACCGGGGGTCTACCCCGGTTAATCTGGGCTGGAGGTCTCTGGATAACGGAAGTGCGGTTAAAATAACATGACGGACTGACCGACTGATGATTACAGTTTGGTTCGCCTTAAAAAAAATGATGGACTAACAATGACGGCCGGGTGCCTAGGCTGCTGACAGATGACAAATGATGGACCGGCAACATTTTGTAAATTGACCACCACTGATTAAAACAAGTGTGTAATGGTGCAGATGTTAACACATATAGATTAGGTGGATGACATCGAGCAGTATCAGAAGATATGGAGGTCTGGAAACAAATGTGGTTTTGAATTCCAAAACAAATGTCATTTACAACCATAAAGTAGAGACTTCCAGTCTGATTAGAACGCAACGGGATAACATCAAGAAACATTTTAGAGCAAAAACTATTTTAAAGCCAGTTAAAGGCATTCCTTCATTCCATGAAGAAAATGTTTAACATGCAGCAAATCATTATGAAATTTTTGAAGCAAAATTGAGTTTGCCATTATGATGGAGGGCCCCTGCATTGAGTGTTTCCTGCTACCTCTCCTGTGAATCATCCTAATACATAACCATGAAAGTTCTCCATTCTGCTTTTACACTGAGGCTCATCTGTTCAATATGCATCAGGCCTAAAGAATATGAACACACAAATATACATCTATCACATGTCTTGAGGGATGGATCAATATGTTGCATTCATGGATTCAGAACATGCACCGCATATTCATTAATAATCTGAAGAACGGGCAATGATAATGTGTTCCGTCATGTCTTGCTGATGTTCCAGTGCTCAGTGACTCAACTATCTGGTAATCTTATCCCATCGTTTTCAACAACAAACATTGCTGATGTATCTATTTGTGTTCCAGTAGGCAAGAACCAAAAAACTAAATACTGTTGGGAAGTACTTATTTGGTGTTTCATTATTTCTGACTGAGCTGTAATGTTGCAATTAAAAAAAACAAAAAACTAACCGTCCTCTTTTGATGGTGTTTTTGCCCAGGAGAGGCTCCAAGACAGGGTCGAATTTTTCTGGCACATTCTCAATTAAAACAGTTTCACCACTGGCTAGTGCCTCTTCAATTATATCCATGTACCTGTGGAATAACAAAACAAAATCAGGATTCAAGATTAGCACCCTATTGTATGCTAATTTTACCTGTAAAGAGAACATTTTGAGTTGAATCAACAAAAGACACAAAAACACATTGAAATTTCCTTCATACATTACATATGACATCACAGCTCCTTCTCACCCTTTCTGACCCTGCTGCACCACCCTCAGCTTGGAGCCTTGCTGACTTCGTATCCACTTAATGCCCTGCCGCTGTGGGTCGACTATGAGCGGCCAGCGCTCACTGGTGGTCAGGATGGCAGCGTTCTCAGTTGACATCCTATCATTCGGCAGACCCTGGTTATGCCAAGCAGCCACAGCGGCATCATCTGTAAGCATGAGGATGGGATCCAGGCCATCTGTCAGGGGTACAGAGACCTGGAACGGAAGCCAGGGATTTATGTCGCTGATCGCTTGAGGCAGCAATGAGGCTTGTAAGACAGGTTTCACCGCTACAGCGTGACACGGATGAAACTTAACCTTCTGAGATTTGAGGAACGGGATCCATTTTTCATTGAAGAGTTCGGCACGATACTGCATGGTAAAGTAACCCATGTAGGAGACAAATGCTGAAGTGAGGGCGACATCCCCACACAGGGTTTTCTGTTGCTTCTTATACTGAACAAGCGTCTGTGACCAACGCTCCTTCTCTGACTAAAAAACACAGAAAACAGATTAAAAAAAAGGACCATGATTGCTGTATAATTATAAAACAAAAGGATTAAGCAAGTGAAAGATAAGAAATTGATATTAAGAATGCACCCATAATAAAATATAATATTCATTTCACTGCATGGAGAGCCAAAATTACAGACAGGTGTGGTAGAGAACATCAATGTCCTTAAAGTTTGATCTCAGAGTCACCTCAGCATTTATCTAAAGATTCAATACGACGACTGTGACAGCTCAAGAGCGATAAATCACGCGTGACATTTTCTTACAAGGAGCCGTGGATCTGAAATATGTCACATAATAAATTCTCAGACAGTTAAAAATCACTATAATTTTACTCTAATGTATTATGGATTGCCTGTAATATCACTCGGTCCAGGGTGAGACATTGTTAATTTCCAACAGCTGTTGAGGCTTTGAGGTAAGTTAATGATTAAATATAGATGGCCTGATTTATTAGTCGGAACACTATTGCTTCCAGGCCAATGCCATAAAGACAAAACATTTATCTTGATATGCTTAAAAGCCAAGCTGTTCCACGCAAACCACATTTATTTTCTGGGATAAGAAAGTCGAAGTTACGAAATGACCACTTAAATGGTCATCTTTTATTTGATATTAGCATCTATAACTCTAATATATACTGTAGTATAGTTGGGGGTTCAAAGGAGTTAAAATACTGGAGACATCATACAGCTATACAAACATGCTGAACTTCACATATTCCATAAATTAAGATTACTTTACAACCATTTTTATTAATTGACAAACCTGGAAAATAACATTCCATATTCCTCCTATTCTGTATGTATGAATGCCATGCAGTGAAAATAAACAACTTGCTTAAACCCTAAGCAGTGTTTGAGCGTCATGTTCATCTCATATCCTTTCTCCATTGAAGCTGCCCAACGAGCTTTTTCTCCAGACCAGTACCCATGCCTTCTCTGTGGTTGGAGCCACACTACCTGACTCCTGTTGTAAAATCTCTCTTTGCAACAAAGAACAACTGAACACCCTGCCAAAATATAAAAGCTTCCTTCTTCCTTCCAAGTCCATTTCCTTGATACTATTTAATCCATAGTGCATATCCCCATGTAAACCTCTAAAAAAAAATTTAAAAGAAAAACAGCAGTGAGACTTGTGCAAATTAAGCGACAATTCCAGCAACCAGCACCTCTGGCACTCAGATTTTCTCCCTGATTACCTCTAGGCCCCTGACTAGTCTGTTGGCCAGCTCTATGGTCTGGTTGGTGTGGGTTACATCCTGTTGACAGCCAATTTTCTCAGCTGTAGCGCTCTCAAACTGAGCTGTAAGATTCTGGAGGTTAGCATCCAAATCCTAGAGGGCAACAAAAAGGGCAAAGAGAGAGAATATATCACTAATGAAATATGACAAGCAAGCTAAGCAGCTAAGTTAACTAGAAAAATTTAAAATCATTATTTTACTCACTTCCAACTTCTTTTGGACAGCCAGCAGTTTAGTTGTTGCGTTTTCTAGTTCTATATTAGCATGGGATAAAGCATGCCTCTTTGGAATTACCTCACAATAAATCTGGAATAACAATAAGTATCAACTGTGATGAAATGCTTCACAACAAAAGCAAATTGTATAGAGAACATAAACTGTGAAGCAAACCTCATAGTATCGAACAGTGTTAATTGTCCAGGCACAGAGTCCTGCTGCAGCTGTAGATTTGGTCCTAACTTGATCAGGCTGGAAGTCTGGCTTTTTAAGGTAATATTGTTTTACCACATTCAAACAAGAGTCATGGATGTGTTCCTTGTCATATGACACCAGGGCCTGTAGAAAATCATCCACCTGATACAACCCACGTAAGAGATACATGTTAAAATGTTTACACATTAAGGACTGAAAATATCACAAATAAAGAATGTAGCTTGGGCTGGCTGCCCATAAAAATATCTTCATTTATTCTAATTTCTATCAGATAAATTATATTAGTTACAAGTTCAGTTATTATGATGCATAATAACTGTATCAATAAATACAGTATGCATGAAAATGTAAACAATAATAACAGCCTATTTGTTAACCTTTTATTCTTGTATTTTTTATTTTAGTCGAAACACAAGAAAAAGTCAGGCAAAACAATTGTTGATCACTGTACATTAATTCAAGTAAATGTTATGTCCTGCTGTTACAACGAATTTTGAAAAGAGTAAAGACCCATTCAATTTTAAGCGCTCTAAAATATGTCTGTGTTGAGTGTTGAGAGACTGCCTCCTCCCCTTGTGTGTGAGCATATTCATGGAGCCATCCTGCTGTAATGTAAGTATGGGAGAGATGGCGAGCGGGGGCCAGGGTCAAGGCCAGCACAAAAATTAGATTGGCATTCATCAGGCAGATGTGACTGAGGCGATGACAGCTTAACCTTGCCCATGAAGGCCCGTGCTGCTTTCCAGGTCCGATCCTTAGGAACCCGACCCCGCGGAGCCAGTAGAACCATCACGGCTGCCGCTACATTAATGACTGCTGGGGGAGGGTTGGGGAAGGCCTTCAATTCAGTAAGATTTACCTAAAAAGAGTTATAAATGTTTTACAGCTTGCAGAAGGACTCCAGATTTGACTGACTTTTTAACAGCACCGAGTACCTTGTTGAGGGTGTTCAGTGCTGCAGTGGCAGCTGTCAGTAACGGCTCTGCTTTGGCAAGGTCTTTCTCACAATCCTGTTGTTTGATGGACACTTCTGCCTGGATGAGAGAAACCTAAACAAACAGTGGATAAATTACTGTAATCATATTTAAAATGTTTCAAAAGGGGGATATTGATGATATAAGGAGAGCAATGACCAGCCTAGAAAAATCAAGAATACAGCGTGTCTTTTCACCTTTTGTGCCTCAACATCTGCTGCCTCTTTTTTGCTGCTAACCCTCTCAGTCTGAAGTCCAATCTTTGTAATTAGAGCCTCAATGTTCTGATTCTTTAAGGTCAAATCAGATTCTTGATCAGCCAATTTGGCTTTCAGGTCCTCAACCTAAAAGAGAAACAAAGTTATTACACATTCTTTAAAGTGCAAATACTCAGGGAAGGCAAGAAGCAACATGCCTTGGATCATAAATTAAAGTTAATCCTAATTTCCATACCACAGCATTTTACCTTAATCATATCATCCTCAAGTGTACAGGAAATGGTTTCATTTACCTGAGCAGCAGTGCTTTGGAGCTTTTGAAGGCCGCTGTCAAGCCGGTTCATTTTGTGCTGTAGCTGAGCCCGAGACTTCTGCAGAAGGTTCCTGTACAGGGTGATTTGCTGGAGAAAGCTCTTGGGGGTGGTGTAATTGTGCCTCTTCTCATCGCGCTGGTATTTTTCACTTGCTTGGTTGACACTGGTATGAACGTAGGCCATGAAAAGACTGATGGATTCCTGGACAGCAGGCTGTAAAAATAAGCAGACAAGCAGGAGGGAAAGAGGATGAGTTGGATTGAGTAGAGTTTAACATCCGCACACTGATGGCGACTGAAATATTATCTTCATAAATTTTGAATTCATCTACAAGTTTTTCCATCTTACAAGGGTGGCCCTGACTTACTCAATCTGAAATGTAGGTGTAGCTAGCAGAAATGATTAGGCTTTGAAATCTCTGTGAAAATAATGTCAGAGACATCCGAGACAGACAGTAGTTTGTAAAACAAGGCGCATGTTAACAGTATCTAATGCATTCCAGAGTCATCATATTATCAAGCCTGCATACGCATAGAAGTGTGCATAAAGCATGCATATGAACATTCCCACGCAAAGTATGGAATTGATCAATTTGGACTTGTGCGTGAAGACTACACACAAACCCTTGTGGTACAACAGTGAACCTACAGATAGAACAGCTATACAAACAATATTAACAAGCCAAAATTAAACAAGGGGTTCCCAAACTTAGTTGGAACCATGGATGAATGGTACCAACATTTTAATGAAAACAACATCGCACAACATATTCAGCTCCGTGAAAAGGAAATTATTTCATTCCATCAAAGCACAAATAATATAAATGCGAAATGCAGGCTAGAGGGATTGACACATGATTCATTGATTCTACAGAATAGCTCTGTGGATGTGTATTGTGCGCCTTAAATAAGAATCTGAGGAGGGCTGGCTGCGCGTATAAATAGTGACGTCACGTGTCCCCTTACAATATGGGTATCTATATGACTTGCTTGTCTTCCTCCAGTTAATTAAAAATAAGTGGCGTTTCTGGGTTGGGACGCTTCTTTTTGCCATTGACCTCATGTCAAACCATTTTTTTTTCATTCTCCCCCGTACTTTTTTTTCTGTTATTGGTAACACCTGCATTCATTGTTCCAAACAGTACTATTTGTTTCCACTTCTCAGACAAGTACCTCAATGTTGGGTTCAGACATTCTCTCCGCCCTCTTTGCCATGATTTTGGATTTCTTAAAAGGATTCTTCTACTACTGTGTATATGGTCTAGTGGAGGCGTTTGTCAATGCAAATGTGGCTAGACATGCGTGAGCGTTGCAGTTTAGAATATGTGGGATTTATCAACACACATTACTTACTGGTGTGACTATGACAGGTGTATGCACATTTGATAAATACAGATTTTTTAGTATTTTCATGCATTCTAAATTTCAGTCATATGAAAGAATTTAGAACCTGTTCCATGCACTCTTTGAAAAATGCAGCAGCAGGTTTTTAAACACTAATCTCAATGCTTGCGGCACTCCATTGTGACGTGGTATTCAATTCATCATATATGTAAGATGCTCAATGGCACGTGGGCTTCATTAATCACACAATTAATCACACAGTTAGCAATCAATTAAAGCAAAACGAATGCAGCAAATTCAAAGATTACCTAAATCATAACTCACAAAAACGTAAACATCCTTAACGATTATGGAGCAAGTCGGAAATATGGTATTCATTTAATTAATTAATTTCAGACGTAATGGTTTTTGACAGATAAACTCTATGTTTATTTGAGAAGTGAAATGAGTGTCTATTGATTGTCTTGTGTAGCTAATAAAAGGTCACACAAAACCAAACTAAAAACTAACAATTTAATGTCTCCTCTGTTAAAACCACTACTACAAATATATGGTAATATGACCACTGTACAGTATCACACAATTCATCATGACCACTTTTGTAGGTGCTTTTATTTTTAGTCCCTGATCAACATCCACACAGGGACAGATGCGCATGCTCACTTCAGTGGAAAGTAGCAATCTGGCACATGCTTACATGTGAGGACACTTGGTTGTGACAGCTGTGCCTATTTAGTGGGTCGTTATGTGCTTAATCACTCTTTGCTCATTAACATAAATGATCCCGAACTGTGAGCGCTTCACTGCTATGATGGAAAACAATGTGATGCGTGCACTCACTGTGCGTCTTCGGGCATGTGTTGGGCAATTTGTCTGAACCTTAACATAGAACTAATGATGAGGGATCTATGAAAATGTTAATGCAGCTCTACTGTAGTAATTCATTAAAAGTGGTTCATTATCGTCTACTCAAGTTTGTGTCATGGAGAAAATACTTTTGTATCTTTGGTAACATCTACCTTTCTGGCAACATATTGTTGGTTGATTTTTAATGTGATCAAAACCTGGGTATCAAAAACAATCTATTGTGTCTTATAAAGTGTTACCTCAATGTCCTCAATCTCTTGGATAAATCTATAGCTGACTGACTGCAAAGCTTCTGAGCTCCATGGATGAAACCAGTCAATGGTGGTGCACTGGATGAGGGCAGGGAATCGGCGGGCCCTTAGTCGCAGCTCACTTCCCACTGGTGATAAACACAACACCACCTAAAACAAAACGGTTCAACGAGAAACATCAAACAAAATACAGAATGCACAACAGAAGTCTGCATGCTTGCTTTGCTTTAACAATGTCCGTGTCAGTGACTTGAGAAAAATCAACACATACAGTATCATATAGCTGCAATAGCGCAGAAACATCCTAAAGGTAAACAGATGACTGGCAGCCTCCTATTCCCCCCACCCTCTACTTCCTGCACTTTGGCAAGCAGTCAGGCAGACACTTCACCAGTTGGATGAAGCAGACGGTGCCACGACCAGAGACCCTGGCACAACGATTAGCTGGACCGCAAATGTGTGGACCCGGACAAGAATTTCCTTCCTTTTAACCTCCCAGTTTGATTGGGTCTGTTAATTTATCTTGTCAGGCGTAATGCCCTTAAACAGCAGGTGTGACTGGCTCAAACACAAGAATATATGTATGTCACACATTCTACGATGTAATGACACATGCTAGTTTAATCACTAACTGAATAATAAGTCTTTGTCTATGTACAAAGTATATTTGTGAGAGTTAGCAGTTCAGGAAATGACACCAAAATGATTATGTCATTGGTACATAATGTTTCCCTAAAACATTGTTTCAAGCTAAACTATGTCTTCAAATGTTCAAAAGGTCAGGAAAAAGAGATGGGTGTTTTTAGGAAAATTCATCATACAAGCATATCACAATCAAAAGATCATAACACAATTGTGGTCATCTTTTTTTCCCCTTACAACTGCCAGTATAACCTGACATGAGTGAAATTATCAGTTTAAAAAAATAAAATAAAATTAGACCTCTCTGGCCCCATTTCATACCTCTAATTTCATTTGTAAGAAACTTCCATGTCTGAGGATAAACAACCAATCAGATAAAAAAAGTGTGACTGGCGAGGTGTCACTCACTCATTTGCCATGCACTTGCGGGCAGAACACATACCTGTCAAGTTGTATGCTTTCGGCGTAATTTGGACAGGTGGAAACACCATTTCCAACATGTAGGCCGTACATCGCGAATCTGTACGGCCCATATCAATCTGATAATGTTTACTTTTTTTTTAATGCCACCTTATTCTTTTTTTACGGAGTTGTACTTCGTTGCTACTGCAATTTGCAAACTATCGTCTGCTCGCTCTCGCGAGTTTTACATTTTCGTGCCTCGCGATATTCTCACGTGACCTTGATTCTGTCTGCTAAAGCTGATTTCAGATCGCGTGACAGCAGCCATTCGAAAATAACGCAAGCGACAGTGAGAAATATTGTAGTTTGTACTAATACAACAATGGCAGAACCAGCAGTTCTGTATGCCATGTTTTGATTTGTTTTTAATCTTGCGCACACACTACAAATACTGTATAAGACTATATACCGGTACAGATATGTACGGGCAAATTACAACTTTCATAAGATTCAGTACACCTCGAGGTTGACGGGTATGGGAACACCCTCGCAGCCTTGTGCTGACCTGTTACCTTGGGCTTCAGGAGCTTTGCGGAAACTATGACGGAATATCGACCTCAGCAAAATAAAAAAATGCCCATCCCTCATTTTCCAACAACTGGGGAAAAACTAGCAAACAGAAGCAGAGCGAAGGGATCGCAAGCAACTGGGAGGTGCAGAATTAGCAACATTTCTGCACGGGTAAGTGTATCATCTCTTTCTGAATTTCAAAAAATTGCATATTCCAAAACATAAAACTTTAAACTGATAACATTTAGTGTTAACACCCCATTATGAATAAATCATGCTACCTGTGTAGCTGTTTATAGTGCTAATGCTAGCTTAGTATCGGTATTGCTGCTATTTTGATGAAGTTGGATATACGTTCTCTTTGACTATTTATGCCAAGTACGGACTTTCATAATTGCATGACATTACGAACGGCCATGTTTGAGAATTGCACTCGTGCCCATAAGTGCGTGTCGTGGCTTTGGTTTGGTTTGGCTTTGACACTTGTCAGAGGGAGGGATTAGTGATGTGAGGTTAGATTTGGAAAAAAATGGACCGTCAGTTGAAGGCGGACTCTGTCAGTAAAGAACCTCCAGCAGTTCTCCCGGGTGTCAAGCAGGCCAAGAGCACGGACCTCAGCTCTCACAGCAGACACAATCCCTTCAATCTCCTCCTCACTGAAGACTTCAGGAATTTCTCCTGCAGGGAGATGCGGCCATTATTACAAACACTAGAACTGCGAGGATCAATATTAATTGTTCATGCAACGGAAGATTTCACAATCATTTAACAGACTGAATAGTTTAAAAATGAATTCTGTACCAAATAAACAACAAAAAAAAACTATAGGAGCACTGAACAAGAATGGGTGTGAAATAAGAATCAGACCTGATGACAGTAAGTCATTAACAATGACCAAAAAGCGCTCATCAGGTATTTGTGCATCAGTCACAAGGAGAGCTACACGCTGATTCTTCACGCCGGTCTTTAGCAACAAACCCGCTAGATCCATCTGAGCAAAACCACAAATGAGATGAACATACACATATGCGAACAATAACATTTGTTTTAAATCTTACTGTAACCAAAACAAAAACCCACATTATGACACCATGAACTTTTCAGATGTTTTGAAAAAATGATAACCGCAAAACTTGTTTCATCAAAAAGATATTGAAATATTTCCCACTGGCCTTTAATGGTATCTGACAATTATTTCCTCCATCAACAGAGCAGCTCAACAAAACGGAATTAAATCAATATGCAGCGACGAGGAATATTGATCAAGGTTTTTCACGTTCATTTTATTAACTACAGATGTTTTGTATAAAACCAATGAAATTCAAGGCCTTGACTGAGGATCGAACATTTAGAGAAAAACATTTTTGATGGCATTATTGTATATAGTAATTTATATCATGTTTATCTTGCGTCTGTGTTTACCTTGAGGTCCTGGATGCTGTAACCTTTGTGTAAAGTGATTTGGAAAACTTCCATAGAGGAAATGTAGGCAGCCAGACGAGTCAAGCTCTGCTTCCCACTGCCCCCAACCCCAATCAGTAAGCCATGACTGCCCGGAGACTCCAAGATACGACTGATGCGACATCTGGCAACAACAAGCCCTTCTTCTCATGAATTTGTATGACTTACTTTTTGGGAAAACGTTTCTCACATTTTTAAAGCAAATACAAGTTTACAAAAAAAGAAACGTAGTACATTTTCACTCACTTTGATCAAGTGCTATACTGTACATCAATACTTACACATGTTGCATTGCGTCCTCAAACAGCACAAGATTCATAGCTGCATTGAGTTCATTGTAGCTGTCCAGGGCATCGGAGAGGATGGTCCTGAGCACACACCAGTCTGTGACACTAGTGTAAGAGGATTCCCTGCCCATTTGGGCAAAGTGGCAAAAGATTAAGGGTTGCTTTGTCACCTTTTCATCCGCAACTCCCTAGATAAAGAAAAATATATCCATTTATTTGGGAGTACTGATCAGTATTGTTAGGGTGAACTTATTTTTGAATCAAAATCTGTATTACACCTCAAAACACTCATGCACAGTCTCCATCTGGAGCTTCCGGAAGAGCTGTACGTCTTTGACATCTAATAGCCTGTCAGAGTAGACTCTACAGGACTCATGGAGCCACAGCAGAGCAAGATCAGCACTGGTTTCCACATTCTCAGGCTCAGAGAAGAGGATACCCTGAAACACACACAGCCAGGTGAATATTTTGCTCCATTAACAGCTTATAGAAAATAGTTACAAATTTTGAATCAGCATTACCTGAAAGATGTTAGACATATCTCGCATGTTGAATGTATAGTGAAATTTGATGGCTGTTGGCAGAAAGCTGAGCTCCATCTTGTAATGGAGTGTTACTGCAGCCTGGACTACAGCTGCAATGCTCTTCTGAACCGGCAAACTGAAGTGTTGCTGTGTCAGGTGACAGCTCAAGATCTGTCCAAAGATGGACATCAGAGCCTCGGATGAAGGAAAGTTCACCGCAAATACGGAGAAATGTCTCTGTTGAAACAAATAGTTCATTATCTTGACTTTGATAACAATAATGATAGTCCTTAGCTGTACCTGTATCCCTGTATAAAAGCACCCACGATAAGTCTGTTTAATTTCAGACTATCAGTCTTATATGAATGTAATAGGCACTCTACTAGTATGGTATTTAATCACATTGTGACCCACACAAGAAAGTTAAGATCAAGTTTTTAATTGCCCTGTGCACAATAGTTACCAGAATGTAATAAGCATACTGAAAACAAACCTTTTAAGGAAAAACTCTCTATATGTTGACATTTTAACTTGTAAACATACCTGAAGTCTTGGGTTGATATTGAAGCTTCCGGCAGTTGGGTTCATACAGGCAACATATTGCGTGTTGTATATTTCTTTTAAGGACAACTTCTGTCGATCGTACCTGCGGTTATGCCATGACCGCATTAGAATGTAGGATTGAATGCAACAGTAAAAATGTGCCTTCATACCAGTGCCCGTAATCCAGATGCTGCCTTATGAGTGTGTGCGGTTGCACTGTTCCGTAGGTGTCGACAGCTGGCATGTTCATATCATCAATGAAGTACACCAGCCTTCTGCTGCCTGCAGGTGAGTAGCTCCTGCCTGCTCGTTTTTCTAACTGGCGTTCTAGGATCTCTACAACACCAACATCAATTATTATATTTTTGGACAAGTGAACAACTGAAATCCTTTCACCCCTTAAGCGGTTGAAAAGTACCACCAGATGGCACTGCAGCTTACTAAAATTTGCAACCACTGACAGAAACTCCCTCCAACTCACCCTGAAGTGCCAGGGAGGTTATGTAGTAGTTGAAGGGAACTTTTGTAGTTGTGTAACTCTCTGGCAGACTATCTAACTTATTCCTGACAAGTGCAGTTTTCCCCACTGCAGCGTTCCCTACAAGCATCAGCGGCTGTCTCCGCTCCAGCAACAAGTCCATGAAGTAGCGGAGACGCAGGGTCTCTGCTGTGTGTACCAGAACAGCCTACAATCATACAAACAGCAGGAGGACAGGGAACAGAAACATACATTGTTATTAAGGCTTTCTTTGGAGTGATTTATTGACAGACATGTGTTCAGTGAATTGTATGTGATTTATAATTTCTTGTATTTCGCCAGTACACCACAACTATTCTGTCATAATAGCATCATTTGCTGGGAACAAAACCCCACTAATTATGGCTCAGCAAGAACCTTTGGAGCATTCACAGCTGTATACAGGAGCATAAAGAAAGACAAAAGAGCGTGGGTGATAGCTCAAGCCTTGTTGCTCAAGCCTTCATCCCCACACAGACTGGTATGGGGTGTAGTAGATGGTAATCACACACAGTGGCAAGCCACTGGAACACCCCTGCCATAACCTCTCAAAGTGACTTGTGCCTTTCTTATTATGTTCATTGGGGCATACATACAATTTTAATGTCTTTATTGTTGATTCTTGGTTATTTGTCTTAAAAATTTTAATCATGTATGTGACACTCTGTCAAACCTGTGAAAAAGTTTGGCAATTTGCAATTACCCCTCCAAAAAATATGTTGGTTCAATTGAAAAGAGTCTGAGGTTTTCTCACTTGTAATGGTGTTCCAGTTTCCATTTCAAAAGGAGGCACAATGTCAGTCCAGGGAAGAAAGCGCTTGGTTTGAGGATCAATGTAGAAGTCAAACACTGTCCCCTGTGTTGGAAGTTTCACCGTCTTCATTTCTTTGGTCCACCACTTGCTGAACTCCACCCGGTAATCAAAGAGCTAGATAATCAGAATTTAAAAAAAAAAATGTTATGCATACTCTCAACGCACAGGTCATCTCCAAATTAAAGACTGTCAAGCTTTATTTTAAAAGATTTCAACCGTCAGCATTTCTCTAAACAACGTATAATAATGTATGGCATCCATTACTTATATGCAATATTACATTTGTTTAAGGACCAAGAAGACAAAACAAAATCCAAAATTAAATGAGAAAAAAATATTGTATATATATTGTATATAAGAAAAAAAATACAAACTCTAACAGCAAACTCACCTAGGTACGCTTACATATGTTGGAGGATGATTTTATTACACCCAAATACCTGTTTTTGTATGTATGTACACACCTATATGTTGAGGTGCCAAAAAAGAAAAATAATCATTTAATCAATTGGAAAATGTATTAACCTGGTCATGACACAAGGTCCCTCCAAAAGCCCAAATGCAGGCAAAAATAAAATAAGTCTCATAAAGGTCCCTTGGAGAGTCAGATGGAATGTTTTCTGGTGTTAGAAGGCAGTCGAGCAAAGCACAGAGTGTCTGAATGAGAACAGAGAAATACAGGGAAGTTCTGACATAGTGATTTCATAGAGATTATTAATTAATTATTAATTATTCGCTGTATGCATGACGTACCTGCACCAGCGAGTTCTCAGGAATTGGAGTGATTGTCTTGAACGTGTTTCTCATCTTCTCAAGACAACGTGGGACATATTTTTCAAACAGTATGGTTAAGTGAGCCCTTTCTGTTTGCCGTTCTCGCTGGTCAATCCAACTGGCAACATATCTGAGCAAAAATAAAGAATTTATTATTGAGATGATGCAATTAAGTCAAAATTCTAGTAAAAGCACACATACATACTGTACACCCGTCACATGTCACCAAATGTCTCACACACAGTTATACAATGGAAAATAATTGTTGTTTGAGACTCACGGATTCCAGCCCAGGTCTTGCGGGTTGATGTAGAGGATTCCTGCTCTGGACACAGTGGCAGGAGTGGCTGCTGTCAGGTGGCTAATTTCAAACACAAGCCTCATAGATGAGGTGAGTGGCACCCGCTCATTGCTAGCTAGAGTCAGAACCTGAAAGATTGTATCTTTCTTTATTGTACACACCTAATGATCAGCAAGACATAACCTAAACAATGAAAAGATCTCATCAGTTCGGTGACATGATTCATTGTGCTGGGGGAAAAAAAAAGAGCTCCAGCTATCCCACTCTAGGAAGCGATTGCTGAAGGAGGGTGAAAGAAACATCTTTTCTGTCTGTACCACCGTGGTTGCTATGTGTTGTAAAAAAGTGTATGGGTGAACAAGGGGGAGGTACCTTGTTGTCATCCATCACTGTGTTGAGTGATTCAATCCACATCGGATCGATGTCTCCATCCAACACAATCCACTTAGGTCCTAGGTTGGACATGTTTGCTTGCTCTCGCATCAGCGATGAAAGCAAACCTTGCATTGAGAAAGCAAACAGGATAAAGGAGATAGAAAAGTATTCAATTCATGTTCATTTGAGGATTTAAATGTACAGAGGATGCCCCGCTGTTCGCAGGGAACAGGTAACTCACAATAGTGAAAATACACGTATAATTGATGCCTGTTATAAATGAACTGGGCGGGGGGTTAATTTATCTAAAAACGGGGACAAACCTCCAATAAGTGCTTTGCATTAAATATTAGTGTTGCCCCCCGCCCCAAAAAAAACATAGAACAACAAAAAAATTATGAATTAATTAAAAATCTATATATGTATATAAAAATACTGGGAAACAAATCTCATGAATAGGTCAATCCGCCTATGCCGAACCGCCAGTATGCGGGGGTCCACTGTATTTTTATTTCAAATAATATATACTTGCCGTCTTTCCACTCTCGAGTTGAAGGATGGATGAAGCCAAACAATTCATCTCTGTCAACTGCTTTTGGATTGAGGTCATTCCAGACAGGCTTCCTCTTCAGGTTTACATATGTTTTATAGAGAACCCTCAATATCTAGTGAAAAATTATCACAGCATGTGACATTAAACACTATTGCACATGGAATTACTTTTTTTTTTTAATGAGAATTAAAACCATCTAACCGAGCTTTTTCCAGTTCCAGCATTTCCAACAACAAAGACAGAATGACGCACAGCCATGAGTTCAACCAACTGCATCACCTTAAATAAAGAGATGTGATGACATTTTGGATATTCCTGAGTTATTTTAAAAGATGATTATTTATGAGGCATTTTAAGATAAACCTTGAGGATGAATGCGTCCTCTGGCTGGAGTCGGAGAGAAACCGTGGTATTTCTAACTTCCTTTTCAAAGTCAAAGTCCCTTTCTCGCTCTACTTCCAGACCAGGAAATAGATCTCGCAGCAATCCAAGGAAGATGGTGACATCGTCGGTCACGATTTTTGGCATGTTGAAATCCCTCAGCGCACGCATCAGCACCTAAGAAGCACATTTAATGTTACATCAATGTTTTTTCAGTTTTTTTTTTTTTTTGGTTTACTGAAATAGTATTTTTTGTCCGAGTAAACACGAAAGAGATCTTGATTACACACAAAAACTTAGATCTTGTCTCTGCTCAAATTGATAATAAATGTGTTTAGCCCAGAGCGCCTTCTTTTTCCAATGTTATTGCATCACCTGATCCTCAGGTCTTGTCTTATCTCTTCTTCTGAGTGCACCAGCTACGACCAAAACAGACTTGACGGCTCGTAAACCCCAATCATAGTGGTCCTGACAGAAATACAGTAGGTGTGTATTTACGTCTACAATAAATAAATAAACAGTAGTAGGGTTGATATAATATTTTTGTCCTACCTGCTTGGAAAGAAGCTCTTTGCAAAGAGTGTAGAGAGAGGTAAACCTCCTGGCTAGAAGCTTGGCACCACAGAAGCCCTCTGCCACTAACATGATCTCACAGATGAGCTCAATGTCCGGAACCACCATTGCGCAGGGTCTACGGCAGCATGAAGATAAAGCATATATTTAACCTAAAGCGGCTTAATCATACATTATGAAGGTGAACAATTTCCACCTAAACAAAGCCTTGAGGTTCTCAGGGAGTTCAGTCCTTCCTGCGTAGCCTGGATTCATAGTAATGAAGATTCCCACCGAGGACTTTAAGAGAATTTCTGTATTCAGGAACAGGAATCTGAGGACACGTTGACCTGTTATTAGTATAGGTAATAGTGTCCTTGTCCAAAAGGCTTTATACATTACGATTCATCTCTTTACCTTTTCTTTTTACATCGGATGGCATCCTGGATCGTTTTCACCTGCACCGCAACAACAGACAAAACCTCGACAGGGATGCGATTAAATTCATCAAAGCAGCCCCATGCTCCGGTCTGGGCCAAACCCTTGTAGATATTGCCTGTTGACTAAGCATAAAAATAATATTTAAAAAAATAAATAAGTGCACTGTCAACATTGTATGAATATGAAATAAACAAAGGGAGTTGATTATCAAATCTCGAACCCTGTAGTCCATCTGCTCAGAACAGTTAAAGATGTAGACCATGACACCCATTGCTCGGCCAAGATCCTTTGTGGTCTCGGTTTTGCCAGTCCCAGCAGGACCCGCTGGTGCCCCACTCATGGTCAGGTGCAGTGACTGAGTCAGTGTGATGTAGCAGCTAAGTTGTTAAAGGAATATACAGTGTGTTGAAACATTTGATGCATTTTCTGAATGACAATGGCCAGAATTCTTACCGGTCTGTGAGGGGGGTGATGACAAGACGTGCCGTATTTCCAAGATACTCGTAAAGGTAAGGGAACTGGGCATCACAAATGTTAATGAAACAGTGGCGCTCCGGCTCGTTCCAGCGGTGTCGGAGATGGGAAAGCCATTGGAAGGCCTGCGAGGTGGTGACCTAGACACACAATTGACAACTGACAAACTATGCTGTAGGAATGCAATTACTATAGCACAGTGAGAACGAAATATAACAGTCGGAACTGATTGATTGATTTTAGTTTCATTAGTCTAATAAAATGAGCCATACATTAGAAAATTCTTCAGATAGTGAATTTGATGTGCAATGCAGATTTCTGATTTGTGAGATCAGGCTGTAAAAGGTCAAATTTGCTTGCTCTATAGTTGGTTCGACCCTAAATTTCTTACCTTTTGGGCAATCAAGCTGGCGACAACATCTCTCGCATGAACATCAATGGTGCAAATAGTCATGATCTTCTGTCTGTTTCCTTGACTCAGCTCGCTCAACAACATGTTAATCAACACATTTAGCTGAGCAATCTGGAGATTGGAAAGAGCAACTTCAAATAAATCAGAGGCTACCAAAAAAGACTATTAACAGTCTAACACTTGACTCCTCAGGATTCCCACAGAACAAGTACCGGTATGTGAACATTGGAAAAAGACAATTTTGCACAAACCGATTGTTGCTAAAATATCATTGGAAATTGTGTATTTGTCACTTGTCTTGCATGACAGCTCTAATCCGTCTGCTGCAGGGAGCGAGAGATTATTAAAGCAGCAGTCAAGGACATGTTAACCTGACATAGCACTGGAAAAACTGACAAGCACAAGTCTGATGCTATTATGATGACATGGGAAACATTCCCAGCGCATCCTCTTCTCACCTGCTTTTTGTTGTAGTCTTTAAGAGCAGACTCGAACCCTTCTTCCAGTCTTTTAAACACAAGCTCCACATCGTTACTCCACCATATCTGTGACGCAGTCAGAGCAACTTGGGCCGGGAAGTCAAGAATCCACTGCTCTCTGGGCCTTTCCTCATACACTGATACAGCCTCAGACAGGTGACCCCTAACACTTTCCCTCATGGACTCCTCCAGACAGGCAAGCCACACCTCCACCTTATACAATATTCATGTTAGAACATGTAAAACGCATAACAATGAATTATCATAATACAGTTGACTATTATGGAATTTCCCTCAAGATTAATAAAACATGAACTCTATGCTATTCCGGATATAATATTTTATCGGAATATCTTACCGCTCCATTACAGTAACATCCCTTCTGGAATGGTATGAACTCCTTTTCTTTACTGTACATGCCCACAGCAAGTTTAGATTGATTGTTGGAGAATTCCAGATCATATATATTATCAAATAGTTTTAAGAGGTGGCATGTTACCTGAAAAAAAAATTACATCATAATGATGTAGAGTGAGTACTGAAATGTGGCTATTAATTAATAATGTAGAAACAAGATAAAATAAAACATGTACATCTTTGGGGCGGCTTCCCTTAGAGAGAATATCCAACAAGTCTGCAGATGATATGAAGTAGAATCTTGGAAATGCAAGTCTTTTTGTCTCCAGGTATTCAGCAAGAGCTTTTTCACATAATGCCAACCTGGAAAAAGAGTGAATTTATGAATTATGGTAATAGCATTCATGTTTAAAACAATAACATAGAATGTACAATGACCTTTTCTGAAGATCTTCTAACTTTTCAAAGAGTTCGGGTTTATTGGTGGCTTCAATCACATGTTTGGTTTTTGCACTGTCCAACATTAATTCCTGAAAAGGAAAACTGGATTCATTTCGAAGTCCCATTGGTCCACAGTTGCAACAATGAATGCAAGTTCAGACCTGAAATTCAGCGTCTATCATTTGGAATCTGTGTGCATCTGTTGGTAGTTGCTGGCAGATGTCATCGCAGCCTTTAAAAATACTTTCTAAATAGGCCCATGTCCTCTGCACCTCCATCCAGACCATCAGCACAGAGTCCGCAACTGTTAGCTGCCGCTGAAGTTCCACAACTTGGACAAGAAAGTGATCTATATGCTTGCTTTGAAAGACGCCCTGGAGCTGAACCTTGAAGATGGGCACAAAGAGTTGGAAGGAATAGTATAAATTATCAAACATTTGGTACAACCGTAAACACTAATCTGCAGGGAGTCACATCTTGATAAGATCATATCATCACATGCACTAGTTTCATTTTCTAGCAATCTCATCAAGTTGCCACACCACAAAAAACTGGGGGAGGGATATGGTCTATTTACACAAAGACAGAGGCACTAAAGAAGTAAGACTTCTAATTGCTGGCTACAACCCCCCCAATGCATCTGGTGTACATGTACAAAGACCGCCGGGGTGTAACAATACCCCATGTGCAACAGCAGCTATAAATCTGAGGACTCAATAGGGACCTCTCGAGTCTCAGCTGTGCTGTTAGACAGTCAGACAGAGAGGCCCCATTCTGCATTCTCGACCATTCAGTATTTAACTACCAGTGCTTCTAACAGACAACGCATCTTGAGAACTAGTCCTTGTGTGTTACAGCTTCAGCCTTTTTGAGATGATAAGGTCATTCTGAGCAGACTCGCTCAGCAACTTACCTGATGATCCTCAAGCGTCTCAACAAGCTCTTCATCACATTTAAGAAGCGGGACAGAGGTTTGGTAATGATCTTCATATGAAAGCTCCATTGATGCCCACATTTGACTAATTTCTGCTACAACCTGAAATTAAAGAGCAATCTTTCTATATACACAAACTGCAATCTTGCTTATAGGAATTTACAAGTGCTTCATCCTCCAATAGACCAATCCACACTGATGCAAAATATAATCTTAGCCGTTCCAAAAGCACAAATCAAAAGACGATGAGGCATGAAATGTGTTAGAACAGATTATTAGTTATGTTAGTGATGATTGTTTTCTTTATATGATTATCCATTATCCATAAACAACTGAAAAATAACCTTCTCAATGGCCATTTCTTTAACTGCCTTCTCCACGATGCTGCGGACTTCTTCTTCGTAAAGATGAAGTTGCAGAGCCAAGAGGTCTGCTAAGGTAGTGTGATCGGTCACTGTGAAGTTCATCTATATAAAAAAAATAATAATTTCATGCAAAAAAAATCTCATATCTATGTAGCAAGACATTGCTTTAAAGTAATATGCACCTGCATAGTCCTTATTAGTTGCACCCAGTGGCGCTCTCGTATTGCGAGGTTCTGTAGCTCACCCACAGCTCGCAGTGATGTCAACAGGTTCTTCACAAAATGGTCTAGACCAGAATACACATTCCAGACACGAGCCTCTTTGTCAAGCTTCCGCATGTCCTACACAAAAAGAAGGCTTGTTACCATCATTCGTTACTGTATTAGACCGATGTAAAAACCAAAGCAGTGGTGCTTGGCAGGTGTTGGGGATCTCACCTTGGCAAGGCCCCTCAATTCTGCATCTATCTGCTCTACGTTTATCTGCCTCCATTTGCTCTTTGTCCAGTGGTCCACTTTGGTCTGTATAGATAAAGACACATGCTTAGGGGTCAATGAGCTGAGGGAGCTTAACTGGGGCAATTAGTGGCAAGAGAATCAATGACCACACAGACAGCAGGCTGGTCAGATTATTGAGTTATTGGCTCTTGCGGTTTTTAGCTACAGGTATATTTCCATTTTCTAACTATGACGTTACTTACATGAACAAATATGACCAGGTCCCAAAGTTCTTTGAGAATTATGATCTCTCGTTTGCAGAACTTAATGTCTTTATAGTCAGGGATGGTTACGTCAAATAAGTTTGTTGACTCCTGCAACGCTGACAACTCTTTTTCCATGTCTCGGATTGCTTTTTCAGACTATACGACAGAAGACAAGAAAAGAGAAGGAATATGTTACCTACAGTGTCATATCTAATTTTATGACCATAATT
The DNA here is from genome assembly GCF_054856515.1 of Filicampus tigris. Classification (NCBI taxonomy): domain Eukaryota; kingdom Metazoa; phylum Chordata; class Actinopteri; order Syngnathiformes; family Syngnathidae; genus Filicampus; species Filicampus tigris. Next base: position 14,491,161 of record NC_141224.1, read on the forward strand.
AGGTAACAGTTTAACTCCTACTTTATCCAGACTAACGTAGGGATGAGATGTTTCGAAACTGAAAGGTGCAGTTGCTCTGAAGAACTCCCTGAATCGGCTTTGTTTCACCTGAATAAGAAATGAATGTTTCATGACACAATTACATCCACATATGCTCTACTTTTTATGAATAAACAGGAAAGAGAGATGAGCTGTGACCTCAAATTCCAAGCAGCGTCTTCGTAATACCATCACTTCTTCATTTTGCATAGGGGACACTTCATGCCTCACTTTTAAGTACAATTTCTTAGCCCCATTCCATTTTTCAGGAAGTTCCTAACAAGTGTGTTTATAATGTAAAAGGTTCATCATTTACAAATTTGAAGTTAGATAAAAAAAAATAATAATTCCCATTACCTCAAGCTGTAAATAGACCTTGTCCGGAATGGTCACGCCATGCCGTTCTAGGAGGATTACTGTGTCTCGTAGAGGCTCAAACATCTTGTCGGTGACAGCTTGTCTGTCTCTAATAGCCATGAGGTGACTCATGACTTCCACCAGACTGCGGTAGTCTCCTTTTGGCACACACTTAGCGAGCCCTTCAACGGTAGTACGGAAAAATCCTTGAAGGTCGTCAAGACTGAAGGGAATAACGTGAAATGTAAGAATGGCATATAGACAGTTTTCCTTGTAGTTTCGCGGAGCCATTGGTGACCTGTTTGTGACAAATGTCAAGAGATGCTCCTTAAACAGCCAACTCCACTTCTTAATAGTGTTCAAGAGGCTGACTTTGAAGGGCTTCATGTCCACTCGAAACCATCCATCAAATATCCTGGAGTCTTCAAGTTTGCATGTTTCAGAGTACAGGCCCTCGTAGTAATCAATCTGTTAAGTCAAGACCGCTGTTCTTTACAAATGAAAATCTCATGTGATTTTGGAACAAAAAAGGTGAAGACGCCTTTCACCTGTTCTTTGAAGTGATCAACAGTAGGAGGTCTCTCTGGGAGAATATCAGCTCTGTGAGCCTCCATCTCTTCAGGTGTTAGTGCCCGTGCATACAAGAGGAACTGGCTGAGGAATTCCGCCCGGTCATCTTGCCACAAATGGGTGTAGCAATCAAACTGTTTCTGGTACGATATGGCTTTGTTGCGGACATTCTCAACTCTCTCCATCACTTCCTTCCGCAAATCCAACAAATCAAGCATGTCTTCCATTACATCCTGTAAGGGTTCAATCACATGACAGTTGTATGCTAAAACACTTTTTCACAGTTGTGGCAAGTGAGGACATATTTTGGCTTCACATTTCTACGCTCTTTATTTTGGAGGGACCTTCCTTCTTATATCCACTCTTAATGCAACAATGCGAAGACAATCCAAAAAAGTCAACCAACACCATATTCCGCATATTTTAACAATTCCCCCAAGTCCAGTCAAGTATTCCAATTTATCATTCAACACTAAATAGAAGAAGGGCAGATCTAGCTAACTTTGTCCAACACTACAATGACTTACCAGTACTTGTATGTATTGTCCTCTTTTTAAAAATCAAACCATATGTTGTGTAGTACAGAATCTATCGCATTTAAGGAAGACGATATTACTTTATATTTGATCAAAGAATTAATCGATCATGAAGAATTCTATTGTGTGTACAGTAGCTCTCTTGAACAAAAATATTCAAAGACTATTGAATATTTAGTCTGCGTGTTGTTTAATGCATTCTCCCATTGTATTAAAAATATAAAATATAATACAAAATATAAATCAATCAATTAACTGATGATTAATAGTCAATCAAGAACATTTTGTCTTATGCCCATTCCTAATAGTAATACAGAAGCCAATGAAAGTCAGTACCTGATAGCTGTCCACGCTAAAATCAGCAGACAACCTGTTGATATTTACTGACACCTTAAATATATCTCCAACAAGTCCTTCTACACGCTCATAGAAGCCATCTCCTGCATCTCTCTGCAGTGACGGATGGAAGATCATGCCCAAGTCCGTGAGCATCAAATGAGCCTCAAAGAGAGGGGCCTGCCTATGACATGAGTCCATGTTGTCGACGAAAAATTGGAGTGAGTGGCCGATGTAGCCGAACAGCCCCTCGACCACCATCTCGTCCACATAGTCCGTGTAGGACTGCCAAGCATCTGAAGTCGGGTCTGCATTGAAGAGCATCATGTTCTCCTAAAATTGATTCAGAGGAGATAATACACATGCAAAATGCAGCCTTATCAGAAACAGATTCCTTACTGTTTTGAATCATTACATTTTACAGGTACAGTATATCTCTTAGTACGGTATCAATGAGTATGCATGCGTAAAATATGACCTGCATAAGAGAGGATAAATGTTACAAACTGTGTATGTACCTGTACCAACTTGTGGATGGAGTCTCCATCTTGTTTTATGGAGCTATATAACTTGCTAACACGGTCTCCTCTGTCCTCAAGTTGTAGCAGTGAGCTTTTCTTGTTGTCCTTTCTGCAAAACATAGTGTGCTTGCTCCAGCTCTTCATCATTGATTGAATGGCATCACGGTTCTCCTTTGCTCTACTGGCTCGATCAACAAGGTCTTGGACCTGGTTTTTGGCGATGCATATGAAGCTCCAACAGTCCTGGTGTTGCCACGTCAAGTCAGTCTCGGCTCTTTTCAATAGTTGGTCTACTGAAGCCAGCTCATCTCTGATGAGCGGGAGTTCAATTTCAAGGACAGTCTGTTTGAGTTTATTGTACCACTGCACTATTAGATGCAGACTCCTCACATACTAAAAAATATGCAGACAATAAATGATGAGGACCTTTGAAAGAATGACCAAACAGTAACAGGTACTGCTGAGTGCATGTGAACTTCTAACCTTTGTGAAGAGGTCACGTTTCTCAAAAACAGTCATTGCTGCCACAGGAATGTTAATGTTGAGCGTTTGAATATACTTCACATCTTTCAAGACTTCAGCCAGCTGAGGAGCCAAAACAAATACCAGTACCGGTAAGTGAGACATCTTTTGACTGTGGGCAGTGGTATGTTTATTTTGGCAGAACCTCATAAAGTAGAGTTTCCTAAAAGTGTCGGGCGCAACCCCAAGAGATGGGAAATGCAATGATGGAAAAGCAACCAGACCGAACATTTAGTCATTTTAATAACTTCCAATGCAAAGGCAAAAAACCTTGCGTATCACAAAACAAAACAAAACAAAAAAAAAAAAAAATATATATATATATATATATATATATATATATATATATATATATATATATATATATGTATCTAGTACGTTTTGTATTTTATATTGCAGAATGACAATTATTTTAAATGTTATTTTTAAATTTAGTGACATTATTTTATGCACTAAAGACAATGTTAAAAACAATGGTATTGGATTTTTGGGGGAGGTGTACATAAATCGCAAATGAATGGGGGCACCAAATACAAATATTGGGGAAGGCCTGCTCTGTCCGTGGACATATAAGTGATGACATGGATGAAAGCATTGTCAGGGTGATGAAAAAAAGGGGATCCTATATTAATGTCATATTATCAGTAAAGATATTTGATATGTTTAATGATAATGATCTCTTTTTAATGCAACCAGTCCGGTATGTACTACAATTCTTGCCCACTGCAGCCGAAATAGGCTCCAGCTCACTGTGACCCTCTTTTAACTGTCGTGCATAATAATTGGCAATATTATATTTTGAGCAATTTTGCAACAAAAACAAAATAATTGTCATTGTGGTGGTTTTATCCCTTAAAATCTCCATTACTAGAAATTCATATTTTTTTTGGAAGATCAATAAAATGTATTTGCTATGAATTGCTTTGACTATCTCGTAACAAAAACAATGCTATGGGTGTCTTACTTCTTGGAGCAAAAATGTGAACTCACCTTGGGATTGAAATTGACTGATATGAGGTCATTTGAGGAGTTTCTAAATAAGATCGGTTGTTTCAGGTTAATCTGGCAAGCCTGCTCCAAACCATTACACCACTCAGAGTAAACTTGTTCCTCATATTGGTGTAGAAGACTAGTCATCTCCTTATATATGTGGTGCTCCTTTGTTGTATCCATACCTCCCACAGATCTGAAAATACTGAATAATAAGTCATGAGCTTTCATACACAATGCATCCACAGACACTATATGAAGTGTAGTATTAAATCATTTCACTCAACTTTTCGAGCACAATTTGTATTTTTTCCCACTGGGCTTCAATGCGTTCTCTAATCATTTTTGCCCATTTTAACATTCCAGATGCATGAGCCATGTTCTTTCCAAAACAACTTTCCAGCTGCAAATGAAAAGAGAATAGTAACGGAGTGCTGCATTAACCTTACATGGATTTATGTATTTTTTTGTAATATTAATTTGCCTTTTAGTACCTACCTCATTGAGTTGCGACTTAAATAGCCATTTACATTTGTCCAGCTCATCTCGAAATTGTTGCAGCAGCAGAGCAATGTTGGGACTGAATATTTGTCTAACGTGCGCTCTCTCAAGGAAAGGTCCAAAGATTGTTAACAGCTTAGGACAAGAACAACAGAAGGTCATGCCATGATTGTTTGATGTCACAGTGTCTGAGCCATTTGAACCAGTTTGATACAGCGCAATTAATATATTCACGTGTCTTACTTTAAATGCTGATTCAAGTCCTGCGCAATCCTTAAAGACTGAGGAGAGAAGGCTAGCAAATCGACATTCAAAGTCCACAATTTTCACTTTGAATTCCTTATATTCCTTCTCAAAATTCTGTAGAAACATTATGTATTGGTATAGTGTTAAAACAATGACGGCAGTTTGGATTTGGTTTATTTAGTAGGTTGAAGAAAACCTAATTGTATGTAAGTCATGTTCTTCAAGAAAAGTTCACCTGGGAGTTGCAGTCAAGAGGGCTGTGATCACAGTGTATTAATAACAGGCAGTGCTCGCTGAACTCTGTGCTCATCTGAGCAGCATTCTCACTGTAGAGTTTGCCTTTAGGCCCACCAAATTCGAGCTTTTCCAACCTTTTGTATTCCAGCATTATTTCAAGAATGTCCTGCAATGGGGAAAGAAAAGTATACAGTGCAACCTAATACTTGACATAAAACATACGGTACGTTTTATCCTTACCTCCAGTTGAAGCATGCGGTTAAGAAAGTTGTTGAAACGCGTAAAAATCATGACAGATGGGAAATCCCAGCGTGCATGTTTTGCATGGCTTGCCAACCTCTCCCTTTGGCCCTGATAACTTTTTTTGAAACATCTGAAGAGTTTTATCACCCTCTTCACCATGTGTAGACCTTCCTCTGGGTCTTCCTGCAGTAATAAGTCAGTAGATAAGTATGTAGATGCCTGTAAGACAAAATAGTACACCTTTAAATGTGTAAATCAACCTCTGCTATCACACAAGTTTGACAGCAGCAACGTACATTTATTGCATACAGTACTAGCACAATAACTATAATGGTAAAATCACTAGCCGTACCTGTTCAATGAACAGATTGCACAGCTGCTGAAGTAAGATGACAATTCGTGTCGGCTTTTGATATGGGTGGCAGCTAGTCCAGATCAGGAATAACAGGTGAAACAGTGTAGGGATTGAGGCTTCAATGTGTGGGAAACCTTCATTTTCCATTTGAGAAAGATGAACACACAGTGGCTGTAGATGGAGATCAATGTCCTCTGCTTCTTGGAGCGCTTTTGAGAAAAGAAAGTCACAATTTTCCTAGTTTCAATTATTCATATCTATAATATTACTTGGAAAATTCCAAGAGTACCCGGTACACAATCTTTTTGCAGTATGCTAAAGGGTATTGGTAACTTGTAGTTTAAGATAAAACATTCTAATCAACTATATACATTTAGAACATTGAATACGCTTGCAATGAAAAAAAGATGGAACTCATCACAATCACTAAATAAAAAAGTGAAGTTTGTTATACATAAAACCCACATGGAACACATAAGTCCTTTTCACACTGCACTTAGAAAAGTGCAATAACAATGATAATTTCTGTTAGCCATTTATGGCGGGTATAATTGTGTGTTAGCAATTAGCTAGTGTACTTATGTTAAGCCAGTGATGATGGCATTGATACTGTGTGGAAAGTAATGTAATTTACAAATTAGTTAAGGTCTTGTTTGGTTTTGGGAAAAAAAAAAAAACTCTTACCATCAAATACATTTCCAATCAGGGTATTTATGACAGGATGATAGCTGCTTTCCATCATCTCCAACATCTCCGCCATCTTCTGGATAACAGGACTCTGAAGCTAAACAAATAAAAAAAACACAGTCTATAGCAAGGAATGCCAGGAAAGGAAAATAAAGAATATGACCATTTTCAGTGCGTGCCTGTTGATATATGCTCTGAATATTGCGCTTCCTGGAAGCCCAGAACCCCAGCTCTGCTCCAGGTCCAGGATTACTGCCCGTCAGAAGTATGTCGGATGAATCCTCCTTCAACATTCTCTGGATCAGATTGGTCCAGTTGCTGACCTGTGTCTCTATGTTGTGAGCCAGTGCCCTGTCATAGCTACCATACCTGTGGGTGGAAAAAAAACTAAATATTTTACTTCTGCAACATTAGATTATCTGATAATAAAATGTTTGTAGGCTTACATTTTAAAAGTAATGGATACATTTTCCATCCAGTCTGTATCAGGTGGGACAGCAAGGACAGATTCCCCCACAGCACGTCTCCGCACAACTGATGTTTTATTGCAAATGCTTTGTGTATTTCGTGTAATGTCCTCAGATAACAGTTGTGGCCACGTGTGCTGGTTTAGAATGTTGGACAGCAGTGGGGCACATATCTTGAGTAAACAAGCCAAGTAAAACAAAAAAACGACATAAATAACTGAGCATGTTTTGTTTTGGTTTTTAATACTAAGCAAATAATGGAAATGTTATTGTATCACCTGTTCAACTATGATTGACAACTGCAGCACTGGACATGGAGCCAAGACACCAAAAAGCAGAAGCTCCTTGTAGTTTTCCGAATGGACGAGGGCAGCTCGCTTCTTTGTGGCGTAAATTAGCTTATTTTTGACAAAACTCGGGGTCTGCGTTTGAAAAAAATATGCAGTACAAATACGACACATTTCAAAACTATTTGGCTTTTCTACCACAAATGCTATGCTAGTCATTACTGTAACACGGTATGCATACCTCAGAAGCGACCAGGCCACCTGCCTTTGGCGACGAGAAATAAACAGCAGTGTGTTTTTCAAAAAGGTCTATCAAAAGTGTTTGGAAGTCTTGACTGGCAGCACCTTCACCCCACGTTTGAGGCTGCAATTGTAGGAATTTACAAACTTTCTCTTCGACAAACTTTACTCTTAAGTCGTCAAGAAAGGAAGGCGCACTTTCGTCGTCGTCCGACATGGTGGCTCACTTGACGACCCTGACGTATACGTTCAGGAAGAAAAAAAAACTCTCATGTAATATCCTTCCAAAATATATCCTAAATGATTAATTAGTTTTACTCCCCGCGTTTGTCGGGTCCTGGGTTGATCTTGAGTTGAAGTCCATGTACCCGGGAGGTTCAGCGTGTGGTTGCTAAGCAACGGACATTCTCCTCAATCACTGCCGATGACGTTTCGGAGCTCCGTCTGTCACCATGGGGAGTTTTGTGGATCATGTTTAGTTTACAAATGCAATCTGATCATTTTATCCAATTGTTGTCGAAAGATTTTACACTGTGCGTATTAAAACGGAGGCGCCAGTTGTGCAATATTGTATTTCAACTCGCTCTGTTGTTGTAATTTGTGTGAGCGTTGCACAGCACACACAAAAATAAATCACATGGAGGAGTGCTAGGATAGTGAAGGTGTGGGAGTCAACGCAGTCGCTCACACACAGCTAGTCAAGTCAGGAAGCAGACGACCATCTCTCCACTCCAAGGAGTTGCCATTTTCACATAGTCCGCAGCGGGACTCGACTGACCGCCCGGCTCCATAGCTCAAGTCGATCAGCTTTTGCTGCTTGTGTTGTATTAGTCGTGAGCGACCGTAAAGCTCTTTCGTGTGGAGGACAAGAGCGGAAGCCGGTTTGTTGTTTTTTTAATCGTTGTTTTCTGTTAAAGCCGCATCATGTGATTGGTCAATGTATGAGGCGGTGCAGGTGTCCACACTACAGTATAAGTAAAAGGGGGGAGGGAACAAACACGCAGCATTGCAGACTATACACATCTATTGCAGCTATTGGGGGGGTGGGTAGCGGGTAGGGGGGCTGTAGCCTGTCACAAAACACAGTAAAAAGAAACTGACACATTTTAAAGTTAATATAGTTCGAGGACAGATACAGTGCAGACTTTGCAAAGTTAAAATTTCATATCGGGCAGACTCTGTTTGCCGATTATTTCAGTTCAGAAAAGAAAAGCACATAGAAACCTGAACGTGCAAGTCTAATATTGCTGCTCGTCCAATAATTCAACAATACACCAAACTATTACCTTTTTGATGGTTCTTTGTATTTTACAGTATTTCAATGCATTTTTTTGAAACTCGTTCGAATGCATGTTTTTAACATTTAGCTTTCATTTTGCAGTATCTTCGAATTGCAAATGCGTACGGACGTATTTGCAAACTCGTAATTAATTAGTTGAAGCCATACAAACATTGAAGAGCCACTTTGGATCCGAAAGAGCCGGCTCGCGAGTCGTGAGGGAGCCCATGCAGCCTAAAGAGCAGATGCTTGAAAAAGGGCCGAAATTCTTATCACTAATTGCTGCCCCAAAGTAGCTAAAGAGTATAGGCTACTGTAGTTCACTGTACATATTGTTAAATTTCAGTACACCCCTTTCAGTGCCACTGAAGAATTTGCATCATTACAATTTTAAAATATACAAATCTTGTATTGGATCTTATTAGCTGCGCAAGTGCATAAGTGTCCCATATTAGTGTATATTTGTAGCTCTATGGCTAATTTGCAGATTAAACCAAAGTGTCATTCACTTAAACATTTACTACACTGGTATTCAAGTGAAGAAGCTCACAAAAAGTGAGAAGTGGCTCAGATAGTGAGCTCCGGTTTGCAGGTGGCACTGCCATTTTGGCCGACACCACCAACAATAACAGGACCACCTGTGGGGCAGAGATTGTTGGCCTGTTGCTATGGAGCTAAATAAGTTGGAAGCAATGCAATGAAGCAGTAAAGATGAAGATGGCTCCCGATTTATGCCAAACATTCAATTTTTGCTCTAAAATCAGAACAGGTGTCAACACGGTTGAGAATGTGAGTCATTTCATTTGCCCATGTAGTTTAGACTCCATTAGCATACACTATATTTTCTATTTCATCTCAACGTGAAGAGAAAAATGTCACAAAATGCACATTTATCACTCATCATTGGGCACCAATTTAGTTCAGCAGGAGGAAAAATTATACAGTATTTAATAATACTGACCATAACAACAATTATCAATTTGCCACATTATGTTTAACTTGATAATGCAAAGTTTCCCATTGCGGGACTAATACCTTATGTGATCCTATCTTTACTTTTCTCATTTTATAAGTCTGTCAATGAGCATGTTCCTGACAGTTAATGATTTTGATTTACTGGATGGGTTACAGTTGTGTTTGTACTTACTTTGTACATTTTGTCTTTTGGTTTTGACAAAATGTCACATTTATCAAATTAAAGCAGCTCATATGGTTGGCAGTGAAAGTTTACTTTTCTTGATAGTCTTGTCGATGCCAAAACATGGTCCTAATAACAGCTACAAATTTGATATTGTCGTTTAATCCAATTCATCACCAGCCTTCAGTGCCAAGTATGTTGCCCATACAATACATTTGTTGCCAGTTGTAGGCTATCTGAAGTATAGGAGTTTATCTGTGGTCCACATGCATTAGTAGGGTACATCTTTATTGGGCTAGGAACACAGGCTTCTTTACCAGGGAGTCGATCTGTTTTCTCCCAGGATCCCAGTCAATCAGAGATTAAAATATTTTAAAAAATTGTGATTAAAGGGGAAGTCAACCCAAGCATATGTTGCATGTTCTATGCAAACCCACTAGTTGAAATGAGGCATCCTGATAAATATTGCGTTTGTGGAATAAGGACTGTAACTGACCTGTTTTCTGAAGCTGAGTTGTGAGGTGATTAGTCGTTACCTGAGCCCTGAGCAGTCGTGATGTCATTTTCAGTCGACACAAGTGACAAAATGGCCGCAACCTGAGATGGCTAAAAACAGGTGGATTTTGCTGCTTAACTCATATTCCACAAATGCAATATTAATGAGAATGCCGTGTTTCAATTAGTGGGCCTGCTGGGAATATATTCTTGAAAAAAGTATTTTTGGGTTGATTTCCCCTTTAAAATAGATTTTTAAAGGAGGGGGGATTGAAGATGATTTGTGTGAAGTGTTACAAAGTTTTAAGAGGAGCCACTTTCTCCCTTACGTGACTTGACACAAAAATATATACAGTGTAAATGTCCTTTTTCGGTTAAAATTAGTGGGAGCACGATGTCTGAGTGGTTTGCACATATGCTTCACATATGAGGTCTGAGGTTCAACTTCGGCCTTAGTTCACACATTCTCCCAGTGGTTGCATGGGTTTATTCCAGGTACTCCAGTTTCCAGACACATCCCCCGAATCAGTCATGTTAGGCCAATTCAAAACTCTAAATTGTCCAAATGTGTGAATGTGAATGGTTGACTATTTGGCGACGAGTCCAGGTTCTATTACTTCTCTCATCCAAAGCCAGTTTGGCTAAGATCCAGCTCACATTAATGAGGACCAGCTACAGAAAATGGATGACTCAATAATACCAATATTGCGATTTGACCTCGCGGCCTAAGATGCATTCTTGGCATAAATAAAATGAGAAGCCACTTTTTCTTCCACTTCTTTCTTCCTCTCCTCTCATGTTTGGGACTTCTATATGAATGTACGTATTCACAAATCAGTGCTTTGTTGTAGTTCCAGTGTTTTCCTGTAGAGGGCACTAGCTTTTCTCTTTTGACACGTCCTACATTAGACTGCAGGAGGTTGGGTAGTACGCTTCCGTAGGGTAGAGACTGCATGACAACTTAAAACATACAGAAAAAAGAAAAAGAAATTTAGAAATATATTACTGTATTACTATTATTCTATTGGTTTTCAAGATTAGAATAGTTTTAAATTGTGGCGGCCCATATAAAGGGAGCATGCTCTTATTGTTTTGTGACCTCCCTTGTGTAATAATTGTTGACGCTGACAAAATAATAATATCTTGTCAGTCATTACTTCATGAGCTGTCCCCTGAAACACACACGCGAATAGGTACGCGCACACAGTATAGTTTTGATCTGCTGGTGGCAAATAATAGCCCAAAAGTGTCGTGAGATGGGGGTGGCACTGCAACCTGTTGTGAATTAACATTCAACAAGTATTAAAAAAAATTGCTACGATCTGACAGTTGGATCTCAGTGTCAGATCACACAGAAATCCCAGTGGTGAGTGCTAATGCTCTTGAGGTGTGATGTAAGCCCCAGAAGGTACAAATTTGTTAGCCCACACCCGAGGGCGTCTGGTGATGGATATGCTGTCCTGGGGGAGCAGCAAAGCCTCAATACAACAGCCGGGCCGCTTATCTTGAAAGGCTTGTTTTTAGTGCCTCCTCTGCAGCCAAACAAAAGCTTTAAGAGCCCCCATTACCTTACAATTGTTCTTCAATCCCCATTGTTAAGTTAGATCACACACATACAGTACAAATTAAAAAGCATATGCCATGCATTATACTTAGGGCTACTTACTGATTTAAATGGCTGAAATGGCTGCCTAACAAAACACGGAAGATGAGGATATATATATATATATATACACATACACACATTTTTTTAATTGCATGATATGACATATGAAGCGGTCTGACACTTTTTCTTTGTGTCCGTGGCGGATTTGGGTGTTTATTTATAAGATGGGGAGGGGTGGGTGTGTTGTGGAGGAAGTCCAGGTCCAGGCCGTTAGGCACATCTCCCCTGAGGACTTCCAGGCCACTTGTGTGTGAGGGGCTGGTTGATCCCACTTAATCAGCATCCTGAGAGACTGGCACTGCCCCCCTCCCTTGGCCATAATGCCGGGGGGTCACTATGGGCTCCTCCAAATGAAGTGCAACCTTGCCAGACAATGCTGCTGTCAATCAGTCTTAACCTGCGCTGGGCCCTTTATTCCTCATATAGTGTACTTGTGTAATCATTCACTCCATAAATGTAAATTAATCTCATCAATGTTTTGATGAGTGCAAGGCAAGGATACACGTGGAGCCTCTTTTTGTGCAAATCAAACACTTACATTTCTCACGGTACAGTTGGCCTACATACATGGACAAATCGTGCATGTCGACTATACGCAATGTTAATCACACGCACTGTACACCTACTTTACACTAGAGCGGTTCAAATTCTCAGACGCTGTTTTACATAATGTATGTTAAGCACAATTCTCCTACAGGGTAAGCTAATCTCCCTAAATTGATCATCATAGGCTCATGCAGTTGAGAGCACATTCATCCACAACACAACAAGATAATGAAGACACCCGAGGATGCTTTCGGCAATTTCCATTTTATTGAGACTATAATTTGTACCTGTTCGCATGGAACATAGAGTTTGTTGCAAGGAATATCCCAAGGGCTTGTGTCAGTCTGGCACCGTTTTAAACGACTGTCAAGGGAGCCTCATATAGGCCGTTTCTCAGTACTCAGGCTTCCGCTTGCCATTTGCAGAGCATGTGCTCTTCTGCTTTCCCAAGCCATGCACGAGCGACGTGGAATGCCAGTGATGTATTCTGCTCACAGGATGTGATTTATGCTCCCGTGGTGCGAGGCTCACAGGCAAGAGGATCACAGGTGGTTTGGAGCTTGTGTAAAAAAGTTTTAATATGCAGAGCTCGGCGCCATTCACAGGGGGAGAAGGTAGTTCAATAATTGTTTGGAATTCAACAGAGGACTTACAGAATGTAGAAATGTGTGAATCTAAAGAGTTATAGACTTAAAAACTTTGCCCGCTTTGGCAAAAAGTGTCTTTTTAAAGGAGAGGTCAACGCAAACATTTTTTTTTTCAAGAATATGTTCTATGCAAGACCACTAGATGAAACAGAGCATTCAGATAAATATTGCGTTTGTGGAATAAGTGTTAATCCCCTCGTTTTGGGCCATCTCTGGGGGCAGCCGTTTTGTCTTCTGTCGACTGAAAATGACATCACAACTGCTCACAACGACCAATCACGGCTCAGATTCAGAAAACAGGTCAGCCGCGATTGGTCGTTGTGAGCAGTTGTGATGTCATTTTCAGTCGACAGCAGACAAAATGGCCGCCCCCTGAGATGGCTAAAAATGAGTGCATTTTGCTGCTTGATTTACATTCCATAAACACAAAATTAATCAGAATGCTGTGTTTCAACTAGTGGGCCTGCTGGGAACATATTCTTGAAAAAAATATGTTTAGGTTGACTTCCGCTTTAAGAGGAAAAAAAAGATAAATAGTTTGCTTGCACATAGCTCATAAAATGGACCAAAGGCGTTGTGGCTATTCATTACTGTCAACTGTGCAGTTAAGGACCTCTGTAAGGTGAATAGGTCGACCTTTGGTCATGTCACAGTAAAACCCTCAGCATCAAATCATGAGAGTGAGCTGGATCACCGCCCTCTCTCGGGAAGCCACCACACGACTCATTATCTCCCACATAATATGCTACAATTCATACATATGTCTTGTACGTTTGTTGTCAAAATAGACTTTTTATACAACCCCGGGCAACCATTTCCACATTGGAACAGAGGTAGTTCATCATTAAACATGATACCGCATTGTCCCATCAATAAAACCACATTAAAACATTTGGCATTTTCTGCCAGTGGGCCACAGATCTGTTGAGGCATGTCACTGGGAATTTCAGATTTCCACAGGCTTCCCCACTGATTTTATTACAGTGATCATCTCTGTCTCTCTCTTTTAATACTTTACCTTACAGTAAATTGCTCCAACGTGCCTGACTGGAACTCTCTCATATCCTAATGGTGGCATTTACAACCAACCCCCTTCACTTCTCTGACTAGTAATTTAGACCCAGAGGTCAAGAAGGCTTTGCAGTTGTGTAGCTAAGTGCAGTGACCTTTTCAACTCAGCTTTAAGTACGTTATATACCACTTTTAGTCTCAAATAAGATGTTGTAGATCTAGTTTAAATATATAGTGAAAATGCATGTAAATTCATGTAATATTCTAGACCAGAGATCACCAACCTTTTTGAAGCACAAAGGTACTTCTTGTGTACTTATTAATGCAAAGGGCGACCAGTTTGATACACGCTTCTGAAATAACAGATTTGCTCATCTTACCTTTAATAATGGTGTTATTAGGGCCAGACCGATTTAACCGACTGATATTACCGTAGTTTTTTATCTTTTTTAAAACCATTGTAAAGCCACTGTATTCATATATATATATATATATATATATATATATATATATATATATATGTGTGTGTACCGGTATATATTGTTATCTGTATTTAAATCTGATCAATATCTGAAGACTCAGATATCTATAATGTTAGATATTTATATGAGCAGATATTTGACATATCTATATGTAAACTCTAATTATTCATTAAAGGGGCGCAATGATATGACTGTTGATGATGGTTGCTCTGATTGATTATTTCTTGAAGTAAAGACAGCTAAGGGGAAAAGTCTCATTATTGGAGCAATATACCAACCACCCAATTCTGACTATGACACATTTAGAGCTCACTTTGAAAGTCTCCTACTTCTTTTAAACCAAACAAATAAAAACTGTATTATCATGGGGGACTTTAATATAGATCTATCTAAAGGCGATACAATAGAAATGAATTTTCAGAACATCCTCTTCTCATCTTTTTATCCAACTATTGATAAATATACACGAATCACAGAGGGAAGTAAGTCCATTATTGATAACATTATAACCAACATACGAAACCCTGGAGGTAAATCGGGTGTGATATATTCAGATACCTCAGATCATTATCCCATTGTGTTTTTCATGAGCTGGACCAAAAGGTCACTAGTTCCATGTGCAAAGAGAAAAGTTAAAATTCTAACTGACAAAACCCTGAAGGATCTGAATCTGTAAGAATGGCTTTATATTAGCCAACAGGTTAACCAAAAACCAAATTGGGAATTATACAATCGCATAATCAGTTCAAAGTCAGCGTGCCCTGATCTGAGCACGGGACCAGCTGGTGAAGATCAGCCCCATAGGCAGGGCCAGCCAGGGAGGAGACCAACCCACATTATGCTTAGATTTTGAAGACAGTATAAATGTGAGGACTGCATGTTAGACCGCGCCCTTTTTCTGCCCCCGCCCGTCTCGGGTGAGAGCATTCGCGAGGATGGAAAAGCTGCCCAGATCTGCTTATTGTATGATTCCTGAACTTCAGAGATGGTAAAGAAAACTGACGAGAAAATTCAATCGATTTGTGTGAGTCTTTATTATAATTATCATTTACATATTGGATGCCTTCTTGAAAGATAAAAGAAACACGCAGTGAGTTGTTTTTGTGAATTGATAATTGGGCTTGGGCCCTGGTGACCCTATAGCAACCAACAACTCCAACAACCCTTGCAAACTTAATTCAGCACCTCCAAACTAAAAACTGGGATCCTATTTACTGTTCTAATGATCCAAACAATGGATTTGACCACCTAATTTACAAACTTACAGATTCCAATAATGGAACTATTCCAGAAAGGACAATAAAACAAAATAAAATAAAAGTCCCTGGATTACAAAAGGAATTCTCAAGTCTATTCAAAAGAAGGCAAACTTTACAATCAATATACAACAAATCCAAATAGTATAAATAAAAAATAAATACCCAAAATATAAAAACAAATTAACAACTTTAATACGAATTAGTAAACAAAATTATTTTACTGACCGATTTAAAAATGCTTTTGGAGATCAGAAGGAATCTTGGAAGGTGCTGAATGAGGTACTTGGCCAAAATGCAAAACCAACAGTTCTCCCTGACGCAGTAATGCAGACTCAATTCAATAATGTGACTAAGGAAGATACTTTGCCAGATATTTTTAACATTTTTTTTTGCCTCTGTTGGAACAAACCTATCAAAACACATTGGTGCAACAGGGGACTCCAATTACAAACATTTTCTTAAGAATAATTATCCCAACTCATGTTATCTCAAGGGCAGCACGGTGATCGACTGGTTAGCACATTCGCCTCACAGTTCAGAGGTCCTGGGTTCGATCCCGGCTCCGGCCTCCCTGTGTGGAGTTTGCATGTTCTCCCTGTGCCTGCGTGGGTTTTCTCCAGGTACTCCGGTTTCCTCCCACATTCCAAGAACATGTGTGATTGTGAGTGCGGATGTTTGTCTCTGTGTGCCCTGCGATTGGCTGGCAACCAATTCAGGGTGTCCCCCGCCTGCCCGAAGACAGCTGGGATAGGCTCCAGCACGCCCCGTGACCCTTGTGAGGATAAGCGGTATCGATAATGGATGGATGTCATCTCAAACCTACTTGTAAAACAGAAGTAAGTAATATTATAAATAGGATGACATGTTCATACACAGCCGGTGCTGATGGAATTAGCAGTAAGATCCTCAAAACAATTGTGAATGTGATAGCTGAGCCACTCACTCATATAATAAATGTATCCCTTCAGTATGGCATTGTTCCAAAGCAAATGAAGCTGTCAAAAATAATGCCAGTTTATGAATCTGGATATATATATATATATTTTTTTTTTTTTCCATATTAATTCCAAGATTTTACTCAAGTAAATATCGGTTCCAAGCTTCATAAAAAAATTGTAGTTGAAAAATGCGATTAATCTTGATCAATTATGGAAAATTTTGCGATTAGTTAGTTTAAAAATTTTAATCGCTTGACAGCACTAATATTTTTATATTCACACTGTAACAGTATTAAGAACATGCAAATGTGTTTTTAGTTTTGTAGCTAAAAAGGCACTGCACGGACAATGGGATATTAAACACATAACCATTGCCGTAGATTATCAATTCAGCGGTGTAAAGCGCACGGTTGTGGTTTTAGAGTTCATATATCAAAATATTTACCATACATTAAACCCCGCAAGTACATTAGTCTCCCCGCTGCTTAGGATTGTTAAAACGCTGCAATAACTTGCACATTTATAAACCTTGGCTGTAACGCTGTCAGAATTTCCCCTGTGAATATATGCAAAATGTGCACCTCCCCAAGGTTACACAGCAGATTCATTTAGTCCTTATACTGTGTCACTCATTATCCCCTCCCCACGCCCTCCTCCTTCTCTCCCAGCTCCATTAGACCCTGCAGACTAATCGAGCAGTACCAATTGCTCCCGCAGTGAGATCATTAAGTAAATTATTGTAAGATCAAACGGTCAGCAGCCACAATGGAGTCCTATGTAATGGTAAAAGCCTCCAAAACTGCCACCCGGTCTTATCTTCCCAATTGAAGCCCAGTGGAGAGGGCAGTGCACCTTTCAGGTGGATGGCCCCCACCACCACAACCTCCACCCAGGCTTCTTTAGCTTGAGGCTAAGGTAGGACCCACTAATTGGTCCTTTGAACACAACAACCCCACTGACAGGATCTGACTTGTATGCAGTTTGAGAGTGTTAAACTCTTCCCGACCACAGTATTAAACCACGATGATAGACCAATTGTAACGCATGCTAACATGGATTTGAATGGCTATGTGTGAGAAGATTGCTGCACCACTTGAGCTGGGCTGGTGGTGGTGACGATGCCTTGCTCAAGGGCACCTTGGCTGTAGCCAGCAAGGACACTAGCAAGCAAACTAGCACCTCGAAGACTACAAAAGCCCAGTCCCCGCGGCGTACAGACTGCGCTACTGCCATCCTTTACCCTAACCTATAAGACAATATAATGGGTTGAAAACATTCAAGAATATGTGCACAGTAATGCAATTTTGTGTGGCACATAATAAAAAGCTATTAGTCAGTGATTGCTCACTAAGTGCTGACCTCGGATGGACAGCTTTCCTTTTAATAGGTCAAAGTATTATATACTTCTGGAAAGATGCATTTGTTGGGTCATGTAGAAGCAGAGTAAACAGTGAGCACATTCTACTCAAAACAAGCCACGCTTCCACCATTTGTTCCCCTCAGCTGACTAAGTGTTGAAATTGAAGTGTGGAGACAGGATCCAATGCAGCAAAGTGACTGGGAGAGTGATTTATCCTCCTTTGGCATGAAGCATCGGTGTCATCAATCACATGGTTTTAATTAGTGATGGCCCCCCTCAGTGGCTGACAATTGCGCATGTAATTCAATTTGGGACTCGCTTCCGCCTCAAGAACTTCCCTCAAAGATTTGTCAAGCCACAGTAAGTTCATGCGCAGGGTGGATGTTGATGAAGTTGACCACACACCACTTGGCCAAGAATGCATGTCAAACAATGAACAAGGGACTTACTACTACAGAGCCTTTGAAAATAATTGTGCAATATTTTTTGCCATACTTTTAACTATTTAAAGAAGTCTTAGTCTCCCCGCTGTAGCCTTGGCGGGTTAGCACATTAGGTCTTAGACTGTCGCATGTTTGTATTGCAACAGGATGGATGGATTTTTGATGGATCTACTTTGGAGGTTTACATATTTCCTGTTTAAACTCAATTTGTGCTTATCTTTTGATAGAGGAAGATACTATTTATGTAATACAAAGGATTACAGACAAGCTGAAAATAAAATATATATAAATATTATGAGACCCAAGCCATTTTATTTTCAAGAAACAACAATAGAAATGAGGGGAAAATTGACATTGGAAAAACATTCTAAAGTTTTCTCCCATCAAAACCATCTTGAGTATGAGTAGTTTAAAAATGTTTGTGTTTTTCCAAATCTGCGGCTCCATAGTGACATCACGCTAGTGCCGTCATTTTGTTTCCCCTTGAAGTCAGTCTTTGAATGGACAAGACCCAACAGCCCTTTTTAGCTCACGACACTCCCAAACCTCTGATCCCACTTTGAAATGTTGTTTTCTTCTGATTTACCCTTCAATGGGAAACCCAGCTAATACCAATAGTAAAGGGCTGAGTCTTAAATAAAAACAATGACAACTTCAAGACTTAAGATGGCCATTGAAATGCAAAAATTCTAATAGTGGTTATTTAGTCCCCCAAAGACACTTGAAAGTCTCTTATCTGACACATGTTGATAAATTAATGTTTATTTCACAGCAGTCATCCACTATTTGTCTAATGAAAGCCCTTTTTTTTTTTTTGCATATTAAATTTGATTTGTCTTTGTTGAGTCTGACCCCTGACCCTTAATCACTTTACTTTGGTTCCTGCTGCGCAAACAATTGCATTTAGGAGAAAAACTGATGAACGAGTTAACCGAGTGGATAAATGATACTCCATAGTGACGTTATTCATCCCGGCAGGACGTAGGACTATTTAGAGAAGCATGTTCTCACACTCCAACACAAAACACAGTTAACTATGCAAGCTTGCAGATGTACTTTGCAGTGCAATCAAAGCCAAATATCAGGTCTTGTCATTGTTTTGAATTCAAATGTCACATTTAAAGGGTGCTTTGTTCTCGGGACACATCAGCTACCTTTCAGCATCTGCCCCAATCACCTCCTGTGATGTCTGCATCCTATTGAACTTTTCGAGGTGCTGATTATAGTCTGCCTTGTGACTCTGTAGATCAACTCTATCTCACTCTCCTCACAATCAAGCTGCTATTTGGCCCCTGACAACATGCCCACGCCATTAACTGATGCGCCAGGGATAGAAATTCGAGACCTGTGTCAACATTTTGGAGGGGAAAATGTTGCTTTCACCTTGTGCTGATTGACTCTAATCAGCCGCATCGTGCCAACATCGCTTTGGCCTGAGCTTGGTGTGTGTTAGTGCCTGATTACGTGGGACGACAGACAGGTGTGTTCAGAATAATCGCAGTGTGTTTAAAAAAAAAAAAAAAAGAGTAAACCTTCAAATCCTTTGAAGTTTTATTTTAACAAACGCATTAGGAATACAGTACTCCACATTCAATTCCAAATAAGAACGTGAAGAAAATGTGTCAACTTTATTTCTTCATAGTACATTATATACTATACTATATTATATAGTATATATTGAGGTGTCTATTGTATATAGTATTTTGTGTGTAATTTATTGCTTTCACTTGTGATATTATTGCTATTTTGTTGTTGTAATGTAAAGTGCTTTGTTATAGCTGTAGCTGTTGTGAAATGCACTAGAAATAAAGTTGTGTTGTATTGTATTGTATTGTATTGTATTGTATTAAAAAAAAGAATTACTAGGCTGTTCGGAAAATATCAGGGTCTGCATTTTTCCTTACAAACTCCATCATCGTTGTATACAACGAAAAATGCTTCAATGCTTTGCTTTCCTTTTAATCTCTGATTTACTACACACCATCCAGGGAATACCACACAGGAAGGCCTGAGCCAAAATCCGAAGCCGCGAACTCTCGACTGTGAGGCTAATCAATACGAATTAGAATTACTTATTTGTGTATTTATTTATTGATATTAATTGTAGGCAGAATGGAGCAGAGTAATTAGCCTATCAGTTCTGAGGTTTGGGGTTCGAATCTGTACCTGGGGAAAACCAAAACACAAAGCACGGTGAGAAAATACAAATTCCACATAGGAAGGCTGGATGCTGGGATTGGAAACCCAAACTTCAGAACTGTCAGCCAGACATACAAACTAATACACAGCGCTGCTGGGTGACGAACAGTTAATAGCAAACTCTTGACAAAGATTCTCGACTGTTGCAGGCTGTCATTTTTTTTTTTATGCTACACTATACAACTCAAGTATTGGCTTGTGTGCTGAGTGGGTTTGATGGGGAGGAAAAAAAAATCGTTGACGCCAGGCTTGCGCTGTGCTGTCTGGCTGTGGGAAAGGTCGTTGCTCCAGGCTGTTTTCACAACCCGGGAATATTTTATCTCTTCGTTAGCTGCCAGTGACATAAATTCAAGTTAGTCAGTCAGTGGTTGTGTTGTGTCCAGCAAATCACTGGAAGCGTTTGGTTTGACACACTGAAACATAAGCACAATGATAAGTGTGCTGACAGTTCAGGGGCAACGTCCAGAGGCTATATGAGAGCGAGCAACTTCCTATATCCTGTGCTTGATGGCGAAGAGCCTCACCTGGGCTGTAATCTGGGAGGAGTGATCACAAAGAAGCGGAGCCAAGTGAATACCGCCGGTCCGACTTCAAACGCGACAGGACAGTAAATCAGACTGGTAGACAACATGAGGCAGCTCACTCATCCCTCGTGATCACTCCCACCGCCGCCCTGGGGCGAAAAGGAAACAACTATGCCTGTAATGTCACCTGACGACACAGCAGAGACACTTTGCCGCAAAACTGCCTAACAAGGCTAGCGAGTAGCATGCAGGTGGGGCTTTCCTCTCTACACCCCAAATCAATGTGAAGTTGCAAAGCAAATATCATCACGCTAATAACATAACTGCCTAACATCCTTTGTCTTTGAGATCATTTTTGCAACATCTGCATTGGACTATGTTAAGTCATTTCCTGCAAAAATCTGACTTTGGAAAAAAAAAAATGTGTTCTGCAATTATGTTATTACCGTGATGATACATGACACACAAGATTTCAAGTCCTCCAATTGGCATATCGGGATTTATGAATTAAATTAAGTGCGCTGAAGATAATTTATTTGCCAGTGAGACATTGTGCATTATGTAAATACAACATCTGTAGCGTTGGATTTTTCATAGATATTAATTTAAACAGCAGCACCGAGATGCCATTCATGATGTATTAACTGGAATTTACTGCAATAGCATTATCACTGATATGTGTAAAATTTGAATCACTTTTTAAGAAATCAACAATCAACATAACTGTCCAAAAACAATGCGTTGGTAATTTCATTCATTTTAGGTCATCTAAAACGACCTTTTGAACAGACTTAGAAAGTACAAAATCATGTCCAAAAACATATACAAAAGGGATAACGTAGATGAAGTCAAAACACATTAATTTCAGGATTTACTATATCCATTTGTCTCTATTTATAAGAAATATGTGCATTTCATGTGCAATGAATCTCAATGTTTTTTTTGTATGTGATTTCAGTTGGCAGAAGTAGGCTACAACATCTCGATGCGGTTTCGATGTTAATATTGCCGGAAGACTTACAGTCTACATGCTTGGGTCAGATCTGTATGAGAATTCCCATGGGGATGAAAAAAAAGAGCGTCAGATGAAAATAAAGACCAAGGGCAGTGTGATATTTCAAGGGTTCCACTTTACATGGCTGCATAGCAAATGAAGGCCTTCAATCAAATGGGATTGAGCGAGACCAACACTCAGCACTGCAAGTAATAACAAAAGGAATAAATCCATCAGTTGTGAAGAAGAAGAAAATAAAATGAAGCGACAGAAAAAAACGGGTTCATAACGCAAATGTTTTGACACACAATCTAAAAAAATACCGTTGCATCACATCATCTTCATGATTAGACCAAAAACAGCTTGAGACTACAGATCACAATACTGTGCTCAAGTAAAGTAAATGGAGAGAGGTTCCTGCCACATTAAACTGTGGCAAAAATAAATATGGCCATTATGCTGCATAATATGCAGGAAAACAACAAGTAGAGTGGAAGGAAGATCCAAAACTTTATCATAGTACTGCATATACACATTCTGATTCAAATGGATCTTCATGACTAATTAAGTAGCTAACAAATGCTGATGTTTGGGAAAAAATGTACACGGACATATTATGTACACAAAAGTATTCAGACACACTTCTTCATCAGGAAATTAATCGATCAAGAGTTGGACTAGACCCTTTATTCCCCCACCTTACCAAAAGTTTTTCTTCCAAATTTATGGCAAAAATTTGAGGAAAGACGGATACTTTTATCTATATACTGTAGTGTAGAGAAATACATACAGTAGAGAGATAGACCAAACGATATATACATCATAGATATTCATATGAGATCTGGACAGACAGACAGACACATACACGTAGATATGACCATTAATGCCGTACCACCCTGTCATTAGAGCACAAATTAAGGGGACACAAATTCTCTTTTCTCTTTCATTTGTGTGCCCCCTTTGAGATTAGAAGGTGATTTAAAAAACAATATGCATTAAAAAAGAACCCGTGTGTCATATCTCTGCTACCCTTGTGGAATATATCCATAAAATTAAGTATACTATATTAGAGTTAATCCATCTTGCAAGTTCCATTAATCAACAGTTTGCTTAGTCTAAATATGAGCCAGATGCACCACTGCTTTAACAATCAATACATTATGTTATGCGCATAGTCCAAGCAGGTTTTTTTGGGTTGTTTTTTTTTTGCAAGTGTGCAAAACAAATGAAAAGGGCAACCAGTCAGTAAAAGAGCAATTGATAAAAGTGAAAAAGTGAGGTTGCGCATGTGATGGGGAGGGCCAGTGAAAAATCTCTGCTGACCCTCTCATCCCTGCACTCATCTATCTCTCACTACTGTCCACTGATAGATTTCCCCTCACTGATTTATTGCAGAAAAAAAAGTGTCACAGTGGAATGGGCTTTTGATAAAATTGTTCAAGAGCTTCCAGGCAATAAATCCTGATCTTTACATCCGCGTTTGCTGGCTACTTTCAGATTCTGCTGTCATCAATAAGAACGTTCCAAACATGACAACTAATCAATAACTTTACAATATGCTGGGCAGTTTGGGAAAACACTAACATTTATATTTAACAAAGAGCATGCTTTCTCTATTATATTCTGTAAACTGCACATATGAGCATTATGTTTGCATGACTAGAATTTGCAGAAATATAACACACACATTTTGATCAGAGATGCTGATTTCAAAAACGTCTTTCCTTTTTTTCCCATCACATCATGTTTTTGAGATGTTTACATTTTTTTATTGTTTTATTTTTAACTTTGACTTCTTAACTTTAACATGAAGGGCCTTATTTTCGTGCTGAGCCCAAATCTAGCGCAAGTCTAGTTTTGTTTTGTTTTTTGGTATTTTGCATAGGTAGAATTAGACATAAGGGGGCGTTTGTGCCTTTGTGCGTTATTGTGGGTTGGGACGTGGCCGACTCCTGGCCAATGGTAGCGGCTCCCATCATTTACATTAAAATCAGGAAGGTCGAAGCACATACAGTGCTTGACATTGCGGAATCAGAAATAGACTCGCTGGGGTCGACGATGATGCGCAAGTTTTTTAACAACACACAGGCGCACCATCAAGTGTGCTAGGACGTCTCCAATTTCCCATGTCACATGCACAGCCGACTACATCATCTGCAAGGGGAGCTTGCAATTTACCTGCCAATGTCATGCACGGACCCCAGTGAGTCTTTTTCTGTCCGTAACGCCCTGATTTTGATACAAATGAGGGATGCCACGAGGATTGGCCACGAAAAGACTACTTCCATCCCACAACGGCGCAAAAAAGGTGCAAACGCCCCATTACACCCAATTCTACTGGTGCAAAAGCTAGCAAATAACTAAAGAAAGATGACTCCACCCATGTGCGCATTAGACTGCACTTCGCACTAGACTTGTGGCACAAAAATAGGGCCATATGACTTTTCTGCCACTCATGTTTTAATCAAAAAGGTCAAATTGTAAAAAAGAATTAAAAAATAAAATAAAAAGAAGCAAAATTGTCACAGGAAAAATCTAAATTTGTACCTGACAAATATACCTCCCATACACTGATTTTCATGTGGAGGTGATTTTTATCAAACTCAAACAACATTAATCTTCATTTGTTTATTTTTACAAATACTACTTCATTTCAATAAAACTTCGTTTTGGATCTATTTTTCTGTTACAAAGTATGTTTTCCTGCATTCAGACACACCCAAGTCTATTTCAGCATTTTAAATGTACATTTTTTGAATAGGTGAATTTGAGTTTGACCGCTAGAGAATATAGAATCAGAGTCTACACAATATCAACGCTCGTTGAAGGCACCATAAATGAGACAGGTATGGTCTGTCAATCATAACTCCATGTCCCTGACACCGAAAGTCCAAGAGTCTCAAGGATTAAAAACGCTATTCATTCATAACTGAAAAAGAGATTAAAAAAAAAAAAAAAAAAGCCAAACTTATTTTTAAACTACATTTATGGCCTGGATTTTGCACGCAAGTATGTTTTCAGGTGACAAATGCCTGGAACTCGGAAGATGCCTCTTGCTCATAGCCCAGAGCCCACCGTTTCCCCTGAAGCCAAAAACCAATGGTACCAAAGAGTTGTTGGATTTCTACTAAGCCATCAGTCATGATGAAGTGTTTCTGACAGGATCTCTTCTGTCAGCCCAGTGGCGCCAGGAAGGATGAGTGATTCAGCAAACCTGCCTGGTGTTGTCTCACTGCTCCTTCCACATTTTACGACATGGCTAAAAGGAAAACAATGAGCCCGTTGCTCAGTACAGGTGTTCCTCTGAGGGGATGACTTGTAAAAACAGGTAGCTATGCGGCATGAGAAGTGACTCACGTAAAAGCTTTTTGCACTCGCAATAACTCAAAATGAAGTCCTGGTCGTCTGCCCAGAAAGGCTGAAAACACAGCAACAGTGTTTGATTGGAACAAATGTGCTTCCACAGATGAATGTCAAGCAGGCTCTCGACACGTTTGCAGTAACTGCAATTGTTTGGTGACCTATTTGGAGATAAACATTAGTGCTTGACCAACAGACAAACACGGCCACTTAGGAGAACATTTTAAAAGACCTTGGCACCCAGGCTAAACAGCAAGAAATAGTGGAACATGAACTCGTGGAGTTTCACTGGAGGTGACAGTGGAAGAAGCCAAGAGACAAACAACACACTTTGTCTTTCAGATTAAAACCACAGCAACGTGTAATGACAATGACTCAAGGCAGGATCAGGAAATGAAATGTTTACAGTGAGTATGCTGATAAGACATTGGACAACAAAGGAAGAGGTCAACCAAGAAAGCAGACTTATACATTTTGGGTGAATTTAGTAAAATTACTTACTTGGTTCCAGGATTAAGATACAAATTTTCATTATATACGTAAATTATTTTAATTAATTCCAGTTAAATTTGAAAATGTCATTAAAAAAAACAATTGGCTTAAAAAGAGATATTAGCTGCATTAAAATGTGTACAACACACGGAAGTTTCTGCAATGTAACCTTTCATTTCATTGAGTTTCACGCTAGTAGTTATTTGGATTTGCAGGTTTAGGAAATGCACCATGGTCACACACGGAAGGCACGGTAGTTAGTGCAACTAAGGCCGTCTCCAATTTCCCACGTCACATGCGCGGCCGACTACATTATCCGCAAGGGGAGGTCTGCAGTTTCCTTGAAAATGTCATGTACGCACCCCAGCGAGACTATTTCTATTCCTGCAATGTCAAGCATGCCGTACTGCTCTCCGACAACCCTGAATTTAATGCAAAAGAGGGATGGCGCTACGATTGGTCTGGAAAAGGCCACATTCCATCCCACAACAACGCGCAATGCCGCAAACGCCCCGTTACACCCAATTCTACCTGTGCAAAGTCTAGCAAAATACCAAAAGAAAGAAAACTCCACCCATGTGCAGTTAGACTGTGATTTACATTATAGTTGTGTTGGAACTTGTTTCTGTATGAGCAGCTGATATGGCCTACCTTGAACAGTGTACACACATACTAATTCTTCACATCCTAACAAATTTTTAAAAGCCCACACATTAAAAAAGATGACAACAAAGAGTTAGGCTAATTGTTAGCATATTGTGTAACTTCATTGCGGTGGCAATCTCTTCTCCTAATTGTGGTGAATAACTTGGCGGCACGCTACATAAACATGCAACACAACCGGTTACGCCTCTATTTGCTGCTGAATTGATTGGAAGGGTGTGTGCTCAAATTCCTCCTTATTATCAGTGTGTGATCCCCGTTTTAGACAACCTGTATCACTAAAGGCTAACAACGTTACAGTGCATAAG
This sequence comes from Filicampus tigris, assembly GCF_054856515.1. Classification (NCBI taxonomy): domain Eukaryota; kingdom Metazoa; phylum Chordata; class Actinopteri; order Syngnathiformes; family Syngnathidae; genus Filicampus; species Filicampus tigris. The sequence continues at coordinate 14,518,099 of NC_141224.1, forward strand.
ACTGCTTTCATAAGTATTAGATTCGCTTTTGAATGGTACTTTCCGAAAAGTGGTGATTTAGCAATTCATTTTGTTAATGTGGCGGTGGGTGCAAGGGTGTAGAAGCATTATACTGCGCTGTCTGAAATATTTTGGCCCACTCGTGTAGCTCAATAAGGTTGCCAAAATGGGAAAAGGGTGTCAACAGTAATTAACATGTTGCAAAAGGGATACGTCACTAACTCTTTGGCATTCATATTTTTGATTTGATTGCCTCTGATCAAACCCTGCACATATAGTTGGGTAAATATCTGCCACATTCAAATTGACTACAATTTGGTTTGTCTTTGCAACACAATAAAATCATTATTCCACAGCACAACATTGATCATATGCTTCTACACTACCAAGCCTGAAATGGAATATTCATGGATAAAGAAGTTTAACTGGGACCCACACGAGTGGCTATTTCCCTCTGTACTGGAAAGGCTCCACATCCAAACAGCTGAGGACATTTGAATAATTTCCGTTGCCACAGTTGCTTGATTTCACACAACATGCTTCCAGAGGTCCATTATCTTGCCCTTGTCTGCAGGGGAAGATGAAACCTTTTTTCACTCCGCTGCGTCTCTGATTCTTGCAGCCACACAACAACCATGTTAATTTAACATGTCATGCCAAACATGTTACAAAAAGATGCTTGTCCTTATCTTTGTAATCACAGCAGGGAGCGCAGAGGGCACGCATCCCCCCGTGTCTCATTCCTGGCTTAATCTTACATTTCAGAGCCCATCTCGCCATATCAAACAGCACAAATGGCTCAATTTGCATGACAAGATTTGCAACATGGCGAATCAGGTGTCAACCTCGATTAAACATTACACTGGCGGCGCGCGATCATAATCAGCTGCCTAATGAGTGTGGCCGCTGGCGTGAGAGGCTTGGATGGATCAACCAGAGGGGCTTCTCCATGCTGCCAGCGGGGGGTAAGCATCTGAGGGATTAAATGTGAGGTGCCGTCTCCTATGGGCCCCAACACGGGGGCTCCTCTGGGTGGCAGGCATGGAGCCCTGTGACGCTGACCAGACAAGGCCACAAAGGCCACACACACACACGCACACGTACGCACACACACGCATCAAGAGGACAGGAGGGGAGAGGTCCTCTCATGGCTGAAATGTACCGACAAGGAAGAGGAGGGAGACTGCAACAGCAAATTTTAATTGGAGATGGCTTTATGTGTCACTTAACATATTTTGGATTTTCTGATAATTTCTTAGCTTTTTTACAGCACATCAGGTTTTTGAGATATATATGTATATATATATATATATACACACGCACATACATACACACATACATACATACACACACCCATACATACACATACACACACACCCACACACACATACTATATTCTTCGGGATTATGTTACATTTCTATGAATTTGTGTTTAGCAGTATAACATCACCTAAAAACTTTTTTTTTCCTCTGTATTGTTTTCACCCGAATTATTTTTTTTTCTTTTATGGTTAGTGCATGGACCTCAATCCCCAAATTCTGACATATGCAGGATGTGTGTATCTATGAAGGTGATCCAAATAAGGATTGTTCTCCTTTGGCGGAGGTCTGCTCTCCACTGATTGCCATTCTACTACTCTCTTTAATAGAATCACATCACATGATGAGTTTGCCTGGGCAGACCTCCTTCCCCGCCTATCCCATCCTCAGTTGGGTACAGTGGACCCCTCCCTCTGATGAGCCCTCATTGTTATCTAGTGAATATACACTGTTGCTAATGCTGCTGCTGGCCATGTTGATGTGCATCTCTTTGGCACCCCAGAGACTTCCCTGTTGCCACCATCCTACCACCCTCAGCATCAATGCCCCCCCCCCCTTATAAACCAACACCCCCCTCCACTCCCACCCTCTGGTCCGCTCCCCATTTGGGGTGACCTGGGTGCTGTTCTAAGAGTTCCTCACACCCCAGAAGCTGTCAGTAGCCTCCTTCCTTCCCATGAGCGGAACACACAATAGAGAAAGGGCTCCGGCTGAGAGGTTCAGTAGCCATTAACCCCTACCAGCTGTTCCTGCCGAGGGTATTCTGTGCCACAATACGTGCCCCCGAGGGGGCCCTCACGTCCACTAATCTAGCCATTGTTGGCCAGGAATGCTGACAGAAGAAAAGAAATTTTTCTTGTGTCCATGCAAGCGTGTGTATCCATGTGTGAGAGCCGAGAAACGTAGGGCTAATTTCTATAGTTGGCTGTGAAGGAGGGAGACCATGAAGAATACCCTATTTAGCTGCTTGACAAAATTCTCTGGCTTAAAAATGGAAAAACAACAGCAATTGTTTTCAAGTGGACTCCTTTACACTGTCCAAAGTCTCTTGAAGAAAAAAAAAAATCCATTAAATTCCGCAGTGCAAAAATCAACATTACGAAAATGGAATTATTTTAGTTGAGTTCACGTTTAATGCATGGCTGGAAATCATTTCGTTCCAAAGCTTGTTCTAAATGAATTCAATTCAAGGAAAATGATTCAAATTTGGTGTACTTTTTAGTCTTGGAATATATTAACAATTAGTCCATTTCAATTAACATGGAAATTAAAATGGCATTTTCCGGTCAATTTAACAATGATGCAGCCATTGCGGGCTTCTGTTGCGCTGGGCATATTACTCCAATCTCCACAAGTCAGACAAAGGACAGACAGAGAGAGACACTTTGACACATGCAGCATTTACTAATACTGACAACAATATATATGCAAAATCAGACCTTGAATTTTCTACTTGGTTCTGCACTCTGTAGTCCTAAATAACTTCCCAAGATGTAGGTTGTTGATGTCAAGAAGCCAAGATATGAAATGACATACATTTGAAAAAAGAAAAGTGCTGCAGTACCAGCAACAGGAAGTGGTACTGCATAGCTGTCAGCTGGTCAGGTGGGTGTTGGATATTGGTGGTAGAGTGGGTACAACATTTATATGAAAGAAGTAAACAGGACAACGGCGGGAGGGCAGAGCTCATGTAAACTGTTAGGTGTGTTTTAAAGAGGAAAAAGCATTTTTCGGGATATTTTCTGCCCGTGTGTTGTGACAGGAGGGGGATCTGCCTCAGTCAATTATAAGTCCCAACAGACTTTTGTGCTAATGAGGCGGTCCCTCCATCGGCAGACTTCCCCTGTCGTCCCGAAAAGATCACTTTCATTGCTTGCAGAACTAATTCAGCGCACAAAAGTGGGAGCTTCACCATTGCAGCCTCTTTTACTGCTCCTTTTGTGGAGGCTTTAGAAGTGCGCTGAAGAGAGGGCCAAGCGCTCAGGCCTCTTCATCTCCAGTCCATTGCCTGTCATTAACATACATATCCATATGAAAAGTGGGCTAAGGCCGGAACAGCTGTCCAGTAAAGAGCCAGTGATTCCTCTCGCCCAAATGCTGACAGAAGCCTTTAGCCTTCCTTGGGCAATAATAAACCAGAACCATTTAAACAGCCTTTCAGGGAGGGAGAAAGAGATTGGGCCATAATACAACATTCACAGGCACCGGTGGCCCTCATTGGCTTGCAACTGTCGCTTGTGCACTCACACAAGAAAAAAGAAAAACTGAGAGAAATCAAGACAATATCAGAAGATGACCACGGCATTGCTGTCATCCTACTGGAGGAAAAACACGTTCACTTAGAAACACATCATGTTACAGTTATCATAATACAAACATGTCAGCAACTTAATTAAATGGATATTTTTTATGAAGATGATATGCATGCAAACCATGCAGAGGGCTCCTGTGCGGAGGACTTTTCACCCCGAGCTAAATGGTTTGTTCTAAAGGGACGTGTGGGCTGTATGGGGATGCAACTGAGCAATCCTCTTGTTTAAACTTTGGGTGCCGGCCATGAAGACAGAGGTTAAGTGACACGCCACAGGTCACATGGGAAGTCCTTTATTTAGGGTGGATTTTGCCACCTAAATCCTCATCCACTCAGGCCCTCTTGGGGGTTTCTAATTCAATAAAATCCCATTTAAAATGTTGTTGATTAAGGACTCAGTGCTGATAATGGAGAACATGAGCACCATAAGTTATTTAACCGTAACTGAATAATGGACTCATTCAAATGTCTTTAAGGCAAATTATGGGACATTTTAAAGCCAGTCGATTTTATTCAAAGCTAACCACCTTTTGGACAAACGGTTACTGGTAACCTAAGTCGAAGTTTAAAATGGACTCCAATTTCCCCACACTAAGATAGAGGAACAAATAATTTCACGGTATTATTATTATTATTATTATTATTATTATTATTATTATTATCATTATCATTATTATTATTATATATATTAGTCACAAAAAATTGAAAAGCCTTCCAAGTTGAGGCTGAAAAATTGAATTTCCCAATGTTTTTTTCAATAATGAATAATTATATGCACAATTTGTATATATCACATTTTATATGACATTTTGTTTAATACTTCTAGCATTTTATTTGAAAGATGTTAACATGGCAGTTTAAAAAAATTCTCTATTTATTCATTTACAGTGTAAATGTATTAATTAATAGTTACATCTGACCTTAGTAGTACAGTACAGGATAACAATTTAAAACAGCTCATGTTGAATTACGTTAAATTATTGTCAAATGTTGTATCAACTCAGCATGTCTGGGATTATTGTCACCAATAATCACTATACCAAAACTATACCAAAACGACTTCTTCCCGATCCCCTTATATTATTTCAGCCATTTTTCAATGATTTGTTTCTTGACTTGGAGCTAGTGCATCCCTCACCAGAAGAGGTGGTAAAAGGAGGAGGCAGAGTGTGGAGCTAATGAATAAGAAAAGGCTTTGCTTTAAAGGGGACTGGTTTGTCTCTTCATGGCTGCCTTTTTATTCAGCTTTAGAAACACGAGGAGTCCTGATTGATAAATCCCCTCTCTTACCCCCCTGGTGCCTGTGACCTCAGAGTCATCGCCTACAATGCACGCCGCCGTCACCTTCTACATCTGCCTCTGGAAAACAGAAGGAGTGAATGTGGCTCTTTGGCATTTTTTTCTTTTTTTACAGTCGTGACGAAACTGTGGCTGTAGTCAAAGTGGGTGACCAGCAGCTAAATTAATTTCCAATTAAAGGCAAAACACTACTGTATAATGGTGGTGATTAAATGCAGCGGAAGTGTTTTTTCATAGATAAGCAGCCAACACCTCAGGCACTCACCTATCACACACCCAGCCCCTGGTCAGGCCTTTATTTATCACTGTTCAGCTGTTTGTTGTCTCTGCTAAGTTCCACAATTCGTTAAAGAAGGAAAAGGGGGTGAGTGGTGTGGAGTATACAAGGACAGTGTGGAGGAGCTGGGGTGCTTGTGAGGGAGGAAAGGGGAGGGATTAGGATGACTTCTTGAACACATTTTCTCCCTTTTTGCCGCAATTAAACAAAGTAGGCCTGTGATTAGTGCAGCGCGGGGAGCAGAGAAAAAGACACCCTTGAATCCCAATGGAGGGACCTGACTGAGCATTATTGCCTGACAATGCCTGAGTTTATTGCTCAAACCTGCTTAGCCTCCTGCATGGCAAACCATGGGAACTCCAGTCAGGTGGAAAGTCCCCCCCCCCTTCCCCTTTTCTTTTCCCGCTCCTTGTTTTCTCCCCCCTCTGACCACGGAAGCCCTCCAGGAGCTCACAGTGTGCCACACAAGCACCCCCTCCCTTGGTAACTGAGATGTTTAGGATAAGCTCTGGCTGTTTTTTGTGCATGAGCTCCCACTTGTCTGCTGTTGTTCGAACACAGTTAATGATGAGCTTCCTCTGTTTTTACCACACCCCTTCCCTCTCTCCTGTCCTCCTCCTCCTCCACCTCCTCTCACAGCTCCTTTTCTCCTCTCGCATTTGAAGCTAAGCGGCTGGTTAAATGAGTGCCTCCTCCCTCTGGCTCTCGGGCCCGCTCTCAAGGGGCCTTTGCTTGGCACTGTGTGCATGACACATAATGAAAACAATTTTACGCTGCGGAGGGAAGTATGAGGCAATTACGGATGTGAAAGCCACCTGCAGACTCACCCCCTACTGTCTGCAACATGTTCTCTCCCAACCCGACCACCACACGGTATCACCTCACTGGCGGAACTACACCACCCCCCCCCACCCGCCGCCCCATTACCCCCACCCGACCCATCTCTCCCAAACACACACTCCACCAGCACACAGCTTCATGAATAAGTGATGACTTGATGATGTTGTGAATGGCTGGAATAGCCCAGGAGGGGTGAGAAAGACCGGGGCTGTAATAAGTTGCCCAGCTGGAGGTGGTGTTGTGGTCCTGTCACCCTGTGGCAGTCCATAGAGGCACCTCTCCACAAGTGCTGACCCCGGGATCGCCCTCCTGACGGGAGCCAAGGGATGACGTGACAGGGGCGTGCAAAATGCTCCCCCAAATCTCTTGTTGGCCAATTTTACACATGAGGCCGGGCCCAAAAGCCCAAGTGGCAGGCCTAACAGAGCCCTGATTTAATTTGATAACCTGCTTAGTGAATGTGAATTAAATGAGTATTTCACATACAAATTATCTCCTTTCATGCCATGCTCGAAAGAATTAGTCTTTAGCCCTACAACAACAGATGTCTCGGAACATTGCTTTGTTTTATATATTCACACAAATAAAATTAATTGCTTTTGTTTATGCCCAATAGAAATGCATCTTGTGTAGTGCCAAAGTCGTGGGGTAAAAAAAAAACAAAACGAAAAAAAAAACACATATGATGTGTGACAATTGAAATCCTTGATCTGGCAGGTCCAAATCCCACATTGCCTCTTTTCTAAGGCACCCAGCTGTATGTGAAGCCTCCCTGACCTGAAGATTATTCACACTCAGGCCAAAGAGTGCTTTTTATTCTTCCTGTCAGTCCTGCAAAAGTTGCCTCCTGGTAGTCTGATGTGTCCTTAATGACCCCACTGAACAATAGATTATCACCCACCACGCTATATATTACAGCCTTGATTGGCATCAGCATATGTACATCTCAATCTTCAAGGCCAAATGATTCAAATTTGGATCCGACCAAATTGTAGGTGGGTAAACACATGGCAATAATCAGGCAAAATATTAGCATCAAAGTCGGCAATGGTCCAATTGTCGGATGTCCCTCAACGATTATCAATAAACATTATCCAGTGATGTGGGGCGGGGCGTGTTGAGAGTGATGATTTCTTCCCCATCTGCTTGCAAAATGGAAGGGACCAACAGTTGTAAAAGTTAAACCTGTTCAATATTGACGATCACAATTCCTTACATGTGGTGACCAGAGTTCAGCTGAACTACAGATCTTGGATAGCCAGTTAGGAAGTTCCTTGAACTTCTCGCTGTCATATGTCCCCTAAGTCATTCACCACAATAAAAATGACTTGGCAAACACAATCTACTGAACAGATAAGATGGAATCTCAGCCTAGCATTTTGTATCTACTTCTGCTTCTTTCTTCTGCTTCCTATTTTTCTGTACTTTGGATTCCCTGAGATCATCATGCCAGAGGTCTTACAGGTCACTCTCGGTACTTAGACAAACATCTGGTATGGGGTAGAAGACTACGGATTGTCAGTAGAGATCATTATGTTTGTGGTGTGTTGTGTTGGTCATCTCAAGTACACCAAACACAACAAGAGCACACACTTTCCAATGTTTTCCTTATCATGTGTGGGGTTGCTCAGTTGAGAGATTAAAATTTGTATGTTTACCCGCCTTTGGATATCCAACCCCCGAATTTCGTCTTTTAAGTCACTGCATTTTTCCCAGATAAATTGAGATAAATATTATATGTAATTATAACTCACAAGAACAAGATTGCACATTTATCTGGATTTTTACCTAATTGTATTGGGATCTTCCTTGGCCCCTCCCACATTCCACTACGAGTGGCGTGTTGAGTAATCCTGCAAATGGCACTCGGTAGACGGATCTCATAGCCATAAAAGGCCACCTTTGGAGAAGATATCTGAGCTGTTTGCAACGTAAACAGTGAAGTTTGTTGAAGTTATCAGTTTTAAGAGTTGACATTGGTATACTCCAGTTCTGTAGGTGGTGGAAATTCACATTCCAAACTGGTTGCCAACATCCAAAAATTGAGGGAGGAATTTTTTCCACAACAATAAATCAAAATTTTTTCAACCAACCACATTGTCCTTCCAAATGATTGGTGAACATTCCAGGGGCGTTTTCCCAACAAAGTCAACGGATCCAGTGCCAGGTCCACCTCCTATAAAGAGCTCAAAACTAGTAGAAGAGAGCCAGAGAGAGTCTTGCCTGACCTTAAATTAGGAGGCGTACTATGGGTTTCCAGCACCCTGCTCAGACACTCAGACAATTACCGGTAATGTTTTAGAGCCTCTGAAACGTCAAAGCTCACTGCAAGTGGGGTACGAAGTGAGCTAAGCGAGAAGAGTGAAAGTTCGGGTTGGTGGGAGCAAGGAAGTCAACACTTAAAACACTGAATTGTCCTTTGATTTTTGTGCGACTTGACCTCGGCCATCAATTTAATCTACTGACCTGTTCCTGTTAGAATGCACACTGCTGATGGGCAGAAACAGCTGCTTGCCAGAATGTGGTCGCACCGCTGAGTGTTACAATAGTTTGCATTTGTGATTTTGTTTAATCCTAAAAGCATCTGCACACACACAGTCTCACACATACACACACACACACACACACTAAAGTCTGTAAAGTGTCAAAGCAAAAGTTTACATATGATAGGTAACCATTCAAGTCATCAATCTATCAGTTCCCAATACTACAGTCCTTTTTTTAAGGTCCTCCCAGCTGCATGTGAAGCCTCCCAGACCTGATGATTATTCACACTGAGGCAGAGAGTGTTTTTCTGTCAGTCCCCCACAAGCTGCCTCCGGATATTCTGATGTGTCCATAATGGCCCAGCTGAGCAAGTAACATGACAAGTGGATCCCCAGCAACAACTGACACATTAGAAACCGATGTTTAAAAGCCACTGGGTGTATTCGCCCACTCATGTGCGGCAAACTGGCCACGCCGCATGAGATAGTCACGTCCTACATGGCACAAAACAAAGACGTTGGAGACAAAGGCAAATCATGAGAGCACATGAAACACAGCGGGGCACAACGTGACAAATGATTCGGCAAAAGCCGCCCCTAAGCGACCATCCACTGAGGACTGTATTCTCTTCGAGCTCAGGAAAGTGTGATATAATAGATGAGAAGACGGAGAGGGAGCAGGAATGAAGAGGCAAAAGCAGCATATATAAGCGTGACAAATATTAGAGGAGACATTGTCGACAGTAAACTGAGAAGGTAAGAGATGAGAAGTGGTAAATTAATCTTCCTGCAATATCTCGCGCCAGAGAAAAGTGCCCCGCTCTTTATTTCTTATAACAACTCAAGACAAATGAGCACAGCCTGCACATTGCTTCTGATAAGGGACATGCAAGACAGACAATGGCTCTCACTTCTTGATTTAATCAACACTCAGGATGATGCACTTGAGAAAATAACTAAATAGATTTATCAGGAATGATGACATGGAGGGGGTGCAAGGGCAAGCGTGTGATTTCTCTCCACGGCCGAGATGAAATATACATAGTTTAATAAAAGGGCCTGCTAGCTGCCAGTAGAGCACGCCACGGCTCAGCAGCAGTGAGATTGAAGCTGTGGATGCCACAGTACCAAAATACAGTGCCAAGGGAATTAATGTGACCCAAGTCTTAGTGTGTGCACATTCAAACCAATCTGAGGAGTCTTCATTTATTTTCTCCCTCCAACTCTTCCTTGACAAAAATGACGGTGTCTCCTTATTGATTTTACAATCACAGATCAATCAGCTTTGCCCTGACTTTCCCCCTTCACAACCTCACTCAGTTACATGCTTTTGTGAAATGAGGGATAGGAGGACATATACGCTCACGTATTGGTCACAATATTAGGCACACCTGAACAATCCAAAGCGATGCAAAGCAATAGTTTCATCAAAGATCTTGCCTTTATAGAGATAATAACATTCATATTTGTATTGACACTATCAGACAGCCATTGTTATCCTCAAGATCTTACTCACTTCTTTGTTATATAATTGCTTAAGTCACCACTAAGGCCGAGTGTTGTCATTTGGACCTCTGATGTCCTGTAAATGTATAAGATCCTGAGTTTTTCTTGTTGGTAAGCACTCTCAATCGTAAGCATCAACTATTTCCATTGAAAATATATATGTGCATCTCAATCCATTTTAATGCCATAGAAAAGTTCATTTATTTCAGTAGTTCCATTCCGAAAGTGAAAGTTCGATTTTTTTTATCAACAAAATACTTTAGGAGGCCAATTGCTACCAAAGTTGCATATTAAAAATAATGTTGATTGTAATTTATGTAATCTCCTAGTTTGTTGGGTGATGAATTTGGGGTGTTTGTCATATTGTACGCTTTAATCATCGAAATCATATAAAAACTAATATCACGAAATATTTCACTCTGTGTATAGTGAATTTACAGGATAAATAAATTTCAATTTTTGAATTGAGTTAGTGTCGGTATAGCTGAAGATCGGAGAGCGGATAGGGTTTGAGAAGGGTCCCCAACCAGCAGGCCACGGATCCTTCCTGAACTTGGCTAGAACTAGAACTGATATTTTTCACATATTTGAATCCCCTTCAATGGACAGGGAAAACAAGTGGAAACCGCCCATCCAAAGACAACTTCACGCTGGACCCAATAAAGATTTTTGTCATTCTTAAGAGCCATTCAAGTAGCCCCAAACAACTCGAGGTGAGAGGCAGAGAGCAGGAATGTCATGGTGAGTCCATTTCCACTGCCTGGCAGCAGCAAACAGATGACAGCTCTACAGCACAAGTTGTTGCCTCACACGCACACATGAAGTACACTCCAAGGGCCTTTATCTCACACTCAGGCCGGGTGGGTTAATTCAACATTAATTCAACTGGCCTGGTTGGCGGAGAGGCAGCACTTCTCCAAATTCATTGATATTAAAAATGAATTGAGATGCATTCAGTTGTCAGCATGCTGGGTAAAATGTATTTAAATGGTCAGCAACCATTCGATTGATAGTGACACAGTCAAATGGTTATTATGCGGACATATTACTGTCACACATTGACAAGGTATAACAACGCTGCCTGTCTATGTTACAATGCTTGGAATAAAAGAAAAAAAAACACAAAAACACAATGGCTACAACAACATATCAAAACAAATACCACTTTTTGTATTGTGACAGTTCCTTTTCAAAGGATGAGCTGCTTCAATCATAGCACTAATGCAGTAGCGCGGAGTTAAAAAAATAAAAAAACATGATGGTAATTGGTTTGGTAAAGATCGTTTTCCATCACACCATAAAGCTCCACACAATAGAAAAGGTCAACAATTAAGTAATCATGAATACCAAGCACTATAGCTGATGAAAATAGGACAGTGGTTTAAATAGATTTGCAAGCAATTTACCTTTTCACAATGTTGGCAATCTGATGCAATTTGCTTGCAATTTTGTCTGCTTTCAGAAGCTCTCGCAGCTGCCTCGACACGGTGCAAATGGCACAGAGAGGAGAGCGCGGGCAAATGTAAAACTATCTTGGCCATCAAGGTATCAGAATGGCGCTTCATCAGGAAAATTATAACAATTAGCATAAGTGCTCCAAAATCAACACTTTAAATGTCAGCGGCAAAGGTTGTGGGGCCACACATGCGCAAGGGAAAGCAGTGTCCTCCAGGATGGACTCGGCGCGCAAACACTAAGCAATCAGTCATCATCTCTCCTCAGTGATGGCCCCACAATTGCTGTGACATTCTCTCCGGCCTGTCATTCTCGGTCACACACGGTTTTTCCACTCTGACTTGATTTGCTCAGAATTGCAAAAGGCATCCAGCTAGCAGACTGAAACTGCATCCCCACCCGGCACCAGCACTTAACTTTATCTTTACACACCTGACAATGAGGATAATGTATCTCGGGGTCAGGTCCTCGTTTATGTAGCATTTCATTTGGATTCATGAGGTTTTCTGGAAAACCCATCTAACGAGACACCCAAAAATTGTGGACTCCATGATGACCTGTCACTTTCCTCCTTAAATGCCAATCATAATCAGCAGGAGCCTGTAACGAAAACATGCGCTGAAATGAGGACATAAAAAAAGATGGGCTTTGCTATGTAAGTTTGTGGTTGTTTTACCGTTTTAATCCAGTATTTCAGGTTGTTTGTCATGATTTATTACTATTTCTCACATGGTAAATATCATCTTAAAACCATCAGTATCACCTGATCTTAAATGGTCATATAACTAGCTGTTAACACTGTCTGCATAAGAAATTCACTTCAGCCTTTCAGCTCTTAAACAACTCATTTTATAGAAATGAATAGACTTTGTTCCCCTATCAGTGTCTGAAGCCATTTATGATTAACTGGAATATGCAGACAAGGAGTATTGATTCTGAAATGAATCATCTGACAAATAATGTGTCCTGTTTGGGAAATGACCTTTAGCGGCACAATGTGTCAGTTGGTTAGTGATGAATCTGAGTGACAGTGTGGCGATAAATTTGCCAGTGAATTATTAAAAACGGATTTGAAATTCATTTTACAGGATTAAAGTTTCAGATTAAAAAGAAGAGTCAAAGGAAACAATGATGTGTGTCGTTGAAGCTTCTGCTTTATATAATTTGTCCATATAGATTTTAGCTCATGCTATTCCTCTAATGCTTCGGTTTGTCAATAGCCTCTCTGCTGTGTATTTAATACATACCAGTGTCTGAGCATCAATATTGCAAGATGAATTAGTCTGGAGGTGTCTAGGTCTGCATCAATGGCAGCGCCAACAAAAACAAGCAGAGATGGGCATTCCGTCGATGTGACGGATCGGTCCGTCTATCGTGATGGACGCCTGTTTTGCTGACGGTTGATGCATACAATTTTGAAATAGCAGAAAAAGCAAAAAGCATTGTCGGGAGCCCATGTATTTAATCCGTCTTTTGTCTGTAGTCCGTCTTTAGTCTATTTATTGCGGCGAGGCGTCATTAGCCGTGGCCAGCGCGGTGAGGAACAATAGTGGGTTGTTGTTGCTTGAGGAACAGATTTGAGTGAGGGACCAGGCTATGAACGGGCTTCCAAGGCGCAGAGTCACTGTGAGTCACTCTTTCTGTTCAAATATCGGTCAAAATGGTAAATGGGCTTTCACTTATATAGCACTTTTCTGCCTTCAAGATAGTCAACGCTCTTTAACATTGTCCTAGGGGTGGGCGATATGGGCAAAAAAAATATCTCAATTTTTTTTCAAAAAACTCTTAACGATAATTTGGCGACATTCTACAAAAAATATTTTAAATATGCACTTGCTTCACAGACCAATTGTGGATGGACAGCGTTTGTGAACAACATCTCTTTTAAACTGCTATTATTATAAATTCTGCAAACCAATGATATTTTCTCAAACCAATGATATTTTCTATGACAATATTTAACAATAAAGAACAAAAAATTATGTATAGACTTACATTTGATTTATGTCATTTAAATGTCTCTGCTGTTTAATCTGCATTTAAATGTCTCTGCTGTTATTCCCTATCCCCCTGTGACATTTTGAGCTGCAATAAGTACTGGTGTACCACTGCCAACTACTAGAGCAATCAGAATGAGAAAAAAATGTATTTGATATGTGACGTGTGACGAAGTGTCACCCAGCGAGAGAAAAAAAAAAGACGTCGTCATGACAACACCTATTCTGATACATTGGCCACCGTATTCAGAATAAATAGGAATAAAAAAAACATTTTCCGACTCATTCATGGCTGTGATATGTAGACCTGTGACTTTATTCATGTTTGGGTGTATCCTGGCGTCAGACTAATAAGCCGCCGTAGTTTGCGCAAGATGCCTCAGGAATACAGGCTAGTTATGAATTATGCAGACCAAAAGCGTGTAACCTGAATGTTAACCGAACATCCAGGCTGTCACGTTTGACTTGCTCGCTAAAGTACTTGGCGTGTATGTGCGCGAGTGCGTTTGTGTTTGTTGGCTCAACTCGGCGACTGTTTTCTGAGTGTGTGTTTACTAAGCTTTTGTTTAGCATGCTTGCGCGGTCGCCAAGTTTTCCTCGTAATCCATATGGCCCGTGGTGGAACAGAATTGCTCTTCGCGGTGACCGTTTTGGCACATCTAACAATGTTATTCCCACCGACGTCAGTGTTGTCAAACTCAAACCATTTACAGACTACGGACGACGTGGGCTTGCGCCTTGTTGTTATTCACCGCTGGGCACTCAACTATACTTGAAACATAGCTCGGCTGCAGTGCGGACAGAGTCACGTGACCGGGTCCTGCCCGCTGGTTGGTCAAATGATTATCACTTCCTGCTCATCTGCCATCAATGCAACCTGATTGCAGCCTTTCCTCATACCTTACGGCCGTTGACTGACTCGTTATGGTTTTCGAGGCAGTATTAATACTCGATAATGTAAAATTACACATCGTGAAAGCAAGACAGACGATGATATCGATGACGATATATATCGCCCACCTCTACAATGTCCTCATGATGACAAAGCGTCGAAAGTGACTTGGGGCGGTGACTTGGCAGCCATCTTACGTTGCCACTCAATAAGCAAGCCAAACTTGAATACACTGATTTCTATGTAGCGTTTTCACGTTATTGTCTCGACAGTAGCTATATGTGACAGGTTGAGAGCTGTCTCACTTGCATGACAAGGGCCAGCCAAGAAAACAAGTTTGTTTCATCAAGACAAGAAATGGCATGCATAAACTATGCTATTATGCTTGATCCTTAAGATATTTTCACAAAGTCACACCAGAGACATATATTGAGGACACCTGGGAACTGTTTCAAATGATGACGAAAAATATGCAACAATATGTCTCCTTAACATGGATGCAAAAGTTCTCCTTTCACAGATGAAGATTTCTGATTTACGCAGACACAATAAAAGTGTGAAAAAGTTAGACTTGTGTTTTCACAGAGGCCATGTAAATAAAAATCTCAGTTGAAAACAATGTAGGCTACCGTAGCGTAAGCAAGTACCCTAAGTATCTATACAGCACCTGTCACAGAAATGACTAACAAAGTGCTCTACATGTTTAAGATACAAAATTAAATACAGAGTCACACGTTTAAAGCGTCTTACTGAAATGCATGCCCAAAGAAGTTAGTTTCAACCGCTTTTTAAAAAGGCCTAGAGAAAAGGCAGCTATCACCTTCAGGTATCGGTCATGTGTGAGGGTCAGTAAGTTAAAGTGGAGCAAAAAGAGAAAGGCCAAGACGATGTAAGCAAATGCGGAAAGTTTGTTATTCTGATGACCAGCATCAGTTCATAGGGGCGCTGGCTCAGGAGCGTCCCCCAGCGTCGGAGGCGTGCTGATGATGGCCTTTGCACAGATGGGCTTGAGTCAGACTCCCAGCTCGCTCCTTTGTATGGAGCCTGCTCTCTAATTACACATGATGTTCGGGAGAGTCAGGCGAGAAGGGAGGGAGGAGGCAGTGCGGGAGAGAAAGAGGGGGAAGGGGGCGCACACAAGCAGGTGACAGGACGAGGAGAGGAACTTGTGGCAGATTCTCAGCACCATCAGGCACAACGTAGCTGTAGCCTGACAGCTAATTAGAAGCGACACCGATTTCTCCCAATGTAACAGATGTTGCCTAATCAGTCCAGCTCGGGAGAACCCTGCGCCAGCAAGCATTTCATGCACAATTTAACCATCTAAAAAGGGATGAAATACTTAATGCATTGTAAGGCCAGCACAGCTGTTTCTCTCGTCAGAGCATTTCCCTGTCTAAAAAAATATGCATGTTTTATGTAACTCCAACCAAGTGTCAATAATGCAGAAATAGCTGAGACAAATTAGCTGCCACACATCTGTCAAAAGATTTCAGCTTTGTGGCTTGCCAATGATCTCTGAGAAATAGTCAATACAACATTAAATAGAGACGATCCATTTGTGGATCAATGGGACCATTTCAAATGGACTACTATATGGAAATTGGGAGACGTACAGTCATTCATTCTTTCTCTTTCTCTTTTTTTCAGCATGATTGAAGATGGAACTGTTGTTTTTCTTTAGCTTTTCGTGGCTTTCGGGACAGATCCGCCTTATTGTGAGAGGAGAAGAGGAATACAGTATACACGTGAAGTTGCGTAAAGTAAGCGAGCTGACATTCAAAGCAGTAAGACACAAAGTTAAAGCAGTGTTTTGCTCTTTTATGTTTTACAGTGGGAGAGCACAGTGTGTTTTCGTCGGGTACACTGGATTCCTTCCATGTTACTGCCATAGGAGTGAATGTATGTGTGGTTGTTTATATGTGTCCTGAGACGGGCTCCACCCATGACCCTAATTGAGAAAAACAGTGCAGAAAATGCACTACTTTCTTCACTTTGTGCGATGGTTAAAAATTCCAAAAAGTTGAATTTAATATTTTTATTTAATTTTTTTACTCTTAACAGTGGTTAATTTATTTTTATCCTTGTGTCATTGTTTTCAGAAATTGGGGAGATCAGGGCTTGATGTCACACTTTTTACATACTTTATATATATTTTTAATACATCATATTTCAACAAAATGTGTACCAGGTGAAAGAAGAGTATAGTATATTTTTTTATTCATGTCAAACGAATTTCCTCACTCATCAGACTCAACTTCCAAAGGGAAATTCTGACATATGTAAGTCCATTTTTCAGGGATGCATTTTTCATTGGGCCATATGTTCATATTATTTCATATATCACATGACAACTAATCCCAGAATGACTGAGACATGTTTAAAGTTAATTTAAAACAGAGCAGTGACTGTGGTATGACAAAATTCCTGAATCTCCCGTCTAACAAGTCCGCATGTATCACTGATAGGATTTGTATCCGGACGACGCTTGTATCAAAATGTTTAAAGTAAACCATTTTTACTTTGAGTTTTGCTAAATGTTTAATTGGCGCTCATTTCATCGCACAATGTGTTGTTCTCTTCTCAGGCAGGACCATATAAAAGAAGAAAATAACTAGAATTCCACTTTTTAGTTGGGCCCTCTGGTGGAGAGGATAATTGTAATGTGACAGCTTACCCATGTGACAACAAGCCCCGGTCTCCTCAAATTAACGTTGGCAACATTTCTACACTGGAACAGATTATCTCTATTTCCATTTTGTCCTATGGGGAAAATACTTTCTGTGTATATGGATTATACATTTGGACAGTAAACATCATTACTGGATGCCTACAAAAGGTCTTTTAAAACTTCTAATAAATAATTTACATGTTTTACTACCAGTGAAAATGTATATTAAAAGGCAGCAAATTTTCCGAGACAGGCAAAGATGTGAAAATCATGTGCTTGTAGGGCATTTAAAATCCCATAATATACAACCACAAATCTCTCTGGAAACCACCAGTGATTGTGATAGTAATGTGTTTTATTTGGCATCCTATCAGATAAATGTGGATTTGTGCGCTCGCTCTTCCTCTGCCGTCCAACATCGAGCATCCAGATGTTTTTCTTGCTATCTGCTCCTGTATTGGCTGTATCTCATCAAGTCCGCATTTTTATCTGATGCACTGGATGACAGGTAATCTAACTGAAAGTTCCAACAATTGCACACAAAGGGAGGAAAAAAAAAAAGCCTGGGCTGATGAAATCTGAGCGGTTATCACACTAACCATTACCTGTCAAGCCCTCCGCTTCAATTTAAGGGTGCATCAATTTTCTGAAGAGGAAATCAAGGGCGAGGAAGAAAAGCAGTGCAGATAAACAGTGACAAAGGCCTCCTTTCTGCTGCTTTTATTTATGATGGGATGTAGCTGTGCAGGGACCACACCGAGGGCTTTATCACACCAACTGATACATCTCTGATAGCCCCGGAGTCTTCACCCTTGATGAAGTGTTGCACTTGCCACAGAAGATTTCTGACTCAAACGACTTTGGCTTGAAAAGCTGAGGAGATGGGGGAGAGTCCCGGAGTGGCCGTGCATGCTTCTCAGGGGGTGACACACTAAGCAAACAAAGATTGAAGTGCGTGATTCGGCCAGTGACTCTTTTCTGCAAAGCGTGTTGTATCGCATTTACTGGACGAGAACACAATCATTTTATATGGTGATTTTTCTGTGACACTGGCCACTTGGGCTGGACTGATTACCGGAAACACTACTGTACTTTCTGTGATAGTTTTTTTTTTTAATGTATAAATTAATACATCAAAGTACAGTTGGAAAATGCATGAATCATTCAGCATTCATAAAACTTCCCAAAGCAAAAAATAACTTGGAGCAAGGAGGCAAAGCAAAAATCTATTACCATAATTTTTCAGAATATTTCCTGCATGGTTACATCTATGAAATGGTTGACCAATAGAGTGTGATAAATATTTAACTGGGCAGGGCGGTCCACAAGCAGTTGACATGTCTGCCTCAAATTTCAGAAGTTCAGCGTTTGAATCCCAGCCCTACGTGAGGTTTGCATGTTCTTCCTGTCCTTGTATGGGTTTTCGCCAGGTACTTCAGATTCTTCTCACATTCCAAAAACGGGTATGTTAGGTTTATTTAACATTCTTAAAATCTCTATAGGTAGGTGTAAATGCTTGTTTGTCTACATAAGGAGTCACCAACTCCGGTACTCGAGGGACCCTATCTTGCATGTTTTAGATATTTCAACCCTCCAACACACCTGATTCAAATGATCAGGATCATTATCAGTCTTCTACAAAGCGTACCGTTTATTATTATTATTATTATTATTATTATTATTATTATTATTATTATTATTACTGTGATAATTTTTGTGGTGTCAAATATTCACATTGTTTCATCTCTAGTCAGGCTTGTTGCTAGCCGGACTTCATCGGCTCAAGCATAGGAAAAATCTCCATTTTCTTTTTTATTTTTCTGCTTGGTGCTTTGGTCTGCAGGATTATTTGGGATGTTTTTAATTTTTAGATTCATACATGTGTTGAATTACTCAAATCTGAGTTGTGACTCATCATAACACAAGCAATACTTTAATCAACATTAAGATTAGCTGGATTTAAATGTTGACTGGCCATAAACGCGCAAGACACAAATAAGACGTGGGCATTTTACAAAATTTTGCTGGTCCATCATTAGTCATTCGTCATCCGTCAGCGGCCAGGGTACCCGTCCGTCATTCATCAGTCCGTCATTTTTTGTGGGACGAATTGAAGTGTAATCGTCAGTCCGTCAGTCAGTCCGTCATTTAAGTCTGTCATTTAGTCCGTCAGAAATCCGTTGGTCCGTTAGTCAGTCCCCCCCAAAAAGTCAGAAAAACGGGCATCCGCCAGTGACGGACTAACGGTCCGTCAGTGACGGCCTGACGGACATGGTTATTGGCGTTTACATTGACAAATGAAAACCCAGTTCCGTCATTCGTCAGCCCCTCTATTTTGATAGGTATCCTGTCATTCGTCAATCGTCAGCAAAACGGGCGTCCATTAGTGATGGACTGACGGAACGGTCCGTCAGTCAGACAGAATGTCCACCATCTTCCCATAGAATCTGGTGCTAAAGCGCAACGATCTCGGCCTGAGTTGATCACTGGGGAACTGACTCGTGGACTTCATGACTAACAGACCACAGACTGTCAGGATCCACAATGCCATCTCCTCCTCCATCAACCTCAGCACTGGCACCCCCAGGGCTGTGTGCTTGTAAATATTATGTGCCATTCAAGCCTCTTGCATTTTCATTCACCATTACTGCATTGCATCTTTGGACACACGAATAAGCATTTTCCTTATATCTTACCAAATGTATTTTATTTTGTTGTTTTACTTTTTTTTTTCACACGTTTTGGGACTTACTGCAGGCTAACCTGGTACCTCGGGTATCATATTTCGTGCCATAATGTGTGCTGGCATGACAATAAAATTCTTTAAATCTTTGATTGAATACTGTACAGGTACTTTCAGAAAGGTAAATAAGTGATATTACAATTTGCAGGGACCATACTGCATGTATTGCTTAGTGTGAATGCTATATACTGCGTTTTTTTAAAAAAAGCCTTCACGTCACATATACTGTATGTTTTGGTATACATTTATACAGCTTTAAAATGGTAGAGCATTAAGCAATGAGGTGGGAGTCTAAGCCCACTTCGCTAATGTGCTTAAAGCAGTGCATGCGTGTGCGTGTTTGTGTGTGTTTGTGAGCTAATAGTGAACATACAGGTTAAGGGCTCCCATGCTGACAGTTAACTGAGTAGACGGAGAGGAACTATAATTAGATTCATCTACTTTTATTGACAGACACGACAAGACTGGACCCTGATCAATACACACACTCACTATAATCCCGATAACTGTGAGTATCCGTCTTAACCGCATTAGTTACAGTCAAATAATTAAATGTACTCTTTTAGATATGGGTGGCTCTGTGTGCCAGTGGACTGAGAAATAAATAAATGTTGACTTTGAATCATCACTTTTTTACGGTAATAGGAGATGTTTATAATCACTCCTAATTCAACTGTATTTCATGTGTGTGAATTTTCGGTAATTGCTGAAAAAAAACCCCAAAATAGTATAAATAATACGTATATTATAGAAAATGCATCCACTATGTTTATAAATCCTGTAAAGGACAATGAAATAATAGATATTGTAAAAACTTTCAAAATTATAAAATCCCCTTATTGTTTTGATAGTG
This sequence comes from Filicampus tigris, assembly GCF_054856515.1. Classification (NCBI taxonomy): domain Eukaryota; kingdom Metazoa; phylum Chordata; class Actinopteri; order Syngnathiformes; family Syngnathidae; genus Filicampus; species Filicampus tigris. The sequence continues at coordinate 14,538,749 of NC_141224.1, forward strand.
ACATGGTATTAGTAAAGAGTGCTATAGAAACTAGGGATGTTCGATACCACTTTTTTCAGACCGATACCAGTACGAATATACTCACCGACACTGATATCTGTAGATGATTCCACTAGTAATTTTTGCTTTTTTTAAAAAAACAAAACAGTGTTTGCTTCTTTTCATGACTTAATGTTACTCTGAGATGATGAATTCTGTGTTGGGGCGTTGTGGTCATTGACTTTCTTTGCTGATTAAATTTTTTTGTTGGCGCGTTGTGGTCGACGATTTTCTTTACTGAAATGTTTTGGCATGGTAAAAAAAGGGCATAGGCTTGATGAGGTGTAGCTTCAACCTAAGCCTTTTCGATAAGCTTGTTTTCATGGAAAAACGGTTTTGACTGTTTTGTTTTCTTTTTACTGAAGCTGATCGATCATTAATCAATCAATCAAACGCATCTAGAAATGTGACTGGTGATGTGTTTTGCGGCTTGAAATGAAGTCAAACATGCAGCTTTATGGTGCACCATAAAGAAGAATTAAAGCATGAAGAATTAAAATTGTTATTTATCCCTGTTTAGAAAGCCAAAAAAAAAATGTTGATGATGACATTAAATACTCACTTTATGCTTCTGCATCCCTTCATTTCATGAAGAGAATAAAATGTCACCAGTCCTAACCATGTGTTTGCTTGTCCTTTGCTTGTCCTACATATTGATAGTCATCACATATGATACATCTTGACCATCAAAGGTTTTCACAGCGAGTATGTGAGCCTTAAAGACAGAATCCATTATTGACAATAGCAAACACTCTCTCACTCCCTGCCATTGACATTTGACCCCTTCTTAGTATTTGTCCTCTATTCACAATCACTGATAGCTTTTAGTTTGCCATAAATGCCCCATTTATATTCCCGCAGACTTAGTCTCACGCATTGACCACCTGCCTGGGAGTGATGCAGATAGCCTTAGCGGCATATTGCACATAATAACCACCATCACCGACCATTTAACAATGCATTTTAAATCGGTCAATGGCGACATAAGCAGCTGTCAGGATGTCAATAAATATATTTTTTTTGAGGAACTCAGAGCAGAACTCAAGCTTTTTACTGAAGGCATCAAAATTAGTGTGCAAGTAGGATGTGTTGTGTGGATTTTCAACATAATGACCTCCACCACTGCATTCAAACAACCAACCTACAGTAAACAGAGTATGTTGTAGTCAAATAACATGCATCAAGAAAGTGATGTATGTTGCAGTGCAGTGCAAATTATAAACACTCTCATTAACATATTGTGATATCAATACTTCACAAAGAGTCTCTCTTGTGGCAATATTTCTAAAAAAAACACAATAAACACAAAAAGTTGAATTTTTCATTTCATTCCAGCAGACAGAGGAGAGATTGTGCTGAGCAAATGCACAGAGTGCACTTTATTAGGTCTTCTGATTACTAGCATGACAGCTGCCGCCACACGTAAATACTAAACATGAACACAAACATTTACTGTAAATTATTTGATGAGCCACATGCTGCTTCATCAAATCCAAAGACAAATACAGTAGTACCTTGAGATACAAGTGACCAACTCATGGGTTTTCCACAACAAGCAACAGTTTGGCAACTAGTGAGCAATTAATCCAAAAAGAGGCTTTAGCTGTTTTATGCTACTTCTTGTTCATGTTTACTTAAACTAAACATAAAACAAAGAGAATGACAAGCTGTGATTTTAAGATAACCAAACAGTGTTGCTTTAAGACTGTCCAGTTTGCTTAATGCTAACATATAATACAAAAAGCCATTGCCATGCGAGCGGTGAGATTTGATAGGCACGGTTTTATAACCATTTAAGCAGCCAATATTTGAACACAAACGGAGGAGCAAATCTTGTGCACAGACGTATACACATTATCCTCTACAAAAAAATGACTAACATTACAGCGTCTTACTGAGTCACTTACAGTACTAAAAGAAGAAGAAGTATTATTCGTGGTGTCTGCATGACTGCACTTTACTGCCCCCTGGTGGCCAGGGCGGGCACACCAGAAGGAGCAGCACAATTAGTTGAATTGCAGCATTACATCACGAGACACAAACTGTTTAATTCTTTAGTTTTTGTATTTAATTATGTTATTGACATACATTATGGTCTATAAAGTACAAAATTATAGGGTGCTTTTTTTTCCTGATTAAAATCACTTTTTGGGGGGGTGCAGGGGGAGGCTTGAACATCCATCAATCCATTATCGATACCGCTTATCCTCACAAGGGTTGCAGGGCGTGCTGGAGCCTATCCCAGCTGTCTTCGGGCAGTAGGCGGGGGACACCCTGAATTGGTTGCCAGCCAATTGCAGGGCACACACAGACAAACATCCGCACTCACAACCAGACCTAGGGGCAATTTAGAGAGTCTAATCAACTTACCATGCATGTTTTTTGGAATGTGGGAGGAAACCGGAGTACCCGGAGAAAACCCACGCAGGCACGGGGAGAACATGCAAACTCCACACAGGGAGGCCGGAGCCGGGATCGAACCCACGACCTCTGAACTATGAGGCGGACGTGCTAACCAGTCGCCCACCGTGCCGCCCAGGCTTGAACATATTAAAGAAATTTTCATTCATTTCAAAGGGGAATGATTATTTGAAATACGAGTGTTTTGAGTTACGAGGGTGGTCATAGAACAAATAGAACTCATATATAAAGGCACCACTGTATGTATTTACATGATGTAACAACCTGCTCAAATAAACACTGATTCAGTGTCTGAATATTATTAGCTTTATCAGTCAAGGCAGACCTTTTTGATACAGCTCTATAAACTCATTAGATTGTGTACGTGTACCTAATGAAGTCAGTCAGTGTACTGTATATGTAATACAGTAATTCAAATACTGTAATATGAAATTGTTGCTAATATTATTGGAACCTGACTGTTGTGCCCTGCGATAAGCTGGCTACCAGTTCAGGGTGTACACAACCTACCGCCCAAAGACAGCTGGGACAAGCTCCAGCACGCCCGCGATCCTTGTGGGGATAAGCGGTTTGGATAATGGATGGATGGATGGTAACTGAACCTTTGTGGAGGTCTGTTCTAGTCAAACAACATTTACAGTACATGATGATATACTGTATTGAGGGCTGTTCCTATTTCTTTATTAACAATACTTAGCTTATTTATTCTTAAATAATGTTATTTTTTACTGATTATACACCCTCAAGGGTGAAATTCAATTTACACTCTGCAGTAGAGAGATGGTGTTGGTGCCTATCGCAAGGGCACCTCAACACTAGTGAGGAAGCAGACAAGCACCTCTCAAAAATGTTTTGCCTTTTTTTTTTTTTTTTTTTATTTTTGACATGAACCACCACCCTCTGGTCCCCAAACTCAATTCCTATCAGTTAGCTACACTGAATTGGGCCTTTTTTATTTTTGTTTGTTTTACCGAATATTGGGGAGCGGGGGGTGGGGGGGGATCGGGGGGCGGGGTTAGTGAAACATCAACAACATGATCATTTTGTCATGTCAGACATGCCATAACTCAAAAGACAGATGCTCATATTTGATAAATGCACCATATCTATGAGCATGTCCTCCGTCCTTTGACCCTGTAGGGCGTTCTAATGTCTCAGATGCTGGCTCTTTCACTTTTGCGCTGAGAATAACGCAGCACACTCACACACACACACACGCACACAGGGGGAGAGATCTTGAGGGGACACACTTAATGGGATTACCCAAGCGGTCCCTAAACTCACCTCCAGGTCCCACTGTGGCAATCAGAGGCCCGAGCATCCTTAACGCATCATGAAGAGTGCTTGCGGTAGCACGCTGAGGGGGACCTCTGCTCTCTAACCTCCCAACACAAGCACAGCTCTAACTGCACTGACCTCTTCTGCTTTTATGGAGCTAAACGCACCATCAGGCAGGTCACACTGGAGAGACGCCATTAACCCGAACCTTCCTGGCCAGACCCGCCATGTTTAAATATCTCTCCTCCGGCAATCAGAGCGACATCAACACCTTGCCGCTTGACCCCGTCGCCCCGCCGCACACATTGCTTGATCCCCGATGCCGGGGTCACATCGCTAATGGATCTGTACTCGTGTGTCCAGGCCAATAAAAGCAAATGCTAATGTGTGCGCCGCTTTGATAGCGGGAAGACACGGGAACAGGGCCTACACGCATTCCTGCCTATCCACACTCCCAACGCGATTACGCCGAAATGAAGCGGAAAATGGAAGCGATTTATTAACGAGACATTAGACGCACTTTTAATAACCTTCCCATCCTGCTCAGCGGGGAGCTGCGGATTACACCACACAGGTTTCGGTGACACCAGAAAGGAAGTTCCCCGCCGGGTGTGTGAAGAGCGCGAGGAGGGACACAATGCCGAGCCTGGGGTTCTCACATCCCGCTCTGGGCCCTCACCCCAGGGGGAAGGACAATGGGTTAAAAAGGCATGAATGTCCTGCCTATCCAGGATATAATGTAGGTGGCTGCCACTGAGTCTGAATGGGCTGACGGAGCAGCGCAGGGAGAGGCACAAAGAGGCCACAATAAAAGAGATTCCTCGGGTCACTAAAGCATTGCATTCACTTTGGCCTCCGCCGCTCACACATTCACCTTTAGTCTTAACTACGGCCGCTTGCCAAACGGCACATTCGACACGGAATATGTGTGTGCGGCTGCTCTGTATTGATCATGTATGTGAAAATAAGATTTAACTGCAGTAGATAACAAAACAGAAAGAAAAAAACAACAAATATTGTCACTACAGTTGACGGTAAATTGTCATCGTCGGGGGAAATTCTGAGGTGTTGTTCTGAGCTTGTTAGATAAAGAAAGATCCGGTTCAAAAGGAAAAACGGCACTCCCCACCAAAAGTAGAGGAAGGATTAGAGGAATTCCACAGTATCAAGTGACATATGTTTGTGCAAAACTGTGAGAAATCAACGTCACGTTTTCCCCCTGCTGTGTTTTGTTTACTTCAACTAAGCATACAAAATAATGACAGAACAGCTTCAAACAAACTTCATTAATAACAATTAAACAAACCCAACTTTACAGATGACTTACTCTCTATACATCCCAAAACGACAGGCCTGCTTCCCACGCCAATATGGACCGTCAGAACTTGCATGGTGTAGCAATTGAACAGTTTTAAGTTGAACGTACGTAAATATTCCAGTCAAAATATGGTCCTATGGTTGAATAAGACTCCAGCACCGAAACCCAAAATGGAGCAAAGAAGTTTGAGAGTGTTTATCATGTTCACATAGTGTGAATTTCACAATAGCATGAATGTTAATAGAGCAATAATGACTATGACCAAAACGGTAAATTATGATACATTTGCGACATGATTTGTTGTTAAAGTTTAAACTTTTTCTTGCACATACAAGACAATTAATTATTCTAAAATCTTACTATATCATTGGTTACGTTCAGACAGAGCACTTGGGTTTCTCGTTGTGAGTAGTGGTCCATGGACCACACTTTAAGAAACACACACTCATTGAAAAACATTACAAAAAAAAGAAAGTGAAACTCTCCAAAACTTATGAGGAACATTACAAGATTACATTATTTTTACTTTTGTATAATTTTTCTAAATTACGAATAATTATCAAAAATCTCTATAACATTACACTTCTTTCATTGTATTTAATGAGAATTTTCTTTGCGGATTGCCTGGTTCTACTGTCTTCTAGTGCCACATATGGCATCCATTTTGGCTTAGTTGCCAAATATGTCTCCTAAAAGCACTACAGAGCACACTCATTGTCCAAACTGTCCCGGGATAATCAGATAATGCAATCACACAAGGGATGATTCCCACCTAGGAACATGCCTTTACAGCACCCTTAATCTAATTAAAGCAAATAAACTCATAAGCGATCAACCGGGTCACAAAACGCTGCTGCCGAGGAAGCTAATTTGCTTCCTCGCTGCGGCTACGGCTACAGATAATACTGTTTTATTGCACAAAAGGTCACCAGGGAAATTAACTTCTGGGCCAGCAAATAAAAAGAAAGGCCCAGCACTCGGAATAACAAGTACATACTGATTACATTCAATCACGCCTGTCCCAGTTGGATGGGACGCTGACCTTTCTGCTGTCTTGTCAGGAAATAAGATATGTAAACGCACCCACGCCGTAGCGTTCCTATGTTGTATTGTGGAAACAATCTAGCACGGCAGCCACTGCAGGGTGCATTGCACGAGGTATCCATTTGGCGGAAACAAGGAAAGTTTCATTTGAACAGTTGAATGGGAATTCATAGCTTTTTTTCTCAGAGTCTGAGTGCACTGAATTGGATTAAGAGCACGCCTCTGAATACACGATGAGAGAACAGAAAAGTTTCAGCAAAAGTCTAATTGTATTATTAACTACCCTCTATTAAACTGGTAAGACATTGCACTCTATTGAGATCATTTAGCGTAAATATGCAATTCAGGCACCACTAGAAAAGAAGTTCATTTTTGATATCATTTTGTAGATTTCCGATTGCTTCTTTTATTGTATACTTTCATTTTGTTCCTGGGCTGCCGGCGTTGTTAGTCACTGTCTGCCTCTCTGGCCGTGATTGATGTTTACAGGTCATAGCAATACTCTTAACTCATTAGTTAGAAAGGGAAAGATGGAAGCATTTGCTGGAGTGAGATATTGCTCAGAAACATAAGGAGCTATTTCAAGTGGCGAGAGAGAGAAACTTAGCATCAGTGTGATAATAGCCCTTGAACTATTGCATGTTTCAATCAATGGAGACACAAGTAAATAAAAAAAAATAAAAAAGCGGAAGGGGGGGGGGGGTCTGGGGGAGTTCAGCGGCATCGATCCCAGCTCACAGCAGACCTTGCCGACAATCTATGGTGTGTGCTGCTAATGCTCCCAGTCATCCACAAAATCAATGAAACTCATCCTTTCAATAGCATCCAATTATTAGCACAAAGTAAAGGTAGCCTTCCACAAGAGATTGGAAAACTTTATTGAAAAGCAACACACACCAGATAAACACTAATTGGAATGTGACTCAGGTGCCATGCTGAGAGCTCTAAACTTACAAACAGTCATCTCTTCCACATCACCCAAAATTAATCACCAACTAAATGGCATACTTAGATTATGAGAAGCATACATTAAATTGATTTATCTAATACATATGAATTTTTTTTGTTTGTGGTTGTTAACAAGTGTTCTTTCAAACAAATGCTCACTGGTTACATCCAACAATTGAATGCAACATGATATGTAACATTTGTTATTTAACATGAGTGTTATATTCGCTTATCACCAAAAAGTAAACCACTAATCGACGTGCAAGGGATTTTTTTTTCCTATAGCTGATGTGTATTCTTATTTTGAACCCTATGTCACTTATATTTATATGTTTTAGAAATTTACATTAATTTGTTGGTAGCAGTGTACTTCCAAACAGATTAGGATTTCATTGTTGCATAGTATTATTCTTATGCTCCGTAGTTCATTGTACAAGACAATAAAAAAAGTAAAAGATAAAACGATGAACTTTTAAAACTTTGTAAACTGCAACAAAAGTGTAACAAAACTATGATTTATTTTTGGCATGTTAATTATTTAAAAATAAATCTTCAGGAAATAATCAGAGCATGAATTGAATAATGTAATCATTCTATATTACATTAATTTGTTGTGCTCTCTCTCGAGCATTAGCTCTTTAGTTGGACGTTTGCCTTTTTTTCTATTCAGTAAGCTTTTACATGAAATGTGAGGATACCCCATGTGCCGCCTCCACCTGCCCCCATGTAATAACCATTAATATCCAATCATAGTTTGTGTTAATTAAAAAGCGTAATTGCCATTAAATGTAATGATGTTAGATCTCATGTTCATGTGTTGCGACCCCGCCCACCGCCGGCTCGTTATTCTGACTTGCTGGATTTAATCAGATGGCAAAGGAATTCTCGTCTCTAATTATCTGCTCTGCTTCATCATTTAATCTTTCAAGAACAGCTCCTCAAGTGTGCTGCGGCCGACACATGATGAAACGCCGTCATATAGTGTTCTGCCAATACAATTATTCATTTGCATAGTTTAGTGTTTTCTCCTCAGGCTTTGTTGTTTTTCTACCTTAACCTTCTACCTAGAAGGTTATGTTAACATACTTTATGAGAATGTATAATGAAAGAAGATGTAATTGTTATGATATATAAATGTTAATGAAAATTATTGTAAAGTGAGGTCAGAGTCAAGCCATACTAGTGTAAAAGCGTTGACCCATATTCATACTTAAAGTATGCAAATAAAAAGACTCAACATCTTCTAAAACAGCTCCCTGCAGCATTGTAATTGGCTGTGTGCTCCAAAAGAATTCCAAAGCAGCTGTTGTGAAAAAGTAAGCTAAATGGGACACTTCCTGTGTGGGAGGACCACAAATATTACTGCACTAATTTATGTGTCCTCTCCAAATGTCGTAAATCTGCTGCATTCTACAGCTCATCAACACGCCTGCTGTTGTTATAAAAAAAACACTAGCGGATACGATACTTATGGTGATGTCACCATTCAGTAAAAGAATAATAACTAGAAAACCAAGTGCTACCTCCGCCAAGGTTGAACCGGGGTGAATTCCCAGCAGTGGCGGAGCCATGGGTGGGCCTGGGTGTGCACAGGCCCAACCAGATTGACACACCCAGTGAGATTCATGAAATATATACTTTTAAGCTATTTTTTTTACATGCATTTTTTTATTTCTTTTTGCTATTTGGGCTTATTGGAACCTAATTAGAAGAAAAACTAAGAATCCTCGTTTTTTGTATTGTATTGTACTGTATTTTGTATACTGTATTTTGACTGTAGTATGTAATACTCTTCTGAGACCACAAGATGGCAGTGTAAGTGCCCACATATGTGTCCAAAACACCCACAGTTCCACAGTGCACACGTTTGTGGACACAAGAGCTAGAAAGTGCTGTCCACGTATGTGGCCTTATGAGGTTAAATTATTTTTGAATTTGTGTTTCCTTGGGTGTGTGTTTTTTATTTTATTTTATTGAATATTAAGAATGGCATAATTGTGGATGTCGAAGGAAGATCTGAACTTCATATTATTCAGTTTGTCATTTTATTTTAATATACGATGTATCGGGACTGGAGGATTGTGCTCAGTGAGAGAAATATTCAGGCCCACCCTGATTTTTCCAGGCCCACCCATTAGCCATGTTCTGGCTCTGCCCTTGATTCCCAGGGCGTTGTATTTGTTTTTATTTGGCGGACAACATTGGTTTTTCAAATGGCAACGTATGCACTGACAAGATCGAGGCGGTAGATGGATATAAATTGCATGGTTGGGAAGCCACACGCACAAACAAAAAGGACAGCACTCACTATAATAAACAACATGCCTAACTCACAAATATTGATAAATGGTGGATAATGAGGGGGGTGCTCTATTTTTGAGGTAGAACTAACACTTGTTACACTATTTATGACTCAAACAGCAAAACGACTAAATTCATTTTACAAAAACAAAGAAAATTCATGCTTGTTGTTGCTTGACTGTTAGTTAGCATGCAGGCTAATTTCTGATTCATTGGGGATGAGAGTAAGATTTTAGACAGGATTGTATCGTTTATATTCTGAAGTGGTGGACAACTGTTCTATCTTGACTCAAACAGCAAAAAGAGATAATTTATTAATTTGTTACGTGCTGTACTTGTGTATGCTTCTTTGGACATTAGTTACCAGGCCACTTTTCTGGTTTAATGAGAATAATAAGACACAATAGTTACAGTAGATAGAATTTTGAAGTTATGGATTTTGGAGCATTGGGGGAATCGTTCCATTGTGATACAAATGGCAAATAGTGGAAATACTCGAAAAGTCAGTCTGTTGAGTCCACTGGAATCAAAGACGCAGTCATTAAAATGAAAAAAATATATATTTTGTTTAAAATCATGAACACCTACTAAGATGGAGTGCACCTAAATGTAACAGGTGCTTCCTCAGCACATGCTGTCACTTCACAAACTGTTCACAAACTAACAATCAAACTGAGATCAAAACAATACTTCTCGTCCTTACTCTGTTTAAAATGACCTGGAGTTGAGGGAAAATAAAGGCGCCCCATTTGGTTGGAATGCATGGTGTGCACTTGCATATCATGAACAGAGGTCTATATTCACATGCATCTCATATCAAGGGTGGGCGGGCGATGGCTTCTGTCACCGCATTGTGGTGTCAAGTGCTGGTAGAACATTCTAGAAGCAAGGAGGGGTAGAAAATCTGATTAAACAATTAGTGTCAATTAGCCCCGACCAAATCATTCCACAAACAATTGGTCTCTAGTGCCCAGCTTAATTACAGGCGACTTTCAGCTCCTTATCATGAGCCATGTCGCCCGTGATTCATGTCGGACTCACGTCTGTCCCTCAAGCACCATCAATTATCCACTGCCAGTAAACAAATCCGCCGAGTACAAAAAAAAAAAGACAGCTGCAGGTCCTGGGCCTGATGCCTGATTAGCATAGGCCTATATGTATGCTTGTCAACTACAAATGATCATGCACTGATACACTGATGAAAAGCATGGCAGCATGGTTTCAATCACATGTACAGTGGACCCCCCCCACCACCCACCCTCACACACACTCTATTCTTGGGGCATAGGTATAAAACCTGACTGCAAATACGCTAACTTCTCGAGAATAACAAATAATATTTTACATCCCCCCCCAAAAAAATTCCAAAATTGAGGGGAGTTCATAGGTTCATAAATTGCATGGACATTAATCAGTAGCTAGGGCTTACATAAACAGTATATATTTTATATATATATATATATATATATATATATATATATATTACAATTATTCCTAATATTGTTTTTAATGTGGTGCATTTGACACGATTTCCCCACCGAACTAAGGACCGATTAGTATAATCCAGACACGCTTCTATAATTTACTTCCGTGTTTGTCCTCAGAGAGCTTTGAGTAATTTTGAGAAGTATGTTCAGTAAAGTGTTCTGTGATATTCTGTACCACTGAGTCTACCACTTCCTTTCATATAGCCATTGTTACAACACTCGGTCATCTTCAGAGGTAATCTATGCAAATCCGGGACCTTTTTTCTCCTCCAAATAATATGTAATAATTCAAATTTTAAATGTCCGAGCATGGATATCAGCAAATCAGGGGACCGTATAATACTTGGGTACAGAAAAAAAATTCTTTTGAACGCTGATTTTGAATGGTGCATATAATATTTGAGTGTGTGTTTTTCTTGAGAAATTACGGTAAATGATTATGATTGCCGATATTAATACTTAGATTACACCATTAATATATCACAATGATTTCAAAACACTTAAATGGCAATACAAATGCTTACAAATATCTCCAAATATGGCTGTACTCTTAAAAATACCATACAGCAAACAGTTTACAGCTACAGCTAAGCATGCACATACAGAATGTACAGTACCTGTAGGTATATATATATGTCAACAATTCTGATAATGATGATAATAAAATGACATAGTGGTGCTTTCAGGTGTAAAACAATGAAAAACAACAGAAAAGCACAGGAGTTAGATCGATGGTGCCAAGTGTGTAAGTGGAAAAAAGTCTGCTGCTTCATAGGCCATTGGCTCCAACCAACATAGGAGTTAGCGCTCCCAAGTTTACTGACCCAAAACCACTGGATTCATCGAGCGACAACACAAACTGGCATACTGTAGATGGGATTGGCAATGTTCCACTGAGCTGTTGTAACGGATTCCACTGGATTTGATGCAGCCGCTCTGAAAACAGTTGGGTTCAAAATAACACAATTTTGGGTCAAAAATGGACCGATACACAAATTGGGTCAATTTGGCCCACTTTCTTACATTGTTTTGTACGAAACAGACCATTTGGGGTTTGTTTTTCACAAAACTACCAATTTTTGGAGTTGTTTTCTGCAAAAACAACCAAGAAAGTTGGGACAAATTGACCAAAGTTGTGGATCGGTCCATTTTTGAAAATTGTGTTATTTTTAACCCAACTGTTTTTAAAGTGAGTGTTTAGTCCTAGTTTGGCAAAGCTATCGTGAGCACAAGGAGCCGAACCAGACATGGGCATCACAATCTTCTATCCACTTCCGTTGACTGTCAATCATAAATGTAACACTGCTGTTGTTAGCTTTGTGATTGGATGAGCGTGTCAGGGGAAAGGAGCGGAGCGAGTGTGCATGTGCCTAAGTGGAACTTCCGCCTACACACACAACTGCCTTCTGCCTTCCACAAGTTTGGTTGAGCGGGCAACTTGTTTGATTTTTTTAAAATGTATACCGGCAATAGTTACCGCTTACCGTCTCAATAAAAGAGACGCAACAACACGACAAATATGGATCACATTTTTGATAGTATTTTGTTATGATAACAAAATTAACATTTGTGGACTTTTGCCTTGTTACAGAAAATCAGATAGGTGAGGGTTTTTTTCAAATAATGGAGGATAGGCTCCTAAAAAAAAATCAGCGAAAAGGTGAATGCACAACTGCTGAACCGCAAATATTTGTGGATCCACTGCACTCCACTTTGCGGACATAGCCTTATTTTTATACAAACATATGCATTTAAAAATAACAAGACAATTTTTGGGGGGGAAGCCAAATTGTGCAAACAAAAGAGAGTGTGAGGTCATAGTGCTTCATCTCATAAGCACACAACAAACACTCACAGTGTACACAGTGCACAGAACGTGTGAAGGGGAGCGACAGCAGGCCGGGTGACATGTTAAATTACCCCCGTGATGTATAGCTTAATGAAGCCCTTGTGTTGATCACGCTCCACATTAATCAACAGCCATGAACAGATTCCCTTATTTTCTCAATGCTGCCTTGATAAACTGCAATTTCATTTAACCTTGGACAGCAACTTTAATAGCTTCCACAGGACAACTGTCAATACTTGCCTGGGTATACAGTGATTAAATTGCACGGCAAGGAGTGTGTCACGGCTTCGCCTCGCCGTGCTCATCCCGGATTGTACGCCATCCAATGCAGCCCCACCCAGCGCCCACCCACCCCCCATCCACTGCCTCCTCATTACTTTAAATCTCAATTTGTACTTTTACACTTGCGATTTGTTTCTATTTAAAACAATATTCCTCAAAATATTGAATTATTTTTGTGTTGTGATTATTGTGTTTTATGGTCCATCCTGTATTGTATTGGAACCTGTTGCTAACCTTTACAGTATAAGCAGTTTACTATTAGTGACCTGGCAAGTCGATTTTGCTCATTTTATAACAAACTGCTGGTGCTCATTAGCTTGAGCTTTTTTAATTATGTCGCTTTTCTTGAAATACATCCATATCATTTCCTAAAACAACAGTGGAGCCTCAAAGGGTTAGTTGTTGACCTTTTTGACAACCTGTCTGCCATGAGCGGAGGAGACGGGCTAAAAGTAGACAGTGACAGGCAGCAACATGAGCCCTGTTATAATGATTTTGTGCGACATCCTCCACCCTTGTCAATTTAGCATAAATTATCAGCCATGAAAGGCCTACTGGCTGATTAAAAGCAATTGTCTGGGTGACGAAGGACAAGGCAACCTCTTTATTATATGATAAACTAAGTTAATGGAAGCAGACAATCTCTCCTCAGGGAAATCGGACTGACTCTTAATTAAAGCATTGTTTTCTCTGCTGAGTAGAAGGAGATCCATACTCATCGAACATTGCACCTGAGTAGAGCTTAAAGTAATATTCATTAGTTCCTCTTGTGTAGGTTTATAACAACATAGTCAAGGACCACAGAAAATGACAGACCGCAACATTAGTTATACCTGCACCATTACCCGTTAAATGAGAAGCAATACAAGTGAAGGTGCAAAAAAACAAGGGATAAAACCGCCACCCAAAAAGTTACACACAATGTCTCAAACATTTGTATTTATTGATAAGAAAATGCGTTGAAATATTAGTATTATTAGACAGAGATATCTGATTGGTGTAATTTGCTGAAATGCACTCAGTGGCCACAACATTTAGCGTAGGTATAAATGCATACTCTAATGATAACCAATACAAGAGCTGAATCAAAAAGTCAACCTTTACAAAAGGTAATAATAATCAGGTTTAATCAAAAGGCGTAATTAAAAATATGTTTATTGTTGTGATGGTATTGTATTATATATCATAGTGACAGTTCTCTCAAAATAAAATTATATATTACAGATATCTCTCATTGTAATGCAGTGTACCGCTACAAACTACAACCACACCGTATTAATAAACATATTGCTGAATGAATTCCTCTCCGCCACTGTCGATCAAAACCGAGCATTATTATTATTTAGTTTAGTTATTATTTAGTAGCCGAGTGTATCATGAAGTGGCCGTTAAGCTTTCAAAAACATGTACTGTCATCGCGTCGGCGTCGAGTATTTGCTTATCACTACACAGCCGTGCATAACACTTGGTGATCCAGCCCCTCCCCCCTTTGGTGTGTGTATTTTGTTATCACAACCAGTGTTCAAAAGATTCCAAGGAGATGTGTTTTTGTGTAGAACTGCGTTACATCATTCTACGGCAGAGAAATTCAGTATTAGAAACAACTCTCAGTTTTCAGCGTAGTCCTGCAAAACTACCACGATAATGAACCTCTCCGACATTGGCAATCAAAACTGCAGTATAAATATGTTGAAGTACATTTTCACAGCTTGATGAACACCAAATAGCATCAACACATACCGCCATCAAGTTGCCATATTTGTTTATCACTCAACACCCAAGCATGACACTTGGTAATTCCCCCTTTTCTGTTTGTTTTGTTATCACATCCACAGTTGAAAAGATTCCAAGGAGATGTGTGTTTGTGTGCAAGCTTCAGCTGGCCTCAGCAAACACAACCAGTTTGTCTTCCTCTCGTGCCTGCTCGGATGACATAACAGAAAAGCAAACATTTCTCTGTCTTGCGCCTCTCGTGGGCGACCCCCACCCGCCGACCCGCTAACCCATCCGGCCGCACTTGAGAAGTGACAGGCGTACACCCAGCGCTTCCATTCTTAACCCGCACAGCGAGAAAGAATGCCTGCAAGCAGGACAATTAGTGAAACTTGAAGAGCCCATGCTAATCCTAAGTACCTCACTTTGTACGACCGCCTCGGCCGCCTGTCTCGTTCAGACGGCTGCTGACAAAGTGCAACGTTGGCCTCAGTCAAAGTCAATAAGACGAGATGCAGCAGGCACGGCAGGCAGCGCAGTTATCTCGGTTTATGATAAACAAACACCGCAATCTATCACGGGAATGCAGATCATAACATCCAACAGGCACACATAAATTATTCCACACATTTAATTTTGTTAATAGAGGTAGAATCATTTGTAACACCGAGGCAGCGCCGCGGTCTTACATGAGCTATAGAACAAAGTCTTGGCTGCCGTCTTTGATTGACAGGAGCCGGGATGGATCATTAGCGGCCTATCTCGACGCAGTTGTGTGACAAGAGCCGTCACGCCTCAATTCTAAACATGTTCGCTATTAACATGCAATTATGAGAGACAGATTATGCCCGTCTAGTGGACCAGGTAGAGATTTGCATGCCAACCAAAAATATAACAACTGATAATAAAGAAAATTAGCTTGAACCAAACACGATGTTTGCCATTAAAACATTCAATGGGCTCAAAAAATTTTTTATTGCGTAGCTTTATGAGACCATATTAAATATATAAAATGGATTTGAAGTAGAGCGGAGGCACTTCTCTCTAATTCAATCTTTGTTTGTTAGGGCAGATCGTACTACAGATGAGAAGAAAAGTGTTTTGGCAGCTCTCATTCATCCGTGCAGGAGAAACCAGAAGCTCCCGCCTTGCCGCACAAAGCCGGGAACAGCTGGCTGATCGATACTCGACAAAAGGCTGAGAGGTTAGAGCCGTCAAAAGACTGTTAACTAGCCATTTTATTTGTCAGACATTTATATCATTGTTTATGGTTCACCGCACCCCTTTCACTTTGGGCCAGGAGGCACACCTGTGCTTGGAACATGGTCAAGGCCTCATGACACGCTCACCTCGTTTAGGGGGTAGAATGGATGGAGAACAATTTAGATACAGTTACTGTTGGAGGAGATATACAAGTAAACTACCTGTACTGTAGACTGAAATAAAAATATGGGTTTCTTTCGATAATTGATTGAAAATCTACCATGACATGTTGATTTAGAGTATTGTATTACACGAAAATAGACAAGTTAGATCCGTTTTTTTTGTTGTTGTTGTTGTTGTACAAACACACGGAGAACTATTTTTTTTACCATTTTCAATCATTTTTAGTACCGGTAAATGATTTATAAAATGTGCCTATGAAAGCATGTTGATTATGATTGGGAGTATAACAAAGACAATTACACTTACTGAACCACTACAACTAGATTATATTATAATGTACAGTTCCAATGTTTCTGGAAGATAGAATGAAAGTAATCAAAAAATAGTGTTGGAAAAGTCATTAAAAACTGGGACGTTTTTTTGTTTTTTTTCCTAACAATGACAGACCAGTCTGTGCAAGATGGAATTTCACCTTCATTTGCATTCACACATATAGTTTTCTCATGCATGTGTGTTTGTTTGCATGTTGTTGTCTCACCTCATGGTCGTGGTGAGGAGCACAAGGCTTTGGCTCGCACAAGCTGGCAGAGGAGGAGACCCTCTCTGGGGCTCACCCAGGCGGAGAGGGCCTTCCTGCACATCCTTTGTCACACCATTTGGGGCCCTTGTGTCTGAGCATGCCTTTTTTCTGGACCCCCTTGGCAGCTCCGTGTGCACATGGACATCTGCTCTTCACAGCAAACCTCCTGGTAGAGAAGCAAAATACCAAACAACAGAGCATATTCTTTGAGATTACATCGATAGATTCATTGATTCAGTCAGTCAGTCGTTTATGTATACCAGGGGTGGCAAACCTTGACATTGCATTACAACATTTTTTGATCTGCTCTTGCACCCCATACAAAAATATTATCCCAGGTGAACTTGCACTTAATTATTGATTCAAAATATTTGGAAAAGTCACTTGAAAACATTTTGATGGTTTGTCCACTCACGTCGTGAGGACGGGTAATTTCTGCAATCAGCAACGAGTGCTGTGACATTACAGACTACATTTATGTGTGCAAATTATTATGGGTACTGACACAGCTCGGTCTCACTTTCTCAGACTTCTCTGTGAGGTCCCAGTTTACACAAATTGGGTTAAATCAGATCTTTGGCCAAAAATCAGATCTTTGGCCAAATTGTGTCTGCCTCCAAAGGCAACGTGGTGACAATGCTTTCAGCTTGAATTGCTGTGAATTTTTCAACAAGTGTTGGCTGCACTCATTGTTGTAGACATGCAGACATGGACTAACTTAAGGTCGAGTGGTGCAATGGATAGTTTTTCAACTGATTAATTGCAAGAATTCATTTTTTTTGTGCATGTAAACGTATAAGTCAGTAGATGGCAGGTAATGTCTATTTTGTGAAGCCACACACAAACACAAAAGCCAATGATCTCTGTCCTGGAGCAAGACGAATTAATGGCATTAAAACAACAGAATCGTACATAAACAAAAGCGCAAAATGCAAAACCACATAACATGGAGTACAAAGTTTTTGAAATTGGGATGGAGATTACACTGCCACTATAATTTGAACGACAAAATGAGAAATAATCGCCGGATGTGTTTATTTACTCAACAGTATATGTGGAGTGACCTTTATTTGTAACATTTTTTAATCAAGTTTAAACAATACTGTATTACCGGAATAGTACTATGTCAAGTGGGAAAAAAAGCAAGAACAACCAAAGAAGGCTAAGCAGAACAAATAAGTCGCATGGCCACACAACATTGTGGAACAATCACATCATAGTGTAGAATGCTAGTTCTCGCTATCACCACTTAAACAAAGGACATCCTTAATTCAATGCAGGAACTGGTTGCCACATTTTGATTCCTCACAGCAGGTTTCTACACTTGGTGCTGCTGTTTTGGTTAGTATCAGAATTCAGATATAGGCTTAGCAGACTTTTGTTTTTTAACACAAAAAGTATAGATGCCTTTGAAGGAAATGAATGCATTTTCCTCTCGTGGCTGAAGGCTGAAGACTAATTGGGGCATCGAAAGTAAGAGCAGTGTTTCCTGACCTTCATTGAGCAAAGGCACCCGTTTTACAAAAACCTCACAAAATTTATGACTACTGAAATAATGATAATCTCATCTCAATTCACTCTGATTGAGGTACTCAGCGTGAAATTTGGGCCTGTTTACTTAAACGGTTATGTTTGCAGGAAGCCATGATTTATTCTGTGGTATGAATGGCAGCAGATTTTTTTTTTTTTACCTTCTGCCATCTAATGATGGTTTGTCACTATACGTCGCTGACATAGATAGATGAACAAAAACATATTTGTAATTACTCAATGACCCTTTTTGGACTAATTAAGTGAAATTGGATCATTTCCCGCAGCCACCCTGATGACCTCACGAAGCACCGGGGTGCCACAGCACCTTAGTTGGGAATTGCTGGATGGCCAGTATTTCTTCATGCAGCATTTTTAACTTCCTCTGACAAAAGTGGAAAAATCATTGAGCCCCGTATTCATGGTCACGTTATAACTAGGCTGGATCTGTTCTGGTTCATGGAGAAAGATGCAAGACTGTAGAACAGACAGAGAAGATTCTACTCCATGAAAGTGGGAAAATACGTTGCAAAAATAGAAACTCAATTGAGTTCCGACGGAGATTCATTCCTTTGCCAGCGACGTAAAACAAATTTGTACCTAAATTGGAACGCACTGTAGCCTGTCACTTACCTACACTAACGCAGCATAAAAGTCGTAATTGCATTAAGTATTTATATGGAAAACACTTAAGCGTAGGCCATGAAATATAAAATTATCAAATGAAAAACATTAACTATGGCTGTGTCATTAACAATCTATATAATTGTTGAGCTCTTCATAAAGTGAGGATCTGCATTGTTTCCTTGCATTGGTATCCAGATTTGCATCAACCTATGATACGGTTAACTCTCAAAATACTAATAAACTGCTAACTTAATCAGCACGTTATTCTTCTATTCAAAAATAAACTTGTAACTAGCAGAAAAGTAGACTATTTAGAATTTGATAGTCTGACATGACCCCAGGTATTCCTTTTTCCCTTTCCTCCACAAGCCACTTTGAAGGCAAAGCTTCTCATCAAAGTGTAGTGTCTGCAGCCTCGGCTCCAGTTGTTTTGTGCGTGCAGCGATTGTGCCGCACGCAATATTGCGTCCACTTTGTTCGTGCTCAGCGGCCCAGAATAAGTCGCTCATTATGGCGGCCAAGGGGACAGGTTTAGAGTTTGATGTCATGGCGGTAATATAGCCCCAAAGAAAGCCTTCAATGGGGACATCTGTTCAGGGCGGCTTACAGTTACAGCCATTGCAGCAACCTGTGCACCAGCTGAACACAAACACAACCGGACACTGAAGATGCGAATTAGACAATCTTATTTTTTATTTCAATGCATTACTTGTCCTCTGGAGCTGAGCACAGAAGCAACATACTGGCTGTCACGCTGACCTTTGACCTGGGCCTTGCTGCAATGATCACTTGCTAATTTGTCACCAAGGGCCCAGCATGCACCCGCACACTCCCCCTCTACACACCCCCATGCACCACAGCCGCTTGTGCTAAACTCACTCTTGCACATATAATGGATTTTTAAAAAACGGAATCACCGCCAATTATATATAATTATACACATGTTTATTTATCATTACATACTACCTCTCTCTTCTTTTTTTTTTTACAGGGAATCAATTTTGCATATTATAATAGAGGGGGTTGGCGGACTGTCTCCCAAGTTAGAGCTAAGGGAATTACAAGTGTATCATTTATGTGCACGGTGCACAGTCACACTGCCCCATACAGCCTGCATCGGGTTGTGCCGTGCTTAAAGACGACATTGGTCGGTGCACAACGGAGCTGAGGAGGACGGTATGTAGCTTTTAGTTATTTAATTTTTTGGGTCATTATTGTCACATGTTGTATTCCCAGCCCAAATCGTTTCGTTTGTTTTGTTGCGTCTATCGCCGTCCGGTGTTTTTTTTTTTTTTTTTACGCAGGAAACAACGAACGAAATCCATTATATATTTATAATATTAAAATACTAATTCATATTTTAAGATTTAAAATACTGCCGAACTGCAAATAAAATAAAACGTTCCCGATTTGATTTATTTTACTTTATCTAAAAATAGAGTGATTTATATTGTTTAAAATAAAATTTTAAAATTCATATAAGAATAATAACAATAATAATGTAATTACGTAAACATCAAATTAGAATAACGAATGGTACCAGCTATTAGCAACACGTGTAAAACGTGATGCAACGTCATTTAAATCTGCTTTTAATCAACATTTGCACCTGTCCGACATAATTTTAAAAATAACGTTGCCATTTTTTATACACCTGCGAGCAAAGTAGTGTGAATTAATACTGGGGGTGGAGGTGGGGGTGGGGGGAGCTTGGGTGCTTGTGTCCAATGGTAGAAACACAAGAATTAATCAGGCAGTCCATCTATCACGCTGTGTAATAAAGGAAGCGACATGGCCAAGGCAGATGATGTGATGAATAATCCCTGGTCGTTTTAATTAACTTTTCCCTGTCCTGTAATGACCAAGCTGGTCAACAGAGCCGGTCAATAAGCATGTTAATATCAAACAAATAAAAGTGTGGATGATTAAAAACCTCCCGTGTTATTAAATTTGAAATTCAAATGAAATGTACGCTTACAGTGCGCGCTGCATGCAAAATAGAGCCGAACGAGAGTGGCGTGCATCTGAACGCTGCATGCACGCTTTTGCCCCCAACTCCTTATTACGTAACAGCACCTTTAACAACATAAAATTTCAGTGTGCAAAGTGATGAACCCCATTCAACAGAAGTAACATTTATATTCGATATCCACCCGGAGCCTATAGTGCAATTACTTATTCCCATAAATAATCCAGACGCCAACACCTATACTGGCAGTTTTGCGTGTATATTATTATTATTAATATTATTATTATTGTCATTATTATTATTATTATTATTATTATTATTATTATCATTTTACAAAATGTGTACCATCTACTCATCAAAAGCGACGACATAATTGACGTCAATTATGTGAAAGTTATTTCAATATATAGGATCACACGGGTGGAGAACAGAGCAGCCTTTATATGCTGCTTGAGTTTGTTTATATTAAGTTTAAAGCATGAAAATTTGAATTTGAAGAGTAATAGCTGCCATGTGGTGCTTTTTAAAAATACTTTAGGAAGATGCTTTAGAGTTTAGACAAAAACGTGCTGTTACTTTGCATCCAAGCAAAAAGGGGTGATTTTTTTTTAATTAAAAACTTTTATTGGCCGCCTGCTCATCCTCCCTTGAAGCTGTTTTCTTCTAATTTATGGAAAGTGATGTTCTGTAAAAAATCTCAATAAGTGGCCCCCTAATTCCTCCCTCCTTATTCACTCTCATTTAACTTTACCTTCCTTCCGCTGTCTTTTATTATGGAGGGGGCGGCCTGGGGGGTGGAGAGCCCTGTCTATTGATGACCTCACGGGGGCCGTGCGGCGGCCGCGCGGCACGCTGGAGCCGCTGATTGGACGCCCGTGTCACAGCGCCACTTCAAAGCCGGAGAGGAGCCGCGGGACCGTGGAAGAATGGGCGGAACGCATCATTGTATTGCACACCTCTAAAAAAAAAAAAAAAAAGAAAGGAAAAGAAAAGAAAAAGAAAGAAAAAACACTGCCCGGATTCATAAATATAAAAAGATCCTCAGAGGAGGGCTGTATTTTTTTTTGTGTGTGATGGCAACTTCACTTCTAGGGGTGAGTCTCCGAAAAGGACTTTCTTACTGCTTCAATTAGTTCTTGTCATTGGCTGCTCCTCTCCTGCTTGGCTATAGGGGGATTACACTTTAAAATCTGGGGGCAAAGTTACAGCAAAGGCAGTGCTTAGCTTCTATTTTCGGTAGATGGGATCTAAGTTGTGTTTGGTGCGCTTCTCTCGTTTGTAAAAGTTTGCCCAGGTACGCATGAGATTCAAAGCGCCTTTGTTGTTCTTCGTAGAAGTGCCCGCTAACTTGCTGCTTTCGTGTCCCTTCAGGAGGAGCCGAGGTTGGGATCGACTCCTTTAGCCATGTTAGCTGCGACATGTAACAAAATAGGGAGTCCGAGCCCTTCGCCTTCCACCATTTCGGATAATTCCTCCTCTTTCGGGAAAGGCTTCCACCCGTGGAAGAGAGCCGCCGCCAGCAGCTGCAGCCTGGGCTCCGGCCTGTCCGGCTTCGGGGTGTCCCGCAACGGCTCGGGTATCACGGATTCGTTCAGCTCCAACGGCTCCACGGGCTCCAGCGCCTTCTCCCTCACGTCCGGCGCCTCACCCGGCTCCCACTTTGGAAACGACTACTCCGTGTTCCAAGCCTCCGTGTCGAACGGCTCCCAGGAGTCGAGCCATCAGCCGGTGTTCATCTCCAAGGTGCACACGTCCGTGGACAGCCTGCAGGGCATCTATCCGAGGATGAGCGTGGCGCACCCTTACGAGTCGTGGTTCAAGTCGTCTCATCCCGGCATCCCTGCGGGAGAGGTGGGGACCACGGGGGCATCCGCGTGGTGGGACGTCGGAGCCGGCTGGATTGACGTTCAGAACCCCAACGGAGCAGCACTACAGACGTCGTTACATTCCGGTGGACTGCAGACGTCCTTGCACTCTCCCCTGGGCGGATATAATTCTGAATATTCCACTTTAAGTCACTCTGCCTTCAGTACAAACCCCTCTCCGCACCTGTTGACCACCGGCCAGCACCTGATGGACGGCTTCAAACCGGTGCTCTCCTCTTACCCGGACACAACCCCATCTCCGTTAACCGGTGCGGGGGGTACCATGCTCTCCGGGGGTCCGCCTGCCTCCTTAGCGGCGTCCCCCAGGTCATCTGCGCGGCGCTACTCGGGCAGAGCCACCTGCGACTGTCCCAACTGTCAGGAGGCAGAGAGACTGGGACCGGCTGGCGCCAGCCTCCGGAGGAAGGGCCTCCACAGTTGTCACATCCCCGGCTGCGGGAAGGTTTACGGGAAAACGTCCCACCTCAAGGCGCACTTGCGCTGGCACACCGGCGAGCGGCCGTTCGTGTGCAACTGGCTCTTTTGCGGCAAGCGCTTTACGCGTTCCGACGAGCTCCAGCGACACTTACGCACGCACACCGGGGAGAAAAGGTTCGCCTGCCCGGTGTGCAACAAGAGGTTTATGCGAAGCGACCACCTTAGTAAGCACGTCAAGACTCACAGCGCCGGTGGGTCGGCCGGTTCGGGCTCCGGCGGCAGCGGGGGAAAGCGGGGGAGCGATACCGAAAGCGAGCACAGCGCACCGGGGAGCCCCCCGTGCCACTCCCCGGACCTGTTGCACCAGGCCGAGGCGAGGCAGGGTGTGGTGGGCATGAACGGCCTCTAACTCCGCTTCCTTGACGTTAAACGTGTGTGAACCACAAGAAAGTGCAGGAATGGTCTGGAGGGACATGACAGTGCTGGACATTACTGTACGTACTGTGTGCGTAATGCGCCTTCACGAGTGTCGTTCAGAATGGGGAAATAGGCCTATACGTTTCTCAATAAGGACACTACACGAGTGTGCGCACAAAGTTCCATCGTTAGGCCTTTAGCATTTTCTGACTTGACGATTAAAAAGTACTTTGGTGGATGTAACATTTAAAGGCCAACACATTTCTTGAATTGTCCTTATACCCAACATGCAACATCTTAACTGTCATTAATAAAATAGGTCTATACATTTCCCAAATAGGACATGACAGGGAATACACTTTAGTGTATGCACAATATATGTCATTTATTAAGAAAATGAGCCCATGTATTTCTCCATAAGAGCACGAAAAAGTGCACACTAATTCCTGTCATTTTTTTTTAAGGGAAACCAGGCATATACATTTTTTTCAACGACTAGACAGTGGACAACATTTAGTGTATGCACAAAACTCCATCGAATTTAAATTCGGCCTGTACAATTTTATGAAAGGGCATTCAAGTGTATATATACTTAAGTATATGCACAGGAATGGTCATTTATGAAGAAAATAACTAACATAAGAAAATAAACAACATTATCTGTATCTATGAATGATGTAATTTACTGAAAAGAAATGGGCTTACACATTTTTCAGTAGAGACATAAATGTGTAACTATAATTTAGTGTATAGTATACGCACACTGATCCACGTCATTAATTGAGAAAATAGGCCTGCGCTTTTTTTCCTGTTGGGAAATTAAAGTGTATATCTTAATAATGTATTCACAACGATCTATTGCATTTATTACCATCCATGCACACTAATAATTAAGTACATAATGCTTAATAAACTTAAGTGTACGAAGCTCCATGTCAATTGTTGGGGAAATATAGGCCTATGCATTATTGAGCAAGGACGTGACAGTGAACATGTAGTGCAATGCTCCATCATGTGTCATTTATTGAGAAAATAGACATAATTTTTTATTGACATGTTGCTGTTCCAATAGAAATATCCCCGTGTAAAAGTGAGAGAGAAAAAAAGTTTGGTTCACGCCTTAACCTGTATTTTTTGGAGGGGCTGCAAAAAGATGTGCTGTCATACATTTTGTTCACGGGCAAACTCTGGCACTTTATATTACTGAGAAGGAGAGATTAACATATAGCTCGGTTGTGGAATAAATGGGCTATAATTGTGGGGTGGTTTTGTTATATCGGACCGCCACACACACAACACACACACACACCTTGTGTCCAGTCCACATGTGCGTCAAGGCAAGTTTGCAGTTGAGGAGGTCCTTTATGACTGGAAATGTGCTGTAAATATTGAACCACGTAGGTTAGAATATACGCCCATGTCAAAGGTGAGTAATGTATTTGTCCAGGAGACGATTTTGTATAGCTATTTCTAGTTGTATATGGACTCTAGTAAATATTTGAAAATATACGAAGATGTACTTTGGATTTGTTTGTTTGCTTATTTTGCTTTGACATGATATGAAATGTATTGTGGGGAGTTCTATTTAACCACGACTTTTCTTGTATTTAGGGGTCTATATCATTAGGCGCACTTTTGAATATATTTGTAAGGTTTGGAAATGAGTTACTGTTTACCCACTCTTGTTTTTTTTATTTTTTTTATTTAAGTAAGCATGTTGTAAAGTGATTTTAATTTTACAATGATATCCTTTTTTCCTCCTTTTGAGAATGGCTTTTTATGTGAGCCACTCAATAAAGTCAGTATGGACTCAGAATCACTTTGTTGGGTCGATTAAATGATTGGCAATGAAACTGATATTTTTCTGTGAATGGAAATCATTCTATGTTATTTTGAAGCATTTTTCAAGTGGGTTAAATTTTCCCCTCGCAAGCTGGTTCATATTTCACATCAACAGGGTCTTCCTTTTGTTAATTAATTAATTTTCAATGATTGGTTGAATACAAAAAAAAACGGATGTAGGCGGGTGTAAGAATCAACAATTAAAAAGATATATCGCAATTTAGGCTGAATTTGAAAAAATGTTTATGAAAATTCCTTCAGGCCGAACCAAGAGCAGCTCTGTGAGTTAACGTTCATTAATTTGACTTCAAGTTTGACGTCATTTACATTGCAGTATTTTGATTTTTTATTGAGAACGCTGCCTTCTGATTCTTGTGCCAGATGCTATTGATATTGAATATGCACAAAGACCATGTCTTTTTAAATTAATTGAGTGATCAAAGCTTAGTGTATATTCCAAATGACACCGTTCCGCAATCGAATGTGTTTGAACAGAAATAAGTGACAACACTCTGTACACGTTTTATAAATGTGAGAACATGCATGCGTGTGGCGGCGGCACGAGGGGCAAGATCCCTTTTCACTTGATGCAAATAAACGCTGCAACTAAACGCCAATATATTTGTCCACTGTAAATTTTATTTTACATTTTGAAAAGGCATCTTTGCATTCAAGAGCAAACTGTACAAAACTAGTCATAGACTCGAAGTTCCAGTTTATTTTATGAAGTAGCTTGAAAACAATTCGTTTCTAGTAGATGCATGATCATTCTATATGAATACAAAGTAAAAAAAACAAAACATGTTTATACTATTGAACTGTTGTGTGTTTTTAATTTAATTTAAACTGTTTCTTCTGATTACAGTGTTTATGAACATCAAGGCGAATTCAGCTTCGTTTGCATTGGTGTTGCACAACACAGAGAAATGCAGGCATGCAAGCGGAGATAAGGGTTAATGTAACTTTAAACTATAATGGCAAAGTGTACGAAACAAAAAATATAAGTGTTAAACGTGGCATTTATACATTCCTACAAAATGTAATATCGGGAAACAGTTTTTATAGTCACCTCTGTTCAATGCTCTTGAAGGGGAAGGAGGAAACCGTCGAGTTGAAACTTCAGTTTGCAACCTTTTAGCGCCCTCTCTTGTTTAAAATGTTTTGGCAGACCTTATAAGTTCTGATAAGTAAGTTTGAATTCTGGCAAAACTCAATGGAATCAAATTTTGGTTTTAGATAATAATATAACCCTAAATTATGCAGTGGTATATATGGTTTTTTGTGTGTGTGTGTGTGTGTGTGGGGGGGGGGGGGGGGGGGGGGGTTCTATAAATGTGACTGATCGCGTTATTTAATACGATACCGTATATTTATACTGCAATACATATAGACTATGGTATATGTGCATCTGTAACATATAGGAATAAACATTTATCAAACTTTCGTTACGCAACGGAATTGATGAAAAATAATCCCATTGACCACTTCATTACTTACACCTGCACAATATACACTGAAAAAAAACTGTGCTGAATTTACTCAATTTTATTTCATCAAGTGGTTGCACAAAATAAAATCATATGGATGCAGATACATTTTTAAGCAAAAGTCTGGTCTACTTTAAAAAAATATTCGGAACCAGATTATTTTTATTTTGTGCAACCACTTGATAAAATAGAATTGAGTAAATTGAACAAAAACTTTTTTCAATAGGCTAATCGGGTGGAACACAATAGCTGAATCAAAAATGGTGCCTTGTATCCATATAGGCCATTTTTAATTGACGCTGTCAGACAGGAAAAATTCAACAGTGTGTTTATTATTGCGGTTGTAATTTGCACTAGTGTGAAACCATACTGCATCCAAATGATTGTGAGCCTCTCATGTATCAAAACTTGTGTGGACTATCGGACGATGTTGTCTTATGATCTTCTTATTCTTACACAGAATGAATACATACATCCACACCAAAACTGTCAAAAAAGAAGTTGATGTATGATTTTGTGAATGTTTAATGTTACTCTTCTCTATATGAAAACAAAGGTATATGAAGCCTTTGGTCAAGTGAGATTGTCAGGCCATCTGCAGTTAGCTTCCTGAAGAGGCCATCGTCACCATCACCTGCACTCCACAAGGGTGCAAGAAGAGAGTCATGATCAGAGGGCATCGTGGATGAAGAACACGGCAGTAGAATCAAACAGTGTTTGAAGCCAAACCCCTTATTGACCCAGTCAATTGGAACACAAGGAACAGTCTCAAAATCAACTGTTGCAAATCTTTCCCCAGACAAAATCACAGACTTGGTAAACACCACTGCCATCAAACTGACCAATTTTGAGCTACAGACAATTGGATAATACTCAAAGCTTGGTAAAAGAAGTCAGAGTAATTGTACCACAGGGTACCCTTTTCAAAGTTTTCAGCAATTTAGACTCATTTTTGTAACCAGGTGGCTCCTCACCTGTTGAATTGAGTGAAAGAATCAAATGGCGATTTGCAATGTAAAAGTATACATGATACAAAAATAAAAGTGTATTTCCTTTTGCTTGATTGTGTTGGGACTCCATTTTATTTTTTGATTTGACCTTTATTTCCCAACCTTTACTAAGTAAAGAACCCCCCCAATCTCACTGTAGAGCAGCAATAAAGGTACAAAATACTCAATTCACTCAGAAATTCTCTCATTCAATGTGAAATCTGTGTCTGTTTAATTGAATATAACATTAAGGCTACTGATGACTTATTCTATTATTTAAATGGCAACAGGTGGATATACAGCCTGATGGTACCTTCTTGCACTCTAGTGGAAGAGCATTTCATTGTCCTACCCTGATGACCTCAATACATTAGTGTGCCACGGCACCCTGGGTGTGGATCAATGCTTCGTTAAACCACGTAAAAGACCATTTGACACCAAGGCATATACGACTCACAAAACATACAGTATATCACAAATACAAACATACATAAGTACAATGAGGGCCTTGTAGACCAAGGGCAGCCAGTGTGCCTGGTACACGCGGCCCTATCTGAAGAAATAATTCCTTTGAGAATGTTGCAAGCCTTACTGACAGTCCTAATCCATCATGATGGGACTTAAACCACCAGCGGGCTAAACCAGCTAAAGAAATAAAGCGATAAACTGAAAAACTGATATCACTAAACAGTTTCTAACCCCATCCAACATTTTGAAAAATCATGAGCACGAATTAGAGATGTAAGTCTGTTTTCTGAGCACTGTGGAGGTGCCCAAAAGCAAGCCACTCAAGGGTGCAACACTCATAACCTCCAAAGGCACCAAAAGTGATACAATGTCATCCACAACCAACATTTTCTGGAGAAAATATACGTTAAAAGGCTAATAAAAGTAACTATCGTGCACATCAGCAAATCTTGTGGACTTTCATTCTAACCCACCACTGAGTTTTGCTTTTTAAAATTATTTAACATGGTTAAATTTGTTTTGAAATTTGAAAAACTTGGAACAGATTGTTTCCATATTTGGAGGTTCCGCAAAAATACAGCAGAAAGAAGAGATCATTTCAATTTGAGCATTAAATTGATATGATACATTTGTAGCCATGTTACTTTATCTACTCCATCACTGTAACATTTGAACAGATGAAGTGAAACATATAAATAAAAGTATATACGTAAAATGATACAATTTTTTTTTGTTTTACTTTATCAGTTATCCAGATCCTACTGAAATGTGTTGAACAACACAAACTGAAGGTTTGATCCAGATTAGAATAAATATTGTACAACATTATCTAATCCGATTTCAGGATGGGTTTTTTTTCCACTTTTGAGCAACCCATTTTCAAGATTTGATCCAATCAGATAAGGAAAATCCTGTCTGATTACTTTTGAACAAGTGGCCGTAAGTGTTGTTGGCTTGGTGAACTGAAAACCAAGAATGGCCGTTGAGAAAGAAACGAATATTAGAGAAATGGCACCACCATGTGGCTCAGAGGTGAAAATGCATTAACGTTGAGCCACGACATCAAGTTACTTGCTAACTGAAAACAAATACAAGAAACAAACAACATAGCAACGTCGTATACGTTCACCAAATGTAGAAAAGCGTCCCAAGACTAGAAATTGATCGAATTCTTCAACAATAATCATAATGAGTGTAGAATAAGTAAATAAATGTGTATCATTTGCATGTTAAATCATGAAATTGTTTGTATTTTCCTAAAGAAGTAAAGTCTTAAAATGCACAGCGATAAGATGAGGTGTAATGTCAACAAAATATTATTACAGTGAACAAAAATTTCACATTATGCATTCCAATGATAATTAAAGTACAGTTAAGTATTTAGCCACAAGGGAGCATTTTAACAAAGATCAGTTATTTCAGTACGCAGTTACGTACTGCGTTCCTTTGGCACAAAACAATATTGGCAAGCCATCATCTGGAGCTGAATGAGCAAAGGCAGGCGCTAATAAAAAAATATTTATAATTTAAATGTAAATTAAGAGTTTAACGTGAATAGGAGGTCAGAAAGGTACCCAGGTCAAGGTTGGAGGGTCGCGGCCGGATCGTCAAAAAAGGGTCAAGTGCCCAGCTCTGTCAGATAGTATAAATATATTAAATACTGTACATTTAAGTACTTATTTCCCCGTAACACCACCTCTGTGGCCGCTGTTGCACTGGCATATTTTGAATGTATTGCTGGACCAAAAGGCAAGCTACACTTGAAAAGTTTTTCATTACATTTTTAAAAAAAATGTTTTTCATTGTTTTACATTTAAACCTTTATTAGTTAATGTATCTTTATTTATCATTTTCAATTTATCTCACAAATACCAAAAATGTATTCATTCCTCAAACACGCACAGCTCCACACAAATTCCCATCTGCACCACTTTCACTTTTAGTAAAAAAAATCTTCCGAGTTGAACTCTTTTACATGATTGTATTAAGTTCATTTTGTCTTCCTTGTTATCTATATTTTGGTGGTTCATATATAACAGACAATCGTGATTTTAGGTCGCTTAATTACCTGACATGTTTCGGCGTGTACTTCCGCCTTCATCAGAGTCACTGAGTGACTGAGTGAGTGTCACTGAGTGACTCTGGTGAAGGCGGAAGTACACGCCGAAACATGTCATGTCAGGTAATTATACGACCTGAAATCACGATTGTCTGTTATATATGAACCAACCAAAATATATCTTTTACAGTAAGTTACAGTAGTATCAAGCAAGGGTTAGAAGTTCGAAATTGGATTTCAAAGCAGGTGTTAGGGTTTCATGGACAGTTCTGGGTATTTCATGGACAGTATTTGTATTTGTATTTTATTTTTTTAAAGTATACAGAGACAGTGCATATTAATTAAACAGTTTCCCGTAAATATGACAGATTATAGCTAATGGCTAATTTCCACCTGTTGTCCCTGTGGCAGGTTGATGTTATAACATCATACAAGTTTAAAATACAGTACAATTTCAGAGAAGAAAAATAATACAATAATGGACAGCCATAAGTACATTGAATAAGACCGAGTATGTGTCTGATTTGTAAAGTCCTACAGTGCTAGGTTTCATACACGTTAAAGTGCTTTAGTGCAAAGTGCTTGAATGTTTAAATGCTAGGTGCTAGAGCAGTCACGACCAAATTCCGGCCCAGGGGCCAAATGCGGCCCGCGGTCAAATTTTATTCGGCCCACACACCCTCTGTCATAGAATTAAGAACGTCTTAATTCTGGCCCGTAGCCCAGTTGACAATCTTATTAAATACACTCTAATTGCAATTTCACATTTAAACGCAAGAGGGCAGCAGCAGCAGCACTCTGTCCAACTCCATAATCCCTATAAAACCCCATAAACATTATTTCCTTCCTACCTCACTTTGTCCACCTCAAAGTAAATCTACAAATGTATACTCTATCTACTTTTGGCCTACCCTGCATAAGCTGTAACATGTGCACTAGTTCAAGTCCACCCTTAAGTAGTTTTCAGTTTGACTATGAGTATGCAATTAATTTATTTCTGTATTTATTGCTTCATTATCTTTAATCTGACACAAGATGTCGTTGGGTGTAGCTCTGTGTATCATTTTGTTCTTTTGTATAGAAAAACAAGTCTTTGTATAAATGAAAAGCTGCACTTTCTTTGACATTCTAAAGGTCTAATGTGTAGAATTTAGTGCCATCGAGTGGTGAACTAATTTGAATGCAACGACCTAAGATCGAAGTGCATGCATTTTGAAGCACGTGTACTACGATGCCTCAGAGAGACCCCACGTTGCAAGCCTACCACCACTTTCTTCAGCAGAGGTACAAGCAAAAATGTCATCACAAATGATTTCTAGGATTCCCTCAAATGGCCAAGTAAGTGCATTGCATTTGTTACACATGCTATAGTCATGATGTGGAGGAACTATGTTCTCTAAGTTTGTCTCCTTTGCATACCTGTCAACTCAGGGGTGTACTGAATCTTACAAAAGTTGTAATTTGCCCTAACATACCTGTATATAATCTTACACAGTACACATTATTTTTTAATGGCTGCTGTCACGTGATTGGAAATCATCTAAAAAATTGTTTTAAAAACTAAACACGATGTTTTAAAAGTGAAGGAAATTTGCAATTTTGGTATTTTAGCAAGAAACATCATCAATGCACATACAGTAATTTGCTGTGGCGAGCCACATGAAATGTGAAATTAAATGAAATTAAATGAAATGAGATCTGGCCCCCCGGCCTTGAGTTTGACACTTGTGCTCTAAGTGAAGTGAAGAAATGAAAGTCGTTTATTTTCTTATCATCTAACACACACAAACACACTATATGCCCATCCCCCAACACACGAACCCACACACATCGGTCAAGCCCCCCTTATCCACAGTAGACAAAAAGTCTTGGCGCCGTGCCTATTTATAAACCCACTATAGCGTTCATATAGTTAATGAGTAAATGGTTAATTAGATAGCATGGCTGCTGTCCTTGACGGGATTAACTCCAGTTAACCTTCGTTTGGGGTTTTATCACATGAAAGAGCAGTACCCAGAGTAAAATCAATAAAAAAAAAAAAAATTACATTTAAAAAAGCTAACCTTCAGAGAACTATAAGTACTTAGCATGCGTTGGAAACATATTTGAATAGCACTATTTGCTGCGTTGTATTCTTTATGTTTTCTTCAAATTGAATAACATTTGTTTTAATCACACATGTTTACTTATTGCCTTCCTGTCCGACATCATTCGTCAGCGGCACGCTTATCTGGAAGCTCTCGAAACCGCCGCTGAGTTTCAGGTGTTGTAACGTCTAGTGCGTAAACACAAAGGTGCAATGTGGGAGTTGTAGTACCGCGCAGAGGGAAAGCCCCTCTTCCTCCAAGCTAATGTGACCGACTCAGACTCGTAGTCCCAACATGCTCTGTGTGTGTGGAGGCAGAAAGGAACTGTGACGGAGACACGCTTCACAAGTCTAAAAACAAAGTGTCAATGTTTGAGGAGCGGACTCTTTTTGTGACTGCGTACCCGAGGAAAAACTACAAACATCTCATGCCGACGGTGAGAGATTCTTTTCTTTGAAAGTTACGTCGTTTATGGCTCAAGACTGAAGAGGCCAGTGTATCTTAAGTGTCATAAACGTGTAACCACGAGACACGCACACACGCGCGCGCGCACACCCCCACGCGCACACACACGCACACACTTGTTGAGACGATACTACACTTTTAGCTGTTTTGTGGCGTGGACTGCTTCCATTTGAATTATATTCAAATATTATGAAAATGTCCGTTTTATTATATTTGCTGAGATCATACAGTGCTGACATTTTGTACATGGACAGAGAGGACTCTAAACCTCGCAATGCCTGACAAGACCAACCTGTTTTTGTGCACTGGTTTTAGGACAGCGCATTATTGATGACTGACTCACTGTGACATGTCATAAATGGGTTGATCTTCTTGACACTAACAAGTGACACATAGACAACTGAGGCTTTCTTCCACTGTGGATGCTGTTTCTCTACAAGAGAGACATGCAGACATGCCGTCTGTCCTGTGAAAAATAACTTGAACAATCGATGTTTTTGGTGCATTTGTTGTTTTAATCGTTATGTAAAATGTTTACACTTGGGCCATAGCTGACAGGTATTCGCAGTTGAGATTACTTTGCTGATTCTTTTCTCAAGTCTAGTTGACCAATGGTGCATGGAGAATGTAAGCAAATGCTGATATTTACTTTTTTCCTCTCACCTTATAGTCACCAAGATATTTTCATGCAAATAAAACATGAAACAATTATTTAATATTCAAACGTGTTTGTTTCTATTTAGGAAATGTTTTGCTGTTTATTTATACTATATTACTATTTAAATGAACATGAGTATAACTGTCATGTTATGGAATTGAGAGGAGGATGGCTTAGAATATCATTTTGCTGTCATAGGCAAAGTACAGTGGAACAACCAGGGTCAGATAATCCATTATAGAATAGTTCTCAGTGGTTGTAACTCACGGGAAATAATGGACAGTTGCATAATACAGTGGGTCGAACCGTCCCATAATGTCACCATAATGAAATCTATATTAACAACAGAGGTAATGCTATAAGTAGCATTCGAATATTCTTTGCTGTAGTACAAGTGTAAAAAAGAAATTGTAATAAGACTTAATGAATCCATTGGCGTCATCGTGTCTTAACACTATATCAGTTAAAGTTCCCATGGGGGCTATGTCACGGTCTCTTTCGCCATTCACTCAAGCGAGGAAGAAGTATAACACGTTTTACATTTTTATTTTTAAATTAAAAATGTGTGACTCTATTTGGAAGAGGTAACATGATTAGATTTGGTCTTAAACAGTAAGTGATATCACAGAAACTATTGCCTTAAGTATTGCATTAACTTTGCTGTTTGTTTACAACTTGCAATGTAAAAATTTGTTATTTTTTTTGTAAAGGGGGTATTTGGCACACCCGCAAAATTACTGCTTTCTCTTAGCATTTTTTTTAATTTTTTTTTACAGATGAAATATGGCAAACTCCTTGCCGTGTGCAGGGAGTCTTGTAAGGAGCAAATCTGAGGGGACACTGATTGATCTGGATGAAAATGCTTTGAATAATGAAGATCGTTATGGTAATGGTCTTAAAATTGTAACCAATATCATTTAAGATAAGTGCTCAAAGTGGAATTACTGATCAAATAATTCCTCTTCAATAGGTGGAAATGTGCCTCAAACAAGAGAGAGCGATGATAAGTCAAGACAAAATCCCTTTTGGAACAAGCTGTCTGGGTCTAATCCTTTCCTAGATGACATTGTACACAACAACTCAGATAAGCTTATTTCCAACACATCCGACACATTCACGGGGATTGCAAACCACCTGGCCACAGAAAATGGGGACACTATTAGCACATCCTCCGATGAGGGCAATGTGGGGAACTTTCTGGAAAAGACTAACAACAGATCGGGTAGATGGAAGAGTGCCACAGACATCCTGGATGGCAATTTTGAGAGGAAGGCACCAAAGAGGGGGAACAGCTTCAAACCGCCACAACCTGTTCTAAATCCTGATTTTGAGTGGCTAAAAAATGATAGAGAAGCCTATAAAATGGCTTGGCTGAGCCACCGGCAGTTAACCCGCTCTTGCCTGGACCTAAATCTGATAAGCCAGAGTCCCGGATGGGCTCAGACTCAGGCAACAAACTTTCAGGTCATCTGCAAAATCGGCCATGATGGAGGCACAGTCCACCTGCCAGACTCTGAAATTAGTATTGATGTCCCAGAGGGCCACATCCCTCCTGGTGAAGTTCAGGAAGTAACACTGAAGGCAATGCTGGACCCTCCCCCTGGACTCAACACCAACTACGTTACCACGATGAGTCCACTTCTGGAAGTAGTGCTCAGCAACGGCAACACAAAGGGTTCAATCGCCCTGAAAATTAAGCTCTCTGGAGAAGTGCGGAGCGACCCGTTAAGTCAGGTCCTGACCACGGTGGTCGGACTCTTGTCTTGCAAACGAGAAGGACCCTATATCAGAGTGAATGACTGTGACATTTTCAAGAACATGATGCAGATGAAGCTCCAGCAGCTGAAGACACATTTTTATGTGATAGCAGTCGCAGAGGCCTCAGCCATTCAGTCTCCGGCTACGTCAGTCTGGGATTACCTTCACCGCCAAATTACAGTTGCTGTTTATGGCCCGAGGTACATCCATCCATCGTTCAAGGTTGTAATAGTAGTGTGTTGTCACGAGGAGGTACCATCAAAGCTTCCCTTTTCAGATATTTGTCGAGGAAACAAACAACTGCCTCCACTTGTGCTGCAGCTCTGGGGAGCACATCACCTCAGGCCTGACGACCTGCATGACCTGTTTGTCAGCACTTGTATCAAGGGCTCCATGTTTAAAATAAGTCTTGAGGACAAGGTGAAAGAAGTGAGGCAGAGCCAGCTGAAAATAGGGACAGTGCTGCATTTACCGGTTGCCTTAACTTATGCTAGCAACAATGACATCAGGC
This sequence comes from Filicampus tigris, assembly GCF_054856515.1. Taxonomy (NCBI): domain Eukaryota; kingdom Metazoa; phylum Chordata; class Actinopteri; order Syngnathiformes; family Syngnathidae; genus Filicampus; species Filicampus tigris. Next base: position 14,574,565 of record NC_141224.1, read on the forward strand.
CTTTTCAGTTAGACCTGCAAGTAACTGAATCAAACTCGACAGTTGTTGCATGTTTCCACGTCCCTTCGCCTCCCGCAGCACCCATTCGATGTGAAAAACGCATTCCAACCCAAAAGGTTGTCGAGAAGTCCAGGACATCCTCTATTCCCGAAGATCGGTTGCCAGAATCACCCATATTTAAAGACGGACCTGTGAACCTCAAATGGTACGGTGCAGCCCTAAAATCAGTTCTCCGTCAGTCACGTGTGGACTATCTACTGGAGTACTTCAAGGGAGACACTGTGGCTCTCCTTTCAAAGGCAATTGTTAGATCAGTGGGGAATTCAAAGGGAAAGGAGTGGTACATTGGATTCCTGAGGGGCAGAATTGGTTTGGTACATTGCAAAAATGTCAAGATCATTACAGCAGATCAAGTCATTGACTTTTCCGGCATTCGCATGACCACCAAGGTGCTCCTGGACAACATGACACTGCCCTTCAAGAAGCTAACATACATGTACTCGGCCATCCAGACACTAGTCACAGAGCACGTGACTAACTGGAGGGCTTTTGCAGATGCGTTAGGGTATTACAATCTGTCCCTGGACAGCATCACTCGCAGAGTTGCTGAAACGGAGGCTGATAAGGTGGCCTGCGTGCTGGAAAAGCTGAAGGAAGACTGCCACGCTGAGAATAGTGAAAAGAAATTCCTTCACGAACTCATGACTGTAAGTAGAACATTGAGCATCATTTGAAAAGTCCACAACGACACTGTCAACACTTGACATCAGTTTTTTGTTGTCACACAATACTCCGTAAACACTCTCCCCCACCTCCCAGTCATCTCACTCTTCGACTAGCAACATACTGCGCCTGTTTGTCTTTTAAGGGTCTGTTAAAGATGGACAGCATCAATCTTGTGGCCCAGCTGATTCAGAATACAGTTATCCTGTCCACCGCTGTGGAGCTGGGGATTCGATGGAGAGAACTCGCTGACAAAATGGGAAAGCTGACCAGTGCTCAGATTGCTGTCTATGAGGCACCACACAGAGGAAAGAATGGAGAAGTTGGGCCTCAGGTCAGTTCACCAGACTTTCCTGAACCGCAGTTATTGGGATGATACTGTGGCCTTATAATAAGGAGAGTGTTGTCCGTTATTGTCAATGTTATTGGTGGACCAATTGCTTGTTTTGGCACTTTTGTTTCAAAGATGAGAGCAGTGCTCAAACACATTTTGCTAAATGCTAAAATAATTGGACATTGTATATTCCAAGGCTTGTTATCATGCCGTGGTTAACAAACACATTTGTTAATTTAGTTCATGTAGTTTATGATTGTTGTGTGTTGATTAACACATGTTTGTCTACAGCTGTTGATTTGTTTTAAAAACGTCTTAAAAGTATATTACACTTTCCAACAGATGGGGCAGCTCATGCGATTGAAAAAAAATTATATTTTCGTTCCTCACTGTCTTACAGTTGATGTGGAAACCTGCTTACGACTTCCTGTTCTCCTGGAGTCAACGTTATGGAAACAGTTACAGAGACATGATTCAAGACCTTCACCTGGTCCTAGATAAGATGAAGAACCCCACCACTAGACAGTGGAGACAGCTGACCGGTGCTCTCATCACAGTCAACTGCCTCGATCTCTATCGGGCCTCTGCATACCCAAAGACCTAAGCACTTTGTAATCAGAGCATGCTATTGTCCCTGCACGTCTTCTGTTTGTTTATCGTATGTCTTTGTCCTTTAACTGCAACTGTGATCGGCCTGTTTTGAAAAACAAATGGGGGAGAAAAAAAAACGTAGGCCAGTTTGTTCATTAGCACATTGTGTTTATGATAATGAGATAACGCACTACAGTAAAATTCACTTTGGAATTTTTCGGCACTGAAACTGCAATTTATGGTATTTCTTTTTTGCTCATAAAATGTCAACGTTCATCAAATAATGATTACAAAATGTTGTGTTGTACTTTTTTTTTTCACTACAATACTGTGCACTTCCAGACTACTTGTTCCTTTGAATGGAGGTTACATCACTGTTGTAAACGTTCGCATCAGTTGATCTGAAACACATCGCATCTGAGTTTGGACACAAAGAAATGTGAAAGTTACTTACGTGTACTCAACTATATCATTTATACGTATTTCCTGAATGTTCTCCCAGAGTGATAATGTGCTTGATATTTTGTATTGTAACGTTGCACCATTCCTTCCAATACATTTGTTGCCAAATGTTTTTAAGATGCACTACGGATCAGTGTTTAGAGTGGTGCCATACTCGATAAAGAAATGAAGTGATGCATTGGATGGAAATATGAACTGCAATAACCCACCAGAAGGAATCACATTTCGATTATACAGTAAATGAAAAACAGTATGTGTGACTGCATGTAGTTTGATGTTATGCATTTTTAATTGGTATTGCGGCAGTGGTTCCAACTTTTTTTGGTCTACTTTTGGCACTGTTTGGCACTAACACTGTTTGTCTAAGCTTTAGTTTCAGTTGTGTCTTCCCTGCCTGCACGAGAGCACACACTGCTAAACTGAATTGACTTTGGCTTACGGAACACGCCATTACACTCGCTCGCCTTAATGGTGTTTGAGGATAGTCTTAAAAAAAAAAAACTTAACGCAATTACGCATTTAGAGTATTTTATCGTGTATGACTGTATACATCAGTATGTTCTCTTTAAACTCCACCCTAAATTTAAGCTTTACAAATGTCATTTTGCTAAGTTATTGATTTCCTGGTGGAAAGCAAAATTATGCATTTATAATTTGAGGCAGAACTTTTATTTACTGTACAGTATTCAAGTACCAACCAATAATTGGGGCTCAGTGTCTATTAGTGGAAATAATATATTACTGGCTTAAACCTCATCTTACTCACATCACAAACAAAATACAGTAACAAAGCCGTGTACCTTATGCTCCAACCCAGTACGGTATTAAAGCTGTGGTCTGCCTCTGGGGAGAAAATCACACTACTGCGGTGTGGTCTCTTCTATTTCGTCCAAAGCCTTTGAGAAAATAAACGTGTGTATATATGTGTATATATATATATATATATATATATATATATATATATATATATATATATACATATACATATATATTATTAAAAGTCAACACCTGAGACCAAGCGACTGCCACATTTGTTGTTCAGAGAAGAAATAGATCAAAACAAATGTTGAAGAGAAATGGCGAGTGCAGGAGTAAGCATGGAGTTGGAGGAGCCGTCTGCATATCAGACGCTTTTTATAGTGTATTGTATATACAGCGATCCCTCGCTACTTCGCGCTTCAACTTTCGCGCCCTCAGTGCATTGTGGATTTTTCAGAAGCATTCATAAATTAAAAATGAAACAACACAGAAAGACGCATTGTTTCAAAGATATGAGTTGACTGGGAGGCTTTGTACATACCCGCAGGCACTCATAAAAGGCGGTGACTGGTTCCCAGCTCGAGATCGACCAACGAGAGCATAAGTGGATTTACTTTTTCCACACACTGTACTGTACGTGAGCTGACTCGGTGCGAGTCATCGCAGCCTCTCGCTTAGTCTCGTCCACTATTCAAATGTGCCGTTGATTTAGTCAGAGTCAAGCCGGATACTTTCTCCTCCATATTTGTAATGATGTGTTTGCGCTAATAAAGTTTTGTAAAAATCGGATAGTACAGTAGAACAGCTGTGTTCATAATTCGTGAGCGCAGCACAGCGCGCTCCCGGCCGGCCGGCGGCACGGACGACTTAAGACATCGCCAAATAAAGTGTGAGAAAGTGTTTGTTACTTTTGTCTTAGTTCGTCTTAAAACAGCTTACCTTAACTACAATCCCGCGTTGCATTTTATCCAAAGTACTTCATTTATGTTGTTGTGCAAAGATAAAGTTAATGCATGACCCCCTGGGGGGGGGGCACGCTTCTTCTTCGTTTTTTAAATGAAGTAGGAGGAGAAGGAGAAGAAGAAGAAGAAGAAGAAGAAGAAGAAGAAGGAGAAGAAGAAGAAGACAAAGAAGAAGAAGAAGAAGAAGAAGAAGAAGAAGAAGCGGCCGCTTTTACTTTTACTTTTCACGACGGCGACAAATTACACTATGGCATTCTAGTTAAGGTAAGTCAATTTTATGATAAAAAATGAACAGCCGCGGTCAGTCGGAGCTAAATTCTGATCACAGCCTGCAAGCTTGGTATTTATATTCTTAATTTTGCATTTTATAGTTAAATTGATTGTTTAACAAGTATTTAGAAGTGTGGTAACCATGTTCGCAACAGCGTAACAGAGGCGCAAATCCCCCAAAATAAAACTGCACAGTAAATATCATCTAAAATAATAATCATAATCATAAATCCGACTCTACTTTGCGGGTTTCACTTATCGCGGCGGGTTCTGTCCCCCCATTAACCGCGATGCATGAGGGATCACTGTATAGTATAATCAGCCAGGAACATTTCGGTTTCCGTACGGCGGCGATGGAGTGCAGGGCTGCGAGCGGTGGAGTGAACAAGAACTGTCTATCGGCGTTGTTGGACTTCCGTTCGGTATGTTGCAGGTAATACTTCAAACATGCTAATATCACCCCGATACAGTTACCGGGGATCGAAAAAAATAAAACCGCTCAACACCAACAACTTATCCCCGCTTCTTTTAAGCAGCCTGGAGATGTAAAAGCATACAGAGTCAAAGATGTTAGTAGAAATCGGCATATACATAGCAACATCTATGCGCCCATATGCTTTAGACGAGGAGCCGGGATTCAAACGTTAATTAAACATGCTGGAGCCCTGTTACAATGTTTCATCCCGGACTCATATTAGCATGTACAATCGCACAAGAGTCGTTACAAGAGCCGTGGTGTGTGGCATGTGCTGTGTCCTCTGCTGCGCCGTAACTCTTAAAATAAAGTTAAAACTTACTAGTTGGCAATTAAGTGCTACCTGACTTTATCTGCAACCTCATTCTATCCATACAAGAAAGGGTGTTTTCCTGTGTTTAATTTTTTTTATTATTATTATTATTAGCATTTTTATTATTATTTATGAACAACCCTAATGCGCAGGTTTTTGTTCTATTTTGTGTTTTAAGAGGGAAGGTTTATAGCAAATTGAATTGTAACTTGTGCTCTGTTAAAACAAAATTAAAAAAAATATTTAAAAAATGTGTCTAATGCATTTGAGACTTCTTGCTGTACCGAACCCGTACCGAACCGTGACCCCCATACCAAGGTACATACCAAACCGTGACTTTTGTGCGTTGAGAAACTGAATGTTGACAGAGAAACAAATGATGTGTATGCTGCAGACAGCATTGGAGCAGTGAGGACAAGGGGAAAAAAGTGGGTTGTCAATCTTCGGTTTAATGGAAAATTACAGTGATGCCAGATTGATCCCGGAGCCACTTGCAATGTTATGAGTCTCAGAGACAAAAGTCGCCTCACAGCTCAGAGGTCGTGGGTTCGATTCAGGCTCCGGCCTCCCTGTGTGGAGTTTGCATGTTCTCCCCGTGCCTGCGTGGGTTTTCTCCCGGTACTTCGGTTTCCTCCCACATTCCAAAAACATGCACGGTAAGTTGATTGGACTCTCTAAATTGCCCCTAGGTGTGATTGTGAGTGCGGATGTTTGTCTTTGTATGCCCTGCGATTGGCTGGCAACCATGTTGCTGTCGTTTCTGGCATAAGTAAAGCAACATGCCATGGAATACTTGCTCTATTCTTCCACCTACGGGACCTAACTTGACTAACATAATACAAGTCTGCCACCTACTGGACTCTCTCTAGTATTACTTCTGATCATTATATACCACATTGTCTAAGGAAGATCTGACCTTCATATTATTCAGTATGTCATTTTCTTTGAATATATGATGTGTTGTGTATTGTCAGGCCCACCCTAATTTTTCCAGGGCCACCCATTAGCCATGTTCTGGCTCCGCCCCTGCTGCGAAGCGCGAACACAAGATATCATGAGCGAAAGGAGCCGCTACCTCGTTTGCAGATAAGTGGTGTTGAAAAGCGCTAGCCATGGTGTTGATTTGCTATGTAAAGTTTGGCGATGTTTATTAGGTGTAAAGTTTGGTTGACAATGTCATAGACTAGGCTCAGTAAATTACCGGTACTACAATAATTATAGTTATAATGAAGTTAGAATAATGAGGAACAGTATGAAGGAGAGGGAGTAACTTTCACGTCTTCCGACTCCTTTTTGGTTATGTAATTAAACTGTTTTATTTGTCTTTTTTTCTGTTTGTTCTACTTATTAGTTTTTAAATAATTGTATGTGTTCCAACTAAAAAATGCTCACTATCTGTGTCTGTGAGGGGGGTTAATGTCACAATCTTTTTTTAAAAACATTGGTCCGATTTAGCAGTCAATTTCTGTGGTGCTTGCTAGTAAACATTTTGAACAAAAGGGATGTATGCTTCTTGGTGTGTCTTATTTTTATGACGTTATGCACACTTTGTCAGGAGATTGACAGGTAAAAATAACTGGACTTCAAACGTGGGAAATGAGTAATAGTTATATGCAATTTTAACAATGGCATCTTGCTTTCATCATCAATGTAACACAATACTTGCATTTTCGAAGGAGAGCGAGGACTATTCCCAATCAAGGTAAGCCTCGATGGGGATCTTTATTATTCACGAAAGCTGACCTCAGCCCATTAACAAACTATCGGGTCAGCTTTCTGCTGTAGCGCTAGAATAATAGATAGATAGAATAGATGATAATAAATATAATAATAATGAATGTGTAGCTGCAGAGTCACACGAGTCTCCAGACACGCATTCACAAATCGCAGTACGCCTTTGTGACTCCTGGACTGCAGGACTGTAGCAAAAGTCACATGTACGAATACAGCTAATCAAGAGGCCCAATATTTACACATCACCCACATACGTACCATTTAACAATGTGTTTGCGCAAACAAATCAATGTACACGTTTGCCGAATTTTGTCAACTATTTGTGACTTCAGTTACGCATTTGTGGATTTTCAATACGCATTTGTCACTCCAGTTGCGCATTGTAAATTCTCAATACGCATTTGTGACTTCGGTTACGCATTTGTGACTGTGTTTACGGATACGGATTCTTGTTACACACTCGTGGATTGAAATACACGTTTGTAAATGGTTTTGCTCCGATAATGACCCCATAGATTGGCCAGTACCACTCAAACCCGAGCATCGACAATTCTGGTTGGCTAATACGTCTATCACTCAAACACCAAAGGGGAGGAAAACAATAAATCTTTAAATATAAAACGACGCTGCCTTGCGATTGGATTATTGCTCTAAATCAAACCTCGACGTCGATTCAATTTTGATTCATCGTGCAGCCCTAAACATATTATTGGGTTCAGCGCAAGCAAAATTACTGGCCACTAGACATGTCCACTACACGTGTATTGCTGCTTTGCTATTGGACCACTTTGGGCCACGTGACCCACGGTACCCAGCAATTTCTCAGCTTTTGTTTCATTTGCAGGCGGGCAAAACAACACAGTTGCACTCGTTATTACCTAAAATGCGTGTAGTTGTTGTTTGGGCTGTAAATATGTTTGTTATGGCTATTTAAGGTTTGTCACCGTCACTGTAGCTCGTCCTGTCGGAAATGAAATAATCCCCTGTGGCAGTTTGGAGTTATCGCTTCTCGGCCTTTTGGCTAAGATCAAGTGTAGTATCTGTTCTTATCAGTTTAATATCTGATACGTCCCCTATCCGGGGACCATGTATTAAATTGGTTTTTGGAACTGGGAGATGGAATAGGGGCTTGCTCCGTCCACTCCACGCATCGACCTGGTATTGCAGTACCTCCAGGAACGGTGCACCCCCTCTACTGGTTAACATCAAGAACTGAACTTAAAATTACTTTACTCTGGACATGTATACAAACAGTGTTGTGAAAATCAATGCTCATGTCTACAAGTGTCTCTTATTGAAATGTCTCATACTGCATTATTCCATTAGACACCCAGGTCAAACGTCCAATGTTGCAAAACGTTTGCGTTGTCACTTCTGAAAGGTATAGTGTAGTTGTTATTAGTTATAAACTCTTTCCCCCTCTAGATAGAAAAACATTTCAAGAAATATATAGTCATAGTTTTTTCAAGAAAGGCCTTTCTTTTTCTTTCCCCCCATAAGAAAACGTCCTCTTGCTCCGTCCACGCTACTCCAAAAAGAGCTAAAGTGAACAAGGATATTTCTCATATTTCATATTTCATTTCAATGTAATATTTATAATGTACGTATAATGTTCAAACGTATTATTTTCAAATGAACATCTATAGTTATAAAATTGTGGGGACGGCACGGTGGACGACTGGTTAGCGCGTCCGCCTCAGTTCAGAGGCCGTGGATTCGATCCCGGCTCCGGCCTCCTTGCGTGGAGTTTGCATGTTCTCCCCGTGCCTGCGCCTGCGTGGGTTTTCGGCGGGTACTCTGGTTTCCTCCCGCATTCCAAAAACATGCACTACGTTGATTGAACACTCTAAAGTGACCCTAAGTGTGATTGTGAGCGCGGATGTTTGTCTCCGTGTGCCCCGCGATTGGCTTGCAACCAATTCGGGGTGTCCCCCGCCTACCGCCCGATGACAGCTGAGATAGGCTCCAGCACTCCCCGCGACCCTTGTGAGGATAAGCGGTGTAAATGATCGATGGATAAAATTGGTGGTCAACGAATCAAACGTATTGTGACTCGCTATCAAACGTATTATCAAACGCAAAGTGTTGTGAAAGAGTGTATGCTGTTACACCACTAGATGTCACCAGCATTAAATTATGTTCCTGACCACACAAAGAAACAGGAAGTGAAGCATGGGGGCCGGGAAAATTCCCGCTTTGAATTCTTAGTAGAAGTGAAGCAAGGCATGATGGGAATGTTTTTGCGGATTCATTTGACCTCATTCATAATGGTTTAGGTAATGTGCTGACTGAACGATACTATTTAAACCGGTGGACGAGTGCGGCATCATCCAGTGTGAATGTGTGTGTATGTGTTGACACGCGTCTCGCAGATGAGCCCGTGACTGAAGATGGTGTGTGCGCGAAAGGGGTCGGCCTTAGCGAGATAAACATCTCATACTTACCTGGCAGGGGAGATACCATGATCAAGAAGGTGGTTCACCCAGGGTGAGGCTCAGCCATTGCACTCCGGCTGTGCTGACCCCTGCGAATTCCCCAAATGTGGGAATCTCGACTGCATAATTTCTGGTAGTGGGGGACTGCGTTCGCGCTCTCCCCTGATATTTTGGTCAAAGGTAATTTAACGAACATGACGACGTTCTTATACATCTAAGGAGAGATATACTGATGAGTTCGGACACTCCACGTTACAAGATCGGGAAACTGAATTTCGTTTGTTAACAAATTCCAGTTTGACCCGCCACCGTTAGGCAGTTGTCGGAGGTTCTAATTTAGGTCCTGAGTTTACCCAGCCCCCTCCCACCATCTTGTGATGACCCCATACGTTCGTGCTCGTTTGTGCTGTCAAAAATTCCGATCGCGCTGCAACGGTTTTAAAATATTCCACTTTTAAATTTCGAATGATGACGTCACCAGACCTCCATTTGCACCCAAAGGGGTCGGAAATGGTGGCATTCGTTTGTGCTCCGTTTAATACAATACAACAACAAATAGACAACATATAACTTCAATGCATGTACTGTAGTACAGTCTTTGTCCATACTAGTAAAATAAACCAGCACACTGGTAGGAAATCTTCGGCTCGATACTTCGCTCAAAACGCCGCACTACCCACCCACCACCCCTCTCGCCCAGTATCGCCCACCGTTAGTTCCTGCAGGCTATGCAAGCATGCATGAGGTGCTCCCTGCCCAACCGGGCTGCATTCTCAGGAGGGGTGAGGGAGGCGCGGCCCTTTTTCTGCACCAATGGCACTTGCCTGACCACAAATATCTTTGCATAATCTTCCAGGCAGCCAATCAGATTTCTGTGTGGGATTCGACCAGCGTTTTCTGTGTTTACAGTTAGTTTTCTGTGAATTTGTGCTTACGATGGCACAATAATCACTGACATATTGTTGAGGTAGTTTCCATATACACTGTTGTACGGATATTTGCGGCCAAATAAGTGTCTGTGTGACTCTGGCTAACACCGGAACTCTAGGATGTGTTTTCTGGTGTGCCCTTCATATACTGGATTATTGGTCTAAATTATCATGTATTTCATCGGCCCTGTAAATGCCGTCTTTATTAATAGTACATATAATATTATTGGCGGACGTAGTAAGAAAAACTTTTTTCCACTGGTGGAAACGGGCTTCTGCAAAAAAGTGATTGAGCATTTATTTGATTTCCTACCAGTGTGCTGGTTTATTTTACTAGTATGGACAAAGACTGTACTATAGTACATGCATTGAAGTTATATGTTGTCTATTTGTTGTTGTATTGTATTAAACGGAGCACAAACGAATGCCACCATTTCCGACCCCTTTGGGTGCAAATGGAGGTCTGGTGACGTCATCATTCGAAATTTAAAAGTGGAATATTTTAAAACCGTTGCAGCGCGATCGGAATTTTTGACAGCACAAACGAGCACGAACGTATGGGGTCATCACAAGATGGTGGGAGGGGGCTGGGTAAACTCAGGACCTAAATTAGAAACCTCCGACAACTGCCTAACGGTGGCGGGTCAAACTGGAATTTGTTAACAAACAAAATTTAGTTTCCCGATCTTGTAACGTGGAGTGTCCGAACTCATCAGTATATCACTCCTTAGGTGCATAAGAACGTCGTCATGTTCGTTAGATTATCTTTGACCAAAACATCAGGGGAGAGCGCGAACGCAGTCCCCCACTACCAGAAATTATGCAGTCGAGATTCCCACATTTGGGGAATTCGCAGGGGTCAGCACAGCCGGAGTGCAATGGCTGAGCCTCACCCTGGGTGAACCACCTTCTTGATCATGGTATCTCCCCTGCCAGGTAAGTATGAGTTGTTCATCTCGCTAAGGCCGACCCCTTTCGCGCACACACCATCTTCAGTCACGGGCTCATCTGCGAGACGCGTGTCAACACATACACACACATTCACACTGGATGATGCCGCACTCGTCCACCGGTTTAAATAGTATCGTTCAGTCAGCACATTACCTAAACCATTATGAATGAGGTCAAATGAATCCGCAAAAACATTCCCATCATGCCTTGCTTCACTTCTACTAAGAATTCAAAGCGGGAATTTTCCCGGCCCCCATGCTTCACTTCCTGTTTCTTTGTGTGGTCAGGAACATAATTTAATGCTGGTGACATCTAGTGGTGTAACAGCATACACTCTTTCACAACACTTTGCGTTTGATAATACGTTTGATAGCGAGTCACAATACGTTTGATTCGTTGACCACCAATTTTATCCATCGATCATTTACACCGCTTATCCTCACAAGGGTCGCGGGGAGTGCTGGAGCCTATCTCAGCTGTCATCGGGCGGTAGGCGGGGGACACCCCGAATTGGTTGCAAGCCAATCGCGGGGCACACGGAGACAAACATCCGCGCTCACAATCACACTTAGGGTCACTTTAGAGTGTTCAATCAACGTAGTGCATGTTTTTGGAATGCGGGAGGAAACCAGAGTACCCGCCGAAAACCCACGCAGGCGCAGGCACGGGGAGAACATGCAAACTCCACGCAAGGAGGCCGGAGCCGGGATCGAATCCACGGCCTCTGAACTGAGGCGGACGCGCTAACCAGTCGTCCACCGTGCCGTCCCCACAATTTTATAACTATAGATGTTCATTTGAAAATAATACGTTTGAACATTATACGTACATTATAAATATTACATTGAAATGAAATATGAAATATGAGAAATATCCTTGTTCACTTTAGCTCTTTTTGGAGTAGCGTGGACGGAGCAAGAGGACGTTTTCTTATGGGGGGAAAGAAAAAGAAAGGCCTTTCTTGAAAAAACTATGACTATATATTTCTTGAAATGTTTTTCTATCTAGAGGGGGAAAGAGTTTATAACTAATAACAACTACACTATACCTTTCAGAAGTGACAACGCAAACGTTTTGCAACATTGGACGTTTGACCTGGGTGTCTAATGGAATAATGCAGTATGAGACATTTCAATAAGAGACACTTGTAGACATGAGCATTGATTTTCACAACACTGTTTGTATACATGTCCAGAGTAATGTAATTTTAAGTTCAGTTCTTGATGTTAACCAGTAGAGGGGGTGCACCGTTCCTGGAGGTACTGCAATACCAGGTCGATGCGTGGAGTGGACGGAGCAAGCCCCTATTCCATCTCCCAGTTCCAAAAATCAATTTAATATATGGTCCCCGGATAGGGGACGTATCAGATATTAAACTGATAAGAACAGATACTACACTTGATCTTAGCCAAAAGGCCGAGAAGCGATAACTCCAAACTGCCACAGGGGATTATTTCATTTCCGACAGGACGAGCTACAGTGACGGTGACAAACCTTAAATAGCCATAACAAACATATTTACAGCCCAAACAACAACTACACGCATTTTAGGTAATAACGAGTGCAACTGTGTTGTTTTGCCCGCCTGCAAATGAAACAAAAGCTGAGAAATTGCTGGGTACCGTGGGTCACGTGGCCCAAAGTGGTCCAATAGCAAAGCAGCAATACACGTGTAGTGGACATGTCTAGTGGCCAGTAATTTTGCTTGCGCTGAACCCAATAATATGTTTAGGGCTGCACGATGAATCAAAATTTAATCGACGTCGAGGTTTGATTTAGAGCAATAATCCAATCGCAAGGCAGCGTCGTTTTATATTTAAAGATTTATTGTTTTCCTCCCCTTTGGTGTTTGAGTGATAGACGTATTAGCCAACCAGAATTGTCGATGCTCGGGTTTGAGTGGTACTGGCCAATCTATGGGGTCATTATCGGAGCAAAACCATTTACAAACGTGTATTTCAATCCACGAGTGTGTAACAAGAATCCGTATCCGTAAACACAGTCACAAATGCGTAACCGAAGTCACAAATGCGTATTGAGAATTTACAATGCGCAACTGGAGTGACAAATGCGTATTGAAAATCCACAAATGCGTAACTGAAGTCACAAATAGTTGACAAAATTCGGCAAACGTGTACATTGATTTGTTTGCGCAAACACATTGTTAAATGGTACGCATGTGGGTGATGTGTAAATATTGGGCCTCTTGATTAGCTGTATTCGTACATGTGACTTTTGCTACAGTCCTGCAGTCCAGGAGTCACAAAGGCGTACTGCGATTTGTGAATGCGTGTCTGGAGACTCGTGTGACTCTGCAGCTACACATTCATTATTATTATATTTATTATCATCTATTCTATCTATCTATTATTCTAGCGCTACAGCAGAAAGCTGACCCGATAGTTTGTTAATGGGCTGAGGTCAGCTTTCGTGAATACTAAAGATCCCCATCGAGGCTTACCTTGATTGGGAATAGTCCTCGCTCTCCTTCGAAAATGCAAGTATTGTGTTACATTGATGATGAAAGCAAGATGCCATTGTTAAAATTGCATATAACTATTACTCATTTCCCACGTTTGAAGTCCAGTTATTTTTACCTGTCAATCTCCTGACAAAGTGTGCATAACGTCATAAAAATAAGACACACCAAGAAGCATACATCCCTTTTGTTCAAAATGTTTACTAGCAAGCACCACAGAAATTGACTGCTAAATCGGACCAATGTTTTTAAAAAAAGATTGTGACATTAACCCCCCTCACAGACACAGATAGTGAGCATTTTTTAGTTGGAACACATACAATTATTTAAAAACTAATAAGTAGAACAAACAGAAAAAAAAGACAAATAAAACAGTTTAATTACATAACCAAAAAGGAGTCGGAAGACGTGAAAGTTACTCCCTCTCCTTCATACTGCTCCTCATTATTCTAACTTCATTATAACTATAATTATTGTAGTACCGGTAATTTACTGAGCCTATTCTATGACATTGTCAACCAAACTTTACACCCAATAAACATCGCCAAACTTTACATAGCAAATCAACACCATGGCTAGCGCTTTTCAACACCACTTATCTGCAAACGAGGTAGCGGCTCCTTTCGCTCATGATATCTTGTGTTCGCGCTTCGCAGCAGGGGCGGAGCCAGAACATGGCTAATGGGTGGCCCTGGAAAAATTAGGGTGGGCCTGACAATACACAACACATCATATATTCAAAGAAAATGACATACTGAATAATATGAAGGTCAGATCTTCCTTAGACATCCACAGTTATGGCATTCTTGATATTCAATAAAATAAAAACACGATGAAAGATAATTTCAATAATTATCAAAAAATTTAAATGTATATATTTCTTCATGAATCTCACTGGGAGGGCAGTCTGTCAGTCTGCCATGGGTGCTTTGGGACTGGCTCTGCACAGTCTTGCTGTGCACTTTAATTTATTTTCGATCTCCGGTAACTGTATCGGGGTGATGTGAGCATGCTTGAAGTGTTACCTGCAACATACCGAACGGAGGTCCAACAACGCCGACACACGGTTCTTGTTCACTCCACCGCTCGCAGCCCTGCACACCATCGCCGCCGTACGGAAGCCGAAATGTTCCTGGCTGATTATACTATACATACAATACACTATACAAGCGTCTGACATGCAGATGGCTCCTCCAACTCTATGCTTTCTCCTGCACTCGCTATTTTTCTTCAACAATTGTTTTGATCTATTTCTTCTCCCAACAACAAATGTGGCGGTCGCTTGGTCTCAGGCGTTGACTTTTTCTTTACCCCCCATCAGACATATTCGTCGTGTAACTGCGTGTACCGAACCGTAAAGCCCCCGAGCTCCCGAGACGGTTCTGGATGAAAACAAAAACCGTTACACCCTAATATATATATATATGTTAGGAGATATATATATATATATATATATATATATATATATATATATATATATATATATATTAGGATATATATATGACGTCCTCAAAGGGGCGCAGCTAGCGGCAGGGCTCTACTTCCGCGCTATAAAATTAAGTCATCGAGGTTCGTCATACTGAACCTTACCGGATATTACGTCATCATATGGTTAAGGGGGTGTTAAAGCGGGACTTCCTGTGTGACGTCACACCTGTCAACAGTTTGACGAAAGCAGGATATTCTTATTTTTCATGTTTCTTCTGTTTTTTTCACTTTATTACAAAGGAAAATACACAATTACCTAAATGTCCTCAAGCATGTTGCATTTGTCAGATACAAAACCACTGTCTCTAGCGGTATACTGTCGGTGAACCTAATGATGTAGCAGGTTAATGTGTACAATATATTAATGAAAATTTCCCACTGTGGGACAAATAATCTTTTTTTTTTACAGTATACTGCAAACTCAGTGTCAAAAGTGTTTAATGACACTCCTATAAATCGCCTTTGCTTACTTCCTGGAATGTGTGTCATTCGAAAAGGGACCTGAGCACAAGCACATTTGTTCCACCCTTATTACGATAGAAGCGAAACTATACTTTTGTTTAAATTTACTAAATGTGACTGAAGTGTTTTTGAAAATCATACATTTGTTTTAATTTGACGTGTTTTGCTTGCTTTGTTCAACACGAAAATAAGAGGCTGAAAATCTGTCGTGGCATTTTCCATCCAATGGGTAGCGCCATTGTCCCAACAATGTAGAATTACTATGAGCGGTTCAAAATAGTCTACCAGTGCATAGTAAAGAATAATATTAATTTAGTTTCTTAATATCTGCATCAGCAGATTTAAAGTCCCATTTTGAAGATTTGCTGCTAACCTAAAGCCATAATGGAGTAACGATCCACTGCAAATTAAGATAAGTGATCTTGGAGGTTTGTGGAAGGGTGGTTTCTGCAGCCAACAAACTTGGGAGCCATCCACAAATCACTTTGCATGAACAGAAGCATTCCTCTGTCCCCCATGGGTGCACGAGACTTCATTTGAGTTGCCGCCATGATTCCGTGATATATGCTGGGGCCAAGAAGTCATTTGGCTTTCAATTTATTAGCTTGCTGATTTATGCTCACTGCGAGGCTGTGATGGTCGACTCCTACCACAACACCCACCCTTTTTACTTTGCACCCTAAAAAACAATCTGGTAATGGATGACGTGAAAGCTGAGCAAGTTGGGTGATTAGAAAAGCCAGTGGGGGGAGAAAAACATTATAACAGTTTATAAGACTGCACTTCATTTATCACTGAGGATTGAGTTGATCTGATTAAAAGCGGGGGCAGCGTGGTGGTGTAATGATTAGAACGTCTGCCTCACACTTCTGGTGTTTGAGGTTTGAAGATCAGCTCTGGTCTATGGGGACTCTGGAGTGTGCATCTATTCCCTGTTCTGTGTGGTTTTCTGCGGGTACTCCAGCTTCCTCCCTCATTCCTAAAATTATGCATGTTAGGGAGTCCAGCTGTTTGTTTCCACTTCAGGGCACCTCAATTTACTAATTCGGACAACTGATATAGAAAATGGATGCATTCACGATTAAAGAGGAAACTACACACCATAGCACACTAACCATATAGGAACAATGGGATTAAAACTTGTATTTACATCTGTTGAAATGAGTAAAAAAAAGAAAGAAAAAGGAACATTTGTAAATTACAAAATAATTCTTGTGTTCCATCCATTCAGCAAATTCATGAGACATATTATTGGGAAATTTAGAGCAGCATATTTGCGGTGTAACAAGGTGTTTGATGCCTTTCTTCTGACTAACAGCCTGCTTGGAGCCTCTTCCCATGGCCACCGCTGGGAAGGAGGAAGCTCCATTACCACATGACTCACGGGGAAAGAGAGCAAGAAAAAATACAACGTGAAGTGCTTGGCAGCGTTTTGGAGCAGCTTTGTGAGTAATCTGTGTCCACATCCTGGCTGCCTGACTTTTCTCTCACTTTTTCCATCTAGCGGCCTTACAGAAGTTGAATTTCATAAAATGAATGCACACAAATGAGCCTTTTGAGCTTTGCTAATCATCAGCTCCTATGCAGAGAATCAGTCAGTGAAATGATGGCAAAAGGAATCCCTCATTTATTCGGAGCTGATGTGATCACATTCTACGCTGTGGTCAAAAGTTTTGTCAGGTGTACAGCAATGGTGTGGGGGATGTGCAGAGAGCGTGGCTGCTGACAGGCTTGATGTACCAAGCGTGACACTCCCAGTCCACAAGTGATCTAAAAACCAGATGGAGTCAACAGGGTTGGCGTTGAGGTATGCTGATAATCAGCAATGTGAGTTTTCATAACACACATGCCTTCCATCCTAAAGTCTCAGATTGATGAACTGCCACCTCCTTTTCTTCCCAGCTGACTTCAAGAAAAAGGTTGGCCAGTAAGCTTTATTTCATTTGTAATTTTTATACATATGTTTATTTTATTTATTTATTTATTTATTTACAGTACAGAGTGTCTAGATAAGTTCGGTGCTTAAGAAGTGCAGTCCACATGTTTGCATATCATTGTTTCATGAAACATGAAAAACGCCACAGATTTGTTTGCATTAATGTTGTGTCATCTGATTTTATTTATGACTTACTGACTTATGTTTGTGCTACATTTGTTTGATGGAATTTTGTGAAGTTGTCATCGTGAACACTTAAAAGACTGTCTAGTCAAAGCAAAATTCAACATCCCCCCCTTTTTAGCCATCTCAGGAGGCGGCCATTTTGCCACTTTATGTTGACTGAAAATGACATCACAGTTGCTCAGGGCTATTCATGGCTCACCTGTTTTCTGAAGCTGAGCCATGATTGGTTGTTACCTGAGCAACTGTGATGTCATTTTCAGTTGACAGCAAGTGGCAAAATGGCCGCCCCCTGAGATGGCTAGATTTTGCTGCTTAACTCATATTTCACAAACGCAATATTAATAAGTCATGTTCTGTTTGGACTGGTGGAGGCGCATACAACATATTCTTGTAAAGAATAATGATGGGGTTGACTTCCGCTTTAACTTGTACATGAATTCAGCATAGCAGGTTTATTATTTTTTCTTGAACATTTGCACCTCGAGCCAATTGGAGCTTGTTCAGTCTTGGAGGTTCCACTGTACTTTAAGATATTGCTTGCAATTATTCAAACTGATAATCAAGCTTGAATGACATCACGCCTTGATGACATGCCCAGCTGGGTGACCACACAACTTCCTCAATGATGAGTGAAAATAAACACAACTCCCAAGAGCAAACACACAAAAATCTACAATCAGCTGAGAGCTTGGGGGTAAATCTCTCTGAGGATGTGTCCTTGGCTAATTTCTGTCAACCAAGGGAGGCTGAAGGGTTCCTGTTCCAAAAACAACATCGCTAGAGAGGTAGCCCATTGTGTCTTCAGTAAGGAGGAGGAGAAAGGAAAGGAGGAAGAAGAGGTCACCTCTGACTGACACAGTGGGGGGGATCAGAGGTGAGCAGAGATGAGTGTGCAGCTGCAGTTGAGAGACCATCAGTGTCGTTACCTCGCATCATTTACAATCACGTGTCTCACTGCATTGTGGGATATGCTCGTGTCTGAAATGACTGTGTAATGACAAAATGAAGAAAGATAACACTGCTGGCTATTTAATATAGAAGTCAGCAGGATCCTGTGCAGTGTTGTTCTTGGCGAGAGATGGGAGACCCTCCCCCGCCCAGATCACTCCCCAACTGCCGACACCTCACCCCCACACTTCTGCCCATCATCCCCCTTGGATGATATTCATCCTTATACATCCATATACTGCCGGAGCACTTTGCTTGGCCCGCTCCCGGTTCACGGTCCTTGTGAGCGGCAACTCAGGTGAGATGCTTGAATGTACACATAATTAGTAGAAAGTACTACACAATGGGCTGCTGACATTATTCTCATGACTTGGATGCGGTGCACTGTTGATGCAGCATTATGCTGTTTCCCTGCCTCGCACTCTACTCGTGGCATGCCAAGTCTGGTTTGAAGTTAAAGATGCTCTCACTGTTTGTCCCATTCAGTTGATTCTCTTGCTTTGAATTATTCAAGCTGATAATCAAGCTTGAATGACATCACGCCTTGATGACATGCCCAGCTGGGTGACCACACAACTTCCTCAATGATGAGTGAAAATAAACACAACTCCCAAGAGCAAACACACACACAAAAAGCTACAATCAGCTGAGAGCTTGGGGGTGAATCTCTCTGAGGATGTGTCCTTGGCTAAGGGGATTCCCCCATCTATGGTCCCTTCTCAATGTTTCTCACTTTTCCCCAGATGGGTTTTTTGGGGTTTTTCCTTGCCCTCCTGGGGTTGAAGATCAGGGGATGTCGTGTATATGATCTGGTGCATATGTGAAGCCCTTTGAGACTTTCCTGTGATTAAGGGCTATATAAATACATTTGACTTGACTTGACTTGATTCTCCAAAGGGGGCATATAGTGGTATATTGACTTGTGAGTTTCATTCATTACAATTTATTTGAATGCCAAGTGATTTTTTCCCCCATTGAAATGGATTGAAATGCCATTAATCCGATCTAGCCCCGGAGGCCTATAGTAAGTGATGTCAGCTCCGGTTGGCCATTTACCATTTACCTTGCTCCTTGCAACTTGAGAGT
Source organism: Filicampus tigris (assembly GCF_054856515.1). Classification (NCBI taxonomy): domain Eukaryota; kingdom Metazoa; phylum Chordata; class Actinopteri; order Syngnathiformes; family Syngnathidae; genus Filicampus; species Filicampus tigris. The sequence goes on from NC_141224.1 coordinate 14,594,088, forward strand.
GTTTTCATTTTGTATTTGTGTGTATGACTCTTTGTTTTTCAAAAATGATCACTTTTCAATGATCACTTTTCAACTGCAAGGCGGACCCAGATTGACAGACTGCCCACCCAGTGAGATTTATGTGAAAAAAAAAATGTTTTTTTTAATTTCTAGGAAATTATTAAATTATTTTTTTAAATGTGCGTTTCATTGTGTTTTTTTCTTTTATTGAATATTAAGAATGGCGTAATTGTGGTTGTCATTTTATTTGAATATACGATGTGTCGGGACGGGAGGATTATGCTCAGTGAATGAAATATTCAGACCCACCCTGATTTTTCCAGGCCCACCCATTGGCCACGTTCTGGCTCCGCCACGGATCTATATACAAATAGTAGTAGTTGGGTCTCTGATGTGCCTGTTCTATAGGGCAAAGTTAATTATGTTTCTCCATGAATGGCTTTGTTGGATGCACAGATTAGCACTAGCTAACAGCATTTGCTTCTGATAAGCGACACATACTTGGATGCTCGGTGAAGATGTCATTTTGGTGGGGGTGGACGGTGTTTGTGTTTGGCGACGCATCTGAAGGTAGTTGCCAGGTGTAAATCAGGTTTGCGCTTGCTTTGCAGTTCGCAGTTGCTTTTTTAGATTCATGCAGCCTCCACTAGCTCCGCCTCTAGAAATCACGGTAATGAAATCCATACACGCCATTGGCTCAGCAGTACTAAATGGTGCTGACAGAGGGCTGCAACCTGATTGGTGTGGTTGCCAGTTGGATCTGTTTGCTCGATTGCAAATATTTTGGAGGGTGTTCGTGTTTGTAGCTCTGTTTTTGACTTTGTGTGTGTATACCCTTTCACCAAAGGTATGAGTGATAAATCATAGAGTAAAATGTTATTGATGACATCAATACTGAATGTAAGCAAAAATAATTGATCACATCAAAGCAATAAAGGGTTTACTACACATTGATTGTTTTAAGGTTTTACAATTAACATGAGACTCTTACTGCTGGGATCATGCACTCGCGGGCGCATGCATGCTCATGCACCGTGAAAGGTGTTTCAGGCAACTGGGGTGAGGTCTCGTTCTTTCAGATCAAACTCATCCAATCATTCCTTTGTGGACTTTGTCATGTTGGAACAGAAAACGTTACAGCAATTTGTGTTGTATCCATAACGTTGTGACTTTTAAACTCAAATATATGTATCAAGGGGAACCGTTTAACATCTCTAAATAACAAATCAAAAAAGTGACCTTTTTTGGTATCTGAAATAAAACACGACATATTCATTTGCATCCCAATCAAATCCACAGTGCAGTTATGGAATGCATTACTTTTTATTTCAAGACTATATTGCAGAGGGACTATTTCATCAGCTCAAATAAAAACAATCCAGTCAAATCAGATGGTTGATTGTGAGGTCTGTGGACTGTCAAGAGGGTGAAAAGTCCCCACTCCTATTGAGTTTCATGGTTATTTTTCATTGTGGAAGGATGGCAGGGCTCAGGTGGGGAAAGGGGATGCCCCAGTTCCTCCCACAACCTCCACTGGTGAAGTGTGCAAAATACTGACCGAACCCGCCATGGTTTCATTTACATTAATATTTTGGTAGTGGTGGGAAGCGGTGAAGTACAAATTCTTTGTTATTGTTTTTCAGAAGATTTTGCCGTATTCACTATTATGATGACTTTTACTTTTAATTTCTCCATTTGAAAATTCCTTGCTTTTGAGCTTTTTTTTTTTTTAGAACAGGCCCACAAGCTACTCATGTGGGCCTTGATGACTACCTGTTTCCTGCGGGCACCACATTGGTGACCCCTGGGCTAGTGTTTGGATTAAGACGTTTTTCAAATATATATTCTATAGTACTACATACAGAGCAGTGATTCAGTTGCAGGACTAACGCCTACAAATGAAGTCGTCCGCATGGCTAGTATTCAGGCATAAATGATTAAGCCCCATCAATTTTGCTTAGCAAGAGAGCATGCAAATGTGTTACGTGACCTGGAAAAAGATTAGGGGCAGTTCTGTTGATTTATGTGTCTACAGTATGTCTGCCGCATAGTCAAATTTTGATTCCAGTTGTGAAGTTGTTCTAATGAGTCAGGGATTATTTTTATTTATAACATTTCCCTTGGACGATACATTGGAATTAACTTGTGCCCCACCAATGAATTGAATATAAAAACACCACTGCTGCACAGATATGTTACCGGGTTAGCAAGAGATGAGTCTGTCAGCCCGTTTCCTTCAAGTGCTTCACACAATCGTAGCACTCTCGAAAGTCGACGCAGCACCTGTTTATAGCAAAGCCGCGGCAAAGCTACTGTAACTCTCTGCGCAGACGTTTTCATTGCGTGGGTCACTGCATTGGTCAGCGTGCTGCAGCAGCCTGGGTGAATATGTGTGTGTGTGTGTGTGTGTGTGTGTGTGGTCTGCTGCATGCCAGCAAGCTTTTATAGACAGCAGAAGGCACGGCTCACTGGTCTCCAGGTTTTTAGATTTAACTGCGGCCAAGGAGCCAAAAACACACACGCTAACTTTCCACGTCTAAAACAAAAAGTAAGGGAAAAGTTACGACATGCTGCACGATGCTGAGATGCAGCGGGATGGGATTTTGATTACAATTGTGATGTTTGGGCTGCACCAAATGCAGACCATGTGATGAGCAAATCTAAACCCTTATCTGTGCGTGCGTGTGTGTGTGTGTCAATTTCCAAGCTGTGAAAACATACTGGAGCTTGCTGGTTCCTTAGCGGCTAATAAGGTGTCATTGTTCTGAGTGTGGAGCTGTCCCACATCCCATTCAGATGGTATGAATAGATTTGAATAGAACATGAACAGTACGTACTGACACACAATAGCCGTGCACTAATTTAAGTGCTGTACACTTCAAGGTGACCTCCAAGAACCACATCAGCCCTCATTAAGTGGGAAAGCCTTGCCTAAAGCCTGGTTCACATGGCAAGATTTTAAAATTGTCTGCTGACTTCCAAACTCTGAAAGCCCCCACTCGTGACTACAAAAAAAAATCACGTGTATTACAGTTTTGAGCGTACCATGTGTGGTATGCAGCCACATGGCAAGATCAACACATCACACGAATCGATTCATTCGCGACCTCTTCTCACGCACTGAACGAAGCAATATTTTTTTTTTCTAGACATGCTGGTTGATGATCTGGCCCACAATGAAAGGAGTAAATCATACTTTGTACTTAAGGTTATCTTTGGAGACACCCGTCCTTTCAGCTCTCAGTCGAGTCATTTTCTGACCCACCTTGTATACGTACAAACACCCTTATACGGGTGTTCAACAACTAACGGCAGGCCTTGGCTTTGACCTCTCAGACCAAGTGCAATTGTGCTCCAAGCAGAAAGAGAAACTTGAAGCCCGATTAGAACGGGCAACATCAAAGCTGTGTGCTTTAAAGACTCTCTTTTACTGCTAGGTCCAGGAGTCCTGGCTCCTCCATGTCCAGACGGCTTTTAAAGTCGTGTTTTTATCCTCACCTCCCTTTTCAACACCCCAAATCATGTCTCACTCTCACAGGACTGCTGTTATCAGAATTTCCCCCAAATCCAATGTCTGGCTTTCTCTCCTGAATGGCACATTATGTTGCTAATGACAATGTTGTCGTCCAATGCTGTTGCTTGACCCGGTTAGCACCCTCGGGTTAATTGAGCGCTCTCGTCCTTTTAAAGAGCCCTGTCTTTCCTCATGGCGCGCAGCTGATCCATCTCGGCTATAGCTGGCATCAGACTCTGTGCAGTCGGCCGCTTTAATGGAGTGAGCGCGGATATCACAGGCAATTGTGGGAGCGTCGCGCATGTGGGGGACTGCGGTTTGTTATTCCAGCAGATATGAGTGGGCCGATAGAGAAACGCTGCCTTCCAAGGCCCCAGCAGAGAAAACAGACAGGTCTCTGTGGATCTGGCTCGGGTTCAGATCGTATAGTGAGTGAGATCCCGAGTTGCGTCTGCCTTGATGTGACCTCTGGGAGGTTGCTCCATGACGCTCGTTCAAGACCGTAATGAACACTTAGAGGATCACAACAACCAAGCCGGCACTCGTTGATAAGTGGATGAGTGGGCACACGTCATGGCGTCAATTTGCTCTTTTTGTATTCGTGTGCGTCTTTTCCCGTCAATGGGATGAAGGTTAGGTCTTTATTAAAGATCAACACCGGTGGAGTTGTCCTGTGATGACATCATGTAGCTAAGAAGCAGCTGTGTTTTCTCAGAGTCACTTCAGCAGCAAAGAACTGAACTCGGCAGTGCAATCTGCCAAGGATTATAAATATAGAGTTGGCCTAAATACAAGCTTCTATTTTTTTATGTATGTACCATGCAAAAGGTCACCGCCAAAAGCTTTGTTGTTTTAATGACCTTTTTCACCAGTCAATGTGACATAGTAAATAAAAGGACGAATGCAGTTAACAGGATTACAACAACAACAACAAAAAAAATCTATGGAGAGAGGTGGTGGCACTGGGCCAAGGAAGAACATGAGATGTGGATAAAAGGTGCCGCTTAAGGATTTTACTTTGACCGTTTTAAGTCATCAATAGATCAGAGCATGCCCGGAATCATGACGACAAAACCTGTTTGCTTATCATCCTCCAGGAACTATTAATATGGGGGCAGCAACTTTGTGATACCGAGAATTTTATTCATCAGACGACGTAAAAATCACAACAATTGTGTTGCTTTACGGCACTGTGTCGTAACAATTCGGCCGTATTATGCTAAAAGTGTGTGGAAGTATTTTATTTACGATGAGACCTGTAGAACAATCACTTGCAAAACTTAAAAACGAAAAAAAAGGGGGAGGGGAAAACTCATGAGATTCACAAGACTTACAGGGACGTATTATGGAAATTTGACTTTTTTGTTTATATACAAATACAGTAGTTGGAGTGCCTGCCCACCCACCGAGTGTGAAATTAATTCCGTTTCTGAATTCTGCCAAAGTGTGACGGCTAATTTATGGTCAATAGTTAAATTATCCAGGGATGACTTTGTGCAAGCTTCATTCATTTTTAGTCTGATGGAGCAGGGTTAAACACTTGCTACTCAGGAGGGAATTTTTGAGTCTACAAAAGTAGCGTTGCAACACTTGAGACTAGTCTTCCTTTCGAGACCAGTCTCGAGGCCACATTTTAAAGCTCTTGGGCTTGTCCCGGACTTGACTCCCCAAATTGTTGGTCTTGTGTTGGAAATGGACTTGCCACAACCGGTACCCCTTCGAGGACCTGCACTACAGAAAATGAATCCAGACTGCTCTTCACAAACAGGTAAAAGGTGCTTTCTGAAGTCAGTACCATGGACAGGGACACCACACAGGTATGTACACCTTGACAAGGCACAGTCAGATTCTTATTTGTCTCCTGCAAATCTTTGCAGGTTACAGTACAACATTTTCTATGGACGTTCCAGTGCTCTTTTGCGCTCATGAGGGTGCTAGATTAAAACCTACTTTGTGACAATGCAGCTCAAGTCCCATTTAAACAAGCCTGTGTGTGTTGTTGGTACCTGGAGGTGCTCCCCTTAGAACAATACTTCACTCTCAGGCCTCGGTGAAGATGTAAATGGATGGTCCGGCTGGTGTTGTGACCTCTCACCCCGACTGCCCCCTGTTTCCTGAACCAGATGCTGCTCCCGTGGACCAGGGCCTTCTCAACCTAAACAAAGTAATCCTCCACTAAACAAGATGGATATTGTATCACCACGCCAGTAAATACCAGAGGGCCTCGCACACAAAGCTGCCTTCTCCTCTCCCTCGGCTACGTCGACTCAACAGGGGGGCTCTGATGAACGCATTGTTTCATATATGCATGCACAAAGACATACTGTAGCCTGTGATTTATGATGCTTTTTAGTGATCCTTTTTAAATCTACATTTGTGGCTTATAAACAAAACATGCCCTCTTGTGGGGAATATAATTAGAGCATGAGGAAAAAGTTGGCCAATGTGCTGCATGTGCAATGTGTCAGATTGGGCTCATGCGTTGCATAATGAAACGCGTTTGATCTCCCTGGGATTAGGTCAGACTATGGCAACATTATTAGCAAACGTCATGTAGGTTGCACGCATGGTTGCGGAAGAGAATATGTGATTCTTTTGGGAGGTGTTTCTTTTGGTTGGTGCAGTGAAAGCAGATTGTCCAAAAACATTTGGGCTGCTATATGTGACGGGGGAGGCAATTTGTTCTAAATTTCACTTGTTGTTTGTGTATGCTTTAAATTTTATTCGTTCTCATAAAAAATGTATATATATTTTGTCCATATTCTCATAAGAAAAACTTCTGACCCACAGCATGCCATACTACCCTAAGTCCTTATTACACGCTCCCTCTCTCAGTCAAATTGTTCTTGACAAAGTAAAATAATTGATTCAAAAAGTCATTACTTCATTTTTTAAAAATAATTGTGTCTCATGTGTTCCTCTATCCTATCTAAAGTGCTTGAAACATGCAAATGTGTAAGAAATATGTTAACGTGTCATAACTGAAGGGTGATTGTAATGGCAGAATTTCCAGTGATAATGTGCAGATTTGATTGATGTTTTAATGTAATACTATTCTATACAATATTACTGTGGTTAAAGTGGTGTGCAATTCTAATATTTTGGTTTCGATTACCTTGTTCAGCTACATGAGAGGGTCAAAATATCAGACAGACAGAGAGACAGATACTGTATAGATATAGAGTACTATATAAAAATCTTTGTAATGGCAGATTCTGCAGTCAGTCATAGAGCTATTGCAGAATGCAACCACAATCGTTAACATATTGTTAAATTATGACCTTTTGTAGTCATGACAGTTCGCAACTGAGTTCTGTTATCTTCATAACGGCGTACGTCACTGATAGTACAGTTTTACACTATTGCAATCAGTCACAATGTCTGTTAATATTATTTCAGAGCGATGGCAGTGGCAAAGAACGATTTTTTTTTTCCTGCAATGATGTAATGATATAGCACCGTTATCTGGCTTTCTTTTGTCACAAGAGGGCCCACCCCTCTGGTGACGTCGCTCGCCCTCTCGTCCAATCGTGTGCCTCCCCAAAAAGTTTTCAGCCTATAAGATGAGGCCAACTTTCTCAAGTGTCAGAAGACTTGTCCTCCCGGAGGCCCATCTATGGATACTTCAGCGTCTTCAAACTGCACAGACCTCCAGGTGGACTAACCCGAGGGCTTGATGACAGGGAGGTAATATTTGGACTCTTTTAGAGGGGGCGCGCTATTTCCGTGTGGCGAGTGGAGATGTCCGAAGAAAATTTGGGGGAAGAGTCAAGCAGCTCCCCGGTCTCCCCTGTGGACAGCCTGAGCAACAGCGAGGGGGAGGCGGACACGCAGCCCAAAAGAAGCGCGAGGAAGCGGAGGCCGAGCAGGAAACACGCCGCCGACGACTCGGACAGCCCGAGCGCGGCGGGGGGCAAACGGGGCAAGAAGTCGAGCAGCAGCGGCAGCCCGCAGTCGCTCGAGGAGCTCCAGAGCCAGAGAGTCATGGCCAACGTGCGGGAGCGTCAGAGGACTCAGTCGCTCAACGAGGCGTTCGCGGCCCTGCGAAAAATCATCCCCACGCTGCCCTCGGACAAGCTGAGCAAAATACAGACGCTCAAACTGGCCGCCAGGTACATCGACTTCCTGTGCCAGGTGCTGCAGAGCGACGAGCTGGACGCCAAGATGTCCAGCTGCAGCTATGTGGCCCACGAAAGGCTCAGCTACGCCTTCTCCGTGTGGAGGATGGAGGGCGCCTGGTCCATGTCCACATCTCACTAGCACCCGGACGGCTCGAGCCCAACATGGTATGGAGGTACACTTTTTCAAACTAAATGGTCAACTATGTTATTTTTTCCCGCTAAAATGCATGCATGTTCTTTTTTGTCTTAAGTACATGATGTAGATTATACACTATATCTTCTGTTCCGGCTAAAAGACATGCATGACTATTTTTACCTGATTAAATACGTTATGCATATTGTCAAATACAGTTTTGACAAGTTTTTTTCTTGGCTAAAATGCATACTGCATAGTTTTCCCTAACTAAAATGCACGCGTGCTTATTTTCTTTGCTATGATGCATCATGCGTTTGTAAAAACTCTTTTTATCAAGTCTAAAATGCATGATGCAAATTGTTTTAATTTCCCAGCTAAAGCACACAACAAATTGACAATTATAGTGCGTTTTTTTTAGCCAAATACATTTGATTGCCAAACTGCAAGGTGCAATATTGTCAATTATTTTTCCAACTAAAATATCGAATCTGTGTTTAATAAAATGCATTACAAAGTGCATGCTCCAACATGTGTTATGCAACTAACCTGCATGATGTAAAGTTGTCAACTATTTTTTTTCTAACTAAAATGTCATATATTATTTTTAATTCATATTATGAAATGCTCCAACATGTTTGTTTGTTTTTTAGTTAAAATGCATAATGCAAATTGTTAGTTGGATTTTTCCCCCTGTCGTTAAAATGCATGACGTGTCACATGCAAAACAAATACACAATAAACTGATTGCAATGACATCCAAACCAAGCACTTTAAACACAAATCATTGTGTGTGTGTGTGTGTGTGTGTGTGTTTGACCCTGCACAGGTGACTGCTGATACTAAACTTCTCACATTCTGACGGGACATATCTGGAGTCCAATGCTGGTTACATGGGATCACTATTTAAAGCGAAGACCACGGAGGTGCTGCAGGGGATTTTTTGTTTGTTTGTTTTTGCAGCCCCCTCACACCCCCCACTCTGATGACGGTGTACAGTATTTACATGTTGTTGACGACGAATGTTGAATATATCACCGCTGATGCCTGTTGAGAAGAGTTGCTTTTACTAAATGTATTGGGACTTATTTCTGCCACAGTGGAGCAAGGCAGTGTAACTTGCAGTGTGTGTGCGCGTGTACGTGCGTGTGCGTGTGTGTGCGTGTGTAATTCTCTACTGGTGGTGTAACCCACATTATAAGGCTGTTTTTGTGGATCAAACCTGTGCAAAGAAGTATTTTCAGAAAACATTTATTTATTTATTGGTATTACATTTAGGAATACATCCTGTGTTTGAAATATAAATACATTCCTATTTTTATTATCACTTTTTTAAATGTTTGTATATTTTTTGCAATAAAGAAAACGAGAATATTTTTGCATTCACGATTCTTTCATTCTAATTAAAGATCGTTTTTTTAGGGTATAAAGATGTCACACACGTGAGAAACCACTAGGCACAATGACAAAAGCAGATAGGTTAAAATACCTCCCATAAAAAACAAAACAAAAACATAATTGCAAGTTAAGTGAAAAAGTGCGACGTGTAATTCAAAAAACACTCTTTAAAATACATAAACCAAATCCCAGTTGAAATGACACTTTGTGTGTTTATTGCTTCTGTGAGTTTACATGTAAATTCAAGTCATGTCCTGTACCCACACACTCACCACACATAAATAAGACTGGAGTACTCGTGTCGACCTGCCAAAGTACTTTCATTTAATTAATTAATTGATTTATTATTATTTTCAGCTATTATGGTCTTCGTTTAACTCTATAGAAAACTCTACCTGCAACCTGCGTAATACAGATGCGTTTTCTTGACGTTCCAATATACTAAATAATCACTACTGCTTCAACAATACGTCCTGCACATAAAATAAACCAATATGATAAAACGCGACTTCCGGTGTCGTGATGCGTGCTGTCATCGCTTTGTGAAACGTTTAGGTGACGTGGGAAAGTTTTTCTCACTGTCCAAAGAGAAAGCCGTGACCGTTTGAAGGTGTGTAATTGGCCTTCGAGGCATGTATGGAATTCCCAGATGTCTATGAAATTTAAGGAGGCCCTGAAGGTAGCGTGGACGAGGGGGCCACTCTCACTGTTTGCGTGGGCGGGAGGGGGATTTGCACAAACCCACAAACACTAAACACATCTACAGGGCACGGGCCCTATAGATTGACTTGGTGAATTTTACATTTACGTGTCATTAATATTCATATATTGATCTAGTATTGAACGCACCACACTCATCTTGGAATTGAATTAACGCCGAATTAAAAACACGTTCTTCCCTGGATGAAACAACCTTAAATATGTTTCCCCTTTTCAGAGTAGAGCACTTGCCAATTGAGGCACACAGAATGAAACCTATTTAGAACAGATGTTAGTATTTTTTTGGGGGGGAAGAAAAAAGTCACGTGAAATGAGCAGATGTTCAGAGTGTGGTGCAGAAGCTCACACAGTGCATTGCATCGCAGTGCACGGACGGAGGGAACCCGCACGACACGCCGAAGTGGAGACGGACCGAGCCCGAAAACACGTTTATCAGCCACAACTTTCCATTCAATGGATTTTATCCCAATGATCGCGTGGGCTTTGGGAAGTGGATGTGCATGGCTAATCTGCACGCAAGAAATGAAAAGGTAGGGCATTTAAAATGTGTTGTTTTGTAAATGTATTGCAAGAGATTGCATGCCTGCGTTCTATATTAAATAAGTGCTGGTGGAAATATGAATTATGCCACGTGTAGATCGGTTTTTTTTGGAAAGAGGTCAACACTACTCAAGCCGCGTGTGCATGTGTGTGCGCTTGTGCGTGCGTGTGTGTGTGCGTGGGCGTGGGGTATGTGTGTGTGGGGGTGCGTGTGGAGGTGCGTGTGTGTGTGAGGGTGCGCATGTACGTGTGCCTGAAAGAGGGGAGCATGAGAATTTTCATGCAGCTGTTTGGAGAGGGAAACTAAAACCGGGATTAGTATTGACAGTATCTCATTAAGAGCTATGTACAAAGTATTTCACTTGACTCTACTGTACAAGACTCCAAAATGAAAATACCGAGAAACTAGCTTGCGGGAAAACAAGCATATTGTAAAAGTATTATTATTATTATGTAACGTTAATAACTGTGCTAACAGTAAAAAAAAAAAAGAAAAAAGAAAAAAGAAAAAAAGAGCAATACTACTACAATTAAAAACAAAGAGTGATTATTAGTATTAATATTTCTGGGTATGCATTAACACCATATATAAAATGAAATATAATTTTGTAATTGTTAAAAATATTTTATTTACTATAATAGTGTCTCAATTGTACGTGTCAAATTTTAATTTAAAAGTCCCTCCAGGTACCATCTAATGTATTACGTCAATTAAATGACTTCAATAGGTTATTTGGTTACTTCTAATTTGTGACCAATCAGTTTTAATTACCTAATTATTTTCCTCTTTCCTGTTCTTCTGTAATCAAAATATAATAAAGCATTTACTTAGTAGGTCATGCTGGATTTAAAAAAGCATAGTGTCAACGTTAATTTGTGCTTTAAAAAAAAGAAAAATTGGAAACATATGTGCATGAATACAAAGTTCTTTGCTGGGTCTTTCAGAAAAGAGCAGGTGCAGCTTCAAACATGTCTGTGGCTAGAGAGTAAAATTTTCCAGAGAACCTAAAAATAAAACAAAACCGCCGAGCACACTCTCACACACACTTTTATCATAATCTAATTCATAACTATATAAAGTGAATATCATATAAGGCATGTATGGGGTCTTGAATAAGTACAAAACAGAGGAAAAGTTTAACTTTATGGAGGAAACAAGGAAAACATGCAGAGGCCGATTACTTTAAGTAGTGGTTTAAATATTTTTATAGACTACATGATTATAAATAATTTTGTGTGTAATATTCGACCAACTTTTTCAATTGTATTTCATATTAAGAGCATATGTAGGTTAAAAGGTTTTGTCCCTTTTTTTGGTTTGTTTTAATAATAGTCCAGAAAAGTTTTTATTTTTTCACTTTTAGAATTGCACAGAGGGCAAAATGAACACTTTCTCAGCCATGAAATAACTTATAGAAAAAAATTATTAAAATAGAAGATGCAATTTCATGTTTCTTATTGTGTCACTACGTTGGCAGCAGGTAGTTAAAAAAAAGTTCATTGTGATGGTCTTAAAGGGGATCAACACAATTAGCATTCTCAAGTTTGTATAATCTATGTGGCAATTTGTCATTTAGACGGCTGGTGTACACACACAAAGACATATACCGGTACAGTAAAAAACATAGGCACGAATGACAGGTTTGAGGATTCTACTACAGTGGTTCCCTAATGTGGCACCAAGTGCCACCTCAAAAAATGCTTAGCTCTCCAAAAACCACCATCATGACCAACATTAAAATACAGTAGCGTTGTAGGCCCAAGTGTTTATCAAAATTGAGACAGAGGATTGGCTCCCAAGAAGTATATTTAATATTAGTGTATAAGTCACTGTAACATTACACAGTTTGAACATAAATGCTTAAATATAGGCACACACACACACACAAAGCTGAACTTAAAGTGGAAGTCAAGTCAAAAATGTTCTTTACAATATTATGTCCCATGCAAACCCACCACCAGTCAAACCACAACATTCTGACTAATATTACATGTGTGGAACATTAATGAAGGAGCAAAATTCAGCCATATTTATCCATTTCAGGGGGCGGCCATTTTGCTACTTGCTGTCGACTGAAAATGACATCATAGTGCCTGAGGGCTGAGGTAACGGCCAATCACGGCTCACCTCTTTTCTGGGCTTGGTCATGTGATGTTCGCAAGCTGACTTCCTCTTTAAATAATGACTCAATTAAAATGTATTGCACGTAAAAATTGTTCAAGTTTAATAACAAACAGTTCTTAAAGACTAAATGCAAATCTATTTCACTGAAACGTTAAAAACAACTGAACTGAAATTAGGCCTGGTTCTTTTACGTACCTCTAGAACGAGCCTGCCTATACCTGCGAGTGGTAGTACCACTTTGAGAATCTGTCTTCTCCTAAAAATATTGACTTGAGCTAGCTGATTGCTGCTCAAGTTTGCAGATTGATTACGCCTTGGAGAGAAAATTGACCAAAAGATTGATTTTGTCAAAGGTGTTTGCTTTCAGAAAATTGAGGAGGTAATAAATATATTTTTTGTAGAAATCAAAATTAAAGTGAGCAGAATGGGAATATACGATATGGTATTGGCCGCACGTTAAAGAAGAGTGTTTGCTTTTTTAAATCAGTTTCAAGGCATGTGGACATAGAGCGTGTTTCATTTGGAAAAATTACATATTTTAGCTCAGAATTTGGCGGCCCGGCGGGTCAACTTTTCATCATAGCCAAAGGCTGTCTAGTGGTGATGAATGACGCCATGACCCAGGCACGCAACCTGATTGCATTCTTTGATACCTTTCTGAAGGGCCCGGTGAAAACCTGCTTTACCTCGGACGCGTGTGATGTGTGCCACCCAAGCTGCAGACAAGACACAAATCAGTGTGTTTAGGAGGAGTACACAATGATGTCACAGACAGGAAATGGCTTGGCACCTCCTGGAATTGGCTACATCCCCATTGGCTCAGTGGAAAAGCTGGAATAATAAACAGGCAATCAGAAGGCGGCGTGAGCGTACACAAAGGCCGTGCAAAACTTTGCAGATGATAAAATCAGATTTTGGGGGCTCAAAGGCGATGATTATTTGTGGACGTCGTTTGCCCATAAATAGAGGGCCCTGCTAGGAAGTATAAACATGAGATCAAACCATTTCAAACGTTCCTGTTTATGTTTAATCAAGATGTGATTGATATAAAATATATGTTTATATATCGATACACACACACAGTATCGAATTCAAACTTGCAGAATATGTTTATATAGAGTGGAATCTCTACGGTGAAATAATCCGGTCTAGTGGACAGATTGAGCGCCACTGATCTCAGGACACATTTTCCCATAAGAAATGATCTGTTCATCATAAAAATTATACATTATCAACTGAGAAGTTTTTTTTTTTTTTTTTTTTTTAACAAGACAAACATTCTTTAACGTTATACATGGCTAAAAAGAAGTTAACCACTGTAAATCTAATCAAACACCCCTTTGTGCTTTTGAAAAATGCTAACAAAAGCCAAAGATAAAGCAAAATTAGTTCATCTTTTGATGCTCGCTGAACTGACCTCAACAAGCTCCAAAAAAAAACCCCACACACGCTCAAGAGTTAATCCCTGAAATTCTGACATCCCACATGTTATAATAACATAAATGCAAGCAATGTGGCCTCCAAATATGACAATGCCATTTGTCATAGAGATCTTTGGTGTACTTACATATATTGTATACAGCCCAAAAAAAAAATCACAGGCATGATATCGAATATTTCTATTAAAAATAGTGATTTAATTAGCTGATTTCTACTCAAATTAGACATTATTGAGGTTTTGGAGAAAGAAAGACCAAAACATTATTATTGACTGAGGTGTATGTTTTTTGAATTGGAATATACAGTATAATGTGTTTTAGTTGCATGTTAAAACACGTGTATGCTTTTTTAAAATCAGTTCGATATTTAATATGCTGAAGTGTGATATTCACCACAGCTCTTAACATTTTTATCCTTTTGAAATAGGTGTTATAAAAAAAAGAAAATAAAAGCCAAAGAAAAAGCAAAATGAGTTCATCCTTTGATGCTTGCTGAACTTGCTGAAAAAAATAAAAGGCCCAAAATAAAGCAACATACAAACCCAGAGTTAAGCCAGCTCAATATTTGAATAATCCATACACACACACACACACACACACACACACAAAGCTTGTCGTTTTCAAGCATAAAATACAAAGTTGATGTTTCTGAGCGAAGAAAGAAAAACTCAATTCCTCGCCATCCAATATAAAATCTCAGCTTCAGTCCTTCCACAATGTGGACCTCCTACTTTTGAAACGTGATCTACACCCACTGGCCATAGCATTAGGTACACCGGCACAATTCAATAAGAATTATTTAACCACGTTTATTCTTGTAGTTTGCAATGCACTGCATAGAATTACAGACTGCAATGTTGGTTGCCTCCCCCTCAAGATTTTCACTTGTCATCTGCATCAATAGACTCTTCCATGCAGCATGCAATGAAATGCGGCCATATACAAATAAATAAACGTGTCTTTATAACTGATAGCAGAGACCTTGATTTAACTTGCTCTGATAAGAGTTTTAAATCTGGCCCGGGTGTGTGTACCTCATAAAGTGTGCAGTTAAGAGGGACGTGAGCCATCATACAAAAGCCATGCACATCCTCTTGAGAGTGAATGCACGCAGAAGACAATTTGTCCTTTTATTGCAGTAGAGAGAGAAAGCCGCATTGCCAGAGGGGATTACAGATACAGACGGTTCCTGATCCTGTCCCTGAAGGCGCTCGACTCCCCGGGTATTAATCCCATTGCCTTCATTAACCTGGTGGCCCACCAATAGTGAGGCTCACACTGATAATTAATGTGTCATTACCTCCACTTACAAAGCTCCCCCTGTTGCTCCTGCACTTGTGTCAAACACTCTTATCCTGTTAAGTGGATTCCCGGAAGGCAGGATCCTTTTGTGGAAGCGAGGCAAGTCAAATTGACCATCAACACCCTGTTCTAGCGCAGTCGTTCGGCGCTTATGTCAATAAATTAGAGAGGAAAATGCACTACATGTGAGTTTCCTTGCGTTTTGAAAGAAAGAAAAAAAAAATGTGGTATTAAAATCTTCAGTGGAACCTCTGAGGTTGAACGCAATCAGTTACGGGACGCTGGTCGACCTCCTGTTTGGATTTAGGAACTATTTTCCTCATAGGAAATAATGGAGATGGAATCACTCGTTCTTTTGCAGCAGTTGCTGCTATAGTGCAACCTTTATTAACCGTACAGTCAAAGCGTTCTTTACGTAAAAGAAGTTATGTGCTACATATTAAAATGAAATAAAACTAATATATTTGATAAAACTACGCAAACTTTGATGACTAAAATAAATTCAACTAATAACATTAAAATAGGAAACATTGATGTATTGGATGGATGTTTACGACAAGATTCTGAAGGCCACAAACCTTTTGTCATTTTTGTCATTTAACTCATTCACTGCCATTGACGAATTTACTTGTCTTTTCAATCCCAGTAATTTATTTATATTTTTTTCAATTTTTTTTCAAACGTTAGGGTAAAAGAGGGTCTGAAAATGTATGGCAGTGAATGAGTTAACTGTCAAAAAAGTGTAGAGAAAAAAAACAAGTAAACCACTGTTGATTTTAAAACAATGGTGTGCCTATAGGAATGTTTGCACATATTTCCCACATTGCAATGAAGTCTGTAATCATGAGCACATTTATCCTGTTTGCAACCACTGGTAACCTTCTGTGGCGGCAGATGTTTAGCGTGACTCTTGAGCAGCAGAGGTTTTATCTGGGCCCATGCGGGTCCATCCCCCCCATTTTGTGATTTCAGTGGTATTTGAATTCAAAGTTCCATTGCACAAACTGCATATAAATTGTCGATTGGCTGGCCTGATTCAAGTTTTAAGGCCCAACCTTCACAGAAAGAGATTAAATAAACTGAGAACTCTGTGCTCATATATTCTTTTAACGTGTTATAATCACTCAAGCTGGGCAAAAATCAACAAAAAGCAGTCCTCAATTTCACAAATATCTTTATTGCAAACTTTATACTTTGAGAAGACGAGGTTTACGTATGTATGGTGTAAACATAAATGAAGTATGTATGCTGTTGTGTTTATCAAAATCAATTAGATTTATATGGTGTCAAATTGTACATATCCCAGGGCACTGTAGATATACGGAGCAAGCCCAGACAGCATAAGAACATAATACAACATTCCACTATGAAAACCAACATCATCAATCATGTTTTCATTGTTTACTGTGGTGAAATGTAATAACAAGGCTCGTGTTTGTTGTGTAGTGTTGCTTGGTTGTAATGTATCACTGAAGTTGTGACTTACAGAAAACTGTCCTTTCTGACATTCCAGCTGCCGTGTCATGGCGACGCACCATCCCACCGATAAAGGAACCATTTGGATGTCAACAACCATGGCCCATTCACACGAGAATTTAGTTGCATTTCATACAGAAAAAGTAATGCTACAATTTGTACACAATTTCTTTCTACACTGAATGTTATGAAAATAATGTCCTAATCCCAAATTGGTATGAAATTTAACATGTTTTGAGCCCTGTCACCAACACATTTTTTTTGGAATCAATTATCCTATCAATTATTACCTCGATTACCAGAGATGGGTAATCCAGGTCCAAAAAGTAAAAACCCTGCCACAGTTTGGCTTTAGTCACAGGCGCTCCTACTCAGGGAGCTCGTTTACCTGCCAGTTGAGTAGTAGCACCTGTGGCTAAAGCCAAACTGTGGCAGGGTTTTTACTTTTTGGACCTGGATTACCCATCTCTGTCGATTACTTAAGTATTGTCAAAAATGTTTTGCGGTCAACACAACCCAGTTGGTCGACTTTATTTCCCAGCCCTACTATACAGTAAGCCATGCTTATGGATCACGGACCCAACATTTGTCTTTTGCGTGTCGATTTAGGGGTTCACATTTGGGGGTTCACACACCGGACCCACAAAATAACCCTTTATGATGCCAGTAAGTAACATGCTAAACTTTTCGAGATATTCAATACTAAATTTGACCAAGTTTATACGCTAATATCTTTTGTATTATTTTGATTTATATCATGACTATGCAATTGCAAAGGCCCAAAAAAACTCGTTATCAGAGTTTGTCTGCTGTGTTTCCTATCACTAATTTACATGTACTGTGCATGTCAGTGATATGACATATCAAGATGCATTCTAATCATTTGGGTGTTCTCAAAAACTGTACTAAAAATACCATTAAACTGCTGTATAATGTCAATGTTCTGTACATTCCCAATAAATAAATAAAAAAAGATTTCTTATTCGAGTCTGACTGCACTTTTTGCTGAACGCCCCACTACAGATAATGGCTGTAAGATGACACAAAGCCTTGCTTATCTCCTTGTCATCTGGGTACTACTCTCAGATGACCTTAGTGGTAAATCAAGTTCAAAGAGGACGACTGGTGTTTGGCAGATAGTTTTACATGAGGGCAGTGGGAGAGAAGCATGTTTGGTCAACCTCTGCCTCCTCCCTCTTTGATTCGGAGTATTCTTTGACCTCTGAAAGAGCAACACCAACCCACTCAGACACACTTGATAAGCCGCTTAATGACTTTGCAATAATTCAAATGATTAAAGGTAAGACCACCAAAGCAAAAGAGAATTGTTTACAGTGCGCTTGCATCACAACACTCTTAAAAATAGGAACGTTTTTCCCAGGGGCTTTCCACTACTTTCACATACAGACATCAAAACAATACATAGTGCCAAATTGGCAATGACACGTCATTGCGCAACATGCCCGTGCTCCAACTACTTGTCTTTCATAAATGATTTGTTTTACGTTCCTAAATTACATATTTATGCAAAGGGACTCTAAAGAACGCAATGCTGGTGTAAACAGTACAATTACATAAAGTAAAACCGAAACTCCACACAATGTGTGTCCGCACCAATGTGGATTTGGAAATAAGGGCACGCTCACACAGGGCGGGACGCATTTATTATATGACACATCTATGTTGCGTCTACTTGCGTAAGCAAGCGTACTGTGAGCTTTGAAATTTTTGTGTGCAATGCAAGGGGAAGGCTGCACAGGCACCTGTTGGTGCCGTGTAAGGTTCACATTCCTTCACAATTTACGGTAGCATGACGATTATAGACTGCAGCCCTTTGAACTCCAATTATCACAAAATGTCGTCAATATATTGTGTAATAATTTAGAGGCCGCTATATGCCCACCCCGAGTCACAACGAGATGATGAATGTGCTGTTATTGTTTTCATTGTTCCTTTGATAGAATTCACAGGCACGAGGGCCTTCAGAAAACTGATGTTGAGATTAATTGAAAGTGATCGCTAATGCGTCATTCTGGTTAAATTTGGCCACAAAAACACTTGGCTTGGCTTGAAGTTGTCAAAACCCAGTTTTGAAAAATGGAACATAACGTAACTCAAATGGACTCAAACACCCTCGTTTATTGGCCTCATCTACCACCTAAATTGACCATCGGACAGGGAAGCTTTTGCTTTTAAACATTGACCCAACTACCAGTGAGGTTGTAAAAGCACGGAATTTAAATCATTTCTGAGCTTCAGCACTGGCTGCCTCCTAATTTATCACATGGCACCACACCTGCTTCCTTAGGCGCTTACTCACCATTCATGTGTCATCTTGAAACCAGCCTGCTGTTGTCTCTATTCTTACGCAGCACTTACATCACAGGTCCTGGATTGAACATTCCTTGAGTTGATGTTCAAACCACAACAGAGGTGGGAGGAAGTCGCATATGTGTAAGTCATAAGCACGCCTCCAGTTTTAACCTTCAAGTTTCAAGCATGTCCCAAGTTACTGTGACAAAAATCAAGCAAGGCAGTTCGGGTCCCCGCTAAACTTCAAGCGAGTCGAGGCATTACATGAATTATATTGGGTTTAATTTTTGCTCGTGACAACGGGACCTAGTCCTGCTATCCCCCATGAATAATTTTGCGCAGACAGAATTGTTGCTTCAGCTGCACAATCTCATGAGTACTAATACAAAAAAATGTATCAATAATTCTGTGGTTGCAAAGATAATAATTCTTACTTGTGATTGACCCGGTCTGAAAGTTTTTAACAAAATTCAGCAAGTGTACCTAATGTTGTGGCTTGTAGCATGCATTTAGTCCTTTTAAAATGCGTAACTAGAGAGGTCTCTCGTCTGTGATTTGACGAGATGATTGATACACAAGAGATCACAGGCAGAGAAAGAGAAGAGATTTGTTTTCATTTTGTCCAAACATCCAATCAATTTGTCGAGTCGGGAAATATGCACGAATGATTGGTGAAGACTTGTTTTGTTTTCTCCCCCGGAAATTGAAAATCCAACATTTAAAAAGATGGTTGATTATTTAACTAATCAAAGCGGTGTTTATTATTTTATAGACAGAGGCAAGTAAAAGGAAAGAAAGGAGTCTACTTTTTTACTTAAAAAAAATCACACCAAATGTCAACACTAAAGCAGTTGAGTCTGAATATTGTTCTTCTGTTTTTGAAACAGCCTACAACATCATCCCAAAGCTAAGAAGTACACGTGGTGCATTCATTTTCCAGAGTCTACGTCTCAATTTTATTGGACGCCCTTCAGCGAAAACAGAAAATGTGTTTATTTTGTGTTACGAGCATATATCACGTTAAGCGAATGATTAATGTATTGTAATTGGATTGCTTTTATGTGGACAAAATTTAAGTGTTACTGTGACGTTGGTGGAGGTTTTTGTGGGGGGTATATGGAATTCCAAGTCTCATTTTGGCCTGTAACTTAGCATGAAACGTAGTAATACATCACGGAGGCGATTTGCTTTAACCTTGACACAAAGAGTGAAACACCAGCAAAAGTTGTTGACTGTTAACTTAAGCAAGCAGATCCAGGAACAAAACTAATTTGTACCAAAATATTCATCATTGGTCTGCAGAGTGGTATTCATACTATATGTTGTTTCAGTGCATTTCTACGACCTCTGACACTTGGCCCGGAGAGATGCAAATCCCCAAAGAACATAATGGCTCCCTTCCTGTGTAAAAACGAGGCCGTAAAGGACGATAATTAGGGTTGTCATGGCGACAGGGTCCAGCAAGCTGATGGTGCCACGATCGCTCAGAGAACTTCAAACGCTATCAAAGCTCCTGCCGGGCCAGTACAACAGTCCTGGTTTGAATTAGCGGCAGACTTCCACGGCCGCTCTTTCAATTCAAGATCAATATGGAGGACCGCCCTCCAAAAAAAGACTGACGAGGAAGAAAAGGGCCCGTGCTAGAGTTCTGGTCCAGACAGACCCAGGGTTCTGGATTTCATTAGAGACAATTATCTTATCTGTTTCATCTCACTGCTGCCCCAAAGGTTGGCAGGCGGACCGGCAGGCTCTTTGCAGTTTGAGAAGGACCGCAGCCAGCCAGAGGCCTGTGGATGGGGTCCTTTAAACACTCGTGTCCCTGCTGCTAGCGATCAAATATTTTCACGCTATTGTGAATAGATTTTCTTCTTTCGACCCCACAGGACACTAAAAACACAACATGGCTGCTGGGGATATTCTGGGATGTTGAACATTTCAAGAGAATTCGGGCCATCGTTGTTAGTTTTGCTCGCAGTCGAAGCTGCATGAGCATGTCTGCACTTGTGTCGGGTTTCTGGACGCTGTTCTTCATTAGTACACGGTGCACGCCACTGGTACCTGTCAACACCTCAGTTGATTGAGAAACTTTAAATTATATTTTTATGTAAATGTGTAATATATTACATTCATATTTTATACAATTTTTAATTGCTTTATTGATATAATATAGTAAACCTGCTTAAAAAGGTTTTTGAAAATACGCAATGCTGAGAATTGCTTTTACAAACATGACCCCTATTCTTGTTTTACTTTCTTACTAATTTATTTTCTTGTTATATTTAAAATTGGGTTTTCAAGGATTCAAGGAATTTTACCTTTCTCAAATTTCAAGGATGATATTGCATATGATAGCCGAGCTCCCAGGTTAGCTCAGAAAGTCCCAAGACTTGTGAAAATAAAGCTAGAACAAGAGCATAAGATCAAATAAATATGGTAAAGAGATCAGGGAGATGCTTATTCATGATTTGATTGTGTGCAAAGGTGCAAGGCGTCAAAGGTGTGGTCGAATGAAAATGCAGGAGGCTTGATTTTCACATTATATTTACAAGGTCATTTTATACTTGGCAAAAAGATTGGAGAGTTCAAGAATAAAGTGTTCAATGTGCAGGGACGAATGGGCATGAGGCTAAAATGGTAATTTTGAGTAGCTGAGTTTTAGTAGTAGAAGAAATCCTAAGTTTTGAAGTCAATGAATAATCATTTTAATAATCGTGATTTCAATCACTATCAGCATAATAGTGACTATTATTGTTTCCATAATCATCCAGCCCTAGTATATTCTCTCTGCTCCTTGGGAACAACACAGAGCCTACAGTATTAGCTGGGGATCTTCTTTGCCTCTTCTTTATTACACTGCATTTCTCCCAGCAATGATTGGCAGTGCTGGCCTGCATGCTGTGGCACAATTGTGGTACTACACTGAAGGCGCGTAATTCTACATTCAGACTTTACTTTATAAACCCATAAAAGCATTCACTTAAAGCGGAAGTCAACCCAAAAATATTGTTTTCAAGAAAATGTTCCCAACAGGCCACTAGGAACAAAATCCACCCGCTTTTAACCATCTCTGGGGGCGGGCATTTAGTCACTTCTGTTGACTGAAAATGACATCACAACTGCTCAGGGCTCAGGTAACGACCAATCACGGCTCATCTTCAGGAAACAGGTGAGCCATGATTGGTCATTACCGTGCCTTGTTTCAACTAGTGGGCCGGCATACAACATATTCTTGAAAAAAAATTGTTTGGGTTGACTTCCCCGTTAAAGATCTGCGATATAGCGTGGATGCAGACAATGAGCTATGATATAGCAGTAGTTCTCTGTAATATATTACAACAATGCCTAGCATTGAATTTGTTGATACAAGAAAGCTTTAATTGTTTTGTTTCAATTGAGATCTGACTGCTATCGGACTGCTTGCTGTTGCTCAGTCGAGGTAGATGAATCACTTTCTCATCTGGAAATGTTTAAAATGTCATGTGGCTTTGCTGTTTTATGGAGACATTAGAGCACAAGATACAATTTTGGCAATCAGGTAAGCTGCACTGCCACAGTTTAAGCTCTCAGACTAGAATGGCTTGCTCAGGGGACGATGCCCTGCCCGGTCAGATGGGAGTCGGGGGTGGGGAGTGGAGGTAAATAAGCAGAGAGGGACATGAGGCCCAGGACCCGGAGCCTGAATTTGAGAAGCCTCCTCATCAAGGGTTAGGGATCACGGGCCTGGACTTCCCTTCATCAACGCCAAGCTGGGAAATGCAGAGGACAGCAGGGGTCAGCACATCGCCTGCTGTGTGCCCGTTACCATGGCAACCAACCCCAGGGCCAAAGAAAATAGATGACAAGTACAAAATATGAGGTGTAATCACGAAGATCACTTGACTGCAGGGTTTGCAGTGTTGACTCTCAAGGCTCCAAACTCCACCCGCCCCTCTCCCGAAAAAGGGCTTTCAGGAAAAATGAGTCAGTGTGGTGGTGGTGGATTTCGTCCACACTTCCAGAAAGCAGGAAACCTTGAGGGACATGCTTGGGAGACTCTCCATGAGCAGCCATTGAGAGATTCCAGTCCACTTCCACAGTGAGATATTTATTTTCCGGTTCTTTGTACTGGGTGCCCTGCAGATGGAATCTCCGATCCGCTTTAAGGGGAAATTTTAAGACTTATTAACTGTCAACAGTTCATAACCTCAGAGGAGCTATTTAACGTTCTCCTGTGGTCGCACCAGAGAAGTCCGTGTTTGATTTGGACTGGAAAGATATTTGAGTGTTTTCGCTCTCCACCCTGCCCACAAGTGCAACATACAAAAAAAAAAAAGCTGTAATCAGCTTTGACATCAGAACCTCATGTAAAGATAAGGATAATGTGCTCACTTTAGTCTGAAATCACACATGGTTTTCCCACTGAACTCAACACTCAGACCAGCACTATGACAATACAACAATGCAACTTAATATTGTAATCACCTGCTTTTAAGTGAATAAGCAACACTCGCCTCATTTCAGTCTGTCTTTGGTTATTCTTCTTTTCTCTTAGCCTGGATGTTATATTGGGGTCGGTGGAATGGTGTTGGCGGTGTCACTAAATCATTTATCACCAGCCAAAAACAACTGTGATAAATAATTGAGTCCAGATGTAGCTGGTTCATGCAAGATAGCAAGGTTCATTTCCTGTCTGTGCTTTGTAAGACAACCTATTACACCTCCCAGGCAACTGTCGGCTATACGGGCCCAGCCTGGACATCAACACTCCTCAGGTGTCAGCGTAGGAAGCACTCAGCACACACATCATCTATCTGTTATACTGCTGCCATTTAACCATACAGCGTTTTATGCAACCTTGCAATCATGCAAATCACTTCACTTCATTGTCTACATGGAGTTTACTGTGTACTTTCATCACAATTCTTCCCACAAACAGTCAGAAGAGTGCCCTCATTGAGGGTGGAGAAACTAAAGTCTGGACAGCTAACATTAGCGGCTAACACATGATATCAAAGCTAAACTGTTATTGGTTAACATTTTTCCATAATTGTAGTTTCTCTTTATATTCGTTTGGAAGGTAATGATGAGTAACTAAAATGACCACCTCACGCAAAGTTTTAAACATTTTTATAATTTTAACTTAATATATAATTATTAGTACACAGTACTGTACTGTAGTAACTTTTTACACTTGCATGCCAGTTAAAACTCATAGGGCCTGATTTACTAAATGTTTGCGCACGCAACAACAGGCGTAGAGTTCATTGAAACAGGTGTGGAAGCAGATGAATGCAGGATTGCGTCTGCCAAACGAGCTAAATTGCCACTCAGTTCTTTTTGAGAGTTGTGAGAGTATGCGAATAGATGAATGTAGTGAATGTTATGATGTATTAAACCTGAGATGAATTGTGGTGGCTGAAAACCTGCTCGCCACAAACAAAAAATATTCTCACATATCAGACATTCAGCGATGTGATTTTAAAGCTGAAGCTGAGGGCTGACTTTGAGCCAGTCACAAGAAGGAGTCATGTCATATGACAAAATTATTTTCAACTCTGCATTTCTTTGCATCCGGGTCTTGCCCCAAGGTTTGAGCACAATGTTGTGCAGGTTTTGGACACATCTAATCAGCACGCACATAAATGCTTACTTACTTTAAGCTGTTTATTGCCACTCCCAGATGAAGTTTACTATACACCTTAACATGGCACAAAGATAATTACATGCTATGTATGATACAAAATCACCTTTTTCCCCCACCTAATTGCGTCTTACAAACGACTGCTAGCATAAAACTAATGCACTAACAGAACTAGCATCAAGCCAATAGAACTAGCATCGACGCAGCGTAAACATCATAAACCTTTAGAACATGTTTGAACACAAGTGGTAGCAATACATGGAAACAGAGCATAGAGTGCAACGATACACACAATCATGTCATCTTTATCCTCTGTGAAAAACGACTAATATTGCATCTTATTTGCGACGTTATGCGTTTCGTCATCAAATATATTTGTAGTATATCTGCAAGTAATAAACTGCCAAGGCACACACACCAGAATGGAGCGGCACAATGCCCGTAGATTTATCATGATGCACAACACGTTTAATTCTTTACGTTAATTATATTATTATGTACATTTGTTGTTGTTTTTTAGTTAGTACAATACTAACGAGTGTAATTTGTCTTACTAGAAGCACATTGCAAAAAAATTGGTTGATGATTTTGAGGCACTGGAACAGCATTCTCCATTCAATGGGTAAAGATGATTTGATCGAGGAGGCGCCCAGGAACCTGCAATGAATTATATTGGACCTTTACCCTTCTTTCATCATCTTAATATTTTTTACTGACATGGTCATATTAAAATGCATCAGTCACATGTAGAAATGCAATTCTCAGTATTTTACTTGCAAGTAGCATTCTTACATAAACGAATGTGGTCCTCGGTCAAGGTGACAGTTAATTTCATTGCTACATAACTGTGATCAAATGTAACCTAAAGAGTTTCTAACATCACACACACGTACACTTGTGCCCAGTAGCAGTGGCTTTGTTTATTTTACATGCTAAAAGATGTGGAAGGCCATAACTCTGAGGCTGCCTTAAAAGCATTCACTTCCGGGCCCTTGGGCTCCATGTGGAAGTCATTAAGCCCTCCATGCAGGTGACTGACACTGAGTGACCACTCCTTACAAGCTATACATGCGATAATGAAGCAGTTTCCTGGTTAACTTTACATTATTTGACAAAGAGTGGCAGATTTTTTTTTTAGCTGCTTAATTGTCACAGTAACCAGAAGTGGAATGAAGTGTACCTGGTGAATGTTATTTCAAAATTGAAAAAAAAAGTGAAAAAAACTGTTTATGATCAGATTTCGATTGAGTGACATTGACCTACATATCTGCAGGTGCAGTCTTTCAAACTGGATTTAGTTTTTCGTTCTCTGTGCTGAAAAGGACATCCATCAAATTCTGCATTAAGTGTATGCCATCTTGCAAACACAAACACTAAGGGAATGGGTTTCTGCGGACAGAATTAATCTGGAAATGGATGTCAGGATTGTTTGGAGGAAAAGGTAAATAGTGAAGTGGAATGGAGTGGCCTTCTGACTTTAATGTTGTGTTTACGCTGTAATTAGTCTTTTCAGAATGAGCCTGCTGACAGAGGGCTTGAGACTGTGTGGCATGATAGAATAAACTATAAACAGCCCCTGTCTGAAGGATCCTTCAATGCTCATAAACTAAGACGCCTTCCACAAACTACCGCCTCTCGTTTTCAGAATGGGTGGTCTAACTTTTCCTCGTCTGGTTCTTCCACCCAAACCTCTTCCTTCCACTTGTTTGTTCTCCTGTTTATGCTACTCATTCCACTCACTTCTGCACGTTTACATTTTCCCTCCATTTTTCTCCCTACACCCGTTTGACCTTCACCTGAGCTCCTGTCCATCCAAAATGAACATGGGTCTGAGTTTTGATTTTCAGCTCACTGTAGCCCCCCTTCACATTGCCCCTCTATACAATTTCTTCACTTCATGGTACCTACTTGACTGGAAACGGCTCTTTTCGCTATCGACACTTTTCCAATGGCCAGAGTGAGTATTGCTAGTTCACTGTTGCTCCTAGCCTCGAGTCAACTGCTGATCACTTATTGGTTGAACAGATTCATCATCACTTTTTGACATATGTTTTTGAGGGGACACAATTTAAAGTCCAAATTTGGCAACTACTGGCCAGTAATTGAAATGAACTTACTACTGTTATTGCTTGCCCTATTCAAGTAAAGAATAAAATGACATGTAACAGGTAAC
Organism: Filicampus tigris; assembly: GCF_054856515.1. Lineage (NCBI taxonomy): Eukaryota > Metazoa > Chordata > Actinopteri > Syngnathiformes > Syngnathidae > Filicampus > Filicampus tigris. The sequence goes on from NC_141224.1 coordinate 14,620,962, forward strand.
GTAAGCCATTGTCGCTGTTGTTGAAAACAACCAACAAGAAAGAACCACTTCACAACAGAGCAGAAGGCCTTTTAGCTTTTTAAAATAAATAAAATTTCTCCTTTCAAACAGGCATATGATGAAAAACAAATACAAGGGACCCTTGTTTCACTTCATTTTAGTCATTTGTAAGCATCTCATTGGTTTTCGCAGATTCCCGCGGTACTATGAGGTGAGTTGAACCACAAGCTACAGCCCACATGGGTTGTGTCACTACAATGTCCACCTGAGCAAACAGGACTAGGAGGTTTTCTGGGGGCAGACCAGCAGGGAAGGAACTGGTGAGGTATAGGTCCAACCGAGTGACAGCCTATGTATAATAACATTAGTCTTCCTCCTTCAGGACACAACTCTCTGCTGTTTTTTCTCTCTGTCTTTTTCTTGCATGGTATTGCCTCCAATAGCAACACATTCCTGTCATGCCTCACTGCTGTTCCCTGTTTAGAATTCTCATCACAAACGGCATTACACGCACGGGCTGGAGCCGCTCGGAGCACCCACCAGGGAGACCCTAAAGATGTCCAAAGCCTGCAGCAGAAAGATGAAGGCGCTCCAGCAGTCATCCTCACATTCAGACTTTTTCGAAAAAACATCTCGCTATGAGTAATACTTGAATTGTCGATAATAGGAAGACAATGCTTTTTGAAGACTGAATAAGCGATGACCTCACTTTTTTATTTATTTACTCTGACACTAAATCTTGATCTCAAAACTGACTATGTTATACTGGGATGGATGAGCCCCTCTGACTTCCAAGCGGACAATTTATGATTATGAAGTGGAGCCGCCTCTCAGAATACCACATCTTTATAGAAAGCAGACCTACTCCGTTCTCCAGGCGCTCTTTCAAGTCGGTCCAAATGCGGCACCAGAGGACCGGAGCAGCCGTCACTCATCAGCCTCTGTGGATTTTGTTGACCGACATGAGAGAGTGTTAAAGAACAGAAGGTACAACACAGTGTTACCTGCGCACACGATATTCTGATCTTTGGAGGGGGAAGTGGACAGCAATAGTCACTCAAAGTCTACTTGAAAGTCATGACCTGATTTGAATGACTTTCCTCCTAAACCCCTTCCCAAATCACGCATAGTGTAAAGTGACTCTTTTGTAATGACAGAAGAAAATACATTTTTTTAAATGTAGTAACCAATCGCTGTCCTGTCACAATGGGCATGCCTTGGAAATCTGCTATTGCATTTCTGCATTTCGTATACCGCTTGTCCTGTTCAAGGTCACAGTGTGCTGAAGCCTATCCTAGCTGACTTTGGGTGAGATGTGGCATACACTCAAGACTTGTTGCTAACCAATCGCAGGGCACGCAAATAACCATTCACACTTGCATTCTGACTTATGGTCCATTTAGAGTCTCGTAAGTTCTAACCTAACATGCATGTTTTTGGAATGTGGGGGGAGGCCTGAGAACCCTGCAAAGATGTATGGTCCGTATGAACATGACCATTTCCTTTGAGAAACAGTACCACATACATTTGCATTATATGAAGTAGATTTCCTCAAGGGAACTGTGGCTGTTGTTGTAGGTACACTACTCACAAAAGGATGAACCTAAAATGCACTATAGTACAACCTTTACTAATGCACTATAGTAAAACCTTTACAGGGGAACTCAATTTGACCCTCACTACATTCAGCTAGAAAAGAGGCACTGAAGCACATTGTCCAAAATAGGCATTCAAATAAAACCATAATATGTAGTGATTCAAAAAAAATATAATAATAAAGTGATATTCATGAGGGCGGCACGGTAGTCGACTGGTTAGCACGTCCGCCCTACAGTTCAGAGGTCATGGGTTCCATCCCGGCTCCGGCCTCCCTGCGTGGAGTTCGCATGTTCTCCCCGTGCCTGCGTGGGTTTTCTTTGGGTACTCCGGTTTCCTCCCACATTCCAAAAACATGCATGGTAGGTTGATTGGACACTCTAAATTGCCCCTAGGTGTGATTGTGAGTGCGGATGTTTGTTTGTCTCTGTGTGCCCTGCGATTGGCTGGCAACCTATTCAGGGTGTCCCCCGCCTACTGCCCAAAGACAGCTGGGATAGGCTCCAGCACGCCCGCGACCCTTGTGAGGATAAGCAGTATAGATAATGTATGGATGGATGGATATTCATGATGATGCTTCTTTGGCATGCAATGAGGATTGTTGTTGACTCGAATGCTCAGCATCTATTTTGGTGGTGCACGCTCAGTCCGAAACCCTTTTATGTTTTTAAGATAAAATGTGTTTTTAAGTATTACTTATTTACATTAAAACTGTGATTTGAAAGTCAATTCCACTTTACAACTGTAGGGGGAGTCCTGTGGCAATATTGCTTACTGGCCTAAGAGTAAAATAAATAAATAAATAAAATCTTAATTGAACACGTAAATAACCGGAACGCACACAAGCACTGGAGGTTTATGATCAAGAGCACTGAGAGGAAATCACAAAAATTGAAAAAGTCTGGTTAAGTTTGTGTGACAAGTTCCTGCTTCCACTCCTGGCACAAAGCAGCCCTGGCCATGCCAGATCAACACCAGGTCATATGAGGTGAGATGCAGTACCAAACGACCTGTCATTGACCTCAGCTCACCACAATGTGTTGCGTCTATATATTCAAATGTACTATAGATGGTTTGTCGGATTAAGCAATGAAACGCTTAGTCACACTAGCGTGGGTATGTGTGCCCGTCTGGTAGGGCAAAAGAACATTCTTACTTTAGAGATGTCATGTGATGGAAGGCCAACAACATGCCTCCACTGTGCTTTTTCACTGTTCAAACTATTACGTACCAATGCGGATCGAGCTGTCACCCTGCTATTTTCCCCAAACAGGAAATTGTATAGTTTATTCCTAATTATAGGTTATTTGTATTGTACAGTAACTCTCAAGGGCACATCTAAGCATATATTGGCCTCTGCAGTGCAATAAACTTAACTTATTACAGTCCCTCTGAATTCCACTGTGACTGCGCATTGCAAAGTAAAGCGAAGCCTGAACTATGTCTACATTTAGTGACTTGAATGTAACATTTACTGTATCTCAAAATTGTGTATCTGTCTTAAGAGTATGTGCCATTTACTATAGTGATACTATATCTATCAGAATATTTTCACATGCTGAGTTTTGGAAAGCTTTGAGAACAACAATTTAATCAAAAGAAACAACTGATAACACTGTAATATGAATGCCAGGCCAGCAGGTGGTAATGTCACTTTATAACGAACCTCAACTAAAATCGTGCATCGTGCATAACAACAGTTTGTTTTTCTAGGTCTTATCTGAAAACTGTCTATACATTTAAGTTCAGAAGTTGAGAAAGTTTGGTCTTTCTTTAGCTGACGCTGATTTTGAGTTGTAGTTTTAGGGTTCAGCCCCTCTGGGTATAATAGTATGCTAACGTTAGCACTCAGTCGATGATAGTCCAAGTATTAAACACATTGTGGCCAGAGAGTCAACCATCTATTATTATTATGTTGTGTCTTCTCTGGAACTTCTCCTTATAACACTCTTGAGTACTGCCATTAGAGCCGTTAGCTGTATCATGCCGGTAGTTTGAGATCAAGATCTTCTGGCTCCTTAGAGTGTGTTTCTCAAAAACTAGCAGTAAATTTACACACCGGGCCATCCATCACACACAACAAGCATATCGTGCACTGCAGTGCATTTGGCATAATTTCGAAACCAAACAGATGAGCAAACATGGTGGCGGCAATATTAATGGCGCTTGAAGCCCTGATTTCCTAGCATTGGCGACCTGCTACTGAGTTGCAGCAACATGTGTCTCATGTATGCACACACAGATGTTTCCCTAAGAGGTTTAGCCGTTATAGCATGTAGCGTGACATGCAATCAGCTCCCATACATGTGGATTTCTTTTAGGTCTTAGGGGCCTCTTTTTTTCCCGAGTGATAACAAGACAGCCTTTAAATTCCTGAATCATTACATCATCATACATCTCTTCATATATACATCATACATCTTGGTTGAAAACTTGAGTAAAGGTTTGTTAGAAAAATAAGGGACCCTCCGGATGCCCATTTTTTTGGGGGGGGGTGGGGGGTGGTTTACGGCTGACACATTTTTTAAAAATGGCTGGACTAAGCATGGCCGGAAGAGGATTTTAGTCCGGCCCACTAATCGGCCCTCATGCATGTGACGTGCTAACGAGGCGGCCAAATTTCATCTCGGCCTACTCGGTGAAAGGCTTCTTTTTAGGCTTCTTTCTACTCCCGCAACTGCTGCATTGATTCACATGACCGACACATTGTGCTGTTGGTGTAAGGTCTGCAACACATGCTACGCACCCATCAGGAATTGTTGCTGCGCGGATCGGTCCATTATGTCACATGTTGCGATGACATACAGTTTAACACACGGAGGAGAGAATGCACCATGCAACTCGTTGCTGCTGCAAAGCAAACTAGTTTGGTAGTGGCGTATGTGTAAAAAGAAGCTACTCACCCACGTTCCACCTTAGCTGCCACCTTTCAGATTGTTTTCGCAATAAAATAAAATGCATTGTCTAGTCATCTCGGTCCCTTTATGGTTGTAGCAGGCACGATATACATTGTTGTCGCTGTCTTTTTGAAGTGACGCCCCCCGACTTGGAACGTAACTGTTTCAAAACAACTTGTGTCCATGAGTATAGTCAAGCTGCGCGCAGCACATCAAGGTGGAATTCATGCACTTCTTCTATCTCGTCTTCCCTACTTCCGGAAATACACCGTAGCAAACCTACTGTGTATAGTGGTTTGCTGGTATGCTTTTATTTTGAAGGCCGGGAAGTGTGAGCAGGGGAAGTGTGGAAAATAAGTAACTTGTTGACTGAGACTGCTGGCCGTCTGTTGGACCCAATTAATTATACATACAATACTACAAATCCAACCCCGGGGCTCGCAATGCAAGTAAGCACAAGCAGTTGGGTAAGTACTACTGGCATTTAAAACGTGTCCACAGCGGGTTTGAATTGTAAATTAGCCAGCTAATCTTTAAAAAGCCTCTGCCGTTAGCATCTCTCCTGCGGCGACGTCAATCACAGAGGTTTTTCTTTTTTTGGGGGGGGGGGTGGTACGGGGCGGGGGCTGACAATGTTTATGAATATGGCCGGAGGGTCGCGGCCAGAAGGGTACCCAGGTCAAGGGTGGAGGGTCGTGGCCGGACCGGCAAAAAAGGATCAAGTGCCCAGCTCTGGAGATGATTAAACATTTATTTGGTTTCACCATGGTAATGATAGACGACCCTCTGAAGGAAGCCATAACTACAAAGTGGCCCATGACAAAAATGAGTTTGACATTCCTAGTACATAGGGAATTAGACAAATAATTGTTCCCGATGAATTCTGCTTAGCACTACTGTTAGGAGCAAAAACCTAATCAATTCTGTTTTTCTTTACTGATGTACCTGCTAGCTTGTTTAAATTTATTTTCAATCATGAGGTTTGCAAATGAATCAGAAACTATGGACTATTTTTGTGGTTGGTTATATTGGAAGCAAAGAAAAGTCAGTTAGTCAAAGTACTGTGGTTGGAGAAAATGGATCATTGTAGAGCTAATGTTTTAATGTCAAGAAATTCAAAACTTGAAAAAATTCAAAAATTCAAAACTTGAAAAAAAATTGAAAAGCTAGCTACTATTATTAGTTATTTCCAGAGCTGGGCATTCTATCCCACGAACGGACAGTCACGTCAGTCCCCAGATGGAGGCCCATTTTGCGGACGGTCGGACGGAGGACGACAACTCTTAAAAAGGACGGAAGTGCTTTCAAAGGATGAGGACGGACAGGTCGGAGGACGATAATTTTTGTGAATAAGGACGGAGGGACGAGGACGGAAGGGTAACCAGGTCGCGGGCGGAAAAAGGGTAAAGTGCCCTGCTCTGGTTATTTCATTGCATATCATTTGTCACATCATGTACATTACACCAAACAAATCCCAATGGTCCATGGTCACAACCCACAACTGACAAAGCGGTTCCATGCTGGATCTCCCGATGGTCTGCTGGCATTCAGCGGCGGAAGAAATCTTGTTTCTTGCAAGCCCTCGGGATGTCATTTCAGCCAGCAGTGCAGTCAGGCAACACTTACAAGCACAGCTTGTCCAACCATTTGGAGTGCGGCAGACTAGTTTTATGGTCTCTGTACTGGACGGTGTGAGAGAGGCAAAGGCATATAAAAGTGCCTGGTCACTGCAATCAAAGCAAAGAGACGGCAACCCTGTGACGCCAGAGCCGCAGTGATGGTTATTCTCACAGACACGAGAGGCCAAGTTTGTCCAGCCTGTTCCCTCAATGGTGTGGTTACATCGGAAGATTCCTCAGTATCGGCCGCGTCAATCAGTGGCTGAGATAAAGCAGTCCCTAAAGCCGGACAGTCTTTGAACACAGCAGGGAGAACTCCCCCAGGTCTGTTATCTCATTAAACTTGAAAAGGTATATTAATCCTTGAAAGGCTAAGATAACAGCAAGGCTGACACCAGTCAAGGAGACTGACAGTATTATAAACACTATCTCCAAGGGGTCATCAGTGTTTCATCAAAGAGGACAGGAGGAAAACTTATGGATTTCTTTTTCTGCTCTTAAAAGGATGTTTTTGTTTTTTTTAAACGCCAACAAGGTTTTTTTTTTCCGACTGTGGGAATTGTTTATATATTTTTCTACAACAAGTTTTTTTTTTTTTAAGATCCTGGTGACAATTCAGGTCAATACAGCTGACATCATGAAAAATACTGTATTTATTTGTTAAAAAAATATCTCTATCACTTACAGTTTCAGCCATTCTAATTTCAAACCAAGTTTAATTCCGGTCTGGCATCTACAATACTGTAATTAAATTAAACATGGCAAATTCAAGGTAACATTTTCTAAACAAAGTTTAGCCATTGACAGTGAAGGCAGCAGCATGGGTCCAGTTCCTATTAACTGAATTCCTTTCATTGGAAGTCATCACCTGAGATAGAGGTGACATGATACATCATAGGCCATGCAGTGTTCATACTACATGGGGGGACTTTCACTTTTTTTGGACTACAAATGAATACTGTATACGGGAATAACACTGTACTGTTTTGTTTGCGTTTGTTATGTATACAAATCCTGATTGCCCCATTGGAAAAATTATGTGGTAATCTTTTTAATCCAGACAAATCCAATAAGGTAAAAATAAATAGATAGCTAGATGGATGGATGGATGGATAGATAGACAGACAGAAATGATAACGGGATAATATTCTACGGGATAATATTCTATCTATCTATCTATCCATCCATTTTTTCCATTCAAGTTCTGCGTTATGGGGAGGGTATACCTATAACAAAGGCAACTACACCCAGCAATGGCCATCAGTCAAACTCCTGACAATCTTTCACACTGTCACTTAGTGGGAATTGGACACACGCTGCCTGCACGGAAGTCAGACGACATCATTATTACGCCATCTCTGACTTCACTATAAACAGATTAACTTCCACGACTAATTGATAAATACCAAGAATTCTGCTGAATGGAGCTGACGGTTGATCTTGTTGTGAAGCAGTTAGTGCAAAACTTATGGACATACTTGATTGCAGCCAGCTGAGGCACTGTTGATTAAGTTGACCTGAAGAAGAATATGACATTTTTTCTTTTTTTAAATTGAGCCGCAATGCAGGCTTCCATGTGGCACATATCTTCTGGGTACCTTTCTGTTTTACAATCAAAAGAAGCTTAAAAAATCAGAGATTCTCCTATCTCCAGAGATCAAGCAGTCATTTGCTCTGCTTCCTCCTCTGCGCTCTGTGTCCTCTGAGTGCTTGTTTTTCATTCACATTCCTTTTATGAAAGTAAAACGCTTCAAAGCGTTTGCTGAAGTCTATTTCCCCATTCTGCAGTATGCAGCCTCCAATGAATTAATCTTGCAAGGTTTATGATTTAATGGCAAATGGCAGCCAATAAAGAACAAAACTCTGGCCTTTCGACAGGCCAATGCGTCGCGGGCCACAAACATTCAGTCAGCTTTCGGCAGCACAACCATCTGACATCAGCCACCTCCCTCCTTCCCTTTTTCTCTCTTTTTTTTTTCACGCCAGGACACAAAACACTCTCCTCCGCTGGCTGCCAGTGCTGCACTGTCCCACGTCTCGAGCGCAGTTTAACAGCACATGGAAAGAAAAACACCACGTTGTACCACTAGATGCCAGATTCATGCAAATCTCAAGGCGCAGGCTAGAACGCTGGAAAATTTCCTTTGCTGCTCAAAGCTGTCTGTCATCGTCAACATTGGTGGGCAGGAGTTGGCAGAGTAAAGTTTCACTGAATAAATGTCTTTACTCATTTATCTCTGAATTATGAGGGTACGCTCTTATGTGATGTCAAACTCTCAACATATATTGAGATTTGTGGATAGCTGATTAGTGATGACCAGAATATGTGGTGAATGCTGTTTGATCTTCTATGGATGCCGTAATCATAACATAACATCAATCTCCTGCAGTCTGCTTATGATTGACAGCCATCAAACTGTGAAGGAATGAAGCACTCAAATAGGGTTGATCAAACCTTGAGTGCTCACGGACTACCTATGACTTATAAAAAGGATAGATGGGAGAGTTCAGTCATATCTGAGGTCAATAAGAACGTGCATATGTACATTATCGGTGGCATCGGGACGAAACCTCTGATGTCACAGTGTGCCAAATGTAATATCCATCCATTATCTGTACCGCTTATCCTCACAAGGGTCGCGGGGCGTGCTGGAGCCTATCCCAGCTGTCTTTGGGCAGTAGGCGGGGGACACCCTGAATTGGTTGCCAGTCAATCGCAGGGCACACAGAGACAAACATCCGCACTCACAATCACACCTAGGGCCAATTTTAGTGTATCCAATCAACTTACCATGCATGTTTTTTGAATGTGGGAGGAAACTGGAGTGCCCGGAGAAAACCCACGCAGGCACGGGGAGAACATGCAAATTCCACACAGGGAGGCCGGAGCCGGGATCGAACCCACGACCTCTGAACTGTGAGGCGGACGTGCTAACCAGTCGATCACCGTGCCGCGCCAAATGTAATATTTTTTCACAAATTTATATCATTGGTTTGTCCAGTGTTATGTTTGTCATTAATTTTATTATTATTAATATTATTATTTGAATAATAAAAGAATAAAATATTGTTAAACTTATGGGGGGATGATTTGTAATGAATTCAAATAATCCATCTATCTATCTATCTATCTATCTATCTATCTATAATGAATTAACCTAACCAACTGTACGCATGGGTGGAGTTCTTTCATTTGGTATTTTGTTCAACTTTGCGCCGGGATGTTACACCTTTGTGCGCCGTTGTGGGATGGAAATAGTCTTTCCCTAGCCAATCCTAGTGGCATCCCTCATTTGCATAAAAATCAGGGAGATCGGAGGCGCAGTATACACAACTATGCCGTGCTTAACATTGCGTAAACAGAAATAGGCTCGCTGGGGTCAGTGCATGACCACCCTCGCAATAGTAACGGGTGACGGGGGTGTTATTAAAATTCCGTGCTGAGCGCATCCAACTTTGGACAGGAAAATTGCTGGCAAATGAATAAACGTCTGGATTGTGGATAGAAAATGTATTCGCTAAACTGAACCTGAAACATGAATTACCTTACATCACGCCCTGTACACTGTCAGCCAGGTGGAGTGGCCTATAAGGTTAAAAGCAGAGCTGGGCAGTCCATCCCTGGGCCGGACCGACCCATTTTTGGGGCGGGGGGTGGGGGCTGACAATGTTTATGAATATGGCCGGAGGGTCGCGGCCGGAAGCGTACCCAGGTCAAGGGTGGAGGGTCGCGGCCGGACTGGCAAAAAAGGATCAAGTGCCCAGCTCTGGTTAAAAGTACAGTATAAAATATTTGTAATATAAGTAATGTCAATTGTTTGTTTTCACAATAGATTCCTGCGTTTTGATTTTGACTTTTGAAGCCTGCATAATAAATGTTCTCAGAATTGTATATCACGTTATATCCTTTCCTTAAATCCTTTTAGCTTTCTCCTATAGTCAAGAAAATACAATTTGCTGCTATACACAATCTGAAATGAAGAAATAAAAACTCTTGATTATACAAAAAAAGAAAACCAGTTGTTCATTTATTTTATTGTCATATTTTTATTGATTAATAAAACCTTTGCTACAGGTCCTTGCAAAAAAAACCAGATGTGCTTAACTCCCAACAAACCCAGATGCGCTTAACTCACAACAGTCTCTAACATGCATAAGAGGAAATGTGATTCAGTCTTCAGGACAAACACACAAAGCCAGATTTAACAGGAAACGCCCACATTTTAGTGTTACTGCACCCAGAGTGCCTATCTGGCACAAAAGTGCATAAATGACGTGATGTGAGAATGCACAGCCAGAAAATTACCCAGCTGTGCACCTTTTCCCTCTTCATGGGAGAATATGGCTCTAATTGGCGAAAAGTGTTGTTTACGTGGGTCTTCAAACTTAATTTAGGATGGCAGCTTCTGATTGGTTAAACAATGTTAATCATCCGAAACGTGTGAGACTTTTAGATTACTTCTGTTTTCCAGGTTCAACTGGAATGGTGTGTGTAATTCATAACATTATAATTTATTTATACAAAATATAAGGTTTGCCTGATACAAAATACTTTTTTTTGGGTTTTTTTAATGGGGGTGGGGGTGGGGGGTGAGGGGTGGAGCAAACTGCGTCTGAGCCTGAGTCTGATTTGAACCCAAAGCCTCATGACTGTTTGGCAGATGTGCTACCCACAACACAACGTGCTTAACCATTGTTAAAATAAGATGCAAAATAAGTGTAACGGGCATCAGGGTGTTTCCTCAATAGTTAAGTTTGTGTTTCTAGCTTGGATTTAAAGTCGATGTGTGCTACAGTGGTCTTTACTTTGGCATGTGTTCTGCCTCATTACATCAAAATGTGCAATGTTTAAGTGAGCTTGGGGCTTCCATCAAAGAGAGAGAGCAAAAAGTCTTGGTGATGAAGCCAATGCTGTAAAACTTACACGTAAAATTCTACATAATTTGTCATTTGCAAATGAGAGAACTGTCATCCTGTGGCACGGAGCTTGAAATGTAGGCTGCAGTGAAGCCGATCTCCAACCTTGTGGTCCTCAGGGCCCAGAGAAACATTCCACGTCTCTCTTTTGAGCGTACTGGATTCATTTTGGGAGTCAATCAATCAGTCGTCTCCAATGACGACCACAAAACGACCACGTTGCGGCTGCGGGTCATCAGTCCAATTAGGCATGATGGAAGTGTGAAGCGGCCAAAACGCTGAAACCTTTTCAAATTCAACACTCTGCAACATCGTCCCCTATGGAGGGCTTCAAAGGCGAGAGTACGTCATGGATAGAACGTTAGGAAGCAAGCCTGACGTGTGCGGTCGAAGCGCTTAGCTTTGATTCATGTCAGTATAGTAAAATCAAAACTCAAAGGTCCTACAAGGAATGAAGTATATTTTTCCCTCTGAGTGCTATTTTCACTCAAGCGACTCAAGCTTGTGCAGTTAGCTAGCTAGCCATGCCTACACCTGAAAATGCACCTCCCTTTTGGATAGTCTGCTGACGTGGCCGCTTTAGAGCGCCTCATTGTTGGCTTCCCAGAGAAAGGTGGAAAATTGATTGGGGCAGAAAAAAATATGACTTTTGGTAATAATTCAGTATCAATATCGTGATAGACACCTGATCAATATAAAAAGAAATTGCACTCGTTATAATGACTAAAGAGCGAACCCTGACCCCGGCATTTTGCGTGCTGTAGGCAGAGGCTACAGTTTGATGTTAGATTTGTGATACAATTACAAGCACTTATGAAGAAATTTGGAGCACAAAAATGTGTTTTACTACCAGATATTTTGAGTGGTATTTTTCCTCTTGATAGTTGTGTTTCATTAATGTTTTAACTTTAATCCATTTAACAGTTTTGCATTTGATCTTCAATTATTTTTTTCTCATTTTAAAGAAAATACGCCCAGCCCTACTAAGCACATTATGTTTAAAAAGACATTTGTTTAATCTTTTAATTGACCCGTTAATTTGACTTTTTCATAGTTGTTTAGATACATCACAGATATGATATTTTCAGAAATAGTCAGCTAACATGAGATTTCCTTGGTCAATTTCACGCATGGTAGGCGGGCAGGCACTCCACAGATTATTTGTATAAAAATGTAAGTAATTTTTCTATGTCCACCTTAACTCATTCACTCTCAAAGACGGCTAAAAATGCCTTATATATTGTAACTGGGAGTCACACACAATTAAAATTATAAAGTGCCCCAGTTTACAGTAGCTCATTTCCAGAACAAGCTCTTGTGTGTCCTGTACATGTAGGCCTCAGAGGCTTTATATGGCACATATGGCATCTCAGGCCAACCCCACTCGCTAAACATGCTGTGAAATTGCCAAAGCTGTGTTTGAGAGTATGCGCACAAGTCATACATCAGCTCACCTCATCTTGACTGGACTAATGATGCCACAATCTGCCCTGCTCAGTCACTTCAAACGGAGCATTCGGAGAGCTTCTTAAGCCCCCTGTAAAGAATTGACATGGACGCCTGAAAATAAAGAGCTGCCTTAGTGTGGGAAAAGACCATGTGAGAAGGTTTGTGTCAAATTTAACAGACAAATTTACAGGGGAACTTCCAAAGTGTATGGTCCCAAAAGCTGAACAGTTTGTACAAATGTGCCTCAAAAGACAAGTAGAATCTCAATGATCGTAATTCGTGAGCATCAGAAGCAGGGGTTCTTTTGGAGGTCCAAGGAACCCCTCATAAACCTATCGCAATATTTATAATCAAACCAATTACCATGTGCAGCCCTAAATGTCCCATGACATTTGATCAGATCTGAAAAGAAATAATTCCCACAAATTATTTATTTTCGTGGGAATATATATATTAGAATAGCAAATTAAATATTCATAGCCAATTAAATAGAAAATAATGTAACTATGGATGTAAGATTGTTATGTGTACGATCATAACAGCGCTTTTAATTGGCCAAAGCTAAAAAGTACATAGAAGTATAATGTTTAATTTATCCGCGTATTCGCCCTTGTGTGTGGGTATGCGAAAAAATGATATGACATCATTGACTATAAATTGATATGTGGACCTCCAAGCTATGGTTTGTGGACTCCTGTTCAAGAATCACTGATCTAAAGGTTGAAATCTACGTGTTGCTGCTTTCTGTGTGGTGGTGGTGGGGCACTACAGAAGGTAACATGTGCTAACTTTAGCATGTTTGGGAATTTGGCAGACTGTGCTGTGGCGGAACGAGTGCATTTTCTTTCACACGCCAATGGCGCAACTGATAATTTGGTGGCTGAGAGTAGACTAAACTTTAGACCGGATCGGATCAGGTCTAAGTTGTGGCACAAGTGGTATAACACAATTTCGGTGAATTTGATCAAGGTGCACGCAGACAGATTCTGCACTCGGCTGGTATGTGTGATGGATGTCATCGTATTTGATTCATATGACAACAGCGTGCATCGAACCCTCTGAACCATTGTTGAAATCAATTCATCGAACACATTATCACATTATCACCTTTATTATATATTTAAAATGACATCAAGGGACAGATTTTGTTCAATTGTGGAGGTTTACTCCTTTTATTTTATGTCAGAGTGAGAGGGTTGTTTAGAAATTGGGGTGTGGTACATTGCGCAACGGCACTTGGCCTCTATTTTTTTTTGTCAGTATTAAACCTGTGAGCTTCCATGTCTTTCCAGATCAAATTCTAAAAGTAATCTGCAAAGCTGTGAGAAATTCGAAGGTAAATCAATTTTATTTTATTTTTTTAAAAAAGTGTCACACAAGGCCAAAAGAAAAAAAGACCAAATGCAAAAAAATAAAATAAAGCATACCCCGCCCCTTTTGACATTGCACACCCAAGAGGTTCTTCTCTCCTCATCACAATTAAATCAAAGAGGCAAGAGAACAGGACTCACATTGTTCTTGCGGTGTTTACTTAACCGAGCACAATAAAGCCTGAACAAAGTGACACGTACAGTTCATAAGACAGACAGCTCACGTGGATCCAAACACAGACTCTCACGGCAGTTTTCACATGTCGTCGACGGTACAAATGAAAAGGGACGGTTTACAGCTACCAAATACATTGGACTGATCACTTTTAAGACAGACTATACATGTCGCAATGGGCACTTTCAAGGGAAATGGGATCAAATGAGGAAAAAAAAAAAAAAAAGAGTCAAGGTCCCATCCGGGGTTTTTTTGTTTTCTTTATGCGTTACATCAAACCTGCAAGTTGAGGTAAGCATGCCACTGGGGAAAAGAGAGGAAGCCATCTCCCATATATAGGACTCCCTTGACCATATCCCCACTCACTTTGTAATTCGCCTTGACAGTAAATCAATTGTGAAGCCTGGCCCCTTCGACTCCTTACTTAGTCCAAGCCAAGGCCCTCCTCTCTCGCAAACATTCCTGCACACATGAATCACTCCAACTCCTGGCTTCTAGAAGGCATTTCCTGCCCGGCCCTCTCGCTCACTCTTACTCCTCTGCTGAAAGCTGGGCAGGAGCTTTTTGATTTGGACCCGCAGGGAGGAGAGCTCAGCTAACACTGGGACCAGACAGAAACCGAATGCTAGAGAGAGAGCGTTGGGTGATGCATGTACACCCGAGTCGGGGGGGTTGCGGCTTGGGGGGGTTTAGTGCTTTATCCTAAAAACTGCAATCCGAGCAGTGGACCGTATTCCATCGACATCACTCAACACGGGGGAGCGTCCCGTGTCAGCATTTAAAATGTACATTCTGGCTAAGACAGATGTTCAAACTTTAACATGGAACATCAATGTAGATTTTCCAGAATAACAGAGTAGGTATGGGGTTCTTCCCCCCTTCCATCCCTTAAACACACTGCAAAGATTCATGATCATATTCAGTGCTGAGGAGCATTCAGTGGTGACAATGTGCACGGTGGGAGCGCGAGTTGGCTCGTCCGCACCGTGCACCTGCTTAACATGTCCCCTCGAGATACACCTTGATGCTAAATCCACTGTACATGTACACTGGGCATGTACATCATCTTCTGTCAGCCGAGCGGACTCCAAACGACCATAAGCAGCTCGTTTGTCTTCGTATTATGTACACAACAATGGAGCCTACATATTTACTACATGAGGATCACGGATAGAGTCTCAAAGGGAGTGATGAACGAGGCAGCGACTGAGTGGAAAAGGGATCGTTCGCTGCTGCGACCAGGAAGGGCCTACAGTGCCGCCGTGTGTGTGTGCGTGTGTACACTACAGGGATGTGCTGTTGTTTCTCTGCGAATGTTGGAGTGTGTGACGTGCTCCCCGTAAACCTCAGATCATGGCTCTTATCACCAGCCTCCCTTTGACCTGGTGAAGATAGGTGCTCCTCTCCACCTCCAAGCCCTCGTCCTCGCTATCCGGGGGCTCCTCCTTCACCTTGATGACCCCGTAGTGCGCGTCGGGGAGCTCCACGCTGGAGCCGCCGCTGCTGCTGCCGCTGCTGTTCAGCGTGTGCTTCCGGATGACTCCTCCGGGGGGCAGCCTGTCCTCCTGCATGCGCTCCGGCTGCTCTCGGTGCAGCAGCTCCTCCTGCTCCTCCTCGGACTCCTGCAGGTGCGAGTTGGGCTGACGGAACTGCTCAATGGACTTGGACAGCAGCTGCAGAACACATTGACAGGAAGAACAACTTCATTCTACATGCAGCAGCCACTTTCATGCACGGAATTCAAAGAAGCAGAAAAAACGGTCACAATTCTTAATATCAAGTAATGAAACTATACAGTAAATTGATTTACAAACATGTCTCCATAGACACGCTTATGGGATATAGTTGCTTGGTATGGGGCCACTCGCTAATTACGTCACACAACCCATATGATTATGTTATCTTCCTGGACTGTCCTCTCATTTCACTCAATTTCTTAAGAGAGGTGTTTGGCAATGCATAGCCACTCCCACCACACACCATTGCCTGGCTAACCCCGTCCTGTCCCATTCGCTACTTCATGTTCCTTCCACGCAGTGTGCAGCACTGCCTTCCCAGTCCACATATGGATAAAATCCAACTCCTATGTAAAGAAATGCTCCTGTTGCACAGCAAAGATGTTTCAGCATGATAAGAAATATACATCCACCACCTCAAACAGCACAGGTTTAAGAAATAAACATTTAAAAGGAAGCTATATATTTTACAGAGGAAAAAATGTGAGCATTGATTTTCTTTCATATATGACTAACTCCAGTCAAATGCCCAAAACTTGGTAAAATTTGAAGTTCAATGCTCAATATGGTGGTGGCTGAGTTCACTTTACAATATGTACTGTGAGCGCATGTTTGGAAATTAATTAGTTCAATAGTTCCACCAGAAGGGGGCTCTACAGCCAACAACGAGAAGTGTCTGCTAACCAAATTATCTACAGCAGGTAGGCCTTTTATAAATACCTCTATTTAAAAGAATTAGCCTCTTTAGCTCAGTCTTTGTAAACACTGCAGACTTTTTCCAAATGCCTAATCTCTTGTAAATTTCCATTACTGCCCCCTACCGTACCAGGCACCGGAAGACGTGTAAAAACAGCTACCCCTGACAAGGCTCTACTGGGAAATTAATTAGGGCAATGTTTCACTGATCCCTCGCTATAAACAATCAAGGCTCATCCCTGATTAGTGGCCATTTATAACCTTCGCTTTAAGTGGCTTTACCCCGCGATCTCATTGGGCCGGATGATCGCAGACCAGCTCGCTCACGGGACATTCTTTTGACAGATAAAATCACCTTCATAGAGCTTCATTTATACCAGTGATTCCAATTGTCCAATGTTGCTTAATTTGTCCAAAATTATTTATGTCATACACACACCTTTTTGTTCATCTATCTATAACAGCAACATATAGTGGTCGGTAGCACAATGAAATGCCCTTCTATTAGAAGGCAGGAGGTGCAATAAACCTGTGTATCCGCCTTGCCATTTATACAACTGAATAAGTCGAGCTACCAATGATTATATCAGCTTTGCGTTCAATTGAACAGGCCCAGATTTCACTCTAAGTAAATGCGTGAGTTTGAGACAAGATAAAATGAAAGCAAGCAGCCTCCCCATAGCATAAGATCATCTTCAATTCACTTAAACGTATCCAAGAAACTGTTTACAGACCTCAGACCACTGTCTAAGATAGCAGCAGAGTTCAAATGACCTCTTTAATGTGAAGGGGGAAAAGTAATAGTCTATTTGGGGGAGTGGTCTACACAACTGATGACCGAGACCCAGCATCTACTTGACTGCAGGCCACTGAAAAAATAGAAGAAGGATCATCACACATTCTACCAAGTGAAATTTGAAGATAAAGATGGTGATAAGATGCACGTGTCATCTGTACACATCAGTTACCACTTGAGTTAGTTTTTGCTTTTTATTTCCTCGTCAGTGGTTTCCCATTCCTCCTTCAGGGCGCAGTGTTAGGACACATCAGTGCAGCTCACACAATGCTGCCTTTCACAGCGTCGGTCACCTCACACGCGTCCCTCACCAGAATAATTACTCTCTTGTGTCTTGGTGAGGTGACCTCGGCCAGCTTTCAGAAACACAAATATTGCCACAGAGGAACAAAATGTATCCTGTTTTTTTTTTTTTCCCCCTTCCCCGTTTGAACTTAGCTGAATTGAATTTCACAGTGTTAGCATGTGAACAACACTAGTGCCTTGAGCTATGATAACAGAATTAGTGCAGGGGAAGCATTTCTTCCCCATTTTGAAGTACTATACGTTGCAGATTTAAAAGCAGCGGAATAGCAGTTACGAACAGACTGCAGGTCAGGACTTTAAACTTCACTAAACCATTGATGCTTTCACAAAAACTGGATGTGGATTTATGTCCTTAACATAAGTCCATCGATCTTCCTGCTGTATCATTGGATCTCACCTGTCCCAAGAAAAAGACTGACAGAAAACGATATGCACTGTTGAATATATTGACAAACCTTATTTATATGGACCTGCTGCTGGTATTGTTTCTGTTTCTCCAGGAAGTGCTGGTGTTGCTGCTGGATGACAAGTTGCGCCAGCATGTTGTGGGGCAGTGGCGCTGACTGGGTCCTGTTCAAGGGCCGATGTTTGGGTAGTTTTGGGCGACTGCTGGACGGGCGATCCTTCATAGCCAGGGGGGACGGAGGGTGAGATGACAAGGAGCCTGGACCTTGCGAAAGTGAACAAACCACCCCAAAATATTAGGTTCCGCTTAAGGTTATCTCAAATGTATTTATTTCTTTGTTTTGTAAGGCAACATAGTGTCATGCAACTTTTGTCATCAGTTAAGATGTTCTTACCAGTGGAAAGCATCTTCTGCTGCCTCATCTGCTCCTTCTGGAGGAGGTGTTGGAGCAGAGCCTGGTGACTGGGGCTGACTTTGGACTCCAGACCATTCTGAAGAGGCACAGGACCCAGGAGATGCCCTGGCAGTCCATGCTTGCTCTCTATTGACCTGTCCTTCAGGCCCACAGCCGCCTGAAAAGAGAACATAACAAATGGTGACTCACTTCATACACCCCATGCAAGACTCACAAGAGTGTAGTTGTATAGCTGTCGTAAATATGAGCAGTAAATGACATAACATTAAAAAACAAACAGTTTACGGTTAAAAGTCACTGCTGTTGATGACCAGGCCTAGTTGGAATGTGCCAGAGCTGAACAATGATAAATCATGTGGCGTGTTATCAAGAGTTGTACTTGAGAGGACTTGAATTTTTTTTTTTTTTTTTTAAAGGTGGTGATAAACGAGGAGGAAGAAAAGAGCACGCTTGACACAAGACATTGCATGACAATATTTATCCAATGGGTGATAAAATCTTTGGGGCCCACAGGGGTCAGTGTCCTGTGGTCACATGAAAGCTCCAGATAGCCACTGAAAGCAGATTTTCAAGATGCAAAACCATTCAATTTGACTATCTAAAGATACAAAATACTTACGCTAATAGGTGACGACGCAGTCGGAAGCCCAAAAGAGATATTAGGTAGGGATGGAGATGTGTATAAACTCAACACGGACACGGAGCTCTCTGGTCGGAATAATCTTGGCTGTGAGGGCCATCGCTGTATGACACAGGACACAACAAAGTGAGATACTACTTCACTTTTTGGAAACGCACAGACTACAGCAGTTTGAAAGATGTGCTAGGTCGTTTACTCAAAGTTGTAAAAGTAGTGTTCCAGCCCCAGTTCCTTCATCCCCAGTGGATCAAATGCTAGTTATTCCCCGCTCTCCAGGACACCACCACTGGGGCACACTTCCTGTACCCAGCAGTGAAGGGGACCAGCATGTGGTTTTGGAACTGCCTTGTTTATCCTTGCGACCCCTACCAGTACTCAGTGACCTGTATGTGGATATCCGGACCATATTCGACCCGAGGGACCCGTTCCCTCTGAAAAAGGATACCTAATGTAACGGTGCATCAACATGCATTGCTTTTGCAACAGGCATGAGGTCTACAGGCAGCCCCGCGCTCCACCAATGACTTTCACGAGAGCTTCAGCATGCACCGAAACAATAGCAAGCTTGTGTGTTTACGTTGCTCGCATGTGGGTGTCTTTTTGGCTACCAGCGCCTGGGATTTCAATTAAACGCCACAGTCCGTTTGTCTCCCTCAGCCCTGATGTCAGGGCGTCTCTGCATTCTCTGTCACTGGAGGTCCTCGTGAGAGTAAACAGCCATGGTTCAGGAAAACACAGCTGCTCTGTTGAGATTGCAAGTCGATGTGTCATATCTGCCACCCGTTATAATGGTCTTCTTTGTGAGCTCGGTCCAAGGGGATCCATGGGCCAGAACTCAGCCTTGAATCTATCAAGAAATGCCTCTGAGGAGGCGCGAATCCAAGCCAATGACAGAAACGCAATGACAAGCCAACAGCGAAACTCAGAGCCAAACTTCAGATTGTTTTTTAAAAAGCGTAATTGTGTAGAACATCTGGGGGAATAATGTGAGCGATGAAAAAAAACGAGCAGGATTCTAACTGTTGCTGTTGTTTGCTCTTAAACACTGACATTTCCTGCAAAATGTGTTGTTTTAACACAAGTAAACCTGGCACAGTCAGACACATGGGTCAAGCTGTGCCTCTTTAATGTCGGTGCGGGTAGTCATTTTCACTGGAGGGGAACAGACAGAGGGCAAATGGCTGTTTTTATAGCTGCGAGCAGAAGGGCAGCCAAGAATTTTGTAGCCCCCCCCCCCCCCCCGCAAATATTTTTTAACATGCATATGCCATAGTTTCCTTCATTTGGTAAATAAAAGGTAGTGCTGACAGGTGGCCAATGTACCTCCGTTTTTGTGGTAGTAGGCAAAGAGGACGGTCCATTTTCTGCTCCCAAGGCACTGGAGGCCCCGATGGGAGAGCTGGGGCCCGAGCCAGGGGCACTTTTTGTGGGTGTAGAGTCTACAGAACATATATGAGTTAGAGAATATTCATGCACACGCACACCACAACACTAACATGTCCAAGTAATGGCGTCCTATGACGCCATTTACAATTACAACTGACTAATTTGTTACATAAAATAAGGAGATAGCACTTATGGTTTAGTACTCAGCTATGCTACTATAAACTGAGTTGCCTCAACATTAGAACCACTTGCCCATTCTAGTTAGACCTAATACAAGACTCGCTGTATGGAAAAAAAATAATAATAATCTGGCTATACACAGATAAATAGAAATGAAAGACCTGACAACTACAATGTATCACAGGGCATCCTCCAATTGTTTGTCATTGAATAAGTACTATAACAGATCCATTAATGACATGCACAGGCACACACACACACTGCATTACATACAGATGTTTTTCCAGTTGTTTGATATGCAGCTAAATGAGGCAACAAAAATGTAAACATCCCTCAGTGTGATGCATTGTGTTTCTACCCAGTACAAATTGCAACCATGATGATAAACATTCTTAAATAAACTCAAAACTGTTAATATTGTCAGGTATCAGATTTTCTTTGACTGGTCAAGTGTGCCTACATTTGTGGCCAGTTTGTATGTTGTAAAAGAAAACAAATGAACTGTCATGAGCTTGGTCATACCCATTAGCTCCAGTGCCCTCTTCTTGTAAGGTGTCATGAGGTTACCATCTTTTCTCTTGAGCATGGGGCTGCTCCGCCTTTCAGCTACTTTCTGTTTCAGTCTGGACCGCACCTTCAAGTTGGGCTCGGAGGCTGCAGAAAAAAAAGGATACAAAAATAGGAAGCGGACCTTTAGCTTAGTCTCAGTTCATTTTCTCAGGGTGAAAAATGACCCAATGGTGTGAGTAAGTCAAGAAGTGTTTTTTATCCAGCCAATGTAATGGAAAGCAAACTTGTGAAAGCAAACAGGAGCATCATAAAATAGAGACTATCAATCATCTTATTATATTCTAACACTTTTTGGGTTTCCAGAAAAATTCCAAACATTTTTTGACCAATTAAATGACTCAGGATCAGGCCTATTTCCAACTCATCTGGACTAAATTAGCTTGCGAAACACTGAGCTCCAAGTGAAATTCTGCCGCTACCTGCCGCCCTGGTGACCACAGTCTGATACAGTAGCAACAGTTAAACTAACACAAAAACATGGCAGATGTTCAGGCTCTCCCCAACACCTCCCACCTCCTAATCCAAAACAGAAATACCCATACACTACTCAGTCTTAAACCGTCGGGCCTAACCCGATCCAGACCCAATCAATCAGTTGTGATAGAACAGCCAATAATTCTCCTGTGAGACACAGTACAGTATTTTTTAACTTTTCACCCGCTATTATCAATGGTTTTCAAAACATAGAGTATATCAAAATTAGTAATATACAGTATATACATATATATATATATATATATATATATATATATATATATATATATATATATATATATATATATATATATATATATATATATGTGTACATACACACATACATACTTATATACACATATACGAAAAACGATTTTTAGAGCTAACATTGGCCATGTTAACCCACACAGCCAAAGGAAGAAACAAAACTCACATAAAATAAAATGGGCATATTGCTGCAGTGAAGTTATGTAAACCTGTTATACAATATACAGCCTTCTTTAATTATTCAGTTTGTGAATCAATATTTAAAGAGTTATTTTTGTGTACATTGTGCAGACTATACAGCTGAACATGAGGTGGTGGGGCAATGACATAGGAGTGACGCAAGGGATGATGGATATGGGGGTAGTGCTGGAGGGTAAATGGGGGCACAGTGGGCCAGATGCTGCTATTTCTGGCATTTGTCAAAGCAACCAAAGCCTCATCCCTAATACGTGGCGCGGACCTCTAATCCTGTGGGTGTGAGGATGAATGAAAGCGCGCAAGGGAGGAAGAAAGGAGGCAGGAGAGAGGAATGGGAGGAAGAAAAGGCTGCTGGGAGCCCTGTGAATTTGCTTCACGCCCCACTGCCTTGATTGCTTTCTATTTTTACACACTGCTGCCACCAAGCAACATATGCCAATTGGTCGCCACGGGAACGCCAGACAGCAGCATGAGAAGGAACACTTTCTCACTGGTCCCCATGGAAAAACACAAAAACACCCTGATGCTCTGAGATACAGGAGGCAATTATGACAGCCTTAAAGTGCAGTAGAATCACCAAGATTGAATGGTTAGATGGCCCACTAACTTGGAATTTCGTCTGCAATTCCGAGAAAGACACTGTCATCCAATTCAGTGAGTATCTAGAAAACGAACTCTACAACACAACAAGTATTCTGGCTTTTCTCTGACCTTTTTTGTGACACATACTTACTCCAAATGCCACCTCAGGAGGTTAAAAGCGATGGCACGCCAAAAAAAAGAAAAGAAAAAAAAAGATGGTTTTGTACACATGTCTCTGCTGCTTTCTCAGTACAATAAGGCCACAACTAAAATAAGTTGGCATCAATAATAAAATAACAAGTACGGTATGTACACCGGAATTTGAGCTATATTTACTCCTGTCCTATATATAGACTCAACTTCCAAGCACTAATCCCCCCTCTCCAGAGGCACACACGCTTTCAAAGTTAAAGTTGAGTAAACATTATAGTTTTAGCAGGTAATTCATCTAGCAAAGATGCAGATAAAACATTGTCTGCACAATTCATCAAGTTTTTTTTATGTTGATGGCTCTTCCTCCTCTGGAACAGATTACTTCCATTTCCTGTCTTCTTGGAAAAATTTAACCTAACTGGAGGTCAACCATCGTCCAGGAGTAGAACACGTTCGACTTAAAAGTACTGTAACAAAGATCCTTCTCTACCACACAGAATGCTTTACATCGGTTCAAGTGAGATGTTTACGCATGTACAGTACATGCACATAGTCGACAACTGGGCAAAAGCACCGTTCCTCCTGCTAAGCTGCAATTATTCTTGCAGCAGACTTATTGCGTGACTTGTCCAGGGAAATAAAACAAGAAAAACTTAGACAAATAAACAGGTTCATCAACTGTGTAGTCTTCAGGTGAAATAAGACACAGCTTAACTCATTCACTGCCATTGACAGATTTACTTGTCTTCTCACAGTCCAGCCATTCAGTCCCAGGAATTGATTTATATTTTTTCCAAATTTTTTCAAACGTTAGGGTAAAAGAGGGTCTGAAAATGTTTGGCGCTGAATGAGTTAATAGCCACCTTAACACATTCAGACATGAGTTGGATAGTTGGGGACGTGAATGGCAAAACTTGGACCAACACTGCTCCAGAGAAGAAAATCATTCATCTCCTGCTTGCTGTCATTTACAGAAGTGGTCCCCAACCTTTTTTCTGCCAAGGACCGGTCCATACAGGTCTACACCGTTTGGCCCTGTAACTATTGACCGTCAGCGTGGGGTGGGTGGGTGCGAGTGCGAGTGGTGCCCAATACAACCATTTGTTTAACGGTATTTTCTGGACTACAAGTTGCTCAGGAGTACAAGTCGCACCAGCCATAAAATGCACAATAAAGTGAAAAAAAACATATATAAGTCGCACTGGAGTATAAGTCGCATTTTGGGAGGAAATTGTGCGCTTAGTACACACTATTTCCACCGAGCTACAATGGTAACACTTAGCTAACATTCACACATGTAGCATACAAGAAAGTTACTGTAAGCTAACTTTAAACTCACCAAAATGGTTGTAGATCGATTAAATAAGTATTTTATTTATCCCCGACCATGTAGAATGTTTCCAAATCTCCAAAAGTATTTATGTATTCAGTCGTAATTATGTCTTCGTCTCCCCTGTGCTCGGCTTCTTACGTGTGTGGCTGCGTGATGCAATACCCCAGCCAGAGGCAGGCAACTGCCTGTTTGTGGTTCATTCTTGTTCAACCATCGTCTGTAAGTAACTTAGACAATTGTGTGTAATGAGCATGCAACATTTATATAGGAGCTGAATTGTGGATGATTGTACTGTGTTGTTGACTGAACATACTAATCGCTATCACTAATGCTAATCGCAATCGCTAATCGTTAGCATGTCTGCCTGTTTGTGGTTCATTCTTGTTCAACTATCGTCTGAAACGAAATGTGTAATGACAATTATATATGAGCTGAATTGTGGATGATTGTAGGTTGTTGACTGAACATATTAATCGCTATCGCAAATGCTAATCGTGATCGCTAATCGTTAGCATAGGCTCGTCTTGTTCATGTCTATGAAAATACATGTGTATGTAATGCATAGATTGATAGTATTTTCTGTTTCTTGTGCAGTTTCACAATATAAACAGGCAACTTCGCTGCACACCTAGAGTTTGTGGCGTTTGTTTGTGAATGTTTAGCTGTTTCGATAAGCTGGCTTCCTCGACTAGCAAGGCCTTAACAGTGAAATTGTCTTTTTATCATACAATTTTAATTACTTTTTTAACAAAACAGATTAGACTTTAGACTTTAACCGTTTAAATTATTCATGCATTTTAATAGCTTTTAGGATGTATCTTATGTTTCTTTATGTGGGTTACAATAACATGTGAAATGATATAGAAGTAATTGTCATGGCTTGTTAGTGCTGACTTTATGATGTTTTGCCTCCTTCTGCAGGTGCTTTAACGCTAAAGCGCCTGCAGAGGGAGACAAAACATCATAAATACAAGCCAGCACTAACAAGCCATGACGGTAATAATGTGTTAATAATTTCACACATAAGTCGGTCCAGAGTATAAGTCGCCCCACCCCCCACCCGGCCAAACTATGGGGAAAAAAAACCCCCACGACTTATAGTCCGGAAAATACGGTATTCATTTGTTTGCTTGTGTATTTAATATTAGTGTTGTGCGACGAAGACGCTAGCTTGTGCATTTAATATTAGCGTTATGGGACAGAGACAACTTGGCTACCATGGGGGGGAGCGTTGCGTTGCCGTGGTGCACAAATGTAGTAAAGTACCACAAACCTTCTAGTCAATATTTGTGATTTTTGTTGTTGTTGTTGCACTTTTGTTAAAATGGCGATATAGGGAACTTGACATTAACTTTTCAGTGAATAATACATTAATCCTATTAGTTATGATACACGTGTTTATACACCATTGTGGCTATTTAAAAACAGTCTCATGTTACTATTGGCAACCGACTACAATATTTCCTGTTAAATTTGCAATGGGTTGACATTTACTGGGTTTGTAAAAGACCCAAGACTCATGAAAAGAAGTATGTGTGACAAAATATATATTACTGACAAATGTGATTATGAAGCTCTAGCAGAATAAACAATGAACTTCGCCCTTTGGCCGAACCAAGCAGTCGGGTGTCTAACACAGAGCACTTGAGTCACCTCCAAGCTTGTTTTGAGAGCTATCTTTTCTTAAACAAACAATCATGTCAATGTCCGTCCTTCCTTTGCCAGGCAGACCGCAGCAACACCTGCCAATCAGCCATCAGTGGCAGTCGGAGGCTGAGAACAACACCACCTTTGTGTGTCAACCTCGCGTGCCAGGCTTTTAAAGGGCTCTAATGAAGACAGACAGGAAGTGGGGGAGGAAAGACTGAGCAGGAAATGACACCACATAGATTCAGGAATCCATGAAGCAACAAGTAATTTTATCAGTGTGAGAGGCACGCACAATGCTCATTTTTGTGCAGACTGCATTTCATGCTCAATATTTTTGTAGGTTTTCGCTTTTTTTCAAGAGTGGGTCGAAAACACATTCCATGGCTCTCAATAGGCAGGTGTTTCTTTATTTTCAGATTACAAGTTCCTCAAGCTTTAATGTATCAATATTTTTTTCATGGTGAGAATTCCTCATCTTAAAAGATAGAATTCCTCTGAGTAATCACCAAATTGGGTATATACAGACCATGACAGCCTTGTAGTAAACCAACTCAACAAGTAGGATTGTCCTGGAGTGTAATTAAAGCGACACTGAGGAGGAAAGAACATAATGTAATTTGGTGAGCACATAGCAGAGTTTTTTTTTAGGGCTTGCTAAGTCTTGTGCTTGTGATTATCTTTATTTATTCAGCCTTAACTTAAAGGGTTCCTCAAGCTTTAAACCACTGAACCCAAGTTTTTTTACCTTTCGGTGGGAACCTGTGTGTCCATTCAAAATTGCTTCTAAAGCCCAGGGAAAGATTTGACTGCTCCTATTACTGCATTTATTACTACTTTTAACAGTAACAATACAGCATATTATTATTCATGCATTTAATTTGGGTAAAATAACAACAACGTTTCTTTAAAATCATTTCAAAGTGAACAATGAAATGGAAACAACTAAAGAAGGAATTCAAGTGTCCTCATAGAGGTTTTGTGGTGAGACCTGGAAGGAGAGGCACAGATCATAATGAGACTACCAGTAATTGATGTTATTAGCAGGTCATCAAGCAACCAGGAAACACTCAATGGCTCGACAGAACTCCTGATTGACATAGGCCAAAAGGAATCTTAATAACAACCCACACTGTCGGAAATAGTTGTACAATTCTTTTTGTCCGTCAAGGTACAATTTGTACTAATGTACAATTACTAGATTGCATAATAACTGTGTCTATATTTTACAGGGCCTAAAAGTTCAAGTTTACAACCTGGAAAACCAGTGCATTTTTTAGGTATCATACTTATGATGGGCCAATATACTACTAAAGGGCCAATTATGTACTTTTGTCAAACGAGACCGACTAGTCGCAGTAAAGTGTGCACTAGCCAATGTGTAGATTTATGAGTGCATTTGAACATGTTGTGTGTGTGTTTCACACAAATGCAAAAGAGCAGACCTGTCTTCCTCAAGGGGAAGTCGTCCTTGCCGTCAACGGGTGATGGCAGAGTGTAATGGCAGGTAGGGGACATGCCACCTAGAGGTGGAGAGCTTTGGTCCAGAGAGGCATGATGGGAGGACCTGGCCACACAAAACAACAAAGACAACAAACAAGTGAGTGCAATGTGTCTTAGTGATGTAAATGGGCATCCCAAAAGTGCTTCTCATTCATTTAAGATGGCCAGGACGAAAAGTAGTCACCTGTACCAGAGCTTGGGGTGGTGGATGAACAAATGATTGCCACCATTACTGGCAGGGTCCTTTGCTGATTTGCTCAACAGAAACTCTTGGAGTTTCTGTTTCACCTCTGTACTGGCGATAGCACCTGTGAGACCAAAAGGTGCAATAACAAGGATTGGGGTTACCCTAAGGATACATGACTTGGGCTATATATACGTGGCAGCACATACACATTTTTGAAAAAAGTCCTGAATTTCAAAATTATTTCTGTTTCACATTCACTGGGACTGTCCCTAGTCATGTAGAAAGATCTCCCCCTAGTGGCAAACAAGCAATAGATTGCAAAAAAAAAAAAAAAAAGAACACTCCTATTGGAGGCCGACAGTTCCAGGGCATAGTTTCAAATTACCTGACCTGACAAAGTCATAAGTCATCTCCTCTATTATTAGACAGAATGTAAAAACAGAAATGAAACCTTAGATCCTGAGCTATTCTCACAGTTCTATTAAAAGACATTTTCAACAAAATTCCAAGATTAAATGGGACCGGGAGGCCTGAGCTATTTGTATTGCTTTAATTATAGTCTTTATTATAATCATCACCTTAAAATTACAGGGATCTTCTTAGTCTCTTAATTTTACAACTAAAGTAATCTAAAAAACAAATCTGAAACACTGTCAGTAAAACACATATACCACTATTCGAATATGCTAAAAAGGATTAAATTAAATTACATGGAAGAAATGTGTTTTATAGTTTAACTTTTTTTCCCTTTATGGCCTCTCTGTCTATGTAGGTCAGAGAATTTTTTATTGTAATTCTTGTATTGCACTTTACAATAAATAGAAGAAAGGCAAAAATATTATTTAGCATATTATCATAATGTTGCCCTATGATCAAATCTTTGTTGTACTTTACTGACCTAAACCTGTTTATACATTCCCATGGATTAAAAAAGACTTTTTGTCCATACAAACAAAGCAAGACATAAGAGAAAAGTATGAAAAGGGGATGCGTTAGGTTGATCTCGCCAAAGAATATGACCGTAATGCATCGACAGTCGCCACGTAATTAAATCAGTTCTTTACAAAACGCCAGGCAAAAACCACTTCTGAGAGAAAACATGAACCAGAGGGCAAAAAGCGATGAGGGCAGCAATTAAAAGGTAAACGACCATCATTTTTAATCTTTACTCTATTCTTTGTTTTATTACATTATGCACAACTCTCATTTATTGTGCAATCATCTAATTGTAACATGTATTTGTTAACATGTTTTGATCCATTTTTATGCTTTATAAAACGTTTATGTCTGAATATTGGGGGGCTTGGAACGGATTAGGGCATTTACATGGAAAACGCGTCTCTACTTACAAAAATTTCTACTTAAGAAATTTCTTCCAGAACCAATTAATTTCGTAAGCGGAGGTAGCACTGTAATAATAGATTTTCCCCCTCGGTGTCGAGCTCTTACTCTCTCTGGAGCGCTCTTTGGCCCTTAGACTCAAGCTGGAGATGTGCAGCTCTCGCCTGTGCCTCTCCTGTTCTTTCTCCTGCTGGCTCTGCTGCTGGTTCTGTTGGTGCTGCTGGTTCTGTTGCTGTAGCTGCTGCTGCTGCTCCAGACGGCGCTCCTTCTCTGCAAGTTCCTGTTGCTGTTTCATCACGTGGAGCTCCTGCTGAAGCTGAGAGTGCCATAGAAACAGTGGTAAGCATGAGGAAATTCTAATTAATGGTGCTTGATGTTTTTGGAAATAGCTATTTTTGTGGGCCTACTGTGCTTTTCTATTTTGCAGTGATGGATGAATTGATGCTTGCAAGTGAAAACATTCCTCACGCTGTGCTGTAGTACAGTGATGCTCGATACTCTGCATAGCTGAGCTCCTAATGTTCTTGTATTTTCAAGTTATCTGGACTGGCCGGTGGCCACACTATGTTGTGTTTGCTGTGCTGCGTCCAAGTGCTCTGTGTGTGTTGTATACAACTCTTAACGAGCTACGCCCACCTTGAGGTGCTCCTGGAGCTGAGCCTGGTGCTGACGGGTCAACTTCTCATGCTGCTTCTGGAACTCGCTGATGAGCAGCTGCTTTTGGATTTGCTGCTGCTTTTGGATGAGCAGCAGCTCCTGCTGCAGCTGCCGCTCCCACAGTCCCGGGTCCGAGCCTGGCCCCAGCATCCTCAGATCTGTGCGCAGGTCTAACGGAGATACGGGTTCCACAACCAGTGGTACGTCTGACTTAATCTCCACTGTATTTCAAAACAAGAGGATGAGAAGAAAGAAAAAAAAAAACATTAAATGTCTAACACTGAATGCGTGCCTGTCATGGGACACAGTTGGTGGTATATCAGTGCTGCTATAGAGGGGGGAAAAAATCATAATAAAGCGAGATAATCATATTAAGGATCAACAAGTATAATGGAGAGGGAGGACAAGAAGGAAAAAAGTGAGAATCATGAAGGCACAGCTTTCTCTCATGCAAACCTGTAATTATAATCGTTTCTAAAAACAAACACTGGATCACATCCGGCGGAGTCTACTGGGAGCAGCTGTACTGAGGATACACATTTGGATAGACATTTGGCACGGAGCTCACAGTGGACATTTCAAGTATTTATTTAAATCCTGTCTTCTGCATGTTTAATAAACAAACGTCATTCTTCTCATCACTCCCAGGACATCGTGCAGCTTAGAAATCCTTCAAGGAAAATACTTTTTTAAGGATGTTTTAAGCATTTCTGGGGGTATACTGTATTTCTGGGATCTTTCCAGTTTGGTGTTTTTGTCATTATGAGTAATTGCCAGATACAAAAATGGGTATCCTTTCATTCTCTGAGCTCTGTATATATTAAAAATCGATAAAAACGTAGAAGACGAACTGAA
Source organism: Filicampus tigris (assembly GCF_054856515.1). NCBI lineage: Eukaryota > Metazoa > Chordata > Actinopteri > Syngnathiformes > Syngnathidae > Filicampus > Filicampus tigris. The sequence goes on from NC_141224.1 coordinate 14,651,313, forward strand.
ATGTTAAAAAATGTGACTCCCCAGGTGTTGTTATTGTTACAGTTTTTGTTTAGTTTTTTTCCGTTATATTTTGTTTAGAGGATGTTTCCAAATATGTTGAATTAAAATTGAAAAACAATTAAAGTAAAACAAAATGTAGAAGACAAGACTACTCCATCTTCATATTCCTTAGGATAACTATCAATGATGTCCGTTTTTATTTGTGTGAAGATATGAATATTAGGCACAGGATCACCACTGATTTTATGCTTAATATTTTTACATATTGGAAAGTGGATTACAAGAACCAAAATGAAAAGCTACCGTAACCTACATAAGTCGATGCCATGAAGCAAAAAAAAAAACAAAAACAAAAAAAATCAGCCTAGTAATAAACATCTCTTTCATATAATTTCATTTAACCAAACATTTTCTTGTAGAAAAAAAACTTTTTGTTTCCTGACTGTTAAATTAATTTAGTCCTAAAACTAAGCAATTGGTAGAGTCCTGTCCCGTAATTGTAAAATAATGTTCGTAATGAGAACTATAATTAAAGCTATACTGTGCATCACCGGTGGGAAAATATCACAATTGAACTGCTTAGTCCAAAATGTCCGACAAAACTGATACATGTTAGCTGGATGGTGGGTCTACATACAATGTCCATTATTCTGCAAAGCGTTTTTGACACCAGAGAAACATCCAAACCTACTTGAAATTTCAGTAGCCGCAAGGAGATTTATTGAGTGCATTCATTGCCGTGGTGTTCTCCAGGGAGGAGGTGGCAAAACACACAAACACATATTACTTGTTCACTGTAAACAAGAGAAAACTGACACACTTCACATTTGACACTTTTGAGGTGTGTTGTGACGATCATCTGCCATCATTTTTTTAATCAACTGTCTTTACAGTAGATTTTAAACTAGTCAAAGAAGCACCCTCTCCGTAGTTGCCATCACTCACATTCCCTGCGGCAGGTACACTGGCATCAATCTGTATTTTTTAGTTTATTTTTTTACTGCCACCGTTCCATTTGTATGTGGCAGTGATTATATAAATAGCAACATAAAAGCAAGTGGCGCAATCCTGGTCTGTGACAACCCCCACACCCTAGTATCCACCACCCTAACTTGCTGCTGTCATAGCAACACCGGCTACGTAATTACGCCCCCCCCACCCCACCGCACCCCCCGCCACAACACACACCCCATCCTGCAGATATGGAGTCTCGCCGCATGTCATCTCCTGCCTACTGTGGCAATGTGACATGTGGACTACCATATCAGCTCTTATATAAGGACGGAGTACCCAGCAGAGAGAAACACGGTAAAACAAAAACAAATTACACAGAGCGAATAGTGAGTGAGAACTAGTCTTAGAAGAGGTTCAAAGAGTGAAGACAGCCGGCGGGGAGTCCTGGGCTCAGGTGTTCTAAAAACAGCTTCAGTGAAATGACAGAGGAGGGCACCAGCTCGGCAGGCACATGAATAGGTACCTGTAGATCAGACTCCTCTCTGTTGACAAGGAAAATGCATCTTGGCATGTAAGTATTTGACAAAGGATTGTCCTGTAATGGGCGTTGTTCCAGGGACAGCCGTGAACCTGTGAACCATTCAAGGACTCTTGTGAGTCAGACACCGTCAGTGCTACTTCTGCCTAATGGACCTAAAAATAGCAACAAAAACACCTGCTGGCAGGGAGAACTCGCCACTGTGATATTTAATTAATCTCATATTTCATTCCCTACCCTGACTGCGAATGACATTATGGATCGCCACTTTGATCGGCGCATCAAGCTGGGCCTCTATCACTATTTCTCAGATGGGGGGGGAGAGGTGTAGGCGGGAGTGTGAAGGCTTATGGCCACATTTGATAACTGAGGCTGCACGAAATGGCCCTTGAGGAAACCACAACAGCCTCACGCACCAATGCTATTCTTGTCCGCCCACCGTCCACAAGAATAGCACAGAGCGGAGCGGCAAAGTTGAGGGAAAATAATGAAATCCTTAAAGTATGCTGATTATTCAAGCGCACCAAATGGAGAATCGACATCCATCACGACTGCCTGAATAAAGGTCCAAACATTCTACAGACTATGTGCTTCACCCGACAAGAAATGGCATTTAGGTTAAAATCACATACTGTACAGCACTACGGCCTGAAAGAGAAATCTTTAGCTTCTGTCAAACGAAAATAATCCGTAGGCAGACGTGAATACTGAACCTGCAGTAACTGTGGCCAAATATAAATGCTCTTAATATAGACAATGTGCGAAAGACTGTCACACTTGTGAAGCTGCCAGCTTAATTCAACACTAGTAAAAATAAAAGCGCCATGTTGCATTCATGTAATCTTCAGGTCATAGGTACAATGACGCTTTGGGCCATGGGTACTCTTGATACAAATATTTTTTTCTAGATTAGAATGATGTGCCTCATGGTGGGATAGCAGCACCGATGCTCCATGCACTAGTAAACAAGATATTTATGAATGACAGCTCCCAAATGTGTTTTTAGCACCAAGGAGAGACAAGAACCCTGTTGCCCAATGCCCAAATTCCTCCCTGTAGAGAGCTCGCCGAGCGACGATTGGGTGACTCACACCCTGTGACTGCTGCAGTCGGAGCGCCAGTGTTCCTAAAAGTGTTTACTCTCCTGCCCCTTTGCTTTGCTTGAGCCTTGCTCTTGGTTAGAGTGACAATTACAGCCTTAATTTGAGATGGCTGCTCAGAATAAAATGGCTTACATGAGAAACAAGCCATTCATAATATAAATATCACTCACTGAACAGAAAGTGCAAAGCTGGTCTTACACCTTCAGTTTGCCCTCATGTCACTAAATCAACTTGATAATCTTCCGACTAAAAAAAGAAGCTTGCTGTGCAAACATCATCAGGTATAATCATGCAGTATGCTAATGGTAAATGCATAAATTCTGTTCAGTCTTGATTAGAAATTGCTCATAAACCAACTGTGCAGTTAATTGCACAACTGCATTTCATTTTCAAGAAGTAGTAGTGAATAGTATCAAATCAATGTTGTTGTTTTTGAAACTTTTTGAAACTTTAGACCCGAACTTTGAAACTCCTATCACACCAGTTGCGTTGTTGTGAGGAGCCCTGATATTGGCTGGTTTTAATCATTTTTTGCGTCTGACAAACTGGCATCAGCAGTTACACTTAATAGCGTGATTTGTCTTCCATGTTGCCTGCATTTAGAACAGATGTTTGCTGAGCTAAATTCCCTGTCTGACAATCAAAATAGAAGCAGAGACACAGAAGATAGATCTTCGAGGGGGAAAAAATAAGCTGATCTTTGGGACTGCAATGTGGCACTGGATCTCTCATTAAGTGCCTTGTTATTTTGAGCAGCTGGCAAGTCTAAAGCAGGAAACGGTGCTTTATTTTTAAGACGCAGACTCGTCCTTGCCGCCGAGCCAGATTTCAGAACTTGCAGGCTATCTGTTCACAAAGAGACCTGACCCGAATCAGCAGGCCGGAGCCAGCAATGTTGCCGTGTTCTATTTGGTCGTCAACAAAAAACAACACACAATACCCCCATCCGTTACGTATTAATGGCAACAATAATGACGAAAACTCGTAAGATATCATCCTCTTAAACTGAAAGTATAAAGTCCTATGTAACGATGTCTCTTTCTTTGCAGAAAATATTACTTGTATCCCAATGAATCATTTCACTAATGCTATGAGCCACAACTAAAAAAAAAAGCATCCAAAAGGCTCCCCCCTCATACAGACACAAACAAAAATCATATAACCTATCCTTTCACTTTTCATCTGTCATGAATACGATAATTGTTTTTTGTGTATGTGTCATGAGCACTTCAAACACATTCTGAGGGGACATGAAGGTAGACGAGCCACACAAGAATACTTGTAAAATAGACTATTATTGTCTGCAAGGTTCCTATTGAAGTGGGTTTGCATGATGTTTTGCACTCAGGGACTCAGCTAATTAGTTTCCTGGTTAGAGAGCCCATTTGAGCACGCTTTTGTCTGATGTCAGACACACATGTGCTTTTATTTACGTGAACTACTTGAATTGAAACAGCAGCATCTAAAAAAAAAACATGGTTGTTTTCCTGCATAGAACAGCTTTCCATTAACCTCAATTCATAGCACATGACCCTCAAGTCGGTATTAAGTCTACTGTATATAGACTAGCTCAGAAACACCTTGTGAACGACTACACATTTGTTTACATGTCAAGTGAATTACCTTAAAAGAGAAAACAAATACACTAGGACAAAGGGTTTCACTATTAATATATGTTCCAAGGCACTGTTATATCGGGAGCATGCCAAGATGGAATGATAATGCACAGACGCCTAATCTTAGCAGGCTAATGCCATAAGCCGAAAATAACTCACCTAAGAATAGCTGACCCACAGAATAAGCAAGGAGGCTGAATTCAGGCGCTCTGTACAGCCGTTGTTTGCCACACAGGCCTCGCACACAGAGGACAAGACGTGTAACATGATTTATTGACAGATGGAATGTGTCATCCTCCTGTCTTCTTTCTAAATTTGTGTGGCCCACTGCCTCTCGGGGTTTTGCCTGCAGTCAAACTCAAGCTTGATTTTTCGAAATAAAGATTCACATTTAACATTAAAACGAAATGATGCCTAAATGTATGTCTGTCCCACCTAATTGCGCATGATCTAGTCAAGGTTACGGTATATTAAATTAAGCCCTCAAGTGAATGAATCTGCACTTTGTCATGAAACAATCGTTTCTCTTATGACTATCGACAACTATGCAAACCATTCAAACGTTTAACAATTGCGAAATCATGCATGACAAAGTGAGCCCTGACTCAACCTGAGTGCATTCACAGCATATTCATTGTCATCTGAGTCAGCCATGGATTGTACATTTCCATTTTATGTGAAGCCAAAAATAGAGCAGACAGTATCTGTGGTTAATGTCCTGAGAGAAACCTTTAAGTTGTACCCTCAGCATTAACATCACACTTTTTCCACTTCCCTAAAAAGTGCACGAAAACAACATCCACTTCATGATCTCAGTGACTCATTTTGGCCGGCGAGATCTTGGGAATAAGGGTAGCACAGTAAGCACACTTCCTATTCGTATTGTTTAGCACAATAACAATGTTCCAATGAGAAGATTCAGCTTTAAGGTTGCTTGAACACACGGCAGTGTAACTGATGAACAGAACGCAGAGCGACATATGGCATTATTAGAGCAAATACCTCGATTCGGGAAGCAGTGCCTGATCCTACCACGGAGCCCAGCTGGGTTGTTCTTTGCACAGAGAAAGAGAGACTAGCTGACCGCAGAGTTGGGAGTAAGAGAGAGCGAGAGAGTGGGAGAGAGTCAAGTACACCGAGGATGGACGAGTGTGTGCGATGCGGAGCAGGAAAGGAAAGAGAGAGAAAAAAAAACCGAGAAGCTGACATTCCGAGGTGGACGAACTAGAAAGGCTGCGCGCTGTGATCACCTGAGCTGTTCACGTTGTGCATCCTGCTCTGGTTGGGGAGCGGCTGGGCTCCAACGCGGCCGTCTGTTGTGGAGAAACTTGACTCGCCCTCGTAAATCGTCTGCAGCATACTCCACTTAGCACTCAGGTCTCATCGCACGCCGTCACTAAGAGAGCCACCCCTTCAGCCACCCGGGGGAGCGACAACAGCCTTCCTCCGCCTCCTACTCTGAGGAACACTCTCACTGGAAAGTGGGAGCACACTCTCTGCAGGGCGGTTTGCCTTTAGCCGGCACCCAAACACTAACACAGTGTCAAACCTCCCTGCTTATGCCTGTCTTCTCTTCTCAGCAACGTGGTCAGAGGGGAGCCTGCAAATGTAAAGCAGAGTTGCTGCTTGGCAAAGTCGTGTGTACTGTGCATTGAGCACCTCACTCAAGCAGCAATACAAGCCGGGGAGGGAGTGAGCTTCATTTGCATGTGAATCAACAACTGCGTGGCCCACAGGTGACAGAAATAGAACAATAGCCAGCCCTGGCTAAAAATAGGTCAGGCGAGGCGCGGGGATTGGAGCAGCATTGATGCGTTTAAAAATACCACACCAAACACAGCTGTCTTCTGCAGCTCCTGCCAGAAGGCATGTCTCCTGACTCCCTCTCTGCAGATGGAGTCTTGATCTCCCCTCCCTCTCTGAGTTGTGGAACACGTCTCTGACTCTATTTGTGTCTTCATTTTGTTCTCTCAGGTGGACGAGCAGTAGGATCCCTTTTTACATTGATATATTTGTCAAATGATTCACAAAAGTGCTTCTTTCATGTGATTCACAAAAACCTAGGCTCGCCATTTAAATATCTCCTGCTGCAAACCACCACAAAGGCATGCTTAAAGGTGCTTTCCCACCTCTTGTTTACTTTCTCTGGGACAAACCAGATGACAGGTAGGCTTCCCACAGTAGAAGATAAAAAAGCAAGCCAAAATGTGTCAAGACAACACGCGAGATTTCTCTCTTCTGCTTTTTGGGGCAAAAAGAGGGAGAATGTTTTCTTTTAACACTAAATAGTGGGTGAAGCACTAATCAGTCACCATCGTGTTGTGTAAAGTCAAACTTGAATAGTTGATTTACCAGTGGAGCGGATCAACAATGGACTGCTTTCACACAAAGTTCATTTCGAGCCGTACTTCTTGATCATTCACAACCCGAGTTCGGTTACTGTGATCATGATTTTTGGATAAAGGGTACAGTGGCGATCCATTTTTATCCCTGAAAGGTACAATCAATGCTAATGCCCCATAAACGTACTGTAAATCTTTTTTATCCCAGGAACCTCTGTGCCAGAATCTTTGTGATGAATGTGATCAAATCATGGAAGCTAGTGTGACTAGTCACTTAAAATGCATCTATGCTACATGATTTAAGTTACGGTTCAACAGTTTTTTCTCCGTGTGGTTCAATTTGGATATAGGTCAAGGCAGTGAAAAAATAATTGATTATCTTCTGATTGGAATTATGCATGTCCTAATGATTTTTAAAAATGTGATATAATTCCGTTATCGGCAAATACGACGTAATCGCACAGATCCGATAAACCCTGTCAACGTAAAGGCCGAGATCTATGTAAGTATGCCGATGGATTACAAACGTCTCACAACAAGAATAACGACAAAACATGAGTGGAAAATTCAAATCAAATCAAAAGCAGGGACCACTAAACATGGGGATATAAGACATGCATAGGAAAATAAATAAAGAAAACAGTGATTGATAGCAGCCAATGGAGTAATGCAGAGGTTTCCTGCATTTAAATCAACAATGAGAATAGTGTGACCAGATCAAAACAACAATATGGAAACTTCTTATTTACAGTATTAAAGTGTAAGTGAATTGTACATTTAAACGGGAGTTTAAAAAAATCGGATATAACCACTACATTGGAATTGAGCACTGCAGTGTAAATCCAGCCTTAGAATTCTTCAGTTTTCTCTGACTAACACCCGACATGATGCGTTCAAGTGGTAGGCCACATAAACACTGCGTTCATTGAAGACACATTGAAGAGTGTGTGTGTCCCCTGGCTGTGTCAGCTCAGTCTACGTATGTGTGGGGTTTAAGTGTGTATTCAGGCCAGTGCTGTTACTCAGGAAGCATGCTTTCAACTTGCCAGGGAAGCCAACTGGAAGATGCCGTAACAGCACGACGGCAATTACATAAACCAACTGTGTCAAGAGCAACTCTCATGGTTTACACCCCCCTACCGCCACCTCCATGCAACAGCCTGTGTAATGTGATGTATGATGTGGGGGTATGAGAAACTGCAAACACATTACTCATTTTATAACCCAAACCCTGAGAAAATATACAATTTCATGAGTGTTCTATTAATAATGTCTTCCAAAAGTAGCCACCATCCATTGTTGATATAATGTGACTCCCTCCCATAAAAGTCAAATCAAATCTGACCACTAAGGCAGCTTTGTGGCCAAGCAGCCTGTGCCTTTAAATTTTTCATCTTCCTTCATAATTTGACCTGTCCCCCAGCCAGGGGCGTGGAGCCAGAACAGCTATTTTTAGGTGCTGAGCTCTGACGACTGGCTACAGACGCACACACACGTACATGCGCACACAGTCGCGCACACACAGAAGGACTTTTACTATGTTATTTCAGCTGGACAAACATTTAACCTCTACATCCTTTTATCACAGCACAGCCGAGGATGTAAATAAGGGGATGTGCAACTAATGTCTGACATTAATTATGTCGCTTGTGAGCCAATTAGCGAGATAAGCACTCGGTGTATTTTAAATAATAATAATAATGACAAAAAAAACCTTCTACTTTGTGCAAGTTAGGATAAACCTCTTGTCACTTGCACATTCTCCTTATTTTCATGAAGTGGGTGGCATTCTACATGGATAAGATTTGTGTGACATTTAACAAATCCTCAAGTCCAAGGTAATGAAGGCTAAAGACTCAGAACTCCATCTGTCGCAGCATCTGTCGGAGCAAGAGATTGTTGACTCCAGCCCCAGAGGCTGACCTCCACTCTTGCCAGGAATAGTTTTTCAAACGAGGAAGTGAGTCCATCACATGAATAATATGAGAATGTAGTCACTATTTATATGAGAGAGCGCAGTCCTGGCTTGTGCTAAAATTAATCCTTTGCATTACACGTTGCAGAATTACCTACTTTAATAACATTCCTCTAACAAAATATTTATTTTTCATTGGTCATAAATTATTATCTATGTTTTTTTTTCCCAACGCGTTCTGCTTTATATGTTACGAATTTAAGGCAATAGGTCAATGTTCAGTTCCTGGTATTAACTTAAAATATACAGTATGTTAGAAGTGATTAACCTAAAATGTATATTTTTGACTAGCTTCCTGGGGCTGATGAGGGATTGTGGATTGGAAATAGCTCCGTCCAATTGCTAGGGGCCCAGTAAACCGGCAATGTGGCGAGACCATTATAGCTCCTAGTGCGTCACCCGTGGCCTTTGTCTACTTTAGTCCTATTAAAGCATTTAAGTGTGAAAGTCAGCATCTCGGCAGGATAGTCACTCTGTGTACTGCCACTGAGTGAGTGCGTGTGTTTTGTGCGTGCGTGTCTGTGTATTTGGCCAATTATACTCAAGAAAGTAGGTATTAAAAAATGCATTGCAATTAGTAGAAACTTGTAATTTGGTCTATGTGTGGTAACTTTGTAATATGAATCGCGACGAATCTATATATACATCCATCCATCCATCCATTATCCTAACCGCTTATCCTCACAAGGGTCGCGGGCGTGCTGGAGCCTATCCCAGCAGGCGTCGGGCAGTAGGCGGCTCACACCCTGAACTGGTTGCAGTGTAATATATATATATATATATATATATATATATATATATATATATATCCCTGGGCCGGACCGGTCGGACACTCCGGCCGGGCTGGATGCCCATTTTTGGGGCGGAGGGGTGTGGGGTGACAAATTTAAAAAAATGGATGGACTAAGCATGGCCGGAAGTTGATTTTAGTCCGGCCCACTAATCGGCCCTCATGTGTGTGACGTGCTCGCCAGGTGGCCAAAAATCATCTCAGCCATCTCACCTTGGTGAAAGGTTTCTTTTTAGGCTTCTTTCTACTCCCGCGTCTGTGCGAGCGACAACTGCTGTTATAGGGATTATGGTACTGCCCCACCGCCCCCTCTTGTAATGGTATGCCCCAGTTGCAGGTGGAAGGCGCGGGTTATGTGATGTGACAATGAGGAAATACAAACACGCTTGAGCGCACGTTGCTGTCTCACATGTTGCGATGACATAGTTTCCCACACGGAGACGGATGAGCCACGCAGCTCGTTGCTGCTGCTGCAAAGTCCCGTCACTCAAAGTAAACAAGCTACTCACCCACGATCCCCCTTAGCCGCCACCTTCCAGATCGTTTTCGCAATAAAATTAAATGCATCGTCTAGTCATCCCTTTATGGTTGTAGCAGGCACGATATGCATTGTTCTCGCTGTCTTTTTGAAGCGACGCCCCTCCGACTTGTTTCAAAACAATATGTGTCCACGAGTATATTCAGACGCTACCACATCAGGGTGGAGTTATTGCACTTTTTCTGGCGTTCATTACTTCCGGAAATACGCCACAGCAAACCTGCAGTGTATAATGGTTTGCTGGTATGCTTTTACTTTGAAGGCCCCAGCCTATAATTCTTTATAATTATTGGACCCAAATAATTATAAAATACGACAAATCCAACCCCGGGGCTCGCAATGCAAGGAAGCACGCAGTTGGGTAAATACTACTGCCGCATTTGAAGCGTGTCCACAGCGGGTTCGAACAGTAAATTAGCCAGCTAATGATACTTAAAAAGCCTCTGCTGTTAGCGTCCCTCCCGCAGCAACGTCAATCATGGACGCTTTTTGTTTTTATTTTTTTTGGGGGTCGGAGGGCGGAATGGGGCGGGGGCCGACAATGAATATGGCCGGAGGGTCGCGGCCGGAAGGGTACCCAAGTCAAGGGTGGAGGGTCGCGGCCGGACTGGCAAAATATGGTCGTGCCCAGCTCTGTGTATATATATATACTACTCTATATATATATATATATATATATATATATATATATATATACTATATTCTACTAACACAAACACAACGCTGTCTCGAAATCATTTTCAGTCGCTAATTTAGGACATGAACAAACCGCTGGTTAATTACGTTGTCATTGTATGATACGGCACAAGTCTCCGGCGTTAGTGGCTAGCAGCTGTTATCATTAGTTGGTAGAACAGCTGGCTCTTGGCTTACTTTTTTTTTTTTAACTTATTTTTCTATATTGTGGACCTAGATTACTTTGTAATGTGCTGTCCATGTTTTAAGAAAGGTGCCTTAAATTGCACTTCAAGTCTTTTTCATTATGAAAAAAAATCATATAAAAATAAAATGTCTTAATTTAGTTTGTAACAACACGTTTGCCTAATAATTGTAAGAAAACATTCAGCTCAAAATGTCTGGCAAGATACCTTGAAATGTATACACTGTTCCACTGACAAAATTGCGTTAAATTGTGTTGTTAAATCCTAAACGGCCATATTAGACATTCAGAGTTGTTTTTTTATGGGCAAAAGCATTTTATAAAATAAATGAAAGCAAAGTTCTATTTAGCTTTTTTTTTTTGTCTTACCAAAGACAATCTCCTGGCACTCATGGGAGTAACGCATGAAAAAAGTATATCACGATATAAATGTTTCATATTGGTCGATATCGATATATATTGAATTTTTTCTCAACTATTGAAAATAATGACCCGAAGAAAAATACATTTAGGTGATTTTATTTTAACATAATACGTAACCTTTAATAAGAGGTCAATGTAACTATGACAGAGTGAAATAATCTGGTAGATACAAAGATTAAATAAACTCCATTTTAAAGATAATGTGCTTAGTAGGGCTGAGAAACGTTTGAAAAACTGTCACAATCTAAATATTTCATATCAGTTAATATTGATAATTATTGATTTTGTTTTAAACCTTTTCTTTAAATAACAGTTAACTGTTTTTTGTACATCACTATTTAGTGTAATGTGCAGTATGTCCTCCATCAGTGCATTGTAAATGATTATTTGCATTAAGTCTACCCCAAAGCAGTTGTTGACACATATATTAGCCTTCATTCAATGTTCATCCAATGTAAGTGAACGAATACTCTCTTGCAGTGCATACATCATCGTTGACCAACAGTCTTAGAACTACTTTATCTTTTTAGCGGACTCATTGCCGTAGTCCATTCACATTTTACTTGCTTGATTTTACCTTGAGTGCGATGCCGGTGTCAGATCAGGCTAACTACTGCTAGCATATCAAAGACAAGAACTCCTCTACTTGTACACCATGGCTCCATCCACGGGTTTTTAATAGGGTTATCATGCATAATATAATTTAATTGTAAGAGTTGTACTGAGACGAGTCATTTATTTGAGCAAAGTTACGGCGCTCGCTCGCTGGACGCAAGCATAGCACACAGCCGCCGGCCCCGCAAGCTTCTTCTTTGGTTTAGACGCTTCTTCTTCATGTTTGGAGGCGGAAGCTCGCTTGCTACATCACGCACCATGCTGCGATCGGGTTTGTTTTTCTTTTTTTCTATCGAACGTTTTATCGAAGGCATTTTCTATTGGTATCGATCACGTGTCAATCGTGATATATATATATATATATATATATATATATATATATATATATATATATATATATACGCTCATGGCGGAAGAGGCACGGGCATCTTAAAGTTGAAACGTCGTAGGGTACGTCGTAACTCGAGGACTTCCTTTATATACTGTATATTCCAAATTAAGCCTCTCACTCTGCCACAGTTACTGTACCAGCCCCAGTCAACACCCGACTTCTGTGGCTTAATCACCATGGCACTGCTGCCTTGTGACAAAGTGTGCATGATGAAACCCAGCAGGGAGGCAGGCGGGAGAGGGACAAGTGTTGCAAGAAATAAATTAGGTGGACAAACACCGCTCTCTATAAATGTGATCCTGCTAGAAAATGTGTTGTTCTCTTTTCAGAGTGTACAATACATTTGTGCGAGGGAGTGAGCATTTTATTGTTCTCTGAACTTCAGGGCCTCTTTAGATTCACGAGGGAGAGATAGTCCAGTGACCAAATATAAAAATATGTTTGATGTTGGTTTGCTTCTGACTTAATGCCTATGTGTGGATGCAGAATTTCCTCATATAACCCCTTGTGGGTTACAGCGAATAAGGTCATTATCAGGTGCTCATTCCTTTCCTCAGAGGGGATGTTCCTCCCAGGAGACGGCCAGCATGCTGGAGCAGCAACCCCTGACGTAAGAGCGCCACCCACCTTTTTCCCTGAGGAGCTTCTGACACTAGAGGGAAATTAACTCTCCTCCCAAATGACTTTATTGGCCCCCATCTTACTTACATCAGTTCTTCATGAGTCACCATCTTCCACATTTTCCATTAATTTGGGTGTGAGGGAACAGGGGGGTGCTCATGTCTCTGCATTTGCTCATCAGCAGCTATACCTGTTGAAGTTTTGGAAGCTTTAAAATATTTCACATTTACCTTGCGGTCAATCTCATAAAAGCACAAAGTCCCTACAAATGTTGATGTGATGGTGAAATCTAATTAGTGTGTACATCTGGATGTGTTATGTGAGTGTTTCCTCACTAATGATTTCGGTGCTCACTTTTTATTAGGTTACTCTGTCTGGCATCCTGTGGTATTTCCTGTTGGACTTTGAGGGCGATATAGAATGCACTTAACAGGTTGGATCAAATAACATAAAACAATCATTTGAAGGCAGTCATGGTCGCAGTTTCGTTCTGAAACGCTGCCAGCAAGTTTGGCAACATAGCTAATAATAACACAGTTAATTGGAGGCCGGCTTCCGCTCTTGAAAGAGTGAATACGAAAACTAAAACTTTTCTTCCCCTCATCAAGAAGGCCCTGAAAGGCCCATCCACCTAAATAACCAAATTGACAAATATCTTCTTAGACTACTAAAACTCTAGTACAATTTGAATTTGGGAAAAGTCGGCAGAAAAAGTTCCATGCATCATCATGCGTAACGTCGAACAAGTCTTGAGCAACATTTGTGAGCCCTCACCAGAGCTCAGTTCAGTCAACACCAAAATGTTATTGTTCGTAAAGTGGACAACCTATTTCGCCTTTACTTATGTGCCAGTGTATGCTTAGTAGCTTTTTGCATATAGTGATTTTGTTCTGTCCTTTAAGCTAATTTAATGTTACTCCTTTAAATTATGATTTTATTATATATTTAACCATGTTATCTATTGTTTATTTTTATTCCCTTTACTGCTGTACTCATGCACTGTACCAAAAAGCATTTCTTTGGTTGGTGTCATTTTTTCATGGCCATTAAGCTGATTCCAAAGTACGTCATAATTCACGGAAGGAATTTATAAAAATATATATGTTCGTTGCGTGTGGCAATGTGCAATCAATCATCTGTTGACTCCTCTATCTGAGTTTTGAAGCAGCCTCAACCCACTGAAGCACTGTCTTCCAAAATGAAAAATACAAAACACATTTTCAAAGCAATTTCAAGGCATCCACGTATTGTGCACTGAACTTGAGGTCAGTTTACTTTCCAACTTTGAAAAGGTCTCTGACGCTGTGCATTCATCTGTTGCCATTGGCTTTCTATAAATAGACACAGCACAAAGGCACGCTGGAAACAGAGGGCAGCGCTTGGTATTTTTACTGATCAATGTGCTCATCTCTGCTGGAAAGCATTGATCCGCTGGATCAAATTGACCATGTTGTTGTACAACTTCCACCTACATGCATTCAGCCCACTTTATGTTCATCACTCTTTCAAGAATATTTTTGTTTCAAAACAACATTGTACATTTAAGCATCTGATCATTATTTATCTGAATGACAGCTTTCATTACAGTAACCTTTTATATGCATGGTCGCATATTGGGAGAAAGTAGAATTTTTGCAGAAGTGAAACGCAGAAAGAATCCAGATGCATCATGTGTAACTGCATACAGACACACCAGCAACTGACACAAGTGGAACTGCAACCCTGCAAAGCTTGGCTGGCTGACCTTAAAATATTCCCTGAAGGATTCATAAAAACATAGGTTCTCTATCGGAAGCGTTCTTCCAGAGCACATCCTGACCCAGCGTCTGCATATCCCTCAGAGGGGCCTGGAGATCTTATCTTAATATCATGACAAAATACAGTACATATTTGTAAACTGCTGCAGTGTTCAGCAATGTTCTTTTCACCACTGGTCTCTGAATAAACCAGCTCTGACGCAAACACCATTACAATGTGAACATTCTGACTAATTAACTGTATGAAACATCAACTGCAATATTGTCAATGACCTTTAAAGACAAAGTTCCATTCATACAGTACTTTAAATGGCCTGCCTCAAATGCTGTAAGCAGGAAATCAAGTTTACTATGGGAAGGGCGGGTTGACGCTTATTGTCCAGGCCACTTCCACTTACGCCAACACAGCTTAACGGCGCAGTTGTTCCTCCTGCAGTGCATGTCTCAAAGGCCTTACGGGCAACAATACCTCCAAAAAAAAAGCTCTTCCTCTTATCATTAAGGCAACGCAAAAGCCTTAGCGGAAAACATCGCTCAGTACTAAAAAAGATAAACAAACATACAAAGGGGAATATGGTGAAAAGGGCCTCCAGGAGTAATTTTCAATTCTTTGTCTTGGTTATGCTAGCAAAGAACAAGATTTATTCTTCCAACCATCATTTGGTGGGGCTCACACAACACAAAACTCATCAAATTTGGGCGGAGTTTGGTTAAGGTTTCTGTCTATAAAGTAAGGAAAAAAAATAGTCAACCAGTCAATATGAATTTTGACAGTGATACCCAACAGGACAGAATGCAAAGGAAAAGTTTGAACAACTAATGCAAATCTCTAAAATGATTTGGGCTTTTTACAGGTGTATTTAACAATACTTTCTAGGGGGTACATCCAGTTGCTAGAAAACCTCAGCCAAGTACATTAGTCATATACAACCCTACATTGCAAAAATTTCAAAGCTTTTCAGCCTGTACAATAGGATGTTGCCAGAGCATAGTAGAAAATGTGATGATTCCCCATCAAACGTCCATCCATCCATTATCTGAGCCGCTTTATCCTCACAAGGGTCGCGGGCGTGCTGGAACCTATCCCATCAGTCTTCGGGCTACACCCTGAACTGGTTGCAAGCCAATCGCAGTCATCAAACAATTAAACTCTTAATAAATTCTCTTCACAAGGAGATAACCGATAAGAGATAATGTTAACGAACTTGTTGTGTAAGTCGAATTCCTCAATTTGTCATAGTCCCATCTAGTTTAAATTGGAAACGTCCAAAAATGAAGCGTAAAAAATCACGAGTTTATAAGTTTGTTTTCAAATTCAGACAATATTCATGTTTGTGTTTATCGAGGATGATGTAACACTTACTAAAGGACATGACCTTTTAATTCTGGAAAATAATATTCTATTCACACCACAGTGACACAAACAGTAAAACTTGATAATAAAGACATCCATGCAACTTTAATAGGGTCTTCTTTGGTCAGCGATTGCTTGCATATTTTTTGTTAATCCTGTTAACTAAATAACTAACTTACTAACTTGAACTTAAAATCAATAACAAGACATCTGAAATTCATCCATCCATCCATCAATTATCCATACCGCTTCTCCTCACAAGGGTCGCGGGCGTGCTGAAGCCTATCCCATCTGTCTTCGGGCAGTAGGCGGGGGACACCCTGAATTGGTTGCCAGCCAATCGCAGGGCACACACAGACAAACAAACATCCACACTCATACTCACACTCACACTCACACTCACACCTAGGGGCAATTTAGAGTACCATGCATGTTTTTGGAATGTGGGAGGAAACCGGAGTACCCGGAGAAAACCCACGCAGGCACGACCTCTGAACTGTGAGGCGGACGTGCTAACCAGTCGACCACCGTGCCGCCCATCTGAAATTCAATTCTTTAGAATTAAATAACTAGAATTAAGGCAAGCGCAGTACCGTATGTTCCCGTTGTTGTTTTTTTCCCCAATTGATTCTGTGAGTTTCATCACTCAGACTGGAAAGAATGGAAGTGACAATGGGATAAGTGGAATAGAATGCCTTGTACATGTATCTGCAACATTTCACCCTGCAGGTTGACCTAGTGAGGAAGAGCACAATTAAATGCTTGAGAAATTACAGCGCACAGACATATGACCCACACAATTAACACTCAACACTCACTGCTGCAACCACACCGGAAACAGAGGGACAATTAAATACAAATAAATATGCTCAGTATTTTCTTCATTCCCACCATACTGTGCATTCTTGATTTGTTGATCTCAACTTAGATACTCAAACTGACTTCACTCATCCTTTAATGAAATCACCTGCACATGTTATTATTATTATTATTATTATTACTATTATTATTATTATTATAAGTAGTAGTAGTAGTAGTAGTAGTAGTAGTATGGAATTCAGAAATATAACGAGATAGTTTATCTTTTACTATTATGATAAAAAATAAACTACACAGTATGTCTGGTTAAGGAGACATGTTGCACATCTTCACTAAAAAAACGAACGCAGAAATGATTAATCGTAAAAAATATATATACTGTATATATATATATATATATATATATTTTAAAAAATCAGTCACTGAAGCTTGGACCGTTGAACTGATTAGGAATTGTGAGATAATGGGCCTCAATCATATACAACATATTCATTGTTGTACTCTGAGCACAATGACAATAAAGGTTTTCGTATTTAACCATTTACAGTATAGGGTACATCAGAATTGCGCAAAATGTTTGTAGTACAGTACCTTATTCTTTTTAGGTGTTTTCTCCCCAGATTTCATATTGCATCCAAGCAACCGTCTATTATCTATAACATATATTCCATACAGGGTTGCATGGAAGCTGAAGCTGCCTTCTGGTGGCACACAAACATCTGGACTGTTCACAAGTCAATCCCAGGGCCCATAAAGAGACAGAAAAACATCCACTTGGTCAATGAGTGGGAATGAAACATAGATTGCCTGCAAGTCAAGTCAGTTGAGTGATCCGCTGCACCTTCAGTAATTATCATGTTTTATATTATCATTCATAATAAATTAATATTATAAAAATGATAAATCAGTATGAAAAAAAATGTTTGTTTTTTTCTTCTTCTCAAAGGGAGTGAAAGTCTGTTTTAGTAGCAAGTGGGTCACTAACCCCTTCATACATCTCTGGCCACAGAGCTCTTTAAGAGGGCTCTGCTCTTAGATATCTGGCCCGTGTGTCCAATCCCTGTGTAATTCCTGGATCAGTTAGTTCTGCAAATTTTACGCAAAGTAGGGAGGGGCGGCGGCCACAATCGCCTGTAGCTATATAACTCATGGGATGTCCGGAGAGAGGTGGTGGTTGCCCGCAGATGAAAGGTAACAACAAAGACATTTTTGGCATAACATACTGTACTGTGAAAAGAGGTGCTAGTCCTGGAGGATGATGGGAAGACTAATGGGCCCGTGAAGTCTGAGGTTCATCTGTTTAGTCCATCACAGAAGAAGACCCCACCCTGCAACGGGTGACAATCTGTCCATCAGGTTGGTCATACCAAGCTTCTGAAGCGTAGCTCATTCATCACCTTCACTGATTGCACCACATAGACTGACGACAGCAGCGTGGACTTAACTCACAATGCATGTTGATTGACATTGAGACTGATGGAGAAATAAGACAAACCAAACGAAACAAAAACTGTGAAATAATCACTTCTACAGTTATTAACGATCACATGAACTACTTATAAAACACATTAAAAGTAGCAGTAAGCAATGATTACTGACAAAACAAATTAAAAGTCACAGTAAACAATGACTGAATAATTTTTTTCTGACTCATGACAACAAAGATTGTTTGAAATACTGAAGCCACAGAGAAGGCCTCTCAAAGAAGGGAGTAATTCATTACTCAACATTTGAACAAGATGTGGAAACAAATGGATGTGTGATACGTCCAATCACATAGCTCACTGCCGACTCAGGCAATAACTGGGCTAGAATTTCTCGCTCTGGGCATTACCTTCTTCCCTTCTTGGCAGAGGGAGAGCTATTCCTCCTACATGTATCGTTGCTTGCTCCTTTCTGAATCAACAGCAACAGCCCAAACTCTAGGCTGTGAAAACCGCACTGACTTTTTCACCCAGCAAGCAATGCTGGATGAGGATGTGAGATTAAAAATGATTTGAATATTTATGAGCATCACCATGGTGTTGATTTAAGGACTCAAGAATGGAGCCACAGTAGCCAAGAAGCCAACAAAGCAAACAAAGGTGTGAATGGAATTCATTTTTCATTACAACATACCAACTTACGTGCTTTTGGTGCACTTTGAAACCAAACAAAGGAAAGTCACACTTTGCATTTCCTTCACAATGACTAAATAATGCAAACATTCAGTGAGTTTGACACTTTCTGTCATCCTAGCTGTGAATTGATTTTTGACATCTCATATTAATATGTTGTATCTCCACACACACACCATCAACTTGTGACAACAGCATGATTTCTGACCATGTACTGACGGCACCCTTCAAAAGAATCATTCCTCTAATGATTTGTCAAAATTACAGACCATATGACCTAACCCTAACCCCCCAAAAAACATTCACATTTTTTACCAGTTGATGACTGGGACTATTCCTGCCACAGTGCGTTTCTTCATAAATACTATATTGTGTCTGAGTACTAGGTATGGACCGATTATCGGCCGGCCGATTATTGGCTCCGATATTCAATGTTTTGATGAATATCGGCATCCGCCTTTCTTAAAAAATAGATGGCCGATAATAAATCAATTTACAACTGTGTTAATTTTAAGTAACTATTTATTTAAATTTTCAGTTAACTTTATAAGAGATTCTACTGACCCTGGGAATACTCTGCACTTTTTGTTGTTGTTTGAAATCAAAACAAAGATTAGTGAAATTTGAACATTTCTCTCATTTTGAAACATTGGAGGACTTTATTTACTGTAGAAAACTATATGGAGTTATTCTTTAAAGAAGAAGTCAACCCAAACATATTTTTTCAAGGATATTGTTCTATGCAGGCACACTAGATGAAACACAGCATTCTGATTAATATTGTGTTTGTGGCATATGAGTTAAGCAGCAAAATCCACCCGTTTTAGCCATCTCGGGTGGCGGCCATTTTGTCACTTCCGTCGACTGAAAATTACATCACACACACTCTGGGCTCAGGCAACGACCAATCATGGCTCAACTTCAGAAAACAGCAACATTGGTCGTTACCTAAGCAACTGTGATGTCATTTTCAGTTGACAGAAGTGACGAAATGGCCGCCACCCGAGATGGCTAAAACAGATGGATTAACTCTTATTCCACAAATGTAATATTTATCAGAATGCCTTGTTTCAACTAGTGGGCCTGCATAGAACATATTCTTGAAAAAAATATGATTAAGTTTTCATTTAACTTTTGAAGAAATGCAGATGACCATGGGAGCTCCCTTTTTGTTAGAATTTAACCACAAAGATGTGTATTGGCAAACATTTATAATAATAATACAAAAAAAAAATCATTATGCAAATCTGAAAAAAAATGTTCAATAAACATATAAGCTTGAAGACGTTTCAACAAAGTCAAGAGTTTTATTTTATTTTTTTAGATTTTGACGTCAATATTTTCTTTTTTGCTGAAAATGAATATCGGCTCCAAATATGGGTTATCGGCATCCTTGACTACTAATAATCATATCGTATCGGCCCTGAAAAAAACACATAGGTCTATCTCTACTGAGTACATGTACTGTAACTGTTACTTTATGCTATCATCCAAGCCTTGTACAGTGCAAAGACAAAGAGAACAAAAAGCCTGCACAGAACAGAGACCAACAGCGTCCTCAGGGCATCAACAATTCTCTGCCTCCTTTCAAAACTCACTGACCCAAACCCATTTTTTCCAGTCTAAGAGAAATGTCAAATCCAGACCGAGAACTTATCTCTGAGAAGGGAACATAGCAGCCAAAAATAGCCTGCCTCTTGACATCCACGAGACTCTACGGGGCTTTGCTAGCAGTGCTTAATTTTGGCTATCTGCCATGAAGTCACTTATTATCAAGCATTACAACTAAACAAAATAAATCTTCACTGAGCAGTGGCGTGAACGCTGGGTGGTGCCAATGGCTGGTAACCTAATGCAGCAATGTGGATGGTCCTTGGAGGAAAACAGAAAGGAAAGCTAGAGCCACAACTGGAGTACAATATACTGTATAGCCTCTCTAACAATAGCACACCTGCACACGCACTTACATGTGTGAATTTCGTGCGGCCAAGTCGACAAAAACGATTGGCATCAATCACTTTGTCACAGTTTTGGGCACAGACAGCTAGGCATTCTTTTTTTCCTCCATAGTTACTGCAATTTGTGCAGAGTGACATGAAGACTGCCTTCACACTGTCACGGTCAGTCAAGGATGGCCCACATACGCAGGAAACAAATCCACAGTGAGAATGCGTCATGCATCACCTTCACTGTGAAAAAAGGCTAAATACATTGTGTAACCGGAATTTGTGTAAACACACTCACACTTCTTATGGTGTATCTAAGGTGCCGTGCTGTTCTCTCTAGTGTATTTTAACAAACATGAACATGCCTGATGCCAACTTTTAAGGTTATAATAATGGTGAACATGTAGCACACAGCAGGGATGTTATGCACCAAGCTGTGTCTGTGAATTCTGTTTGGTGATTCTATGCAAACTTATCGTGTCCAGTGAATAATTCACAGATGCCTGCCAAGATTTGTTCTATCGAAAAAACATTTTGTCTCATTAGCACATTCATTGGTACTAGGAAATTATGTGTCAGGCAAAGTGAAGAGTACTGTTAAAATGACTCTCTCTCCTCGACACAGCTCAGATGGTACCTGCCCCCTCAAGCCATCTGAGCAGTGCAGACATCTGCGAGCACTAACCGGCCAAAATCAAGTCTAATGTAAAAATATTAAATATTGTGCAATGGAAAGACGGCTGAGAGGTCATTCGGAGGGATTGCGGAAGGCTTTCATGAAAGTATGAGTGGTGTTTTTCAAGTGTCGTGAAAACGTGTAGATTGGAGGGGCTGTGGTTCTGTTGCATTCCAATTACCTTGCACAGAGAGACTCCAGATTTTTCAGCAAGACTGCTGGTCACTCAAGTGATGATTCAAACAAGAACCAACATAACAAATAGCAAAACAAAAAAACAACAAAAACAAGCGTATATTTTGGCATTGAAATTGCAGACCTCTGCAAAGGCTGCGGATGGCCATATTAAGCAGCCATATTTTACGGACTATTACTTTTTTCCCATGTTTTGAACCCTGCGGCTTTTATTGTGACGTGGTTTATTCATGAATTTTTACTGACGAGCTTCGAGCCGTCAATAGATTTACCCAAAGTGTGCTAGCTGTGTTTAAGGTGAATAAAAGTTATTTAAAAATCCATCTGTGTGACCTCAAATGCGCCACGTTATAACGAGGAGAGCCGCAGCTATTAATACGGAGCAACCAATTAATTCACACTTGGTATGGCTAAATTTAGCTGTTGCAGCTTTTAATCAGGTGCACTTTGTAGTCCGGAAATTACAGTATTAGCAGATTCATTAAATCACTGAGAATTATGACGGTTTTATGGAGTTAATTTTAGGAGACTTAGTTGCATCTTGAAATAACTTAGGCAAAAAGAATCACGTGGCAGCAACCAGTAGGGTGCTGTTGATTTAGTCTCAACTAGTTTTCAGTCAGAAGAAGAATGGCAAGATGACAAGTATGGAAAGTGTATATATATATATATATATATATATATATATATATATATATATATATATATATATATATATATATATATATATATATATATATATATATATTACTCGGCGTGAAGGAAGATACTGCTTTGAGGAAAATCGCTCCGAGTTGCACATATTTAAGAGGACTTACAGGACGAACCGAACAAACTACCTGTAATAGTGGCATATAGCTTTCAACTAAAGGTGATTTGCTTACCTTTATTATTTCGCACATAATCGACTGCTGTTAGTAAAATAAGTACTTTTTGTCACTTGTGTGTGCAAATTTTACGTTAACTTTCAACGTCAGTGACTTCGATAGGGTTTGATCAACTCACGCTCCGTGGTGTTCTAAGTGCAACAGGGAGGAAATGTTCTTCTTGGCTACCTTGACAGCAGGGTCTGACTGGCTCGTGTTAAATTTAGAAGACGTGTAGGAGGCAAGCTGTGTCTGCGCCACTATGACGCCTGAATTATAAATAGCTGAATATTCAATGTAAACGTAATAAATACATAAAAAAATAAAAAATAAATAAATAATACGACGGCCAGAGCAATAGCGCCCTCTGTTCACCCAAAGACACTGGCAGGTGCTCGTTTGATAAAACACAAACAAACAAACAAACAAACGAACTTATTCGATGTGTAATAAATCTATTTATTGATTTCATGATTATTTTTATTTTTTAAGTTTTCCTTTATCTTTTATTTTATTGAAATTGTTAAAGTGTTTCTTTTTTCTGCTCTTCCTGTCTACATGCCTCTTTGTTCTTATTGCCGCTGGAAATGCAAATTTCCCAGAGGGAGTCATCCCAAAGGGATCAATAAAGTCAAGTCTAAACAAACAAACAAACAAACAAACAAACAAACAAAAAACACTGTGATATCATATCTCACGTATAGTGTGAAAATCATGCTGCTATGACAGCGACTGACTCACAAATACTACTTTTAAATGTAGTTCTTGTCCAACACTTGAATAGAAACAGTTTGCTTGGCATTTTGAATCTTTGAAGCTACCTTAAAACCGAGCACCTGCAAGGTACGCTCATCCAGCCGGACAGACTCTGCCATCTACTGGTCATTTGCGGGACTGCGTTGCTGCTGTATAAACTTTACTTTAATAATGTGACATTCAGTGTAGAACCGCTACAATTTCAGGATGTCCAGCAACTTGTGGTCATCAAGGCCGACATTGTAGTTATGATAGTGCTCATGGGGTGTCGACAGAGAAAAAAATGTTAGCTGTTGGCAGTAATAAATTGTAAAAGTATAAATATACAATGGATGGATAAATATAGCCTAATTAACACCTCAATGGCCCATGCAACAACTAGTGCAAGTAATGACAATGAATATCTTGCCATTATGTAACATGTTAATGAGTTAAATACACCCGTATGTTTACCATGCATAGTACATGATGTTAATATGTACTCCAATCCAGTCCATTGTTCAAGTGTACTCCCAGGCGTGCAATTTACTAATATGCTTGGCGGCATAAGAATACATCGTCCTCCAGCACAAGAAAAGGCGCTCAGTTACCGCCAAATGTACTGTTTCTATTTCTTTTTTTTATTTATTTATGGCCAAGAAGTGTATTCCATACAATATTCACTGCACTTTTACGGATTCAAGTTAGGTCTCCTTTGTAACAGAACTCTGTAGCAAACCAAGGAGCCCCTGTATTTGCATTGCGTCAGCTAGTTTAATGCCAAAACAGTGCCACCTACCTTTGAAAAGAAAAAAAAAAAAGAAAATTTTAGTTTGCATTGTCTGATATTTTTTGATGATGCAACACACAGTGGGCACCATTGACCCATGTGACATACACAACAGGAGGGTTATGGGATTGAGCCACTGGTGTAACCAGACATTTTGTTACATGATAGCCACAATACTAAAGGTGCATTAAGCATTGTACAATGATGCTACCAATATTGGCATACCGGTAATATCATTTGAGAGTGTCAGTCAAAATTGAGCATTACTGTCTTTTGAAGGCAATGTTTTTTTGGTTCCGTTTTGTGTTTTTCACATTATACACATATTTCACATTCACTCACATTCTGTACATCTCCTGGGGGCTCATTCCCCAATGTTCATAAAAGCTAATGGCGCCCCTGGACTGACAAACTGGAGTTTGTCCTAGCTATCTGGGACTGACTGGTTGCCAATCAATCTTAGGACACAGATAATCATTCACACCTGTGAATAATTTGGTCTTCAATTAACTTAACTCATTCAATACCAGACCTTTTCAGACCCTCTGTGAAATGACATAAATATATGTCATTGGGATAGAATGAGTCAATGCATGTTTTTGGAATATGGTACAGTGGGCGGAAGCCAAAGACAGGATAATCCATGCAGGCAAAGGAGAGAACATACAAACTCCACACAGGATGAGATTCAAGCCCTAAATCTCATGTGAGGCTGTCATGATGACAAAACCACCACGCTGACGAGAAACTCAGAACGAGCATTTATATAATAATAATAATAATAATAATAATAATAATAATAATAATAATAATAATAATGATAATAATAATAATAAAGTGGAGTTCAGGTAATGGCCTCCAAAGAGGGACAGTAGACCAAGTTTTGTCTTTCTGAAAATTTAATGTCAGAATAATCCATGGGAACAACAGTACAACAATATCATTTTACATATAACAATCAGCAGTCTGGTGGGATTTGACAGACATAAGCATCTGAATATGTTAATTTGATTGTGTATTTTATTTGCTGTCAAATGTAAAATTGTGACTTAAATTGCTTCTGAACCTGCAACTTTTCTTAAAATATAGTATACATGTGTTTGTTTTAATATTAGCCCATTTTAATAGTGGGTGAAATTCCATCATTATGTGGTTTCTCACCTAAATTTAATTGGAACATCTTTAGTGAAATCATCCACTCGAAAGAATCCTGAAAGTAGAAAGAATGTTGCGCAAAAAGAACACGACCTAAAAATGCACAACGCACGAGCTGTCAAATCATAACGACCCAGCTAAAATGCATCAACGAGCAACAGCCAATAGCTTCCTTTTTCAACATGGGAAACAAATTTGACCAATGAAAATTCTTGTTTTTGGGAGGTAGAATATGGCGGCGGTAATGTTATGGAGTTTCCGCTACTCGTTGACTTGCATGCAATCAGGCCAGGCCAGGGGGCTAGCAAGGTAGCTAAGCTAGCGTCACGCTAGGCCTCCAGCAGACTAGCGGTAGAGATAGCAACAAGATCAAACACTTTGTTGTTCGGCAAGAGAGACGAATAGCCCTTCACGAGTCTGCATGAGAACACTTGCAACCACAGAAATATGGTGGTTCTCAAAATTCGAGACCAGGTAAGATCGCTGTGCCAAAAGCGAAATGCAAGTTTGAGATAACGTTTGACTGCTAGCTTCGATTTCAGTTATTCGAGCAGACTGTAATTGAGTAGCTATTCCGAATCGTTTCGTGCAGTGCTACAAGTGAATTTGCATTTAACATCAAATGCTATAGATCCATTTGCGACACCACTGTCGGTTAAACAAAGCCCGAGCACAGCTTTTGTCGTAATGGTTGATACCCATCAACTATGCTCAACCAGAATGAGCCCTAACCTGCTAACGGGGCTGCTTATTTCCAACAATTAGCCAGTCCCCTACTCACATCTGATAAAATAGGACATGACTAATTAACGTGCTGTACAAAACAATTGTAAATCGGATTGAATAGTTGCTTTCAAGTTTGGTTATTGGTAAATGAAATGATACTCAAGACGTTGTTGGATGCGCGTATCATGGCAACATAACGTGTGACGTTTATAAATGTTTGTGACATTTTGTGGTAACGTCTTCATAGCTATTGGCTCGTAACTGTAACTGCGCCATTGCGGCATATGTAAACAAATAAGGTACAATCACTAAGATTACGCGGGATAGAAATTGATGGATATTCTGACACCGTGATGGCGCCAGCTCAATGAATTTGTTACTCTGATGAAACCAGTTAATAAACTGGTAAAGACCTCCCATGTATACCATTTGGCTGGGACAGGGTACGATTTTTATTGACAGTATAACGTCTTTATATCTGTCTTGTATATGTATTAAATGTATGATGTACATTGTATAAAAGACTGGCCAAAATCCCTGTTTTCAATAATGCAAGTGTCCAAGTAGTTCTGGTTTTTGATATTACTTGCATATTTAGTGAACACTTATTGGCTGAAATAGATGTACGAGACGTCAGTGTGTCATTTGTATGTTAAGCGGTTTGGATAATGTCTTGCTGTATCTGGATAGTTATTGAAAGCACCTATTCTTGTATCACGCATGTGTATGCCTCTTCATGTGCTTTAATGATCTTCTGTTAGTCAGTGTGGTTGCTTTAAGAGCTGTCTCCATGGTGACCGTATTACAGGCCTTGAATGGGGCACGGAGCTGCGTAGTTGCGCTGCTGGACGAGTATAGAAAATCTCCTGCACCAGTTGAGCTGGACAGCGCAGCTGAAAACAAAACGCAGATCTGTCCCACACACGGTGTCAACATGAGACTCTGTAAGAAGCACAACTGCCCACTTGTTAGCTTGAATTGACCCTTGTAGCTGTTGTTCTCTGCACATTTTCATGGACATTTCAGAGCGACATAATTGTATAGTGTTATTAAGAGTGTCAGTAAAAGACAAGCCAGTGGCTCTGGCCTTAGACTTGCTTTGAATGCACAATACCTGAGATGTATTGATGTCTTTATCGCTTGTCTCCTACTGATTCAGAGAAGTAGACTGCGTATAAAATACACTACCAGTGTCTAGTATGCTTTGCCATTCTTTTCAAGATCATCAGCACTTTTGCAAGAGCTGATTGCATTTTGTAGTGATGGGTAGATGAGCCCTTGTGAAGTGTTGCACTCTTTTCCTGTATACAAATACCTGCTGGATCTTCAAAACCATTGCTGCGAACCCAAACTGTAAACTAGTGGCGAGCAATTAATTTTGCAAAGAGGCCACTGAAACTGAGGGCCTAACCAACATGCTAACCTTAACTTTGTCCGTATTATAGGGGTGAAACTTGAGTGAAAATTGAGTAATTTGAGTACCTCGATTTAAAAAAAAAAAAAAAAAAAAAAAAATAAAAATAAAAAT
Organism: Filicampus tigris; assembly: GCF_054856515.1. NCBI lineage: Eukaryota > Metazoa > Chordata > Actinopteri > Syngnathiformes > Syngnathidae > Filicampus > Filicampus tigris. Next base: position 14,678,763 of record NC_141224.1, read on the forward strand.
ATCTCTCTGCCTCGGCTATCCATTTATATGCACCATCAGGAATACAAGTCATGCCAGCCGCAACAACAATTCACCCTGATATGGAGCGGCCGTTCGCGAATCGCCCAAAATTCCTTAGGGCCCCTATGCCCTTTTGCAGGTGTTGTAATTTAGGAATTTGCTTTTCTAGTTTTTCATTACAATGCATACAGTATTATACAGTACTAAATTATAGCAGCCAGATTGAAAACGAGCAGCGATACTCGACTGCAAACTTCTCTAGCAGACTTGAAATATATATGTCAATAAACTTAAGCACATCTAGTTTTTGTTGAATTTTAAGTTTTTTATTGGCAGGCTTTTTTTCAGAGTAAAAGCAGCAGATCTGTATGAAAACCTTTTTTTTAGCTATATATATTTATGGCTCTACCTTGTTGTTTAGGGTGGGCAATACACTTAAAAACAATATTCCTCGTATTTTAAAGGGTTATGAATAGATTCATTCAGATTTTATTGAGTACTTTGCCCATACCAATCACTGGTGCCCTCTTGTGACCGAAGTAAATGGCAGGCATGGCTGACAGAAAGTTTTTCAAAGTTAACTTCATCCATGTCAATCCTCTCAAATGTCCATGAAGATGCAGTTTCTGTAAGTGCATTTATGTTCATAAGGCAGGGGTGTCAAACCCATTTTGTCGCGAAACACTGTGTTTCATGGCACAACTAGTTAATATATGCTGCTTTAACAAGTGTGTTATTTATATAAGTAGACGGTCAACATTGTTTGCATTTGTTTCTGTAGTTTGGTATAAAGGAAGAAAGAGTTGCCATTATCTCTACAGTGACTGATGTAAAGTTTTGGGTAAACTGTGCAAATCGAGCATTTTGGATTTAAGGCAAATCTATTCTGGTAGCTTTGCATGCAAAGTATTTATTAGTACTCTCTTGGTATAAACACCCCTGAATGGGGTGGAGCTAACATGCAGGCCAGAAGGGTGCTCCATAAATTGGTCTTCATGGAGAAACTGTTTGACTATTCTGTCTACCATCCCACCAACCTAATAATGGTCTTGGTCTTAATTCACTAAGGATATTGAAAATCACAGCAGGAAGGGCGTTCTGCAGCATTATCTTTTTCTCACTCGCAAAGAAACGAAGATGTTCAGTGTCGTTTGTACTTCCAACAACTTTGGAATCATTTTGAGCCTGTGACTGTACTTGCATTCCTCTAAAGTCACTGTCTCTCAATGCGTGTCACATTGTCAATCAATCAATCAATCAATCACATTTTATTTATATAGCACTTTTCATACATACAAATGCAACTCAAAGTGCTGTAAAACATCTAAAGAAGATCCGTTCACGCCCTCCCTCCCAACAAACCCAAGACAGATATCCACCAGTACATCAGCACTCACACACACACACACTCGCACAAAGTGCAAAACCTGATAAAATGTGTTAAAAAGACATGACAAGGCACAGAGAAACCATATGAGGAAAGGGTACCCAAGGGGAGCTCATCCGCGCTGAGGGGAATGACAGCTCACGGCTACAGGGGTGCCACCACCACAGAGACCCCCGGACCGGATTAGACAGGCGGACCCCACACAAAGTGTTGAGGCCGCTGGCCACCCGGACCTAAGGAGTCCCTGCAATGACAGCCCCCGTGGGAAGGGCAGACACCTCACCCCCCCCCTTACGCGGAGGCCCCCCCATGAGGGAACACTGGAGCCAAAAGCTACATTGGTTGTGTTACTGGGCCTAAAATAATTTCTTGTGGCTATGTGTCATCCATTTTGTTTGAATGTGCATCAGAAAGTAGAACCTTTTTTGGGTTGGTGTCTTGATGACATTGAGCAGATGAGTCTGGTGTGTGTGTGTGTGTGTGTGTGTGTGTGCGTGCGTGCGTGCGTGCGTGCGTGCGTGCGTGCGTGCGTCATAAATGATTCTTGAGGGTGAGGAGCTGGCAAATTTTCCTACTGCTGAGGTCTGCGGGGTTAGTTTGTCATTTATTGCATTTGGATGCTTTCGCTTCATGGGAACTACTGCAATGATATGTCAACATTTTGAAAATAATTGAAGTAAAATGATGCTCTTTCCTTCCACAGCCTGCTTTGCTGAAAGCAATTTTCAATGTGGACCCTGATGAAGTGCGCTCACTCATATTCAAAAAGGAGGACGTGAATGCCCAGGTAATCTCCACTGATTTTTTTTATTTTTGAAAATCATACTCTATCATGTCCTTGTAACAGATTTTCATTATACAAAAACACAGTGTTATGTGCTCTTTTATTTTGTTGCATTCCTCACTTACTTGAGTAGTGGGGCTTGTTTCATCTAGCTTGTGTTCCGGTGACGCACTGTATTTGTTCCACTATTTGTATGGGTAATCTTTGTGGGGCTTAACAACTTATTTCTTTTCACCACACATCAGGACCTCAGAGCCTTGTATTACAGTAGTCCGTCTGTCTTTCCTTATAGGACAATGAGAAGCGGACGCCACTCCATGCTGCTGCCTACCTTGGGGATGCAGAAATTATAGAACTTCTGATCCTTTCAGGTCTGTTTAATTTTACAATGAAAATATCAGCGTATGACTTTGAGTTATGATTGCAAAGTAGAAGTTGTGAGTTTTGTACCACATTAGTAATGTGGTCCCACCCTTGTTTTGGAGTTAGCCAGTCCTCCCTCAAACGTCTCCAGTTGGTCCAAAATGCTGCTGCTGCTCTCTTCCCAACTGGTGCTTGTAATGGGGAGCACATAACTCCCAATTCTGGCCTCTTTTCACTGGCTCCTTGTCCATTTAGGTATCCCGTTAAGATCATTTTGTTTTCAAATCTTTAATTGGTCTGGCCCTACCTTACCTTTCTGAACTTCACCAACCCTATGCACCTGCCTGGTGCCTCAGGTCAGTGGACCAGAGTCTACTGCAGGTACTGAGGACTAAGCAGCGCCGTTTCCATTGCCGGTCCTTCCCTTTGGAATGATCTTCCGTTAAATGTTCGGCAAGCTCATCTTAAAGGAATAGACTGGTTAAAATTCATTCAGTCTGTTTAAGGAATAAAAGTGCAATCATCAATGGCATCTGATTTCCTGAAAAAAAAAAAGCTTTAAGCCGATTAAGTATCAAAACAATGACATACCCTGTATGCAGCTATACAGGACATTTTGGACTGCTTCACATAATCCCGGTGACATAACACATGCTGTACACTAGACTATTCATTTTGGACTTGTTTACCCGTCGTCTGTTGTGCTGTAAAAATGCCGAATGGCGGCGTCGAGTATGTTTAAAATGAATGAAAAAAATGTTGTTGAAAAGGTTTAATTTCTCTATGATTGTTATTACTGGCAATTTAAAAACAATGAAAAGAAAGTATTTTCATAGCGCTGCCCAAAAATTTAGGGTTCTATGATTGTCCAGCACTGGTAGCCTCCTGTGGTGGCTCCACAGAAGAAAAACAAACTCTCATGAGACTTGAGTAAATCTCATAAAACTGGCTGGCATCTCACATGATGTATGATGTTTTTGTGTGACTTAAAATGGTTAATTTTTCAATTTGTATGACCCTGTACAATTATAAGGTTAACACTGCATGGATTTTAACAAGTTATCCCAAGGTTCAATTTTGTGACAAACTGTGCAAGGTGCACGGTTAATGACCTTTAATAGACTGACGGCTCGTGTCCCCCGACCTGTGCTGTAGGTGCCCGAGTAAATGCCAAAGATAGCAAGTGGCTCACTCCTCTGCACCGAGCCGTTGCCTCCTGTAGCGAGGTATGAGAATGTCCCTCGGCCTCTCTCTCACACACGCACACAGACACACGTGAGCGTGGACAACAGAGAGCATCAAACATGTCAAATGATGAGATTACTGCGTTTGGTACATTTTGTGGCAGGACGCCGTGCAAGTATTGCTGAAACACTCTGCGGACGTAAATGCCCGAGACAAGAACTGGCAGACTCCGCTACATATCGCCGCGGCCAACAAAGCAGTCCGCTGTGCCGAAGCACTCGTCCCTCTGCTCAGCAATGTGAATGTATCGGACAGAGCTGGCCGGACTGCACTTCACCATGCAGCCTTCAGTGGTCACCTGGAGGTAATACAGTGACCTTTCACCTATTTGTGTTTCACCGTTCACAATTTCACCCATTTGCATTTTTTTTTTCTGTGGAAACCATCCACAGATATTTGCTGAAAAACTCACCTAATCGCGCGTTATTTCCTGGAACGTTGTAAGAAACCACAAGTTGGCATTCTGTGTAATCGGAAAGTAGTAATTGGTGTACAATAAGCATTGATGAAGTGATACATTTTGACTGAAAGACAAAAATCATTGTCTTGTGGTAAAGAGCTACATTTATCCTGAGTTAAGAGATACCTTCATAAGTGGAATTTACTGAGTCTTCGCTGCTTGTGTTTGTTTTTGCTCTGTTGATTGGCTAGTAGAAAACTTGAGCTAAATAACAAATGGGGGTGTTGTCTTAGTGCTTAATATTTTACAAATTATCTGTAAGCCATTTATTTTTTAGGCTAAAATGAAATGAGTTTGTCATTATATTAAAGTGTTTTATGATCATAGCTAGTGGTATATTTATGGTTTAAACTGTTAACCCATTAAAGCCTAAAGCGCCTGGCTCAACAGCTCCCCAAAACCTAAGGTTAGTCTTTGGAATTACCCTTGAAAACATGATGTTTTCCCAGAAATTCAACACAAAGCTCAAAACTCCCGCGATCAATGGCATCCGCCATTATGACTCCAAAGAATTCCAAAACATCGTCTGCGGGCCCACAACACTCACGTGTATATTCTGATGCATTTCATTGGTTAAGATAAAAAAAAAAGAAAATGACGTATATGCTCTCTAGGCTTTAAGGGTAGAAAGACGCAACAGCGCTCCAGGCTTTAAGGGTAGAAAGACGGTTATGCACTCGAAGCCTTAATGGCTTAATATAGGCAGTTGAAAACATTTTGGGGAGAGCATCAATTGCTCCCATTTTTTTTCACTCCAGGGATTGGTCCCGATGCCCTGCAAATGGCAGGGCTTTCATATATTTCATTCCTAGTATGTGTTGAAGCTGCACCACTGTACTTTTTTATACTGGTCCATGGCTTGACACTCTTATATTCATTAACCACAACATAAATACACAATCTAATAAGATCCAATACAACAGCTCAGCATGAGTGTTATTGTGGTATAGAATCATACTGAAAGTGTGAATATTTTTGTTATGTTCTTTAGCTCCAATGCAACACTACACCGCTGTAAACTACAACTATAAACTACTTGTTAAAGTAATAATTCAGACAGTGTCAGTCATTACATTATCTCATGCACCACCACATGGTAGTTGGAAAATGACATGCCAATGTTGGAGCTTTCAGCTGATCATATTACTAAAATCACAAAAAACAAGAATGTTGAGGTGATGAAATCTATAGTTCATAAACAGGTTCAATACATTCTTTTCACATTATACACTCGGTATTAGGAGTGTGTGCTGTTACACTCACTGCATGACGCATCCAAGTAACTTGCCGGATGCATGTACTTTCATGTGGATTAGTAGTTATTTTAGGGGAGGAAATGCCTGGTCTAATCAAGTATTAATTCCCAAGCCTTAGTCAAGCTGCTTTACTGTAGTGAAACATTAATTGTTCAATTGGGCATACTTATTTGTTCTGTTTATATTCTGTGTCTATTCTTGAACTACAGTGTAGCAACATAACGTTTTATTGAAATACTTGTGGATTCAGCTATTTTAGACCTATTCACTATTTTAGACCTATTCACTTCAGGTCATGTAAAGCACGATCTACTTTCAAATCCAAGGGATTACAGCCAGTGACTAAGCCTGGAAACAGTTATGCAGGGTGTCCCATACATAGGAAAAAGAACTTATTTTTTTTAAAATATGAAAATGTTACTTTACATAATGTACTCTACACGATTACCATTGTTTTGATAAACATTTCAATCTGTCCTCCACTGCTGATGAAACGTGCATTAGCACAACAGAAGTTAAAGGGAAAGTCAACCCAAACATTTGTTTTTCCAGAATATGTTCTATGCATTCCCACTAGAAACAAGGCATTCGGATTAATATTGTATGTGTGGAATATGTGTTTAGCAGCAAAATCCAACCCTTTTTAGCCGTCTCAGGGGTTGGCCATTTTGTCACTTCTGTCGACTGAAAATGACATTACAGTTGCTCAGGCAACAACCAATCATGGCTCTGCTTTAGAAAACAGGTGATCCGCGATTGGTCCTTACCCTATCTGATTTTCCTAGTTACTGTGAAATAATCCCAAACTTTGGATAGTCTTTGCTACTCACGGAACCATACGGACATTGCGCCACCTTGTTTCTACACCGGGTGGTGCGTGCGACTAAAGTAACATAAGTCCTTGTGGAAAAATTATCCATGCAAAGCTCCGCGGCAGAGATTTTGAGTCAACCGTTTTTTGAAATGGAAATGAAATTGAAGTTATTCAAATAATCGTTGCAGCCCTAATTTAACATGATCCCAATAATTAAAGTTTTGCTGATTAACTCTCCATCAGTGTTGAACACGCAATGAAATGAGTTTTCAAAACAATGGTGGTTGAATAGCGCATATGATTCTAAATCAAAATGGTTTTCAAAGAAAGTTGCTTATCTTTTCTATGTATGGAAACTTCTGACACCATGTAGGTTATTTTATTTTATTTTTTTACCCGTAGTATGTCCACTCTTGAAATGCAGCAATGTTCCATTAATCATGTTGATCATACCATGACTCATTGCTTTTTCCCCTTTTTTTTTTTTGCCTGTCCCCGCTGATGCTGTCAGATGGTGCGGCTCTTGCTCTCTAGAGGGGCCAACATCAATGCCTTTGACAAGAAAGACCGACGTGCAATCCATTGGGCAGCCTACATGGGTAAAAATAAATCCACTTGTTCTGTTATATAATTAGTGCTCTATGCAACAGAGAACCCTGACTTTGAAGGAATACATTTACTATACAGTACATCATTGCTATCTGATGAAAATGATCTGACATGTAGTTTTTTTTACACATTTAGTACCAGAAACTTACTTCTTTTCATTCACTATAATGTTGTAGTATTTATCTAACATTTATGCGGACTACTATCTTTTACCTGTCAATGTTGTCCGGTGGGGAAAAAAATAAGTGGTTGTAAAAAAATCGAGGCAGTTTTCGGTTTACAATGAAGCAACAGTCATATGGCAGCAACATAGCCAGAATTTGTATGCAAGTCGCAACACACTGTAGTGTAACCTAACCTGTATCTCCATTGGTTGTCGTTAGAGGGTGCATACTTAGAAAATGTCCGTCTGCACAAACCCAAACCACCCTCCCCCAGCCCCCTACACCGCTCGACTAAAGGTTGACTGATAGTGCTTGTACAAGGGCATCCGTTTGTGTTACCGAAGGATAATCAACATTGAAAAGAAATGAATCCGTTTCCTTAGCTAGGACGAGCCACTTGTAATATCAAAAGTATATTATTTAATACATAAAATATTTACATCAGCTGTCCATTTGCGTGTTTTTGCTCTGTTTTTAACCATATAGTGCTCAGTTAATGACATCTACAAAACGATAGGTCTCAAAATAACATTATCTTAGCTTTTTTAAATCAGTTTAGCTTTCTAAGAGACTATTTGTTCAATTTACTTAATTACATAGAAGAAAAAGCGGGCATGCGTTTACAAGAAAATGGTACATTTGAATGTAAAGAAGTAGAGGAATAAATCGGATTCTTTCTGCCTCTTAACAGGAAATATTTACTTTTCAAATTTACTAACTTGATACTACCATTATAATCTTTACACTTAACTTTATATCACGATACACTATGAAGTGATTCAATTTATACCACGATATGAATTATGAGTCACAAAAAATGTGCATCTTTTGGTGGCATGAAGCTCATCAGTAAAAATTAATAAATAAACCGCGTCATATTTAAAGCCGCAGGGTTTTAAGTGTGAGGGGAAAAAGTAGCGGCTTATAGTGGGGAAAGTACTTTAGTAAGGGTCTTGTCAACTGCGCCATTTCCATCTCTGTTCTCAGCTGGGCGGCCGAAATGTTTCCATACTTCTTACCTAAATGAGCTTGGAAGCTCTGCAATTCCTGGGTCACAAGTCGTGCTAGCCATGTTTCTTCTCTGGTCCGCTCTGCTCACGTACAATAGTTGAACAGAACTACCATTAGCTGTAGCCACAGTTTTGCTCACTCTGGTCAGGTGACCATCACAGGAAATTACATGACACGTAATTGGAGGAGGCTTGTTGAAGACAGTTTTTTTTTAAAATTAATTTTAAGTAATCATAATTTGTGTTGGACAAAATACTGGTACCAAAAGTCGGCAAAAACGATTCAGTACCATCATTATCAAGTACTGGTATTAAGAAAGAAAAAAAAAATGACTTTTTTGGGGAATCCCAGAGTATGGGAGTCAACTTTACCTTTAATCATGAGATTGGGACGGTATAGGATAAAAAGTTCCCGGGAGTGGGATTTAATTTTTTTCCAATTTGTTGTCTATTCCATGTTGCAAAAAATAGTGAGAGTCCAGGAGAAACTGTTCAATAAATGAGTGAAATGCGTCTTTAGTCTACGGGACGGGAGCCGTTTTCACGGGGAGCGGGACGAGACAAAAGAGGTCATATTAAGAAAACAAAACATCACAATATTCTGTTTTTGTACATAACAGCATTCACAAAGAAGTAGGCTTGGCCAGTCATGCACCAAATTAAACTGAACTAATAACCTCACCACCAGAGGGTGCTGTAACTGCACAAATGGAAAACAACGTAGGCTTTTAAACAGATTTGCTGCAATTAAATGATGACGTGGGGACGATGGTTATTCTACTACTTTTGACCTATAGTTTGTTTTTGACCTGGTATTGTTTCAGTACCGCTATCAAGGTACCTCATGCAGGTATACCATTGATATTAGAATGTTGATATTGTAACAACACTATTATTTATTGAAAATAATAAGTTTGGTAGCACTGCAAGCTCACCAGGATGTATCTGTATTGGAGGTGCAAATGCTGCAAGTGGCATGGGGCGTGCCCCAGTTCTGCCATTTCAAAAGTGACACAGGTTCCTGTCTTGGAGATTTGCCATTTTTGGTTTTGATTCTTTATCGTTACAGCCTTAATTTAGTCATTTATTAAGACACATTTTTTATGATTATGCTTTTCATCAGACAGCAACGTTATGCTAGTGACAGTTCAGTTGATGCTTTGATAATAGAAGTAATTCCTTCATAACGAATACAGAAATGCTATTGTGGTTGGTAACGAACCTTCAGGTCACCTGGAGGTGATAAAGCTGCTGGCGTCTCACGGTGCTGAAGTGGCCTGCAAAGATAAGAAATCATACACACCTCTGCATGCAGCTGCCTCCAGTGGGATGATCAGTGTTGTCAAATACCTTCTGGACTTGGGGGTTGATGTGAGTTCCGCCCACTATTGGACTGTCAATGCTTTATGCTTGATTCTCTCTGAAAGTGCAGATATGCAATAGCATCACAACTGTCCCATACCTAAACATAGTGACGTTTTAAGGCCAACTTTTGTACGTTGGTTGGTTTTCAGATCAATGAGCCTAATGCATACGGCAACACGCCACTTCATGTGGCCTGCTACAATGGCCAAGATGTGGTGGTGAACGAGCTCATAGAGTGTGGGGCGAATGTCAACCAGGTGAACGAGAAGGGCTTTGCTCCCCTCCACTTTACGGCCGCTTCCCGGCAAGGCAAGCTATGTCTCGAGCTGCTTGTCTGCAATGGGGCTGATGTCAACATCAAGGTGCGTGAACCTTTTATCAGTGCATCTCCCAAAACTTTAGCTGTACACTCTGCCACTGCTTAAACTTTGATATTGACGTAATTTCTCAAGAATAACACGCACTCGAGGATTATTAACACCCCGAAAATCAAAATCACTTTTCTTTGTACTCACGTATTTAACGCTCCGCCGATTTGCTGGTGTGCACATTCAAAAATGTAAGTATTATCTGCATAGTAATTTGATGGAACTTACTTACATTTATTTGTCTTTGTAAAAATATTGTTTGGTCCAAAAGGAACTTACTTACATTTATTTGTCTTTATATTTTTTACGTTTAAACATTTTCTTGTTTTGTACCAAAACACAAATAATCGTTACAATAATCATGATTTCAATTATTACCAAAATAATCGTGGTTAATATTTTTTTCATAATCGAGCAGCCCTAACCCTAACATGTCTGTCTAGCTACTGAGTTGTCATGGTAATCTGCAATGTTTGAATTGAGGTGACTGGATTTTGGATTTTTGAAGAAGCCTCATCAATTAGAGTTAGAGTAACAATATTCAACAATCAAGTCCTATTATCTATTCAAAAAGCCTTTTTCAAAAGTTGCACATTTTCACCAGCATGGCTCTGTTTTAATTTAGAGTAAGGATGGAAAGACTCCTCTCCACATGACAGCAATCCATGGAAGATTCTCAAGGTCTCTAGCTATCATTGAAAATGGTGAGCTCGTTCAAAATTTTTTGAATGTTGTTCCTCTAATTGGACAGTAAACGAGCAGCAATTGCATAACCTGGGCTCAACAGCTTGATTTATTTTATCTCCCCCACGCCAACCTTTCACCCCACTTCAGGTGCTGAGGTTGACTGTGAGGATAAAAATGGAAATACGCCGCTGCATATTGCTGCACGATACGGTCACGAGCTGCTCATCAACACGCTCATTTCCCACAGAGCAGACACTGCCAAGTGAGTGTACCCTGCCTACAAATGCACCAGATATGTTGCAGGAAAGATACAACTAAAATGATTCTGAAGATATGAGATTAAATCCCATTAATCCTAGACATTTTGAAAGGATTTTAGACGCCTTAGATCCGAACAACTGAGCCTTATCTCTTGTTTACTCTGTGGCTAATAAAGACAACAGTGCCAAAGAACATAAATGAGATGAATAAAAGTGTGGATATTTAACCTATGTTCTAAATGGGTTTCCTTCATAGTATACAGGATCTTTCGAGATGTGGACATGCCATCTTTTCCGGAGATGAGCATTCCAGTGGACACTTGTGATTGTGTGCGTCCATGTTAGTGTTCTGGGGTGCTATGTTCACTCTAGTCCAGCTTGGTCCTTGCTGTTTCACTGCATTAGAATTTCACTTAGCAAATTCTAATACACCAGTCACATTATTAAATATTATTATTAAAAATGTGTTGTATTCAATGAACACACCCTAACCGTGAGAATTTCTTTGCAGACGAGGCGTCCACGGTATGTTCCCACTGCATCTGGCTGCTCTAAGCGGATTCTCTGACTGCTGCCGAAAGCTATTGTCTTCAGGTAACTCCAGTATGAAACGTAATCATCCACTAGAGTTGCGTACTGTTGCTCATCATCCTTTCTTCATCAGGTTTTGATATAGACACTCCTGATGACTTTGGAAGGACGTGTTTACATGCTGCAGCTGCTGGGGGGTGAGTGTCATTACAGCTGAATTGAGTTTTTTTTCACCTTTTTTTTCAAAAGAAATATTCCAATCAGTTAATCACTCCTAACAATAAAAGCCAATCATTTGTCATGTTATCCGTTGTGTAAATCTGTGCAGGAACCTGGAATGTCTCAATCTACTTCTCAACACAGGGGCAGACTTCAATAAAAAGGACAGCTTTGGCAGGTTTGTGATGTTCAGTCGTGGTGTTCTGTTGCAGTTGATTTTAAATAGTCAGGTAAGCAATGTTTACCTTTCCAGGACTTCTTTGCACTACGCTGCGGCCAACTGTAACTACCAGTGTCTGTTTGCGCTGGTGGGCTCAGGGGCCAGTGTGAATGACGTTGATGAGAGGGGATGCACGCCGCTCCACTACGCTGCTGCTTCTGACACAGATGGAAAGTCAGTAACGCTCTGAGCATTGCTTAACATGTAGTAATGGTGAAGCAACAAAGGTGGTGTCATTGCAATTCGTACACAATTTTTGAAAATTCTATACATGTAAAAGGAGCAGCAACAGTATGTGACATTAATAATGTGGATAGTTTTTTTGTGATAAAAATTCCAGATTGCTTAATGTTGACGGCAGCAAAATGAACGACTTCCAGTTGGATTAGGGAATGGGGAGTTTGGGTGAAAGATCAATCTGTAATTTCAATAAATATGAGTTGGACCTGAGTATAAATCACAAGACCAGCCAAACTATGGAAAAAAAAAAAAGTGTGACTCAGTCTGAAAAATATGGTAAATGCTTGATCTTAAGATCTAAATCATCTCTGTTGTGTCTCCAGGTGCCTGGAATATTTACTGCGAAATGATGCAAATCCAGGGATCCGGGACAATCAGGGCTACAATGCTGTGCATTATGCCTCTGCCTATGGACATCGCCTTTGTCTGGAGCTGGTGAGAGCATCATGATTGACTGCATGCTGTGTAAATCCCATTGCACTTGCCTATATTGATAAAGCTATTGCTTAATTTGCCCAATAATTCTAGATTGCAAGTGAAACCCCTCTCGATGCGGTGAGTAGAATTTGTGAATTTTCTTTCTGTACGTACAGTATATCCTCAAATTGTGGCCTTCATGCTAATAGATGCATTCCTTAATATGTCGTCAGGATGTTGCTCAAAAAATCCCTGGTGACCTAGTTTTCCTTGGTTTTTTTTGTTTTTTTCATACAAACCTAGCCTCAGATGAACTTGTCTAAAAATAAATCACCAAATTAATAACACACTTTAAAAACAAATCATCAACAAATCATATAGTTGTAAAACACACAGTATATTCTGCATTTGTATGTCTTTGTGGCAGGGGGCAGTGATTGCTCACTTAAATAAATAAGAAATATAGTTTTTGTCCTTTTCTGTGCATTTGATAGGCTATAATATGTGATCGTGCAGCAGCGTATCATTTTGAATTGCTGCAAGACCAGTGGCCCACACTCAGCCAATCAGTGAAATCTGTGGCACTGTGAGTGTGTAGTGGATTCTCTGCCTCTCCGAATGCACACCCCCACACACCCCCACACACACACACACATTCACTCCCATAACAAAAGTAGAAGTAACAATTCTCAGTTGCCCAATAAATGGACATTGGTGTCCAGCTCTGCTTATGCATAAATCCTAAACTAGTAAAGTCATTTTCTCCTCTCAAATAGAAATCACCTTCAAATACTGTAAATGCTTTATCTGTCCAGTTGAATAAACATAAGTGCCCTTGGCCACTATTTGAGGAAATGCTGTATTTGAACGTATTGTGTATCAATCTGATCCTGAGATCCAAAGCCAACCAAATACTGTAATTCAGTTTTTAATTATTGTTTTTTGTAATACCAGTTAATGGAAACCTCAGGGACAGACGTCCTCAATGACTCTGAAGTACAAGCTCCCATAAGCCCCTTGCACCTTGCTGTGAGTCAAATGTTTAGCACTCAAAACATTTTTCTTGGTCTTTTTTTTTTTTAATCTAATATTTGGATGTTTATTTTGCGGTGCTAAGGCGTACCACGGTCATCACCAAGCCATGGAGGTTCTGGTGCAGTCTCTGTTGGATCTGGATGTGAGGAACAGCCAAGGGCGAACGCCTCTAGACTTGGCTGCATTTAAGGGCCATGTGGAGTGTGTGGATGTTTTAATAAACCAAGGTGCCTCAATCTTGGTCAAAGACTTCACCTTAAAGCGAACCCCAATTCATGCTGCAGGTATGGGCCTGGAGTAAATCCTTTAGTCGGTCTACTTTTGCGCTGTGAAACGTATAAACATATAGTCAATAATGCAAATAAACTATTCATCAATCCCTCGCAGCAACTAATGGTCATTTAGAATGTTTACGTTTGCTGATTGGAAATGCTGATCTTCAAAGTGCAGTGGACATTCAAGATGGGAATGGACAGTAAGTCATTATTTTTTTATTTACTATTGTGGTCCAATATGTCAGTCTATGTACAATTACTTTAAAAAATGTGTGTGTGTGTGTGTGTGTGTAAATTCTCAGAACCCCTTTGATGTTGTCGGTTCTAAGTGGACACACAGACTGCGTATATTCTTTGCTTAATAAGGGAGCCGGCGTGGAAGCCAAAGACAAGTGGGGCAGGACGGCCCTGCATAGAGGAGTGAGTGAAACTTTTCCTTTTTTCTCTGAGGAAAGGTGAACTTGAGTCAAACATTTTGTTAAAAGAATGTTGTACGCGGCCCCACTAATCCAAACACAGTATTCTAATTAATATTGTGTTTGTCGAATATGAATTAAGCAGCAACGTCCACCGGTATTTTATCCATGTCAGGAGGCGTTAATTCCACGCGTTGTCGACTGAAAACGATTTTCTGCTGAATTCATATCCGTGTTTAGACTAGTGAGGTTGCATAGAACATGCGTTGAAGAGAAAATTTTGGACTTGACTTCTCTTTAATGCTTTAAAAATCTATAATTTCAGGCTATCATGTGTAACAACCCATATCTGTTCTTGATTTTATTATATTTGCAGGCTGTTACTGGTCATGAGGAATGTGTGGAGGCTTTGCTTCAGCATAGCGCCAGCTTCTTGGTGCAGGACTGTAAAGGCCGCACACCCATCCACCTGGCAGCAGCATGTGGACACATTGGTGTATTGGGAGGCCTGCTACATGCTGCCCAGTCAGTGGAAACCCCTCCAGTGTTAACAGACAGCCAAGGCTACACACCGCTGCACTGGTCCTGCTACAATGGTTTGTGGATTCAAAAAGAAATTGACTATATATAGTTAGTCAGGTACATGTTTACTAATGCAGGTAGTCCTCAACTTGCAGTGCAGAATATTCTTATGGTGGTGAAATAAAACATATTTGTAGGAATATAATGTAGTCTATAACTAACCTACGCAACTGCAGTAGTAAAGTTGTGACTACAGTAAATAGTCATATGAAAATCAATTCCAGTAAGTAGTAAAGTTGTGACTATAGTAAATAGTTATATGAAAAACAATACCAGTAACCCCCCCCCCCCCTTCAATCATGAGCGTTACGTTCCAGACCACCCCAGCAATAGGTTTTTTGGCAGTATTTATTACACTTATTTTTAATAAGGTTTTTAGATGATACACTGATAGTGTAGTGGTACATGCGCCCGAGTTGTGTGCGGGCAGCGTGGGTTCGTCCCTACAGGCAACCCAGTTGACAGACTCAACTGACAGTGATTTGGGGACATAGTAAACACAAACATAACATTTGAGTCTTGCATTTCCTATTGTATCTTATTTCTGCATCAAAAATATATTTGATATTGTTAGATCATTCAATAAATAATTTATGTGAATAGATATCATAATGTGGCGTTTTCCGTTTTGTTGTGTATTGTGTCTCAGTGTATTTGTCCCCTATTTAGAGTTGTGCGGTGTGTCCCGTTTGTGTTGAAAAGCTTGAAAAACTGAGCTTTCACCAGAGGCAAATCCACAGAGTCCAGAACATAGTCCAAACCCTCTCAGAACAACAAGTACCAGAGCTCAAATTTTGTGTCGAGGCGAGCCCGACTATCTGGTCCGAACTTCTCGACCTCGCACACCATTCCACGTCCTTAGAGCTAGCTTCTTAGCATGGTTTGTACTGCCGAGGTCACACTGCACTCAATTCCCTTGGCCCCTCCTACAGTTGGTGAGCCCATGGGAAGGGAACCCACATTTCCTCTTCAGGCTGTGCCCAGCCCGACCCCTTGTGTGCAAACCCAGCCAGCAGGCGTTCACCCCTTTTGTAGACCTGGCTCCAGTGGGGGGCACCGGAGTCAGTCGATCGGGCGAGGGAATATGGAATGCAAAGGATGTTGTCATCGTTGTGGGCTCAGAGCCATCCATTGTCTGGTCGCTCACTTAAGACCTGTTTAGCAGTGGCATAAAGCCCCAGACAACTGACACAACCCCCGTGCCCCGACTCCGATAAGGTGTCGGCTCAGGAAGGGAATTCCAACAATGCACAATATATATTTAGAAAAGCTCCCCAAACTTTTTAGCAGCCGTTTTCATGTTGGAAAATATTTTGATTGGACAGCATGGAAATGAATAAAAACAAATTATTAAAGAAAATGTCATAAATCTGCTCAGCTTAAAAATGAACCGGGATTCTTTCTTGAAGGTCATGATACATGTGTGGAGGTTCTGCTGGAACAAGAGGTTTTCCAAAAAGCAGAAGGAAATCTCTTCACCCCCCTTCACTGCGCTGTGTGAGTTAATCATTACAGTTATTGATAGGCGGTAAAACCAGATGGGTGGGTTTAAAAATAAATAATTGTTTCTCTCCTTAGGATCCGTGACAATGAAGGTGCAGCTGAGATGCTTATAGACACCATGGGCCCTGCCATTGTCAATGCCAAAGACAGCAAAAACAGGTGAAATCTTGAGTGTGAAAGTAACTTCAAATGCTGGTTAAACCTTCTAAATGTATCCGTTTTTTTTTAAACCGTGATTTGTGTCATCCGTTTTGTGTCCAGGACTCCTCTGCATGCTGCAGCCTTCACTGACCATGTTGAGTGTCTGCAGCTGTTGTTGAGCCACAACGCTCAGGTCAACAGTGTGGATGGCACAGGGAAGACCCCACTCATGATGGCTGCTGAGAACGGCCAAACCAATGCAGTCGGTATGCTGGCTGCACACAAAGCACTGCTGCCGTTGGGCTGAAACCTATGTCCAAATGTTGTCAATTTCTTGTTTTTTTTCACCAATTGTTTATTTTGGTCAGTCCCCATATGGGTCTGTTATTTTAACTATTTATTGACCAATCTTAAGTGTTGGTAATAGCTTGCTCTCTTTGACAATATAATGTTAATGACTCTCCAAACATGCCATTTTTGAGGGGTAAGGAACGGGAATGTTTGGAGATGCAAGGTTTTCGCCTGACGCCAGCAAAAGATGTACCTAAGAGACAAACGCATAAGAATGTTACTGATTTAATTTTATATGCGCCATTCTCAATATTAAGAGCTCCTAGTGATCACTGCAAAAGCAGATCTCACGCTTCAGGATGCAGTGAAGAACACTGCGCTTCATCTTGCCTGCAGTAAGGTCAGTACAGTTTATAACCACAAGGGGCTGTGTTTCACACTAAGGGAGCTAGTAGGGCAGGGGTGCTCAATCCCGGTCCTCAAGAGCAGTGTTTTTCAAACGTTTTTGAGTCGAGACACATTTATTTCATTGAAAAAATCCCACAGCACACCACCATCTGAGATCGTGAAAAAAAGCTCATTTTAACAATGTGTTTATTGTTTATATAAGCATTTTTCACATAGAAGAATGACGTTATATTATAACGTCTTGAATTAAATAAACACAAAGACAAAAGTTTTTTTTAATGTTTCATATTGACTTGCTTCCGCTGCTGCTACTACCACTACCTACTGGTATGGAAGAGTACTACAATGTAGCAACTGCATGATTACGCTGCCAGGCGCTAGAGACCACAGGCACACAAATTAATTTCCCACGACACACCTGACGATATCTCGCGGCACAGAGTTTGAAAAACACTGCTCAAGAGGATAGGGACTCTTGAGGACCGGGATTGAGCACCCCTCTAGTAGGGTGTCTTCTCGCATACGTATGCTAAAGGCACACTGTATGATTCAACTTGTCATTTCTTGGTTACTTGGTTGTTTTTAGCACCAATAAAACTGCTTGCTTTTCACAGGGACATGAAACCAGTGCCTTGTTGATATTGGAGAAGATTACAGACAGAAACCTCATAAATGCCACTAACGCCGCCTTGCAGACGTATGTATCATTTGCAATAGTTTTGTTTCTGCTTGCAGACAATAGGGTAAACTTAAAAGATTTGGGATGCATCTCATCAATGGACATAACTATCAACTCATATTGCAAAATTCTAGTAGGAAACCTCATGTGAGTTAACTGGAATTAAAGGGAGTTTGTCTTAACTAATAGGGTTTGTAGATTTAGCTTTCTTAGTTTAGTTTAACAACAAAAAAAAGCAAACAAGTCATCCATCCATCCATTTTCTATTGTGCTTTACCTCATTGGGATTCTGGGTGGGTCATCTCTGCTGACGAAGTGAGAGGTGGGGTACACCCTGGACTTGCCGTCAGTCACTCGCAGGTCACATTCTGTATCGACAAACTACCATTCACTCGCTTTCATACCTACCTCAGGGGAGAATGTTAATCACTACTTCCTGTGCTGAATTTAATTCACACAGTTTGAAAATTGAGGGCAGGGGGTGAGAAAGATCACCCAATTTTTGAATATTGAGTATCTTTTGCAAGCATGTGTTCTTAGGATAAAATTAAATTTCATTATAGTTGCAGATTATATATTGTGTCAGAAACCGGAGCTGGGCATTCTGTGTCTGTGACGGACCGGTCCTTCTAACCGTCATTGATGGACGCCTGTTTTGCAGACAGTTGACGAATGATGGGAAAAATGTAAAAATAGACGGATTAAGCAAAGACGGAAACCTCTTTATTTAGTCTGCCATTCGTCTACAGTCCGTCTTTGGTCTACTTTTCGGAGCGAGGCTTCGAAGGCCGCAGCGAGCGCGGGGAGGAAAATAGTGAGTTGTTGTTGCTTGGGGGACAGACCTGAGGGAGGGACCAGGCTGTCAAAGAAAGCAAGCAGGCAGGCTTCCAAAGCCCAGTCAGTCACTATTTCTGTTCAAATATCGTCCAGCGGGGGTTGCGTGCGAGTGAAAGTTTAGTCGGACTCGCCGACGGACAGCCGTTTAAAATTAGAGGCGGACCGGGCTAAAGACGAGTACTATTTTTTTCCCCTCGGACAAAAAGGCGGACGACAGAAGGGTACCCATTCTGCAGACGGATGACGACTAACAGACGCTCAATTTTTTGTAAAATGCCCAGCTCTGACAGAAACATTTCACCCAAATTATTCCGTTTATTCAATTATGAATAATATCCACGGGCATTGTCCAACTTGTCCGAATATATATATTCCCAAAATATCTTTTGCAAACCTCACGTGGAAAATTAAAAAGTGTATCATCCCTTTGCCTCTTGACCTTCTACCCAATCCTTGTCCATCTTTCAATTGAAGGCCTCTGCACGTAGCTGCAAGAAATGGCTTGACGGTAGTGGTGCAAGAGCTGCTCGCAAAGGGGGCCAGTGTCCTTGCAGTCGATGAGAATGGTAAATGTTCACATTCTAGATATAGATAATCATGTTAGCGTGTTACAATAAACATTGGAGTGTGGTCATTCCCTCAGGTTACACACCCGCCTTGGCTTGTGCCCCCAACAAAGATGTGGCAGACTGCCTCGCCCTCATCCTAGCCACCATGATGCCTGTGTCCCCCTGCACCCCGGCGCCTACCCTTCCTTTCAGTGCCATTAACCACTACACCACCAGCCCCTCCAAAAGCGTCACCTTCGATAGCCTGCCGGTGCTGCGCGGCCAACACAGCTCCTACTGCAGCTTCAACAACATCAGCCATCACGATGTCTTCTACAAAGACGAAGAGCTCAACGACTCTGACTCAGAGACATACTGAAGGACAGGAAACTGCGTGAAACACACATACAAACACACGTTGTGTCTTAAAGTTCACACAGGGCCAGCTTGGTAGGGCAAAAGAAGAAGAAGACACAAGCCCCTTCAGGAGCCTTAAGTCATCCCCTCCCGACCTCATCCAGCACCAGGTGTCCTTCCAGCTGATACAAGGCTACACTGACTCACGACTTAAGTGATTGCACTCGATGGGCATACAGCGACCTTTTTACTGCAATAACATGCGGATGAAGGACGGTAGCAGCTAAAAGAAAGCTAAACCAGCATGGACCAAAAGATGCAGATGCATTTTAACCCAATTTCAAGTAAGTGTACATGTGTTTCTTTGTTTAGTTTGTTTTGAAGGTTGCCTTGCTTGGTTTTCCTGGAGTCAGTGCAGCCAGTTATTTTTATTTTATTTCGGATGTTTGTGTGAATATAGAGATTCTTCTACGCACTGCATCTTTTAGAACGCACTTGTCCTTTCAAGTTGTGCCACACAGGAGGGAAATTGTTGTATGAGTGTTTGAAATCAAAATTTTAAAATATCCTTGGCTGTAACTCCCTATCCTCTTGAAAAGAACATCATTTATTTACGTCAGGTTATTTTATTGTTGATCAATCGCACCCTTGTGTGTCTTATCTGTCCATCATGGTTTAGTCTCAAGAATAAATTATTTGTGTACTTTGGGGTCATATATATGTGCTCATTTTGTGCCTTCATTAGTTACTGAGGGGAAAAAGTGTAGAGGCAGCTGTAAACGCAGTGACTAGGTAAGTAATGAAGCATTTGTGAGAAACACTTAGCCACTGTTGAGGTACAGGCTTAAGTGAACCAAGGACAAAACAGCATTTGATTTTCTTTGACCATTATTATACGGTGTGGTTTGCTTGCTTTGTTGTTTTAAAAAGAACCCACTCAAATCTCACATTTGAAATTCCTGCTTTACTTTGTTGAAGAGTTTGAATCGAACTGGAAATATGTGCATTTTGTGGATTCCCTATGAATAAAAGTTTTCTTCAGATGGGATGCAATGTACATATAAAAAAAGAACTGTGAAGTCAAAGTTGCAATGAATTATTTCAGTACTGAGATCACTGTATATTTTATGGGTAATAAAATGAATTATTTATTAAAACGGCTCGTTATTAAGTGTGTATTGCACTTAATACACAACTACTGAAACAAGATTTAACTGTTGCAACGATTCAAAAATATACGAGCAAATTCAATGTTAACTGAAATGAATCATTTTCACCCATTTTGGGACGCTCGTGTTGCATGCGGTTGACACGAGAGATGGATGCCAACAAATATATCGCAGTTAGATTTATTAACTATAAGCGAGTGTACTGACACAAATGATACAAATCAATGTCTATAGTATTGCCTTTAGGCATAACTCACGTTTTAGTCTTGCTTCCCTGTAAATCGATCCCCACGCAATGGGACACGCCCCTAACTTCCGCTTCAGGTGACGCAATGACGTCGTGACATCACCGCGGCGTCACGATTCCTTGCCAGACCAAACAACTTTTCCAGACTTGAGCGAGCGACTCCACACCTCGATTCGTCCAGCTGCGGCACGCTGTAAAGCAGAGATTTATTAGGATTGTCGAAAAAAATACCGACTAAAACGCGACTCCGATAGATTGTAAAGGATTAACTTGATTTGAACGCATACATTTCCATTTTGCCACTTTTTTTTACTTTCTTCAGTTACCGCCGTCTCGCTGAAAATAGAGATGTGGTCTCTGTGGTTGTTGTTCCTCGTCGGGCTACTAGTCCCTGGATTCATAAGTGATAAAGTAAGTACGTTTTGGCTTTTACTTGACACTGAATTTTACCTTATTTTGAACTTATGTTAAATTGTTTATCTATCTATCTATCTATCTATCTATCTATCTATCTATCTATCTATCTATCTATCTATCTATCTATCTATCTATCTATCTATCTATCTATCTATCTATCTATCTATCTATCTATCTATCTATCACCATTTTCCTATGTTTATTCTTTACCTTATCTTTTTTGTCTACTCTGACGAAAATCAGGCAATGCCTGCCTGTACATGTAAATATTTAGATAAAGCTGTGTTGTTTGGCCGACTAATATCCAGCTATAGCCTTCTCACAGTCCATGTGTAGGTGGCTAGATGGTGTCAAGTTCACACAGGACCAGTCTGTTTTCTACTTTTGACTTTTTTTTTTCCCCCAAACCGCGACCACTACTTTCTCACTCCCACATGTTGGATTAAGCTTTAAATTTAATCAAGTTTAGTCCACATGCTGCCTAAGGCCATTTTTTCCTTCCTCGCCAACAAAAAACCCAACCTGTTTCCCCCTGTATATGTTTGTGTGCGCGTGCGTGTGTGTGAATGTGTATAGTAAAACTGGAAAACACCTGGAAACGGCTTTCTTTTTTTTTCCCAGCAGGGACCAAAAGATCCTGTTTATAGAAGTCAGCTAAAGCACAATGGAACCAAGTTACATTTTTCAATAAGCGTGATATTTATGAATCGTGGACTGTGTATTGTGAAAGCAAGCCAGCTGAAACCTGAGACTCGCTCCAGAGAGAGTTTATGAAGTTTCCCCACCTACAGTACATAGAAGGCCCTGCAGGTTTTAAACGTGAAAGCACGGTCTTAGAAATAAATCTGATCGCTGCCAAACAGGCTTGAGTCGGAGCTTTGCGTCCCCTCACTTCCCGAGAACCCAGTCTTAAAATTTCTGGGCGTCATGGCGTAAATGCAAACTGTCTCTGCTGGCAAGTGTGTGGCTGTAGAATTACTGGTTAGTCAACCAGCAATGCTGCTCATGTGAATGATGAATGTCTGCTCGTGACAGGATGTGAGCTGTTTTTTTTGTGTCATTTTCTGGATGGATGACTCACCATGAGTCCCTCTGGGCTAGTCCAGGCAAGATCGGAGCCGCGTGGGACATACAGAATTCGGGAGACGTACTAGGACACCTGCGTCCATTGTTTTATTGGGCTTTACGCATTGCATTCAGGGCAGCGCAGTGCCTAGTGGTTAGCTCTCTGCCTCACAGTTATCAAGAATTTTGTTTGAATCTCTACTCTAGCCTATTTGCCCATCCTATGTGAAGTGTACTGCACATCCTTTAAGGCAAGGCAAGTTTACTTTCATTTCCCACCAAAGCAAGAACAATAAAAAAGGAACATCAGAAATGCAACATAGTGACCTAGTGGTTAGCGCATCTGCCTCACACTTCTGAGGCTGGGAGTTCGAATTTGGGTCATGGCATATTCTCACCATGCTTGAATGGGTTTCCTCTACATGTATATACTCCGGCTTCCTCACACATACCAAAAACATGCATGTTAGGTTATTAGAAGACTCATTTGTCCAGCGGTGATTAGTTGTTTGTCTAGATGTGGCCTGTCATCTCAACCAAAGTCAGCTGGATAAGCTAACCTAATGAGGTCAAGCAGTCTAGAAAATGGATGGATGGATAGATGGATGGACATAACGTTCATAGTCTTCTATCCGCTGTCTCCACCACCGCAAATATTGTCTGCGCGCAAAAAGAAGGTCATAGTTTTATTTTGGTTACATATTTTTCAAACAAGTACTTCAGGTCTCAGTATGGACATGTAAAGGCCCCTCTGTCGTTAATGATTTTTCCCTTACATTTTATGCCATTCTAAACACATTTAATTTGGTGACCTTATTGTTGGGACTTGACTTTAACGTTACATCCTCTATACAGTAAGCAGTTGTAGAACGCCCAAACTAAGGGGTGCATTGTACATCTAGTTTGGCTACGATTGGTGTTGCTTAAATGATGTCAAAGAAACGCGTAGAGGCACTAAAGTGCGCAAATTAAAAAAACGTTTATCCTCTACAAGAGTCCATCCATTCATTTTATCAGTTGTGCTGGCGCCTATTCCAGCTGACTTCAAGTCTCTATTTAAAACCATTCACAGCTTTATGATTGACTGGCAAAATGCAATTCACTCGGAAAGTAGCACGGTTTCCTTTTGTATTGCAATTTTCTTGTGACTAAATGCATCATGTTTTTACATCTTATAACACTGTAAAATCTTCACCCATTATGATTAGCAGAAAATCCGGCATTTCTCTCCCTAAAGGAGAAAACTGAAACTCACCAAACCGAGGCAATCAGAACCGGTGCAGTCGAAGAGCAGTGTATGATATTGGCAAAAAAAAAAAAGCCATCGTTCATTAAATTTGCCCGTGTCATTTCAAACTAGTCAAAGGTTGCATTGTAGCAAATATGTAGACACTAGTGGTGTTCATTTCTCAAATAAAAGACGATTTGATGCGTGCGGTGCGATACGATTTCAAGGGCGGTTTATTTTAAACTCCATTCGGTTCCATTCAGTGGGATTACGATTAGAATCAATATGGTTGGCTTTGTTTGAGAAGCTATGATGCAATGTTTCTAGTTGTCCTTTTACAACATGAATGGACTTGTCTGTGTGGTACTGTAGATGTGGCATTTCCTTGGAAGACATACTATCTCTCTCCAATAACAGACAATTCGATACGTATCTCGATATATTTCAAAGTGGAACGATTTGGTTCGATTCACTGCACTCATATTTAAATGAAAACCGATTTACCAATTCAAATTGTATTTATTTATTTTTGTTTCACCCCTAGTAGACAGACTGTACACTACACAGCGTTTGAGGCTGCTGCCCTGCTGTGCACAGGTGGTTACACAACCATGCTACCATGCGTCTGTCATTATTATTTACTTTCAGCCAATGTGAAAAATATTTTCCTGTAATAACTGTAAGCCCAAGTGGTATTAAAAATATTTATAACAAGCAGTAATAATGCATTTTCACGAGCCAATCACACATGTCTTCGTCGGCTGCTTACTTGTTTTACTGCTGTGACAGGGCTATTTACAGCAAGCTCTCATCATGACTGAGCACCAGGCTACCAGATGCATATATATACTGTACTGTCTGTGTGTATGTGAGAGACGCCATGTATGTTTTCCAGATGTCTGATTTTCATGTAAACATGCATTATAGAGACTCTCTGGCACGGGAGCGTGGTAGTGAAATGTATTTTATTTTGTTGGTGGTTTTCTTCTGTTGCCTTTTAGCTCACAACCTCACAGTAGGTCTACGCTGGTGTCCCGTTGCCATCTAGTTGATGTGATATTTATGTATAGCGTGTGATATTTTAGAAGCTGGTAGGCAGGTTTTTGCTGTTCAGCAGATGAAAGCACCTGAGGTCACAGGAAGGTGAGCTTCTATCGCCATAAAAGGGAATCCTGCTTTCTTTCACCACGGTTTAAATGTTCCCTCCACACCAGAGAGTCTGTTAAGTAGACACTCATGTGAGCTGCTTTGTTCCCTCCCCCCCCCCCCCCCCCCCAAAAAATTGAAAGACTAGAGGCTGTTTACTTTTTGGTTAAATCAACATGTTTTCGAGCCATTTGTTCCGCTACCTCAAATGTCACCTCAATTTTTTATGACACTACATACATTTTAAGAGGTAAAGTTTTTATAGCTGATGGATTGATAGCGCTGGTCAACAAATTTTGACTACATTTTTTTTTAAAATCAGAGATGCAAGTAAACTTTTATAGAGGAATTACGATTACTGTTTACTCATTCCAAATCTGTCCTTGCTTTGTTTGTAGCACATCAGGTTTTCATAATAATAATATAATCAAAAACCTGATTTGCAAAAAAAAAAAAAAAAAAAAAAAAGTAAATTTTTGAAGCTAATTTCAAAAATATGTTATTGTTATATATGCTGTTGGCCAGTTTGTTAGTGAACAGTGATGGTATAGTGGTACATTCGCCTGATTTCTGTGCAAGTGGCATGTTTTAAATTCCCACTACAACTTACACCGTTCTGATTGGCTATATCGGATCGGCAGATATTTTATGTTTTATGCACCTTTTTGAATCGGTTGCAATGTCTTAATTTGATTGGCTCTGCAAAATAAGACGTTTGAGCCAGTCACTGTGTTTCCCACTCATATTGTACATTTACCTGTGGCTGACCGCCACAAATGAATTTTGGCAGCCACGTGCTACCTGTCAGTATGTAACTGTTGTATTAACTTTGTTTTGCTGCACAGAGGAGCCTCTCCGCTCCTTTAGTGGTCCTTGTGTGAGTTTGCTAAAAGATAGCCATACCGCTTTCCTTTCTGGTACGGTACTGCAAATACTCAAAAATGATTGAAGCGTCAAATCAACAGCTCAAACAATATTGGTCCTCCTCTATATATATTTAAACCAATGTATATATGTATATTATCATAATGATATATTTGAATGCTGAAATGGATATATACACCGCATTCCAGATTATGCAAATTGTTGTTCTCCAATGTTTATAGTCGACTCTATGCAAATGGGACTTAATAATTTTCAAGTGATCAGCTGTTAGAGAATGATTTGAATGTTTTTAAACAAACTTCTCAAATATAACAATTTTTTTTTTTCAAACATAAAAATGGATTTTGATAAAATACACTGTTCCAAATTATTATGCACAGCGGTATTTCAACACATTTTATAGGTTCTAAAGAACTGAAAATAGTCATTTGTTGAATTTGCAACATTTGGAGGTTGTATTTGATTATATTGATTGATTATAATGATTTGGAACGTAACGAGAGGTTTTTAAGCAAACGAAAAATAAACGCGTCCTATGACACCGATATTATTGCGATATTTAACATGTACCTAAAGAAAGTACATTTTTATTATCCAATGTAAGAAGTACATTTTCCTCATGCGGAAAAATAAGCAAACTCAATGTATTCTTAGCTAATTAATTGTAATTCCCTTAGTTAATGTCCAACTATTTGGAGGCAATGTATATTTTAAGTCTGCGTCTGACTGGTCGAATTCAGGTAAAAGCACACAATTCCATAAGAAAAAAATGATTGCATGTCTTTGCGATATGCATTTTGCATATGCCATTATCACAATATTTTTTTCAATATATTGTGCAGCCCTACTGTCACTGTTTCTTGTGGGGAAAAATGTTGTATGATTTAGGTTGAAATCTCTATCTCTAAGCAAAGTAGGCGTAACTGTTTGTGTGTAAATTCAATTATATTCTTTTTTTTTTTTGTATTTACCTGTTTCATAAATGCCTCTTCCAACGTTTCACTAACCATTAACTTGTCTTTTGTAAACCGAGGATCTTTGGTGTGACTTATTACCCCGCAATATGACCATACGCATTTTCTTTGTATAATGCAATAAATTGCTGCGCTCTGAAACAGAGCAACATTTATGGCCGCGTTTGTTGTTTTCCGCACCTGTTTCTTAAGAAGTTCCCTTCCCTTTCTTCTGTCGGGATCCATCCGTGTTCGCACCTGTGTTAGTGGAAGCATAGCATGCATACCAGACATGCATACTTCACGTCTCAATGGGCCACATTCATCTGTGTGTGTGGTTGTGCGCATCGTGCTGAATCTCAGGCTTATTATCATGCCGCATTCTGCCAAGGTAACGCTGCCAACAACAAGCGAATAAATGTCGCATTTTTGCAAGTAACCAAACAAGGGCCCTGTCTCCTCGACTTCCTGTGATGCTTGAGATGGCAACAGATTTAGCAGTTATCAGTCCTGTTGCAAATCACTGGAGCAGCATGTGGATTGAAACTATGCAGTACTTCAAACAAGCTATCGCCTCCATTTACTTGCCTCAATATGGTATCACTTTATTGACACAGAAGTCAAAGGTCAACTACTGTAGGATGTGACTTTTCCTTCTTTATTTTTCATTTTGTTTGTAGTTCTCACGTAATGAGTAATGACACTGTTTGTTCACCTATCATTCTGTTTTCCTCTCAGATGCTGGTCTCTTCCCAGTCGCACGCATTCTTGGGGGATGACCTTTACATCGAGGGTCAAACATCAGGTAACCTCCCGATAGATGATGAAGATGGAGACGACTTTGGCTCAGGATCTGGATCCGGAGACTATGGTAAGGAGACTGGGCTTGCTTTTGAGTCACTTCTTCAGGTGGATTTAAAAAAACAAAACATAAAAGAACAAAAGTCTGCAAATCTGCATTGGTAGATTTTTCCCTGGTTATTGCAGTGTTTCAGTTGTACACCACCTGTTTACTTCTCTTTGAAAGGTTGCCCAATTTGAAAGGCACAAACATTTTGTGGGATGCGTACTGCAACTGAGTTACATTTTATTCTTCTGTTGCTCCTCGTGATTGGTGCACATTAGTGGATAAGATGATCAACGTCTTATCAGTAACAAGGAAGAAGCAATACGATTTTACAATTTGTAACAAAGGGTAGGGAGCAATGTTCCCTCTACGTTGCGCGTGTGCGCAATTGCGCACTGCTCTCACCCTCTCACCGCACACGGTGACGCTGTCGCACACTACACACACACACACACACACACACACACACACACACACACACATCGCATTTCTACAGTCATTCCTTCAATTCCTCCCCAGTTTAATCTACAAACAGGACACCACACTATTCCCACTTCGCTTAAAGTTTCAGTAGCGTGACCGAGGGCGCGCACTCAGCTGTTCTACTATAGTTTGAAGCTCACAGTTACACAAACACACGAGATGCTGCAGGCGACACGCCGGCCGCTCCATTCAGGAAGTCCAAACATGAGCGCAGTTTACAAGCCACTCAAATGAGGCGCTCCCTCGCATTTCAGAGGCCAGGTGACTAGATATGTTAGTGCTTTATTAAATGGCATGTTTTGCATTATTTATGAGACATAGGCGGGATACTGGTTGTGATACCGTGTGCTGGCGTTGCTCACCATGGTCCAAGGAATGCTCAGGGAACTTGTGTGAATGCTCAGACACATGGAAATTAGAAGGAACATTGATTGCGAGCTTCAGCAACGTGCACACACAATTGCGGAATCTGGACGCAATGCTACAGTTAACGTTCCTCCACATGATCTGATTATCAGCACCTTGGGTGGCTAACAAAAATTTGAGTGAATGGCAACAGATACAGAATAAGATGCTGTAAACTACAAAACACAGTTGTGTTTCGTTTCCCAACTTTTTGTTTTGGGGTTATTTGTTCAGGAAAGAACGTTTAATGTGTATCAAGTGTTCATCATCAAATGGGTGTGTTTGTGTGAGTAGATGATCTATTTCTCAGGTGTGGCCTTTTTTTACCTAAACCGGTAAGCACATGTGCTAAAAATAATATATTTGACTTGTTCACACGTCAGATGAAAGCTTGTATGTTCAGACAGTTGTGGGTGTTATTGATGTGTGTCCCAAAGTGATGTAGACAAGTTTTTCTTAGAAGCCAGTAAATGCAAAATACATATTTAACCTTTTATTCATAATGATTCATCTTTAGCACAAATATGATTGTAATTGAAAAAAAAAGGCCTTTCTAATCATTAATGATCATCATAAAAAACAATGAATCGGTTATTTTTCATTAGCTTAATTTCCTTATAATGTTGCCCAGTGAGCATCTTTGTAGATGTACTGTACCTCAACTTCCTATAGCTGACGTCATGTTCCTTCAGGCTGCAAAACTAGTTGGTACTAATCAACAGTGCCTCTGCTGATTACGGCCAATTTCAGCACTCCTTTTTATTTCAAGACGCAATCAGTCACCAATTAATCAACTCCAATCAATCCCATCAATTATCAATTCCACACAAGCAACTGAATTGAATCAATACTAATGGTCATTAGCATGTTGCTAATCAGCACACACTCCTCCACTCCTGGTTGCTTCATACCCCACCCACTCTCTCACTCAGCCTTAAAGGGATCTGACTTTGCACACATCAATTATACTGTACTTTTGTCGTTGTATGGCACCATTTCTTTACGCTAACCCCAAAATAAAATGATAAATACATGTGCACAGTTAATTCTTTAGATTCCTTCTGAACAAATGCGCTGTGATGGGTGTCTGAAGTCTGTTGCAATTAGCTGACCACCGCCACATTTGTGGTCAACGTTTAAGGTGTGTTTTTCCCAATGTGGTCTACCAAATTGTGCAACCATTGTGGCACAAACATTTTGAGGTTTCACTATATACTGTACATGTAATACAATAAATTAGACCATCATGGAAATGAAGTCCTTCAATTCATAAAATGAAATTCATATATTGTATGGATTTACTCCAGACATAGTAAAAAAAAAAATTGCTAATAATTTTAATGATTAAAACTTACAACGAAAGAAAAGCGAATGAATATTGCAGAGGAAACATAAAAAATATTTAATATTGAAATGACTTTGGAATTGGCCCTCTGAAATGTATTTTCATGTCTTTAAATCAATCTGTATAATGAAGTTCCCTCTTTTTAATTTAGCTGGCAAAATAGATTTAATTTACTACAGTATTAAAATTTATTGAAATGCACCTTTTATATTGATCACTAAAGCATTTTTAAAATAACAAATAATGTGGTGTTGCATGTGGAGACAAAAGGTCAAACTCGTGAACAGTGACTCATACCCTAAATCTGTTGTTGACAGACAATGAGGAGAAGGAGACAGCGATCCTCACCACGTTTGTCGGCTTGAACAAGAGCGAAGAATTGCTTCCAACGGCAGACTCTCCTCAAGATCAACCGACCAAAGCAGCTGACCACCGCGATCCACCGAACACAGTGATGGACAGTGAGACAAAAGCAGTCAGTGTGGACACCAAGGACGAGGAGGTAAAAACACAGTACATACTTATGCTGGTGCTGTATGGCCCCATACGGCCTACGACGTTCTTTAATCGACATAACATGATCGAATCCCCTGTGATTTGTTGCATGAATTTAGCTGATTGTTTTCCCTCTGTAATAAGCAATTGGTTAATTGATTTATAAAATAAAACAGCTAAGCAATAAATATACAATGCATTTAATGTTTGTCTTTGCGTTATTTTATATGAATTAATATTGTGTATGTATTGTTTTTAATTCATTTACCTGATTAATTGATTTTTTAAAATAAAACCTGAAACTACTAATTGAACACAAATGTACACAGTTTACTACTTTGTGTAGCTTTTAATACATTTGCTAATTAATCTTAATTAGAAAATCAAAAATGTTATTTTATCAATACATTTGACTATGTTTAATATTTAAAATACACATTTACCTACTTAAACTTTTTTTTAATGAACATTATCTTCGAATGACCTGGCCCATCTGTCCATTTTAAAAATCATATGTGTCCCTAGAGCACTGAAGTTTGTCCTTTCCTGCTTTCTACACCCATTTGTAATGTCTGCTTGTTCCTTTTAGGTGGCAGGTAACGACCCAACAGCTGACTGGTTCACACATGCCCCCAGTCCCAGCTCCACCTCCATGGGCGAGGACACCAAAGAAGCCGACGAAGACAACAGCCTGGATAGGTGGGACAACTCCTCCGCCACCAAAGATGGTGGCGATGAAGACACAAGCGATGTTCTAACAAACGACATTCTCGTGGGTCGAGGCAGTAGAGTTTTTGACTCCCCTGATGATGTGACATCCGAGAGCATGTGGGAGCGAACGGAGGTTCTGGCAGGTAAGCGTCCATTTACTTGCAATTACTCTTAAGCAAACATGGACAAAATACAACTTTCCAATCACGGTTCTTTCTGCCCTTCCAGCGGTGATAGCCTGTGTGGTGGTCGGCTTGCTTTGTGCCATCTTCCTCCTTGTCCTCCTGGCCTACCGCATGAAGAAGAAGGATGAAGGCAGCTACGACCTGGGGGACACCAAACTTTCCACAACAGCTTACCAAAAAGCACCAACCAAGGAGTTTTACGCCTGAACAGACCAATAGAGACTGTGAATAGATATCATCACTTGCCAGTTTGGACTGAGAGCGGCTCAACATCGGCTTCATTTTCAGATTTTCATCAGCAGCAAACCTCCCCTGCTCGTCTCTACCGTCTGCTATCTTTTCACGTCTCTGTCTTTAGTTTGCGCAATTCTAACACAGAATGGGAGAATTCAAATGCATTCATATCATTCCAATCTGGGAAAGGAGTGGAAATGTCTCTAGAGTATCATAGGATCGCAGCCATTCTATTCAAGGAAAGTCTATTCAACACTGTGCCTTAAACCCACACTGCCTATCTAAGTTGGACTCACAATGGTGTCAGCTGGGCTAAAAAAAAAACGAGGAAGTTGACCGAAACAAAAAAAAAAAACTAAGACACCTTTGTTGTGTTTTGAATGATGTTATAAAATGGTACTAGTAGTCCAAAGAAACGAACGTTAATCGCTTTTCTCCTTTTTTGGTCGAGGTCAGATTTCATGTGTTGTTACATTTCATTTAGCGCTTTTTGCTGACTGTACGAATGTTTTTGTTGACATGACTAGTGAATATGTTATTCCATATTCTGTCCAGTATTGGTACGTGAGATTGGGTTCCTCTGCAGGTACATAACTTTGTTTTTCTCATAAATCTTATATTGTAACGAATCAAGTATCATGTTCTCTTTGTTGTCTTTGGAATTGTAGCTTGTTTGCGTATTTTATATTTTGACCCAAAAGCCATTTTAAAGAAAACATTTGCAGTCTATATATTGTATGCCTTTGCACACACAATATGTTGACTTTGCATTGAACAATCTTAATATTTACAGGACTATTTTCTGTGATGACTGAGTGCAGCCGGCAAAGCCAAACCACATTCCATTGCAATTGCCAACTGTATGCAGCTATAATAACAGGCTTGACTGGTGACAGCATTGAGAGCCTTTCTGCGCAATAAGGTTTTTCACTAAAACAGGCTACTAAAATGACCACTTCAGTTTTCCAGTGTAATAATGCAGTGCTTTGTAGGTCTTCTGTTTTATCTATATATGTTTTAGCATTTCCTCTGGTGCTAATTGTATGTCAAAGCATTTTTGTTTGCTTTGTGGATTGAGGGAAAGTTTTTTTTTGAAGCAGTTCTTTTGTTAGACTTTGTGCTTTCAAAAGTTGCCTCATAGTTGGACCTCTAAAAAAGGCTCTCAAATGGAAATATTACCATATTTTTACCAAAGGTTCTGCAGCTGCAGTTTTGCTAGAATTAAAACTCATTTCCTTTCAACAACATGCAATACCTCCCATCTTTTTGTCAGTGATTAAAAAATGTTTATGAAATTTCTGTTGCTGTTTTGCAGAAGACTATGCTCCCATGCATTTCTCAGATTTCCTGCAGAACTCTGGTATACGACTGACATTTCATGGCTGGAATAAACAGAATGTTGTGAACGTTCACCCTCTGTTGATTTACTGCTTTCATCGAGACCATAAGGATGCCAGATGATGGAGCTGAAAGAGCAGTTCTTCAAAAAGATATAAGAACCCCATTGATAATTGTTCTTTTCTTTAAACTAAGGGTAAAAAGACCCCACATAAAACTCGAAATGGAAACACAGGTGCTGTGTGGATCAAAGTAACAATTTAGCTCTTGCAAATTTCATTTGGGATTGTCTACTATGTTGTGATGATACCGTCACATATGTATTAATTTATATTATTTTAGACTATAATCAATGTCTATGTAAAATGTACAGTACTTTTTTGTGTGTCTTTGTTCCTATTGATCACATTATTTCAAATGTATGTTTTACTATATGCTTGTTCAGTTAATTGTTAGTAAACCAGATTTCTGCAATTTTCTTGAATACATTTAATAAAAAAAATCTGAGAAAATCTAATTTTACATACCTGTTATTTTTTATTTTTTTTGCATATTAACAAAGCTTGGCTTTCACAAAGTGTTGATTAATTGACACGGAATTAAATGCCTATAAAAAAGTAAATTTTTGGAAGAGCACGTAAAAGTCACTCTAAGAACAACCCATTTTAGGCAGTAATAGTAAAAGTTTGTTGAGTGGTACACATACAAGCACGTAGCTACTTTGAAATATTGCTGCGCCCTCAAACAAAAACAATCTTTACACCTCATTGGTTCATACAGTATAAAACATTATTTCCTGATTATTTGGAGTATTATGGAATATTATATTTGTCGTTAGAACTTATTTATTTCATTATTTGCGAAACGTTTTACTGCGGAGGGTTCATAAAGCTTTTATTCTGGAAGTGTCCCGAAAGGAAGTTAGGAATCGTGAGGCGAGCTAAAACACGGGAATACTTTCTCCGGTTGTTGACATCCATTCTTTCATCTTTGGGGCCACTTGGAAGAGGGAGACAGCCCCCAAAACTCAAGCAACATATTTGCTATCCTGGCCTACAAGGTTTGTGTTCTTTCACTCAGTTTTAAAATCAAACATGATCGCATTTGTCAATCTGTAAATTTGCCGGGTTGTTACATCGCCGTCCTCCATCTGACGTAGACTTGCATAGTTGCATCATTACAAAATCTTGATTTATCTGATTATTTGAATTAATAACGTGTTATTTAGTCGTTGCTTTAAAAATTGTGTTTTGTGTTCTCAGTGAAAGTGAAACTTATTGTCAGTCAGAGCAATTCGTTCCTCTTACTGACATAAGTCTCCATATCAAGCGAAGTAAGAACGTCTTAGTTTTTTTTCCCCATTTCGAACAAATCACATCATGCACATATTTTATTTTGATCGTTAATATAGCATTGTGGCAAACTGTCTTTCCTCAGATGACACGGGCTGGTAAATTATCTCTCCTCTTCTCCATCCTGGTGGGAATTTTCATGCTGAAATTCCTGGATGGGCGACCCCAAAGCTCAACAATTGTCAGATATGAATTCAACAGTACTGCTCGGAAAGGTAACACAAACACCCCTTTAAAAGTTATCTATTTAATGATGCATGCTCATGGTAGTTCATTTTAAAGATGGAAAATCATGATGTCCCCCCATTCCCTAGTTTCAAACATCACCCGGGTGTCTAAATAACATGTCTATGGTAAGCTTTCATCAAAATACCCTAAGGATAAAAAACTAAACAAAACGAAAAAAAAACTGCAGGACAATTTACCCACTCGATTTTGTGTCTCGCTGAAATTAGCCCGTTTTATGGCCAAGCAAGTAAGCAACTGCACATCCCATGTACTTTTGGGCCAATGTTAATTGGCAAAACTCTTTTGATAGCACAGCGCAGATTGTGGGTGAAAAAGTTTGCACCCAATAAACACTTTTCACTTGTGGAGGTAGGACTTCTTACACTATTCCGTGTGTAAATTGCACACGGGTACATCACCAAACATAGACTAGACAACATGTCTTGCTCACAGGTAAATTCTCAGAAGAAGGCAGATGACAAGAGTTTTATTTGGTTGTTTCATTTCATGCTTGATATATCAATTGCTATTTCGCTATGACAAAATGGCCATGTTAAGCTTAACTCATTCACTGCCAGACATTTTCAGACCCTCTTCTACCCTAATGTTTGAAAAAATTGGAAACAAAATTCCTGGGATTAAGTGGCTGGACTGTGAAAAGACGAATACATTTGTCAATGGCAGTGAATGAGTTAACAACATCCAACTACACGCATTGTTTGTTATCACAAATAATAAGTGTAAATATTTATTTTTGGAACTGTCGACTATTTCGCCTCCACTCGAAGAAAGACAAATATTGTTCTGATCGTAATGTCACTGAAAACATCAGACGGGTTCTTTTTCCAGGTTTAAAAGGTGTACCGCAATTTCTGGGACACATGCTAATTATTCACTATAATAGTGAAAATAGAATTTACATGATCAAAATGACTTGTAGTTAGCATGTGTGGGACTTCCAAAAATCATGTAAAGTGCATTCATTAAAATGAATGTTATAAAATGAAGGAAACAAATAAGATTTATCAATAAACTGATATGTGTGCAAATTTTTGGCCACTTACATTATAAAAAGACCTCAAAGTACATTATCGTGCTACATTTTTATAACGAGTAAGTGATTCTGGAGAGGCCAATAAAGGCACTTTATAGTGATATTGACCCAGTTCCGGTTTTCAACTGAGTTATGACTGTGAAGCCAAATAAATGGATAACTGCTTCATTATACGGTATTATTACATTTGTACAAGAAATTGATTACTATAACTAGTTTTGAAATCTAAAGTCAAGGAAAATATTTTTTTTATTAACTATTGTACAGTATGTACTGATAACAAATACACTTGAAATACATCTCAATGTGGAAGCAGTTTGCAATCTTGGTTCAGATTTTCTCGAAAAAACATGAAATAGGAGCACATAATTTGTTTTAGTGGGCCACATAAAATGATGTGGCAGGCCGGATCTAGCCCCCGGGTCTTTAATTTGTGTAATTTAATTTAATTTTAATTTTTCAACACCTGTGCTTTAAGGGAATCACAATTGACGGTTTAAACCTACAATTGTTGTGTTTACTAATGTGCGACCTCAAGACGTGGCAGTAGAGGTTGCAGGCTACGCGGATGTAGCCAAACGGATCATCGAACTGGCCGTGTTCGGAGCTGCGCGGAACCGCTCATACAGACACCTCGCCGACTTTACCGACACCATCGGGAACCGCATCAGTGGCTCGCTCAACCTGGAGATGGCTATCAAATATATGTACAAAGCTATGATGCAGGATGGTTTGGACGTACATCTGGGTGAGTAATCCTATGTTAATGTTCATCCGATTGCATGAACATCACAAACCTGTAGGCAGCCATCTTTGCGGTCTTTTTAAATGTTCTGCTTTGTGAGAAGTTCTACGTGTTACATAGGACTTAGGAGAAAGGTTGCTTTCCTGTATCATCATCTTGTGTCTCGTTGTCTGCAAATGAAGAATCTAAATGTTTTTTTGTGTCTGTCTTTGGGTCTTTTTCACCAGAACCAGTAAAAATCCCACACTGGGTTAGAGGAAAGGAGAGTGCAGTGATGACATTGCCAAGGACCAAGAATCTGGCTATACTGGGTCTGGGGAGCAGTGTAGGGACACCACCTGAAGGTCAGCCACACTTCATTTTGAAAGTGATTTTGATTTCTCCATTTTTTTGAATAGTGGCTTCTGCTCTAATTCATTCTTGAATTAGTGATTAAATAAACATTTGACCAGCCTCCTAATAACAAATGTTTGGTATACAGTAATGGCCTTACTGTTATCACCCTGTTTTCCACAGAGACCCTGCAAAATAGCTTGCTTAAAATGGACAGATCTTTGATATAAAACACTAAGAGCATTTTAAACATGCATTATTTTCCCTTGTTTCATCTCCCTATCTGAAGGCATTGAGGCGGAGGTGTTGGTTGTTGGGTCTTTTGAGGAACTGAAGCGCAGAGCCAGCGAGGCAGCAGGGAAGATTGTGGTCTTCAACCAGCCATTTGTCAGCTACGGCGTGACAGTGGCATACCGTGCATTTGGCGCCTCTGAGGCGTCGAAATTTGGAGCTGTGGCCACGCTCATTCGATCTATCACTCCTTTCTCAATTAATAGGTGACCATCTACCTGTAGACATGGATGTGCTATGTCATTCTTAACAAGCAAAATGTTTTATCTATCTTGGCCTGTACCTCTTTAGCCCTCACACGGGTTGGCAAGACTACCAGGATGGTGTGAAGCGCATCCCTACGGCGTGCATCACCATTGAGGATGCTGAGCTGATGTGGCGTATAGCGCAGAGGGCACAGCGGATCACCGTCAGACTCACAATGGCCGCCAAGACACTTCCAGATGCCGACTCCTTTAACACGGTGGCTGAGATAAAAGGCTGGCAGCATCCCGAGCAGGTAACACCTACTTTCCTACTTTACTTCTGTCTGTCTGCAGAGTTTATTTAATTTCTGCAAAGTCCTCTCGCTTTATAAATGTTCAATCAACTTGAGTGTTAAATTCAGATGATTATGTCACTTCAACAATCCATTCCCTCTGTTTGGTGGCCACGTGTGGGAGGAATTATGTGAGATCTTCTGGTTCACTATATACTGCAATTTCAACCATATCGGTAGAATGGCTTATATATATACTGTATATTTGTTTGTTGTATGGCGGCACGGTGGTCGACTGGTTAGCACGTCCGCCTCACAGTTCAGAGGTCGTGGGTTCGATCCCGGCTCGGGCCTCCCTGTGTGGAGTTTGCATGTTCTCCCCGTGCCTGCGTGGGTTTCCTCCGGGTACTCCGGTTTCCTCCCACATTCCAAAAACATGCATGGTAAGTTGATTGGACTGTCTAAATTGCCCCTAGGTGTGAATGTGAGTGCGGATGTTTGTCTCTGTGTGCCCTGCGATTGGCTGGCAACCGGTTCAGGGTGTCCCCCGCCTACTGCCCAAAGACAGCTGGGATAGGCTCCAGCACGCCCGCGACCCTTGTGAGGATAAGCGGTATGGATAATGAATGAAGGAATGAATGTTTGTTGTATATGAACAAGAAGAGCAAATCATTATATATCAGTACACATTAACCAAGTGTTTAATGGATTTAGAGTTACACTCCCCAAAAATCCCAGTTTACAATGCTGTACTGATAAAAATGGTATTGACCGCCTCACAGTTCAGAGGTTGTGGGGTCGATCCCGGCTCCGGCCTCCCTGTGTGGAGTTTGCATGTTCTCCCCGTGCCTGCGTGGGTTTTCTCCGGGTCCTCCGGTTTCCTCCCACATTCAAAAAACATGCATGGTTGGTTGATTGGACACTCTAAATTGCCCCTAGGTGTGACTGTGAGTGTGGATGTTTGCTTGTCTCTGTGTGCCCTGCGATTGGCTGGCAACCAATTCAGGGTGTCCCCTGCCTACTACCCGAAGACAGGTGGGATAGTCTCCTGCACGCCCGCGACCCTTGTGAGGAGAAGCGGTATAGATAATGGATGGATGGATGGAAGTTCCCAAATGCTTATTGAGTTTTGTAAAAGGTACATGTGATGTAACACAATGGTAAACGTTCCTCTATCCCAGTTTTTGTTAAAGGCATCAAATTGTGAATGTTGAATGAATGTTTAAAAAAAAAAAGTTGATCATTTTGAACATTTAATATTTTGTATTGTCATGTCATCTTCCAAACCGCTTATCCTATACAGGGTCGCGGGGAGTTGCTGGAGCCTATCCCAGCCGTCAATGGGCGAAGGTAGACTACACCCCGAACTGGTCGCCAGCCAGTCGCAGGGCTATTTTGTATTGTGTTCTTTTGAATACACAATAGGTTGAAAAGGATTTTCAAATCCTTTTATTCCGTTTTTATTTATGTTTTACACAATATGCCAACCTCACTGGAATTGGGGTATGTAGATTTCTTCTGAATCACAGCCCTATGAGAACGTACCAGCACACGTGTTATTTATTATCTACCTCAAGGATATGTTTGTCTTTTCTGTCTGTCTTTCAGTAGAATTACTCAAAAACTACAAGAGAGAAGATTTTGACCGTATTTACTCAAGTAGTGGAATGTTGGTAACTTTAAAGCTTTTTCTAAAGTTCTTTCAAGACATTATGTTTTTTATGAATACAGTACAGTACTCCAGTTCTAGCTGCATGAAGTGATACACAAAGCTGCCTGTGCTGTGTTCGTCATACTTTCCCATGGCTTTTTCTCATTTCTAAAGAACAGGAAGTGCGCTGAAAATGTCACTCTCTTTATTGTAATAATCTAACTAATCAGCTGACTAAAGAGAATGGATTTAATTTTACAGGTGAATTAATATGGCAGCAATGTAATGCTTTCAAAAAAAAAAAAGTTTACTCTATCAGGTAAAGTGATCTGGTCTCTGGTCAGGTTTAAAATGTGGCCTTGCTTCATCTTAATTTTTTATCATATATCACATACCACGACTTGAGCCAACATGCACTGTAAAGCATTATGTCCAAATCCTTTGAGATGACATACCTACACACTGAGAAAATCAGGTACAACTTGATAAACAGATTACGTTGCTTCTAACCAAACCTCTAAATAACCTTACTCTGAATACTTTTATCTTTGTAAAGGCAGAAACTGCTTTTCTATTTATTATGCATGTATTCTTAATAGAGGTAAGATCTTAAGCCCAAACCCAAGTCCAAGCCCGGCCCGACCCGAATTTCGAACTTCTCTCTCGCTGACTTTTTAAAAAATAAATATGTTTATAAAAATGTATACTAAAACAATGTGTGGATACTAAACTAAGGAAACTAAGGTCCGCAAAAAAACAGAAGTCGCCTCATCACAACACGTACTGTACTAAACTCTTGCAATGACAATTCAAAGAACTCCTTCCTGTCTCTGTCTATTATCCACCCGTCATTGTTCTTCTTTGTCTCTCTACCTCTCCCTCTATCTTAAAGTGCCTCGCTAGATTCTTAAGGACGTACTGCTGCTGTGGTTTATGGCCCAATTTTCAACCCGTCAAAATGACCTTAAAATTTTCCCGTCAACTCTTAAAAAAATCTGTCAATGATGGAAAATTGTCGGTTAATGTAACCTCTGCAGACACAGAAATATAAAAGTTGTGAATGTTTATACAGTCTGGTTTAACTTAGATTTCGTTACAAAAGACAGGCTTTAATTTGTTATCATAAATCACCCCTCCTCCTCCCGAGTCCTCACAAAAAAAATATGAAATATCGGGCTTGCTTTGGGCTCGGGCCTGCAAATCAAGTTAATTGGTCGGGCTCGGGCTGGGTCGGGCTTTAATACCCGCGGGCCATGGGTCGGGTCGGGCTGGATTTTTTAGGCCCGATCTTACCTCTAATTCTTAATAAAGAGTTTGGTGAAGTATATATTGCATGCTGAATCGTGGCTTATCATAAAACAATACATCTGGATTGAATGCCAGTTGAAAGCACAATGGGTGATTCGTTGATAATATTCTGTGACTGTTAAACGGTTGTGTATCAGCTTTTAATCATTTACAGTACAGAGACAGTAAAGCTTACAGTAAAAAAAAAAACATTGCACCTCTTATATGGATGTGATAGAGCCCAGAATGTTACATATGGGTTATAAAAAAGAGAAATGAAACACATGACATAATTAAATCATCTCTAGCTTGTGTATTTCCCCTTTTGCAGTTTCAGCAAAGGATGTGTGTGTGGGTGATTCGAGGTGTTGTGACTCACAGCATGCGGTTGAGTCAGTCAATTATCTAACAAGAATCAATTGCTTTGACTGTCCTTCTCCCCACTTAGCATTTACACCTTTTACACTCAGCTATACTCATGTTTTCTACAGCCTTCTGTAAGGCGTAGATTAGCCACATTTTTTAAACTGCCTTTTACATTCCATATGAATATGCAGCTGGTGTACTATTTTAAATGACCTCTTGTTCTCATAGGGTCCTAGTCTCATGTTCATGCCTGTATTTATATATACTGTATTTTATGACACATGCTTGGCTTACACAACTTTCACCAATGCACATTCTCCCATCCAGACTTCTGGCAGACCCACCCTGCGTTATCTAGAAATTTGTGTACAACCACAAGAGGTGCGACTAGGCTGGCTATAAATCAATCATGGAGCACGGCATTTTCCTGAGACTTCTGAATTCCTTTCATCTATTTAGGGGGCTATTGAAGTTTTCAGTCAGAATCGCTGACGGAAGCCCGTTTAAAATCAGAGGCAGACTATAGGCAGGTACTATTTTTTTCCCCCCCTGAAAAAAGGCCAATGACGAACGACGGAAGGGTACCCACGCTGCAGACGAATAACCAACGCTCAACATAGTCAATAGCACCTGTGTTGCCAAGTAGTGCACATTAAGACTCGATCAAGCGATCCCACACAAAGATTTGATTGATTGGTTGTTAAGACCACCCTTAGTTGTCTGCTGCCACACCAGTCTCTCAATAGTCAGTGTAGATACAAAAGCACTACATCAATAATAAAGAGACAACGTCCACCAAGCGGCCACATCATTATGACCATTGCACAATTGCAATTTAATGATAACCAGTACGAAATCCATATGAGATATCCTGCCTTTACAATGGTAATAATGCTCAGTTTTAGTAAATTGAACAATATGTTCACTAATGTGCATGTCGTTTACTGACATGGTAGTTTACTGTGCCAAATTGTGCTGCATGAGAATAATGAGTGTTGCGTATAATATTTTGCTTTATTTTGATTATAAAAAATGTTAGGAATAGAATGTTGGGGCCGTTCGGCGTACATCCATAACGCTGTGGGTAGGATCTTTCATTGCCAATTAATTTTCATAGCTGAACATTTCAGCGTTGGTGTTCAATTCAGTACTGCAGAATAAACATGTTGCACATGTAACACTCACACACTGCATTATGAAAAGAATCCGAACATGGATAAGTTGTTAGTTTAACAGATAACCGATTCATAGATAGACAATACATTGCTTGTGTGATTAATAAGAGTTGTATGAAGACGACAGATTAACCCTGGAAGGAATTATTTCAGTTTCCATTATTTTTGATGGGAAAAAGAATATATTTGTTTGACCTCTGAGATTCAACGTTTAGTTTGTTTAGTTTTTGATTATGAAACAAGGTCTTCGTTCCTATGTTTGTTGGTTTTTCTCTTAAAGTGAAGCAATGTTTCAGGGTCATGGTCCACACTGTTGTTTGTCCGCACATTGTCCTGCTCTTCCCGCTGACAGGAATTCAACATAACATCACTGGAAATAGTGTTTGTACCTCTGTTTTACTTCCAACGGGATGCATGGATTTCATCTCGTTCATGTATATGCGCCAGGTTGTCCTATTGAGTGGTCACCTGGACAGTTGGGATGTGGGCCAGGGTGCCATGGATGATGGGGGCGGAGCCATAATTTCCTGGGAAGCCCTGTCGCTCATAAAACAGCTTGGTGAGCCACGCCAAACAATTACAAACGCATGTGAACAAAGCTGAGTTAATAATTTCTTAAGATTCAGTTCTCTCGCTG
This sequence comes from Filicampus tigris, assembly GCF_054856515.1. NCBI lineage: Eukaryota > Metazoa > Chordata > Actinopteri > Syngnathiformes > Syngnathidae > Filicampus > Filicampus tigris. Next base: position 14,720,984 of record NC_141224.1, read on the forward strand.
TGAATGAGTAGTGTACGTACAGTACATTATTTCCAAAACTTGGACAATCATCTCACGTTACCTATACTCGGAAATAAACTACAGTGCTAGTGTATTTATTTATTGGATGTATTCGCTATGTGTGATTTTAACCACTATTATTGTTCAGTACGGCAAAATAGTAGATCTTAAAGTAACCAGTATCTTAACATGTTAATACGCAAATTTATTTTAAATGTAAAATTACTGCTTAAACGTATAAGGATGCATTTATTGTAAAGTAGCACGCAGTTATGTTATTTTTAATGCGTAACTTCATCCATTTCCAGGTTTACGTCCAAGGAGGACCATGCGCACAGTTCTGTGGACGGGTGAAGAACAGGGTGGAGTTGGAGCGCAGCAGTACTACAATCTTCATAAGGTTTTACAGATCCACAGTTCCGAATAAAAAACAATGACAATGCAGAATGAAAGAGATCAGAACTATAAAAATCAGTAAAGCATCTTGTTGACCCGACCGCCAAAAATTTGGTTTGGTTAAGGCATCCCTTGCACTAGCTTCATGTAAACTACAACATCCAATTCAACAATATCATCACACTGCCTTAATTAGTGATTAGCTCTGGCTGTATCTTAGACTAGTGTTTCCCAGCCTTTATTGAGCCAAGGCACATACTTTAGATTAGAAAAAAATCTCATGACACACCACCAAACAGAAATGACATAAAAAGTGGATACACAGCTTAGTTACAGTATGTTCCTTTTGCCATTCACTGAAAGAGCATTCAATTTTCCTGCTTGTCACTGGACATTCATTGCTGAAATAGCTAGATGACAAAGGTACATTATTTGTCTTAGGATAAAATAAATCATTTTCTGTTTGACTAAATGAAATTGGATAATTCCCCAAAGCACACTTAATTAATGATCTCTTATGTATGGAATACTAATGTGCCACAGCACACTCGTTGGCGAAGTACTTAAGACTGTCAAGTATATACAATATTTTGTATCGGCAATGTGTGAAGCTCATTTCCCAAACCATTTTGTGTTATCTGAAATTTGGTTACTTGATTTTAAACTTGCCTGTGCTCTTTTTAAATCTTTCAACATTTGTCAATCTGCTGTTTGTTTTTCTCCTTTCAACTTTTTCTCCCATCCAGGTGAATCTATCCAATATCGATATGGTCATGGAGTCCGACATGGGGACATTCAGCCCAGTGGCTCTGCAGTTCACTGGAAGTGTTGCAGCACAAAAGGTAAGATATTTGCACCACAATCACATTTCACAATTCTGTATACCATAGAAAACATTGCGTATTAAAAAACAAGAAATCATGAAAATCATGAATCTCTGTTTATTTCTGCCAATTGTATTTAGTGGTAGTGTGAAGAGTTGAGGTGGCCATGTCCATGTGTGTACCAACAGGTGATGGAGGAGGTGGTGAAACTGTTAGCTCCTCTCAATACGACCAAACTGGAGATGCATGGGGAGGGTACGGACATCTCGCCTTGGATGCAGGCCGGAGTACCAGGTCACTTTAATTAATCAGCAGCATGTTACTCACCAAATGGGGAAATGGGAAATCCATCCATCCATCCAATTTGTATACCGCTTACCCTCACAAGGGTCGCGGGCATGCTGGAGCCTATCCCAGCTGTCTTCGGGCAGTAGGCGGGGGACACCCTGAATTGGTTGCCAGCCAATCGCAGGGCACACAGAGACAAACATCCGCACTCACAATCACACCTACGGGCAATTTAGAGTGTCCTGTCAACTTACCATGCATGTTTTTCGAATGTGGGAGGAAACCGGAGTACCCGGAGGAAACCCATGCAGGCACGGGGAGAACATGCAAACTCCACACAGGGAGGCCCGAGCCGGGATCGAACCCACGACCTCTGAACTGTGAGGCGGACGTGCTAACCAGTCGACCACTGTGCTGCAAAATGGGGAAATCTCAAATGATTAATGAAAACATTCAGGGATTATTTCTCCATGTCAAAGCATCTGCTGCTTTGATCCAGAGTCCACACTAATGTGGGTGCGTGAGTAGATAAAAAATGTACTCACACCATTTAAAATTTTAGGGGCAAAGTGTGACCATTTAGGGGCAGTCTGGTGCCCTGCAAAGCTGTAACACTATTGATTTCAAAAGATTTTGTCACGGCCATCAGGTGCTCAATGAGGAAACTCAGGTAGATCTCAATAAATTTGAATATCGTGGAGAACTACATTTATTTCAAGAGTTCAACACTAACCCCAAAAAGATAGCGACACTTAAGTTTTAGGGTGAAATTTCTCCATGAAGCTGAAATACACAATAACCCTTATAGGTGAAGTTAATTTCTCTCAATTTTTGAATTCACATATCCAACTGTTCAGTGTTTCAGTACATTTTGCCCATCGTTATCATGCATTTTAGAGTCATCCTGAAGATAATGGAACCTTATATATTTATTCACTACCTACACAGAAATATTTCCTAATTTTATTTTTTTATCATTTTGATGATTAGAGGTTCCACCACACTGTTACAACACCGTTTGTGTTTTTGCAACGGAGAACGGGGCTAACATTGAAGTAACAAGAGGTGTGTGACCAAAAGTGGTCTACCGAATAAGGTTCAACAATCAAGCACAAGTTGTTTACTACAAGAAAAATGATACAGATCAAGTCTATCTTTGAGTGAGTTTGCAAATAAATTAAATACCCAAGTGGTTTAAAAATGCCACAGGCCAAAAGGCCAACGTGAAGCATTGAGGCCTGGTGAAGCGTTCCAGCACATTGGGCAAACTGTATTGATACTGTGCTATTTTGTATTGTTTTTAACATAAGTTTCAAATATCTTTGAAATATACAGTTGACAAGTTGACAATAAATAATGTTGTGAACATGTGCCATAATGTGAAAATCAGAGTGAGATGGGGGTTTTTATCCATTGCTGAAGGGGAGTTTAAAAAGCAGCTGTGCGAGGGAGTGCTGACTAAAGATTACTGGCTCACAAGTCAAATAAATTCAGAATGTTTCAAATTATACCATTTAATCAAAGGGGTAGTTGATTGTGCCACTACCACAAAGATACAGTGATATTAATTTGACATTGCCAAAACATTATAAAGAATTCTTGGCATAATGCAGTTCATAGCTGCAGTTTCAATCATCAGTCGTTATCTCTGATGCCAGTGAGTGTATCTTGGGGAGAGGCTGAAGGTCCCACTGCAAAAACGTGGACACAAGAGTACAGATGTTTCAACACCATTTGTACAGAGCCCTCACTCTTTACCTCATTTCATCATGTGGCATGGATGGATATGCATGATGTGGCAATTTGATTCTGTCTGTGTTTGTAATACAGTACATTCGAAATCCGAACGAAAACCCGCATCACCCTGAAAGGTGAACTACTACTTCAGTTACTGGACGACTTTCTGTGATTGATGGAACTATGAATTCTGCTCTTTACCGGAAAATCCTGAGGCAGAATGTTCGGCCATGAGTTTGTGACCTCAAGCTGAAGTGCACTTGCATTATGCAGCAGGACAAATGATTCAAAGCATACCATCAAGTCAACTTCTGAATGGCTTAAAAAAAAAACCAACAACAAAATGAAGATATCGAAGTGGCCTTGTCAAAGGCTGGACTTGAATCCATTTGAAATGCTGTGGCATGACCTTAAAAGGCCATTCACCCTGGCAAACCCTGCAGTGTTACTGAATCAAATCAATTGTGCAAGGAAGAATGGGCCAAAATATCTCCACAGAGATGTGAAAACATTTAATTTCAGTTTTTTCTGCTGAGTTTGGACCAAATATTTGTTAGGTTTATGGGGCAAGAACTTTTCACACAGGGCCATTTGGCTTTGGATATGTTTTCCCTTTAATAAATGAAGTCAACATTTAAAACTGGCATGTTATGTTTGGGTTATCTTTGTCTAATATTTACATTTGTTTGATGATCTTCAACATTAAAGTGCGGAAACTCCCAAAAATGAAGAATTGACTTAAAAAATATCAGCCATCACTAACACCTTTATGTGTTGCCGGTCATCCAGGTGCCAGCCTCCACGTGGCCGACAGTCGATATTTTTGGTTCCACCACACAGAAGCTGATACCATGACAGTTCAGGACCCGCAAGACATGGACCTCTGCTCGGCTTTGTGGGCCGTGGTGGCTTACGTGGTAGCAGACCTCGAGGACATGCTGCCTAGGTAGTTGTTCGGAGCAGGGGACACGGATTCTCTGAACCTGCGTCAGGAGTCTCTACACTGGTGATATTGCAGCAGAGTATCATGTACAGTAAATCCTAGCCGATACATGTAACATTGCACAGGAGACCAAAATATGACAAGTATGAGGGAAAGCTTTTATTAAGTAAATTTTTTATTTTTTCATGGTTTTTATACTTTTATTTTTTTTTAACCTTTCAAGTGTGTTTACAAAGTGCGATTTTTATTTAATCACCAATTTTACATGTCTTCTGTAAGATTTTACAAAGAATACTTTACTTATTATCATGAATAAACTGTCATTGCTTTGAATGGCCATTCGTCACCATGTCATTGCTCCCATTTGACTGTTTTCGTGATTTTGTGTGATGAAAGTGCTGATAAGTGAAATTAGCTATGATGACATGATCAAAATGATAAAAGATGACGAATTTAATGGTATGAAAAAAAAGATTTTCCTCGTACAGATTAAAATGCATAATTAGTTCCATTTTTTGGTTGCTATGGCAGGCTGCATAAAACACAATTGCCCAATCTATTTCTAAGTCATCATTCCCATCAGTGATGTCAACCAGTGTAGACAAAGGTCCTTTTGGAAGCTATGAGTGTGCGCTGGATGTTGTTGTAACTTGTAGCGGCCTTTAAGTCACTTTTTGTCAATGTCTGGTGAACTCATGGGCTTATTCACACACACACACACACACACAATTATGTGAGTTGAGAAACAAACTGGATGTTTCAGCACAATGAGTCACACATCTGCGCTGACATAAGCTGCGGTAAGCCACATGCACACAAAAACATTTCATGGAGTTAGTTTGAATCTGATTCAGTTATTTTACATTTTATAAATTCAATCTCATTTATGGTTTTATATGAACTTTTTAACTCATTGTTGCCAGTTTATTTGTTACAGATCATTACCATTGAGTATATAACCTTATAGGTTTAATGTTTAATTGATACTGCTAAAAACCTAGAGAACGTGCTATTCTGTATCCAGTATATTAATACTGCATAACACGGGTCACTGACCTTTGTGACCCTGAAAGAACTGAATGCTATTTTGTGGGTACTGATCAATCCAAAGGGCTAAAAGTTTCATATACACTTCTGAGATAACAGTACCTAGCTCAACATACCTTGCTGATCATGATATCCTCTATGTGTATGATGACCCCCCCCCCACAAGAAAAAAAAATCCACAAGGTTGGAAACAAATAGATCAAGAACAAAACAATATGTGACAGTTTATTATAAATATAAAATGTGTTAACATTTTCAAATGGGCACTTCAACATTCCATGGAAATAAATGTCCCTTCACCAAGGAGCCATTTTTAGAACAGGCCCCGCGCTAGTCATGTGGTCTTGCTGGTGACTCCTCAGGTGATTTTTATTTTCATGTCTCCACCTTGTGGACAGTCACCTAAATAGCCGCCAGTAAGTGTTCTCTCTTTTTGATTTTTAGGCAAAATGATGAGACAAAAAAATATTATTTTGAATGATGACAAACAATTAAAATTGAAGTAACCTGAATACGCTCCAACAGTTTTCAGGATAAAGTCAGGATCAAACATTATAAACATGTCTAAATCTAGAAGTGATGGACAGTAAGAGAATTATGTTAAGTTGCAATAGGCCTTCTAGAGTTGAACACCTTAGTGCCATTTTGCATTGAAGATCGAGCATATTTGGTCAATAGTGCTCCCGTGGTCTGTTTCTCTCCGCAAAGATCCCTGGAAAGCAGGCAGGGAGACAACATAACTCATGTGTACGGTTAAAAAGAAGAAAATAAAGAAACGCACACACTGATTGATGACAAAGACAAAGGAAGACACTCTTTGTCATTAATTCTAAGATTATATCTCTTTCATTGCAGGCTCATACCACGTTCTTGTTCGAGCGCACGTTGCTGCTTGCAGAAACTGCCACAGAAACATTGTATTCTGACAAATTCCGAAATGTGAGAGAACGTGGCATTTGAGACTGGCCGTTACATTCACGACATTGTGACGACATTCATCTGCCATTCAAATTTCAAATTGTAGCTGAACTAGCTGCTGACGGCCTTCCAAAACATGGCGGGACAGTTTAGCCGCGTTGGGCTGTGTCACCCGGTGTACGGCAGGCCTAAGTCCCCACCAAAAGCCCAGGTAACAACATCACGGCCCACCAAAACATTAAGGTTGTCCACTGCTCCTCAGTTATGAATACATTTAGTTTAACATTGTACGTGACTAATAAAATTGCTTTACTTAAAAACAGAGATAATACCCACGCTATATATGGTGTAATATCCTCTTCTGTCCATTTCTCTCGCAGTGTGAAGAGATGATTAAAGCGCTCCAGTGTATCCTCTGGGAGATCTTCTACCTGCAGAAGGCAGATGGTCTCAGGGCGGGAGGTGCGGTCCACTAAGGCGACACTCTAGAGGAAGTGGAATGTTCTCGTTATACTCTGCTATTGATTTCTGATTTCCAATGAAAATGTGATGATTAGATGCAAACCTTGAGCTGGTCCAGACTGGTGCTCATGCCATCTGGTACGCTCTGCTGCCACACCTCCTGAAACTCCCTCAGGTTGAACTTGATGGCATTCTTCAACAACATGAGCGCGGTGGCCCGACAAACTTTAGCCTCATCCAAAGTGTAAAACACATCGTCTGTTTGGAGGCACGTGGGTATGTCAAACTCTTATTTGCCAATTCCTACAGATTGTGCAAATGTGTTACTCACCATTTTCAATGTAGCGTGTCCCATAGCAGTTTAAACAATGCTCAATCATCTCTCTGTGAATGACATTAGGATACTGGAAGTCTTTTCATCTGTTAATCCACGACAGTGCCCTCTTTTTATGTTGCTATCATATTATTGCCTTAATTGTCCTATGTTTACCGGTAGTTGTTTTTATATGTTTGATTTTCACATGCACATGCACTTTGTATGCAGCTATGTTTGTTTCGAAAGTGCAATATAAACAAAGTTGAGTTGAGTGACGGTTGACACTAACCTGGGCTCGAGTGGGCCTAACTCCTCCAGACTGGTTTGAAGTGGAACCTTGTTGCAAGACCACGACTCTGAGTCCACCAGCTGAGTCACATGACCAAGCAACTTCATCTCATAGTCAGAGTCGAGCACGCGCCAGCAGCCTGAAGAAACACACACGCTATTGTAAATGTCTTTTATATTGTTCAGTGTTCATGAACACTGGCAGTGAGCTATTCACTTAACAGTGTGTTAACATTGTGTCTGTTACCATTTATTTGACAGGCGTGGATGGCCGTCAAGTGATTCTTGAGCTCCTCTTCACTGGCTTGAATTGTCTCCAGCAGATCGTCCATGGCGTACTACAGAAGAGGGATATGTAAGTCATGTATTGTCTGTTTATATCCAGTCTTAAATGATGTACAGGGAATTAACCATGATAAAATAGTAGTAAGTACAAGAAGGAAAAGCATGTCACCGTGTTTTCAGTGTTCTCTTGCTGCCCTGCTAAGGCAGGACCTTGATATGGGTTCTCCCTTAAAACTCTCAGCAGCTTCTTCAATTTAGGACGCTGCCTCTTTACTTCCCAGTAGCTGTTGCAAAAGCCCCAGATCTGCAAAGAGGGAGGAACATTGATGCTGATTTGGATGATCTTGTTACCTTTATGGTACTTTTGAACTGTTATTACATACTATGCGAATACAAACTAGCTGGTACACATTAAAAGGGTGGGACATTTCTATATACTTTTCTTGGACTTTGCAAGGCAAGTCCTGCAGGAGAATTTGGGAGGTGTTCTGAGATTTGCAAATATTGGAAATATATGGGAAATACTAGTGTAAAATCAAATGATTTAACTGGACATTTAAGGTAATTTCAATGAGCTACATAATAAATAAAGTAGCCAGAGAAACCCAAGTAAGCATGCGGAGAGCATTTAGTTTTGACATGCATGTAAACCAATTTTAATTGTATGGCATTACTGACCTCTGCTGGGTGCATTTGATTATTGAATATTCAACTACCAGTATATTGAATATTGTAATGATACCATGATAGATTTAAATTCCCAGTTGACCTTCATTTCAGCCATCGTACACTTTATTGCTATTAAATGCAAGGGCGATCACGGCAGGCCGTGCCTTTGGCACCCGGGCCATCAGTGGGGACTTACCCGACTAATCCACCTCCTACCACCACTATCACATCACAATTAGAAACCATCAATAACATTAAAGAGAAATCCAATAACAGCAGACAACTGTGCCACATACATCATTAAAACAAAATGTATTACAGTGATGTGTTTTGCTTGTCGAACTTGGCTTGCTCTGGCCAGCCAATCAGAAGTCTGAAAAATGATGATTTTATTATGGGCCCTGTGAGACACATTTGAAATGTGATAGTTTTCAAGAAACAGTCCCACTGCTAACGGAGATGTCCTGGTCCAGAAAGTAAAAAACGCTCCCCGGGAGCTCGTTTACCTGCCGGTTGAGTAGGAAACGCCTGTGGCTAATGCCAAACGTTGGCAGGGTTTTCATGTTCCAGACCTAGATTTGACACCTCTGATTGCTAATATAGTTTGAGTTACATCGACCAGCAAAACTGATTCTGAAGGCCCTGGGCAAATATGAATTTAACAGCCACACGCACTGGAACCCAAGACCAACGTTTTAAAATGAAAGCGAATAGATTGGTAGGAATAAAATCATGCAATTTCATGGAAAAAAACCCCATTAAATATAGGTCAGTAGGGAGGATCTGATCCTGAAGACCCAACCCTGATGGAAATGCAAAGGAACTTCGAAACTCATATAACCTGAGCGTGAACGAGATGTGTGCTCTCCTGGGTGCTGGTGAGCTGATCGGGTGTTTTACATCCTGGGAGAAAGAGCAGCAGGTTGGACGTGTCTGCGATCTTCAAGTCGTACGTTTTGTCATTGCTACACAGCACGGCGTGTTCATTTTTGTCCCCTCTGATCACCAAGCTGCCAAAGAGGACATCCTTGTCAGGTCTGCAGACACTTACAAACAGAGATGGGAAATTCAGGTTCAGAAAGTAAAAACCCTGCCACAGTTTGTCTTGAGCCAGAGGTGCTTCTACTCAAACGCCAGGTAAACGAGCTCAGTTGAATGGAAGCGCCTGTGGCTCAAGATAAACTGTGGCAGGGATTTTACTTTCTGGACCTGGATTTCCCATCTCTGCTTACGTATTGCATTTTTAAACTAGAAATTTCAAACACTGTTCCGACCTGTTACCCGCTTCTATGTCTTTGCACAGTGTGTCGTCCAGCTCCATCAGACAGTAGTCTGCAGACGAGACGTTCTCTCCCAGAGACAAACAGTGAATGGTTTTCTGCAGATCTTCCCCTTTCAATTTGGCGATCTCAAGCGTCGCCTGAACTTCCTCCAAAGTTCTCATTTTGAACAGACCACAGATTTAATAAATCCAGAGCAAAATTTGACCATGTAGACGAAACGAATGAGAAAAATGTACTCTTAATGGGTGATTCTGAGAGTAAGAAATTTTAGTGCTGCGTTAGCTTGTCATCAAAGTTGCGCGCCCTGTTTTGTCGCAGGAAGGAAGCTGGACTATGTGTCATGTCAAAAATAAACCCGTGTAGAAACTTCCTTGTCTTCTCTACGGGTCTTCTCATTCAAGCGTGAGCCAGTTTCAAAACGTTCCTCGATGAGTAAGCAGATTTTCACTGTATTTGTAATACACAAACTACCTAAATATTATGAATAATATTATATAACATGATAAATACTATGAAACATTATAAAACAAACAAACTATTATGTTTAAACAGAATGCAATGCACATTTCAATGCGGAACCTTACATTCTAACAATGCGTTTCGGACGAGTAAATATCATTAATGCGCCTTGACTCACGTTGAGGGTCAAAACGAATCGAGGATGAGCTTGTAGTGTTTTCAAAAATGTCAAGTTTCTCTAGATCTGCCCAGGTAATGATTTCACATTATTTCATATCTCCGTCACGCTTTTCACGTAATAGACAACCCACGATGTCATTTATCTTGTTAGCTATATGCGGTACCACAGGATAGGTAGGAAATAAATAAACTGTGGATACACGACAGATGTACTTTTTCTTGTTTGTGTAGTTAATGATAAACTGAAGTGTAAACTTAATCAGTTTTTCTACATTTTGTTAGCTTATGCCCTTGTAATCCTTATTTCTGAACAAAATGCACACTTGTCAACTAGTCGTTGAATTAAGGACGACATTGCATAAAATCCACTGATTAACAATGCTATGATGCGCTTAGTCAGTTATTATCACGTGAATAATAATGAACAAGCTCGACTAGGTAGCTGTCTGTGTGTGTCCACATATAAAACATGAATTTGTCTACTTGTAGGTTAGGATAATGTAGCAGTTACGTGTTTTGCATCGAATTAAATATTAATAGTTACTCGCTGTAGATTTATTTTGTGCCACCTGTGCTTTCATTTGGAAGATTAACGTGTCACTTTATTAAATGTGTTCCATATTTCACCTTTTCCACTAATACAACTGCAGAAGAGCTACAAAGCGCTGTGACATTCTATGGCCTTCAATTTGAGAAATTGGATAGAATTAGGTCTTTGGAAGATGACAATTGTATACGGTGTTCCATTGGGATAATGCCATGTAATGTTATCCCTACCATCTCTTTAGCAATGGGCCACCTTTGCTCGCTCGTGGTTCCTGATCGACGCCAGAATGCAGCCTCCTGGGAAAATTGCCACCATGTGCTCTGTCAGGCTACAAGGGAAGCACAAACCGATTTACCATGCACTCAGTGAGTTATTACAAGACATACACAGACTCACGTTGTTTATTAAGTTTGAACTGCAAAGTTTTGGAATAGAGTGGAAAAAATATTGGGTCCCTTTTAATGAATATTCTGAAAATAAAAGTTGGAACAAGAAAAAAATGAAGTTGGTAGTCAATATTTTCCAATGTATGCTCTAATCTTGTATGTTTTATGTTATTTGTTGAAAAAAGGTGAATTATAGATTAAAGCAACACTGTCATGTCAGTTTTTGTTGATTATGGCGGTGCCATATGGACAAAAGCACATTTCCCATGCGTGCCAGCGTGTAGTGTCGTGAAATCCTGAGCCGTCCTTATAGCGAAAGGAGGAAGTGAGTATGCCGTAAAGCAATTCAGGACATTTGTATTTTTTTGTGTGCCAGGGTTGATCCCATCCTCCTCAAAGTTGCTTTCTGCCAGTAAAAATGATACAGACCCCCTCAGGGCATGAAGTCCCATTTAACTACTGTACTTGTAAGTCAATGTTTCATCAAAAGAGTTGTGAAAAAAAACCCGATTCGATTTCTTGCCCAGTGCTGCTTTAGCAACTCACAGTTCAATTGTGTTATTGTCAAATTTATTTTCAGTGTGTCTTTTTCCACACATAAGCACATACATAAAAGTAAACCTGAACGTTAACTGTTTGATCCTTGGGTGCTACATAGCGTAACATGAGGCTAGCCCGCCTTATAGCCAAGGGTTCAGGGTTTGAATCTTGGAACTTTCTGTGTGGAGTTGACATGTTCGTCCCATGCTTGCATAGGTTTCTCCGGGTAACTCCTCCCACATTCCAAAAACATGCACGTTTGGTCAATGGAAGATTCGAAATCGTCCGTAGGTGTGAATTTGAGTGTGTTTGTCTGTATGTGCAATTACTGTGATTGACTGGTGACTAGACAGTGTGTACCCTGCCTGTTGCCCAAAGTCAGATGGGCTGGGTTCCAGTTTATCCGCAACCCGTAAAAGGATGAACTGTGCAAGATGGATGGATGGATGGGTCGATATTTTTGGTGATAGTAGCAAATAAAACATGGATTATGTTTGTGTCTGTCATCATATTGTTGTGCTGGGCTTTGACATGAATGTGCCCTCTTGTGTGCAGGTGACTGTGGTGACCATGTAGTGGTAATAAACAGTAAACACATTGCCTTCTCTGGAAACAAATGGGAGCAGAAAGTCTACTCATCACACACTGGGTGAGTGGAAGGCAGCCATCTCATTTAGAAAGGTTCACTAAATTGGGATTCCCAACCCTTTATTAGAGATCATTAAGCGTGCCATGAAAATGATCAAATTCAAATTAATTACTCCGAAAATTATTCATTTACTCGGGATAGTGTGCCTTTATTTTTAGTTTGTTTGTCCCCATACACGCATACAGATTCCACACTGTTTTTGCAAATTTGAAAACCCATATTAAATTTTTACCAGCATTTTTTTAAAAATATAATTTTTGGGGGTTCATTTTTTGTTCTCTTTTTCCCAATACATATCAATGAGCATCAATTATACATGCATTTTTCGCTATTGGTGGCCTTGCCCAGTCCCTATCCACTGCGAATAGCAGGTGTCCACTGTCTACTTTTTGTAACGTTTCTATTTGGTGATGTGCCACGAGGTTTTTCCAATAATAAAGGTTGGGAAACACTGCTCTAGAACGTAATGGTTCCTGTTGTGTCCAACAATTACAAGCAAAGACCAAACATGTTTCTCGGAGGCCGTAAAGCAAAAAGATTCTTACTGAATATGTTTTCTTTCATCTTTTTAAAGCTATCCCGGGAGCTTCAAACAAGTCACTGCTGCTCAGCTCCATCAAAAAGACCCCAAAGCTGTAAGCACCATAAAGACCTGACAACACACACACTTTCCAAATTTCACTGTCCACACGTAAAGGTTATTTTATCATATTGATTAGGTTGCATACATACTGTGGCTATGGGAAGTATTTAGACCCCTTGGAATTTTTCACTTACTGTGTCATTGCAGCTATTTGCCAAAATCCAAAAGTTAATTTTATAAACTTTTTTATTACATTGTTGGATTTGTCTAATAGAGAAAAACTAAGATAAAACAAATGTTTACAGTAAGTGACTTTTTTCACTTACAAGACAATCAGTTGTTTGTTAAGATAGTTTGAAACATATCTCCTCCCACCAGATTGTGAAGTTAGCCGTGTACGGCATGCTGCCCAAGAACCTGCACAGGCGTACCATGATGCAGCGCTTACACATCTTTGCAGAAGACGTATGTACACAACAGCACTCAAACACATTTTTACATTTTAACATCTGCTGTCAAGCTAAATCACTTTTTTTTTTTTTTTTTTGGGACAATTGATCAAATTGTAGAAACGTAAGACATCTTCTCAAATGCCGAACAAAACACCGTTTATAAAGTTGTAGTACTCTCCTACTAAGCCATGAGCAGACAATCACCTAAATTGTGACACAAAGAATTGCCAGGTCAACGCTGAAAACAAAATAATCAAAGTCATGGAATTAAGAGGTTGACGTTTTTGTTATGTTAATGTTTTTCTCTAGAGGAAGACATTATTTTACAAAATCGTAATACATTTACAAGAATGAGGTGGAAATATTCAGATAACCTTGAGTAGAAGTTTGACAAACAATGATTGTTTTGTCATATCAACACCATCATTAGTATGAGCCACACGTGTAAAACCTGATTAATATTCTGTTCATTATATGACACGCCTGGAGAGAGAGTAGCCACTGGTCTCAGCTTGTGGTACATCTGCTGTATTTTTTGTGTTGCACACCACACAGAGAACCAGATTACATGCGTGCAGATGTGTAAGAAGAGTCGAGGAAGGAGCAGACTGGCACCTCTCCAAAACGAGTTGCCATTTTTGCATTTTACAGTGGGACTCAAACTGTGACCTTCCGGTTCCAAAGCCGAAATCCTTAGAGATAGCGTATGCCTTTTTTCCCATAATATTAAGACATCTCAAGTTGGTAACAATTTGTAATAGTACTAATGTAATCTTTTTACTTCTTTTTTTCTACTACTATTTTCCTCACAATGTCTTTCTTTTCAGTTTTGTCCAAATATCCCTTTGTACACCTAAAGTATCACTACATGTCAAAAGGTCTTTTTTTTTGGTTTGTTCTTGCAGTATCCACTGCGTACAGTAGATGGCGCCATATGACTGAGCCTTTGCTTACTTCTTCATTCTGCAGCTTTGATATGTGCAAGGACAGACATGATCAGTCAGGCATCTGACTGAGACAAATTTAATTTTCACAGCAACCCCATTATGATGGTGTGGCAGCATAAAAGCATCATCAGATTTTGATCGGATTTTGTCACATGATTATAAAAGTGACCCCCAGCTCCCGCTGCCTTGTATGCAACTTTAATGAACTATTCATTAGAAAAGACGTTTCATAGTGGGGCATGTTAGCAATTCCCTCGAGTGGGGTGTGAAGTGTCTATTTGATGCCATGGTATTTTTGTCTTTGGCTTTGTTGGCGCCCCTTAATGAATATTTATCTCCACCCACCTTGAGTCATTAATAAGCCGGTGGAGAGGCCTTCGAGACTAATATCTTAAGGTCGTGCAGAGGTTTAAAAGGCAGCTGTAGCTCAGTCGGTAAGGACTTGACTCGGGGGCGCACATAAAAAGTGAAAGTGTCCTTATTGGTGTATAAGTCTTGAAATTAGAGCTGCTAATCAGAGACCTGCCAATTTGCTCCCCTGAGCACTATCGAGGTGCTCTTGAGCATGACGCAGAGCCTCCAGTTGTCCAGGCTTAAGCATCCCCCTAAAGATTGTCCGTAGAATCCTTTTACAGTAAAACACATAGTAATATATCATGAAAAGAAAATCATGAATTGGCTCTTTTTACATTAAATGAAAATGTAAAAGTAGATATTTCTCAGAAAATGAATACTTCTGTGCTCTTCCCCACTTTTTTAGTAATGTCAGAGCAGAATTGAGCTGATGCAAGCCATGTTTTCTGCCTTGGTGGCACTGGCAAGTCCGCTGTATTTATTTCACCAATTGTTAACACGTTAAATCTCGTAGCTGGTTGCAAACGTTCATTTTAAGACACTCATAATTTGAAAAAGTCGTTGGGGTTACTGACTGCTCGCATCAACACGGGGAGCGTGAGGGGTCGTGTCACTTTGACTTCAATGACCACTCAAAAAGAGCAACAAAAAAACAAAAACAGCTCATACTGCCGATGGAAAGTTTTGCTTTGATTTTTTTAAAAACGTTTGTATGTCCTGTAACTGTCCACCGGCCGTCACACGCCAGGCAGCCCTGAAGTCTACTGGAAGAGATACAGCGTAGTTTACATCAAAAGCAAGGGGTTGCTCCTTTAATAAAATACAGTACCAGATTTTTTCCTTTTACATTGGTTGTACACATGGAATGGAAAGAATGAGTACTGCTCTATGCTCCGTTGGTATGTTTTGCTGCTCCGTGTATGTAGTAATTCAGTAAGTCATTTCCGTTAGCTGTTTGTGGGATTTCACATTTTATGTTCGGTGTCGGTTGAAAATGTTTTGTTTATTTATACTATACAGTTTTGGTTGTTGTTTTATGGTGTTACCAGTAAACTGGGACATGCTTGGAGTAACAAACAGCTTGAAGCAAGCACACTGTGCCTCTTATCTGCAGAGCTAGTCGAGCAAGAGTCTTCCTTTCATATTCTTTAAAGTGATGTTATATGACAGTCCTCGATGTCTTGACAGCAAGGGTGGGAGCAGGCACGAAGGAAAACTTTAAAAACAGTGTTATATTGAATTTAGGCGTTTTTTAATAAGTTGAACTTTCGTGGGTTGGTCTGAAGCCCCCCCCCCCCCCCCCAAAAAAAAACCAAAAACAAAACAAAACAAAAACAAAACGGTGGTTCACTATATTTCCAGTGTCTTTCCACATCTCTTCATAAACATTCTCCTCACCTCCTCGCACTTGGTCGCTGTCCATTACTAGGAGCTGCCCGAAGACATGCGAGCCAACCTGACAGAGGAGCTGCCTCAGCCCAGAGAAATTCCCAGGAAGCTCAGCGAATACACACAAGAGGAAATCGATGCCTTCCCCAGGCTTTGGACGCCGTATGTATACAATCACGCACACCATGAGATGAATGCTGGGATAGGCTAATACATTGGCTCTAAACACAGTATTAAGGTTTTTGGATATTGGAAATGGTCAAGGACGACAAGGGGGCGATGTTGACTTGATGGCCATTTTACTTGATGGTTTCAAACTCTTGGCTGCTGTTGAGGGAAAGCTCCAGATGGTTAAAAGTGCTGCAGCTGCTCATGTAATAAAGAAATGGAGCTAACTGAGAATCTCCAGAGAGTCTTTAGTGGCAACGTAAAAAGCCTAAACAGATAAATACCGTGGAACCCCAGAAGGTGACTACTTCAAAAAGTCCCAACAATTTGGAGTTCAACCGACATTTGCCGCAGAAGTCAAACAAAATTTGCGTTGTCTAACCATCATCATGCGTGTTGTGCCATCATAAATGTGATAGTTTTAGAAATAGAAAGTGTGATGATAATCATAGAACCATAAAAGGAGGCAGCTCTGACATGATTGTGGCTGTTCAGTACAATATGATCAATACAATCAATTAACATCGGAATTCGATTTGAATATCACAAGGATTTAATCATAGCAATACCTATAAAATGCCACTCGGAGCCAGTATCACCATGCAAACACCTTACTGTTCCCTCACCATTATGCATTGGTTAGACATTCATTCAAAGGGTGAGTAGTTTGACTTTATTTTAGTTTTGTTAGACAGAGGTTAGCCTGTCCTTATACTTGTACGATGGTTAATAAACTTACAGAAATGACAATGTTTGAACGAGGCATATGTATTCCAAAATGTGTTATGTATGATGCGTTACTTTTTTCTCGTTGACAAATGCACAAGATAGTTTGTCTATGCACATGACAAAATAAAACCAAGGTCCTGAGTCGTTTCAATTTAGGAACTCATTGAATAGTTTATTCGATTGAAGCCTGCATGTGACTATTTTTTGTACTTTGATGATATTCTGAACCATGCAATGTTTAGGTGGCATGTTATTTATTTGACTTTTTACATAATTAAGTATTTTGAGACTGCTGATTCTTTTGATCTGTTAAAAACTGTGTTACTAAAAGCTTAATTGTTGTATTGTGCCAGCAACGGTTTTGTATTTCTTCATGCTCTCGAAAATATATATAGATTTTTGTCAAAATTACGGCAATAATATGGCTGTTTTTTTTCCCAGATAATATTACATAATAGCAGTCACCATAAATAAATGGAAAAATATACAGGTACTCCTTGTGATCGGAATCGGTATCGGCCGATCTCACTCATGCCTGATCGGTATCGGTGTCATAAAACCTGATCGGAACATCACTAATTGGCTTTACATAATGAAGAAATTGTTTTGAAATTAAAGCAACTCAATTATAATAGTACAGACTGGAGTATCCTTGGCTATTACAAAAGATCAATTCTTATTTTCGTGCCTTAGGAGCACAATACCATCTCTTAATGTGATTACATGAAGACTGTGTGCATATGGACATTTTAATGGAAGTCTGTTCACTAGCAAGTTTCAATTAAATAATGTGATTTACAATCTGTGTGACTAAATAGAAAAAATAATTTCTAACTTTGTCAATAAATTTCATGCATGAGCTTTCAGAGTTTATTTTAAATGTATTTCTTAGGGTTACTGTAAGGGAAATGTAGTTTCCATTATTGACAATACTTGGTAATTTTTTTTTAAACAAATAAACCACATGGTAAAAAAAACAAACCTAAAACTAATGGAAACTAAATTGAAACGAAACATATTCAAAATGATAAAAAACAACAAACCCCCCTCTAAAAACTCAACCAAACTAACGCTATTTAAAAGTCAAAAGTGAAAATGAAATACAAACTAAAATTGCACAATACAAAACTATTATAACCCTGGATTAGATCTGGGCTCTGGCCTGCTTCGGAAAGCCATTCTTGATTATTTTGTATGCTTGTAGTTGCAGGCTGCTTGAATGTGTCTGTAAAACTTAGCTGCGTTTGTTTGTTGTGTCTTTGTTGGTTCAGTTGCACTTTGTGACTTCAGTTTCATTTGTGTTGTCTGGTGCTGTGCTGTGTGCTGGCTTTGATTTAAACGGACGTCACTTGTTATTTTGCAGGTCTTGTTCAGACAGCTGCTGTGACAAACTTTGAAAGGCTGAAAATGTCTCACCTAACCTAGTTTTTTGTCAGAGGGGCAGCATAATCGTATTCATGGCTTGTCAGAGTATTTCTGCAGGATGATGACAGTGATGCCGGAGTTTGCTGTCATCATAAGAATAATCGTGTTGTCACCATGTGGCCTCATAGTAAACGTAGTAAACATCCTCTTCCCGTCGGGTCATTGGCCAGCCTTCTGGTTCATTAACTTGACGCTTGTTCTTTTTTCCATCCCAACTCATCTTCTAAGCACACTGCTGCTCCCTCTTAAGAGTTTTTTTTTGTGTTTTGTTTTTTTTACAGGGCAGCCTGGACTCAATCTTTCTCTCCAGGCTGATAGAAGTAAAGGCTTGACAATGCTTGAATTCAAAAGGAGCTCAATTATGCATTTTTCTTTTTTTTTTCATAATTTAACACAGTTCTCTGATATGATTTCATCAAAACAAAAGCAAAACAATTATAGTGCACTTAACATCTGATTATCATTCTGGTTGAAATCACTCAATTTAGTTTCGGGGTGCTGTCACAGAGTACAGCTTTCGTTACGATGACAACCTAGGCTACCTAGGGCATGCGACGAAGCGAGTGGCTAATCACCACTGACAATTTGGCGACTTTGTTGCTATATTTAGAAAGAAAAAAATAATTACCAAATAAAATGACTATATATATTTTTTGCATGTAAAAATGCAAACTTTGATTGCTCAGGCAGACAGATGTCTGATCTACTCACCGGGCACACCATCTATTGCGTCTGGCAAATGGGCTACATTGCTGCACAGTTCATTTTGCACATCTGTGGGGAGTATATGCATATAGATTAATTTATCACGCACAATTTGATTTATCGAACCTGAGATTAATTGCAACGGCTGATTTTGCATCTGGTATCTGAGAGGCGGGGGCAAACCAGCACCACTGTGTAATCATGGCTGCGGCTGTTGTGGAAGGTGCAGTATGGGGAGGAGAGAACAGATCTTTTCTCCTCGTGTACCGTATATTCCGGACTATAAGTCGCTCCGGAGTACAAATCACAACAGCCATAAAATGCATAATAAAGTAGAAAAAACATATACAAGTCGCACTGGAGTATAAGTCGCACTTTGGGAGGAAATGTATTTGATAAAATCCAACACCAAAAACAGACATGTCATTTAAAATTTAAATGACGAACAATTTAAAATAAAAATACAATAGAGACAACAACAGGCTGAACGGTATGCTTACGTTACATTACACAACGCCCCCTTCTGTCCCCGGAAGCCAAGTTGTCTCCGTCGCGTAACGCTAATAAATGTGTCCATATAAATCAAATAGTAAAATTGTACACACATGTAGAGAACGAAAGTTACGGTAATGTTGCGGAGTTAGGACTGTATATGAATTTGGGGGGATTCACCGGAGCGCCTCATCCACAGAGTCACTTGAATCAAAGAGCGTGACCAGACACAGTGATAGGGATCAATGTGGCTTTAATAGCGCTCCAATCCATTCCACAGAGCTCAACAACTAGCTCAATCCCGGCGCGCACACGACGACGAAGAGGCGCGCATCTGCGGCTAACAGACTCGAAGCGTCTCTCGTTAGGACCACTTTTAGCTGTCCAACAATATGCCCGACACAAATCAACGTAAAGAATGGACCCATTAGCTGCCCAAAAACATGCCTGGTGTAAAACGCACAAACAGTAAACCAATGCCTGTATAAACGAAGCACTAATGAGGAATTTACAACAGGTAAGATAACTTTAAACTCACCAAAACGGTTGTAGATCGATTCGATCGCTTTGAAAGTGTGTGTTACGCAAGTTACGCACGAGTTTCCATGGGGTTTTTTTGTTTTTTTTTTAGAATTTCATTGGCCGTCGAATGCGTCAATCACCAGCTTAGCAAGTTTCGTTGTGACTGCAAACACAATTGACAAATCGTCCATATGCAGGGGTGGTACTATTTACGCATTTAATTTGTTCATTGGCTGTTGTTGAACTCCTGACTCGGGAAACATTTGTTTATTGGATCAAGTAAGCAATCAATCAAACATAAGGTCCAGCCTATGTTTTGAAATCTCGTGTTTAAAGCCATCGAAGGATGTGCATCTCAGGCTTGTTGTGGACTAACTATATTACTGGAATACTTTTACTGGACCCTTGTCGACGTAATATGATCATTGATGATGGATTATGAAATTGTGTCAGACATTTATGAGGCTGAAATGCCGAGTTCCTTTTTTTTTTGTGTGTTAGCGATTGTTTGACTTATATGCTCGCCGAGCCTGCAGATATGATTGTATACTATAATGTTTGGTATGATTCGAATCTGCGAAAACTCAGTTTTCTAACCATATATAACATGCCCGGGAATGCTTTGAAGTTGTTCTGTGTATAGCGAATTTCCCACGGGCACAACGCAAAAACCCACCCGTAAGCCGATGGACCTGCAATAACATGTGAAATGATATACAGGTCATAATGTGTTAATAATTTCACACATAAATTGCTCCAGAGTATAAATCGCACCCCCGGCCAAACTATGAAAAATAACACAACTTATAGTCCGGAAAATACAGTAATTAAAAAAAAAAAAATGTAATGCCAGGGAAAAAAATTATTACAACATATCCTTTGTTTAGCAATACAATTTTAGAGACTGGACGATCAAGCCAGTCACAAGCAGGAGTCATGCCATATAAGACAAAACTCTTTTCAACTGCATTATGTTGCATCTGCGCCGGTCGCTTCAGTGCACCGTGACAACTGGTGTTGGCCTCTCACAAAGCAGTTTTTCAAGTGTGCTGTTCCACGTTTTAAATGCAATGTTCCACAGGAAGGTCACATCTGATTACCACACATGCGAGATGAGTTAAATCAAACAAAACAAAGCTTTTATGCTGATGCCATCTTCAAAAATATTGGATGATAGATTGCATTTCTGTTTTTTTGTCTTCAACACTTCCAATTCCATCACTTCGAACTTTATTTTCTGCTTGCAGTGCACCCCCAAATGATCCATGGTGAAAATTCAATTCAGCCCCACCCACATGAAAAGCGAGCACCCATAAAGCTTCAATATGAGTTTCACTTGCTGCCATCAGCGGTGCGGTGCATGACATAACAACAATACAAATACCCTCCACCCATGTATGCCGGTTATTAGAAGCTAATGCTAACCTAAACCAGCACCGCAGCTCTGCTTACCTTTTTTCTTTGACAAGTTAGTGCTACTGTGTAGCCTGGGTGAACACACGCGGTGTTGGGGCACTTATGTAATTTAGCCAACTTATGATGTCGGCAAAATTCAGAATGGCTCACTTACAGGCATTTTATGTGAAGGGCAGAAAACAAAACATTTACTTTTGGTAGTTTAATTTCACTTTTGATGGGTGGCTGCTCACAATTTGTAGAAAGTCAATTTCCATATGCCACATTTAAGATAATGTTTACTTGCAGTCAGACAATCCAGACTTTAAATGTCAAACGTAGTTGGAAAAAAACCCCAAAACAAAACAATTTAAATTGTGTTGGGTGTGTGCCTGTCAATTTGAGTCTCATGCTGAAAAACTTTGACCGACACTGAACCATAAATAGTTTTCAACGCCTTCAATTTCAGGTCAACACCTCCCCTATTTGCATGCCGAGCAGAGGAAGGAATTATGTGCAAGCCCCGTCCCTGTTTGGCCTCTGCGCAGTGTTGGCGATTGCCGTTCGTGTGCGAGCGTGCGGCAATAAATGAAAGCGACCTGGTATTGTTTACTGGTTCAGTCTTCAGCCAATCAGTGTTGCGGCCATCAAGGTCAGGTTAAAACTGCTTTGTTCAAGAGAGTTGCCTTCCCTTGTTAATATTCACTCTGTCTTTTCGACTCACTTTACATTGTGTGTGCGGTTGGGGTCACTGAGGGCGATTTTAATCATTGCCCTTTATGAACACATAGTTAATATTCTCTCAGGAACTGGGAGCAGACACATACACAGACACACACAATCACATGAATGCACAGACAGAAATAAACAAAATAAACTTAGAGCCATAGTCGAAAGAGCTGCCATTAAACCAAAACACGCCACCTGATAATATCTGACTCGGGCCTGAAATCGAAGATGAACAACAGACAAAAAAAGATGTTGTGCTTGGCATCATTTTGAAAGTACAAAAACAAACATGGATAAAATCTGTGTGACTTGTCATCCATCACCTTCTTGGCCGCACGTGTGGCGCCGTGTGCCCGCGCTAATGGGAAATGCGCTTCTCTCTCTCTCTTCCCTTCCGCAGACCTGAAGACTTCAAGATGGAGTGAGAAGACAAAGGAGGCTGCAATAACGCCTCAACGCTGCACGACTGCCGTTTGCAGCTTTACAACTTATTCTCCTGTTGTGTTTAAGAGCTACACTTCTCTTGACATTTGACTCCCACGTTCTCATCAAATAAAGGCAATTAGAGATGAGTAAAAACTATTAATGTGGCAACTATTCTGTTTTGCTTTCTGTCAGTGTGTTCAGTTTGGGATCATTGTACATTTCTTGCAAATTTGGCTAATAAAGAATTTAAAACATTTGAGGGTTTTTTTTCTTCTTTCCAAACATACAGGGTGAGCATTTTCTGTGTAACATTCACAAACAATCGAAACATCAATTGTTTTCTCATTACAGATTTATTGGTTATAAAAGCAAATAAAATAAATACATTCATGCGATGAGACACGTTTCATGTTCTGTTATAAAACAACAAAAAAGATGCTGGTCAGCTCGCTGCTCAAGTTTTATGTGCTTGTGGACTGGTTTTGTTTGACTGTGAACTGGATCCAGTTGAGGAGTCAAGACCAGACTCAGCATGAAAACAATAAAAAATAAACAACAGCAACAGCAGGGTGACCGGGTATCTTGCCAAAACAACCCCGCACATACCACACTTCATGTCATGTGTTGGCCTCATTTTGTCATTTTACTATTTTAGTATTTGATGCCCAATGGAGGTGAATCAACTAACTTAATGTATGATGTATTTAAAAAAAATATGTATTTTTTTACGAGTTGTTTAGTAACTTATGTGGTTCATATGAGAGTATGTTGGCAGATTATATATCTGAAAAAAACTTATCAAGTTCTTTTCAATGTAATGTTTCTATATCCCTCCAAGCAAAAAAGAGGCTTTCTAGTTAAGACCACTTTTGTCCTGCCTAGAGGACATCAAAGACTGGATGTCACTAAATTTCCTAAATTTCAACGAAAAGAATACAGAAGTTATGGTGTTCGGTCCCAGTGACTTGTCTCCATCCCACCCTGTTGACCTGGGCCCCCTCACGTCTTCACATCTAAAGCCAACAGTCTCAAACTTGGGTTCTCAAATGGACAGTGATCTTAAATTGGACCAGCAAATCAGCGCTGTTGAAAAGTCGAGCTTCTTTCATCTTAGACAGCTGGCTAAGGTAAAGCCCCTCCTTTCCCATCAGCACTTAGAAACAGTCATCTATGCCTTTGTTACATCTCGGCTAGATTACGGCAATGCACTTTATTTTGTCAGCCAGTCCTCCCTGAAGCGTTTCCAGTTGGTCCAAAATGCTGCTGCCCGCCTTCTAACCGGAGCTCGGAAGATGGAGCACATCACACCAATTCTGGCCTCCCTTCACTGTACATTTTAAAGTTCATTTTAAGATTCTTGTGTTTGTCATTTAAGTCTTTAAATGGTTTGGCCCCACCGTAACTTTCTGAACTCCTCCCCCGCCCCACGTACCTGCCCAGTGCCTCAGATCGGCGGACCAGACGCTGCTGGAGATACCGAGGACGGATCGAGCCTTTTCTGTCGCTGGTCCTTCCCTCTGGAATGACCTCCCATTGGTTGTTAGGCATGCCCCCTCTCTGTCCATTTTTTAAAACACGGTTGAAGACACATTTCTTTTCTCTGGCTTTTGATCAGACCTGAATTTTTCGTCTCTTTTCCGGTGTCAATTGTATATAGTGTTTTATGTCAATTTATTGGCTTTATTTATGTTTTATATATTATTTATGTCTATATTAATACATGTACCACAGCATTTTATTATTTTTGTTTTATTTATTGTATTGTAAAGTGCTTTGTTACAGCCCTAGCTGTTATGAAATGCGCTATATAAATAAAATTGTGTTGTATTGTATTGTAATGATGTGATGTGAGGCAAAGATACTTGATCTTGAGGTTCCTGCTAAAAGTCAATGTTCAACCATCAAGAACACTAATCAGCTGTATGGCTACCTACCAAGTCCACCAAGTTTTGGAGACAGTTGGATCAAGTAATTTTGTGGCAATTTGTGAGTAGAATTAGTGTCAAACTTGGACAGTCCAATATGTTTCTTGATGATTATGTTCTATTTCGATGACATACTGAGAAAATAATGACAGATCTGGAAAGCCACTATCAAGAGAGCCAACTTGACGCGAAATTTGTGACCTTGTATGTAGTGAAGTTTCTTGAGGTCAAGGTCAATTGTGAGGGGGCGGGACGGGAGGGGGGGTATCTCAACTGGGCGGATATCTACCTCACGAACTGTAGAAACAACGTATTTAAAATTCTGACAGTTTTTGTGTGTTTGACCTTGCTTTGACCTCTAAAGGGCTCTCAAACCCAGTAGCTCACATGGTGATTATCAACTGTTGTGCTGAGACCAAAATGTTTGTTGTGACAACACAAACACTGAGTAGTAACAATAGGATTTAAAGCAACAAATATGTATTCCACAGTGTTCAGGTAACTTGGGGATGGGTTTAGATGCATTGAGCTAAGGGGATGTAAACAACACAACACTGTACAGAGAAATCACTTTTACATTAAGGCGGTGTTCACACTTGTTCTCTAGTGCAGGGGTCTGCGGTTTACGATTGTAACGATATATGACATTTCAACGTTACGAATCACGCAAAATGACCACATTTTTGCACCGGCATCGTAAACGTCATCACGCGGCAGAAGAATGCTGAAAATCAGACCCCGCCTCTCGCCTAGAAGTCAGACTTTGCTTAGCGCTACAGAAAATGGATGGAAGGACCAAAGGCTGTCTGAACTCGGTTAACATTTTTAATTTACTTTGCTCTTTTCTTTAGATGAGATGTCACAGACTAGCTTGTCAAATGTATTTGACAAAGTGCTTAAGGATGTATGACTGCTTAACACTCACCCACGCATAGACAGCGACAAGTGGCAGAGAGGAAGGGGACAGTCTAAAACATTCAACATAAGCAAAACAAATCTTGATGTCGCTTAATGTATATAAAAAAAATAAAATAATTCAATCGTCACCAAAATGTATGTGGACATCTGTACTTAGACCCTCTGCAACCTCTGAAATTATTAGATTGATCGCCCCAATATTTGGGATTTTATGGACGTTAAGCCATTACCTCATTAAGTGACATCAAGATTCTATAGTGATCGATCGCCTATAGAGAAGAAGACGTACGGTGTAACGTCCATAAAATCCAAAATACCGAGGTGTTTCTTTCTGATATTTGCAGCGGTTGAAGTGGGCCTAAGTAGACATGTCCACATATATTTTGGTGAAGGCTGACCACAGTTTTCAAACAACAAGCGATGTCACGCTTTTTTATGGAGAGGAAAGTACTTGACATAAAATTCAAAATATTGGGGCGGAACCGCACACGCAGAGCAATCGCACTAGGATACCTTTCCAACCAAACCAAGTGTGAACACGGCCAAAAAGATGAACACGCTGAAACAAATCAGCAGATAATGTTAATTTGACGTAAAAAGCTGCCTGTACAAGTGGTAACAGCTCATCATTCATCTTTTTAAATACAAGAAGGAGACGTTTGTGGAGATGAGCGGGTGATTATAAAAAGCTGTTGGAGCATTTATTCGTGATCTAGCTGAAAGTTCGTGTACAAAGTGTGCTCTGTCCACACACAATTTAGCTCACTAGTTGAACGAGATCTTATAATTAACATTTTTTTTACAATATTAGGAGAACTTTAGCTTTGTTGTATAGGACAACTATAGTACACATTACTAGCGCTCTTTTTAGGGGCGGAGCCAGAGCTTTTTCAGTGCGGTGGCCATAAGATGACACGTGTGCGCATCTTATACGAGCAGAAGCCAATCTTAAATTAAAAGCAACAATTTGCTGAGCTTTATTTACTGAAAGGTTGGTACAATATGTGTGCATCTTATTTCATGAAACCCTGACTGTGGATGGTTTGATAAATAATGACTTCTCAGCCATGATGTTTGCATGCTGTGTAAATAATACTCACTAGAAGAATCAAATATTTCACTGTTTTTAAAGAATCGTTCACATTCTACATGCTGAATTGTAATTGTCTTACATGGACCCCAGGACATTGAATAAATGCTCAAATGGCTTTCCATAAGTCGTCTCACCTTGACGATTACAAACAAACGAAGATCAGGCACTTTTTGCAATATCATACAAGAGTCCACAGACATATATTTACATTGTTTCAATTGGTGCGGCGAACCACTGGGAAAAGGGAGGGGTGGGGGCGTCTTGCTGCAGCTTTTGATGTGTGCGTGTGTGTGTGTGTGTGTGTGTGTGTGTTTGTGTGAAGAACTCAAGCACTTGAGGTGAGTGCGCCCTCCTTGTCGCTCTCCTCCATGACGACGACGTCGCGGGTCAACCTCCTGACCACGCCGGGTGACCGCAGCTCCACATCTTCCGAGCGAGAGGGGTCAAAAGGGTAACCGTAGCGATAGGGACGAGGGCCGTAACTATGGTAATACGGGTCCTCTTCACCCTCCTCCTCTTCCTCGTCATCTCGGGCTCCTTGGTCGTTGTTGTAAGCTATTGCAGAAGGGTTGTATGGTTGATTGTAGGGTTGGTAGTCACCGTGAGGCAAAGTTTGGACTGTGGGAGGTGAGGGGAACATTGGCGATCAGTTGTGGCACACACTTAGGGAAAAACCCCATAAGGGAGTGCCAAGTAGCAGAGTTGTAAGAGCTGCCTGGAGGACTTTCAGGCCACACTATCCCTCCACAGGGCCCCTTACTTGTTGCTAGTTGGGGGCCCCATTCTTCTGATATTGGTCCATAACAATGACACAGCATGAAAGCCCCTTACAAACAGCAATGATCACCCCACCCCATTGCAGGTTTGTCTATTGCAAGCAAACTTTGTTGATGTCAATCAATTATAAAAAAGATATTTTTGCTTAGCAATTGTTCTTTTTTTTTTTTTTTCTTCTTTTTTTTTAGGGGGGCATGGTTCTTCTAGCCTGGTGGACCCCAGGGGGCCAGGGGGGTGACATTGCTGCCCGCCACCACCTCGAGAAGAGACGCTTTGAAGCGATGTGAGGAGCATGCAGAGGTTGGAATAATGACAACACTCGGGCCAAATCCGAGGGGGCTCTGACCATCTTTTTAGCAGGCAAACTGAATAAAGCTGCCAACAAGCAAGAAGAACTCATCACTTGCTAGTGGTCTTGAAAGACGAGATTAGCGCTGAAGAGATTTGAAGAGGCTGCGGCACTGGAGCATTGTGTGCACATAATAACAGTATTATGGTCTGTTTTTGGTAAACTATAATCCAGGGTTGCCTCAGAGATTGTCAAAATATGGCGCTGGAATAGCAAAGCAAGGCTGAATTTGACTTTTTTTCCCCCCTTTTTTCTTTTTCTTTTTATCTTTTTTTTAGAAAATCCTCAATGTGCAAATATGAAGCGATTCTGAAAACAAACCAACAAAAAAATGCTCCTGCAGGAAGGAAGTTTTAAATGCTTGCAACTCTCCATCGCAAAGTAGGATGGATGTCTTGAGGAAGTCTTTGAATCTACAGGACGCAGAGGAAGGACAGGAGGACAGCTGGAGAACGCTCCTCAGTAATCATTCCCATAGTCCCGTTGAACTGGAGTCGTGGAGGAGGAAGAGGAGCAAAGGGAAGAAGGAAGAAAGATGTTACCTCATGTCACAAAGGCACCCAAAGACACCAGAAGGTTCAAACTCTCAAACTGCACTGGCACAGCTTGCAGAGTTCTGACAGTGAAAATGGTTAGTGTTGAACTAGGAGAGAACAATGGAGGAATGAAATAAATACAATGTAAACAAAGTATTTGGCTTGATGAAAGATCGCTATGTAACTTCACAACAAAAGTGTAAATAATAAAATAATGACCACATCTATCCATATATATATATATATATATATATATATATATATATATATATATATATATATATATATATATATATATATATATAAAAATATAAACACATAATGTTTTGGATTCTATAGAATTTTAATCTTTTTTTTTTTATTTACTTTTTTTTACTTAAATGATATTTGATTATCCATGTGCATCAATATTTTCAATATAAATAGTATTTGGGAAAAAAATGATATTGCACATGTGTGATACAGTTTACATTCAGAAAAAAATACTACCGGTAATTAATATTTTGGCATTTGGTTCTTTTATTGATGGAAAGCACATTGAATCGCCTTTGGGTATGAAATGGGATTATATGAAAAAAAAAAAAAACAATTACATAAGTTACAACTGTAGTATTGTTTATTAACACATCTAAGAAGATTCATGCTAAACCACGTGTCAAACTCAAGGCCCAGGGGCCAGATCTGGCCCGCCACTTCATTTTATGTGGCCCGCATCTTGCTAAAATCTCGACCAAAATTTCTTGAACAATAGTTAAACAAGCTATTGTCCTTAACGTCTGATTCCAAAACCAGTTATCCATCAGTTGTTGTGAATATTGTATGTAATAATATGCGGGAATGAAACATTTGTATGGTGTCATAGTCATGGCCCTCAACGTAACTACAATGTAGGCCGTGACAAAAAATGAGTTTGACATCCCTGTGCCAAGCAATGCAAGCACACGTGAAATTGCTTCACATGATATTTGTCTCAACACAGCCTTCAAGGTTGTTTGAACGTCTACTCGTTGAAGATACATTTTAGTGTACAACTATGGTGAATAAAAATGAGATGTGACATGCAAAGGAACAAACAAATGCTGGAGTTCATTATGCAGGGATGTAGCATTTTATCCACAAATGATTCAGAACAGACGTGGCTTTTCAAAGTTATAACAAAAACGCAGCAACTGAATAACTTTCAGGAATATGAATGTGGCTTGATGAATGAAAGTCTCACCGTCAGCCACTTTTAGAAGACGATCAGGATGACACAGGTGTCAAAAGCTGTTAGAGGTGTGATAGCTTTTCTGTGAAGCAGGCCTATCAGACATGCAGTCGCCTCATCACTATCAATATTCAAATCCGCCTTTTTTCTGCGTTGGGGTTTGTTTACCAAACCACACACTCAGACAGTTGTCGAATACATAAACTTGTCAGTGCAACAATTCTAAAAGCCAGATTAGCGTGCATTGTCTGAGAGGTTTATGAGAACAATAACAGAGAACCCGCTGCCGCTGTCTACACTGTCGCATTTAATATATATATTTTTTGGGGGGGTACAAAATGGAGCAGCTGCCTTCTACTCCTCAAATTGGGTGGAAATAGGAGGTTGATATGTCTATGAATTATTAAGAAGTAGAACATTTGGCTTCTCTGACTGAATAAATATCATTCATTCAGAATTAATTAGGCTTAGAAACACAAGGACATTTGGTGTTGTGAAAATAGTTTTGGATATATCTAAAATGACGGCTAAAATGAGATCATACCAGGAACTTGTGCAATTGGAGTGCTCTGAATTATTCATATTTACGGCATACAGGTGCCTCTCAATTGTAGAAAAGTAATTCACACAGGTGGGCATTTTACAAAATTTTGCTGGTCTGTCATTCGTCATCCGTCAGCGGCTTGGGTACTCGTCAGCGGCTTGGGTACTCGTCATTCGTCAGTCTGTCATTTTTCAAGCCGAACCCAATTATAGTCGTCAGTTGGTCAGTCAGTCCGTCAGTTAAGTCCGTCAGTTAGACCGCCAGTAGTCCGTCTGTCCGTCAATCCGTCCCCCATCACAACCCCCATAAAAACACATCAGCATAATTGTGCGTCCCTCAGTGTCGGACTAAGAGGTCCGTCACTGACAAACACGATTAGTGATGCTTACTCTGACGGACAAAAACCCACTTCCGTCCATGCTTAGTTCATCATTTTTAAAAAGTATTTCATCATTCATCAGCAAAATGACGTCCGGTCCAGTCTGACGGAATGCCCACCTCTGCTAATTCAGTAGTTCATATATTATTACAATTCACTAATTTGTTCAAGAATTATAGCTTACAGATAACAAAACCACAAAATTCACTCAAGAAAGTATTCCATCCCATAAAAAAATAATAAAAATAAATTTCAAAAAAATACAAATACAAACACTAAGGACATTTATGTTGAAACTGGTAGATTATTTCTTTGTCAAAACAAAGCTCTCTGAAAATAAATCTTATACTTGAAAAGCCTGTTATTTCGATTGGCTGGGTACCAATTCAGGGTGTCCCCCGCCTACTGCCCCAAGACAGCTGGGATAGGCTCCGGCGCGACCTTTGTGAGGATAAGCGGTATCGATAATGGATGGATGGTACCAAATCTGTACCAAACATTTGTGGGATGAGCAGCAGACCTGAGTGTGTGGACTGCGCCCATGACAAATCTGCCAAATCTTCTCTGTCAATGCCAAATAGCTGATTTTGCTCTTGCCGTTCACTGCCGTTTTCAGTTTCTGGTACATTTAGGCACCCGATTGGCAGCACCTACTCAATTTGACCGATCTAGATAGAGCCCGCATTGTTTGGAGTGAACCCTAGTATCATCTCTACAATGAAGGCCAGGTTCCATATAACATGTTTATGTCAGAGAGCGGGTGTCCCAAGATGACACCATGAGAATAAACTGCAGCACTTTGCGGCAATAGATTTGCATTCAAGGTTTGCAAGACGACACGGCTGACGGCCTTCTGCCCAGACAATCCGGAACAGGCTGAAGGCAGTCAATCTCACGTCTCATAGGGCTGCCAGGAGGCCTGACGTGCCTGCTCTTCACCGTAAGGCCCCTTTGTGCTGGTACACGTGCTCATCAACACATTGAGGGAAATTATCTTCAGCAATGAGTCCAACGACAGTTGGGTGGTAGGGTCAAATTGTAAGAGACCAGAAGCGGGGAAACATTACTCTGATTGCTGCACCCAGAGAGTAACATCTTTTGGTGGAGGCGGCATCACCCTCACTGGAAAAATGGGACTTGTCATCATTGAAGGCAATTTCAATCAGCTCTGTTTTTATCAACGGCGACAACTTAAAAATGGCTCTCTGATGACGAAATCACGATGAGACGAGGTAACAAAAATGTTAGCGAGTAATGTCAGACATTCAAAATGCACGCCGATTGTTTGAAAGGGAGCCGGAATGATTGTGAGCCCTCAGCCCAGTCAGATTGCCCCGACTGACGTGGCCAATCCTCGCCTCATTGGCGCACGTCCCCTCCTGCCGTATTCTCTGATGACTTTCGAGCGTGTGCACTAAAGTGAGTATTTATTTCATTGTTGTACACGTTATTAGCGCTGTACGGTTATTGCAGTACTTTACACATGTGGACAGAATTGTTGGTACCTCTGTTAATGAAAGAAAAACCCAAAGTGGTAATAACTTGAATCTGACAAAAATAATCAAATCTACTAGGTGTAAAAAAAAAGCAAGAAGAGGGACGTAAAATCAACCTCGGTTGAGAGCTTCAATGAGTGATTGATTGATGGAGATCTTGAGTACTCAGAAGATGGAAAAAACTGGAACAGCAGCAATAAGATATTGAAGAGAATTTCTTGGTGCCGTCATTTGCAAGAATGATGTGTCTTGACCAGTTTCTGGCATTCAAAAATTCTCAGTCTCACACAGGTTAAGTGTATTTTTTCAGTTGTTATCATTCGCTAATTTAGCATTTTAAGTTGTTATTTGGTCTTGTTTTGCTCATGCGGGACCCGTTGTCACTTCATTCCTAATGATACTGTCACAAATTAGCAAAGCTAAGTCTAGCTTTTTTTCTTCTTCTTCTTAGCAGCAAGAAAGAAAATAAAAGAGGGTAACTATTAGCAGAGAAGCTTTTTTTGTTGTTGCTCCAACGTATGAAAATGGGTATTACTACTTTTGTATTAATTCAAAGGATTTGAATCAGTACTTCTACTTTTGCCCAAGTATATATTTTTTCACAGGTATCTGCACTTCTATTTCAGCACGGAGTGTGCATAATTATATGATACCAATTGAGCTTTTGATTTTACTTTTGAACTTCCGCAACATGCTTTTTGTCAGTACTTTCCTGGTGTGCCAGTGTGCTTACCTCCAACATTGTACCCCAAACAAGAGTTCTGGTCGCAGTAACCCGGTGGTCCAGCAGGTCCGGTGGAACCTGGATTGCCCGGCCTCCCTGGCGCCCCCGGGTTCCCAGGCCGACCGAGGGGCCCCTGACTGCCTGTGCGCCCCTCACCTGGTAAGCCTGAAAAGAGAATCAGAGCAGGGATGCAAGAGTTAGTAAATAATGACAAATAAAATGAAGCATCCAGCGTGGATGATGTCATTGGACTATCATCTTTTTCAGACTGCTCCTGCAACAAAGCGACACTAAAGAATTCAGAAGCCGCCTGTCATGTCAACTCTGCATAAAGGAAGC
Source organism: Filicampus tigris (assembly GCF_054856515.1). Taxonomy (NCBI): domain Eukaryota; kingdom Metazoa; phylum Chordata; class Actinopteri; order Syngnathiformes; family Syngnathidae; genus Filicampus; species Filicampus tigris. Next base: position 14,753,804 of record NC_141224.1, read on the forward strand.
CACAGAGGAAAAGAGCGGCTAACAAGCAGACATTTACCCAGAGGGCTCAGTTTTATGGACTCCATTAGGACTCACTTTAAGAGTCAGCAAGGGATGAAGTCTACACTACATATGGCTAAGTGAGATGGTCCATTTGGAGCCATTCTCCATCATTTCTTAAAAATAACATCCCTCTAATAGAACTATTTATGAAGGAGTCTAGTGAACATGTTAAAGGAGCCCATCTAATCCTGTGTCACAACACCATACCGCACAATGACTACATAATGATTTTGTTTAATTTGGGGAAAAAAGATCATAACAAATACATGGCGGTTGACAAAAACACAGTGCATCCCACTGGACATCTCCAATAGTTTATGATACTGTATAGTGTGTGCACCGTATATGTACCGTCAGCTTCCAATAATAACCAGAAAAAGTTTCCGTTGCTGAAACATACAGAACCATTTGCTTTCTTTTTACATGTTGTACACTACATACCAAGTGGCCACATCACTAGGTACACTTCCACAACCTCTTGAGATTCAGTACAGCGAGTGTATCAAGAAATTCTGCCTTTACTGCACACATTTGGTTGACACTGGGACAGCAGTAGTAATTGTGTGATTTAACAGTATGTTTATTATTGTGGTTTGTGACCTCATACTGAAATCCATGCATCCTTCCTGATTAGATTTTGCGCAATATTTCAACTTATGGTCTCTATTTTCATTGACCATGCCCGTACGCTTGGCGTAAAACCTGGCGCATTTTCATTTTTGTTTCGTGTCAAGCCTAGGCACCATGTTTGGGGATTTGGCAGATGGCGCCGCGCCATGCTGTGCGTTCCGGCAGACCAAAGGCCATTTTTTTTTTTGTCAATTTGGAGACAGAAAGTGGACTAGACTTTCAACCAGCTCGGAGCAGGTTTAAGATGTTGCGCCAATGGTGTAACTTGATTTTGGCAGAAAGATTCTGGACTTCGCTGATAAGTGTGGCGGAAGTCATCGTACTTCATTAATAAACATGACAACAGCGTGCATCGAACCTTCTGAATCATTGTAGCAATCAATTCATCGAACGCATCATTATTATCCTCATCTTTATTGTATTTATTAAACCGCCCCAGCACAACTACGCGGGGTGAGGGCTGGCACACACAAACACGAACGATTGGGGTGTAGTAAGTAAGTTGGCTGTGTTCACTCTCACAACGGCACAAATGCCTCTTTCTACCTGCAAAAATACCAAAAGAAAGAAATTCCACCCATGCCACAATTAGACTGCACTATGCACTAGCCCTCCACTGGGCACAAAAAAGGGCTCAAGAAGCTAGTGAGGCAACCATAAATCGAATGTAAACAGTTCCAATTTGTAATCAAATTGCCAATTTGCCACATATACAGTACATACACACACAGAGACAGTGAATAATTTGCTATCCCAAGGTGGTGGAGGGAAGTTAACCTCAATGACACTCTAAAATAGAGTACCTGTCTCTCCAGAAACTAGTCTATTTGCTTGTGAAAGCTGTGTGTCTTCTGTTTCCAAATCAAAGTCCTGAGCTGGTGCCCAAAGTGGAAAACACATATTCTAACTTATGAATTCACTGCGATCTTGAAATAACCTATTCATGAAAGATGGTTCATCTTTGAGTTAAAGCTGTCTTACACGAATCCTTTATAAGATATCACAAGAATGTGTTACGCACACTCAAGGCTATCACCATGCTGAAGCAGACAAATCCCAATGCTTATGAGGAAATGAATTTGTAGTCTTTTGCGTAAGTGTAACACACTCCCTCAAGCTGCCTTTGGATTTCATCAGAGAGCTAAGCACAACCAGTCTCAGCTCCTAAACTCCACTACTGAAACATACGGTATATGGTTTTGTTCGAAGAAACTCAGGGAGCCTCAAAAGTTCAAAGCACTTGGATTTCTACGTGCCTGGGGAATAATCGAGCGGTGTTAAGACGATTCTGATAGGACAAGAGAATGCAGACCTCTTCCAAAGCCTTTGTCACCCATGAAATCAATGTGTGAAGATCGATGATCTGGAGTCTTAATGGCTAAAAGAAGGTCAAGTTTCATCAGACCCCTATTTACGGGAAAAAATATATTCCTACATTGGCAAAAAAGATTCCAGCCTGAACTGATAAGATTCGATTTTTGTCAATATAAATGAATTATACATATGCAATCGGGATTGAATCTAGAAACTCATGACTTTACATTTGAGCAAATTCAACAAATAAATTTAGATATGTACTCATTATAAAATCCTAAAATGTGCATTTGAGGATTCTGACCAAATCTAAACAAAAATATTAAAATCCAGGTTGGTATATCAAACACTTTAAACAGTAAATTGCACACAAACAAACAAATCCAAAGCAATCACAAACTGCTTGGTGGAGTTAGTCTCACCTGGTGGTCCTGGGGGTCCCCTAGGTCCTTGAGTCCCAACACCTGGAATCCCCCTCTCACCCTTCTCCCCTGCAAGACCTGTGGACAGCATGTGACATTTATCATTTGTACTATAACCCACTAGATCAGTGTTTCCTAAGCTTTTTGGAGCCAAAACATGTTTTACATTGGAAAAATGTCATAGCACACCAGCAAAAAAAAGATGCAGTAATGACGCTCTTGTCTCCATCTACTCACATATTTACGATTTAGTGTGAAATCTGACCCACACAGCAATTATTCTGTTCTACGAATGGCAACAGATTAAGATTGGGTTCATTGGACCTTCTGCATTCTAATGGAAACACATTTAATTGTTCTAAGTATCAGTGTACATCACTGGAAGATAGATGAACAAAATTGCATCATTTGTGGTGAAAAAAATCTTTTTGGGGAGAAATTAATTGAGATAGAATCATTTCCGGAATCACTGCACTGAATGGTTATTGAATAATGAAGTTAGAATAACTACACAAACAGTGCAGAATGTGAAGGATTGACAATGGTCTGAAACCAATTTGGCGAGAGGACATGTTTGTTTGAAATTTGTCAGGGATTCCATTCCTGTCTGTCTCCATCTTGACACGTGTCATCCTTTCTAGACGAGAGCCAGTCCTATTTTGTCTGCATGTCATTCAAACCACTTTGTCCCTAACCTCTCTCTCCTGGCCGTCCACTTTGCCCGTTAGAACCGGGGAAACCGGGCCTGCCGGATGGTCCTTGCTCTCCCTGAGGTCCTGTGGGGCCTCTTCTGCCAGGCTCACCAGGTGGTCCGGGCACTGTACGTACTGACGCCGGCGACTGGACTGGGATCTGGTTCAGGATGGAGTTATAGCGTGACAAGTGGCCTGCAAACAGGAAGCGTTGATGATGGTGAGGATAATGATGATGGTAATGCAAGAAGACATTGGGATTGTTTGTGTTTCCCCTCAAAAAACTATAGCCTGACATGTCTTTTTCTATTTTTGTGGAGTTTTTAAACTGCTACCAGTTTGTGCTCTCACTTTACAACAGGTGTTTTTGTTGGCCTGCTGTGCATTCCAATCATACAATTAGACATGGCCCTCATGAAGAGATTTCGAGAAAAAGTAAAAATGTTCAACGATAGCACGTTAAACAAAATAAATAAAATGTAACAAACATTTAATGTTGCAATATTTGAAAGATATGAAATGATTTTCATCAAATGTAAGAAAAAAGAAAGATAATAGATAACATTTCAAATAAATATGAATGTTGAAAGATGTGACAGTATTTTTCCCATTATATTTTAAAGTTAAATGTTACAGGACATTATGCATTTTTTTAATTATAAAAAAATCTGATATCACACTCATTCAACTGTTTAGCGAAAGTTGTCTTTCTGCATTTTAAATTGGTTTTCAATATGATTCATAAACAGTGGGAAAAAAACCCCAAGGGCCCTATTTTTGTATGGAGCACAAGTCTAACACAAAAGACATTCAAACTGTGTTTCTGACTGAGTATTTTTTTCCATTTGGTATTTTTGCTCGACTTTGCACAGGTAGAAATGGGCACAACAGGGCGTTTGCGACTTTGTGCTGTGCTACTGCTTTGCCTCCTCTCTGGTGCTTCACTTTAAAAACTCCCGGTCTAATGCGTACACCACTACAATATTATAGGACCCAATAGAGGAGCACGCCCTGTGAGCGAGGCCGCGGCAAGGAGAGGAGGCTGGGGCTGGCCGGCCTCTGCCCTCCCCGGCAGCAGCCACTGTGTTGGCAATCTTGCGTGCCGACTCGGGTGCCTGGTCCGGCGTCTGCCCATGCGGCTCCCCCCTTGCCTGGCTCTGAGGCAACCTGACTCATCCTGTCAGTAGTGTTGCTTTTATCAAAGATTAAGCCATGCAAGTCGAGTACACACGGCCCGACATAAAAAATGTAACCTTCCAAAACGTATGTTCGCAACTTCGCAAGGACTCACCATAGTAGCTCTCCCCATCTGCCGGGCGATAGTTGGAAAAAGGACTCCTGGCATTGATAGGGATCTGTAATGTCCAACCTGTGCATATTGCACATGTATCTCATGATTTCCGTTTCATCAAAGTGAGATGCGAATTCACTTGGACGGAATGTCGATTGCTAAACGCTAATTTTATCACTGCTCTCCATTGTAAATTATCCGCCTGCTGCTGCTAACTACAATGCCAGCATGGCTGCATAAACAAAAGCATCACAGATGTGCTCTGTTGACTGTCAATCCCCGCTTATTCAAGAACTTTTGGGGTTTTCGGCTAGTCGCCGGCTGGCTCGGTCCCAATCCTCCACGAATCGTGGGGCTCCACTGTACCTTCCTGACAGTGAGTTCATTTGTCATAATTAATTCTCTGCTGAATTGATACTGCGCAGAATCTTATATCTGTGAAAGTACACCAAACAAAGTGTCCAGGGTTTTATTTGGCTGATTACTCACTCTGGATGAGCTGCTCACACACTTGTCTTGCTATCGCACGAACTGCTGCTTGGGACTGCACGTCACCCTGACGGAAGAAAAACACTTATTTATACATGGACACTATAGATACAAATGATATATACGTATGCAGTATGTGTTTAAATTAGTGCTGTCAATCAATTAACATATTTAATCATGATTCATCGCATTTTTCATAGTTAATTCATAATGGCGCATTTTATTTGTAAAAAAAAAAAAACCTTGATTTTTCTATCCCATTATTTTATTGAATTTTAATATCCTTATCGTGAATAAGATGATTGATTTTTTAAAATATGTTCTATGCAAGCCCACTAGTTGAAACAAGGCATTCTGATAAATATTGCGTTTGTGGAGTAAGAGTTAATCCGCCCGTTTTTAGCTATCACCGGAGGCGGCCATTTTGTCACTTCTGTCGACTGACAATGGCATCACAGTTGCTCAGGGCTCAGATAACGACCATATATTTAGTACTCCTGGTTGTGGGCTACTTGTTGTTGCTCGAGCTCCGCTTGGTTTTCTGGACTGTGCTTAAACCAGGACTACCAGGATCTTGTAGCTCTCTTTGATACTTGAGTACGTTTCTTTTCATGTAAAAATACAACCGTTGAACGATACACCAAAGACGTACAACTAATATGGTATTTGAATTTGGCTGTGCAAAGTGCGCAAATTATTTGGGATTTCTCCAATGAGCCATCGAGCAACTTTTTTAAGTAAAATTACGTAAAAGTCCATCTTTGAGACAGTGAATCTCCTCTAAAGTTTGGCTACAAAGTGAGTTTATACGAGTTCATGGGCTACTTTGTTGTTCTGCCTGCGGAGCCTGTTGGAAAAAAAAAAAGTACAGGGATTGAAAGTTTGTGCTACTTGTGCTGAATGTATTTCTTTTATTTATACTATTATAACTTTATTGTTTATTAAAGTACTTGAATTTACCTTAAGATTATTTTAAGTTCATATTTAATTAAATGTAATTCATTTTATTGATTGGATTGCCTTTAATTTGCCTGAAGATGATTATTTTGTATTTTCGTCTGATTGCACGGTTGTTTTGAAAAAAATAAATGAGACGCTACAGTTACTCAGTACTTGAGTAGTTTTTTCACCAAGTACTTTTTTACTTTTACTCATGTAATTATTTGGATAACTACTTTTTACTTCTACTTGAGTCATATTATTCTGAAGTAACAGTACTTTTACTTGAGTACAATTTTTGGCTACTCTACCCACCTCTGTCATAGAATAATAATGTATGTATGAGGGATCAAATATACAAATATACATTACAGAATAGGATGTAAGAGAAGAACAGGACTTCTCCAAACTGTTCCCTCAAATTATGAAGCATAGAACTGCCCAAAATGTCTTGATTAGATAAAAAAATTAAGATTCTGGGACAATTAATGGGTCCATATCTTGATTAATTCACTAAGGTGTGTCCCAACACTCCATTTAGAGCACAGAACAGGAGGAACTTAGTGCTCTCTTTTGTTGTAAAAAGTTATGAATCATTTCAACACGTCCAGTAAATGTCTGCAGGGCATGTGAAAACCCTCCAGCAAATTTGTGAAATGCAGTCAGCTACATTTATTACAAACCCACAACAGATGCAGCTGGTAGTGGCTAAATATTTCATGTGACTATTTCCAATAAATGTTTTAACTTGTCCCTGTTAAATGATCAAACACCACCCCATCACTGGCAAGTGAGTTTCATCATTGGGAAGATGCCCACCAGGCACAAAATTGCAATCCAGATGGGGGGAAAAAATCCTGCAGAGACCTTCTCTCTTCCAGCAAATGAAGCGCAGTAGGACACAAATGACCGTAAAAGTAGATGAAATTGGTCGGGCGAAGGTTTGATTCAGGTTATTAAACTGTGTGGCTCTCTCTGTTCACTCTCTCGTCAAAAACACGCACTCTTCCCTACTGCAAATCTGAGGCATGAACACTGGCTTCGCTTTCCTAAACGAGGAGCAGGCAGTGCAAGGGAGAAACAGAATGAATCCTTGTGGTGAAAAACAGTTTTAATGAGAGGAGACAGAGACTGCTTCCTTCAAATCAAGACACCACTGGTGAGTCTGCGCAAGTAATACTCCCATTTCATAAAACTGGATTAGTTCTAACCATCATTGATTGACTGGCGTGGGGAAGACTTACTCTTTCTCCTTTATCTCCTTTGATACCAGCAGGACCCTACAAAATAAAAAACACATTAGGAGAATAAAGATGGCATTTGGATGTGAAGCTACGTCTCACTACATTCAAAGTCTCATTTTTTTCTCATGCCCCCTTCTTCATACCCATACTTTGAAGTTTTTACTGTATATTTTGAGAAAATATAACCCCCCCAAAAAAATACAAGCCATCCATGCAGGTTCTTTGTGTGCACATAAAAGTGTACACGAAATTGTGGCTTCAAGGGTTTCTGGCAACACTGTAAAGCACGGATCTGGTCACGCCATATACACGGAAAAGCTGCCAAGCACACCCCGGCTACAAAAGGATATCAGAGTGCAGCACATTGTAATCCTGAGGCAAATTAAAAATAAATATTACCTGTCTGTGATTTAATAATCAAGTTAAGCATCGTGCAGCATTTGAATAAAAAGCCTCTTTATCCTTTGTGTGATGTACACAATTATATAATGGAGGACAGGCGCTCTGTGATGCAAATTGCTTTATTAAAGTGCAATACAACTTTTTAAGTGGAACTCCTCAGTGCACCAGTCAATCTAAGACACAAGACAAGTGCTGTTTAAACACACGATGTGTGCTAAAGAGCTATCGAGCAGGGCTGTACGAAAATCAGAATTGAATTGAGAATGACTCCTAAATTCCAATTTAATTCTTGCTTTTGAATTCTTTGAATCACCTTACACACAGGAAAGAAAACATGGTGGCTGTCTTAGATGGCCAGTGTGAAACCGGCTAACGATCAGATCATTTCTGGTAGCTGTCCAAACGTTTGCACTTGCTGCACAGCTGTAAATCCATGCTAATGTGTATTTGTTCCTTATTAGTAATAGTGATTTAGAACAAACAGTTAAGGAGAAAACACTGCTTGTTAAAAAGCCATTTATTTTAAGATGGAAAACATGCTGCTTTATGCCAAGTCAGGCAATATAAATTAAAAAGCCTCAGCGGGTTGAGTGACTGGGAGGTACATTGACTGTCATTGTCCAGGACCAAGACTCCAACACACTCCAACTATACCTTCCGGAAAATGTATTGTTCCTTTAAAATATATTGCCTTGTGGAAGTAACCTTGAACTGAAAATTGTCAATAATAGTTCTGACAATGGACGGCAAATCGAGTCGGTGGTTGGTGCACAAAATCAACTCATTTACTGCCATAGACAAATTTACTTGTCTTTTCACATTCAATCCCAGGAATCTATTTATATTTTTTTCAATTTTCTTCAAACGTTAGTTGTAGAAGAGGGTCTGAAAATGTCTGGCAGTGAATGAGTTAATGTTAGAATTTTGAAAGTGTGAAGAACGACTACCCTTTAAAATTTCCTAATTATAACAATACATACCTTATGTACACATGTAGCAATTTATTGGCTCAAGACAATATGCTTTTTCTAAATACATTGAAAATAATATAGACAAAGTTGATGTCAGCATGTTGTCTTGGCCCTCGGCAAGCGTTCCAGTTTTTCATGTGGACCGTTTGCAAGAGTAATTGCCCACCCCTGCCTTACACAGTTGTATCTCATTACTTTTACATTACACCAGTCACTTGTCCCTCATTGCTCTGTTTAACATTTTACTGCTCCTTTAATTTCATTTTATGCAAGTGTTTTTAGAGGAGCTTATGTAACTTTTTTTTTTTTTAACAAGAAAAGCCTCTGCATATGCATTTTTAAGACAAATTTGACAAATACACACTTCCAGTTAGAAGGAATATATGACAGGAATTGCCAGTTAACACAAATCATAATTATGTTAAAACACTTGCAAAAATGAAATTGCTTGACTTTCTACAAGAAGGCAAAAGCCTTTAACAATGACTGAAGATCCATGGCCACATGAACTTTAAACACCACACTGTTATTTTCATTCAATTAAAAAACGATTAAATAAAAATAAACTTACTGAAGGTCCTTGCTCCCCTTGAAGACCTGCTGATCCAATCGGTCCTGGAGCTCCAGGTGCACCCGGGGCTCCCTGTGAGATAGAAAGCGTTGCTCGTTTATTAAATGTACCTGGAGGAATGTATTCTCTGGGTAATTGTAAGAAAGCTTCAACTTACAAGAGGGCCCGGCAGCCCCTGGCGACCCTGAGGTCCATTATTACCTGGTAGGCCCTGTGCTCGATGAAGAGAAAATACACACTCGTAGTCGATGTTCTTATTTTCTGTAAATTTCAAGAATCATCTTCGAGCAACAGAGTTCTTTCAGCATCTGTTGATTGACAACACTTTCACCGAACTTCACTTTTGAGTTGCAGATCTACTTTAGTTCTATTTTCATTGCTGCAGGTAAATGTTCCTGCAATGTTGGCACATAGTTGCACAAATGCAGTGTTATTCACCTTGGAAACCTTTGTAAACTGGAATTATCCTCCAACCGGGAAAAATGGATCGGTTTGCTTTCCGAACAGCGTCCGGTGCCCTTTCATCACGGATTCTCGCCTTACATGGCTCATTTTCAGCCTGTGTGAAGTGAAGCCAACGCAAAGAAATACAACTGCTAAAATATTGAACGCAGCTGAAAATACAAGCCCCCAGATATTCAAATGAACTAGTCTCTAAGTTCTGCTCACGTGTTTTGGCTTGCTTACAATGTTGAATCCTATTTGGTGAGACCAAGATGGCTGGGAACATTCCCTGCGGTGTTTCGTTTTAGGAGGCAGCTATGCTATCAAGGGGATATTAATCCGTCCAAATGAAAACACTCTCCATCAACACTTTGTACATTCTTTACACAGTAACAAATCACGGAAGAGTGAGAGGCACCCAGGAGTCAAGCGTTCCAGTAATCACCCGGACCAAACCAAACCACTAAAGACACATGGAGAAGCTAAACTCACATCTCACAATTCCACAAAAATGTGATTGTGTTCATATGCAACAAGAAAAATCTACTTCATGTATCAATAGAAAGGCTGCAAAATTCTCTATGTAGTGGACAAGTGTAACCAGCCAAGCGTGGGATGTGGTTGTGAACACACTGGCCTCACAATGAAGATTCCTCAGTATAGCCAATTAAATACAAAATGTTCAACTTTAAATTTTATCATGAACTTCAGCTTTACAGATGTCATCCAGTAGAAGTATGCACCAAATGTTCTCTTGAATTTGACCAAAACAAGACTAATCTTAAAGCGATACTCCACCCATGTAGGCCATTTGCAGCAGTAAAAAGTGTATATTTTTGTCTATAATTAATTTGACAACTTGATTATTTTTCCTGTAGTCTGCAACTTTGGACAAGCCTGCACAATGATATACAAACAGCTACGCCTCCATAGCACTAATCCTGAAACAATGAAGCCATATCGTTTCCAGCCAATGCAATGAAATAAGTTTGCCAAGTGAGATTCCACTTTTGATGTGAAAGATGCCGCGCCGGATGGTCTTTTGATGGCACAGAATACACTTTGGAGAACGAGTGGGATGAGGAAGTGCAGCTGACAGCACCATGTGTGCCATGTCGTTTGCTCGCTCTACACGCATGGACAATGCTGGAATTAATATGTCCTCCTACCTTACATGCATGAAAATCAGAGTGCTGCTTTGGTCTGGTGTCTCAGCGGCCTAATTTATGAGCGCAACTTTGCTTGCATTATGGACATAAGGGGGGCTAGGTGACGATGACTGAATTGGATGTCATTTTTCTCCAGATGTTTTTTTTTTTTTTTTAGTTTTTCCTTGCCCTCCTGTGGGGTTAACATCAAGGGATGTCGTTAACATTGGTCAACTGTGAGCATGTGAAGCCCTTTGGGACTCTTGTGATTAAGTAATAATATAAATAAAATTGACTTGACTTGACATAATGCCCACAACGCCACCACACCACACCAGGGGTTGCAGAAGGTTTGAGAGAAGGGAGACCCTCCCTCGGGCAGTTAAGCTCATCTCCCACTTCTTGCTTGTTAAAAATACTCGGCACTGCGTTTGTTTATAATGCCACCTGCGCGGTGTGTCTCATCTCCAACTGTAAATCACTCCATGTCCCAGAAATATTCACTGCACATACGCCTGCCTGCCTGTCATTGTGAACACTGGGGGCACTGCAAAAATTTTTGTAAAAATTGTGGAATAACATGCCAGGGTGCACCTTGTTTGCTGTTTGCGGTCGACTACTAGCAAATTTATGATATGCATTATGGCACTGTTTTTCTTTGTGTCCCCCTCGTGTGTCTATCCATCCATCCATTATCGATACCGCTTATATTCACAAGGGTCGCGGGGCGTGCTGGAGCTTATCCCAGCTGTCTTCGGGCAGTAGGCGGGGGACACCCTGAAGTGTTTGCCAGCCAATCGCAGGACACACAGAGACAAACACTCACAATCACACCTAGGGGCAATTTAGAGTGATCAATTAACCTGCCATGCATGTTTTTGGAATGTGGGAGGAAACCGGAGTACCCGGAGAAAACCCATGCAGGCACGGGGAGAACATGCAAACTCCACACAGGGAGGCCCGAGCCGGGATCGAACCCACGACCTCTGAACTGTGAGGCGGACGTGCTAACCAGTCGACCGCCCCTCGTGTGTCTATTTTCCAGCAATAAATTTCACACGTTACTTTTTGTTGGACCCAAAATGGACGCACCCATGTGTTGAAAATGTTGCCATAAAAGAGAAATATATCAATAGAGAGGTGCATTTGTATTTTATGGATTTTCCCAAGCTAGTCTAATTAATTACTACCAATCAAGCCACACATGTAAAATGAATGAAGTCATACTTTAATATTAATATTTCACACAGAGTACCTTGAAAAATGGCATCACAACTGCTCAGGGCTCAGATAACGACCAATCACGGCTCGGCTTCAGAAAACAGGTCAGCCGTGATTGGTCATTATCTGAGCCCTGAGCAACTGTGATGCCATTTTCAGTCAACAGAGGTGACAAAATGGCCGCCCCCGGAGATGGCTAAAAACAGGTGGATTAACTCTTATTCCTCAAATGCAATATTTATCAGAATGCCTTGTTTCAACTAGTGGGCTTGCATAGAACATATTCTTGAAAAAAATCCACTTTAATAAATACAGTATGTGTGTTCTTCTCTGACGTGACATTGTGTTGTGATGACATACACTCTTGGAAGAACCGTGTTGTTTTCTGTGAGCAAACATTTGAAATCTTTGAAGTCTACAAATAGCGATTTATGGCTCCCACTGGGCCATGGACAAAAACACAGCAGGGATAACCAACTGGGTGGTGCCAAAAAGCATGTTGCTAATTTAAAATGATAAAGCCTAATAATGATTTCAAACTCAATTACTTGAAACCCTGAAAGGAGTCAACATCTTTTCTGTTGCGTCCTAGTAACAAATGATGTCTTACCCTGGCTCCAGGGGGACCATCCCTACCGGGGGAACCCTGGCTTCCAGGAACACCCTAAACACAACACAAACAAGCAGGATTTTAATCATAATAGCAAATATTGATGTTATTTAACACTGTTTCTCAACTTTTGTTAAGTCTAGGCACATATTTTACATTAGAGAAATCTCACTGCACACAACCGAACAAAACAGTCACAAAATGTACATACATTACTGAACACTGAAATCATAATGATCTCGTCTCATTTTAATCACAAATGTAATTACTCAGTGTGAATTTTTTGCCTGTTTAGTTGAAGACAAAACCATAATTCTGTTGTATGAATGGCAATCGATGGACCAAGAGGTGAATTGTACCTTTTATCATCTAGTGGAAGACATTTTAATTGTTCTGTCTATCACTGTTGCTGGCAGCGCTGCATTTATGGACAAAGATCATTATTTGTAGTAATTGGATCATTTCCAGCGGCACACCTGACGACCTCTCACTAATGCGCTGTGAAACAGTGGTTAGGAATCACTGATTTCGGACATTTCCTGAAGACATAATTAGGGATGCACTGACAATTTAGCCAGTGACATTTTTCTGCCAAAAAGTACCATGCGCGCGCACACGGTCTGCTGAGATAAGCGAAGGAGGTGCCTTGACAAGGGGGAAATGAGCCCAGAGCCAAATCTCCCTGCCCAACCATTGTTAAATCCCATTTTTTATGTACTTGTTCGCGCTACAAAAACAAATGTGACTTCTAATGTGAATGGAAGGCGTCCGTGAAGTGGCACAAATGCGCACAAATCACAACACCACGTGGTGCAGTTTACGGAAATAAATATGGTCCCGGATGGAGGTCCTCTATTTGCAACTTGGTTAGTCTTTGTTCCTTGCTCGTCTGTTTTCATTTTAGCTGTTGTGGATGTCAGGTCTGCTGTCATTGCACCCAGAGCCCCGCCTTCTTCTGTGTGTGAGTGTCCTTTTGCGGATTGCGCCATTGATTATGTTTCAAGTAGGATTAAATTAAAGTCAAATATGAACAACACTGTTACTCTTCGTAACTTTGCTTTACTACAGCTAATAAGTGGAAGCTTGCTTATTTGCTAAACTGTGGAGAAAAAAACTTGACGTAATAGCAGGGGCGGAGCCAGCATGTGGCTAATGAGTGGGCCTGGAAAAATCAGAGCGGGCCTGAATATTTCTCTCACTGAGCACAATCCTCCTGTCCCGACACATCAAATATTCAAATAGAATGACAAACTGAATAATAAGTTCGGAATTTCCTTAGACAACCACAATTATGCCATTCTCAATATTCAATCAAGGGAACACAAATTCAAAAATAATTTCTTTAAGTATACATTTTTTCATGGATCTCACTGGGTGGGCAGTCTGTCAGTCTGAGTGGGCCTGTGCACACCTAGGCCCACCCATGGCTCCGACCCTGCGTAATAGTAAAAAAAAAAAAAAAAAGACTGAAATTTTGTAATCAGCATGCCGATTTTAGTTTTAATCAACATAAAAATCTAACTCACCAGATTTTTTTCCCAAATTGTTCCCAAGTGTAATGGTTATGGCATTCAGTCAAAAATAAACTTTATTTCATTTGATCACAATGGTTGCCTCACAGTTATCATGTCCGCTAACCCCTGACAATTTATATGCAGAACATGCATTTCAAGTAAACGTGTTTTAATTGATAAAATATCACTATAAGACTTTCAATCTGACTGATTAAAACAGTTTTCCCCAAATATCTGAGAATGGCACTGAAGCATGTGTAAAATGCTGACTGAGGACGTAGTCTTCTGAAAGAATATAACGAGAGCAAGATGGGGAGGGTCGTGGCTACAATTGAGAGTAAGATCAATGACACACCCGAGGTTGTATTATAAAGCCTAAATTTTGTTTTTTGTTTTTTTAAATGGAGTTAGTATCTCTTCTTGAGGACAGGCGACTCAAGTTCTTCCACATCAAACTCATTCATGGAACTTGCTTTGTGCATTGGAGAACAGTCATGCTGGAACACAAAAGGGCCTTCACCAAAGTGTTCCCACACCAATGCATGGAAGCATGCAATTGCTTTATGAACAATTTCCCCAATACCCGCCTCTGTGCATGGTACTGTAAACTGCCAAAGTTAAAATGCCAATATGGATAATACGTTGTGATGATTTATCGCTGTACTTGCAGTATTAATGGAGAACTCGTAAAGCAGGACAGTTAACAGTTAAATGTTCTACAAAGAGGGTACACCTTGCTACGCATCATTATATGATATGATATTGTTTCAAATTTGGCAGATGTTAACTTCGGCAGCCATGCCACACACACGCACGCACAGACACACCGCCCTACATCCACGCCCGCAGTCTCTTAATTTGAATTTGTTGTTTGCAATTTGTAATATAATGAGTCACAGTAACATGTTGTCAAAACTCGTTAAAGGGGTGGAAATTTTGCAGTAGGTCAATTTATTTGAACAAATCAATGACACTGTGCCCTTTTAGCTGAGTCCAGAGTGATTATTACTGTACTAATATTTTATTTTTTTCTGAGAAAAAAAATCTTCCTGTGTGGAATGATTAATATCGTTTTATTTTCTCATGCACACTGAAAGCTGAACAGGATCAACAAAAGTAATTTATTTCCATAGGAAACAACAAAAAAAATGTAAATATATACGTTTTATGTGAATGATTTAAGAATAAAGTTGGTGTTAATAGTTGTTAACTAAACAATCCCTGAGAAAACATCCAGCTCTTCTGCACAAGTAGAAAGTAAATATTACATGATGTATCCAAAATAAGATCATCATTTTTGTGGATATAAATTGTTCTATTTGTGAATGTTGCTATTACAGCTTCATTAACTGATTGCAAAATTAACTGTTTTGTGAAGTGTGGATGCAGTGAATTTAAATTCTGAATATTGAAGTAAATTGTGCTGAAAAACACTGCTTTAAGACTGAAAAATTCTGAGATAGAAGATGTGAACACACATGGCCATACATACACACAGAAGTATATTTTCCTTGCCTAGACAAACAAATAATTACATGATAACACACACACGCACGTGTTGATAAAATGAAAGTGCGATAAGGAAGATGGATGCCTAAACACACACTTTGCTGTTCACTGTAGCCGCATTTTCTTTCCTATCAAACTGAAAGATAGATGTGGAGATGCTGATGATAAAACACTTGTCAACTTGGTGTATGGTTTATGGCAGACACAGATGGAGGAAGGAATGAACATTGAGAAAGAGAGAAAAGAAAAGGGATGGAGAGAGAAGTAGCGTAATTCATGTTGCTATTTGCTGTAGCGCTTGAAAAATGGTAGCCATCATGCAATGCACACATGAATGCACACGCATTCCTGTTCTTTTATCACATGATTCCAGGGTAACATTGGTAACACAGATTGCCAAAGGATGAAGGTCATTTATGGCTTGGAAGTATTTTCTATACAATTGCAATTGCATTAACAAGGTTGGTAAAAGACATAGACGAATCCCTACTTACGTACACATTCGTGTTACGTTGCCGCTGTTGGAAATGAATTGTGCCGTAAAATAAGGACACTGTTCAGCTTGTCCGTTGCTTTGAATGGGGTTATTATCAACAGGAAACCATTTGTTACCCAAGAACTCAAAGCTGAGATGCAAACGCAGCACTCTTTAGTTTGAGTTGGGCAAGAGTGAACAGCCAGGAACTCCACTTTCAATAAATGGGATTTCAAAACGGAATCTTAAGTCAAACAACGTTGATAAGCACCGCTTATGTGGGACTCACAGTGCTCACAGAACCCGTCCCAGATTAATATTTAATTTGCTCTGGCAGGACGGTAACAGATAACGCTAACTTTAGTTAAGTGTGAATCGTTCCTGCTCATCCGGGAGTTCCAATGTAAAGTCAATTTCATCCAGTACCAATTTTTTCAGCTTCACACAATAGATAAAAACTCATTTTATGACAGCACATTACGCACTATATGATGAGTTAAGGTATATGATGGACAAAATTCAGAAGAAGAAATGTTTATTTTTTTAACGAAACGAGTGGTGAAGTCATATCCTTGTGTTACTACGGCAACAAGGCTTGTTGACGTCTGTTCGCAGGCTGCAGGGACTTCACTGATGATCATGGGACGCTCATTTGAATTCATTAAGCACGCACGCGCGCACGCGCAAATGCACAGAGAAGAACAATTTGTAAAGAGTCACAGCTGGGTTTCAGTTTTTGATCATAACCAAAATGGAATGAGGAATGGAATACATGATTGTTGGGCAGCCTATCAAACAACTTTGTGTTTGACGTCAGGCTTTGTCTCACTTTTACAAGATCTAGGGCTCTGTTTTCATGAATGGCGTAAATCCTGCATGGCGAGCCTTGCGCGGAGGTGGGTTCGACCTGGTGTCGGTAATTTTGCGATCGAGCAAATTTTAGCGCAGCTGAGAGAGTGATCACATGCTTCAATCATGGCCAATCAAAGCGATTTCTTTTACTCCCATTAAATGTAACGCGCAAGTCATGTACTGACATTATCGACATGGCAAAACTCAGGGATGATTTTGATAATATAATAACAACAACAATAATAATGGACTTCATTTATTGATTCCTACAATGATTCAGAGGGTTTTAATTCCGCTGCTCACATATTGATGAATAAAATACATCTGACATATACCAAACACCTCTGTGGAGCTCGTTGACTGTTCTGTCTGTGCCGCGATCAAATTCACTGAAATCACATTAACCCAGTGGTCTACCCTGCGCAAGCACTTCGACGGGGTCCGAACAGGCATTAGTTTGGATCGACTTTCTGCCACCAAATTGTCAGTCTACCAGGCGCATCTCCAATGACGCTGCTACTGCTGCAGCAGCACACCCAGCTTAGCGGAGACCGGTGCACGGTTTCAAAATCGGGATTCTGCAACATTCGCACCCCACTGCACATGCGCTGTCTACGAAAACAGAGGCCTTGATGTTTTATAAAGATGCCGAGCAACTCTTACCATTGGGCCGGCTGGGCCGATCTCTCCTGTCTCTCCCTTCTCTCCAGCTGCCCCCTGCAATGCAAACATGTCAGCTGTCTGAGTGATAGCGGTCATAGCGACCGATATCAAGGGAGCAAAGAAACCAACATCAGTTTTCTTCATAAAGTTCTCCCTTTACACAAGTGAGTTTTGGACTCGAGCCTACAAATGTCTGGCAGGATATCTTTTGACAGTTTATGCTGGCAGGTGTTTGATAGCACAGAACTTATGAAAACACATACAATGTGATCTTTTTGCCCAGTTGTGGAAACTATTTTTTCTTCTTGTATCCTTTCACATGCCACTGATGATTAACAGTACAATTTTAAACATGGAATTCTTCCTGGAATGTGGAATTTTGGACATGCCTGTCATTTTGGTAAATATTGTGAGCACGTCAACAAGCAAATCTTACCGGAGGCCCTTGAATGGAGAGGCCACTGGGTCCATGAGGACCTGGTGGTCCTGGTGGTCCAGCAGAGCCAGCCTCTCCCACAGGCCCTTGAGGACCCTACCAAAAAAAAATAAAAAAACCTGATCATTTGAATTACTTCATTACTGGCACTTTTACTCAGCAGCTACAAGATTAGGAACAATTGGGCAATCTTAATTATTATTATTATTATTATTATTTTTTTTTTTTTTTACTTATTTAGTTATCTGAGAAAATATTTAAAAAATAATGGAATCACCATTAAACACATAGTTTAACAAATAAAAAGGAGAAGGGAGTACAGTAAACTAAAATAAAATGTGATTAGTCATTTTTTTTTAAATATCTGTGCAATTTATCTCCACATTACAAAATACATGGGAATGTGCTGGTGGTGGCATGAGGTCAACAGAACAGCCGACCTCTTCAGATAAATTGGCAGAAGCCGCAGTGGTAAGAATGCCATCAAGCAATTGTGATCTTGCAGGTGAGTATGTGTGCGGCCTATGAATGTGCCAGTAGTACCCTGAGATTCATCTCACATCACACACATGGTCTGCATAGAAGAATAAAACTGTCCTTTATTCTGCCTATGGTGCATTCTTGGGAATTCCAAGAAAGACTCTTGGGTGGGCCACCTCATGTTCATCGCTTGACACTCTGACCAATAACAATAATATTTTCTCATTGACTTACTGAAAGGCCACCCTGCATGATTTGAGCACAACTGGTAGGAAGAACCCTATCCAAAACACATTTTCCATATGTCAGACTAAATAACCATGAAGAAGATCGAGGCACGGAACAGCAAGCCTCCTTCCACAGCTGGATGGTTAGTTACACTGTATAAATATATAAACATAAACTGCATTGCGATGCTTATGTGGTATGTGGGACACATTGTAACAGTTGCTGTTGGGTTCCATGCTCTTTAGTTAACATTCAAGCTTGTTTGTTGATAACATCCATGCTTCCTACCTGTATATATCTTATTTCTTTATTTGTTACAATAATTTTGATTGCGTTTATGTGCGGAGACTCCGGCAGTTAAACAGTGGATAATTAAATAGAAGAGCTGCTGAAGTTCATTGAGACACCTGAGACACCTGTGGGATCCTTCAAATGCAGAAATGGGGTCCGCAAACCTTCAGTAGATAATGTGCAGCTTTTGTCGTCACACATGGCTGCAAATGTTGCTGATGTGCTTTGCGTTGCAGTGTTTGACAGTTAAATTCGCCACACACCATGCGATGCGGCTGACCCCGACTTGGAATGGACCACAAAGAAATGACTTTTGGCGACTCACACACTCACATTCAGCAAATTTGATCTATGGACAGCCTGCGATGTGACATGGTGAGCCTGTATAGGCTCTTGAGGCTGCGCATAGTGTACATTGTACTTGATCACTTTCATTAGACCCCTAAAAGAGAAATAGTCAAGGAAGACGCGGCTTTCTACTGCGAGAAGACCTTGGACAAAATAAAAGAGAAGAGTGTCCGTGTGCCCGACTCCGCAAAGGCACTATCCTGTCAAACCCAAAAGGTAAGCAGAACTGGAGTGGACACACTCGAATGTTCCACTGAGATAGCGCCACGTCACTACATTAATTCACAAATATAGTTCAGCAGCTTTGTAAAGTCTAGTCTGCTAGTGTGAAAATGCAATCAAATCTGTATGACCACTCGCTTTATGGGTTGGTGATAAAGTTAAACTAGCGAGTGGAGTATGTGCACAGGGTAGGGAGAGCTGCATTGAGTGTTTCATAGATTAAATTCAGATCCTTGTTATAACAATGTTCGCTCCTGATATATGGCATTTACTTGATTGCTCTGTGAAGAAGTGTGTGGGGATTTGTGTTTGGTGTTGAGTTATTTACTGTATTGAAACTAGGAGAACTTGCTTGTTTTTTTTACACTCTGGGCTCTGCTTCCGCTAGTATGAGCAAGAAGCCAAAATGCTGCAAACATCCGCCGCCGAGCGAGGCAGAATAGGATCCAGCCCACTGGTTGCCATTCTAACAAAAGTGGACTAACCATTAGTGCAGTGCCAGGAGACAGATCCACCTCTAAAATGAGACAATTGCAACATTGAAGAAATATTATGTTAAAATATTTCTATAATTCGTGATATTTCGGGTAATGTGGCCAAATCATGCCACAGACACGTTGACATACCTGGGAACTGTTTTAAATTGTGAAACAAATGCAAACATTCTCCTTACTTAGCTAGATTAAGCTAAATTTAGTCAAGCAAAGTTAAACATCTGCTTTCTATCTTTTACCAAGGGACGATTACTGCCATGCCTCAAGATAAAAGAGGGGGTGTTATAAAAGGCTCTTTGTGAGCACTTCACATCCAGGAAATGACATTCAATCTTTTGACCGCATCAACAGGCAGTAGATGGGGGCTGTTCTAGCCTTGGGGAGCAGGTGTGGACCAAACATATGTAGAACGTATAGTCAGCAAGTGTGTGAAAACACGACTGAGAGATGGTGTGGGTGTTTTTATTGATCCTCCCTTAGTTGTTCCTCGTGGGAGGGCTTTCTCATCCCCCTGCAGTACTGTGCCTCAACCACATGAACGTATTGTACTCGACTCATTAAAAAGTCACAGAGCCACTTCCTTCGTTTTTTAGCACATTAAATGATAAGCTCCCAATCAACCCTTATGCGAATAGGAGTTTACAAATTGCATTCCCTAACGATGGCGCATATTGTGCCTATTCAGCAAATTCTTGCTCAAATGATCATAAAAAGTCATTAAGTTTAATGTTTTACCTTTTCTTTTTTTTCAGGGTGAAGGTACACAGTACACTAGCTACGACTCTTTTCTTCTATGCTGGTATAATTCAGGTAAAATTAAATCAGTGTCTTTGTGAAATCCGTTATAAAATGTATCCATTTCAAGATGGCATTTTTAGAAATATTTTTTTTTTCAACATGAAGCCTACTCAGATATTCATATTTCAAAAATTCAAATGATGTCATTTTTTGGGGGGTGACACGCTATACACACCCAAAAAAATATGACGCTAACAGTTTCATTTTTTCAACTGGTCAAACAAAACGTGACATGAGTCCTAGAATGGCACCAAAAACACTTGGACTTTTACTCACCGTCACTCCAGGTTCCCCCCTGTCTCCCCGTGTTCCCCGTATCCCTGGACCACCCTGAAACACACCATAATACAACATACAGTATAGTCATTCCGCTAAGAAAGGCCACATTGGATTTTTACAATGAACGGATGGGCCAGGTCATTTGTAAATGAAGTAAAAACAAAAACAAAAACAAAACAAAAAAAATCAAAAGTGTGAAAAATGTAAACGAAAACATATGGTTAATTCCTACCATGATCTAGTTTCAACCATGCTTCCTCAATAACTCAGCAAAAGTGTCGCTTTAATGTTCTTACTATTGAGTTGTATCCACAAGTAAAATCTCAGCCCAACAAACTGTCGTCAGACTGTAGCTCCATCTTGTCCCTGAAGCTATAAATTATTTTACTTGGAAGATATTACCTCCTGTTGTAAAAACAGCTTCCAACTGTAGATTCATATTTATTCTTTGAACTACTACATGTTTTGACATAATAGTGTCTATTACTGAGCAACACAATCTTAACGACACTGTGAGACTCCTTGATTGATTTGAAAGGACTCTGGGTAACAAATTAGATTCAATTTGGGTTGCTGGCCGGTCTTGAATAATGAAATACTGAATACAGTACTACTAAGTTAAATAAATTTAATTTTTCAAAGTTGGCATTTTGTAAGGTTGTAGGCAGAGTAAAGACAATCCAAAACAAATGAACTTTGCTACTTTGTTTGATCCCCTGTTGCTTTGGAATGCACTTGACAGCCTCCATTATAAATTTTTATGTGGACTGAATTTTAACCGAACTCTTATGTTCAGAGATTTGCAACCTAACCTAACTGTCACCACCAACCTCAATTAATAATCTAATCCATAGACTCAAGTCTAGTGCAAAGCACGATCTAACTATGCGCATGCGTGGAGAGTTTTCTTTCTTTTGGTATTGTGCATACAGTTAGAAATGGGCATTTGCGCCATTGTGGGCGTGAACACAGCCGGTTTGCTTCCTGGCGACGGCTTCCCTCACTCGCTTTAAATTCACCGCATTTACAATCTCCAACATTGAAACCATCGCGGAAAAACGTTGATCATTACAAAATGACCAATGCATTGTGTTAGAAGGAGGACATGGTACACGGTAGACACACATCGAAGCACAGCGACTGGTGTGCTGTTGTAGCACTGAAAAGATTTATGCCACCACGGCATTCACTGACGGCCACATTCCGCAGTTACAATGTGATTTAAGTAGTCTATTCAAAGCTGCGGGGCCAAACAAACATCGTGAAAAGAAGGCATAAAGCAATAGCAAAAAGGAGAGTCAGTGTTGGGATGGAGAGGACGTAAAAGAAAATAATAGGATGGCCACGAAGACAGTATCGCAGCTGCGTGTTGCGCTGCTGTTGGTTGAAGAATGAAAACGAAAGAAAAGTTCATGCACAAAAAGAGACGAGGGGAGATACGAAACGGTAGAAATTGTGCATTAACATATATATTGGCCATTTGTTGCTGAACTGCAGTATCATTGCAATACAAGCTCCTTAAGTGAAACATAATTAAACAAAATTAGAACGACGCTGGCAAATGGTCATGTGGATTCCTCAAATGAGAAAGTGGGCCCGACTTGGTTGCACAGAAAAGAAAATAGTGGCGGATCGTAATCTTCTGTGATAAATGGAATCGCTGTTTAATTACTCCCTCAAACTAGGTGGTGCCGATGGTGGAGACAGACACAATGATGGAGAGTTTAAAGAGTCATAAGTGAATAGCAGAAAACACAAGCCATATGGTGAAGGGAAAGATGGAGCGGGGAACACAGACTAATTGAAAAGTGAGGATCACGACTAGAAGAAGTTTCAGGCCATAAATGAGCTTGTTTAGGTGTTATTTACAAAGTTCCTTCTTTGCTCTCTCTGAAAAAATACCTACTCCACTGCAAGTTCCAGAAACATTTCTAGAAAGTGATATAATTAGTGTAATGTTTGAATTCATTTAAATCAAATTACCTTCATCAATGTTAAGAAACCAAAGAATTAAAAGGAGTTTTCTTAGGAAACGTGTACTGTTGTGTCAAACAAAGCCTTCTGTTGTTAACGTCTTGACTCTACAAGCAAAGAACGAGTGCGCTCAAGAAAAATATAACAGTGGATTTATAAATTAGGGACAAAGGGAAATAGGATGAACAAGTACAAGTTGCCAAACAACACATGTGTAATCAATCTGAATTCTGAATCACAGAAACAACAGGGACTCACGGGAGGTCCGGAAGGTCCTGGGGGTCCCTTGCTGTCTTGAGAACAGGTGCAGGCGTGAGGCATTGAGGGGCACTCTTCTTCAACGCGCTATAACATAAACACACCCCAAAACAGATTTGAGATGTAATGACCTCATTCTGAGGGGATTTTGCAACGTAGACCTCTCTCATGTGTGTACATGAAACCATAATGGAAAATGGAAACTTCATACACTATATCCTCTAGGAGCCCATTGCCTGTAATTTGATTTTGCAAATGGAATTAGGTGCGGTTAAACGCCGGTGCTGCGTCGCCAGTGGCCATCCCCATTCAAAGAGATTCCAAGTCATTTGGATCTAATTTTTGTTTGGTCGTTCTGGTTTTATCGTCACTCATTTTGATCACAAGCACAATTACGGCTCTGATTATCTCAGGCTGTGATATCCACCAAATGAGTGCACTTTCAGAGATGACAAGACTGTGTGTGTGTGTGTGTGTGTGTGTGTGCGTGCGTGTTCTTACCAAAGCTGGCAGTTCACAACACTTATCCCTGCTTGCCCACGACGTACTGCAGATGATATCGAACATCTGGAGCTGAAACTGCAAATACACCCACGTCACATTCGACTAAATATGCTTAGTTTTTTACTGCCTTAGAGACATACATACTGTACATCTTGATGTGATGTGAGCAGCTTAGGGTTAATGGTCAGCGATATGTTAAGTGGATAAAAAGTCCACTTGTCCTCCTTCTCCTATTAGAGGAATACTTTTGCTCAGCATGTTTCAAGCAGCACTCAATCTCTCACCGCCCACTCGATCCTGAGTTTCATGTGAGACTTGATGTGTGGTACACGGCTCACAAGGCACTTGTCTTTCAGCTACGCTTTGGCACATGCACACACATTGCATCATTGCACTGCTTGATGAAGTTCATGGCTTCTTTTCTTTTCTTTTTTTTTTTTACTGCATTCTGTTCAAATTTTTCTACTTACACTATGGTTACATCTTTAAAGGGACATTATAGAAAATTGACTTTTTAACCCATTCGCTGCCATTGACGTATTTATTTGTCTTTTCACAGACCAGCCATTCAATTCCAGGAACTTATTTATACATATTTTAATTTTTTCAAATGTTAGGGTAAAAGAGGGTCTGAAAATATTGTTTACAGTACAATTATTTGGGTCTGCTGGAATGAAAGTATGAAATGAAACAACCAACTGAATCTTTAGTTATCCACTTATTTTTGAAAATGCAAGCCATTGACAAATTTACACAATAACCATCCGAACATTGAGATTTTCCGACCAATATTTAGCTCCAAGATCCACAATTGTCAAGCAACATCTAGAGTCTTTCTGCCAGACTACACAAAAGCATCTATCTTGTCGGAGCCAAAAGGTAAGCAGAGCTGCACCGTTTACTGGAATAGACTAAGAAGCTCGGCTGAGTTGTCAGTGTGTGTGTGTGGGGGGGCATTACATTAATTTACAAGTGTACTTCTGCAGCTTGGTGATAAAATACTGCGTCCACACACGAAAATGGAATTTAATTTGTTTGGCAGCTCACTTTGTGAGATAGGAACATGGTTAAATTAGCCAGTGGGGGGTTTGCACAAGCGTAAATTATTTGCAGTGTTGATGCGAACAGGTGCACATCTGCTGATCTGGAGGGAATCTCAAACCCTCCAAAAGCTTTCGCAGCTGCCCTCATGTTATAACATGCTAGTCATTGTCAAACCTCAAGACATAATCAGTGGACGCTAACATGCAGGTAGGTCGTCACACAAGACTCCACACTGACCGGAGCAGAGTTGTCCCGTCTGCCTCGAGACCGCACCATGCGACCCAGGACCTCCACGCCATCCGTGGTGATGTTCCCAGCTGCAGTGATGGCTTTTTCTCCCACAACGGCGCAGTCCAGCATCACCTTCACTGCTGTCTTGCTGATGGCTACATGGAGCTAAACAGAGGCGAGCATTAAATGCATTTGAGCAGTCATCAAAACCACAGTCCATGAATGTTTGAATCTTACGTTGGCATTGCTTGCTGATACTGTAAGTGAAACGAACAAAAGTGAACAACAAAGGAAACTAAGCGACACAATCAGAATTTTTGGTTTGTGCGCATCAAATTTGTCATGAATGGATAAGAAGTGGATGTAATTGCAACAAAGGCTTTGGGTGGTTTGATGTTTGATTTTGAGTCATGTTGATCCCCATGAGATCAACCACAAGACTGCAGGTTGAAAACAAATGAATAAATATGAATAAATAAAAGATCAAATTGGGGTAAAACATAAAATAAACAAAAGAGAAAAGAAAAAAGCATTGTGTTTTGTGATTTTTCACAGTCTCAAACATCAACAGCATCACTTGGTGTTTGTAAGGCACCTCGTTTGTTTTTGTCTGGCTTATCATTTTCCAGACATGAGACAAATTGCTTTTGGTTCTTCTGCTGAGAGTGATGCATTATCAGTCATATTGCACATATGATTTGGGGAGGAAATGGGGGAAATTTATTAACTCTGTTTTACTGTGAAAGCAAGAATCCATAACACAGACTTATCAAGCGATTGTTATCTTCAAAGAGCCCAAACACAGGTAAACAAACACCAACGAGTGAAAAAAGAAATGTAATCAGGGCAAACAGCTACACTTTACTTGATATCAGTTTATTCGGAAATATATGCAGTTCATTGGGAAGACTTCTTTTCAATGTGAATTTAAATGTATTCCATTCATTTGGATCCCCTAATGTTATATTCAATGTAAACTATTTTTGATGCACACCACACAAGGCAGCAGTTTCTTTTGTCCGCAGCCGGACGCAAACTGTGGCTCGGACGGGCCGTCGGGGGGCCGTACCCACCCAACAAGATGCTTGTGATTGGAAATGTTCCACTTGTGATTGGAAATGTTCCACTTTTACAGCATTGATAGTTTAAGACTAAGGTTGTAGGGTTTAACATTATATAAGGTGTAGGTGATGTGCTGTCATGACTTCACTAATCGCCTCAATTTGCGTGAAGAAAATGTCACTTCACTTGTAGTTCTTTGCTCCTGTCTAAATCCACCCACCTCACTTAGTGCCTCAAGGTGAAAAACGGATTTATGCACATGTTAATCTTTCATACAAGTCATAGCACAAATGTGGGAATCCAGCTGAATTGACTTGCTATATAATTTAACCTATATTGAGCTTAAAATATGGAATACCAAAATACCACGTAAACCAGATTCACTTATAAATAATTATATATATATATATATATATATATATATATATATATATATATATATATATATATATATATATGCAGAGGCGGGTAATAACGAGTTACATTTACTCCATTACATTTATTTGAGTAAGTTTTGGGAAATGTTGTACTTCTAGGAGTAGTTTTAAATCACTATACTTTTTACTTTTACTTGAGTAGATTTGTGAAGAAGAAACTATACTCTTACTCCGCTACACTAGGCTACATTGAACCCGTTACCTAAATCCCCTCCGCATACGTATGCGTCTCTCTCTCTCTCTCTTTCTCTCAGAGGAAGGCGCTATCATTTTGTCAGAGACCTGCGCCAGGCTGTACCATGTGACTGTGTTTCACCAATCAAGCGTAGCCGTATAGCCCTGCAGTCTCGTCACGTGATCGTATTCAACTTCAGCAGCCGGAAAGAGTTGTTTTTCGGATGAAACAGATCGAAAATGTGCAGACACAGTACTTGAATTGACTTTAAGATTATTCTAAGCTATTCTTTAATTAAATGTAATTCATGTTATTGATTGGATGGACTTTAATTTGCCTGAAGATGATTATCTTGTATTTTCGTCTGATTGAATGGTTGGTTTTAAGAAAATAAAAAATAAATGAGACGTTGCTACAATTACTCAGCACTTGAGTAGTTTTTTTTAACCAACTACTTTTTTACTTTTACTCAAGGAATTATTTGGATGACTACTTTTTACTTCTACTTATATTAGTAGTTAATCTCATTTCATTTGCTCATTTTTTGGAAGAACTATCAGGCTCATTAACGTCCCTTTTGGATCACACAGAAGCGAATATGCCTTCCAACATTTTTTTTGTATGGACATTAATAAGATAAATTAAATGCAAACTAATAATCACTAAGACTTGAATATCAATATTGAATACTGTTACTGAATGTTAAATGAAGAGCCCCTCAAGGAAAATATAATAACTGCAGCTCCTTGAACATTTTTTCTGGTTGCAAGGCAATACTTTTGGTTTGTAAAAATCGGTGGGCAAAGTTAAGGGGATACAACCTATAAGCTAAATTATATTACCTATTACATATAGTATGCATACTGCATGAGTGGCTTTGCATATATATTTGCATAATAGATAGTTGCCTAGTGTTTCTTCATGTGGGGTTCAATTAGGGCTCAGTTAGTTTTTTAATGGGGAGTGTGGTTTTTTAACTGCTCCAAGAGTAAAGTGTCCTAAGACAACTTCTTTTGTGATTTGGTGCTCTATAAATAAAATTTAAATGAATTTGTATTGTACTCCACAACTACATCCTCTCATATTTCATCATGCGCTTTTGTGAGAAAACTGCTATTTTTTTTCTTTGTAAAAGCAAGTTTGAATAGACGTTAAAAAAAAAATACCTTGCCAAAAAAGTACCGTAAGGGCTGGTGCTGTTAAAACAACTACTTGAACTCAGGATGAGGCACTCCAAATTATCAGAAGGCTGGTATGAATGATGCCAAAGTGTTTCCCTTTTTAATAAATACTTAAAAGAATAAAATACACCATCAATAAATCACTTTAAGTAGAAACACTAACCTTGTGAAAACTTCCATGGAAGACTTTTTTTATTTGAGTTCCTTCAAAGGTGACACTCTGAAAGTCACCTTTGTAGTCGTAGTTGAAGAATGTCAAACTCTTCCCAGAGTCTGTGGGCAATTAGGAAAGACGAACATTATGACATATTCTATTGATAATATCATGTATAATCTTACAGGCACATGCGATTGAATGTATGAAAATATTAGTTTTTACAAAGAAAACGTGCTGAGTTTTGATTAACGCCAACAGAGAGGTTTTATTTTAAAAATATGTTCATTAATGTGCTACAGTGATTCGTTAGACATGAATATATTGAGAGCTCAGAGGGTCTGCCAAAGTGTACACTTGCTAATTCTACCTACAATTGACCACGTCAAACCGACAGTCCCTCTTAAATCTCTACAAAACATGTATACAACTGTTTTGGAGGCAAGCTTGTAGGTAATTGCTCTGAGTCTTCCCCAAGTCACCAAAAGCTCTCCGCAGGCAGATGAATTTTGAGAAATGGAGAAGGTATCTCACTGGGTCTGACTACAAAATAAGGGTGCAATGCTACATATTGTATAACTGTCTGAAAATAGTCTGTAAATAACTTTCATATCCTTCCTCATTAACAAAGCAAGAGTTCTCTACTCTCCCCAGACGGTCTCACGGCTCACTGTTGGAACTAATAATTCTTTTTTTTTTTTCCTTAACATAGCTCAGTACACTTAAAAATACATTTGTCTTTATTTTTTTGTAGACTGCTGCACACCCCCTGAAAGTCCTGTGGCTAAGATGTAAAGGAAGCCTAACACTTTGAAAGGTCTGCTTTGAGGCTGAAACAATTAAAACAAAAAAATTCAGATGTAAACATTTTGTAGACCATGACTCTTTTGTCCTGAAATGATCAAAATGTAAGTCCAAGTATGAGTATTGTCTTTGTCAAGTGAAAAGTTGCTGGGTGAGTTAATTTCACATCCATGTTCTAATCAAACAAATTTCTCCCGCCTCAGTTTGTAAAACTGCAGCATCATGAAGGATTTATCTTCAAGTGCTGAGACTGCAGACGACACCACAAATCTGCAGATTGAGTCAATGACAAGATAAAGAAGCAACAGAAGTTGAAATAAACCCACAGTCCAAGATGAGTCCAACCAGTGGCTTGGTGTCCTTATCGAGGATTTCCCACAATGCAAAGGGCTCCTGTGGAGTCTCAGGAAGCAGGCGGATCATCATAGAGATGGTGTAGTCAGATGGTAAACCTTCAGGATGAAGGTACCTGGTACACACATGCAGAAATGGGCAGACACATGGGGGCACACGCACACACATTCACAACACACAAAATGAGTTAACTGTGCCCTAAAGGCATGTACTCACTAGGTGTCTTTTCCAAGTCTCTTTGCCGCTTGGCTGAGAGCTTTTACGGAGCGTTTGGCTGCCTCGAACTGTCTCACAGTGCCACCTTTTTTCATCAGAGAATCAAACTTTTTTTGGGGGGGGGGCTGCCTCTGAGCACTTGAGGTTCAAAAGATTTCAGCTTCTACTTTTCAGCACTCTTGTCAATGTCACTTTTGAAAAACTGAACGCTCCTAGTTAAGGAGGCTAAATTTAAAGCTGGCTGACAGAAAGGCCCAACAACACCGCAGACAAAATAGCATCACGACAGCACGGAGGATTACACTTGAAGGTTCCCGCTACATTTTAAGCGCATTTAGCTTGAAGTATCGTTGCTATACTTTTCTTTACGTTAATCCTTCAAACCTGAAACTATCCACTTTATACATTTTTCAAACTGATTTCCGAGCCACAAAAGTTGTTGGCAGGATCTATAATTTTGTCTAAATTGTATGTTGTATTTGTATTTACATACTGTAAATGTGATATTGAATGTATGCTAGCAACATGTTGTAATCCATTTGGCACAACCAACAATTTCAGATTATTGTACGCTAATATCGACAACATGTTAAAGGGACGGCGGGGCCGGGATGGCCATGTTTTCACTAACAAGTTCATTTTATATATTTTTTGATCAGGAAAATGAAAAGACTTGTCATTTTCTATTTTATCAATAAATTTGGGAGAAATTAGGAAGTAAGTGACTCCATGAATAACGCCCTTTGTAAATGAGGAGAATGGCCTTGTTCGGCCAGAGTCACGGGAGTAACCGATTCCAAATTCTCCATTGGAAATCATTGTACTTTCATTGCTTATAACGTCCAAAACGGTGATAAATTGGCACCAAAATTTATGTGGACATCCCTACTAATGCCCACTTCAACATATCAAAAGTGTTAACCTCTCTGTGGATGATTTAATATGAGAATGAGGAAATGTGGAAGTGAGCAGAGCTACATCGCTTTATGCTGGGACGAGCGCACACTGCTTCTTTGCTTGAACCCCCCCCCCCCAAAAAAAAACACTGCTTCTTTGCTGATCACGGTTAGGACGAGCGAGGCATTTAACACCAGTCAGGATATTTACAGAGACTGACGTGGGAATGAGGAGACCTGCACATTTATTTGGATGAGAAATGGCGGGGAAATTTAAATCATAAAGGTCACAAAAAAGACCTTAAATCACTACAGAGTCTTTTGGGGGGGGGCGCCTTTAGTACTGATGTCATTTTTACATGCAAACCTATTATATAAGTGCCAATGTTAAGCTCACCCAAGTGTCCCGTTAATGTTATAATGATTTTTCTCGCCCGAGTTGACCCCTCCTCACTCACTTGGTGGGCTGCGACACCAGAGCGTCACGGTGTAACCTATAACATGGGAATCTGTTGAATGAGCCCGGCTCCAGGGAAACACCAGATATGGTGTTGTACTCCTTCTCCACCAAACCAAATTTCTCCATCATACGGAAACCTGCAGGAGACAAGTCCTCATCACCTCCTCCTGCCCATGGTTATGCTGATATTAGGTATCATTCCCTGCCAATTTAACTTCTCACCTGCCATGCTGTTTCCATTCATCAGAATCGACGGACAAGCTGAATGTTACAAACGAGTAAGTTAGTTAGCTCCTTACACTTACTGTACGTCTGTAATGTTTTCAGTGTGGGGTTACTCACTGGCAGTGGCTGCCTCGCAGACAAAAGTAATGAGCTGCTCTTCGATTTTCTTCACAGCATCCAAATCGTCCACGAAGAAGACATGTCTGTCGCTAGGCTTACTGGCGATGTTGACTAGTTCCCCATAATCTGCATCCGCAAAGCCGATTGCAAAAATGATGTATCCTGGGGGATGGGATCAAAGGAGATTGACGTTCAGTAAATGACGTTGACGGCTTTCTCACCAGCTTGAAGATTCTGATGGTAGATGATAAACTTTTAGAGAAGCTATACATTAATTGAATGTCAATAAATCCACACATATGCCAACAATTATCTACGTAATTTGTATTCTGATGTGTTGGAAGCACACAACATACAAACACAAACCTCCACCTACTGCAGCTCATACCACAAGTGAAACAAACAAACGCAACTACATTTTGCGGTAGGACAAATAAACAGTGTATATCGTATCACTAGCTCTCGGATTCCTTCTGCTAAATCCGCCCACTAACTGTTGTTTTTGTTGACTTTGAGAAAAGGGCATATTGATATTTCTATCTTTATGTGTTCTTCTCTTTACATAGGTATCATCATGTATCGATTATTGCTGTATCATTATTGTTTTTCCAATTATTGTGTGCAAAATATTGAAATGCTACAATATTTCCACTCCAGGTTCTTTTTTTTTGTATGTGGAACAGACTACAAACCGTCCATCTGCATCTCCTTGGACACTTTATTGACATCATCCTGCGAACGGCCATCAGTGAGGACAACCAGGACTTTGGGTACCCCCTTCCTGGCTCCAGCGTCAGTGGTGAAAATGGACTCCTGCACATGTTTAATGGCTCGACCTGATCAAAGAAACCAATATAAATTGATCGTAATAACAAAAATGGTCATTTAACCATCTTCATCCATTTTCATTTTCTTTTACTTGCCCTACATGACTAAATCAGGAACGCACATTTTGGTACTCATCTGTTGTTAATAACTACAAATAATTATACAGTCTACTAGAATTATAGAACATTTGTATTTCTATAATAAACTAAAAGGTTTGTCCTTCCTTCCATCATGGAAATCAAAGTGTTTGAATCTCCCTACCATTTTAATATAGTCAAAAATTTAAAAAACACTTCTGTCCGCACAAATGAAATATAGTATGAAGGCCAAAACTTATGCATGTCAATGAGGGACCTACCAAACTCTGCAGCCAGCCAAGCTAAAGGCAGCATGTCCATTAGCATTTAGAATAAGTGAATTTAAAAGAGCTCCTAATGTTTACAGATAAGACTAACCAGAAGACAAAAATGTCACAAAGGTTGAAAGTTGAAGAACATTTAAAAGTTGATTCACAGTCAACTTTAATGGATTTAATCAGTCAATAAAATGCATACGAGCACCTCAGATATTTTAAAGACCCTCCCTTAAGACAAAACATAAAAACTTTATTCATGAGATGATGCTTAAAGGCATTTTCTCAATCATGTGGGATTTGAGCTTTATAAATATTTGATTTTGTTTTTGTTGCTGAATAACAATTGTCCTCACTAACTTTAAATAGGAACCATTGTGAATGCATACATCTGGAACGCATATGCCACATGTCATTCATTGTCAATCGAGTATCATTAATGGACAG
This sequence comes from Filicampus tigris, assembly GCF_054856515.1. Lineage (NCBI taxonomy): Eukaryota > Metazoa > Chordata > Actinopteri > Syngnathiformes > Syngnathidae > Filicampus > Filicampus tigris. Next base: position 14,786,545 of record NC_141224.1, read on the forward strand.
AGGAAGAGATCATTAAGGTGTGCCCTGGTTAATCAGTTCATTATCACCACACAACATGTTGGAGCTTCTCACTTACACATTCAGATTAGCATTTATAGTTAGTGACGCTCCACTTGACCTTTATATGATGGCATGGACGATCGCTATCATCTATCCTCAGAAGTGCTTCTGTCAATTAACATTTTATTTCCCTCATCCTTCTTTCTGTTTTCTCTGGCTTGTCTCGATCATTAACAGCGGCAGGCCAAGAATGGAGTCAATTCTGCAGCACCACAGTTATGATTTCCTGTTTTTTTTTTTCAGGCTCCAAAAGCTGGAAGTGACAGACACTTCCACCAACTTGTGTTTTAGTATAAACTCGAATTTAGATAGATAGATAGATAGATAGGTAGATAGATAGACAGATAGATAGATAGATAGATAGATAGATAGATAGATAGATAGATAGATAGATAGATAGATAGATAGATAGATAGATAGATAGATAGATAGATAGATAGATAGATAGATATACAATACAATACAATTTTATTTATATAGTGCATTTCATAACAGCTAGAGCTGGAACAAAGCACTTTACAAACAATACAATAAATAGAACAAAAACAATAAAAGGCTGTGATACATGTATTAATAAATATAGATATAAATAATACATAAAATATAAATAAAAATATAAATAAATAAAGCCAATAAGAGAGTTCTAGCTGCTAAACTTTCCTCTTGAGAAGATGTTGGAGGATGGAAGACATTCACATACATCACCACGTTCAGAGTCTCCAAAGTCAACCTGACAGGCGTATGAGTGTGGAGCGGAAACACTCCTTCAAGATGATTATCCTTCCTTGCAGATCCTGCTTTGTCTCTGCATTGCCATCATATGCACTCACCTGGTTAATATAAGCAAGAGCCTTGAGACTAATTAAAAGCTACCACGCTTTCGTTGTTGGATACTAGGCGGGCACAAAATGAGCACACATTGAATCTAAAAGATGTAGAAGTGACATAGATACTATTAGATTGTTGAAACTTTTCTTAGAATTTATTATTTTTTAATCATTGCAGAACATCTTCTACCTTGATTGTGAACTATAACCTGCACAACTTAATTGAATAACTAATTGGAATCTTTTAAGGGAAAGGGTGACAAGAATAATAATATTGTGGTTGGTGTGCACACACCCTCTAAAAGCTGGGGATATGACTGTGTGCAATAATGACCAATCACATTCGAACCCATGTTTAGTCAATACACACCTGCCATCACTTAAACTGATTCTGATTCAACCATAAGAAAGTACAGGAATTTTCTTCGGTGCATCTTACAGCAAAAGCCATTCTCCACTGAGAGCTTACAAAGCATCAGAAATGAGGTCTCAGAAATGAAAGTTAGAGTCAGGAGAACAAGAATTTCCACAGCATTAGATGTATCATGGAAAAAGACAGTCATTGTCTTTGGAGAAAATGGGACACAGCACATGGCATCAAAAAGAAAACCAAACCCAGTTAACCAAAATTGCTGAAACCAACATGAGCAGTTTTAGGACTTTCTGACAAGTACTGGCTTAATTCTCCAAATATCTCCAGTATTCGTCATGGTGTACAGCCATATCCTCAGAAGGAGGATACGTATAAGGCAAAGCTGATTGCTCGACTGGACAATGGCAACACAGATAAGAAGCTAAAAAGGGAACCCATGAGTGGATACAAGAAGAAGATTATCAAAGTCTTCAGAAGCTAGAAAAGGAGAAAGGAATTGACCTCTGCATGTAGCACAGATTCGCCAATCTTCAGCAGCACCAGCTCCCCTACTTACAACTTCATCAAATATCGCGTTACTATTCTAACGCTGACCCGGGTCACTGATGGTGTAGTGGTACACACGCCTGAGTTGTGTGCGGGTAGCGTGGGATCGGTTCCCGCTCAGTGACGGTGTCTGTGTGTGTGTGTGTGTGCCCTGGCTGGCGACCAGTTCGGGGTGTAGTCTGTCTTTCGCCCATTGTCAGCTAGGATAGGCTCCAGCGCCTCCCCGCGACCCTGTACAGGATAAGCGCTTTGGAAGATGACACATGACACATGACACATATTCTAACTCGAATGCTTGTAAATATACTCTACACCTTATTTACATCTCCACGGACTTTACCAACAAAATCTGTAACTTGAGAGACTTGCTCCAAAGGTAAAAGACTTGATTTAAAAATCTAAAGTAATTAACTGACAAAAGGGGGGGAAAAGGGCACCAATCAAGAAGGTGACTCAAGTGGCTTGATTCAACATCATCTGCCTCTTTACATAGCCACACCACCATGGCAGCTGATGTGATCTGGGAACAACCCCAACAAGACTCCAGGCTATAGGACAGACCCAACCTCACTCCACACCAGGTATGCAATTTATTTCCACTTTACTTTCAATGCATTGAATGTTTCAATAAGCAAAAGTATGACTCTGCTATGGGCTCAGCAGTTTGCCACATTGTTCTCAACAAATTCATGGAAAAAGAGAAAAGAAAAACAATAGATTCCTTTTGAGGAACTGAGCTTAGCTGCAGGTTCATGTACGTGGATGACACATGGATTAAGATCATAACCTGCTAAATTGAACTTTTCACTGAGCATATTACTTTATGGACAGCAACATCAGAGGGCAGAAGCCTCAAAATTTTGTCTATAGAAAACTAACAACAGACCAGTACCTCCTCTTTGACTCTCAATTGCCACTAGAACACAGTATGTTAGGGGCAGTCAGACCATCAAAGACAGAGTAAAGGAGATCTCTACAACAGACAGAAGGAGACAGATACACACCAGGAAAGCTGTTGCTACCTGTGGGCATCCAAACTAGGCCTTCTCCATGAGAATAAGGGCCATTACACCTGATCCATGAATCGGAATGTGGTGGTCCCTTGCCAGGTTGGTTTGATAAAGAGATGATTTTCTCCAAACATGACATACCGATGCACTTTAAACCCAGCCACACCCTGAGACAAATGCTGGTTTACCCCAAGATGAAAACCCCCTTTGGGCAAAGCAGAACAGTGCAGTGTGATGTAGTGAGAGGTATGCAATGACCTCCACATTGCAGAAACACAGCAACCCCAAAACAAACGAATGGCACAACGTACAATGACAACTCTTCGGATCCAGAGTCAGCAGTTCATTTGCATCTCAAGGGGCATTCCTTTAATAATAATGTCAAAAATTTGGACAATTGGTTTGTGGGAGCTGTGAAAAAACCATCAATGTCCACCTAGAAAGGCCCTCTCCCAACAGAGAAGGAGGAATGCACTTGATCTAAGGTTACAACGATGCCGTGACCTCTTTCCCTCCGGGGTTGTATGCTACCAGGCAGTTGAATGATTATGCCAAAGGGTCATTCACCTGCTACACGTGGCAGCAACAACAACAACAAACACAACCCCCAGGTGACCACCCAGCAGAGACATAAATATAGGGGATTAAAGGTGAAACGTCTTCAACAACCAAGAAGACGGGTGTTGCCTCGATTACATTTTAGCGGATTACCAGGATTTGGATGGCTGGTGAATCTACACATACACATTGACTCACATCTACACTCATTTTTCATGTCAGAAGTGACAAATGACACTGCGGTTGGCCTATAAAAAGTAGTGTTGTCAGATATCTGCCAGTGATACGTTTCTACACTGTCCAGGCAAGATACAGGGCGAGAGTGGAATTACAGAAGCTAGCCAGGCATGAAGTGAGACACAGAGCATAGTAGAGAGGACAGGAGGCCCAGGAACTTGGAGATAGAACCAGGGTAAAGCCTTAAGAGTCTGGCAGGAAAACAAAAAGTGGACAGAACGGTGTAGTCAATTTGCCGGAAATATTCAAATAAGCCAGGAAATTGTGGTTCAGTAGCTCAATTAACCAGTGATCCATTTAACTCAGTGTTAAGTCAACCCTGTCAGCATAGATTGGGCTCCTTTTATGAAAGCAGTTGTCTCACCATCAGTGGGATGTGAAAGATAAAAATACTTGAAATAATCTTTTCCTGTTCTAGCCCGCAAAGCCTCGCCGCCTCAAACCTTTATTCTCTCGTGCAGAAGGATATTTTTACCTCTGCCAAGGAGCTTCTGATTGTTTGTTTGTTTGTTTGCCAGTTTATGAGCAAGAATAGACATACTTGGCACTTTTTATTGGTGGGGGGGTTATATCAATTATATGTGGTTCTATTTTCTTTGTGATACCCCACTTTTAATGAATAAAATAAGCAATAAATCATACCATAGAAGCACGACTGTTACTTTGGACCATTTATAAGGCATACTGCACACAAAGGGCATAGTTCAAACAGGAAGAAATTGATTGCTCTTGGTTGATAAAAGAACGATCTCCTCGCTAGGCTAAGGCATGAATACATTTCAAATAACACTCTGTACATGACTGTAAGACATTCATCAACATTTATATGCGCCTGCGTAACAAACTGACACCTTTTTCTCCTTCTTCGTGTAAGGACCAGCTAGGCAGTGTCAAGGATTAGGGGAATTACTTGAGTGGAACACTGAAATCCATCCCTGTTTGTGTGTGTCTCTGTCACACACAAACTCTGGTATAAAGATTAGAGATAGGGAATACTGGACGAACATATCCCCAAACTTAAAAAGGTGCAGTTATTCAACTGTTTACGAGATGAAGTTGCCAGGAAGTTCCCACGTGTGTTTTAATTAAACTAAGGCTGAATAATCAGAGATGCCAACCCCGATCATTACCTCTGTGGATATTTGGTCAGGAACATTTGCATCTCTGGCAAAACAAACACACTTCAACTGAAAGATTCGGAAGAAAACTAAACTATTTTCTTTACATTTTTATTATATTTTCATTCTTTGAATAGTTTTGAATACAAAATATTGACAGCATGGCGGCACGGTGGTCGACTGGTTAGCACGTCCGCCTCACAGTTCAGAGGTCGTGGGTTCGATCCCGGCTCCAGCATCCCTGTGTGGAGTTTGCATGTTCTCCCCATGCCTGCGTGGGTTTTCTCCGGGTACTCCGGTTTCCTCCCACATTCCAAAAACATGCATGGTAAGTTCAATGGACACTCTAAATTGCCCCTAGGTGTGATTGTGAGTGCGGATGTTTGTTTGTCTCTGTGTGCCCTGCGATTGGCTGGCAACCAATTCAGGGTGTCCCCCGCCTACTGCCCAAATACAGCTGGGATAGGCTCCAGCACGCCCCGCGACCCTTGTGAGGATAAGCGGTATCGATAATGGATGGATGGATATTGACAGCATTTTTTTTTCAGTTTTGATTTTTTTCACTATGTCTTTATTATTCTAATCTACATTCATGTAGTAATTAAGGTAACAGTTTTATTTATCCATCCATCCATCCATTATCTATATCACTTCTCCTACTGAATGACAAATTGAAAGGAATATCAAGTTCAGTGAAAATGTTATAATGGAAGTTTCTGAATGGGTTGCTATGGCAAAGTCAAATTGATTTTAGAAAAAACAAGTACTTTATAAAGTAAGACACGTAATTCTGAAAGCTTTGTGTGGATATAATGTGCAAAAAAATAAATTATCCATCCATTATCGATACCGCTTATCCTCACAAGGGTCGTGGGGCGTGCTGGAGCCTATCCTAGCTGTCTTCAGGCAGTAGGCGGGGGACAACCTGAATTGGTTGCCAGCCAATCGCAGGGCATACAAAGACAGAACATCTGCACTCACAATCACACCTAGGGGCAATTTAGAGTGTCCAATCAACTTACCATGCATGTTTTTGGATTGTGGGAGGAAACCGGAGGACCCGGAGAAAACCCACGCAGGGAGGCACGGGGAGAACATGCAAACTCCACACAGGGAGGCCGGAGCTGGGATCGAACCCACAACCTCTGAACTGTGAGGAGGACGTGCTAACCAGTCAACCACCGTGCCGCCCAAATAAATTATTATTATTATTTAATATACTATATATAAATATACTTTCAACTTTAGAGGCCCTTCCTCTTGGCTGACATACGCAATAACATTAATTCATTTCTGGTTTTGAACTGTCCTGTGTGTGGCTGTGTATTTAAAGTTTCTGTCCAGTCACTTATTAATTCTGAATTTCACAGGTGTCTCCGCTACAATGCGGTTTCAGCGAGAATTAACTTGTACTGTAGCACCAAACCCTTATTTCGGTGTTTTGAGAGTACATTTAATGATGGTTTAGCGGTTTCGTATGGCTTAACGACCTTCTCCTGTTAATTATTGCTAATCCTCCTTTTGAGATAATGATACTTAACATAATTGTAGGTTATTTGCTGAGATGGAGTATGATTAGTGGCTTTTAGAGGATCTGCTGCGCACAGCGATAGCCCACCCTAGCTACGTTAACCAGCTGCAAGAGCTACCTGAACCACCAGATGCACTTGGAACCAGTTTTTGATACTGAGGGGATATCGATGACAAAAGTCCAAATCTTGTCAGCCAAACACAAGCCACTGCACTTACGTCAAGCGCATGATACCGACTAACTCGTTCTTCTCCGGAACATTTTTTATTAATCCGGAACGGCGTAACATATGGCAACTGCCCGTAACAAATACAGACAAATCAGAAAATCTCTGATGAATAAATAATGACCCAAAATAACTGTAACAGGCAATTGCACCCCATGACAGATACTGCCGCCAAAGGAAAAAGGTCCAAGAGGTAGAAAGGTGGTATTTAGTTGAATATTTGGAGGATGTAAATTCATTGAGGTGTCAGAAAATACTTTGTGGGGAAATTTTGAGTGGAAAAGGCAATACGTTTGCATTTTGGAGGGTAAAAATTCATTTGCATCTGTGATTTTTTTTTGCAGATGATGTGGTTCTATTGCTTCATCAAGTGGTGATCTTCAGCTCCCACTGTGGAGCAGTTAGCAGTCAAGTGTGAACACTCAGTCCAAGGTGTTGAATGTAAGTAGGGAGGTTTAGGCACAGTCAAGGTAAATTGAAATACTGAAATGGCAAGGAGAAGATCATTTTCTGGGATTGATAGTGCACATTACTTTATATATACAGCAATTACCATTGTGCGGTGAACATGTGGAGGGGAACAAGGGAGAACAAAGAGGAGGGGAGCAAATGAGGGAAGACTGAATAACTCTGTATGGCGATAGCTTTGAGCTACACGAAATTGTAACGTCACAGTAAGACACTGGGAATTCAACAAACTAAAGGACAAAAAAGTAGCTTAAAAGTGATTACAGAGAGAGCGAAAACAAATGTGAAGGGAGGAGCGAACAGCAGCGTGTTGCACAAGGGGGGAGAAAAAGGGGCGGAGGGGGGCGGAGGTGGAGATAAAAAGCACAAGAGTATAGAAATGATGAGGCGATCTGCCCTGAAGCAGACAGAAACGCACAAGGACACGTTTCTCTGAACAGTCACTGATCCAAACCCGGATTTAAAATGCTCTCAACAGCCGGCATTCCCTGTAAAGTCTCATTAACGCATCAACGTTCCCGACATTCACCTTGTGCTCACTAGCACAGCTGGACACTCTCACATGAATATTACAACAGTTTCAGAAACCACACTACTTGTTAGGTATTCAGACCCTCAGTGTCTGTCTCCAGGGTATGTATGTGAGCATTTTGACAAAAAACTGCAAAATGAGGTCAATCGGTAGGAAAGTGTAATTCCTACTCACATTCTTAGAAAGATTGCGGGAGAAAATGTATCAAGTATAATAGGAGGACAACAGTTAATTGATGAATTTCAACTCGTTGAGAACACAATCTGTTAAAAATGCCTATTAATGTGCTTCTGGTGTTTTGATTATAGTGCAGCAGCAGATGTCCTTTTGAGATGGATTTTAATTGTAATTTTTTCTTTCAAGCAAAGCAATGTTAGCTTGAAAGTTGAGAGCGACAGTTGGTTCTTGCCCTTGGAAACAACTATTTCACCTAATATTACACAAAGGAGAAAGTCCATCTGCTGCTGAGCATCCTGTGGTACCCATCAAAGCTCCAGAACGGCTGCCAGTGGACCTTGTGTTGGAAATGCAGACTGTTGTTGGAAAGCAAAACATCTCTTGTCGTGCTGAAATTTGCCCCTGTGAATCAACCAAGCCCCCTACAAGATGTACCGACCTGTCTTTGTGTTGCCTCCCTTGTATCTGATTCTCTGAATCGCTTCCAGCAGTGCTTCTTTGTTACCATGGGAACTCAACTGGACCTCTGTCCGAGCATCATCACTGAACTGACAAATGGCCACCTGGACAAAGACATTTACTGATATTAGAACAGCATCAAAGATACTATACAAAATCAAACTAACCATTCAGTGTTATTGTGTAAAGATGTTAACAAATAAAACATGACTATCATATTATCAACCTGTAGACCTTGTACTGTAATGCAACCCTTTTGGGCCACCGTAGTCAATCTGCCCACCAAGTACCCTGTCCTGCAACACTTCTTTTAATCAGCATTTTAACCAAAAGCTTTTATCTTTTTTTTTTGGACTACATACACGTTTGACTAAAATGTCAATGTTATGTCAAAGTTGCTGATTTGGCAAGTGCTATTAAACCAACCAAGAGCATGTGATTTGTCTCCCAAAATAGTTGTCTCTCATTATCACCCAGAATAGCGTCATTTATTTAAAACTGCGCAAATGCTGACCCAACAAAGGGAGAACATTGGATTTTCATCTGTGCATTTAAAAGGGACACAGTGCACTCTTATTTAAGTGAGTAATGAGTGTTATTAAAAAAAAAAAAAAAGTATAATTTTTTATTTTTTTTATTTTGTTGAACTACACTGGTGGTCTTTACACAAGAAAATATTTAGAACATTAAATGAAATATTTAAAGACCCCCAATATCAGAGTGATTTGCAAAATCTAAAATAGCTTACCCAGAAAGGGACGATGATTACCTACAGACGTCTAATGGTGCTGTTGTTGGCTCAAGGCGGCCAACATTAAGCAGTCCAATTTCACGTTAGATCGCTGCCAACTTTCTCGCATTACAGCCAGTGTTTTGCTGTGGGTAGCCCACCGCCACGGCGTTACAGGGCACGATGAGGGCAGCAAAGTGCTTAACAGCACATACTGTACTGCACAAATGAAAGAAAAAGATTTCGCAAGCACCTCTACAGAGTGACAAATGAAGTGGCTGAGCACTGGTGACATTGTGGAGGGTGGGCACTGGGGGGGGTCTACTACAAGCTGGCATTATTGATGAACCTGAAGAGAAACGCTCTCAGGCTGAGGAGATTGTAGCATTCACTCTTGCAACGTAATTCTAAGTATTCCTCCTGGTAGATTTTATGCTAAGGATCAAGATAATTGTGTTTTCCAGTAGTCCTACAGCCTTGAGGCACTGGCGTTGGAACCACTTGATATTTGCGCTAAAGAGTAATGCATTTGGAATGAACTTGCCAGAAAGTACACTTCTCAGGGACAAAACAAAGTGGCAGCAAATAAGCAGAGATGCTTAAACGCTTTTCAGGAACAACACAAACAGACTCTCTTGGGGTGCAATGTTCATTCATTGTAAACTTCCCTCCTTCTTCCAATTTTGTGAACTTCGCCTGTTCTTATGCTAATTTCACAACAGAAAACCGAGATGCCAACTCCACTTAGAAACAAATTGTAAAAGTTGCTGTGCGTGTTTGTGACAAGAATCTGAGATGCGTTCAACTTTTTTCCAGCAAAACTCATTCTGAACTTGATGATGCCAACATTGTACACAGTATTGAAATTACTTTTTAAAAGAAATGATCTGGGGTAAAATATAATTATTCAAGATAAAAGACTTAATGTCCCTTGTTTTGAAAATGGTAATGACACTAAGAGAAGAAAACTGATTGAATTAGTTGCCAAATTTCATGAAATGAACAAAACAAATGTGTAACGCTAACCCTAAAAAAAATGTCGCAGTGTGTGCAGTTGTATGGTATGAAATAGCTTATGATCATGGAGAACATATGTGTAAATGTGACTATTAAAAGATGAACAAGGCAATACTGCAAAGTACCGTATTTATTATTAAGATGCAACAAGCCTTTATTCATCTCACAATTGGAAGCTCCGGAGAAATGAGTGCACTTCCATGTAATGTGAGTTTACTGTCAAACAATAAGTTTTGCACAAGGCAAGAAAGAACACTGCTGCACATTTCGTAAACCTTAACACGTACTTTGGGCGTCAGGATCTTATGATTGAAAATCAATGGGCCTGCAAAGTACGGCCCAGGGCCACATACTGTATGGCCCACTCCATTCCGTAATCCGGCCCACCGGGCATTTACATTATCAAGAGTCCTGCAATATTTGTTGCTTGAATTTCCGTGTTCTATCCTAATATTGGTTGATTAAAATCTCTTCAGTTTTTATTCATTCTACACTTTGACAGATCCAAACCATTCCAACTTTTAACTGTTCATCTCATTCCAGCTCATTGGATATCATTCCATGTCATTCAGTATCATTCCAGATCCTTGGATATCATTCCAAATCATTCCACAATTTTTCATTCAGCCGCTCAGCCTTCACATGCAATTTCTCCAGAAATTGCAATCTCAAGATAAAATATACATACTTACTTAAGTATTTCTTAAATTTGACATGAAAAATGTGGCTCATCTGTCCATTTTTAGAATGTTTGCACATGCCTATTATGTACTGCGTACACCAACTTCATATAGAGTGCAGCATACAGTACATCTTTACATTGAATGTCAATACTCTCCATAATCGTACAGGTACACTGTGCACGGTTTTCACCACAGACTGTTATAAGATCAGGCATTAGACCTAATCATACTTACTATGGTGTAAACCATGGTTAAACTTGTCCCTGAACTGTATGCGGGTCAGGAAGCAAAATGCTGAATAACAAAAACGAGGATTCATCTGATGTATTCCGTGATGTGCAGCATGGTCACGTAGCTCACCTGGGTGCCATCTGGCCCAATCTGATCCAGTGATCCAATAGCACTATACAAGAAATTTGTGATCTTCATGAAGTTGTCGTCTCCAATTGACCAGGAGCCATCAACCAGGAATGCCAGGTCCGCCTTGGCCTCCTTGCACACTTCACAGACAAGCACATAAGGCAGATACATACATGTTATGGACAAACATATTGGGAGACTAGGACATCAAAACCACAAGTTACTGTAAATGCAAGGGGGGGGGGGGGGGAATTGGTTAACGCAAGGAAAAGGTTTCTGCAAGAAAAAAATATATATATTCTTTCATAGTTGGGCTGGTCATGCAACTCATGCTCAGGTGCGACTTGTACATAAAAAGATTAGAGCTCCAACTGTCACTCCAAATCCCCGTTCCCTAATCAAGTTCACTTTCTGTGTATTACCGCCACCTTTTTCCACCGGCAGTAATACACCAAAAGTATTTGCCAACCACCAAAAGAAAGTAGAGGAAGTAAAGAAGATGCTGACATACAAGACAAAGAAGAAGTAGCCGCCATGGCAACTAATGCGTGACGTAAATTAGCTGCCACCGGTAGCATGCGACCAAAACAAGAATTTACTATTTACAGCAATAATCGACCAGGTTGCTACCTATGGTCACAACGTGACACGGGATTCTAGTTACGGTAAGCCATTTTAAAATAAAAAGAAAAACTTTTCCGTAGTTAGACGCGAAAGTTTCAAATGCAGCCGGAACTTGTTCGCTGCTGTCAACACGGGGTACATTCGGAAATTTATTCCGATGCCCTGTTACCACTGTGTGTGTGTTCGGAGAGGCAGAGCATGCTCCTCTCCCATTAATTTCTGAACACAGCCTATGTTGTAAAGCAATAGTAGTTCATGCTGGAACTGTTTCCATCTGTACTGTCTGACGTACTGGGCTTCAGCACTGCATTTTTGGGGCACTCTGAATCAGGGGCGGAGCCAGAGCGTGGCTAATGGGTGGTCCTGGAAAAATCAGGGTGGGCCTGAATATTTCTCTCACTATGCACAATTCACCTATACCGACACATTGTATATTCAAATAAAAATGATCAACTGAATAATATGAAGTTCAGATCTTCCTTAGACAACCACAATTATGCCATTCTTAATATTCAATAAAATAAAAAAAACACAAATTCAAAAATAATTGAATAATTTACTAAACATTTAAAAGTTTTTGTTTTTTTTTCATGAATCTCATTGGGTGGGCCTGTTCACACCCAGGCCCACCCATGGCTCCGCCCCTGCTCTGATTAACCAAACGGCGCATTTGAACTACGCTCTGAGCTTCCGAACAGTTGGAGTGAATCAGTGCCCAACTGGAGCATAATTCCAAATTTACCAATGATTAGGGAACGCCAATTTTGGGGGTGAGTCCTAGCTCTTCTGTGATTGGTCTTTGGTTTTGCAACATACATTTCCGAGAAAAAAAATGCAACCTAGAGGCTACTTGTGTGTGGTATGTTATTTTCTTCTTCATGATGCTTTTTTTTGGGAGTGACTTGTACTCCAAAAAATACAGTAATTGCTATTACATTATTGCTCCAGTCATACTCCCTCTGCATTTAACCCTCTCATGTTCTAGGGTGCCTGACTGCAACTTTACTCAACTTTTGCTGCTGTGAGGGTGTTTTTATGCTTTGAATAAATAAGAATGTTTTTTTTTCTCAATAATCAGTTCCAATCTGATTCCACACCAAGAGTGATTAAAATGAAGGTCAAATTATTTGGAAGCAATCTAAAACACAATCCCTACAAAAATCAATTGTACTGCGTTTCTAAGGAAAAAAATGCCATTTTATATTTTTACAGAATGTCAGAAGTCCAGTGTGCTGCTCAGAAATGTCAAGATAAAGGTCAAATGTTGATTTTTTTCCCATTGCTAGGTTCTACATTCTCTAACTATGATGCTTTCTAGCATGTCCCCACGAAAAGTCACTTTAGTTGTTTCCAGAATATATTCGTTTTTTTCATGTACTTTCTGTCATTGTTTTCATTTTCCATCGTCCTTCTCACCTGGCTCACTTGGTTTAATTTCCACTGCGTTTCCAATCACTCATAGTTGTGTTTTTTCTGTCTGTATTTTCCCAAGTACAAACACAGTATTGGCTATTTGTCTTCTGTGGTTGTGTCCAGACTTAAGGCATCAGTGTGACAAAGGTCAGAAATGTAGACTTGAATTACAACAGAGGGCTCAGCAGGCATGTCGGATCATGTCTGTGGAGTTTGTGTTGCGGGTCAGGCTTTTAGCTGAGCTTATCAGACAGGAACAGGCCAATGTGGGAACGTTTGGCATGGGGGTGATGGTTGTATACTGTGAAATTGTTTCCTCACCTTTCAATCTTGTTTGTCTCCTTTCTGGGGCACTCCTGTTTACTGTTGAAATTAATGGTGATGGGGCTTAAATAGGGAGGAAAAAACCTTCCAGTTTATAATGTTCCACCTCAGTCAGTGATTTGACAACAACAACAAAAAATCAATGTAAAGACACAAAATGAACTCTTCCAAATAAATAGCAATGCAATTTACAGATTTTTGTAATGATCTAATTTAGGTTGTCTAGTTAACATGCAGAAGGTACAAAGGAAAGAGTTAGAAGAAAAACTGGACAGCAATTGTGTTTGGGAGCTTTTAGAAGACTTTAAAAATAACTTTTGGACTTTTTTTTGATAACAGTGTACTTATGACTTTACTTTGATAACTCACTGTATCTTGAGATTTTTCTATGATGTGTGTAATATAATATAATATAACCAACCATGTGTCTTTTGCATCAATGAATAAAGCATGGACATTTTTTTTTAGGTCAATCTGGTAAAAAGCTTAACTTAATAGAACTAGCACTTAAACAGTATAGTACTTGCTCACCTTCTTTGGCAGGTGGGATGGTGGGAGGGGGTTCTGTGGAAGGGGGTTCAGTCGGAGCCTGAGTGGGCGCTGGCACTGGAGACACACACGCACATGCAGACGCACACACAGGACAAATTGACAATGAGCGATAACTACTGATTCTATCTGTGAATCTGTTTCCTAAATCCTCTTTCTGGCACCAATAGTTTTTAGACAACCTTTTATGAGTGGATGTGTATTTAAAAGCAACAAATGTGGGAGCAATGTTACTGTCGTCTTTTTTGTCTTTTCTATCTATAAGTCAGAGTAAAAAGGCAAAAAAGTGTCTAAATCCACCATCTGTTCCCACACAACCTGAGGCCAGCAAAAGCATTTTCATCAATCCATTGTGTGTCCGACCGCAGGCTGTTTTTCAGAGGAAAAACCAACCCCAGGCTTGGGAATGTGTCTGCGCCAAAATGATTAGTTGGCAAGAAGGAGAAGATTTGTTAAAAAAAAAAAAAAAAGTACAGGTGTACAAAATGTAAATCACATTGGACACATGAATACTTATTTCTAACAATGCGCTGATAAAAGCAATGGCAAATAAACAGGGGCAATTGGTTCCTTCAATTTTCATTTATTTATTTTTTTTCCCCCCCTGTGAATCTCTGAATGAATATTTACTTGTATAACCGCCTTTTCTGAGAAGTGAATCACGTGTGTTGCATAGAGTTGACATTCTTCTAGTACCTGTAAACTTCTACTCCAGTACTGACTACATTCCACTCCAATTGACTTGTATTTTTTTGGTTTGGCCTCAAGTGTAAATTCGCTTTTGGATTAAGGTCCAGGGATTGGGTTGACCACTCCATAACATTAATCGTGTTAAACTGGAACCAAGATGCTGCTCTCTTACTGATGTGTCAGGAGTTTCGTTGAATCACTCATTTCAAACGTATTTCTTCTACAGCATAAAGTCAACCTGACCTTTTCAAGTATTCAGATTTATTCAAACTGTTTCACGATCCTCAGTATGCTATAAGTGGGTCTAACGTGATAGCATGATAGCACATATCACCAGTTCACAGGTGGCAAAAATCAATCAACTCCATACAACACAGATGTAAAGCACTTGTCAGAAATATCCATCCATTCATTTATTTTCTGTAGCACTTGTTCTCACATGGCTTGCTGGTGATTTGCTGCCTAATCCATCTGATTATGGGCAAGGACCGGAGTGCACCCTGGACTGGTAGCCAGCCAATTGCAAAGCACATATAGACAAATAACTATTCACAATCACATCTACAACTTTAGACAATTTAGTTTTCACTTAATCCAACAATCATGTTTTGAGAATGTGGGAAAGAGGTGACTGCAATGCGAGTTGCCTGAAGAGATGGCACTGTATCTCCGCTTAATGTAAGATCTTAAATCCTGAGCAAGGAACCTTACAAAATTCTGATATGAGTAACACTGAAATTCAAAAAGACCGTTTGCCCCAAAAGGGCAACATCACCACACAGTTCGTTTTGCCTGCTCTAGAAGGAGTAAATGCAGGAACATGAATTTAGCACTCGGAATGTGATCTATCAAACCTGAGATGAATTGTGATGACTGATTTTGCGTCTGTCAATACCTTATCAGAAAGACTATGGTAGCACCCGTGAGCGGCAGGTAAAATGTGAGATGATGGGGTGGGGGAGTGGTGGGGTTGGTGGATCTTTTCCATTTTTACAAAAGATCATCTATTCAGCAATGCAATTGTGCAGCTTCTGAATGATGTCAGCACGAGTTTCCTGGACGCCTGTTCTAAAAATAGCACACCAATGATGGGACACAGTGTTTTCTTAGGAATGTTGTAGAAGTAATCATTTGAGAAAAAAAATTGTATCAAAAAATACACTTAGGGACACAAAGCCATCTCTGTTTAAATGTGCTGCTGAACAGTGTTATCACCTTTCTTTACCTTAGTAATATATTTGTTTGCATCTTTCACTCACACTTCCAATTACATCACTTCAAACTTTAATTTGCCCTTGCGATGCTCTCTCAAATTTTCTATGGTGAAAACCATCTAAACTACCTGAGAGGGCAAAGTGTTTTTAATATGGTGGTCTCCACCACTTTAACACCGTTTGCCAAACGCAATGTGTAATCTGTTCGAGTTCGTGAACACACATTTAACGCCCACTATTTTGGATCTTAAGAAAACATCCCAATCTTACTCGATTATGCACAATACACCCACTAATAGCATGCGTAATCACTTAAACATGAAATTGAGCGCCTTCGGAGTTTAGGTGCTGGTTGATCGTCGAGGCTTTTGGCATGAACTCGCAGTGGAATACTGTATGCCCTTCACATGGAAGAATGGGATCAAGACTTGACATCATCATGACTTTGACATTTTGATTGTCTTACTTTGAAGAATGACATTACCTCCACCATGCTTTGTAGATGAGCTTGTATGTTTTGGATCATAAGCAAATCATTTCTTTCTTAACACTTTGACCTATCCATCACTTTGGTAGAGGTTAATCTTGGTCTCATCACTTTATTTATTATTTTTGCTGATGAGTGGTTTGCATCTTGTGGTATGGTCTGGATATTTTTTCTCTGAAAGTCTTCTTCCAACAGTAGATTGTGACACCTTCACACCGCTGCCCTTTGGTGGTTGGTAGTGATGTCACTGACTCTTGTCTTTGAGTGTTTCTTCTCAACTCTCACATTGCTTCTGTCATCCACTGATGTCTGTTGCTCAATACACCATAGTTTTTTTTCTTTTCTTTTCCAGGACATTCCAAATCGTTGTATTGGCTTTGCCCAATGTTTGTGCAACAGCTCCGATCAATTTTCGCTCTTCTCCCAGATTCCAAATGGTTTGCTTTTCTCCCATAGGCATCTCTCTGGTCTTTATGTTTGCTTAACAGCAAATGCAGTTTTCACAGGTGAAACCCACAGCCAAAAACAAGCACTATGTATTGCTTAAGCAATCAATCTAAAAGGCAACACCTGAGCAACTAGAAACATCCAATATTTTGCTCACTTCAAAAGTGGATGGCTTAAAACAATATATGTTCAAGTATATCTAGATATAAATGCCATGAAATAAAATGTAGAATTCTGAACTTTTGTTTTGTATTCATCTTTTGATCTGGAACCCAAATGTCTTCAGTATTCAACAAAAACAAAGGAACTGACCTTGCCGTTCCAATATTTTTGTGGGTGACTGTACAACCGATGTTAACTATGACATTATCTGCCAAAAAAAATTTAAAAAAAGAAAACGACTGAATTTTATCGAAACCAACCATTTTATCGGAACCAAAAAGGGACTAATTCTGTGACACACCGCTTCTTCATTTTCTTTTTTTCTCGCTTTTAATTTTCCTAAATTACATATTTAAATTTCTCCACCAATCCCATTTCGAATCAGGGATACATAGCTGCCTCTCTGCAGCTCTCTTCGACCTTCACATTTTTTTTACTATCCGAGTCGCAGTGAGGACTCTGGCTCTGTTGCAGTCCATTGGCCAGGTGATGAGCTCAGTTGAATCACACAGCTCGAGGGACCTCGAGGGCTCTGCTCACTGTCAGAGTTTGAAGATAGATAACACTCACACACTTGCACCCAAAAACACACAGATTCCCTACCTGCTGTTTTTGCACACCTATCCAAACAGCTGAGGTTGGGCATTAGTTACAACTTCACAAACCGTGGTGGATAAAATTTGCAGTTCTGTTTTCCTCACTCAGGGCCTAATTTATAAAGATGACAAATAGCGGGCGCTAAATTGTGGTTTCACTCAAAGATTGCCACACCTAAGGGGTGTGTTGCACGTTCTACTAAGCTAAGGCCTGCCACGCACCGAGCACTGCGTCCCAAGGTCACTGAATAGTCATGCAGAAGAGGGAAAATCGATCAGAGCTATTGCACAAACAATGGGCATACAACAATTTAGAATGTCGAGGAAAAGAAAAAAAATGGTGTACTGAGCAACAGACATCAGTGGATGACAGAAACAATGTGAGAGCTGTGAAGAAACATTGGATGGTCTCTATAATCTGGCGGACATTAGTGCAATTGTGCAGTCCTGCACCTAATCTTATATTGCGCAATACTCAACACTCCCCACTACTGTATTTTTATTCTTATCCAATGCCGGTCCTTATTATTCACTGCAGCACTGCAGCACTGTCACAAAGTTTTTTTTCCTCCGTACTATGTACAGGCTAAAAAGTGTTTCCTCATACTTTATATGTAGATGTATGTTGGCGTGTTTATACATGTGTATACTGTATATACACATGGTTACTGCGTACATTTACATTGGTTTTTGATTCTGGATGTTTGCTGTTAATGTTATACATTAACGGCTACATTATGCGGCCGTCTCTGTGTGACCTGTATCTTTGCTGCTGTAATGCTGAAAATGTCCCCACTGTGGGATCAATAAAGGCCTTCTTATTCTTATTCTTATTCTTAAAACACTCAAAGACAACAGTCAGTGACATCACGGCCAAACTCTGAAAGGCAGGGGTGAAGGTATCACAATCCATTGTTGGAAGATGACTTTGAGAGAAGAAATATACAGGCCATAACAGAAGATGCAAACCACTCATCTGCAAAAATAATAAATAAAGTGATGAGACCAAGATGAACATCTACCAAAGTGATGGAAAGGTCAAAGTGAAGAAAGAAATTATTTGCTTATGATCCAAAACATACAAGATGATCTGCAAAGCACGGTGGAGGTAATGTCATTCTTCAGTGGAGTAGTGGAGTGAGTAGAAAGTAAGACAGTCAAAATGTCAAATCAAAGTCATTCTGATCCCATTCTTGTAAGTGAAGGGCGTCGTCCACTGCGAGTTCATACCACAGGGCCCGAGATACTCTGGCGTTGGCTTTGTTCAGTGTATGAGAAGAGGCAGGAATTGTGTCAGAACAACTCATGGCGGCTTCACCATGACAACACACCTGTTCACAGTGCCCTGAGCATTCAAAAGTTCCTGACTGAGAATAAAATGCTCGTGCTGGAACAAACCTCCCTCCTCACCCGACCTGGCTCTGTGTGCTTTTTTTTTTTTTTCCGTCTTTCATACGAAAGACCTTTGGAGGATCCTGTAAGAATCCCTCCAGGAGTGCATGGCGGTGTGGCACAGAAGGCTGGGAAAGTTGGACTTTGCAGCTTGGATTTCAAATAAACCTTTTGTAATGCACCTCATCGATACATATATATGATACTTTTATGGAGTATGTCTTCCACAAATGTTTTAAATATGTAATGCATGTCCATGTGAAGTGTGAATACACCAAACTAAAAATTGTTAAGTAACACTTGTCATACCAAAATTTATTCGGAGATGGTGTTATATGTCCCTTTAAGTGTTTTTGACGCTGACTTAAAAAAACATTTTTTTTTCCAAGCACATCAGGTTTATCGAGATATAATACTTTCAATTGTTGTTTTTAAATTTGACCAATAAAAGCTTACATAATACGTAAAATCACATCACATTAGGAATCAGCGCAAATAATTCATCTACACTCTAATTTACTTGCATCTCTAATTTTAAAAAAAATGTGTTGACCAGTGTAATGTAAAGCACTGAGAAGTGAAGTTCCCAGATTTTATCTTACAACTATTACCGATTTCTATGTACAACATACGTGTCATGTCAGTGACGGAGATGGGAGGTCCTTCCATTTCCTGCATTTGCGTCTGAATGCTGATCTCATATTGGCTGCTTGGAAAAAGGTCGTAGAAGCACTGTCGAGAAGCCCCGCCTCCTTGGCTCACTTCCTGTCGCTGACTGTCTGCCGTAAAACAAAAAAACAGGTCCATAAGGATGAAGAAAAAAAAATCCCCTCAGTCCCATTAAATCTTATTTCGAGAGTTTTCTTCCTGTTACAGAAATGAAAGCTCACACACGGTAAGCTGCTTCGGTGAAATTAGTGAAACGATACTTGTTCCAGCCTCAACTTTTGAAACTTACATACTGCATTCAACCATCATAAAACATAAAAAGAAATGCAGACCAAAGACCAAGACCAAATAAAAACAAGAGCATTGACGCAAAGGCTAAACTTTGTGTGTGTGTGTGTGTGCTTAGGTGTTTGTATGATTACAATCCATGTTATGTTTCCTATACACATGCATCCACACACAAACAAAACTAAATTTGTAGTGAATCTCCCTTTTAAGATGCATGTTTTGTTGAGATTATTATTGATTGTGATCCTCACATATCTTGCCGGCGCATATGACATTTGAGCAAATACAACTTTCGAGTAAGGTGACCAAAACAAACCGAGTAAATAAATGGCAGCACAGTATTGATTTGTTTCCTCATCTATTCCCAATTTTCTTGAGACTTCGGAAAGGCCATACTCTGGCAGTTTCTCTTATTCAGACATTGAATAAGAATTTAGATTGGCGACAAAACTGGAGCACATCGGAAACACACCTACATGGATTAAGAGTTGTTGTTTCCGTTTTTCAACAGTCTATTATCTTCTTTGATCATTTAAAAAAAAAAAATCCAATGTGCTTATGTTACAGATAAGATGGTGGCGTTTAAGAATCTGATGGGCTTCTCTCTGATTAAACCAAATCGTACTAAATACAGTACATAAAAGAAACACTAAATACAAATATGTAAATGGTTCAGCATCACAGTTAAACTCTTCAAGAATGTTGACCCATCTGTTAGACGATCATAGGGAAAAGTTATGTTCAAGCTGTCAAAACAATGAAAGCCCCTGCACATAATTCACATATAGATAATAATACTCGATTGAATACTTCTAAAATGTATCCTACAGTGTAGGCCTACTTACTGAGTGTGGACTGGATGGAGATTCTGTAATAGGTAGCATATAGATGCGGCTGCCATTGCACACACATGCTGTTGTGCCGCACCTGGTAGACTGTCAAGTCAGAGACACCCAGGAACACTGGAAAGGGAGGCCAAGGATGATGAGAACATGACAGACAATATTGATTGATTACGAGACTAATCGACATGCATTGTACATTGTGCTGTCACATTGGCAAATCAAGTAGAGATAATAATATTTTATCAGAATGTAAGGTTTGCTTTTGTTCACCTTGTAAAGGGTGAATTTTAACCCAAAGGCTTTTTCAAATGAAACGTTTTTTTCCCCATCGTGTCATGTGAGGGCATACTGACAAAACAGCATTTATTCTGCAAAACCCTTTAATTTGAGATGTGACACGAATCGTATCCGCTTACAATCTTTTTATGAGTGAAATTTTATCATGGTTGATCACCTCAGAGTTGAGATTAACGTGAGAGTGTGATGCAGACAAACGGCGAGGAAGTAACACTGCTGTACAGTAGCCTATAGTAAATTTGAGTGCGCTCAACAAGTCGAAGTTAAAACTTATAAATACATGCTGAACATTTACATGCCTGTTTTTATATTTCAAAATGGTTTGAGTGGAGTATTGTACAAATGTGGTTGGGGACATTGATGGCTATGTACAATGGCAGCAATACATTCAGTTATGGTTAGAAACAAATAAAATATGTTTTCCCAAAATGAGGCAGGATGCAGCATGATGCAAAACATCATAAACAACGTAAATAGCAATGTAAGCAAGCGAATCTCAAAGGAGCTACTTCCCGCCTCACTTTTATTTCCTCTCGCAACTTCCCCCCTTGTTAACAAAATTTGCTGACAGTCAGAAATAAACTTGGTTTCAATACCACCTAATTGATATTTAGTGCAGTAAGCGTATGGCAAGTGTTCCTTTTTCGTTCAAAAAAAGAAAAGAAAAGAAAAGAAAATCATGCATATGAAAAAAAGCACGATTCATTTGAGTAATATGCAAGAGCAAAGACACATACACACATTCTGAGAGGCATATGCCATGCATTTTAGACACTTGGATTTGAGCAAAAAAAAAAAAAAATCCCATGTAAGTGTCACATATAAACTACAGTTAAAATAGTGTATTCGTTATCATAAAGTTTTACAATTAGTCAGTCACTCTTCTCAGAGTCTAACAAGACCTTTCCCTTAGAGATCAATTATGTAAAATAAAAACTAAACAAAAGCCCTCTAGCGCAGTGGGGAATAATATGCGAATATAAAGACAGCTTTGAATAGACTGGAGAAATAAAATCTAGGACATGGCTAAATAAAAAGTGCAAAGGAAAAAAGTGTTGAATCTGCAATGGCGCAACATACTGTAGATGTAGGAAATATGTGACAAACCTGCTATGGCACAACATAGATATGCAGGACAAGCAAGTACTTCAAATGTATGTGGGTAAAACCACTTTGCACAGTAAGCAGAGGCATCTCAATGCAAACAACATCAAACTTAATTATGAGGAAGCATTTTCATTCCCTCCAGTGGTACCCGAGGCACCAATAATTATTTTTTCCACTTGCTCATATGTGTGAGTTATTGGTGCAAGCATGCGTGTTTGCTACCATTAGAAGGATGCTACCGTGAATCACCACAAGCACCAACTTTAAATCATGTCAAGTAGAATTTGTATTTAATAACGCATCACTTTCAATTCCTTGCAATGGATGCAGTATATGAGGTGTGTCGGAAAAGTTCCCGGACTGGATATGTTTCAAACCCAAAATACAAACTAGGAGTTTTGTCCTTCGATGTAATGGCCTTGCAGTATATAACTGGGACCTCAGCTCTCTGCCGCCATTCTTTTTGCCCAACTTTTTTTCCACATGCTTTTACATACAAATCCTCTATGTCAGGTCGTCGAGCAATGAATAGAGTTAGTGATGATGAGACCAATGGGAGAAAAGTTTCTAGGGCGCATCATCATCGGTTATGAGTCATGGATCTTGCCAAACGCCAGCAAAAAGGCCAAGGCCGATGAAAGCAAGACAGTCAAAGTTAAATTTGTGTTGATCGCAATCTTGCATCATCCAGTTCATCACACAGGTCCAGACGATCAACCTGAACATCTACAAAGAGATCCTGCGGCGTTTGCTTCATTCAGTGAATGACTTTTCAGACACACTGCATATGATGAATTGTTTTAATGGCTGCTGTTTTTTGAGTCACGCTGATTATTGACTAGCAATCCACCCAAGGTGTAACCTGTCTCTCGCACCCCACAGGACCGCCGCAGAGTGGGTTAGATGCTATCAGTTTCATCCATCCACCCATTATCTATACCGCTTATCCTCACAAGGGTCGCGGGCATGCTGGAGCCTATCCCAGCAGTCTTCGGGCAGTAGGCGGGGGACACCCTGAACTGGTTGCCAGCCAACCGCAGGGCACACAGAGACAAACAAACATCCACACTCACAATCACACCTAGGGGCAATTTAGAGCATCCAATTAACCTACCTAGCATGTTTTTGGAATGTGGGAGGAAACCGGAGTACCCGGAGAAAACCCACGCAGGCACGGGGAGAACATGCAAACTCCACGCCGGATGGAACCCATGACCTCTGAACTGTGAGGCGGACGTGCTAAGCAGTCGACCACCGTGTCGCCCGCTGTTAGTTTCAAGTAATACAAAACAGTGTGGTATACAAAGAAGCTGAAGTGTTTTGGTACCAAATTGTGAGCTTCATAAAATTCTGTGCGCGTTGAGAAAACAGTAAATGAGGATGGCAAAGTATCATCAAAAATAGCATTATTTGAGGGTAAATCTCCATTCAGGTATTTCTGTCGTTACCTTGGAGAGCATGCTCAATCTGGGAACTTCAAAGAAAAGGAACATGCAGGATCTATCGCTCATCATCGGTGGGGATGAAGGAACAGACGTAGGGTGTGACATCATCGGAGCACAACTGAATACAAAACTCCTTATTTAAAATTAATTATTGTTGGGGGACTTAATTTATGTTGTTTCTATTTTTAATTGTCAATGCTTTCATCAGCAATTACCAGTGACTGTAGATCAATTAAAAAAAAAAAAAGCTTATTTTAATATTCATGCCTCTAGTTGCTCACTGTGGTGAGAAAATGTATTCTGTACGTACAAGACAACAAGTAGGCAATTTATTGCTTGTGTGGTTTTGTATATTGTCCTTGGTGGACAAATTAGCAAATTGAGCATTGAAGTTTTCCTGGTATGTAGTTTACTGAGTGGTCCATTATCTACTTTTTTTTCATATATATCCCTCTATATCTACATTTAAAATGGGTGAGGCATAAAGTCAATTTAGGCCCTGTCTACACGGAGCCGGGGTTTTTGAAAACGCTGGATATAAGCCTGCGGTTAGCCCTATAATCCACACGTCCCCAGAGTTTTTTCAGTGAAAACGCAAAACTCCGGCCACAGTGGAGATTTGCGGAAAATATTATAGAATTTTAGAAAATAGTATAATTACAGGAAATACAACAATCAGACAAATAACATTCTATAAATGCAGAGAAATAACCAACAAAGGAAGAAAAATGATAATAATAATAATAATAATAATAACAATAATAATAATAATAATAATAATAATAATAAATGAATAAAAAAATAATAATAATAATTAAAAAAAGACAGAAAAAAGGTTTTGCTTCGACATGCTAGGGGCATAAAAGTTTACAGAAACACATTTAACTTGATGCAAATCTTCATTGCTTTCAGAGCCTTTGGATTGTTAGAATATTCAATAGAACGGATGTACTGTCTAAATTCGTTATAAAAGGCAATAAAGCATGACTTTCTTCCACGGAATTTACAACAATGTATATGATATTTTGACATGAGTACCAAAAGATTATGGATCGCGTTTTTCTGTGGACGGACACCCGGGGATTTACGTCATCACCGTGTGACAACAATGCTTTGACGTCATTGCGCGACTTGTTTTCAAGCGAGTCAACATGATGGATTCTCGCGGCGCTGCCTTGGTTATAGCCATTCTCGATGCGCTATTTGCTTACTCATATGTCCGCAACCAACCAATGCTTCTCATTGAAAGGTTTAAAAGCAATTCTGACCTCTTGTCGGTTCTCCAGAACGAGTTTGGTGCCGTGTTTTTGGTTTCGTAGAAGTGATGTCAAAAGACGGAAGTTCCTTCTGAATGGGCAGTATTTGGCTAACTACTGCCACCCAGAGGCTTGGCATGCGTTTGAAAACGAACTTCCTTGGTTTCGTGTGGATGCGTTTTTTAATGTGTATTCCAACGCAGGCGGGGGGTGGGGGATATACCGTTGTAAAAGAAAAAAAAAAAACCCCGGCTACGTGTAGACAAGGCCTTAGTCTTGGACACCCGCTGAAACCAAATCTATATATTAAAATATTGTTCCTGAGGATAAACGGTTCGGAGAATGAATGACTGTTCATGCCGTCTGACTGGGACACTGTATACAAATATTGTTCTGTCCATTTTCGCTAGTCTCAATGGAAATCGGATCCTTTAATATACATGTTGTACTTCTACCGTCTCTTTTATTGCTTCCTCTCTGTCCTCACTCAGTCACACTGTCCTTCCCACAAATCTGCAAGGAAGACTTAACCTGACAGCAATTTCCCATTAAAGCTTAGGAATTCAATTTAAGATCTCATTTTAACCAAACTGTCATCATTAACCTTTTGTTCCATCAAACTAACTGCAAGACAGATTCCATTTCAATTTCATGCAACCCACACATTGTTTTCTATATCGCCAAGGACAGTTGTCTTTTTAAACGTGAATACGATCAGATCTCAAGCATCGTTCAATAAAACTGGGTGCAGGCTCACATGTCTTCGCGTTCACGAGCAATGGTTCACTTTGTCCTGAAGGGTAGGAGGCGGTCACTTGTACGCTGTACTCTGTCCCACTTTGCAGATTCAGGAGGAGAACTGAGTTTATGTCTTCGCTCACAGTCATCTCCAAAAGTCTCCCTGGTACTGCGAATGACACACATGTACACACACACACACACACACACACACAGAATAAAACAACGTTTTCTTATATTTCCATCCACATAATAATCGTGACTGATTTATAGATGTGGTTCCATGAAATGAGTGCTGGCAGGAGTACTTGCAAAGCTCTAATTTATTGGTACCTTTTATTTGAGGCTTGTTTTTGATGTAGTAGCAGAATTTGGAGCTAGTAGCTACCTTACTAGTTGTTGGGGGTGTGCAATTAATCGAAATTCAATTACAATTACGATTATTACGCTCGATTATGAAATTGTCATAATCGTAAAAAACGATTATTAATATGCATTTATGTCCAACACACTATGTTTGTTTACACACGTAAATCGTACTTGAATTTATTATTATTATTTGCACCTTTTTTTATTTCATTTTTCTTTTTTTATAAATTTGGTTTGGCCCAAAAGGAACTTGCATAAATATAGTGTTTCAAAGAAATTGATTGGACTTTATGTTTTTTACATTTAAACAGTTTCTTGTTTTGTGCCCAAAAAATAAATGATGGTTTGAACAATCGTGATTTCAATTACTATCAAAATAATCGTGATTAATATTTTAATCCATAATCGAACAGCCCTACTAGTTGTTCTTTAAACAAGGACTCTGCAATAAAACAAAAACAGAAGTACTTTGGGGGGGGGGGGGGGGGGGGGGGGGGGTCAATACATCAAGGGGGAGCAATTATCTTTGTAAAACACCACTCACGAGACGGACTAGACAGCTACTCGACTACCCTGTGCACATGGCCAGCCTTATGTTCTGAGAAATGTATTTCTGTTCCCTACACTTTAATTCCTAAAACCACATTAATGTGGATTCTTGGTTTGGGGTGAAGCAGTTATCGTATCGTGTTGAGATGACAGCAAGCAGATATGGACATGAAAGTAACTGGAGAGGACTTAAGAAACAATTAGTGGTCAATAAGCAACAGGAGAGTCAATGTTGGCTCTTGAAAATATTTCAAGGCAATCAATGTCTAATTTCGGGCACAACCGAACCACCCAGCTCATCAGCTGAAAATTGTTTGTATTCTCAGTTTACATGTGAGTCCTTTTATCGATTTTAGGTTTGCACATCTGTTGCAATGCATTTTCCTACCATAGACCGGCTGGTAGAGGATCTTGTAACCCATAGTAGCAGACTGTGGAGGGTCCCAGGTGACCCTGAAGCGGTTGTACCACTCTTCTGATGCACGAAGATTTTCAGGAGACAAGAGAGGCACTGGGCCAAAACAAAAGAAAAAAAAAATTCATTTGATCCAACAAAGAAAGGTGTATCAAGCATATACTTAGTTTAGTTTCCCATATGCAGGCTCCTTCCTTATCCAGAATTAAATTGCTGCTTAACTGAAATATTCCACAAACGCAATATTAATCAGAATACCGCATTTCAACTAGTGGGCCTGCTGGGAACATATTCTTGAAAAAAATATATTTCCCCTTGAAATGAATTTAGGAATATCTTTGTAGTGCTGGTACAAATACAAATATTTACTAACAGAGTTGACCTTCAATTACAATAGCATTTTTGTTTTTTTTAAGTCAAAAAGTAGAAAGAAAGAAACATGTCAGTGAACAGTATTTGGTAAATATCTAGAACTAGTTTGAATTTCAAGTAACAAACATTTATTGAGGTTCTGGCTGAGTGAGTGTGGCTTCGCATATCAATAATTTATGTTCCTCATTTATGAGGCAACAATATAAACAAGGCATGGCCGGTTTGCTGTTATGACTTAGGAAACACTGCATACATGTTTTAAATTGAACATGTAGCAAAAGATATGGCTAAAACTGTTTTGCTTGGATTCCAGGGTTGGTTTAATATGTTTTTTTTCCTGAATAATTTATGTGAAAAGACAGTTTTATTTCTGCGCAAAATAGATTCTCTTGTCATGCTGTTCGTACATGCGTGTCTGAAGTCTGATTTATTACCACGCTGCTTGTAGGCACAGAAGTTTTTATTTGCAATAAGGCCAGCTATAGACCACTCATATAAGATGATGCCATATCTTATCCAGCATGCCTTCTCCAAGCCTAACGAGGAGGCAATCAGTATTTCTCACGAGAATGGTTGAGGTAATCAATAAGGAATAGAGCAGTGCCTCGTAATGAAAAGAACTGCTGTAATTATGAATGGTCCTCATTAAGACAATTAAGAAGGCATCAGTGTTTGTCATTTGCTTCATTTGCATTTCATTTCATGCACATCGATGGAAAAAAAAAAAAAAAAAGAATTTGCCTTGCTCATTCAAGAAACGAGTTGACAAACAAGACAGCAGGTGCCGGCGTGTATGCGTGACTTACATGTAGTGCCATGTACAGACACACTGATGCCATCGTCCCCATCGGTGTACACTGGCGTGACAGTCACTTGGTACCGAGTGTCAGGATGTAAGGACTCAAGCAACATACTTTTCTGACTACCTCGAACTAACACCTAAAAACACAAATAGACAAACAAATGTATGCACACACACTTAACTCATTCACTGCCAGACATTTTCAGACTCTCTTTTACCCTAACATTTGAAAAAATGTTGAAAAAAATATTAGTAAGTTCCTGGCATTGAATGGCTGGACTGTGAAAAGTAAATTGGCCAATGGTAGTGAATGGCGGTAAAGTGGAAGTCAAGGTTCACATTCCACTAATCAGGGACAGTAAGCTCAAACACAACACAACACATAGAGTATGTAGAGTCTATGGATAAAATAGCTGCATTTTGGGGGGGAAAACAAGGCTCATTTGGTGAAAGATTGCAGAACGCTATGTGTAACTTAAGGGATTTAAAGCACAACTGTTCAGCAATTCTGCTCACTTGAGCTCGGTCACTGAAGTCACATGCGGCCACGAGCGAGATGGAGCAATTAAAGTCGGGTATTGGTGTTGCAGTTGGTTCTCTTTCCGCATTTGAATGTGCTTTTTCCCACCCCAAAAAATTGGTCGCCTAATATGACAGCAACACCAAAGGACCGACGTACATATCGAAAGAAAGTAACCTGATCACTGTGATCTTGTCGAGATGGTGTGAATATTTATCAAGATTGATATTGAGTGATGATGACTCTTTGAAACTGTGAGTGACAGGTAATAAAAAAAAAAAAATCCTCTCAAGGTTAACTTTAAGGTCTCTCGTTCTGGAGCGTTCCATCATTTTACAAGCTCTGCATTAACCGAAGAAATGTGATGTGCCATTTTCATAACACCGTGGTGGACTGGAAATTAACCTTGCCAGTCCGACTTTATGCCGGTCGCAAGCCCACATAAATAGGGAAGGTTCGAGTCAAGAAGGGCTCAGGCTTGGTAAAACTTGTGAAGATGGAGATGCGTGGACGAGACTTGTGACCTATGTCGCGAGAGGTGGGCCGCTGGGAATCATTCAAATTTGCTCAATTTGTCCGAAAATTATTATTCATTTACTGAAATGTATCTTGCCAAAGACGTATAGGGAACAGTCGGAACGATCAAATTCTCTTTTACTTGACGACAGAAGGTACAATTAACCCGTGGATCCACCTGCTGCTATTCATACAACAGAGTAAGTCACGGCTTGCTTTGATAGCGATGGAGAAATATTTGAAAAGAACTCAATCTGAACTGGATCTTGGAGAAAGTTCTATCCCAGATGAAGGTCAGAGCATGAGTAGCGGTCGGAAGACAACAAAAAAAGTTGAGCTCCAGACAATAAATGGATTTACTTTGGATTGACTTTGACCAGGGACCCGTCCAAGCTGGCACGGTTTGAATGTGAGTCAAAGTTGTTTAGCGGGGCCACGCTTCCGAGCAAAATGAAATCTCATCTCCAAACCAAACCGCCGTCGCTAACCTCCAGGTTTCTCATTTACTGACTTTCTCCAGCCAATTCTTTATAGTTACATCCATCTACAATGCAAAACATGCATGAAAAAGTACTTCAATCTTTCAATTAAAAAATGTCCACAGAACTTCCAACATACTGTCCAGAGGAAATTCTCATGATGAAAACATCCGTGCGCAATAAAAAATGGTGGCAAACACTTGCTACTGCCGTCACGCTTGTCAATCCAGTCATTATTTTTCACAGCAAGGGCTAGTGCCCATCACAGCCGATTTGGGGTGAAAGGCAGACCACCTCATGGATCAGTCGCAAGACAACAGCAGGTTGATGGCGAATGGGCAGTTGGGTGGGAATTGATCGCGGGCCATCTACATAAAAGTGAGCTATTTGAAGCACTACACGACCATCACGCTTGCCCTGAGTCTCTTCAAATTTACGAAAGAGACACAGAACAATTATGTGCCAGGCAGTGGTCAGGCTTAAGCCCTTGTCCCACTTTTGTTGAGCAACTGTTTCCTCATCCACCTCTGCTTGTTTCTTTTGTTCGTCTCTCCGCTGTGACCCATCTCTGAAGCCGCGGAAGTAAATGGCTGCTGAAAAGATAATGGAATGTCCCCTGGCTTGGTCAGGCCTCTCCATCTTGTGTGGCTCTGACGCCACGGCGGGAAATTAAAAGGAGAAGGAGAAAAAGTGGTAGCGGGATGAAAGTAAAAGGAGGTGATGAGAGAAGAGGGAGGCAAAGTTGGATTGGAGGAACAGATGGAGGGGAGGTAAGGGAGTCGCCAGTTGAGAGCGAATGTGTGTATCAGCGATCTGGGATTGGAGAGGCCAAGCGGACCGGCACTAAACGTGTAATCGCTTTTCTGATGGGAGTAAATGATTACCAGAACCAACCACCGCAGAGTTTGTGAAAAAGCAGTGTTGTTGTCTGTTCTGTAAAATCAATGTATACAACTCCCCAGCTTGTTCTCACAAGAATTTATGATGTGGCAAAAGCGATACGATGTGAACAGAATATGAGAGTAGGGTTAATGTTTTGTATTATTAATGTTTTTGGTTTTTTTACCAAAATCATGAATGAATGTGAGTGTTCGCGATTCCATCTTTAGTTGACTGGCTTGTTTACCATTCATACGAGAGAAGAACTTTAGAGGGTTTGAAAAGAAAATGTTAAAATTGTTCAGACTTGACAGCAGCCACTGAGCTTTAAGAGCATGAATACGCACTTACCAACATTGTACGGTTCTACTTGGTAAGAGCTGAAACACCTTACAGGGAATGATGTCAAGTCAAAAAGTTACTTAACAATGTTGTTCTATGCGCCCCCACTAGTCTAAATACAGTATATTGCATTTGTGAAACATAATTTAAGATGAAAAATCCAACTGTTTTCATCCATCTCAGGAACCTGCCATTTTGTCTTGTGCTGCCACTGCTTGTCGACTGAAAATGACATCATAGTTCCTGAGGCAGGCGTCATCAACCTTTTTGAGGCAAGAGCTACTTCTTGGCTACTGATTAATGCGAAGGGCTACCAGCTGGATACACACTTCTGAAATAGCAAATCTGCTCGAATTACCTTTAACAATCGTATTTGGGCCTGATCGATTTAATAAAAATATCAAAAAATGTGGAAAAAAATTAGCCATTTTTTCCAAATGTTTTTTACGCTTCACCTTACAACATAAGACAAAGATAAAGATTTTGAAACATCCCCCCACAATATAAATCGGGGGGAAAAATTCACCAATTTTTGCCGATTTTCCTTTCTGTTATAAAGTTAAAGAAATATTAAAGAACAAAGCATTGTACAAGAATCAAATATTGTGCCTCTAATGTATATCTTTACTTCTGTAAGTGTTAAGAGAGCAAAAAAAACATTATTTTATTCATTATATATTTTTTATTAATCTGCCGCTTAATCGGTTATAGGAATTGTATTCTGCCAAATATCGGCTACTCATGTGGTTCTTGTGGGCTACCTGGTGCCCGTAGGCACCATGTTGATGAGTGAGCCTTTGACTAAGGGCTCAGGTAACGACCGTCACAGATCACCTGTTTTCTGGGTTTGGTCACGGGACGTTCGCAAACCGAGCCCTTGGACACTGTGATGTCATTTTCAGTCGACAGCAAGTGGCAGTGCAAGACAAAATGGCAGCCCCCTGACAGGGATGAAAACGGCTGGATTTTTCAGTTTAATTCAAATTCCACAAATGCAATGTTAATCAGACTACTGTGTTGAGTCTCGTGCGGGCGCATAGAACACATTATTGTATAGAAATGATTTGACCTGACTCGCCCGTGAATAAACTCACCACCTCCTCTTTGTGATTGGCCTCGGTGCTGGCGTAGGACAGCCTGAAGCTTTCCACACGGGGGTCGTCGAGCTCCCATGATGCCTTGAGGCTCTGCATGGTCTCATCTCTCAGATGAAGGTTTCTTACCGCTTGGCGGGGTGCTGTGCAACGGCAGCGCAGACATGAGGTAGTCAACGGCGAGCTTTCTCAATCAAAATGTCACTGAAAACTGGCAGCAGGTTTAAGTGTGCTGCTGTCAGCAGTGGGTTGGACAGATTTAAAATGTCAGGTTGATAAAAGGACAGTTGTAACAGGAGGGTGTTGCACAAACCAGTAAAGCAACTGTTTTGTTGGTTTGTGCCGATAGTCTTGATAGCACCTTTAAAATGTTGGTGCACATAAATCAAGCTTGTGCAGACTTGAATGGCTGAAATCTGTAAAGCCACTTCCATTTTTAAAATCCCAAGCAAGACTTTAGTTATATTACATTATGTTTTTTTTTGTTTTTTTTACGCTCAGCCACCTCATTTTTTGCGTCCTTTTTAAAAAATGGTTTTCTTTTTTCTTTTCCACACAACAATCAACCCCCCATTCACACGAACATCATTGACGTCTTCATCATCACCGTCATCCCAATCGTCATCCCAACTCCAATAACAAAGTAACGTAACAAGAGTTAATAACATAATAACAATAATAATACTAACAGTAACAATAACGTTAATAATAAGCACTTCCGGGAAAAAAAGTAAAAAAAAAAAAAAAAAAAAAAAAACATACAAAAGGACAGACATTCAGTCATACACATACTGTATCCCTACGTTATTTGTAACTCGGTTAAGTAAATACTCCATTTCCTCTTATGCTCAAATAATTAGTTTTGTTTGTAGCTATTATTCTTTCTAAACTATATTGATAATAAATCCAATTTTTGAAAGTGTTTTAAACATAAATTTGACATCGTTTTTGCTTTAAAGATGAACATTTTACCCAGCAATAATATAGTGTTCAAACACGGTGCGCAGTTCTTTTCAAAAATGCCGAACATAATGTTTATGGGTGTGATTTCAAAATAACCCCAATTGTCTTTCACACCAAAGTTGAACAGTCATCGAAAACATGGCAGCATATGGGCAAAAATCAAACAAATGCAACAGGTCTTCCTCTTCCGTCTCACAAGACCTGCAGAGGGGATCATTTTCTATTTGCCATTTATACAAAGACTTTTTTGTTGCAATTATTTGACAAAATATTTTAAGGTGAAATATTCTAGAATATGAATCAAGTGTGGTATTATATACTGTTTTAAAGTAACATTTCCATAAGATTGGAACATTGAATTCGTCCTCCCAAAATAGACAGCGTCTGTGCAGAAAAACTGAGTGTACTTAAATACCATTTATACATTTTTTGGTAAATTTTTACCCCTATCAGCCATTTTTGGCACCTTATTTGCGACAGACAAGCTAGTTGCTTACTCTTTTTTCACTTACACAATTTTATTTTCCATGCCTTGCTGATGGCTGAAAGTAGTTAAATCTTAAGTAATCTAGTGAATTATGATACTCTTTTTTAAACTGATTAAAAGATATAAAACCTCCAGATTCATCCAAAAGATCATTCATAAAAATGTTACCACTTTGATGCATTATGTTTTGAATTTTTCAGCTTTGACGAGGGAAATTGCTTTAACTCGACGCGCACAAAAACAATCCAGATCGCCTCTGGGTCGCCCCTGAAATAATTGGTTTGAACCACAGTTGCGGGGTGAATCCAATTTCGTAACACAATTGTAACTTGCTTGACTGTGTTGCGGATTTGATTTGATCATACAAACGCAGAGAGCATGGAGCTCGAAACTGTTCGAAATTCTCCTGGAACTCGCCAGATTTGCGGAATACTCGTGTGCACTGACAGCTAGCGGATCTTGAAGCAATCAAAAGACTTAAGATGCTGTAAACATACTCTGGCTCGAACCATAATTAAAACTCAGCTGGGTTCTGCGTTGACTCTCAATAAAAGCAGCGACTGTTTGATCGTAGACTTTTTCTCAGTGAGATGAAAAGCTTCACACTTACAGGTACTTACAGAAACAATTTATGTTTTAATATCACTGCTACTCAGGTTATTATTTTGTTTCCATAATACATCATATATGCATGGTGGCAACTGAGTGCTAGTACATTATAATAAGTGTACATTGTATGAATATGTGGGGGGAAAAAAAGTGACTCTTAAGTGAATGTGTGAATATTTGGACAAGTGACAGATGTTAAACTAGGACTGGAATTGAGTGTTTTGCTTTGCTACATTTCATCATGGACATTTTTACTCTTTCTGCAGTTACTCGCGCTATTCTTACCGGAGGTTGTGGTGGCGATCGTTGTTGTCTTGGCCACTGGGGAAATATAGAGAGCATCAATCACATAATTAGAGCGAAACCCAGCAACTCTCTCTATCAATAGCTCAGGTAATTAGATAGATACATACAAATCATTGATGGGGAAAATAGATTTTCCTCCTCTGAGATAAACAAGGACAAACAAGTCAATGCAATTAGACATATTTAGAGTTGGACTCTGAATACACAAATGTGCATTTTTTGATGATAAAACACATGTTTGGGCTGATTGGTATTGTACTGCCCTTAGAGTAGAGTGCTGCACTCTAAGCAATTTGAGAAATTCTATTGCATTGATTAGATGCTTCGAGGTCACGTTCTTTAGTCAGTAATAGGAATCCCCGGTGCTCGTGAAATATGCCTTACGTGTGGTCTGTGTGACGGAAACAGCGTTGCTTTCTGACTGGTCTTGGAAGACCGCCATCAACATAACTTCGTACGCAGTGGAAGGACTCAGATCTGTCAAAGTGTATCGGTTATCGCTTCCACTCAGGACCACCTAAAAAGGAAACACACACATTTTATATTGCATTCTCACCAAAAATGCATGTCAAGACGTATACATAAGAACCCCAGAACGAGTTTGACTGTGTAGGTATTTTCCACATTTCAAAATGTCTTGTCCGTACTTTCCATATAGTAGTAGTAAAAGACAGCAGGGACTCGCAACAAGTCAAGATGTAATACATTTGTGGCAATAGACCAGTAGTCTGACAGAAGTATTTATTCTCAGACTTCCAAGTTCAAGAACACCAATACGTCTTGCGAGGGCAATAAAAACTAAAATAACAGAACCAAAGAGAAAAAAAGCGCAAAAGAAATGACGGGGTACTATTTCAACTTGTGTTTTCTGTGTATATGGGTCATTACATAACACAACAGTAAACAGAAAAGATAAACCCCACTGAATTTCATTCTAAACATTTATTTTACTGCTATGTGTATTTGACTTATTGGCAGTTCAAACAAAAAATAATCGGAAGTGACATTTTTTTTTGTACTTTTAATGCCAGAACGTCTTCACCATTAAGTGTCCCAAATGAAATTTAAAAATTTTAGGATTTATATTGTGCGTGCGTGCGTGCGTATGCGTATGTTGGGAGGGCCAGAAAAGGAAGCACTTTTAAAATAATAGACAGCTGACCGATAGGCGATTACAATTTGGTTGGGCTTGACAAATCGACGGATGGCGGATGGGTGCCCAGGCTGCAGACGGATGGTGAATGACGGACCAGCAAATTTGAGTCAAATGCCCACCTCTGATGGATATACACACTGGATAGCGTTGGCCAACTTGCGAAATCACTTGCTCAGTGCAGTGCCGCAGATAGTCATTTAGGGCCCAAGGTGATTCCAAACCCCCCGACTCCCAACACGTACGTTTGTTCAATTTTGACAAAATGTGAGGCCAATTTAGGGCAATTTAGGGCAACTTGAACATTGAATATCTTGTCTTTGTTGTGTATTTACTTGAATATAGGTTTAGAATCTGTTTTTCTACACATTTATGTCCCAACTTAATAGGAATTGGGCTTTGTACATACATACCTATAATATACATACATAACAATCATTGCCTAAGCCTGCTTGCTTTTAACAGTACTCCCTGTATTCCCGTTAAACAAGAATGTGACAGTAATTCGAACATGTGCAGTGACTGCCAGCTGCAGAGGCATAAGTCCAAACAACATCTGTAATTTGTTTTGAGACAAAAACGAATCAAACCCCAAGGTAAAACTTACATGCCGAGCAACTCTGAAATTGGAAGTAATTCAACAACCAGACTGCAGTGTATCTTTTATGATTCAATCTCTCCGGCTTCCTATTTTTTGAGGCATATTTCTGTTTATTGTAATTCTCTTTTATGCATTGGCCTCGGGGGCATTTGCCTAATTAATGAAAGGAGTCATTTTGGTGGCAGAATACAAGAACAAAAGATCCAAATGATGTATTTGGGCACAAGTAAATAAAACAAGTTCAAATGGATGTATTTTATCATATGCCTCTCCTATATAGAGTATTCATCTTACAATTCAGTTTATAATAAAGTCTTACTACTGTAAAAAATGTTCCTCCATTTGAGTGCCAATGAAATTGTGTTGTATTGTAATATCAAATAGCTGTTGGTAGGGGTATAGCAATCATGTCACAAGTGGTGGGTACAAATTATGAAGGAGCAAGCCGATTATGAGCAAATGATCCTCTCCACAGTAGCCAAACAACAACAACAAAAAAACAGTCAATTAATTTTAAAAGAATGTATCTTTTATTTATTTATTTATTTATTTGTTTATTTATTCATTTATATTTTATTTTGGTATCGGTCTTAAAAAAAGGGTTATTGAACATCCCTATTATTCATTATATATTTCTTAAACAATCGGCTGATTAATCGTCTATCGTCATTTTTTTTCTGTGAATTATCAGAATTGGCTTCAGCCCACAAAAAAAGTATATGCGTGTGTGTGTGTCCCCATCTGGTGAAAGGCCCCCTTGTGCCCCCTCTCAATTATGCCCCTGAGTGTTGCAAGTTAGTTGAGTGGGTGAGCAAGTGCTCACTATCCGTGCTTCCATGCTACCTCTGCAACTCCCAAGAGTGTTATTTCCAGCACTGATCACTCTCACCAAGAGTGCACGCACACACACAGAGACACGCACACACACATACAGACTTTAAAGACACAAGAGAGCTCTATCGCCGCCTCCCAGTTGTTTCCAAGGCCTAGATCAGTGTAATAAAACACCCAAGCCATTCATTTCTGGGTCCATTCAGCCTTTATTTATACTCAGTCATGTCTGGAGTTTTACCAGCTCTAGTGAAGCAGTTAGGACTACGCAGCACACGCTCCACTTTATCAGAGCACACGCAGTCATAAGTACACTGCTGTCTCATTGAACAATAGTGACACCCAAAAGGATAACAATGTTTGGCTCTAAATTAAATGTTCACTCATGTAATATTTTTAAAATTGATGAGAAGAGAGTACAAAATGGTGGCTTTTTAAAACCTATTCATGTTTCACGCCTTCATTGGAGCGAGCATAAACCCTTCAAAGTCAACCTCAACTGCTGCGGTACAGTGGCAGCCATGTAGCACGTGCTCATTAGTGATACTGTACTAACCTCCTTTGTGTCGCCACCTGCGAGCGGTGCCCAGGAGAGTCTATAGACGATGATGTCATCGGCTGAGTGATCCCAGCTAACCTGAAAGCCATCTGGACCGACATCACTGGAACGGAGATGTAGGGGACCTGGAACTGGAGCTGTGAGATAAAGTTTAAGTTAGGTGTTTTCACATACTGTGTTTGAAACATAATGTTTCTTTTGTT
This sequence comes from Filicampus tigris, assembly GCF_054856515.1. Classification (NCBI taxonomy): domain Eukaryota; kingdom Metazoa; phylum Chordata; class Actinopteri; order Syngnathiformes; family Syngnathidae; genus Filicampus; species Filicampus tigris. The sequence continues at coordinate 14,824,049 of NC_141224.1, forward strand.
CTTCTCTCCGTCAAATACGGAGATCCCCAAATTGTTAAAATTACATATGTATTTAAAAATTGGTTGTATGTACGGATATGAGCTCGAAAGATACATCTCCTGGATGCACTGGGACACATCATCAGTGATGTATCCTGGGTTCATGGGGTCTTTTGGGTCTCGCAACATCATACACCCTCGCCCAGGCGACCCAGCCAGAGTGATCAAGTACCGGCTTGTGTCCCACGGATCTGACCTTCTCAGCCACAGCCATCTCGTGGCTTTCTCTGCAGCTTCGCTTGCGGTTTGAATGGCCCTCTTCTTGGCCGCCCCTGTCACTCCCAATCGGCCAAGGACTTTGCAGAGGGAGCGTCCTGCAAAGCCTCTACAGCCATTGGCTCATAGAAGGTCCTCCAGCCCCGGCCCCTGCACTCCTCCACCAGTTCCTTATACTTGGCACATTTCCTTTCGTTGGCTTCCTCAATCCGCTCTTCCCAGGGTACAGTAAGTTCCAGCATGATCAGGTGCTTTGAAGCCTCTGAGATAATGATCTCCCTGGCAGTAGAGATGTCAACGTGCAGAATGCCAATCAGGATCTGTGTGGAGGAGTCCCGTTGTTGCCTGTGGACGTGCGTGAAGTCTCTCTACAGCTTTGATGAAGGAGATTGCCTTCTTTGGAGCATGATGGTGTTTGGTGGTGCTGATGGCCAAGGCTATGCTCTCAGCAGCAGCTTTGAGTACCTGGTCATGGCGCCAACGATAGCGACCGTCGGCCAGGGTCTTTGGGCAACTGCTGAGGAGATGTTCCAAGGAGCCTCTTCCGTTGCAAAGGGAGCAGGTGGGTGTCTCGCTCTTCCCCCACACGTGGAGGTTTGCTGGGCTAGGGAGCGCGTCGTAGACTGCCGTCACAAGGAAGCAGACCCGGTGGAAGTCTGCCTGCATGATGTGTGACCAGGTAACTTTGCGCTGTACGGCGCTCTCCCATCTTGTCCATGCCCCCTGTTGCCAGAGTCCCACGACCCTGCCCACTCGCACTACCTCCTCGCCTGCTCGGACCTAGCCCTGGAGTAGATGTTTTTTCTCATTCTCCGGGCCTGGCTGACTTGGGTCTTTTGGAAGTAGCCCAAGCCTGTTCTCCCTGTTGCCACGGCACCCACCAACGCCTTTTGGCGTAGGTGTAACAGCCACCTCCACTGCCTTTTCTGCCTGCCACTTCCTTCCTGTCCTCACTTCAATCCCGGCTGATGACACCTTGCAGTCCGTGGAGTCTCTGTACTGCAGGGCTTCTCTCATACGTGTCACGTGGAATTCTTCAGTGAGCCCACTGAAGGGTAGCTGCAGGGTGTTACTTGTCCCGTACAGGGCAGCGCTGTTGAGGCTGCGAGGAAGACCCAGCCATTGCCGCAGGAAGCTGCTTATCTTCCTTCCAAAGGACTCCACCGTTGTTACTAGGACTGCATACACGAGGAGAGGCCACAGGACTCTAGGAAGGATGGAGTGCTGGTAGATCCAGGCTTTAAATCTACTAGGCAGGCCAGACTTGTCCACCTTAGTGATCCACCCTCCAAGCTCTTCAGTGGACTTCTGGATAGCAGCAGAGTCTTTCAGGCTGGAGTCAAAGAGCTTTCCCAGGCTCTTGACTAGTTGCTCCCTAATCGATGGTATTGCCGTTCCTGAGATTGAGAATCGGAATTTGTCCACCACTTTCTCCAGGTGTTCAGGAGAAGGTGTTCTGAAGAAGTAAGGTCAACGGTAGCAAGTAAAGTAAATATTGACTTCTTGCACATACTTGATTCATTTCCCAATAAAAGTAGAACATATAAAATGTGTATTGTTGTTTTTCAGTGCATAATATAGATATAATAGTAACGTGTAACACTAAACTCTGAATGGCTGGCAAGGGTGTACCCCGCATCTCCCTCAAAGTCCGCCGGGATATACTCCAGTTCACCTGCGATACTGATGAGGATGATCGCTAGATGAAATTGATTTTTTTTTTTTTTTTTTTTTTAAAGCATAAAGCATGTAGTATGTAACTTTTAATGAGAGTTCCCATAATAAAGAACCGGTGAGTCCTTTGCTTCATTAAACCAAGTAATAAGGGGAAAAAGAAAACATCAGTTTGTTCTCAATTGAGGTGTTCAGTGCTGGCTTGGCAAAGTTCCATTTTTTCCACTGACTCAGCATCAAAACCTCGTCGCTTGTTGCTTAAAGGGATATTCCAACCAATCAATAACCGTTAGTATGATTGAATAGTCAGGGACAGGGAAATGACCTTTTAATGGGCCTGGGCTATTATGCTGAGGTGTAAATGAGGTGGGCATACTGCCAATGTAGCAGAGGGAGCAGTAGGGGCAATAAAATTCGACACTGTTTGGCACTGTGAGAAAAATTGCTCACCTTTCAACAGCATTGATACACCCTTTCATGGAAACTAAGAATAAATTGCCATCAGTAGAGATCGCTTTTTGGAGTGAAATACAATCAATTTAGAAGACCAAGTTAGGGGAACATTAATTTACTTCTTCATGCAAACTGGTACTGGTAGTGACATCTGACTCCCTTGGTTAACAGTTGTACATATCAATATGATCTCAATAAATAAGACAGATTTAATAACTTGAACCACTAATCTACTTGCATGTAGCAAGGGCAGCAGAATATCCAATACAGCCATTTTTTTTAGAATCCTGGCACTATTAGATTATTGGGGGTGGGTGAGGGTGGGGGGTTTAATTTCTTGGGAGACTAGGGTGACTTCTGACAACCGTCTGTGAATCTGCAAGGTTGTTTTGAGTAACGGTGTTGTTTTTATATTTGACTTTAATTGGACCTCACTTGAAAAATGAAGCATAGAGTTAAAATACTTGGTGATAGTAAGTAATTCAGCCACGCAGGCAGTTCATTTATTACATGCGGCAATGACCTGACATCATCTTTAGTAGATCTTCATGAAATGAGGAAATTGAAAAGCCTCGCCTCATTTCCCCAAAATATTTCTACTTTCGCCTGCCTCGCTACTCCAACGATATGAGATGATAAGATGAGCCCATACACGCGGGACCATATTTACTTCCGTCAACACTATGCCACGTGACGTTTTTTTGGTGCACGTCACTCGACGTCGTGCTCACATCACGGTTCACATTAGAAGTCACATTTGATTTTGTAATGTGAATGCGTAGATAAAAAAAACAAATTTAACAATGAATCCGAAATGGGCATCACGCCCTGCAGTGTGAACGTAGCCGAAGATAGATGACAAGTATTATGAATGATGTCATTGCCAACACAGTAGACAATGCCAACAAAATTTTAAAAGTGGATTTGGGAGCGGAAGTTGTTGCGATGGGTCACTAATACTCAAAACAAACTTTTGTAATAATGTCCTATAGCTTTTGTAATTAATCCGACACAATCTCTCTCAAAGATACTTTGTGTATATTATTTCTTATTTTTTCCTGTTTTACAAAGGTTTTTAAGTCTGACCAAGCCATGATAGCAATGGTTTTACATCCAAGTGAGTATGCAGTTCTTTAGAATTACAAGAAAAAAATGCTCATTTATATCTTTTTTTTTTTTAAATTTCCCCCCAAAAGTCTGGTATCGAAACAGTATCGGCATCGGCCGATACCGCACAGCTGGGTATTGGAATCGGTATCGGGGTCAAAAAATGGCATCGGAACAACACTACTTACTAGTCGTGAATCCATCAGTGAGCGGCTCTGATTGGCCTTCATCATACAGAGCAAATAGAGCCACCGAGTACTCCATCAGAGATGTCAGGCCGCTGAGGTCATAAGAGCTCACAGGTCCAACTTCCACCTGAAAGACACACACAATTTGATTACATTTCAACAACCACTTCTGCTTGAAAATGATGCGATTCTGTCAAGGACGGGAAGCATTGTGCTGCTTACAAATTTATACCAGTATATAAGTGCATTAACAGTTATTGTACTGATGTTGTTATGTTGGAAAAATAATATTTGGTCTCACTGAGAAAGCAGACAGTGTACAAAATAAAAACATATTCGACACGCACCTCCTCAGTGGCCCGCCCATCTTTCTTGACCCACGTGATTCGATAACCATTTACTCCATTTGCCGCGGGGTCCCACCTGATGTGTGCCGAGTTGTGAGTGATGTCAGAGAACTGCAGATTACTAGGCGCACTAAGTGGTGCTGAGCAGAAAAAGGGAAAGTGGCGGAGTTAAATCAATGCGCTCACAATATATTGACACTTGATCAAGTACACTAGCACAATCTAATGAGCTCCAATAAGATCTCAACATATATGCCTTTAAAAAGATAATAGAGTCACTTTTGGTTGAGGCATTCATGTAATAATAGATATACATTTTCACCTTTTTATTTCAATATACTGATTATGATATGTAAGAATTAGATTCACACTGTGCTGAATATACGGGAATGTGTGTTGTACACCACACATCACACACATACAAACATGCAAGCAGAGATGTCAGAACCTGAAAAGGGATGGGAATGATGCCTTTCTCAAGGGCACTTTGACAGTAGCAGACAAGCATCTCTCCAACGAGTCATTTTTTACGTTTTTGTTCGCGACGGGACTTGAACCGTGTGTGACTCTCCGGTTCTAAAGCCCAATTTCTGTTATGGTGGGTGGGGCAAAAATAGACGATTACATGGATGGGAAAAAATGGCTTTCCGACTATGCTTAGTCCGACTATTTTTTTTAAAAAAAGTTTCCCGTCTATCTTTTATCGCCGACAAAATGGGCATCCATGATAGGCGGATAGGCGAACCGGTCCGTCACATGCACAGCTCTGGTTCTACATGACTCTGAGCTACAATAATAAAGAAAAAGAAAATAAATCAATATTGTGAACACACAGTATGGTTGCCATTTTTGTGCTACAGTACTTGCATGATATTCTCCGCTGTGGAACACAAGCCAAATGTACAGTATGTGGCTATGCAAGACTTACACGTCGTTTCCTGGTTTGTAATGGGTTCGCTGGCCTCTTCTCCAAACATAGCATAAACAGTGATTGTATACTCAGTGTGGGGGATCAGACCATCTAGCTCCAGCTCGTTCACTGCATCTGACACTTTGACCTGCAGGCAAAAACACACAAACTTCAACAATGACTAAAACAACATTCTGTTTGTGGTCAATAATTAATTTAAGCATGGAAAGAAAAACACGAAAAAGTACATTTGCTTCACATTTCTTTTAAACATTACCTCCTTCTCAGCTAAGTCTCCGTCATCTGTAAGCGGCGCATAAAGCACCATGTAGCCTGATGCTCCCTTCACATTGTCCCATCTTGCTTTTACGCTGTTGTGAGTCACATCTAACAGCTGGAGGCCTGTCACTGTGGGAAGAGCCACTGCATATGCGCAAGACCACACACGGCGAAAAGCAGTCAGAACCGGAACACTGTCAAAATATGAAAAATATCATCTTTGCTAGGACTGACCTGAAACTAAAGAACTTCATTTTGCACTAATAGTGTAGTGAATCACTTTTAATGACCCGCAAAAAGAATGACCTCAATAAAAAGGGTGACATCAAAAACAGCATGGCTGCGTATTGAAAACAATCATGTCAAATTTGCAAGACTTTAATTTTGATTCTTTATTAGTGGACGTTTGCTCTGCATAAGTCTTGTATAAAAAGCCGAAAGGACTATTTTGTTAGGGGGATTTAACAAAAGTTCAAAACAAAAAGAAAAGACATCCTAAACACACACCCCGGCTCTCTGTCTGTCGTTTACATAATAGAACCAGAATAGCATGGAAATATATTTAAAAAAAACACTGGGTAAAATGGAATTTCCTTTTGTTAGGATCAATAAAGAATGATTGTACCTTTAAATATGCTATGAGATGCTATTTCTTACTTTCAAGGGAAGCGTTTACATGTGCTTTTATCCTCTTCAATGAAAGGGGGGTAATCACTTGTGATTGGCTTGGCCACCGAGACGTTTTCATCATTTATTGCCTTGCTAAATTTGTGATGTTCCACATAAACACTTACGGGTTGTTTCGTATCCTTTTAGTGGTTCACTGGCCTCGTCTTCGTTCACAGCAAACACAGACAGCTGGTATTCGGTCTGTGAGTTGAGATGCTGCAACACCGCGGAGGTGTCACGGCCGTCGACAACAGCCTGGGGTGCGTAGAAAGGGTGCGAAGAAAAATAGATGAGATTGGGGAGCAGATGGTTTAGAAAAAGTGGGGAAATGAATGTTAGTACAATGAAAATATGACAACAGAACAGAGCCATGTGACAATAAATAGGAAACAGGAAAAAAGGCCATAGGAAGGAAACGATTTATTCATTGGGATGCAGGTCTTGGAATACGTTTTAGCCAGTTTTCTAGCTCATTTGGACCAAGAAACCGTTAAATCTTATGCTTTGATTTACTAGCCACCAGTTCTTAGTCCTGCAAGTGAGAAGACGTTACAAGAATAACCTGAACTGTAGCATACTTTTCAAATTGACATTTACTTCTAAATATATAGTATATATAGTGTATATATATATATATATATATAGTGTATATATATATATATATATATATATATATATATATATATATATATATATATATATATATATATATATACATATATATATATATATATGTGCCATTCCACCTTAAAGTAACAAGAAATTCAAACTTGAAGAAACCATCAAGTTGGTCCCGCCCTTTAGAGGTTTCCACTCATTTGGGAAGACTTTTCGATGAGATTTTGGATTGTGTCTGTTCTAGTTCACCTCAAAGTTGTTTGGATAGAGTTGAGGTCAGAGCTCTCAACTTCTTCCATATTGTGGACCTTGCTTTGAGCACTAGGACACAGTTACGCTAGAACAATACAGTGCGTTATTTGTACTGTCCCCACAACGTTGGAAGTATAGATTTATCCACCATGTTGTGGTAAAATGAAGAATTAAGATTCAGAGAATATTGAGGGCTACAATCTGAGAAATGATTGATTTAATAATTGACTGAGTGGTGTATCCACAGCGAAAAAAGAGCAAATAGCAGACACTGATATTTCTGATGAAGAAATATCCATACAGAATTTGTTTTGTTAACAAAATATAAGCCCTTTACCTCCTGTGGTTGTCCTCCATGAACAGGGAAATAAACCACTCTGTATTTGGCTACATTTCCAGGGGAGTGGCGCCATGTAACTCGAAAGCTCCTGGCAGTGACCTCTGATGTCACCAAGCCTGACGGTGGTCCAATTCTTTCTGGTGGCTGTTCTGAAAAGGGGGGGAAAAAGGTAGAAAATCTGACACACTGAGATTAGAGATAGAATTAGAATACAACATAAATACATCCTTATATGAACAGATATGAGATTTGGATTTTCCTATTATTTCTGGCTGCTTAAGCATAATATTTGTAATGACTGAGTTTGGACTCAAAGACATATTAGAGTCGATTTTATTCATGTTCATTTCTATATAGAGGTCCATAAGAATGAGGTCCTAACTTAACCAAAAGTTATAAACCCATACTTAGGTTTGTCTTTTTGAAGGTCAAATACTTTTTCTAATATCTATATTAAGTATATGTTAATTTAAATTAAGACCAAAATCATAAGTGATACAGTCACAAGAAATTCCCCAGATAACCCATAGATGCACCTCAATAAGTAGACTATTGTGCAAAATTTATCATTTCAGTAGTTTGATTCAAAAAGTGAAGCTCATACAGTAAACTGTACTACAGTGGACATAGGGACCGGGCCGGCCTGCGAATAGCGAAAATCGGCATATAATTGAAACACATTATAAATGCATAGAAGAAAAAAAAATATATATTTTTTTTAACCCCCAAAAATTTTAGAAAAAAAAGAGGGATAAAACACCGATAAGCATTTTCCATGAAAAATGGTGATTGGCTCCCCCGCAAAATAAATAAATAAATAAATAAATAAAAATAAGTATATAAGTATACGTAAATACATCAAAATATTTTCCAAAATATTGGGGAAAAACATCTAGGAGTAGGTGAATCAAATAGCAGAATCTGCAGGTGCCAAACCGTATACAGGGGTCCACTCATCGTGTATAGATTCACTACATACAGAGTGAAAATATTTTATGATGACATTTTTTCGAATTCTGAGGATTTTATTTTACAGCTAGTGAAAACACCAAATTTACCAAATTATTTTTGATATAGAAATGAGGTAGTATTGGCCAACTGAGTTCATGGATAAATGGTAATATATGAGTTTCACTTCTGGAATTAAACGACAGAAATAAATGACCTTTTCTACTGTTGCTCTGATATTTGAATATAATGAACTGCACCTTTATTTTCATTGGTGGTAAATTGCACTAGTACTCCATGGTCCATGAAGTCCTTCCGGTCAGTTAGCCTGCGATTTACTTAGTGTGTCATTGTCCACTTACGTTCCTTAATGTCCTTGTCTTGCTGCTCCACTTGCTCACACACTGTTCTAGTCAGTCCTTCTACAATGGAGCTCATAACATTGAAGTCAGCAACATTATATACATGAGAGTCATCTGGCTCCGAGGCGATGGAGCGCAGCTCGTTCTCATCAGCATTCTTTACACCTGCAAAAGAAGAGGGAATGATTTTAGTCTATTCCAACCGTGGGCACTTGCATGGGGCTAAAACATGATAATTCACAACTCCTGTCATCTCTGTGTGTGCTCAATCTCACCGATTGCAAACAGCTCAACCCCAGCTTTTTGCAGGCTTTCTGCAGGCGGTATAACGTCATCCTGAGACTTCCCATCAGTAATGAGGATCCCGATCTTAGGTACACCAATGCGGGCACCAGACTCGGGCTTGAAACAGTTCTCCAAAATATAGGACAGCGCAAGCCCTGGGGAGAGACAAAGGATAGAGGAAGAACATACAAAAAAAGAGAGCAGGGGTGGAGGTATAAAAGATCGTAGACACATGTACAGTATATAAGGTATTCATGAAAGGCATACGAGACCAACCGGAGGGACAATGAATTTAAATTTTATTAGGGAACTGAATAAATTGAAGATGGCAATGTAAAAGAGTACCCGTGAGAGTGTTTCCTCCTTTGTAGGGAAGGTTCTTGACAGCATCAATAACAGCTTCTTTTGTAGTGAAAGCATTGAGGTGCCACTCCATCCTGGGATCTCCACTATACTGAGCCAGACCTACAATCACACGTAAACTTTCATAGTACTGAAGACATTTTTACAACTTTCAAAAGACTATAGTCGTTTCATAGTGGAAAGGTGATGATAGGACTACCTATCCGGGTCTTATCGATGCCAACATCAAAAGCATTGACCAGGTTTTCCAGGAACATGCGGACCAGCCGGAAGTTGAGACGACCAATACTCCAAGAGCCATCGACCAGGATCACAATGTCTGCTATGGACTCAGTGTGACACAAAAACTGGTCCGCTGGAAAGACAAGAGAGCCATTACAAACCAAATGCTTGAATGGCGTTCATTCAAACAAAGACCTCCACCGTGGCGGTAAAGTTTTCCAAATGTTTGTCGGAAAAGCTGGTTAAAATATGGCGAATTGCGGGGTTATACTGTTCTTACTCCAGTCCTAGTGCATAAAACAATTACAAAGTGGGTGACACCTGCCACAAAAGCGAGATTTTTCTCATTGGAGCTGCTAAATACTGTGGGTCACTGCCACATTTGGCCCCAATGAAAGTTGACTATAACATACAACAGCTAAAGGTGAAAATCAGTTCCCTGATCTGCAAAAAAAATCGAAAGGGGTCTTCCAATGGCCATGCGATAGTCTTCCACATTCCGTATGTTTCAGACGATGTCCGTATTTTTCTGTATTTTTCGGACTAAGTCACAATTTTTTCGTAATTGTATAGATGAACTCATTTACTGCCAGACATTTTCAGACCCTCTTTTACTCTAACATTTGAAAAAAATAAAAAAAATATATAAATAAATTCTTGCGATTGAATGGCTGGACTGTGATGCATCTTATACTCCAGACAGACTTATATATGTTTTTTTCTTCTTCATTACGCGTTTTTTGACCGCTGTGAGTTGAGAGCGACTAAAGATAAAAATAATAATGTGTTGAATGACTTGATTTCTGCAATGATTCACCTTGTCTTCTGCACAAGAGAAAAGGTGATTCATTCTTTGGGAGAATGCACGCTCTAACAGATTTGACAAGGAAGGTCCTCATTTAAGGGTGGCTCCACCCAGAGTGCTGATGACAAAATTAAGTCAAAAGGAGGATCTGCACAAGTACACAGCTGCGCACCTTTTCTGAGAATATGCCCCAAAGTCAATGTTCCCTCTAATCCATTTCTATACGTCAGAGCATTCATACGAACTCCCCGAGCATCGCATGGACCACGGTGAGCAACATCAGACATGCACAAACCAGTGTCACACCTGTCCAAAACCTGAGCTCATAACAAGTTACATGATATACAGTAGATACATTACAAAAAAAATCTAACCACTTCTATATTAAAATAGAACAGATCATTAAATATCAATTTGTGACGCAAATAAAATCAGCTGTAGTTTGTTACTTTTACTTTAGGGTACACATTCATTTTAAGCATAATTAATGAAGTCTTAATATCCCACATCGTCACATAATAAAGCACAAAAAAATTCTAGTCACCTGAAACGAGCGAGAAAACCTCATTTAAGGGGTTCGTAAACTACGCCCATGTTTGGTATTCCAGAATGGAATGGTCCGCAAATCGCCTGCAGCGTCACATCAATGGTGAGCGTGAATATATGTGCGTCGATATATGCTTCAAACTGGAGTAGAACAACTGAGTGTGCACCCTCGGTCGCACTACTGAAACTGTAAGGGAATTGGAAATGGTGTGGTGTCGTGTTTATAGATTAGACTGGGGTGGAAAAGAAGAAATGAGTGTAGAAATGTCATGTGTTTGCGTGATGCGCGCCAGCGTCTCCGTGTGCGCTGAGAGGGTGGGAGCAGCGCGCAATTGCTTGCACGTATCTTAGAGGGAACATTGCGCTCAGTAATTAACTGATGAAAAAAAAAAATCTTGTTTTGTTATGCTAGGAGGACGTAACTAGCTTATTTTTCGACAGTATGAAAAAGCATTTCAGCAGTGTGATTTCCATTAACCCGGTATGGTATGAGAAGAGAACATGAAAGTATTTGGAGCCTTCATATCGAGGGAAAAAAAAACCTCAAGGTATAATCTGACTACAACCAAAACCAACAAGTAAGCTGCATTCAATAGGCTACCGGTACATAATAATACACAGTCAATACTGTAATGTGTCTTGCAAAGGCAATTATGAGAACAAATTCATTGTAAAAAGGTTTGTTTGGACTATGTGGAACAAACTGTTCACAAATTCAGCGTGACTCTGATAAAAAATTACACGAGCCTGTAAAATCTGAGGAGCATTTGATATTGGAATCATCTAACAATTCTTCATATTAAATCTGCCCAATGTTTTTATTCACATATTCGATATACATATACATACTTGTGCAATCATGTGGCGATTGACTCACCCGACACACAAATAATACACAGGGAGGCGAGAGCAAATCAAAGCTCTGCCTTGTGCCTACACATAAATATGCATACAATGTTGTTGATGTCAGAGAGATTGGTCTGTTGCTACTGTGATTCGTGTCGATACATCTCATCGCTACACAGCGCCTGCCTTGCAGGCAACAGCCGGCTGGTCAAAGGTGCCTCTTCTCCCCCCAAAGTCCCATCTGCCTTAGTTCTTCTCTTTTTTTTACCACCAAATCCCCTTCATCTCCCGTCTCATCTAACACCTTAGCTCTTTCCAATTGAAATACGCATCCTGAGGAATAGTGTCCAAGAGCACATTCATGACACGTGGCTTGAAAAACGAAGAATAAATGAGACCTTGGAAGAAGGCAACAAGTCCTCTTCAGTGGCTATAACAATATCTGTTCTGTTTTTTTCAAGTCTGTAATGTAAAGTTTCGCCAAGGTAGTTGCTGTGTCTGTCCATTCCCATTGTTTGAATGGCTGGGTGGACTTTTATTTATGTTGAAAAATAGGTCGCCAGAATTAAGTTGAAGATTCTGTGCTGGCTAGTGAAGTTCTTCCTCATCGAAGTTATCCAAGCATGCCCCTTACGGACCTTCATTCGCACATCTGGGCACAGTCACGCTGGAACGGAAAAGAGCCTCCTGCAAAGTCTTGGCGAAAAGTTAGAGGCATAGATTTGGTCCAAATTACTTGGAAAATAAAGAATCACAATTCCAGGCATATTTACCGAATGGTGCTTAAAGTGAATCATTCCAGTGGGTTTTAAGGAAAACATCTGGACGCTCCTCCTTCGCGTTCAGGCATGTAAAGACATTTGGTGCTAAACTGTGAACTATATTTGAACCTTATTTGCATATAAGCTTGCGATTAACAAAGCTGCTGCCGTAACTGATCCTATTTTCATGCAGTACACAAATGGATGAGCATCATCTATAATTGGCTTGCAAACACACGGTGAAACTGATGGTCCACCTGGTGTAAGGGATCAAACACAAAGCAGATGAATGGGAAAAAGTATGCGACTCCCAGACAATCGGATTGCCAAGCAGGGGCACTGAACTTGTTACTAAAACTGTGACAGCTGCAAAAGGACACCATGGTTGCCTGCCAGACTCCTCAAGCAGAGCAGTAACACACACGCAGAGGCACAGGTCATAATATCTACAATTTAAATGCTGGAGGGAGCCACAATTTTTCATCAGTGCTACTGGGGGGGGACAGATAGAACCAAACACCTCATAACCAGATGTATGGCAAAAATGCTTTTTTAAATATGAACAAAATACATGCATACGTGTTCTCAATATTCTTCTTTTTTGATAATATATTTTTCAGTGCATGTATAAGAGCAAACAACAAAATAACCATTGCACTGTACTTTTTTTCCTCAGTGTAAAGAGCTCTCTTTCATAAAAATTGCCATTCAAGAATGGCACAAAACTACTGAACAAGAAACCAACATTAAGTGCAAAAACTCATTTTGTAGATTTTTGCACAGAAGTCAACCACACTCAAAATCTTAATATTATTGAGGTACTATTTTGGTCCTGCATATCATTCCAAATCTGCAAAAAAAAAAATTGGGCCCACTCGCGTTGGTGAAATAGGGAGTATAAGACCCAGTGTAAGCGCAATTAAGACATAAAACTGCCATCTAGTGGCGATTGGTGATATTACAACTTAAAACTACAGTCGACCCCTGCGTATTCGCAATTGGGCACCGGCAGATTTTGCATATTTACAGTTTGCTCATATGCACACCGTGAATTTAAGAAAACATTTTTTTGATTATATACAGTAAAAAAGTGAAATGTCTTATTATCTCTTTTGCATTCACAATTGCTCTTTAAGCCAAACAAAATCATATTTTATCAGAAGACTTGATTATGTAGTAGAAGTTACAATACAATATTTGAAATACTAAAATATTCGATAGCTGCAGCCTTACAAACACAGCCACACCCTGTTATATTATCAGATTTTTTTTTTTTTGCTTGATAAAAGCCTTGGTAATCTGCAAAACAATGCTCCTCAGAATTACGAAATTGCCCCTCAAATGAAGTCATTGATTAGAAAAATTGCTCATCAAAAAAAAAAAAAAACATTATTTTGAGCCTTGCATCCCTCCATTTTTATATTACATTTCCTTTTTTAGGCTCCCACGGAGCTGGAGCTTATCTCAGCTGACAAGAGGCAGACTACACCCCGGATCTCATTAGCTCCAAGTGTGATTTTGCCTATTTCTCAGCACAGTCTCAAATGCAACATTCACCTTCTACCCGGAGGGGCAACAGTGAATTACAGTAGCAAAGAGCTATCATCCACTCGTAAGAGACTAATACCCTGGACTGCCCGAAGCCCATGAAAAAGAAAAATTGGAATTGAAAGTTAAAGTAAAAATTCAAACATGAGATAAAACTCACCCAACTCAGAAAACATACTCAGCTCTTAAAACAAACACGTTTAACATTTCCAGCATTTTCCATGTTGCTGTTTCCTTGCTCTCTTTTCATTACCTGTTGCTTGTCACCAGCCAGCCTTGATTTATTGGTGACTTCTGTTTAGCCAAGGATCAGGCAGAATGTGCTGCCATTACAGACCATCTCTTGTGAGGTTTTATTTCCTCCCCACCGCTGTGATTACATTGCAGCGGCTGGAATTAATGTCAAGAACAGTGACAGTTATGCAGATGGACTGGCAGTAGAAATGGTCCCCACATGACAGCGCCATTTCACTTTCTTAATCGACTTTGGATTCCTGCGTCAAACTAGCTTGAAAATACCAATTCACCTCCACAACTGTGAAAATGTATTGCAAAAATAATCAAAATCAAAATCGTATCTGTTAAATAGTTTTTCATTGTATTTAATGTGCAGTCTTGATGTTAAGGTAAATCCTACGCAGAAAACGATAATGGAATACTGTACTGTCTCCCTGTTATGGCAGGCCAAGATATATGGCAGCACGGTTGCTAAGTGGTATCCCCCTCTTGCCGTAAGTCAGCTGGAGTAGGCACCAGCTTTCCTGTGACAGTGCAAAGGATATTTAGGAACCAAATGCTTAAAATGAACAGCTTCCTGTATATGTTGGATAAAGCTTCAATGGCTTTGTTTTTCAACCAAGTTGAAAATAAGGATAGAATTTAAAAGAACATCACAACCTTACTTTGCAATGTGAAGAATCCTCTCAAAGCCTGCCTGAGCTGAAAGGGCTTTTTACAGAACTGTGACAAGGGCTCAAAAAGGACGATTTTCACAATTTTTTCGAGTATATTGGATCAGGCAACATGCCAGTGATTGTGACGTCTGCCATTTACTTAGTGATCCTCAGAGCACCTCAATAAACTCAGCCGCTCATTGCTATTCATAAAGGAGTCTGGGGTGTGAGTGTGATTCATTGGGTTATACGGCACAATCCGACCAATTTGATTGTATTTGGACAGTTTGTCTCGTTCCACGAGTGACCTTTCATGGCATCTTGAACTTTAATCGAGTGCCTTGTTCTATTTCACCTCACCGCAACGATGCTCTGACACAGCAGATCCTTTATGTATTGGCCCAAAACACCAAGAGGCTTTCCCTAAACCCGTCTCTCCTCTACCTTTGTTTGTTTTGCCTGCTCTCTCCATTCTGTTTGTTTTAACCTAATCTCTGTGCCTGGTTGCTCGCATATTTGTTGAGCTTAGTAGGCGTCTATTTCGCAATTGGGCCCCTCTTATCATATCTGGCTTTTTTCTTTAGCCCAATGCACATATTGAAAAAAATGTATGAGTGACCTGGATCCATTAAATATTGTTTAATAATTGACTCTGCAAGTGAGAAAAACCACCCAACTCACTATTATTATTTTTTTCAGATATGTTTGTACTAGGCGGCACGGTGGCTGACTGGTTAGCACGTCCGCCTCACAGTTCAGAGGTCGTGGGTTCGATCCCGGCTCCGGCCTCCCTGTGTGGAGTTTGCATGTTCTCCCCGTGCCTGCGTGGGTTTCCTCCGGGTACTCCGGTTTCCTCCCACATTCCAAAAACATGCATGGTAAGTTCAATGGACACTCTAAATTGCCCCTAGGTGTGATTGTGAGTGCGGATGTTTGTCTCTGTGTGCCCTGCGATTGGCTGGCAACCAGTTCAGGGTGTCCCCCGCCTACTGCCCAAAGACAGCTGGGATAGGCTCCAGCACGCCCCGCGACCCTTGTGAGGATAAGCGGTACAGATAATGGATGGATGGATGTTTGTACTATATTTGTACTATTAACTTGTACTACAGTATGTACCCTACTAGACAAGGGTTGCAGGTGAGCTGGAACTGATCCCAGCCGACTTTGGGTGATACGGGGGTACAGTCTGGACGGTTCAATACCCAATCGCAGGTCATCAAGAAAATATCATGTTCTTAAATCATGGATTGCAGCAATAGGAAATAATGGTGTGCTGATAAAAACAGTTTACACCTGGCTCGAACTGGGCTGGCTATCACACAAAGAACACTCACTGGCCTGTATTCCCACTTTGCTCTACTCATCATTTCTTCATCATGTTTACAGACACCAATACACTACTTCATGATACAACATGGCATTATTGTTTGCTGCATTATTTACTTTACTGAGATTCCAGATTAGTATTCCATTATGGATTATAATCATGAATAAAAAAAACATTAATACACAGCCATGGGGTGCCCAAGCCCACACTCTTCCAAACATCCTCAGGCCAGGTAATTGAAAAACGTTAGAGTGTGACACAAATCCTTCACACAACTTAAATATGCTGGTCAAATATGCCCAAGCACAATGTTTCTAATCAAGACGATGCTCACTCGCCAAGTTGTTACTGGCCAACACAAACTGTAAACAACATTTTGTGGGACAGCTATGGGAGATGATTTCCATTTATCTGACTGGGACTGCACTATACAGCCTCCAGGTGTATTGGTAATTATACCGTACATAAAAAAAGTTGTGTCTATCTTGACATTGTACCAACTATAAGAGCAGAAAAAAAACTCAGATTCTTGATTTTACCATCCATCCATTTTCTATAACATCTATGCTCATTAGGGTCGCGGGTGAGTTCCAGCCTAGCTGACTATGGCTCGGATGCGGCGTACATTCACCAGCCAATCGCACAACGCATATAGACAAAGAACAATTCGTTCACACCTCCAGAAAATTTAGAGTCTTTAGTTTTTTAAATTTGTGAGGAGGCCGGCATACCTGGAGAAAATCACGCAAGCATGGGGAAAACATGCAAACTACACACAGGAAGCCCAGATTCAAACTGCCAACCTCGGAACTGTGAAGCGGATATGCTATGCCTGTTGTTTCTTACAACTGACAAAATTATACATCACAATTGTAATGTTGTTACTGGCATTTATGGCTATTAATAAATCTGTTTTTAGTGAGCCTTGACAGTGTGTATCCTGCTCTTGATTTAAGGGTACAGGGATTTAGAAGGAGCCCTAAATATCTCGGTGTGTTTGTTTTTCCAAAAGCCTAACCGGAAAATTCAATCAATTTCTAAATTAGCCATATCATCCCAACTAGCAAACTGTAACTAATTATACAAACGACTGGCACATTGTTGTGCCTCTTCCAAAACATAATGTATTTAACCTGGCTCTTGTCCCGAAGTCAATTTGCATTTGCAGGTAGTCCGTGTGACATTGCTACACAGGATTAGAATATTTCAGAGAGCTATCATTTTCATTACTTTTTTTATGAGGTGGAAAGCCACAAAAGTGGACACAAATCATTCTTATCGACCTCTTCACTTTAACACTCCTTGCCAACAGTGACCCATATAGCACCGGAAGAGCCACCCAAGTGCAGTGTCATACAATTAGCTTAACCTAGCAGCGCACCCTATTACTTAATTGGGGACAAGGACAAAAGTCGGGCGAGTGCACTCTCGCTCTCTCACTAGCATGCAAACCGAAGTGAGCGATGGTCGATCTGCTCCCGAGACTGTGAACCGACACCCGGCGTGTGTGAGGCCGACACAGCTTTGAATAGAAATGATTCCGCTGTGGGCCCGAGTTTAATGCAATGTATTAAAGACGCGTTGGCAAGATGGAAAGAGCTGTAAGTGAAGGGAGATAAATGGAGAAAAGGTGTGCAAATTGCAGACGACACTAAGATGAGTCTCCACCATGAGTCCTTTTGCTGCCTCCTCATGTTGCATTAAAGTTTCTGTTCATTAGTTTTCAATTCTCCTCGCCGCTTTCACCGCTGCTCTTCCTCCTGCCATATTTATACTGGCTCACCAGCTGTCATCATCATCATCATCACTCGACCCTGTTCTGAACTGGCAACATAAACAGACGATTCAAATTAATGTTGTGACTTCAATGTGCTGTCGCCTGCCATAATAATTCACCAACATTGTGACATATTTCTGGATATAGACTCTTATGCTCTTCGAGGATCAAATCTCTTTGCCACCACATGCAGATGGGAAACGCACAAACAGGAAATTGATTAAAACAATGACGGCAGAAGTGTAAGCAACCAAGTGGAAGAAGAAGAAGCTGCTTGCTGTGTATGCATAACAATATTACTGGCAGCGTGCCACTTAACAGAACACCGCTGAAATTTGCACAGGACAAGATTAAAAAAAACGTTTGCAGAATTCTGCAAGCAGATAAACTTTTGACAGTTAGATGTGATTTTGCGGTGTGTCTCTCTTTCATTTACTGCCTCATTGAAAGTCGCTATGGCTGAGTTTACACTGCACGGTTCAAGAAACGCAAGATACTTTTTTTTTTTGTGTCCACCTGTTTACTGTGTTGTTGCTGCCCAGCGTTGTCTCTTTTGTTTTGGAACTGGCTTTTTAAAAAAACTTAAACCTGCTCTTGAATAAATCAACAACACAAGTTATCTCAAGGCACTTCATACATGGAGCAGGTCTAGAAACATCCTCTTCGAGATAAAGGAAAGGGGCAGAGGGAAGAGAGATAGGATAGAGGGTTTCCAAAAGCAATGAGGAAGGTGTGTGTTTGACATGAATAACAATGATAATGCTATGGCTAATAATGGCTGCACTACTTTTGAATTAGATATTGCAAATTGCCGGCGTTGGGCCAAAAGCTCATAAGTTCATTTTGGTGAATTTCACATTTTTTCAAAAAATCTATACTATTGATCAGTCCACAAGCGTGGGGGTTATTTTTACACATTACTGACCAATCTAAAGTGTTGAAAAAGGCTTGCTGTCTTTCACAAGGCATAGCTAATGGTTGAACAAACTTGCCATATTTTGGGTCTCCTGAAAAGTGACCATTTTGGTGGTACAAGGTTTTGGCCCGACGCCAGCGAAAATGTAAACCTACTACAGGTGAATGGAGAAAAGAAACAACAGATGTAGTAGCAGTGTTGTTGTCTGTGGCACAGTAAGCAGGATTACCTGCTACAAGGAGGAAAATACAAGTTCAAAATTAAAGGGCCTTCAGGGGGGTGCAAAGCTACCTCCTTAATAGAGGTAATTACAGAGCCAAAGAGCCCAAATAGTGTTGCAAATAAAGGATGTCAGACACAGAGGTAGTGACTTTGTAGGGGTGATGCTCCAAGATGACTTTCCCTCCATCTCTCACTATCAGAGCATTCATTGTCAACACAATCGCATTGGCCTCCAGTTCAACTTTAACTACATGGGTCCCTTGGGTTTATTGCACGTGTGCGTGCGCATGTTGGTGTGCGTGTGTGTGAGTGTGTGCTGGTGCTAAGCTTCAGTGATGCAAGTAGGAGGGCAACACTCTCTTCCTATTAGTTTATATGTGTGTTGAAAATTGCATTGGCGTGATGCTCTCATTGCTTTTACTGTTCTTTCACAAGTTCACATTTGCACTTACTCTTACTGTTCACTTGTTCATGGATTTTGATAATGTCGGCATGTAGATTCTACTTTGCACTCTCGGAACTAAAATCACAGAATTAACAACGAGACCAAAGGCTCATATGTTTTACAAGAGGTGTTCATGTTTTTTCAGTATCATGATTCCGAAACTTGTTCAACCAAAAGGTAATTAATGTGGATCATTTTACACTTTTCACGACAAAATTAAAACATTTAGTTTGGTAAGCGGCCCAGTGTTTCTGATCATTTGTAGTCTTGAACTTGATTGTAGCAACTCTCAGTGCAAGAAAGAAAGGTGAAGCTGATAGTGAAGAAGAAGAAACTACATGTTTGTTCTTTTGTGGTCACATTTTTAATAAAAGGTCATAATTTCAGGGGAAACTAAATGCGGTTTCAAAGATAAGTTACGACTTAAATTGTGGGCTCAAATGTCGATTAACATCTGGTTTAACTACTGGATGGAGGCTAGTAAACAACATCTGCGACACACACATATAACATTATTGTTTGATCTGATACCACACAGCTGTCCAAATAACAATCTATCAACTGTCATGTTTGAGGAAACCTTTGGGGCCGACTTCCAATGAAAATACATTACTGCCTAACACTGGTCCCACTAATGAGTTTGTTCTTGCTTTGACAAGCAAAAGAAGCAAACAGTGACTTGCAAAAGAATTTGGCTGCTTTGAATTTTTGGATCTTTTGCCACATTTCATACATAAATATATCCATTTTTATTTTTGGGGGGTGAAAAATCAACACCAAGTGGGACAAAATCATTAAGGGGAAGGAAATTCATACAATATTTGGAACTTTTATTTTTTTATTTTTCAATAATGATCCAATGTTGACTTATATGACCGATGATGATGAATAGAGTCCACCTGTGTGTGATGTAGTCTCAGAGGTCTGTTAAAAGAATATTGGGGAGCAAGGAACACACCAGGCAGGTCCAGGAGAAAGTTGTTTGAAGCAGGATTAGGATATGAAAATAATTCACAAGCTTTAAAGATCTCTGCAGCATTGTTTGATCAATCATATTGAAATGGAGAGAGAGAATCAGACCACTGCAAACCTACCAAGATGTGGCCATCTTTCTAAACGTTCAGTCCAAACAAGGAGAGCACTGATCAGAGATGTAGCCAAGATGACCACTCTGGATGAACTGGAGAATTCCACAACGTTATTAGTCGCACACTGCGCAAATCTGGCCTTTATGGAAGAGTGACAAGAAGAAATACATTTCTCAAAGAAAATTATCAAAAGTCCTGTTTGAAGTTTGCCACAAGCCACCTGGGAGACACAACAAACCTGGAAGAAGGTGCTCTGGTCAGGTGAGACCAAAATGTAACATTTTGGGCGACACTGCACATCACCCTGAAAACACCATCACCACTGTCCAACATGGGGGAGGCATCATCATGGTCTGGGGCTGCTTTTCTTCAGCAGGAACAGGGAAGATGGTTAAGATTGATGGAAAGATAGATGGAGCCAAATAAAGGTCCATTTTGGAAGAAAACCTGTTGGAGTCTTCAAAAGACCTGAGACTGGGATGGAGGTTTACCTTTCAACAAGACAGAGATCCTAAACATAAAGCAACATCTACAACGGAATGGTTCAAAACTAAACATATCCAGGTGTTAGAATGTCAATCCAAGTCCAGACTTGAATCCAATCGAGAACCTGTGCAAAGATCTAAAAACTGTTGTTCACAAACACTCGCCATCTAATCTACCTGCGCTGTAGATGTTTTGCTCGGAAGAATGGGCAACGATTCTGTAGATATGCCAAACTGATATACCCCAAAAGGCTTGCAGTTGTAATGTATGTACAAAGTATTAACTTGGGGGGCCGAATAATTTTTGCAAGCCGCACTTTTCAGTCTTCTATTTATAAAAAAGAATGTTGTATATATCGTATGAATTTTAATACACTTCCCGATTGTGCTCCACTTGATGTTGATTTCATATCGTTACCTTCGAAGCCTAAATGTTTTCAAAAGGTCAAGGAGGCCGAATACTTTCCCAAGGTCTCAGCAAGTATTTGTATTGACACGCTGGCTGCTATTGGTGGGCCATAGGGGAGTGTGCCCACCCGCCAAAATGCTTGTGCCCCCCCCCCCATCACCCCACTTCAGGCATGGCTCTCTAAAAATAAATAAGTTGTATTTAATTACAGTTTTGTTTTATCATAGTATCTCATTTTGTGTTGTGAAATATTAATGTCAAGCTCTTTCTCACTAAGACATGAAAAAGAAAGACACTAATCAACAATGATGTGATTTTGTTCGATTGATGGACAGTCTATAAATCTGCAATGGTTTAACACGGTTACCCCATGAGGGGTGAGGGTGATTATGTTAGTATTCGATGGAATAATCAACAGAATAATCGATTCCAAAAAGATTTGTTTATAGCCCTACCACGGAGGCTGTGGTAGATTGCCACACGGGACAGTCTAAAAACGCTGTAAGCATAAAAAGATATATTACAATGGGGTTGGCAACTCAAAGAGCTATTTGAGCCTGTTTCACAATAAAGGCACATTATTGCCCCCATGCATTTCCCGTGTCCTACTTAAGGCTGAGGTCTGGCAATGGGTTTGCTATGACAAAATACTTTATGACCTCATTTTGGATGAGAAAATGAGAAACCAGTAGCAAAAGATATCTTATTAAGATAAATAGGATTAAAAAAAATCCATGTCTAACTACTTACTGTGTGAAGGACAGTGTGGTATGAAACGTCGGCGCTAACCAATAATAATAGCTTAGTAGGGACAGCAACAGGAAGCATGACAGGAAAAATGTTCTGTAAAAGCAATAATATATGAAAATGTTATTTAAAGTAGGGTTAAAAGCTAAAACTTCAACGCTTACCGCATTGTCCTTTAGAGAATAATATTTGTCTGTGAATGTTTCAATTTACATCTTTGTGGCACCATAATGTATCAATCTTTACCTTGTTTTTCTCAAAGCAGACATTTACATGGAAGGGAAGAGAAAAAAAAACTGTCACTGCATCGATTATTCATATTCAGCTTTTAAAATGCAGGCCTACACAGTAGCAGAGTTACGTATAAGCTTCATTGAGGAGTAGAGTGCAGCTGTTGCAGAAAGTGCTGGCGCTGAGCACATTGCAGTTAAGTAATTGTTTAAATGCCGAACAAATGCTCAGGAGCATTTGACATGATACATTTCTTAATTTGTAATTGTTATGATAATGCCTATCAGGTCTTGTACGCCTTTGAATAACCCTATTTGAGAAGTTCAGTTCACGTGATCTGCGCATGCGTAGTGGTACGTGTGGCACGAGAAGCAGAGTATTTCACGTAGTTTGAGGATCGCATGCGCAGTCCTGACTTCGCAGTGGGCGTCAATGACCGGTTTGTAGAATTATTTAAATACATGGAAACATATTATTACAATAGGCCATAACGGTTTGTTTACCAGAGGAGTCGGCCGTTGGAGTGTTGTTGTTGCGTCAGTCCGTTAAGTAGTGCAAATCTAAAGGCGCTATTCCAATGTACGAGTTTCGCACCGGAATGGACCTGAGTGGTCGCTTTTCCATTACGGTTTTTGGGGGCCGTGCAGTTGGAATGGAACAACATTTCAGAACCTCTACCAACGTGGTTCTAAAATGCAGGCCGAACAGGGCTGTGACGTCACTGGGATTTGACTGGCCGACAGATGTAGGTTTTTCTTAAGTGATGCGGCAAGGAACTGACAGAGCCACCCGCAGGCGCCGCCAAGTAAAAGAAAGTAAAGTAAAATCAAAATATAGTATATACAGAACACATATATTGTGTTTTACAATAATACTAAACCATATTTACAATTTCATATGTTAGTGGAATGAAATAGTGAAGCTTGTGGTAAAAAATTTAGCGAGCCTTTCTTGGTTGATGTCGTAGTCACCCTCCGGGGTCCAAAGCTTCACTTAGCCGCATGTCCGAGTTGCGGCCACTGGAGGCTCATCATAAGTTTCAAAATAAGGGCATCCACCCCAAGTGCTGTTTTGGCTGCTTAAATGTTGCTGGCTTAACAGCGTTTGGATCCATCTGCTTTGTAAAGTGCACCTTTTGATCCATTCTTGTGTCCCCATGCCAACGCGTCTTTCTTTGTCCTTCTCTTTCAGAAAAACACACATACACACACACCCCGACACACGCATACACAACTGCAGAAGCATCAACACAAAAACAGAACTGTATTGAAGAGAGAAAACTGAAGTAAGGGAGGTCAATGCCATCCACGAGCCACAGAGACTGGTGAACAAAAAAGTTAATGGCAAGCCCTGATCCTAATGTATTGTATGTATGTACTATGTACAATTCAAACCCTGAACCTCAGAACTGTAAAGCAGACATGCTAACACCTAGCTCACCATGCTGCCCAAACATACACTATACCCATATTGATGAAATGTATCACAAATAGACCACACTAGGAACTTATTGATACTTCATAACAAACATGGACTGGTTCGGGATCAAGAATGCACTCCTCGCCCAGAAGCATCAATTAAAATGTAGAAATATAATCACTAACACTGATATGAATAGAAACCGTCACAAGTCACAGTGGAACATGAAAGAACACCTTTCACTCATCCAGAGTGCGACATTACCATCACCACAGTACACAAAAGCACAGAGACACGTAACTCATTCATTGACTCTACTGACGCACAGCGGCATACTATTATAAACCCCGAGAGATGTGAGGCACAACACTAATGAAGGTCACCTCTGCTGCAGTGAATGGTTGTGATAAAACAGCCAGAAGGAAACTCAAATGTCTAATCTAGCTACAGACAGAAATAGAGGGTGAGGAGATAGAGCAGGGCCAAGAATTATTTGATTCTAAAGTTTTTATTGATATACTATTTCTGCCTATTAATAAATCTGCAATAAATAAAAAAAAATTGACCATCATTGACCGCGATTCCTGTCATTGTGAATGATTAAATTACGTGTGATGATTTTTTTGGGGCAGGTTAGGTTACAACCTTCAATTTGACTGACACCTTCCCATGCAAATGCAGAGTCTAGGGACACTGAGGCGGGCTCGCCTATCTCTGAGGCTAAGGTCACAGAGGCGGTTAAAAAAGCTCCTCAGTGGCATGGCCCCGGCAGTGAGATCCATCCTGAGTTCCTAATGATTTTGTAGGGATGTCCTGGTTGACACGCCTCTGTCACATTATGTGGTTTTCGTTCTGGCCATTACTACACTCTCTGAACAGGGTCCTGCCAAAATGCAGAATATCAGCTCGGACGGGCCGATAATCGGTCTATCACTAATGGTATAATTTCTAGTATCCTTTCTACAAAAAAAGGAAAACAAAACACAGAAAAAATCTAAAGAAAAAAAAATCTTGATTAAGATTTATAGTTATTTACTTGCATTCCACAACAGGAAAAACAGCATGTTAACTCTTAACTCCTATTCAAAATATCAAAATGTTGTTAGATCACCGAAATTGAAAGAGCCTACATGGTGCTGAATGGTCTCATCTCATCTTCATATCAAGTCATCTATTAAATTTGCAAAGCACTGTATACATTCAAAGTTCTTGTGTGAAAAAGCTCTTCCTCAATAATCAGGGTTTTGTCTCCCCTCAGTCTCTTGCTGTATACTCTCACGTTTTTTTTCCACTTTGAATGTTAACAGCAACAGTTCAATGGAAACTACCAGAATAGTTCTGAGAAGTTGCATTCCCTTCGCGCCTTATGAGATTATCTTCATGCAAAGTGAAATCTGAATAATAAACCAGCCTAGCGTACGTGTGCTGAAACAATAACCACACTGCAAGTGTAAAATGAGGTTTTGTCTGTTTGACTTCTGTTTCACACTACATGCTAGAATGCAGCAGAAAGTGATTTTCCAAAAGGGACTTTTAGTTGGTGTTTAAATCCTTCTGCTCTATTAGAAGTAGTTGAGAACACTCCAAGCCACAAGTATTGTTTATTTTTTCAGCAGTAAACTTTATAAGCGCACAGAAAACAATGTTACAGAAGATTCCTTGGAAGTAAAGAACTGCGCAAACCTAGTTTTGGAAATGATATATGGTTTTGGAATGGTTGTTTTGTGTAGGTCTGTGTATGTTTTGTGTAATATATAAATTGAAACTTCCAAATTAGAAAGGTCATACAATTTGTAACCATATTTTTCAACCCCCAAAATTCAATTATTCCTTAAAGGTCATACGTAAACTTGGAGGTGAAAAGTGTGTGTCTTCTATGTCAAAGGGGAAGTCAACCCAAACATTCTTTTTCAAGAATATGTTCTATGCAAGCCCACTAGTTGAAACAAGGCATTCTGACAAATATTGCGTTTGTGGAATAAGAGTTAATCCACCCGTTTTTAGTCATCTGTGGGAGCGGCCATTTTGTCACTTCTGTCGAATGAAAATGACATCACAACTACCCAGGGCTCAGGTAACAACCAATCACGGCTGACCTGTTTTCTGAAGCTGAAGTCATTACCTGAGCCCTGAGCAGTTGTGATGTCATTTTTAGTCGACAGAAGTGACAAAATAGCCGCCTTTTGCTGCTTAACGCATATTCCACAAATCCACAATCAGAATGCCGTGTTTCAAATAGTGGGACTGCTGGGTACATATTCTTGAAAAAAATATCTTTGGGTTGATTTCCTCTTTAAGAATGTCAGACATGGGGGAATAATTGCCCGACACTAATATATATATGTGTTTTGTATCATATTTGTATGCCTTTAATGGTGTGTAAAAATGATCACATTCAAGAACACAGCGTCATTCAGTCAGTTTGTGACCAAGCTGAAATATTCCTTTCGTGTCGCTCTCTTTTCACTGAATTTGAAATACAAGGTATTCAAATATGTAGTGTATTCCTGCAAATTCAAATAAGATTGGTTTCTAGATGAAAAGCCGCCAGTCTTGTCTGGGGCGAGGTGGTTCAAGTTTATAGGAAAGCACAAAGACGCAAAGCCTTCATTGACAAAAGTATCACTCAGGCATGTGTATGCAAATCTGAATGATTTAGCAACAGAGCATAAATAAGATTAGCATTTGATTTCTATATGTGTGCTGCTTTCAAAAGGTGGGTTTTCTTGTGATTGAGAAGCACAAAGACCAAGCATGGAGAAAGAAATTCCCAAATCTTATCCAGTTGGACATGGAAAGACCCTGGCTGCACATTTGTTTTTGGCTTTGAGTTGTAATAAGCTGCTGTTTCAAAATGGCCCCGACAGCTGTTTGTGTTGGGTCAATTCATCACCAGAGCACACTAAAGCAAACACTTTTATGTTTTATTGTATTCCTCGGAGCATCACATTAACGTACATGTGACGCCTGATCGTCCTGGCAACTTTGTAAGCATTTGACTTACCTCCGGAGATCTCGTTGACATCTTCAGGAAGAATGAAAGAATCAGTCAGACGCTCTGGCTCCATTTTGCCTACTCCATCGCCCTTGCCCCTCTCAATTGCTACACATGAAATAGAAAAGACATGTCACAACATGCACGGTTCATCCAATCCCCACTGTTGCGGTTCATCAGTCATGCCCACTGATTTTTAAATGAGTATTTTGAAAAGGTTTTTTTTACAGTGTACAGGCAAGTCCGAATTTAGAGTTGTAGCAGCCCAACTAACTGACGTCACTATGTGGCGGCCATGTTGGCAGGGACAACGTTCCCATCCAAGGCAATGCATAGACATTGAAATTAAATCATAACTTGTTCATTTCTCAACTGCTTTTCATGAAATTTTATTTTTTGTCATTGCCAAATATATGAATATAGAGCATTTTGAGAAAAAAGGCAAAAAATGTATGTTTATACCGTGGAAGATTATTCCCAGTTTACTTGTGGTAATTGTACTCTAGGATCCCACATTTTTAACCCCCTCTGACCATTGTCATGTGAGGACATATTTTGAAGGGCGCAAATGAAAGAAAAATAATTAAAATAAATGCATCACTTTGCAACTTAACTGCGCTTCATATTAAGCTACGGCCGTAAGCATCACGAAAGTACCAACACAATGCTGCAAAGTGTCATGGTGTTTGTCATTCTATCATGAATAGAGTTTTTGTTAGCACACAATTGTTCCCCTATTTCCTCGGTCCGTTTACTTTACTGGAACAGTGTCGCGTCAATTTCAACTTCGTCCCAAAAAATAATAATACTAAATTAGCGAGTTAGCTGGGTTTAGCCAGTGTTAGTAGCCATGACCACTCCTATTTCTTCTTCTTCTTTTTATTACTCCGCCATTTCGTTTTGTACTTTCTTTTGGCGGTTGGAAAATACTTTGGGTGCATTACTGTCACCTTTTTTATCATGTGGCATCCGCCACAGCAAGAATTCACTACTTACAGCACCAAAAGACACAAAACTCCGGCGCGATTATAGTAACGATAGTATATATATTTAACAATATTACATAGTGTGGCTGATGATTTTGGCATTTAAATATTTATTATTTTATTCTTATTTAAATATTTAATTTTCTTCTGTTTTGAGTGTCAGTTTTCCAGAAAACCATAACTTGGAGGTTAAAAAAAAACAGTTTGAAGCATGCACGTTGTGCAAGCAAGAGTAAGAAGAGGCACTAAGGAACGTGTGTTCTAATTAGGTTTGAAATAACTGCGTTCTAATAAGTTTAAATGTGTTTAAAGTGTGTGGGAGGGGTAAAATTATTTGGTCTCTCTACGGTGGTTGGGTCTGGACCATATCTCCTGTAATAAATGGGGGTTCACTGTAAGAAATTCATACAGCACCTTTCCTCCCAGAAGGTACCCTTTTATAGTGTTGCCACATGCATCCACTCTCACGGTAAAAATAAAGTATGTTGTCAGTGAAGGCAGTAAACAAGTCATTCATGCTAATGAGACAGTATCAGCAGCAACTGTAGTACATCAGCGGATACTTAGAAAGGACTTAAAGTAGATATGGAAGTTGAACTCCGTAGTCATCTTCCAGTTCCAGGAGATAGCCATGTTAAGAATGACCAAAATAGCAATACACAGGGGTTAAATGTATGAACGCACCTTTAAATCTGCCCAGCAGTGCTCTGCTCTGAGTGCTGCCACTGACAGAAATTACACGGACGACATAGTCCTTGGACGGGTCGTAGTCTGTTATCAACACTTTACTGTCACTTTTTGATATGATGATCTCTCTCTGATGGCCACCTATCAGATGCAGAGCACAAGAAAAACAGGCCAAGGTTACACTCGTGGAAACTATACAAATACAGCTTGTTGTACGGTATTCACTTCCCTGGAGGAAGTATGTACGCTTTATGGACAACTGAGAAGGATTTTATTTAGTTCCTGGACATGATTACGTTAACTGACAAAGACAAATGAGTGAGATTCTGTTATTTGTAAGTATGATGCTCTAAGAATGGTGTTGCATGGTTTGAGAGTGACAATATGGGAACGAAGAAGAAACACGTGGCTGCGTGTTTGGTTCATCCCATCACTTCAATTTTGACCCTGCAATCAATGGAGCCATCAATAAGGTGTGTGCACGCTTTCTACGGTCCCCTATCGCTGCAGTCTGATGGATAATGACGCCCTTAGGAGAATGGCAAGGGATAAGGAGAGGTCGAAGAAACAGCAGTGCTCAGCATCCACACTCGGTAAACTAAATGCAGAATCAGTGTTTTAATTGCATGGTTTTATGTCATCGCACACCTCCATGCTGTACATCTATTTCAAACGTCAACTCACTTTTCTAATATACTTAATCACCTGATGCCGAGTATGAATAACAATTTCTCAGTTCTTGTCCAGGCTGCACTCATGAGGTTAAACATCTGAATAGAACAGCAAATATCAATGGCGTCTTTGAAATTTCATTTTAATTGAGTAAATGTTCATGGGAATGTGATTTTTAATTTTTTTTGATAGATTTTATTGATAGATTGCCAAATCACTGCAGTTATCCCAGCGGTTTATTAGGACCACACTCACTATAGAGTATATTGGTGAAACCTAAGTGAACCGTATCCACTTCAAATGAATACTTAAATTTTTATTACGCAGCTTGTCTGCTTCAAAAAAATCGGAGCATATGAAATGATATGGAGGTGAAAGGAGAAACTGGAAAGCAGATCACTTGTGATTGGATGCTTTTGGATGGAGCGCTTAACCATCTTGAGAGTGCGTGATACGGAAAGGACACAGTGGAGGGCCAACACTTTTACTGCATGTGCTGAGTGCCAAGGAACCACTGCAGCACTTCCACTCCTCCCTGAGAGGAAGCGACCGTAAATTATCATTTTTTATTCTTTTCTACGCCATTAAACGCAGCACGGAATTGTCAGACACGGCTTCCCCCACTATAGCTTGTTTGTGGGGCAGTGCATTTTATGTTACAACCTGCTTATTCAGACCTGCTTCTTCACTTTTACAACGGCTGCACGCCAGAGAATTATCTTCAGAGTTTCGGCACAGCGTTAATCCGGAAGTATTGCGAGGTCGGCAGCATAGTAGTCGGGGACTTTATGTGACAAAGATGAATGGCATTGAATGTAGAGACGCTGTGATTACATGAAACATCAATGACAATTACGGTGACCAGTGAATTATACTAGTGCAGAAGTAGATGAGGTCATATCATCCATTTTAACACCCTTCAATTATTTACAATAGGCGGGATGAGATGCTGAATCTTGCAGTGTGCAGCTTGTGCCTCATATTGATTCCAAGCTGGACTCCATCTTAACTCATTAAGGATGCTACTTGACTAAAAGCCTCACTTTTCAACCTGCTGACGGATCACATGCAGTTATAACAAACTTTTTGCCGACCTGGTATGCTGTTGTAAAGGAACAAGTAGCTATCAAAGTCGCCTTTGGGCTCCTTCCATGAGACGAGCAGGTTGTTTGGGATCAGCACTTTGAAACGCAGCCTCCTTGGAGCTGGAACTGAAGGAGCACATTATGATCAACACTTCTATCATGGGAAATTAGTCATGAGTCGATTAATCAAAAGTATATTAATTAAAATGCTTCCAGTCACCAGGGACACAAGTGGAAGAAAGTATTTCCTCACTCCTTACTGCAACAATATGTGAAACATTTGAGAATGAGACTTGTGTTCTTGTTGTGAACACATTTTACAGACAATGCACCAAATGTGATTTGAGTTGGGCACATTGCTCAAGGGTACCTCAGCCGGTGCTGTAGTTGTGTCTGTAACATAAAATCTCTATTTTAGTGGAGAGCAATGTTGTCAAAGTAGGACGACAGCGATTTGGAGAATAAAATAAAATACATTTGAAAATGGCTCTGGAAAATGCTTGTTGTGAGTATTTCACAAATAACAGCGAATAGACAGGGCTGTTGTTGTGTGGGACACTCAAGATAATGACTTTAAAAGACCCTGTAAAGTCAAAAATAAATATGACTTCTAAATTTGACTCACCACACTGATGAATTGTCAACAACCCCGCCAAACATGAATTATTAAAAAAAATCACAAGTATAACAAATGAGGCTTCAGAAGCGCAAAAATCCAAGCAATTGTCTCTGCTCTCAAATTGTGGGCATGTTCACCGGATGCGCTAAGATCACGCCTCGCTTGACGGTTAAATGTCAGTCAAACGTTTCTACTGTAGATAGCATCTTACATGATATAAAATCACGTTAGGAGACTCAACATCAAAACCGTTACACCATAATCCTAAAATAAGCACATAAACCAGATTACGTACAGTTCTGTAAAAAAGCATATTGTCAAATTTTTACTTTCTTCCACACTTAAATATTTCAGTTTATCAAGCAAATATGTAGATCAGACAACGATAACGCAAGTAAACCTAAAATGCTGTTTCAGTCCGCACCTGAATCTGATTGAAAGTCTGTGCCGTGGTCTTAAAAATGCTGTTCATGATGGAAACCTCTCCAGTGTTGTTGAATAAAATCAATTGTGCAAGGAAGAGTGGGACAAAATATCTCCACAGAAGATGTCAATGACTCATTGCCAGTTACAGAAAACACTTGATTTTGTTGTTCCTGCTGAGGCTGTCCCCAACCAGTTATTAGGTTGAGGGGCCAAGTACTTTTTCACACAGGGACAGTTAGCTTTGAATAGGTTTTGACCCCCAATACAATCCCTATTTAACAAACTGCATTTAATATTTACCTAGATTATCTTTGTCTGAAATTGATGATTTTATAACTAAAATAACTCCTGCTTTTATGAGATTGTTCTTGTGTAAATGTAGCCTAAACCTTTTTGAAATGAAGATTAAAGTTTGCTGTTTGATGCTGGAATGCTCAAGAGAATAATCATTCCTTTAAATACTTGACAATAACAGACCTCATTCAAAGCAAAATATCCAAGTTTTTACAGGAAGTTTTACTTTTGGGTCGCTGTCCTTCAAATGCTCTTTCTTTGGTAGCCTGCATGTTATTTGATCTGTTTATGGTGTAGAGACACAATGCTGTACACCAGTTTTACCAATTGTTCACTGCAGTCTTCAGGTAATCATATCACGTCATCTATCAAATAGTCCAAATGCATCGTGCAAAACTATATAATTACACCTGACCACAATAAGACTCCTATGAATAATTCACGGCCACGGGGAACATTATAACTCTGGTAGCGTTTGCTGTGTGCTTGATAGTGTTTGAATGGAGTTGGCAGGAGATTAATAACGAGACCATCCCTTTGCATGTCAAAGAACACAGCCTCACACGCGCTGAATTATAATTAACGAATGTAAAATTGAAGGAGACAGCTATAATGCTCAATGTGTGTCAAGGTCTATACATTGAGGCAATTCAAGAGACCGTAACTGTGATTAATGAATATGGATATAATATAGCTAATAGCTGTGGATGCTGACTTAAATTGAGGGCCTTTTATTCAAACTCATCTTCACGGGTCAGTACATCTGCCACATGCGAAATATGAAGAATATTCAAGCTCTACATTTCACTCTCTTTCGCTTCTTTACGTGCCAAGATGTTTTGGGGATCAGGTAAAAAAAAGTGCTGAATCGTTGCCAATATGGATAAGAGCCTTGTCTAATACTGTGGCTATATACAGCACGGGACAATATAAGTGTTGTATATAGCTCAGCCATATATTTCGCAAACTAGCGCCATTTTTAGTGGTTTTCCCCCCAGCTCACGACTGAGTTTTGCATTAAACTCATGCTAGGCAGTAAAATTAAAGACCTTCCTTGAAGTAGGACATTGATGACTACCCAGCAACAACAGTTTTTCCACCACGAAATCATCTGAGGTGTTGAAGCCTTCATATGCTGTACATTGAAAGAGCCCCATTGTTTTTTGCAAATGAAAGAAATCCATCCAAACACAATATCTAGTACATTTCCTTGCAGCGTGGCACTGTGAATTCCATTCAAAGGCATTTTAACAAGAGGCTAATTAGCCTAATCTTAAACTATGCAGGAGGTGTGAGCCAGAAAAGAGCCATTGCGGCCATTCCTGCATGTTTACTTTCCAAAGCCTTTGTCCTGTGGCTTTTTAAAATGGATTTACAGAATTAGAAGCAGTTTATTTTCCTCCTCACAATGGTAGCTTCAACTCAAATCTTTCCTTCTCCTGCTCTTCTCTATGTCATCTTGAAGCTTCCCTCAGTTTTACTTGTGTCATGGAATGGAAGGAGAGGTACCCTCCGCCTGGATTTGTACCGAAAAATCTGCACACTGTCCACAAATAAGCAGGTTCTTCATTCCGCATGGTAGCCAGATCACGTAGTACACAACTGTAATGATGAAATCCTCTGTCACACTTGGGTCACTTGCAAGATCCCGCTGTGCTGCACTCCTTTTCACCTCTCAATATAACAATGACCTGTGAAATGGCTGGTGGCCAGTCCAGGGTGGACAGTGCATCGGGAAAGTATTCACAGTGCTTCTCTTTCTCCATATTTTATGTCACTGCCATTCAAAATGGAATAAATCCATTTTACCTCAAAATTCTACACAAAACATGATCATGACAATGTGGGAAAAGTTTTGGGGAACATTTTTGCAAACGTATTAAAAATAAATAAAAAATAAAAATCATATACACATAAACTATTCACAACTTTTAGCACCAAGCTCTGATACTCATCCTCTATCTTTTTTTGCACTCCGCTTGTGGTAAATTCACTTGATTGGAGAGTGTGTGTCAGAGCACAAACAAAGCATGAAGTCAAAACCAAGTATGAAGTCAAAGGAATTGTCTGTAGACTTCTGAGCCAGGATTGTCTTGAGGCATAAATCTGGAGAAGAGTAAAGACGAATTTCTGCCGCAAAGAACGTTCCAATGAGCACAGTGGCCTCCGTCATCCGTGAATGAAAGAACATTTGAAACAGCAGGAATCTTCCTAGAGCTGGCAGCCCGTCTAAACTGAGCAATCGGTGCAGAATGGCCTTCGTCGGTCAGGTGACCAAGAACCAAATTGTTACGCTGTCAGAACTCCAGTGGTCCTCTGTGGAGAAAGAGAACATTCCAGAAGGACAACCATCTATGCAGCACTCTGCCAATAAAGCCTACAATATACTGCATGGTAGAGTAAATGCTCTGGTCTGATGAGACAAAGATTGTACTCTTTGGCGTGACTGCCAGGCGTCATGTTTGGAGGAATCCAGGTCCTGCTCAAAACCTGACCAATACCAGTCAGTCAGCAGCTATGGAGATGTTTTCAGTGGTAGGAACTGGGAGACTAGTCAGGATTGAGGGATAGATTTACAGCAATGTACAGAGACATCCTGAATGAAAACTTTCTCCAAAGTGCTCAGGATCTGAGACTGGGGTGAAGGTTTAACTTCCAACAGGACTAAGCACACAGCCGAGACATCAAAGGAGTGGCTTCAGGACAACTCTGTGAATGTACTTGAGTGGCCCAGCCAGAGTGCAGACTTGAATCCAACCAAACATCTCTCGAGAAATTTGGAAATGGCAGTGTCATGTTGTCAATATGGTGTGTCGTGTGTCGAATTTTGAGGGGGGAAAAAATGAATTTATTCCATTTTGGGATGAGGCTGTCACATAACTAAATGCGGACAAAATGAAACGCTGTGAATACTTTCTGGTCTGCCTTTCAGCCCAAAGTGATAGAATCGAGCTCCCTGCAACCTAGAAAGAAGCCGAATGGCAAATGTTTAGGCTTACTATTATTTTGATGATTACATACACACGGAATGTTCAACCAGGAAACACGAGACACACAATAACCCACAGACTTGATGAATTGAACTGACACAGTTTATCCATCCATGTGACAATATGAGGGAATATTAATTGTGTCTCACTGTTTATTTTCTGACAGTCCGCTCCCCCCAAAAAACTCATACAATTATCAAAAATTCCCATCATCTCGTACCCCCATCAAGGGGAGGTTAATTTCACTGATATTTCTTTAATTTACGTTGCATTCTCCTAATGCTCCATCAATAACAAAGGAGCCACATTGGTGGGGCCATTTCTCATCACACCCACAGCTCCATTTATTGCGGAGTGGTTGGTGATGGTGACAAGATGGATTCCAGTCAACAGACGTTGAAGGGTGAGGAGCTGCCACTTGATTGGCTTTGGCTTAATGAGCATTATTTAAATTCAAAGCAGCTTGCTTCCACCTCATTCTGCCTTTTGTTTATGAATTAATGCTTCCACCTCACTGGCTTCACCCTGAGTTCATTATAGCTGCAATCATTGGCCGCCACAAAGTCACTCACACTTACTGTCTGCCCTTTAACCACACACGTTCACTGCACAAATGCATACATTGATCATTGCCCACACACAAAACACTTGACGCGTTTCAAACTGCACCACGTTAATTAGATAAGCAACACGATCAATTGAAATTAATGAGTGTTCACACACATGTGGGATTCCACACACATTTTAAGGAGCTTGATTGAGTGACTGGACTACAAACAAATATACTCCATTATCAAAATGAAAATGTGAAACAGTGCAAATTCTACTCCTATTATTATGCTGCCTCCACAGCTGCAACACAAAATATTTCTATTTGCACCCTCTGGGGGCCGAGCAGGGAACAAAATTAATAAGTCTCAATGCCTCCATAGCAAATATTTCATGTTATGTTGCCAACTTGGGCTTGAAGAAAACACTTACAGAAGACAAGAACAGGCTCACAGTTGCACTGCTCACTGAACAAAACAACAGCCAAAGCATACCAGAGATTGATGTGCAACAACTGAATAGACTAAATTAAACATTTGACCTTTTTAAGTGGAGTAACTATTTTAACATTTGCACTTAAGAAATAGTCAGTGTTTTAGGTTTTTCTCTGAGTGTGTGGCTTTTTAAAATAAGACTGTAAGATGCATTAATACATTTGCATTTTTGGGGGGGGGCGGGAGGGGCCACCTTTTGTTACTACCTCATTTAGTCATAACTTGTTGTCATCACATCCTGACACCTCATGATGCCGTTCATGTTACACATGGATTACTAGGAAATTTAAATTCTACAAGCGTTGACTTTATAAAACAACACAGACACCTAACACAACAGTAAATCAGTGGCTAAAAACGAACAAACAAAACATATCTTGTCAAATGCGTCAAGGTTTAAGTGCCTCGGCATTCATTGAAATTGGTACAGTGTGACTTGTTGTTGGATAGTATTGCATAATGCATGGATGGAATCATATTATTGGACTTCATTTATTTGGAAAAACAGCTCCTCTTCTTGCAGTCAAACAGCCTTTCTTTACCCTTTGATGTAGTGGGAGTTCCTGGAGATATCGTGAGCATACAGTATGTCTTAGTTGTATATACAAATATCCTCCGTGGTCAGAACACACACACATCTGCACTCTAAAATCCCAGCTGACCTGATATTGTTCTTTCGAGGGACATTCATAGCTTTCCTCTGCCCCCTAATGAAGGGACTGGATAGGGGTCACCCCTGTGATGCTGTAACTTAGTGGCTACAAATCCCAGTCTAATTTGTACTGCCACACTTTGGTCACACTACTTGGTTTTTTTTCGGCCTAAAATCAAATAAATCACTCTATGTGGTACAATAGCTGCTGCAAATTGGAATGAAATGATGAGAGAGAGAGAGAGAGAAGCGGACAGGAAAAAAAAAACAGTATAGAAGGTAGAGTGAGGGGAAATGGTGCGAGCAAAGAGGGAGGTCTAAATTAAGTGTTGGAAAAAGAGGGACGAATGGAAAAGCCCTGCTTTTATTTCAAAGCAATCGCCATTTCATAGAGATGCCAATGGTGGTGATGCCTTGTGTTTAGTTGATTTATTTACATCAACTAAGCACAAGGCAGCACCACACCCAACAGGATTTAAGATTGAACAAATGAATTATTTAAAGATTAAATTACCCTTGAAAGTTGCCTGTATATTGATGCGCAAGCATGACTCAACAAGTGGTTAATTGATCCAGCCAAGAGCTTCTGAGCGATTAAAAAATCTTTGTTTGGTTTCCCTTCGGAGCCTTCTTTGCACATGTTAGGGCCAGGTGTGTTTTGACGATGACAGTTGCTCTTATTTTTGTCTTTACAGAGCACCACAATGGATTTGAAATAACACATGAAGGGGTGACTGAATTGTACATTTTTAGCTTTCATTCAAGAGGTTTCACAAAGCTATGACATTCATCATTGTAGGAGCCGTTTTATGCAGCGTATCTTCATTTTCAGGGATCTAAATGTATAGTAAGACTATACATAATAATACTATTTGGTTTTTTTTACAATTCCAAACACTTCCCAGGTGTTTGGATGTGTCTTTGACATTCTTTGGTCAAAATACATAAAGGATAATAAATTGCAGCACGCTAAACATCTGCTCATAACACTCTGGTTGAAATTAATCTGTTCAAACCGCTGCTCATCGCTTCTGCTGAGGTTACGCCCTTTCCAACATCCATTGTATTTTGAGCTTGTGGAGGCAGTGCTTCATCACCAGGCCGGCTCATTACACTCATCAAATAGCAGAATCCATGCATGTGGCACGTGCCGCAAAACACAAATCCTCCCCATGCCCACTTGGATAATTTAGACAGCTAACAATAGATGTACTTGGTTGTTTAATTTCACACTTGATTCGTGGGCAGGCACTCGGGAAACCAACTATTTGTAACCAAGCAAATAAAAAGGACATTTTCCATAATGTTTCCTCCTCAAGATGTTTTGAAGGTACGAAATGGAATATTCTTAAATGGGCAAGTCAGTTGGCTGCTCTAAACCCAACAAAATACACTTTTCAAACAAACAAGCAACAAATCAAGTCAAGCCAAGTCAAATTTATTTCTATAGCCCTTAATCACAAGAAAGTCTCAAAGGGTTTCACATACGCACCAGATCATATACATGACATCCCCTGATCTTAACCCCCAGGAGGGCAAGGAAAAACAAAAAAAAAAAAAACATTTGAGGAAAAGTGAGAAACCTTGAGAAGGGACCGCAGATGGGGGGATCCCCCTTCCAGGATGATCAGGCTGCAATGGATGCCGAGTGGGTAACATTGAACACACATTAGTGACACACAAGTGAAGGTGGTTGGAGTGACAGCCTTGCAACGCATCATCATACATAGAATTTAGCAGCGGTGCGCAGTCAGGGCCTTCAAGACCTTCTCTGCTGGCCAATCAAAATCAGCAAAAGCACTGACCTACATTTCGTCACCCTGTTTTTAAGAAGGGGACGATTTACATGAAATTGTACTAATTTATTTCCAGCAATCTATTGACTTCACTACCAGAGCTGGTCAGTCCATCTCTGGGCCGGACCGGTCGGACCCTCCGGCCCGGCCGGATGCCCATTTTGGGGGCGGAGGGGTGGTGGGTGACAAATTTTTAAAAACGGCTGGACTAAGCATGGCCGGAAGTGGATTTTAGTCCGGCCCACTAATCGGCCCTAATGCGCGTGACGTGCTCGTGAGGTGGCCAAATTTCATCTCAGCCTACTCGGTGAAAGGCTTCTTTTTAGGCTTCTTTCAAAACAACTTGTGTCCGGAAGTATATTCAAGCTGCGCGCAGCACTCAAGTATGGCACATCATGCACTTTCCTACTTCCGGAAATACGCCGTAGCAAAACTGCTGTGTAGTGGTTTGCAGGCATGCTTTTATTTTGAAGGCCGGGAAGTGTGAAGGAGGGGAAGTTTGGAAAATAAGTAATTGTTGAATGCTTGCAGACTTGTCGTCTGTTGGACCCAAATAATTATACAATACGACAAAACCAACCAACCCCCCTTCGTCAGAACGGGACGGGCGCCGACATTGTTTATGAATATGGCCGGGGGGTCGCGGCCGGACGGGCAAAAAAGGGTCAAGTGCCCAGCTCTGTTCACTTCATAAGATATGTCTTGGCTGCATAGCTTCCAGTCATTTGTGGGTTCATTTTATTTTGTCAAATCAGATTTCAGCTTCTATGTGTTGCCATATCAGTTTCATTTTCTTCGATGCTGTAAATTCTGTTTCATTTTCACTATGTTTTTTGTCGTAGAAAATGTCTAGTGAATGTTTATTAGGGTTTTTTTTTTTAAGAATCTTTGGGGTCTGATTTTTTTCCCCCCCAATTCATGTCAGTGGGTGTTAATTATATGTGGATTTTGGTTATTCTCGGGCCGGCCCGGTCCCTACTGCCCGCAAATAGCGGGGTTCGACTGTACACATAAAGTATAGCTGATTGACAGTAATATTACTTTTGGTGGTATTGAGTCTACATTTCAATCTTGATTGTTGTATTTCAAATTTAGCAAAATGCTTTCATTGCAAGAATATTTCTCTCACTCTCACACACATACAGACACTCGCACATGCATGCACACTCACAAAGTCACAGTCACAGCTAGCTAAATGTTGAAATTTCCCTCTGGCTCATTTTCCTAATCTTTATCGAGATAAGTACACCATTTAACCTTCTGCACTTCCTAGATTGCATATTGTTTCTCTCTCTCTCTCTCTCGCTCGCTCTCTCTCTTTTTTTCTCTCTCTCTCTCTCTCTCAATGGTGCTCCCCTTGCATTTGTGGATAATGTAAAGATGCTATGCAAAAGCCATCATTGATACAGTTACATTAACCTTCATTGTTCCTACAAAGTAACACATAAAAAACATTCACAAATTCATATTCTCTTGAAGTGCATGCATGTCAGCCAGGTCTAATTCAACTTGTTAGAGGGCTCGTTATTGGCCTAAGACATTTTATTGTTTTACACACTTGCATGTGACTTCAGTGCCTTGCTGAAGGTCTAAGCTGGTTGACACCAGAGCTAGTATGTCATAGACAGGAAACACCTTTACTTCTACATCATGCATTTTTCATGAATAATATGCATTTTCTTAAAGGAAATTAACCAAAATCCAAGGGTACAAGGGTCCAGCGAAAAAACAAAATTTTCTCACATTGTATAGAGGTTCACTAGTACCTAGTGAGGGGATGTAAAAAAAAAAGAAAATTGCATGCTTTCGTTCCAACATGATATTTAATTGTCTAATGTTCCGAATTTATATAATAGAAAATGTATATAATAAAATAAGAACTAGTTGTCTCACGTTGTCACATTTCCTGTTTCGTGTTTGCGGTACGGTTGCAGCAGACCAGCTAAATAAGAGCAGAGTTGCCTTATAACTCTTTAAGTAAATGATCTGTGAATCCTGCAATTATAATAGCCCGTAAGGTCGTGGCACAGTTAGCCACATTAGCCCGCTAGCATTAGCAACAGACGTTCGTTACACTTATTATGCACACATATGGGCATGTTGTTAGCTATTTGCATATTGTAGAGTCACTTAACGTAATGTGGGAGTGTGCGGAATTTATGTTAATTGATATGTCGGCTTTCCATGTACATTACTAGCTGTAATTATGATTTATAACCACAAGGTGCTGTCATTACACTGTCTCTTCTCTAGCTTACTAAAATTACTAAAAGGCTGTATGATACAAAGCAAGATTTTGTAGAATATGATTTTTCAAATGCTCCTTAACAATAGGTATGAGAAAAGTGGGAAAAGCATAGTTTTCAACCGGAATTTAGAAGCATTTACACGTTATTGGTATGTTTTGAATCGTTTTTCTTTCATATTATTCTCTCTTATAATAGAGGATACCAGCAAATCGGGGGACCGTACTATACACGTGATGTAAGTACAGAGACAAAAATGCTTTTTAAAGGTGATTTTTGGGGGAGCGCTTATTATATTAAGTGGCATCTTATAAATTACGATATTTAAGATTGAAGTAAACACAAATTGGGTTAAACAAGGATAATGAACATGTCTAATTATTTCAGTCATTCGCTGGCACAAACCAGACAGCTCACTTTTGTGATCGGACCCATTTTGATTAAATCCAGTTTGCTGAGTTGCAGTTGATTGCAAGGCATATATAGTGCGGCACATCACGCAGCAAATCACACCAGCCTGAATCGCGCTTTTACACCACATTTATTAAAAACCGCTCTGAAGCGTGGCAGCATCTGCAACCAAGTGGCAAGTGATGTTGCGATGCCTAGCTGAAACGGTACCCTGATGGAGATGATAGCATCAGCGTGCATGTGATGTCACCTGATTGGACAGAGTCTTTCCATCAGCGATAATGCACAGGGAGAAGTGATGAAGAAAGTTGACTGAGGAAGAGGTCGAGGAAACAGAAGAGTTTGAGCTCAGAAATCAAAAAAGGCTTAGAGGGGATGGAAGAAGCAGAAGAGTGGTTTTAAGTGGAGAAAAGGACTAAAAGCAGTGAGTGCAGAATAGAGAGGAGTCAGGAGAACTTACCTTGATCCTGTGCTTTACCGGGGAAATGGGAAATGACAGTCAGTAACACCAGTGGAGCCCACAGACATCTCTGAGAAAACATCCTCACAACCAGCAACGTGGACCTGGAAGAAGATGAAAAAAAGTTGAGTGAATGATTAAAAGCTGATTGAGACAAGACACCCAGTGACAGACTTGAGGAATGCCATCCAGCTGTCGGGAGGCCCCAGAGGTCGGGAAGACCCACCTTGCCACCCTGCCCCCAACACAGCCCCAGGGGCTGATCTGGAATCAGTTAGCCCTAAAAATCGTCTACTTGGAGACAGTTACACAGCAGTTGTTGGGCAGTCTATGACCACAGAGCAGTGGTCGAGCTTCACGCCCACACGGAGGAGGCTGAAACAGTGGAGGACTTTGTTGGCAGGGGAAGAGAGGAGATGTGTCGAAGAAAAGAGCAGACAGAAGAAGAGAAGAGATTATGATTTTTAGAAAAGAAGAGAGAAGCGAACGGCACCAAACAAAAGAGAAGATGGGCTTTAACAACCTTCAATACCAAATTTGGGCTTCTAATAGAGAGAAGTAAATCTATTAAGTGAATAGAAGAATACAAATTATTTCAAATGAAAACTGGGTGATTTTTGAGTCCTAGAGCACACAACAACTTCCGCCAGACACAAGTTTTATTTGACTGATTTATCAACTAAAAATAAATAAGTGATTATTTATTTAATAGTGCCCATAACCTCCTGTCTCCCAAATCTAAATGATAAAACATACCACCAAATTAGAACATGGAGAAGAGACCTTTCAACTTTCACAAACACTACTGTGGTTTCATAAAAGTTGATAGTTATACATGCACAATTTGAACTCATTTTTACTACTCTTCTAAATTAATAATTTAGTGAGGGGGAAGTCCCTTTATGGTTAGCTCATATATTTAACACATATATAATTCTAATGTTTTAAAAAGTAACACTGGGAAAAAACACCATACAATTTAATTCGTTTGGAACTTTGACGCTTGAATGAATGTGCAGTGGAATCTTGGAACCTTGATTCTGAAATGCACTGTTAACAAGCCTCTGGACATTAATTCTGAACATCTGAAGGTATGTTCCTTAAATTTAAACAAGATTTCCATTTTTACTTTGAGCAGTTTATTAAACATAAATGTCTGCAATGTTCTTTTCTGTACATTAAACTAGCACTTTAGTGGTTGTAGATCAAATTGGCGATCCAAAACGTGGGGGGTATTGAAGATGGGGCTATGAGAGGAATTGGGTAGAATGTGACAAATTAACCAAGGGCAAAAGACGGAGGACAAGCACGGCCCAAGTTTGACTGGCAGCTCAAATAGGGAACACACTGTGTGTGCCACTGTCCATCCTCTCTCCTCTCTTCACTCCCCACGTTTTGTTCCTCCTCACCTCGTCTGCCTCTCACCTCCTGACTGATGCTCATTATTACACACGCAAGAGGAGGGCTGAGGAATCTTTCTCACCTGGGGACACCCGCTCTCCTGCAGCTTTATGAATAAAACAGCACTTGTAACAAAGTTGTGTCAAGATTGAATTGAGGCATGTGGAGCCGAGCCACAAGACCCCTTTCAAACTATGCCCGATCATCTTGAAGGGTTTCATGAGATAGGAACATGTTTTCTCCCAAAGATTAAGTAAACATCACTCCGTCCGACTTTAAGTTCTTTTTTCTTTCTTTGCAGCAAATCCATTCAAATTACTGTACCTACAAACCCACGCACCTGAGACCCAGCCCCACTGTCACGCACATGCACGCACACTGAATGAAATTGCATTTCATACCTCTCCAGTCATATATTTAGAATGTCCTCTTTTCTCCTCCCAAAAGAGAAATCCGAAACGTCCGCCACCTAGTCCCGAAAGGATTCTTCTCCCCGTCTCCTTTTCCTTTCCTTC
The DNA here is from genome assembly GCF_054856515.1 of Filicampus tigris. Classification (NCBI taxonomy): domain Eukaryota; kingdom Metazoa; phylum Chordata; class Actinopteri; order Syngnathiformes; family Syngnathidae; genus Filicampus; species Filicampus tigris. The sequence goes on from NC_141224.1 coordinate 14,867,064, forward strand.
TCTCCGGATGCGGCTCGCTCGCTCGCTCGTTCGTTCAGAAGTCGGGGAGTGGGTGGGTGGGTTGTTGGGTGTTTCTCTCTTCGTTATTCAGTCATCCCTCCCTACGGCTAATCCTTCCTGTCCCAGCCCTCACTACGTCTCATCACACACACACACACACGCGCGCGCACACGTATATGCACAGCCATTGTACGGAGGCGCCACGCAGTGCAGCTGCGCAAAAGAACCCGCGCTCATCCTGCAGGTTGCACCCGGGCTGCAGCAGCCTCCCGGGGTCACCATTCGACCCCGTGGCACGGATCACATCCGGAAGCTGCGCTCAGGGGTTAGCTAGGTCACTGCATTTAATTTCAATACTGATTGGAATTTGTAAGTGAATTAAAGGTTCAAGACATCGCCTTCTTATTTATAGCTGATGCCTATACACACTGCCTCACATATGTTCCTAGTATGGATGGTACGTCATAGTTTTCTGACTAACACAAAACCTGTTGATCACACATTGTGAATCACTGCTTTAAATTCCTTCAATTATCATTATCTGTGAAATTCAAAATCGAAACAATTCCAGGGTGAAGAACTGCTCCGGAACATATTATGTACTACTCCTCATTATTACATGAAGGTTTTTTTAATCAAATAAAGTTCATGTTTAATAGTTTCTATGGGAAAACCATACAAATGCACATATGCCCTCTGGACCTATAGTTCAAATGCAACTTTAAAGACCTATAGTCAAGTTCTCATAAATCTTGGTAGAAAAATGCAAATTCTCAATAATTAACCACCAGTTCAGTGTTTGCTGGCTGTTTGGGGAGGTAAAATGTTGAGAGTACTACAGAGAACTAAAAGAATGCCACCTTTTGGGAACTTAAAGGCTGCACTTTATGCTTTGCATCTGAGATGTGCAACACCAGAATAAAACTGGTTATAATCCAAGTCTTATTATATGTGACCTGGTACAACCACATCTAATGTTTTTGGTGCATTGTGTACTTGACAGCCTAGTCACATACGCACATATTATAAACATCTGTCTGAGAGGGGATAAATTATTCCGGGTGTAAGTGGCTTATGCTTGACTGAAAAATGAGCCAAACCTCACGAAAAAACATTTTGAGACACCCTCGCAAATAATTCAACAGTTAATCAGGTGGTCACTTAGTTCCTTTTAAATCTTCATTTTTCAATTTGGACAAGTGAATGTTTCCACCCTAGTGGGAATTGTTTGAGGAGCCCTAAGCTGTTGCCAGGGCACAAAGGCAATGCATAATTTAATGAATTTGATGAGTTTGTGTGGACAAATCCGTGATGTCATTGCCATCACAAAAACTTTGGAATGCTCCACAAGAGACTTTAAAACAGATCTCACCAACATTCAATTTATGGACAAAAATGCTTATAGAGAGAAATCTGACAGAAAGTCTTGCTAAAATAGTGGAAGCTGTTAGCAGCAAATGGGAGGGCATCCCTTTTACTATTGCAGCTAAGTTTTGGAAAAAAAAAAAAAAGATTTTAAACATATGACAATGTGCATTTGATTAAAAAAAAAAACGTTTTTTTTCCATTGACTAAAACTGGACTAAAACTATCACATATTAAAATGACTAAAATGTAAGTAAAACAAAAAAACATTTCTGTCCAAAAGACTAAAACTAAGACCAAAATTGAAATGGCCGCCGAAAACAACGCTGCACAAAACCTGAGATGTGGTTACCATTGATTCTAGCATGACAGATGACTACCTTGTACAAACTGAATACCATGCCTATAGTTAAAAAAAATAAAAATAAAATTGTAAAGTTCCCACGTACAAAGATAAAATTCTCAAATGCTATGCTAGCTTTTGGCAATGGCTAAAAATAATAATAATAAATAAAACAGTTAAATTAAACAGTCATTTTATTTCTGGCAAAAACCAAGCAGAAAGGTAGAAAAAGTGTCATTTTTAAACACTCACTGTGCCGTGTGGCTGGCCCTCAGGCTTGAGGGAGTCATGGGAAACTCAGGCTGGTCTGGTCAAAAGTCCCTCTGGATGACTTGAAAGACCAAATAGCTACACGCACACACCAGGTGTGTCCCTGAGGCACCACACACACGCACACACAAACAATTGTCCAGATGTCATAAACACCGTAATAAAGTGGATGAGGACGCCCTTTCTCTCTTGCTGTTCCCCTCAACCTCATCCTTTCCCAGTGGTGCTCACTTCATCAGCTGCTGTCTGCATACACACAGCAAACTTAAAAACAAACTTAAGGTACAAAATGACTTCAAGTAGTGCTTATTTTTGTACAGTACTGTATATATTTTTCCATACATCAAACTAATGTCCAGTCCTTTCCATGAGATAAAGCGCATATCATATCAGGATCATACCTGAAAAGCCAAAAGGATAACAACAACCTCGCCTTGTTACTTCGTCATCTACGCAACCTTGGCGCTTATGACTCATTGTCGCCCCTCCAGGTCCAAATTGGTATGACAGAATATATTAGGCTGGCATGGTGAGAATGAATGCATTCAACTTTTTATTTTAAACTCTGTTATTTATCGATTCCCGGTGCACAGTTAATAACTGAAGGTGATTTAATCAAACAAAGGGCAAACAAATCAAAGTTGCATATGAAATTCTATGCCCATTATAATTAGACTCCAGACTAGCAACCATGCCTATATTGACGCTAACAGAAAATAATTGATTAAACAAAACACAGTAACTGAATGAATGCAGCAGGTAGAGGGTTACGTGTCAGCTTTGTGGCATTTTAGTAAAGTGGTAAATTAAGGCACGGCAAACATACAGTGCTTTGTATGTCAACTCATTTTGGTTTAATCAATATTGTATCTCATTGCACCCCTGGACGACTTTTGATTGACTGCTTCTCCGTGTAGAGCGCATGTTTGTTTTTTTTTTATTTTTTATTCCCACGTCCAGTTTGTTTCTCCTTCAGTGCTCTTATCCTTTCTCACCTATGCACCCTCCTTCTGTCTACCTCTTCAATGTCGCCGTCATTCCCATACGAAGGAGCTGATGAATAAAATCATTAGTCACATGGTAGGTAGAGTTGAGCAGCGGGTCATTGCGCTCAGCTCCATATGGTCCATCTGTGATATTCAGAAAAGTTTGTGATCCCTGCATTGGTGTTCAACACTTCTCTAACCTGTTTCATGGTAAGAATTACAGTCCCAAATACAGACTGACTATATCGGTTGAGCCCAAAGATTCATGACAGGACCGATAGTGTGATGATTGAAAGCGATATCTCATAATTAACTCATTATTTGTGTGTCAATGCTGAAAATGGATGGACAATTGTGACAATTACATTTGCTTTGAGTCTGAAAAGCTTTAGAGACGTGCTCCTTTCTTCAAAGCAAATGCAACTTTTTCAAGCGATAAGCTCCTTCTCACAATGTTTTCTCATTACTCTTGTCCCGAGTGATAAATTGTCACTACGCGATTTAGTACTAGTCCCTGGGCATACATCACGTATCATATTCTTAAAGTTACTGCAAAGTGAAAATAAATGTTAATTTGACAACAGTGTTGTTTAACGACCCTGACAAATGTGAATGATTAAATAAATCACCAAGGATATAAAAATGAGGCTTCAAACAGAGGCTTTGCATATGTTTACAGAAATTACAGTAACTTAAAAATCTTAAAACATATATGTTTACAAACAAATCTATGAATTCACTCTACAGGGTTTTTAACTGTAGGGAACCTTGCTCTTTTTTTATGAGACCTGGTGCAGGTTTTCATCCAATTGCAGTCACATTTTGGCCGAATAACAAATGCAAGTAATTGAAAAAATAAACAATGGAATTAATACAAGTGTGTTTATTTTTAACCAAGGCACACTTTTGGAAGCAGTGGGGTTGATTTAATCAGAAATTATTTTCAAGCTTGTTTATTTTGGGAAGTTTGTTCTACTCCATTTGTTAGGTTAGTTAGCACAACCGGATGGGGAGCGCCAGTGCAGGGCAATTTTCACATCCGCGCAGTGGTGCATGATGGGCCACGTTGGGACTTTCACAGTTTCCTGTTTCCTCTGGGGTTTATTACTTCCACCAAGGTTTCATCCGATTAAGAAGCAGGATTATATAAAAACTGAACTCAAAAAAAAATACCAACTAATTTGCACAAAGTGTTGGAGCATTTGAGTGTGACCAACAAAGAGCCCAATACAGATATCAGGATTTTCCCCTTTTTAAAAAATGTGAGATAACATCCATTGTTTGCTTGTTTTAAATAGTACGATTATTATTATTGTTAATGTGGGTTCTTTTTTACATTTTGTGTCAATATAAAAAAAAAGAAGCAAATTCTAGAAATCCATTGCTACACTCTTAAAACTGCTGGGTCAAGAATTACCCAATTTTGGGTAAAAATTGGACCAACCCATTCTGATTAATTTTGTGTTTGTGGAATATAAATTAAGCAGCAAAATGCACTTGTTTTTAGCCATCTCCGGGGGCGGCCATTTTGTCTTCTGTCGACTGAAATGACATCACAACTACTCACAACGACCAATCACGGCTGACCCGTTTTCTGAATCTGAGCCGTGATTGGAAAAAAGCCCAGAGATGGCTAAAAACGAGTAGATTAACCCATATTCCACAAAGGCAATATTTATCTGAATGCCCTGTTTCAACTAGTGGGCTTGCATAAAACATATTCTTGAAAAAAAAATGTTTGTGTTGACTTCCGCTTTAAATAGCGCATTATTTTTAAAATGTAGGGGATCTGTGCTTCTACAAAAGTGTATAGTCTGGTCATTGTTGAATTGCATCCTTACATCTTGGGGTGATGTATTCACTCAGAATTTCTTCATATTTTTCCACATCCATCTTTCTTGACTCACATCCTACAGCGTGTTGCCAAAAATCCTCACAGCGTGACTCTAATACTAGCAAGGGTGTCTGTAAGCAGGGTTTCAATGTGAGAAGGCTCGGAGTTTGGAATTTTCTACACATGCTCTTGGGAATTGTGGCAAAGCAGCTCAATCTTCATCCCATCAGTTGGATGGATTTGAGCTTCATGGTCAGTGATTCATGTTGGTGGCTTTTGGCAAACTCCCAGGGGGCTGTCATGTGTGCTTCACTGAGAAATGGCTTCCATCTGGTCACTCCGCCATGAAATGCTGCTGCACTGACTGCTGTCCTTCACTGACGTCCCCTCATGTACACAATGGAACTTTGGCTCTGATGGTTCTTATGTGTACTGGACAGGCTGAGGTGGTTAGTACCCCGGAGACCAAAGAATGCTTCAGCCTTCTTCATTCGCTCAAACAACTACCCAGGCCACCATGCAGTTGACATATACTGTATATGGACATGCAAATACGCATGCACACACTCAGTTGTAGTGTTAATCCTTGGCGGAGCTAGGATCTTTTTTTGTGTGTGTGGGGGGCAAGGATATCTCAGGATGTCCGCACAATAATATATATATATATATATATATTTTTTTTTTTTACAAAACCCCCAAATTATTTGGAAAATGCATATAAAAATTCATTATAATGTTTTCTACGGGGGATAGGTGAAATGTGGAAAAAAAAGTTCCAGGGGAAAAAAGAAAAATAAATAAATAAATACCCAAAGGTCAATTATCTGGTCTGGAACCTGGAGAGGTCCATGCATATTTCAGTGGCGTTAATAACAAGCAGCAGGTCAATTATCAGGGCCTGAAGTGACCACAACCTAGTGATTAGTGTGACTGGTCACAATTATTAGTCACCTTGTCATCTGCAACCTAAACTGTCATTCCCAGAGTTCTGCCCACTTGAGGTCACTACAGGTACACATTACCATCCCCAATGGAAATTGTCATGGTGGAGACACAGTGTTTGTCAATATTGACGTTCACATGTTTTGGTAAAGTCTGCCTTCGCCCATTGACGGCTGGGATAGGCTCCAGCAACTCCCCGCGACCCTGTATAGGATAAGCGGTTTGGAAGATGACATGACATGACATGTTTTGGTAAAATGTGTCAGGTGGTGGTGATGTCTTTTTGTTCTACTCACGTTAAACTGAAATATCTCAGACAGGAGACAAATCAGCACCGGCCATTTTGTCTTGTGGGTCTAGCTGTTAATCTAATATGTGAACATTTTACTACAGCTACACAGAGACTAGGAATGGAAAATGCTAATTGCCAAATGATGCATGGATGAATTATGGCCTACAAACGTAGACATTACAATTATTTGTGGCCCACAAGTGAATTATTTATGACTGCTTCATCCCGTTTCGTCTCAAATCATCCACCCAAAATCTGTCACTGCTGATTGTAAATAATGCGCAGGTGCGATGGCTGCAGTCAGCATTTGGCTACATTTTGGATCATTTGGAAGACTCACTTGCAAATATGCCATGTGCTAACTAAACTGGCAGCAAACTTTTTTTTCAAACCACTGAGCGAAGCAGCCCAACTTGAATTCATATCAAACATGATATCTTAGCAACAGGAGGAGATCGAAACATATCTCAAATGTATTGTATCATGGGCTGTGTATTGAGATGTGTATCACTAATATTAAGCCAAACACTGTCTAAAGCCTCTTTTACCTTGCCCGCTAAAGCCTGGATTCACCCTCCTAATTTCAATGACGCTGTTCTGTCCAAACGCCACTGACACAGCAAGCCAATATTCCGCCCTTGGCAGTGGTATCATGCAGAGCCGCAACAGAGGCGGTATCGCACTGAGTGTGAAGTGGAGTAAACACATAGCGGCAATCAGGCCAAATAAGAGCATTTTCCCTCCTTTGTAATCAGTCGAGCATAAGCCTGATGCTCACGTCACTGAAAGATGATCCTTATCGATTCTGCTGTGTAAAAGTGTTTTCAATTGAAAATGTTAAACCTGTTCAATATTTTTGTTTGGTCAACACAGGATAATCTGTCAGCAGCATCCGAGAATCGGACCTTTGCTGATTATGACCACAAGGACTGGAAAATGCTGAACTTGGACTGGATTGTTGGTAGGAAAATGGAAAACTGGAAAATGCTGAAATTGGACCGGATTGTTGGTATGTAAGGAAATGCCATAATGTGAATTTCAATTTAAGTGAAACCATTGTCCACGTGTGAGCAATTTTTTAAACGGCAACTTGGATGCGGGCACTGATGTTATCGTGCATCTATTAATCTGTTTGCAGGATGTTATGTTCGCATTTGTGTGGTCTCTGAGAAAACAGACTAATATTTCAAGTCAGCAATATGGATGACAGCAATTGGGTTTTCAATGCAATGTGAGAGAATCCATCAATCTGTGTGTCACTAAGGGCTGGGAGACAAAAACACTCCACACGTGCCAGTATTGAAGAAGTGACCAGAATCAAGCTAAATTACATTCACACAAGAGCCAAAGAGGTGTTGCAAAATTGCACTTGCTGGTACTTGTCCTGTTAGTCAAAGAAAGTAGTGGACAGGAGATCATCCCAGCACTGTAATCAGAGATCAAAGGCATCCATTCAATCAACTCCTGGAGTCTGATCCCGGTCATAGTGGGAAAGATTTGTACCGGTACTTCCAACATTTGACAATTGTTTGTTTGTTTGCTTAACAAGTCGACAATATGCACTGTCATCCTTATCGCTCTAAAAACAGTTTGGTATATATTAAGGTAGTGGTAGTAGGCAGTATGAAGGCAGTGTAAAAATGTATCCAACCCCCCCCCCCCAAAAAAAGGGTTGTTTTTTTCAAAACAATGCAAGAATGATGGGTCAAATTGACCCAATTCGTCTTTTTTTTTAATTAAAAAAAAAAAAAAATTTACCCCAAATTGTGTTATTTTTAACCCAACTGTTTGAGCGTGTATAGTGTTTATCCTCATTAAGGTCACGTGAGTTGGAGCCTATCCCTGCTGACTTTGGGTGAGAGGCGGGATGCACCCTTGGCTGGGCACCCACCAATCACATGGCATACATAGGCAACCATTTGATCAGGGGTGCCCAAATCCGGTCTTCGAGAGCCCCGATCCAGTCTGGTTTAGATGTCCCCCCTGCCCCCTCCAACAGACCTGATTCAAATATCAGGGTCGTTATCAGGCTACTGCACAGCAAGCTCAGATGTGTTGGAGGAGGGAGACATCTAAATCAGGCTGGGTAGGAGCTCTCAAGGACCGGACTTGGGCTCCCCTGATTTACACCATCACACACTGCATGCATGGAAGTCAGGCAAGTGAAACGTCAGCGACAGGATTAGACTACTGAATATTTATTATCATGGCACTTCTTTCGGGCGGGACTAACACAAAAAGGTTTTGGACTATTCAAAAATATCCCACAATTTGGAGAACAACATTGCCATCAGCTGGTATCTTTGTGCTACTGCGATTCACATTTTCAATTTGGTGCAGTTTGAGATCCTTGCATTGTTTTTCTTTAGGTAAATGCCTCAGCTCAAGATGTAGCACAGTTCATAATGTTCATACAACACACATGCATACAATTAATATGGACACAGGGAGTTAGGATAGAGGTGAAATACGTATTGGAAGGAAACCTTTCAATGGTTAGTCTCAAATTATCATTTATATTTTTGCTTGAATATTCCATACCTGATAAATAATCACTGGTCACAACATTAAGTACACTTGAATGACATGCCAGTATAACTAAATAAAGTCACCACTATATAATCAATCAATATTACCCGCATATGCAGACAGCATTACAACTACTTTGTAATATTACATCAATAATAGATATTATTACATCGAATTTGGCTTGAAAGTGAAAACAATCAGACCATTATAATCATTATAAAGTCCCTTCTTAGCAAATATTTTTTGTAAAAAATATATATATATCTCATAATAATACATACCATCACGATTTAAAGATGGACACACTACTCTTAAAAATATTTTTTCCTTTTAGTAATAAGAGAATCTGACATTTCCATCATTAAGTCCAGAAACAGCCACATTTGGACCCCTTAAAATGAAGAAATCCACTTTTTTTATTTCAATAAAGTGTACTAATTCATACAGTATCTTTGTATTGCACCTTACTTCTATAAGTGTTAAGTAGCAAAATTACCCACATGAAATCCCAAAATGTAGAAAGGTGCAAACAACTATCCCAGTAACATATAATACATTCATTTAACACTTAAAATTTTACTCAGTAAAATATCTGCATTTACTGTAACTACAGTCCATTCATAAAAACAGATAGGGCGTGATATTGATTTTAATAGCAGAAATGTCACTCTCTGACAGAAAAAAAATATGCCAAAAGTAACTGATGAAAATATCATAATCCTGTTTATAGCTGAAATATGAATGTGTCAACAGGATATTACAGAAGAAATACATTCGACCGTCAACCCGAAGGCGAGTTAAAGGTGTCTGTAAAAGACTTAATGTCTTTTCAGACAAAGAGCGACAGCCACCACAGCATGACCAGATGACTTTTTCTACGCAACATAGTAGCAAGTGAGGAGTAGCCAAACTAGTCGTTAAAGACAAATTATTCATGTGCATTTTCGTTTAAAAAAAAAAAAACACTATTCATATACTCAATGTGTTTTCATGTTAAAGGTCGTGTAATATACAAATTGTAGCTTAACTGCGAAAAAAAGGTAATTGCATGTGTAAAAGAAGTTGTAAAACCTGCATGTTTACATGACATAAATTGAAAACTTCTGAAGAGAAAACAAATAAACAAACAAAACATAGCAGAAATATTTGGTTGAGAAATAATGGCACAATTACTGACTTCACTTTTTCGAGAAGTTGTCTACAATTGCCTCTAGAAGACAGAAGACACTAACAAAGTCACACAAATTGACAAGAAATACAGGTCACCTCTTACAACAAACATTTTTAGTGGCCTCTAGTCTAGTAGCTTTATTTGAAAAAGAACTCTTAAGGAATAAATGTTATAATTGAATAGGCAATGTCAAAAGATAACATACTTATACGTATACTATTAAGAATCGGACTACATTGTACGTAGACTCATTTGACACTCCATTAGGTACACCTGAGCCAATACAAGAACTGTATCAAAAATTCTGCATATATACACAAGATAATAATGAGCACTTTTTTGACACGATCAAAGAGGTAATTGTTACTACATATACATATATATATACTGAATATATATATATATATATATATATATATATATATATATATACATATACTGAATATATATATATATATATACATACACAGTATATATATAAATATATACACACACAGTATATATATACATATATATATACTATGTATATGTATATATATACATACACAGTATATATATATAGTATATATATACATATATACACATATACATATATGTATATATATATATATATATATGCTGTATGTATATATATACACAGTATATACATATATATATATCATATATTCATACACACACACACACACACATATATATATATATTCATACATACACACACACACACATATATGTATACGTATATATATATATACGCATATATATATACACGTATATATATACGCATATATATATACACGTATATATATATATATATATATATATATATATATATATATATATATATACGTATATATATATATATATATATATTTATGTATTATATACACACACACACACACACACACATACATATATACTGTATATAAAATGTATTATAACTTCACTGCACTAAGCTTAGTTTCAAAACCCCCAGCAGATTCTCTCAATTGTGAAGCAGGTTTGCGGCCTACACATGATTAAAGGCGGCGTGATTGTGGCATCACCGACAAACACCTGTGTTGACACAGAACACGGATGAAAACAGACAAAAACTCACCAACTGTGGACATGTTTATCCATTGGAAAGCAGGTGTGTGTTATCCTGTTGTGTATTATCTCAGTGTTGCTCAATCTCCGCACGTTCAAATTCTAAAGACATCACAATTTCAAATGTAACACTTGTTACGGTGATTGTAGTCTGCAGTGCGGTAGAATTGCACTACATCATACTATGAGAGTTTCTAATAGTAGCAGTAATATGCTACATAATGTGAGCTAACATCTAATGCTGAGGACGGTGTGTGTGTTTGTGCGATTGCACAGGGAAACACAATTTATACTTGACATATGCCAACAGGAAGATCATATTGAATTTCTTTATACACTGCACCTGGTCACATCTAGCTCGTATAAGGATATGCAGTACAGTATGTGTTAGTCTCTACATACAATGGCTGAGATGCCATGACACATTGTTTGTTTTGTTTTTTTACAAAATTTTAATGTGGGGACTCCATTTTTACATCCATCCAACTGCAATGTCAACATATTATAGCAACATTCTAACAAAAAGCATGCATCTCCTATAGTTAAGTGCTCCATGTCGAAAAAAGTTTGTCTCTTTAGTTGCCGATACATTCAGTTATGCATTTACCCTGATTAACCAATGTGGATCATGGATGTTACATAGTCCATGACACAATGCTAAAATCCCACCCAATGATCTTCATTAATAAACTGCCACATATATTTTTGCATTAAACCATTAAATTGCAATTTTACAGAAGGAAATTACTTCAACTTATTTGAGGTGCAAATTCACGGTAGTCTTGCAAAATTTGATGGTTGTATTACATTGATTTGTGTAAATACCTTAAAAAATTAAACCTAATTTAATTTGTGTGCAATGATTGTCACTTTTGGGCATCATTTACAGTATGTTATACAAACTGTATTATGAGGCCATAAACTGTGATTTTCATACTGTAATTTAAAAAGAAAAGCATTATCACTCAGTGTGCTTTTTAAAAAAAAAAACATTCTTAGCTAATAGAATTAAATCTATTCGGTATATTTTTGCCTTGAATGACGGACCTTTTACAAAAAAATATTAGTTGTTAGTATTTCCATCCGAGCTTATATTATCATGCTGATCAGCCCGAATAAATGTTTAGAACCCTCATTTGACTAAAGCATAGTTTCAGCATCGATTCAACTTCATACTTACACTGTACCTATGTTCATATAGGTATCTAAATCCCATTGCCCGTAAATTGAATCCAGTGTGCCTGGATGCAAATGTTCGCGTGTGTGTGAAAACGTGTTTGTGCCAGCAGAGGGCAGTGGTGGTCTCTCCAAAGCTGCCATTGATTAATTGGAAACTAGCTTGGGAAAAGGTCACTGGAGGTGGTAATTCATCTCTTGTAGATGCGACTTGGCACTCATTTATCTCCAAATTGTCACTTTGAGTTTTGGGATGTCTGTCCTCTGCATTTAAAAGTAGAGGAGTAGATTCCAGAAGACTGCACCTTTTCTCACTTTTTGTGCGCGTGCTTTGAAATGCAGAATACAAGAACAGGACAGCAGGTGCAAGTGTTCACCTGCTTTGTCCTTCCGGGTGATTTTCACTGAAACTTGGGAGCTCCTTCTGCACATCTCTTTTCCGCGTCCGTGCTCAAACAGTCATATCTCCTCCATGACTTCCATGACGATTGTCCGTGGGCCAGTAAGGATCAGGTTGCTCACAGTTCTGTAGTCCTGTGCGAGGACGTTCAAGCCGTTGACCGATACCACAAACTGGCAAACCTAAGGACAAGGGAGATCAAGTATGAACATTGACTTCAATGAAAAGACGTGTTTCATTTTCCCACTGACATTCTTGTTTGCTTCTTATTTTACATTTCATTTACAAAATGTAAAAAACAAAACAAAAAAAAAAAGGTATGCCCTTAATGTGAAAGCAGCTGTCCAAATGATTACATTAGATTTGGCTGGAGTGGCTGAGCCCGCCTACTTGTTGATGTCCTGTGTGTGACAGAACGAACTTTCTTCCAAGTACTTTTGGGGAATGTGCTTGACCTTTCCCCAAACAGTTTCTGTTGGCTGTTTTCCAGATGGATTTGAGAAAGAAACATTTGTATTGAAACAAAAGCCATCTGGTGTGTCAGGTTGGAAAAGTGGATTATGTCGCAGCAATTCCTTCGAGTTGTTTCTTGCAATTCATTTTCATCGAATTTGGAAAGACGCTGCAGTAAAGACCTACGTCAGATTTCAAGATCAGAGCCTCAGAACGGTTGTGTTGTGTGCGCGAAATGCTATTATCCTCTCCCCACATCAATGTGCGCATGTGTGAGATATGAAATTGGCATTGTTGAGAAGACAAAGTGTACACAGATGTCTGGTTGGACAGCTGGGTAAACAGAAGCCTCTTTTTTTTTGTCCTCAATAAAGATAATCTAGCCATAATATGAGCTCCCAAAAAAGAGAGTTTGAATACAGTCAGTTGATAGTTGAACGTGGTTGAAGTCTCATACAAGTTAGAGTTCAATCAAAATGTTACGGAAAAATACGACTTCATCCGCTTGGGTGTTTTACTGTTTCTTTGGCTTTTTTTTGTTGTTGTATTTTTGTGATGCCACCAGACAAAGGTGTCAGAGGAAAAGTGTGATGATTGAAGAAACTGATATGAAAATTAATGCCACAGGATAGTGCTACACGTTCTTGTAGCTCTGTTTAGTGTTTCTGTGATGAGATTACCCTCCCAGGGACATAAAGTACATCACACAAGTTGAAGGTGAATACATCTGTTTTTGTTTATTGTGGCAAAATTGAGTTCTTTTTACACGTGTAACAGGGTGACATATGAAGCTGACACGCCTTCAGCAAGCCTCTGTCCCATCTGCATCCCGTTATCAAACGCAAGTAGTTTTTGCTTCATTTTAGTTTTACTGCATATCTATTCCTTTTTTGATTATCATTGCAAAATCATATTTATTTTGACATTCGTTTGACAGTTGCTTTTAAAACATTGTCTCTACAACTATAAAAAAAAAAAAAGTTTATCGCAGGCAACAGTTGATTCTAAAGCTGATTCATTTGAACAACATTATTTTTTATAGAAAATGAACAAGGATACTGTAACAGAATGAGCTTGGGGGTGTTCCACTGTACTGCACTGTGTTTTTATAAACAATTCCAAAAGCATGTTACAACAAATTCCATGACAATAAGTTGGCCATTTTGCCTGTCATAAAGTGCTGACCACAGCTAAATTACCCCACGAACGGCATGATTGCTAGCTGGCTCGCAGTCATGCCTGCGCCTCGCCTTCCTAATCATATCCAAACCGCAACTGCCAACTGCAGCCAATAAAAGCGAGGCGGCGCTTGCAACATGACGTTACTTCTGCATTTGAGGTGCTTGCAGGCTTCCACTGAACTCGTTTAAAAATTCAGAAACTTTGCGCACGTTCTGCTTTAGCAGCCCACAAATCACCCAAGTTCACGTTAACTTGTTAATGATGTTCTGTGGAATGAATTTTACGCAATCATCAGCTGATAAAATTGAATATGCTTCCTGAGGTGTCAGGGTAGGTTACAGTAAGCAGAAAGGGATAAGGACAGTGTGAACATCCACAACAAAACGCATCAGTTAATCCCATGTTGTTGCTGCCAACCTCTTCAAGACATAAAGTGCCAAAAATACTCTTCTACACACACACCTGAATAGATTCTCATCTTATCTCTGCTTATTCCCTCTGCCTGGTCTGTTCAAACTTCCTTTACAACTTCTCTTAACTGCCCCCCTCCTTAATTCCGGCCTCCTCTCATGGCTGTGGGCTTGTTACTCTTGGCTGGGTGCCCGTGGGCAGGGAGGGGGGTAAAGAAAAAAAAACAATCTCAGAGGAAGGACTAAGAAAATGTGCAAAGCAAATAATGGACACATGCTGAGAGGACATACTGAGATTTGCAAGCGCTTGTTCTTCCTTCTCAGGTGATAAAGAGGAATCAGAAAAGCTTTCATTGGGATATCCATTTTGTTTGCTAAAATGTAGCGTTCATTGCTCTGCATATAAATCATCTCCAAGATTGTTAACCAAATAGTATTTTAAGAGTGGAAATCTTTGCAAGGTTAACAATTATTAACATAACCATTGTGAAACTATGTCTGATCACTCCAGCTTCGATAAACTAAGATCAAATATACAAACAAATGGTCAGGTGTATGTTTGCAGTAATTTAGCAGCCAGCAAACACTCTGACATAAATGGAACTTCTGAAAAGGGGCGAGAAAATAAACACACCTTTTCCAGCAGAGGAAGAGAGGAAGGAAGGGGAAATGAAGGACACCAAGGGAGTTTATAAATGGACCACACACACACACACACACACACACACAAACAAAAGCATAAAAGAACAACAGATTACACAATGCAACATTTGTCTGGTATGAAAAGTATAAAACACGCATCACATCACATTCATCCATCCATTAAAATTTTTTTTTTTTTTTAATCCCAGATGACTTTGGGGCAAGCTGGACTGGTTGCAGCCAGTTGCACAGCATGTTGCATCATAATTTCTCCCCCCATAAATTTAGTAGGGGCGGCTGGGGACTTAATAAAAACTGAAAGGGCCCCTGATGAGAGCTATAGAGTGTGATATTGTTTAGTATCCATAGCATGGCAAGAAACCGTATCCGTAGTACTTATACTGCAGAAAGTATGTCTTGTAGACAATAGACAGTATAGTACGTGTGTGTACGTGCTCTCTCTGGTCAAAGTGAGTGTGTGCATGTGTACCGTGACTCCACCCTTCGGCCTCTTACGTGGATGCCCGTGTCAACACCTTGCAACGTGGCCTTCCCTCTGAGCATTATGTGACTGATAACTAATTGCACATCAATAAAGTCATGTGAGGTGTAACACGGGGAGGAGAAAGGCAACTCCTCATAAACAAACGGCAGGCACATTCTTAACTGGTAAAACAGAAAATGACCATGAGTAAAACAATATCAATACAGCAAAAGCTTTGCTTTCAGTTAAAAGGATGAGTACCGGTAAATTATGTTAAATAGGTTCAAGTAAGTCCACGAGTTTAGGCTCTTCTGAGGGGATAATTTTTTTTTTTTTTTAAAAGCAGGCTAGGGGGCAAATGGGGCATTCTCGCCCCTGTGATGACGTACATTTTGACCAGATATGCTCCTCTCATATTTACTGTGAAATGGCCTGCTGCTATAAACTACTTATTAAAGCTGTTTGCTTCATATTTAATTTTCAATTTCTGTAACTTTTTGTGCAACTTAGAGTGACTTAAGAACATTTAGAATGTCGTTTCTGTATTGTAAAACAAAACACAATAAAATAAAATAGTCATAACTTTGTCAAAATAAAATATGATGATACTATTTTGGGCCTGTGTTGAAATCTCAAATACTTTTGTGAATACAGTGGTACCTCTACTTACGAACGTATCTTCATACGAAATTTTCAAGTTACGAAACGCCTCAACGGGAAAATATTGCCTCTTGTCACGAAAGAAATTTCAGGATACGAAAGGTAAAAATACAGTATAGGCTGCTACTCACAGCTCCAGAGTTTTGTGAACGTAACATACTCATAGCTGCTCTGTCATTGGCTATTACTTAGCATCTTCCTGGCATCCCATTGGCTAAGAGGGACCTCTACCGTATGTGTTTACCGGCATGTGTGTAGATAGACAGCTAGATAGAGAGATATGTGATAGATATGTCTATGCAGCGTCCTCGTCATTCGCCGCTCGGGCCATGAGGTGTTCCGATAGTTTTACGTGAATTACAGTATTCGCTATGGACCCCAAAAAAGTGATGGAAAAACGAGGAAAAGAAAAAAAGAAACTTTTTTTTTTTCCATACAAACAAAACAAGAGATAATAGAAAAGCATGAAAAAGGGATGCGTTTGGTTGAGCTCGCCAAAGACTATGACCGTAATGTATCGACAGTCGCCACGTTATTAAATCGGTTCTTTACCAAACGCCAGGCAAAAACCACTCCTGAGAGAGAACATGAACCAAAGAGGGCAAAACGCAAAAGGACAGCAATTAAAAGGTACATGACCATCATTGTTATTCTTTATTCTTTGTTTTTTTACATTATGCACAACTCTCATTAATTGTGCAATAATCTAATTGTAACATGTATTTGTTACATGTTTTGATGCATTTATATGCTTTATAAAACATTTATGTCTGAATTTTGGGGGGGCTTGGAACGGATTAGGACATTTACTTGGAAAACGCGTCTCTATTTACAAAATTTCTTCCAGAACCAATTAATTTTGTTAGAGACGCATTTTCCACGTAAATGCCCTAATTTTGCCCGCTTTAATATTTTCATATGCTTTGGTACCTCTACTTACAAAAAGGTCCCAAAGCATATGAAAATATTAAAGCGCTACGAATAAAAATTGCACGTGCGCTTCATTTAAAATCCATTGCATGCTTGTGGGGAGGGGGAACGTGCCTCTCATCTCATTTGAGAGTCGAAGAGTGTGCTTTTATAGGTCACACTATCAGTCCAAATTCAGGCCAGTTAATCTTGCATTAAGATAACAATATGCCTTATCTGCACCCGTGAACCATGGCATACATTTCCACTGCGACCAAATATGAGCGTTAAAGCAGAAGTGGTTATTCACATCGCCCATTTCCTCTTTTTTGGCACAAAGAAAATCTGATTATGTTCATGATTTTACATTTTATTCCATGATAAAAATCAACAGGAGCTCACCTTTTGGTCGTCGACTGTCAAAACTTTAAACTCTCACATAATACTGTATGTGTTATTACGTGTAACAGCTTAATGGAAGTCATGCGTTTGTCTTCTTCTCTGTCGCCTGCAGCAAGTCTGCCGTTCGTTGTTTTCTCCTGCCTGGCCAATTCACGGCGCAGTCACTGTGCAATGCATTCCCAGCATTCCTTGCTGCCACTCTGCTTACACAACTTTTCGCCAGCTGTGGTGGCAGCATGGGAGGAATGACCCCACCTTCCTCCTACTGTACTTTAGTCACTATTTCAGTCATTTCATCACATCTTTTGTTTTTATGCTGTCAATCTTACACACTTCCTTATCAGATAAATAACATGGTTGTTTTTATTTTTTCTAGAATGCCACGGTGACCTTCCATCTTTGCGCGCATACGTATATACGCGGTGTATAATGTCTCTACCTTCATGCCAGCAGCTGCTGCAGGTCCCCCGGGGTCCACCGCCTGGATGTGACAGGGTTTGCTACCTCGCACGACGAAGCCCCAGCCCACGGCATCGCCTACGATCTGCCGAAGGCCAAATCAAAGGTTGCCACGGTAGAATCGCACGATGCTTCAAATTGTGCTCAATGCATTATCATGTACATGCCGCTGCTCTTGAGTTTATGATGCATTACAAAAAGACAACTGATAATATAGTCAATGGATGTGCTGTACAGGATGTGCCGTATACAATA
This sequence comes from Filicampus tigris, assembly GCF_054856515.1. Classification (NCBI taxonomy): domain Eukaryota; kingdom Metazoa; phylum Chordata; class Actinopteri; order Syngnathiformes; family Syngnathidae; genus Filicampus; species Filicampus tigris. The sequence continues at coordinate 14,885,314 of NC_141224.1, forward strand.
TGTGTCTATTTGCAATTGCCTTGAGGGACTCGTGACCACTGTGTGTATTCACAACACTGTTTGAATGAGTGACTGTGTGTGGGCACGTGCGTTTGTGTGTGTGTGTGCGTGTGTGTGGGTGTGTGGGGGTGTGCGTGTGTGTGTGTGTCCTACAGTGAATGTCTTCTTTAGAAAAGGTCCTCCTGGTGTCTGGAGCTCCTCTGGACTCACGTGTCTCTTCAGAACTGTCCAACCATAGAGCATTTTATTACCATGTACCCATCTTGCATTATTAAAAAAAAACAAAAAAACATCAACATTGTAATTACATTAGATTCGAACACAAAAACAGAAATCAATTTCACTTACGAACGTTACGACTATTCAAGTGTAATTCCAGGACTTCCACTTCTACAGATACAAATGTTATGGAGAACCATTATAAGAGCTGTATGAAATAGTGTGCCTTTACAATCATATTGCTACTTTGACATTAAAAGAAGAATACATTTTTAACAATGTGATTACAGTTTCAGAACCGAACTGCACCACAGTGTAAGTTTGAATTTATTTTATATACAGTGCTTGTATTGGATCTCACCAGATTAAGTGTGCATTACTGTCAGTTTTACTTTTGTGTTAAACTGTGTGCCAATGTATGTATGGCAGAGAGGACATTTTTTGTGTGGGGGGGGGGGGGTGCGTGTGTGTGTGTCCGTGTGCCCTAAGGTGGTTCCTTTTCCTGTTTTTGTTGTGTACTTGTTGCTGAAAGTTTTTTTTCCTACCATCAAGGACACCTCAAACACACACACACATGCACACCCACCCCCCCCCCCCCACACACAAACACACATTCCTGGTCATTCAGGAGATCCACATTGCATAACTGAAACAAAATGTCTCCAGTGCCCATTCATAGTTGCAATGAATCTAAGTTGAAATGGTAAGTGTCACCTAAGACTGACACGGCAGATGGAGATCACCGTGGCTATTTGGAAGAGCAGATTGCATATGGCATGCTCACCAGACTTGGGGTTGCACAGGACCGGTGGGCTGCTGCTGAGTGTGGGACTGCTGCTGTAGTAACCGCTGCTGCCACAGCTGCTGCTCATGCTACTGCGGCGGACCCCGACTGCCATCTTTATCTCTTTAGTCGGACTCACTGTAGACACCGCAAACGCACGCTGTAACTGTACATGTATTCAGACTCATATTCTTTGGTGTGGAGTTATTGGGGGGGGGGGGGGGGGTCCATCCCGAAATATAGCATTTCAAATATAATTGATATCAATGGGAACATTTCTTATTGAAATCAAAGTCCAAAAAATCAAAGTCCAAGAAGCATGAAGAAACTTTTCAGTACTAGTGAATTATGTCCTATCATGATGCACTTGTTTTCGATTATGGTAATACACACCACGGAACATGACATTTTGTGTTTTTCTCAAGTACAAACTATATGTTTACTACTGAGGTAGTCGTTGCAGTGGTACATACAAAAGAAGTGTGTTTGTGAGTGCGTGTGTATGCGTGGTGGAGTGTGACTACCGGAGAGAAAGCTGGTGTTGCCTCCGTCCGAGTTCTGCTTGCGGAGACAGAAGGGGCTGTCGTGGCTCTCGGGAATGCCGCGACCCCGCTCGTGGAGCAGCTCCATTAAGCGTCGCCTCCGCCGAAAGTTCATCCTGAACTGGAAGAGGAGGGGTCCGTCCACAAAGTGATGCTTGTTTGTGACTGGCCAGAGAACAATTTTAGGAAAGTGGATTACTAACTAAAAAGCATGAAACGGCCACAATGGATTTTGATTAAAGTCAGATGATTTGGGACGAAAGAGAAAATGATCTAAACCTCCACGATATGAAACGGCACACTGGGAATCGTGGCTCATCGTTTCTTTTGCAGCACATCCCAAATGTGTTTTGGTCACGTTCCTCCAGACCAAACTCACCCAAGCGTTACACGATAGCCTTGCTTACCAAAAACAGGATACCTCAAATATTTGCCAAAAAGATGTCCAAAACGTGTAAGCAAGACAAATAATTAAGATTTTGTGATGAATCTCGACTCCTGATTAATTCATTGATTAAAATTGGTCTCATTACTCATCCATACACTATATTGTAGCTTGAAGGAAAAAACGTATAAACGTATCTACCTTGTGGTTACTTCTTAATAAAGGGATACTCGCACACACATTGCTTTCGGCATGCTTCTCCTCAACCTGCTTGTCAAGTCACCTCTGAATGAATGATAAAATGCAAAGAATGGAGATTAAATGCCCAGTAAGCTGGTGTATTTAGAAGCACGGTGGTTAACAAATAAGACTCATGACACACAGCGCTGCAGTGTGTGTATGGCCACGATTTAACAGCACATTCCAAGACGGTGGAGATGCTAGGCTCTATTTCTGTGACGTGCACAAAGAGAAAGAGTTCTTTGTCTGCTTTCTCTTCGGTCACTCTGCAAACTACTCACATGTAAAATACTGAAAGCAATAATGTCCAATAATGCTGTTGATGAGGCAATGCTCCTGATAGCCATTTACTGTAAATTGTGGAAGTTCAAACATAATACAGCCATGTGACTGCTCCTCAGTGAATTCTAATTGAATCAAGCACGACATCCATATTAAATCCAATTTAACGTCATGCCAAGGCTTGACTGAAAGTTTTTCAGACTGATACCAGTACAAGTACTGAGCTCTTCACTTAAGATAAAACGGTCACTCTGCAATAGTGAGTTTAAGTCCAAAATGAAATAGACAACTCTCTCTGAATATAGGACTAAATACAAAAATAACAAAATAACAGTGCCCTGAATTATAGTATTTGTTCAAAAGTAAATTGAAGTGAAAGATAAAACAGGTTCAACTGCTAACTGTTAAGCACGACACACTAAAGATAGAAAATAGGGCTAGGCGATACGGCTGAAAATTTTATCGCAATGTCAGTATTTCATATGAGCCAATATTGATAAATATTGGCTTTTGTGACCTATTCAAAAATAAGAAAAATGGATTAAATACGAAATATAAGTATCTAGAGGATTAATACCATTCATATTTCAGTACAAACAAGTAGGCAACAGGTGAGTATAGCATTCCGTATAAGACACACAAGTAAGTAAATTATCTTTGTTGCCTGTACTGCATTCAACAGGAAAATTAGAGCTTATTGAAGCACTGAATAATAACAACATTCCATTTTTCCTCAGTTGATTAAAACAGGTAAATGTGAAAGTTAAATATGTTCATGAAATATCGTAACGCAGAAAGTCATCATACCACCAAAACCGAGTTAGCAAATAAACAACATGTTTTGGTAGCAACACATTAATAATAAACTCTTAGCATTGATATAAATATACAAACTGAAATTGCTTTATAATGGGCACGTAAGATGCTGCACAAGGTGCAATTCACTCAGAAAAACGCTCTGTCAGCCATGCAGAATGTCATCCTATCACTCAAATTGAGCTGGCAAATAAACATCTATTTTGGTAGCAGCACACTAAAGATGTAATCTCGGTATTAATATAAACCTTATAAACATACAGTACTTACAGAAATTGCATCTTAATGGGAATATGAGCAGATGGACAAGGATGCAATTCAATTACAAAAACGTTCTCTCAATCATGCATGCCATTTACTTCCTGATAGTTAGAACAGCCACATGAGGATTGTTTTGTCTTGACAGAGGTTTGTGCTCTATTGAGTGTCATTCTAGTTTATCTGAGCTTTGAATTTAGGATACAATATACCTGTACAATGTATATGCTACGATTGCGAGATTGTACCATCCTGATAGTCCTAACCATAAAGTTTCAATGATATTATTAAAGCTACAGTTTTAGAGGGCACACACAAATCCAACCAGTTTATTGGCATGTACACTTTTTTTTCCCAAATGAATTGGACAAGTTATAGAGTATATCAAATAGACATACCAAAAATGCACTGGAATGAACAGAAATTCAATGAAGATTTAGCAATAAATAAATAAATAAATAAGCCCTGAATGAGGCTTGGAGGCCTTAGCAAGTAACATAAAAGAAATGATACATGGCAAGATGGATTTATAAAAGTGGTCTGATTTAACTAAAGGCTTCCAATAAAGTAAGACAACATTAGTAATGCATGCAGTGGAGCCACCCTCCCTCCTCACCATGCTGGATGATCCCGTGTTCAAGCAGGCGTCGCCCCAGTTGCTCCGCCTCCTCCCTGGTCGCCATCTCCCCTTCCTGCAGGAGCCAATCAATGAACTCGGAAGCTACCAACGTCCGCTCGAAGTTCACGCCTTCTTCCTCCCTGCTCTGTATTATGCTGTTCTCTGTGTTCATCAACCTAGACACCATCAATGAACTTTAGTGAGTGGTCGTTAAAGGAAAATGCATACAGTTGCCATACGGCAAATGCATCAGTTGGCACAACAATAATTTATGTGACATGACACTGGAATAGAATTTGTAAGGAAACCTTGATAATAATCCTCAATATGTTGAAAAGTGTATTCATTTTTGGTTTTAGCACATTTATTGGCCAATGTGTTGGATTCTTTTTTAAGTGGAAAATGTCAAAGTGGAACACCTTCCAAACCAGCGGCTCAGACACATTCCCGACTTTATAATCTTGAATAACCGGAGGCACTGAGGATTAAAAACATTACTCCTTGAAGCTCGCAAATCTTTTAAGCTGCTGGGAATAATAATACTATTTGTGCAGGAGCTTGCAACGAATACATATCATTAATGCATTAATTTTAAATTCGGAATTGTAATTAAATATAACAAAATAACATCTAAAATATAAAATAAAAATAACAACTAAATTATATTACAATCATACAAAATATCTATTGCATATACAGAATAGTAACAGTTTATGAATACTATCAAATAGATGAATAAACAAAACCTAATTTTTAGTTTCGACAACATCTCTTTTTAATAGCTTAAAAATCAGTTTAGTTAAAAAAAAAAAAGTTAAAAGTTAAAGTTAAAAATGACAACAAAAAAGTATCATTCCATTATAAGACTCACCACCCAGAACATTAGCTACGTACGTATGCTTGGGCTTGAAACAATTATGACTGAGGTTGATGTTTGCTGTAGTGTAAAACTGCAAAACTCTAATTCAAACTTTGGCTCTCTTTTGTGGCATAGGGTAAACCAAATTTTCAAAACATGTCTTGAAATTATGTAAGACAGATGTACACTACAGCAAACGACAATTGCAATAGAAAAAAAAAAACATAAGTGAATAATCTGTAACAAAACCTCTAAGTGTGTCCCACCTGAACGGCTGCATATGACCCACAAACTCTGAACAAAAAAAAACAAGTACACACATGCAGAGGGCAAAATTGCTGAATGTCCCTCATCAGCACAAAAACACACGTCAGTCAACAACTGTCACCAACTCAGTGAAACAATGAAGCACGGAGACACACTGTGATGAGTCACCTTTCAACCAGCACATGTCCATACATGTACATCATGAGTCAAAGTCATGCATTAAACAACCACAGGGAACTGGAGACTACTTGTCTATGGAAAAGTAACAACATTTACATTATCTAAAGATCATCTGTGTTCTATATTATTACGAAATAAAACCGCTAATGGAGGAAGGGCAATTTCTAAAGCATTTATCGCATAGCTTGCAAGTACGTAGACATGGACTCACACTACAGTGTGGCGTGATCCACACAATGTTACAATCTTACAAGGCGACTTTTGATGTGCTTGGGTGGGTTGGGATGTTTTCGTAAGAAACAGAGTTTAAATAGACATAGTAGTTAACTATTAAATGACCGTTTGCAGAAAATGAGTATCCATACAGGGTTTCCTCAGCACACAGTTCAATTACTGTTGTAGTTTTAGGTTTTTCAGTTGATTGTTGGGTATTTATGTGTGGTCTAGTGTTTATCATACAAATATTTACTGCAATTCTGACTTTAGATTAGTGATAGATTACAGCATGTTCTGTATTTGTGGGATGCACCAAAAGGTAGACGGTCATTTAAAGAGGAAGTCAACCCAAAGATATTTTTTTCAAGAATATGTTCCATGCAGGCCCACTAGCTGAAAGAAGGCATTCTGATAAATATTGCGTTTGTGCAATAAGAGTTAATCCACCCGTTATTAGCCATTTCTGGGGACGGCCATTTTGTCACTTCTGTAGACGGAAAATGACATCACAACTACTGAGGGCTCAGGTCACGACCAATCACTGCTGACCTGTTTTCTGAAGATGAACCGTGATTGGTCGGTACCTGAGCCCTAACCAGTTGTGATGTCATTTTCAGTCTACAGAAGTGGCAAAATGGCTGCCCCCTGAGATGGCCAAAAAGAGGTGGATTTTGCTACTTAACTCATACTCCACAAACGCAACATTAATCAGAATGCCGTGTTTCAACTTGTGGGCCTACTGGGAACATATTCTTGAAAAAAATGTGTTTGGGTTGATTTCGTCTTTAAAGAAGTATGATAAATGGTAGTTCAGTATGCAAGATGACTGTTTTATGTTATAGTTGTAACATTATTGTATCTGCAAAGGCGTCACAAAACACAAAATGATTGACGTCCTCCACGGTTGTCTTTATTTTTACTGTATCATGTTCCTTTGGTTGCATTTTCCTATTGGTGTGCTTTACTGATGGCTTGACGTGTACTGGATACATGAAGCGCATGTAGGTCATTGTGTACATGGCAGTAACTGATAATGACTTAACATGCGGGCTTGCTCCAGATGTCGATGCCTCTGTTACGCTTCAAATTGATTTTGTTTTCTCTGGAGAAGCTGGGCAACAACTGCTTTCAGAATCCTAATGTATAAAATTAAACTAAATTACAAAGACGTACATCAGATGAGCGGGGAATAAATTCCGGGAAAAGAAATTAGGAGTACTTTCTGCCTGCCGCATCCTCTCTGAGGGGTTCATTAAAGGAGATTGTCAACACTCGTTCTAGCTCATGTGTCAAAACAATTTGCGGTTGTTCGGTTTGCTCTCGATGGTACATTTAAGGAGGCTTTATGTAAAGTCAACACGTGAATTGTTGAAATGTCATACTGTGATGGAGTAGGACTTTTAGGAGAAGAGGCTCTCTGCCCAACATGCGTGGACAAATTGACGATGAAATGTTCCGTGAAAGGTGACCGTGTACACAGTCGTCATTCAGCCTTAAATGTGTTAAGTCAACAGTTCGTGTTAGCTCAACGGAGGGAGCACAGCACTTTCACAAACAGCACCAGCCGTGTTAAGCAAGTCAAACAGTATACATCCTGTACATGTTGGGATTATTCAAAGTAGAACAAATCGTCAGCCGTGACCTGAATATTCACGATGCATTTTTACGTCTCGGCATATAAGCCAGTGCAGGGCTGCATATTTGCGTCAACTCTATATGCCCTTTGTAGACTTAAAACTTAACGGGAACATATTATGGAAAATGTATATTTTAATTGCTCGTACACAAATACTTGAGCTCCCAGAGTGCCTACCGATCCATTAAATGTGAATTCAAACAACCAAATAAAACTTTTGTTATCTGCCCATTTCTGAAAAATGTGCCTGTTAGCGAACTGTACTGAATTTTCCCAAATCACAATTTAGCCAACGTGCATTACCGCTTCCACACACTGTTTCTCCACTCGCAACTTTACGGCTAGACTGGACAAAGATCCAGAGCACACAGGTGCTGTTTTCAGAATCAATTCTTATCCAGTATATAGTATTTACTATATAATGCTCTCAATGTATCCCACAATGCATCTTGAACAACAATGGTCACTAGAAAATCAAATACATCCCATAATGCACTGCGCCGATAGAGACAAATGATTTCCCATTTCTATTTCCGCACTATTGTTTAATTATGGCACGAGATAAATTTATGAGTTGAGCACAAAAATATTAATATAAGTAAAGCAAGATATCACAACACGGATGGACAAAGTGATTTGTTTGCTTGTATTCATTTTGTCAAATAAAATCAGTTTAAAACATCATAATGTCATCATAATTTATTTATTTATTTATTTCCTGTCACTGGCATGACATTAAGACACCTCAGAACTGTTTTAAATTGTGAAAAAAAATTGCAGAATTCATCTACTTTAAAAATGGCCAAAATGTATGAGTTAAAGAGTAATTTAAAGCCACCAAAATAAATTATTAAATCAATTTATTTTTTCTCTTACTTGATCTAATCAATGCCCAATGCTGAAAGCAGCACAACTCTAAGGATTCAATGGAGGATTGTTTTTTTTAATTTTAATTTCACATAAACTACTTAAAATTAAGTTAATTTTAATAGCTGATTATATTTGTTATCACTACACCCAATTGAATCCCCGAAGGGAAATTACAGTGACTGTTTTGTCCATTATTTGCACTACATGGTTTTGCTCCTGATATCAAATTGGGTACACAAGGTAGAAAACGAAAACGAAAACGGCATGGATAATTTGAACAAAGTTAGTGCGCGTCTGTCAGTGTTTGTGGATCCTGGGTTGCACTGCGCTTGATTACATAAACTTTTGAGGGTGGAGACGACAGATGTCCGTGCGTGGACTCTTATACAACTGGTGTGTGCGCATTTGTTTGTTTGTTGTCTAGAAACAGGAAAAGTGGGATTTCTTTCTTTTTTTTTTTTCTTTTTTTTTTTTTTTAGAGCAGAGCAAGTGTTAAGACAGATATAGAAGAAGGGGAGGAGCCTTTGGGGTGTGGGAGCGTGCGTTAAGATAGAGTTGATACAGCAATGAAAGAGAGAGAGCTGCAGACAAACTCATGTGCAAAACAACATCATGGGCAAATGATGAAAACAAACAAAACGGTTCCATTCGTGTTGTTCTGCCTTGCTCTGATTTGACAAATCCTCTTAATTGAACTTCAATAAGTTAATGTTCCACCACTGCCTGAAAAGCTTATAAAATAATTGAGCTGAACACAATGTCAGAAGAATTGTGATTTAGGAAGCAATGTTTGATGTGTTAGTGTGGGGAAAGTCCAAAAGCTCTGCATGTGTTTTAGCTACGTACTTCTCATAGATCCTCTGCCCCCTCATGAAGACTTTGGCTTCGTTATCTAGTGGAAAGGTACCATCGTCCTTACGGAAACGGTAGAACAACTTCATGTCTTTGAACTCCCGGTGCTCGTCGCACACTGCAAATGCACAAACGGTACGAGGTTAAGTTTCAACGCTGACATGAAAATCTCTTGTAGGAAAAAATGTGAAACCAAGTGACCACAAAACAATTTATTACTGCAAATACAATAGAAACTCTAGAGGTAGACCACATTCCCTTCTGGGATGCTGACTTAGAGTGCCTCTATAGGGGGAGGCAATTAATTCATCTGTTCTAGGCCCAATTGGTCAATAAATATCAATGATTATGTATTCTGCCACGCTGGAGTCTATTACTAACCTACAGAAATGCAGTAGTAAAGTTATTCCAGCAGTATATCTTGGTATGAAAAACACATCTAAAGTACTGTGGTAACTAAACGGGCTGTGTTGTGCCGCTGTAAAAGTCGTATTTAGGTACGTCACAAACAGAGGACGATACCAGATGGAAGCTGTTAACTACTGCTGGTTGCTCAATGGTCACGTTTGAGGACACAGGCCCAGAAATCGCAACATGGTGGTGCAAGAGGCTAGCAGCTTTCTGTGTCAAGTGAACTTGAGCTTGTTTGGATTTTCCTGCCATGCTGGCTTAAAAAACATGCATGTTGGATTAGTACAAAACTCAATTATAAATTGGGCATGAATGTGAGTGTGAATGGTTGTTTGTCTGTATCTCGAACTTAAAAGTCTCCCCAAATCGTGATGAACAGCAATGTCGAGAAGTACACCTACGAGACCTTTGTATTCCTTCACTGTTATTCTTTATTGTCTTGTTCCGACTGATGTGTTTAGCGTGGCATGCTTAATTGTAGAGTCCCATAGTACTGAATTGAATTTAAAAAAAACAAAAAAAAAACAAGGAGAGTAAACAAGGGGAAGTCAACCACAAAATATTGTTTGGAATACGTTCTATGCACCTTCACTAGTCTAAATAAGGCATTCTGATTAATACTGAGTTTGTGGAATATGAGTTAATCAGCAAAATCCATCCGTTTTTAGCCGTCTCATGGTGCGGCCATTTTGTCACTTCTGTCGACTGAAAATGACTTCACAGTTGCTCAGGGCTCAGGTAACAACCAATCATGGCTCAGCATTCAAGTGAGAAAATTTGGGGGTTGACTTCTTCTTTAAATATAATAGTCAGTATGTCCTACTATGTTTTAGGGAGTTCTTCTTACATTTGCAAAAGTACCATCTAACTAGTTCCAACCAAGTCTCTCTGTCAAATTAATCAGGCGAGTGAGTTGGAGCCAAACTGGCTCAGGAGCATGAATAATTATTTGTGAAGGGACAACGATCGTTCCCAGAAAATGTCAAGAAAGAAAGAAAGAAAGAAAGAAAGAAAGAAAGAAAGAAAGAAAGAAAGAAAGAAAGGAAGAAAGGAAGAAAGAAGGAAAGAAAGAAAGTTACAGAAACTCCAGATAGAAGGGCCAAAGTGACGTGCTAACTACTAAGTCACTGATCTCACCGTGGTGGATGATGCTCTGGTCCAGAAGTTTCTGCATGATCTTGATGGCTGTCTCTCGCTCGGAGGCCTCCTTGTGTTCAATCAGCCAATCAACGAGCTCTTTGCCCACGAAGCAGTTTGGGTACGTTCGCAAGTGATGACGCCGATCCTTAATGACCTTCCCTTCATGGAGCCGCAACCTGGAACAAAAGATTAGCTTTTGTAGATATTGTTGTTTCTAATCATAGTTATTTTTTATTATTCTACGGGGTGTTTTAACACACTCCACCAAAGTCATTAATGTTCCAAACTAAAAGGGACACAAACAGGGCACTCTGTAAATCTGCTAACAGACAAGTGGCCTCAGTTCACATTCTTCTTCATTATTTTGCAACACTGGAGCAACAAGAAATGAGCAACAACAAAGTAGTACAGTGTTTCAAAGTTCACGCGGTGTGGGGGAGTGTGGAAAGGTCCATTGGTAACTGTTAACCACGTTCAATTTTCTGGTACTTCTTTTTCGAATCAAATCGGGTCATTCAACTCGGTATCATTGGCTGAGGTGCAAAGTGAATCAAATCCATCTGAGGGATTGTTTAAGTGCTTCATTACATGCTGCTGTTTAGATTAGCGTTGCTCAAATTCAAATGGACTCGGGAATTTATGCTTTAACAAATGGTGTGAACAATAGCGTCAATGAACTGACAATACGTCTTCCAAGATGGGAAAATAAAGGTGTTTATTAGAGGCAAGGACTCCATTTATGGAAATACAGCACGCTTACATAACCATAATGTCTGCCACCGGCCATCCTTGTGTATGACACTAAGCACAGTCTTTTGAATTGCACTGAGTAAATGAGAAAAGATGTCATAATTTTCTCACATTTGAGGAGATAGGTACTGTTTGGTTTTCCAAGTTGAGAATGCCATAACTGTTACTACCACACAAGATTTAATGTGATCCAACGGGCTATTGTGAATCCAGTTAAGTCCCCCGTTTTTCTTGGTATTATTGTCTAAAGCAGGGGTCTCTAACATACGGCCAGGGGGCCATTTGCGGCCCACTGGATGATATTTCAAAGTCAAATAAACTTTACTGCGTGGTGGTATTATACCTTACAGCTCTTCCCTGTGTTCTTGTTTCAGCAGGTCTAGATCACCTTTTTCTTAACTTGAGTAATGTCAGAGCGCGGACCAAAGTCTCAGACAAGCATCCTACTTTCTATCCATGCTGAGTCGATGCGCATCTGGCTAACATTATGCAGAATTCATGATCACAGTCCAAATCTGCCAAGCAAGAACATCAAATATGCTCGTGTGCCAAGAGTCCAGATGGGCAAACAATCCGCCACCAAAAGACTTCCCAACTGTGGTATCATCTTTATCATCTTTCCTTTGCCGCTCATTTCAATGCTAAATTATCCAGATAGAGATGAAGTAAGGCCAGGGCATTAAGAGGAAAATCGTACAGTAACTGTGGTCTCATAAGATTGCAGAGCACATTTCCATCGAAGATGAGCTCAGACAAGTTGCATTTAGACATTGTGGTTTTTCAAGAGTACACCGAGTACGTCTTATGCCAGCGCTTCTCCGGGCAGAGTGATCCCACATCCTACATGACCCCACCTATTTTTCCACGGAGAGCTGGTGCACTATATGTCCACAGAGTGTTTCACATACTCAGGAAACCTTCTCTCCTTCCTGGTGTTGCTGAGTAACAAATGGGCCTTTTGAAGACGCTCCATTACATAAGAGCACTCGCAAACGCCAGATAGTAGCCTCCCTCCAAACCTAGCAGCTAATGCACATTATAGGGAAGTTGCAGGCAAGAAGCAGCCCTTGAGCCAAATCCGAATTCTCAAATCACAAAGGCTGCAACTTGGAGGAAAAAAAAACGGATTCATTTCAGTTGTTCGGTAGGCTTTAATAGTTGTATTTATTTATACCGTATTGGGTTATTTCGCAACTTTTCGTTAACTTTCATAACTTGGGAAGGACACACACAAAAGGAGTACGTAAATGTTGGCTTTTATTTGCTCTAGTTCTCTATCAGTTTACATGACAGAAAACTAAAGAAGGGAGTGGAGGTCAACAAAGGAGTGTGTCAATCATTACACTACATGCTTTTTCGTGCTATGATAGGACACTAAAGTACAGTTTACACTTAGCACTACAGTTTGTTTCAGACAGGTACGGAATTTTGCGCAGTTTCATTGTGAAGAGGCCTGAATTGTATGAGCTCCTTTTCTATTGAACTATTTATTTGCCTTAATTCGAGACGCTGCAGTAATATATTCCGTAGCCTCCAAATTGCTGCAGTGCAGTGAACTTAATAGTGTGGTTAATGGGTCGCAATCCGTCCATCCATTTTCTACAGCGCTTCATTTCAGACCGTAGGTGAGCTACAGTCTATCGCGGCTGACCTCGGATGAAAGGTAGGTTACACCCAGGACTAGTTGCCTGGCAATCACAGGTCCTCAACAAACAAAGACACAAACCTATAGACAACTGAGAGTCTTCCAAAACCTAATGTGCATGTTTTTGGAATGTGGGAGGAAGCAGGAGAAAACCCCAGAGTCAGGACCTCTCGACCGTGATTCCGTCATGCTAACCACCACACCAGCGTGCTGCCATCTCAGGAACATCTGTTGCAATCGACACATCCGTCACCAACACATTATATCACTGTAATAAGCTCATCATCACCTACCCTAAGCCTAACCCTAAGGCCCTCACTAGGATGACTCCATTTTGCCTCCCATGGCGTGCCCCAGGGCTTTGTTCTTGGTCCCATGGTTTTCATACCAAGAGAAAACACCACAAGAGCACTTGGAGAATATACAAAATCCACACAGCATGTAAGAACAGCTAGAAAAAAAAGAGCCAATGAAGTCAGGAGGGTCTTAGCCAAAATTCAGATTTCCGACCCGGGACCACTTAACTGTGAGGCAGAGGCGCTAACTACAGAAACCTTTATCCACACTTTAATTACCACCGCAGTATAATCCCTGCAAGAGCCTTATTTATGATACCGCAAACTATTTCTAGAAAACTGCACACCGTTGCAGAGACCACATTGTACTACTATTCCATAAGCTTCACTGCCATCTCAATCACTCCCAAAATTGCTGATAAACATCTCTGAGTACTCTGAAATATGCTGCAAAAGCATTAAGCATCATTACTACACAAAGCAGGACTATTTTGGATCGCAAGTTGGGCACGTTGGGAACATCAGAAACTCTGGATCACCAACAGGCCAACCCACCACTCACTGACCCCAGTCACATGGCCAGCACAGACACTGCATACAAAGACACACACTGGTGCTTAGTGACAGCACACTGGAAACGTTGTGCTGACACAAGCCATTACTCTCGCGTGGCGATGAATGTCAGCAGTGTCACAGTAAATAAACCAAATTGGGAGAACAATTCGGTTGTATTTCAATGGGGAGGGCGGGCGCTTTAGGTGAAATTCCAGGCATTGGTGCCATGCTTTGCACTTTGAGACACTATTTATTGCTGGATTCATAGACCACCACACCATGGTGATGGGGGACCTTAACACGGAGAGGGTCAATGGGCGGCGCATGTCAACGCTAACAGGCAATGCCGGTCCCTGATATGACATTATGAGGTTAGTAGGTTCACTCTCACAATAGGCAGTGTTAGTGGAGCAAACAAGATCATTGGAATTCTGGCCAGTGAAGGGTTGGGGAGTGCATGTGGAGTCCAAAATACAAAATGCATTTCTTTGTAAGGGCTGGTGAAACCACATACATTTTTGATCGCTAGGGGTGGAACAGTACGGCAAAAATCATGGATCAGTATTTTGTTTTAAAGGCCTTGACTTGGTTGCCATTCAGTACAGAATTCAAAATCACTGTGGCATAGAGCACATTAGTGTGCCATGAGAGAGCGGTGGGAATGTATCCAATTTCACTTAAAGAGTCCAACAATGATTTATTTACTTACTACAAATTTGATCACTATGTCTATATATATGTCAGCAACTTTGAGTGGCATTCAGAACAATTAAATGTTCGGTACACTTGACCTGTGTATCTACCTGCTGACATTCATGCAATAGAATTGCATTGTGGTCCACCAGATTCAGTCAAATTGCGCTCATTATTTCAATGTATATACTTTTGAGGACATTTTACTGTGGCAAATTTGTTTTATGTAAAATATGTGCCTTGGTTCAATAAAGGTGAGAGAAAACTGCATTAAAATTAAACATTAACATCTGAAATATTTTCTGTCCAGCAAAGCGCAACATCAAATGTTTGTCTTCTTTTTAGGAAATTAACCTTCTGCATGTGGCTCAAGCAGAAAGACGGTTATACTTCTTATCCCTCACCAAATATATGCCAGTGCAAAAAGTTAGTCTGGAGCCCTGTATTCAAATGCACATGAAGTAAAATAATGGAGAATTTATAGATGCAACAATTCATCAATTAATCGATTATCGATTTGTAATTGATTAATTAATTAAATTAATCGATTAACAAATTCGTCGACAACTATTTTGATAATTGATTACGGTAATCCTTTACAGATCGTGTTTAATTTAAAATGGTCCAAATCTTCAGCATTTCAGCCTCTCCACAGTAAATCCGCTCAGATTTCTGTAGTAGTAAAATAAGACAATCACAAACTGAAGTAAAAATCTGCTTTTACTTCAGAAAACAATGATTAATTAACATTTTTGGCAAATTTCGGACATGTCAGAGCAGTAACTCAATAACTCAGTAACTTTGTTTCTCAAAGCAGTAACTGAATCACAAACAAACTGATTAATTGAAAAATATACTCGACAGATTACCTGAAAATCTAAATAATCGTTATTTGCAGTCTGAAATATAACATGCAAAACACTGCACAGCAAATAAAACTGTTGATAGATAATACTGTATACATAATAATAAAAGTACACATTAAAACTTGAAATAAATCATCAGAGGTAGCAAAAGTACTCATACTCTATACTTAAATAGAAGTAGAAATACTGTACTTGTGTCAACAAAGACTCTGGAAAATGTAGAATGATATATTATCAACTTGAGTAAAAGTAAAAAAGTGCACTCTTACTCTTACAGTGTCTTACAAAAGTGAGGGTTTAAAAAGTAACAATCCTATTTTGATCTTAAAGAGGAAGTCGACCCAAACATTTTTTCCAGAATATGTTCTGTGCAGGTCCACTAGTTGAGTCAAGGAATTCTTATTAATATTCCATTTGTGGAATATGAGTTAAGCAGCAAAATCTACCTATGTCTAATTTATTCTATCTAATCTATTTTCAGTTGACAGAAGTGACAAAATGGCCACCCCCAGAGATGGCTAAAAACAGGTGGATTAACTCTTATTCCACAAACGCGATATTTATCAGAATGCCTTGTTTTGTCTAGTGGGCCTGCATAGAACATATTATTGAAAAAAAAATAGGTAGGTGTTTTAGTATTATTATTAGTAGTAGTAGTAGTAGTAGTAGTAGTAGTAGTAGTAGTAGTAGTAGTAGTAGTAGTAGTAGTAGTAGTAGTAGTAGTAGTAGTAGTAGAAGTGCAGATTTCTGTTTTGAAATGTCGGGAGTAAAAGTGAAAATTCCTCAGGCAAATAAATGCTCAAGTGCAGACGCCTGAAAAATCTACTTCAATATATGTGTACTTTGTTATTTGTCTTCCAACACTGGAAATTATTGGAATTATAATAATTAAATGTAGGCACTGCCTGTGGTAAATCTAAAATGGGTCCATCATGTTGCATAATTGAACCTCCATTTGATTCATACATTTTTTTTTATGATGGAGTTTGAACAGAAGCCCGACCTACCTGAGCTGCTCCCCGGTGACGAGCACCTCGGCCAGCCGCTCCAGCTCCGCAGCCTTCTTCTGCATGCTGTTGGCGATCGCGTCCATCTCTCTGCTGACACGGACAAGAACATCAGCGATGAATTTAGCAGTAACAGTGCAGTGCAACAAGAACCTCCAGATTAACAATGAGGTGATGATATCATCATCATCATTTTTATCAGGCAGCATTTGCATGATTCACTCACCTTTCGAAAACCATGGAGAGTGATGTGTGTCGATCACCGATCCTTAGATAATAAAAAATGAATAAAAAATGAAAATATATTTTTTTTTAACTCGGCGTGCGGCGTAAACGACGTTATTCCATCCCAGGAAGTGTCAGACACAATGCAAGTGTCAAAAACATCAACTGCGGACTTTCCCTCGAAAACCTGCAAACGTGAGCACGCGCTCATTCATGACTTCATGCACGCCGCCGAGCAAGGCCCATTCCGTCCTTGTCCTGTCCTATCAACCCCTCCCTTAATGTACAATGTGTACATGCAGCGTTGTGTATACAGCTCCCCTTTATGCTGTCCAAACTGACACACATTGGCGTAAACATACAGGACGCCTGCACTCTTTCCTTCCGAAACACACGCCCCGCAATGGGCGGATCAATATGACGTCACGGAGGTGTTGACCACCAGGGCGGTGTTACACAAAGGCGTGGGTACGCTCGTTTTTAATTCCGTTACAGTCCGGCATAAAACCACGAGTAATTAGACGCACTGTCAGAGGTGGCAAAAGTACTCATATTGTACTTAGGTAGAAATACAGATACTTGTGTAAAAAATAAGACTGGTAAAATAGAATTCTGATCAGTTCCTTTATTTGAGTAAAATATATATTTAAAAAAAAAAAAAGAGACTCTGAAATTGACTTATATGGGTACAGAAGTAACTGCACAACCAAAAATAAAACTGTTTTCCTCATAATCAATGTGTTCCCAAAGCTTTACTAATGTGAACTCACTAACAGACTCAAAAGGAACTAAATTAGCCAGGTGACAAAAAATAAATAAGTAAATAAAAGCCTACCTAGTTGTGTTTTTGCAAATTAGAGTATGTAGAAGCAAGTGGATTGCTGGTAAGTAAATTGCATATAATGAATTAAAATGTAATAAATAAGCCCATGCATGGGAAATCGTCCTTGCTTTTCCCTATCTGTTGTGTCTTCATTGGTTCGCGTTCTTCTGAATCGCACTCTTATATAATAACATTTACAATAGATGGATAGATAGATAGTCTTGTTTACGTTGCCTCGTCATTAGCAGAGGTTGAAAAAGTAGAGAGCATATTTTGATAAAGAAAGGAGTAGAAAGTACAGATATTGTCAGAAATTTAAATACTCAAGTAACGTACATACCTACCTGAAAAATAAAGTTAAGTGCAGTGATTTATGCTATATCTGCCTGTGCTGCAAAAATAACAAAATTGGATTATTTTATTTATATGAATTAAGCAGTTGATAGACTCTAATGTCCTCAGAAATAAGGCATCAGTCAGTCGGGAAATGTCCCATGTAGGCCTACCATCTATAACGAGTAACCAACTAACTTCTACATTAGTATTTTTTGCAAGAGTGCATAAAACGAACAAACCCACCCCCCAAGAAAAGAGAGCGAGAACCGATGAAGTCATCTGTTAAGTAGTGTACTGGATGTATGTACTGTATTGCACGTTTTCGTTTATGTGCGTGCTTGCTAACATAACCTTGACCAAAACACTCAAGGTTTGACTAATACCTTTCTCACAGCGTGGTTCGAGTTCCGTTAATTACTTTTCATCCTAAAACTAAATATATTCAGTAATAAAAATAAAAAAAGACATGCATTTATGTGAAATGCATCTCAGAATGAATCATAACTTAATAGGTAAAAATTAGGGCAAAACATCTATGGACAACACTATTTGTTGATCGCCATAAGAAAAAGTCTGGACTCATGTTTGATGATACATACTGTTGTAATAAATGTATACATTTCAGTTTGGCCTACAGCACAATTTATTAAATATAATCACACAACAACTGAACACATCATTATCTCATTATCTTATACTACAATCGACTATGAAATAAGGTCTGGAAATTACAATAAATGGCAAATCTGGCAACCTCACAATTATGTTACACTGCAAACCACTCAATATTGACAAGGTTTTTGTGCAATATATGAATAAAAGGGCACCAGATTAAATTCATATAGGCCCCCAGAAAACATGTACTTGAAAATACTCAATTCCTTGCAAATTATATTAGACGGTTCAACCTTCATAGGGGTCAAGAAAACAAGCATTCTAAGTGCTTTACAGAGTGCATGTGACACAAACTATTCTACTAAACTAAAGCTATCATCCGCATTCTTTTCTACAAGATACAAAAAAATAGACTTCATCTTTTTTGTATGGCTGTAAGAGTGTTTGCCTC
This sequence comes from Filicampus tigris, assembly GCF_054856515.1. Classification (NCBI taxonomy): domain Eukaryota; kingdom Metazoa; phylum Chordata; class Actinopteri; order Syngnathiformes; family Syngnathidae; genus Filicampus; species Filicampus tigris. The sequence continues at coordinate 14,904,152 of NC_141224.1, forward strand.
ACTGCAAACACTCACTGTCTACAAGATTGTTTTCCCGCATGATGGTTTAATGATGAATTATTGCATAAGGAATACAATAACTTTTGCATTTTGCCCTTAAGTGGAATGTTTTACACATTTTTCTTGCACTCTGTTCCCAAACACACAAACTCATGACCACACTGAAAGGATTATCATGACAAATGGTCATGTCTAACCCACATGATGTACAAACTGGACTAACCATCAATCACACACACAGGGCTGACACAAACAAACAGACAGACACACTTAGGGGCAACTAAGGTTCCTCCATTTGAGCTGACGTGTTTTTGCTTTTGAACTGTGGTATGGGGAAGCTGGACTAACCGGAGACAAGCCAAGCAATGGGACAACTTAAATAACCCGCAGGTTTGTAGCCACATCAATTGTAAGGAACGTTCACACTCACATTCACACCTATCAGCAATTTAGAGTCATTGTTGAACCTAGAACATTTGGGTCCAATTTTATCAAATTTTATGTGCAATACATTTGAATTGAATTGTAATTTAAGAGCAGTGATTATGTTTAAACAGTGCATAATGTTACAGTATATACATTTTAGGAATAAAGCCTCTCTTGTTTTTGATAATCACTTAGGCCTACTATGCTACTGTATTTTTGTGTCAGTCATGATAACAGTATTTGGAGAGTTAAAGTGGAAGTCAACCCAAACATATTTTTCTCAAGAATATGTTCTAGTTGAAACAAGGCATTGTGATAAATATTGCATTTGTGGAAGAAAAGCTTGGCATGCATTTAAAAGCGCACTTCCGTGGTATGGTGTGGATGCGTTTTTTTTAGGTGTATTCCAATGCAGGGGGGGTGAGGATATACGGTTGTTAAAAAGCCCCGGCTACGTGTAGACAAGGCATTAGAAAACAGGCGAGCTGTGATTGGTCGTTACCTGAGCCCTGAGTAGTTGTGATGTCATTTTCAGAAGACAAAATGGCCGCCCCCTGAGATGGCTAAAAATGGGTGGATTTTGCTACTTAACTCATAATCCACAAACGCAATATTGATCAGAATGCCATGTTTCAACTAGTGGGCCTGCTGAGAACATATTCTTGAAAAAATATATGTTTAGGTTGATTTCCCCCTTTAAGTAGTTTTTTAGGTGGTACTTGGTGGAAATAGTTTGAGGACCAATCAATACCGATTGTCTTCCCTAGCTGACGCCTATTCCAGACGACTTTTGGCCCGAGGCGGAGTACATCCTAGACTGGTTGCCAGCCAATAGCAAGGGAACATTTAGAAAAAAAAACATTAACACTCACATTCACAGCACTGGACAATTTAGAATCTTAAATGAACCTATATGTTTTTGGAATGTGGGAGGAAGTCAGAGTATTTAGGAAAAATTCCAGACAAGCATGGGGACAACATGCAAGAGTACAGAAAAGGGCCTGACACAGAACCTTTAGCCTGTGAGGTAGACATGATAATTACGAGGCTACCATGTTGCCTGCGCGTATCCAATTGAACCATCATTATACAGTAAAAGAGAAGAGAGGCATATTAACTGTTTTGCTTGTGATATTTAAGTGACAATATATTGCATGTTAGAGTAGATGTGTAAAACCAAAGCAGAAGAGTGAAAGTGAAGCTTAAAGACGGAAATCAACCCAAACACATTTTTTTCAAGAATATGTTCCCAGCAGGCCCACTAGTTGAAACACGGATTAATATTGCATTTGTGGAATATGAGTTAAGCAGCAAACTGCACTTCTTTTTAGCCATCTCAGGGGGCGCCCATTTTGTCACTTCTGTCGACTGAAAATGACATCACAACTGCTGAAGGCTCAGGTAACGACCAATCACGGCTCAGCTTCAGAAAACAGGTCAGTCAACAGACAGAACCCGCCAGTCGACAGAAGTGACAAAATGGCCGCCCCCAGAGATGGCTAAACGGGTGAGTTAACTCTTATTCCACGAAAGAAATATTTATCAGAATACCTTGTTTCAACTAGTGGGCCTGCATAGAACGATTCTTGAAAAAAATATGTTTGGGTTGCCTTTCGACTTTAAGGCTGCATTTCACAAAGTTGCACCACGCACACAACTGTATTCTAATAAGGCTTTGCTGTACTATTTTCCTTCATTATTAGAGTGCTGATTCATGAGGTTTTTTTTTTTATTCCTAAGGTTTTATGAATCTATGAAGTGAAACTTCCACCAATCCTCTACAACAAGAATTGTGATCACGCTCCACTGTGACAGTTCCCCCCAAAATGTCCACCAGGTGTCTCCCTCCACCCATACTGGCGTTAATAGGAGGCGCTGCTGGCCAGAGGAGAGGTGCTGCCTGGCTCAATGTGCTTCAAGTGGCAGGAGTGGCAGAGAAGGTGGCCATTCAGAGGGTAACAGCGGTGACCCTCCTCATCATTCAGCTCCATCTTACAGTCCTGAAAGGAACAAGCGGCCAACAACGATGAGGCATATCCCCAAGAAGCATTGTTATTTCTTCTGTAAAAGTTGCATATTTCCTCGTTAATGAAGATGAAGCGACGCAACAGTGAATCACATTTCCAGCAGAAAGCAAGCACAACGACGAGAGTCGTGATGAGATATTGCATAGGCGCTTTCCTCGGCTCAGTGGTATATGATTACTGTCACGGCTGTAATTAAGATCAGGGATCATTATGATGTCTAATCATGAGCCATTTAGACAGCCTGGCTTGAAGCTCCTAAGTGTTTTTGTGTCAGCGGATAATCCACATTGCAGTCTTGGAGTGTGTTATTACCCACCTCGCAGTGATAGCATTCCACGTGATAGTCTTTGTCCATGGAAACGACACGGACGGTCTCATCGGAGCCCTGCTGAGACATTGACACAACTGAAGCCCGTCTACTCAGACGACACCATGGGAGCAGCATTCGCTTCAACTTCAGTCCGTTTGCTGCCTCACTTTATAATCTTGGGGCTCAAATTGATGTTTATTGTGCTTTTGAGCCAACATAACATTCACTCCAAGTTGCTCATAATTCCTTCATATTTTTTATTTTTAGTTCCGAGAAACACCCATTGAAATTTGATTCTGGCAAAGCCTATTTGGGACACTGTGTTGCTTTTGCCAACATGTCCTATTCCTCGTCATGTATTCTCAGGCTGGAAATAGGCAATACATATTTGGACAATGAACGTGCCCTAAAGAAATTACAAGTCATCACTAAGATGATCAAATTTTCCTCAAATGTCCATCTCAAAATCATAACAAAGGAGACATGACATGCAGACTACTTTACTGTACTTTCTACCCCTTACATGGTCACAATAGGCCAGTCACGGCTGACAACGGGGCGGGGGCTCTGCGTCATCTCTGCTCAAGCTGATGTGAGCCACCCCTCACAAGATCTGATCAACAATCATTCACTCCAGGCCCGTGGGCCAGATACAACCTCCTGGTCATTTTATGTGGCCCATGAAAGCATGCCAATTTTTCTATTGACTTTTGGTCAAAACTAGTTAAATGGCGGTTATTAGGGTTGCCACGCAGAATACAAAATGTCAGACATTGTCTTTATAGTATATGACAACACATTTACATTTCATCATTTTAATGTCTATAATTTACAGTGAAGTAACGAATCAAACTGTACTCAAACAGACTTAGTTGTCAGATACTTGAACTTCAACTGAGAATTGATTTTTTTAAAACAATTTGAGTTTTACTCCTTACATTTGAAAACAGATATCTGTACTTTCGACTCCTGACATTGTCAAATTGGCTCGTTACTTTTTTTTCCTCAACATCGCGAATGATGACGTGATGTTGAGATCATGCGTCTTACAATGCAGTGATTCCCAACCACTGTGCCGTGCCACATTAATGTTCTATGGGTGATCATCAAGTGTGACCGGTGAAATGATTAAAATTCACTTAGTGAATTGATTTGATCATTGTTACCTTTGTTCATATATTCATTAGTGCGTACGGTGAAAAGAAGAACAATGACTTGCTCTTCCACTAGATGGCAGAAAGGTACAATTAACCACCGGTTTCCATTCATACAACAGAATAATAGCTCATATATGGTCAACTAAACAGACCCACATTTCATGAGTAATAAAATTTGGGAGTGATTTGAGAGGAGATCGTTCGTTCAGTGTATAGATACAGTATATACTTTGTGACACTTTTGTTTGGGGGTGTGCCATTAGATTCTTCGCATGTAAAAATATGTGCCTTGGCTCAGTCAAGTCTGGGAAATGCTGTTCTAAATTGGAAAAAAAAACAGACAGCAACGACATTTAGGAACATGAGTCAGGGAGCATTAACGACAACTGCTACAGATTGGAAGAAGGAAGATACTCCCCACCATTATTTAAGAGAACTGTTTTAAAAAATTGCAGTCTATTCGGAAATAAAGCATGTTTACCTCGGATGGAAGGATAGGCTGTTTGCAGGAGGCACATTTGGGAGCCAGGACCCTGGAATAAGGAGTCAAGAAAAACACCTTAAATAGATTTGCTTTACATGTATTACGGTGCTAAAAGGAGCCAATCTAACTACAGAGCTTTCATTCCACGCTTGATGTCCCTCCCAGTCTTTAAAGTTGAGCCGCAGTGTTTTTCCTCTTCAGTCAGACAAGATTCAGAATCTTGGTCCTACTGAGCAGATGCCAGTTCTGCAGATGTCATGGCTCACCCATAAATGTGATCCAGAAAGAATTATCAGATAAAAAAAATAAAAAATTACGTGAGCGCATGGAGGGAAGCGGGAGTTAAAACAAACAACGTGCTAGTGTGCACAGACTAGAAGACTATCGACCAGGGGTCAACCGTGCACTCAGACCGTGGCGAGAACACTTAGGGGCTGTCAGACTCTGCTGAGCTGTACATGTTGTCGCAAGCAGCCTGCCAACAGCTGTCGGGTTTGTGGTAGCCAGCTTTTGGCAGGCTTCACGCGTGATTTGTACAGCTGAACAATGTATTGTTAGTGTGAGAATTACTGCAGACCATCTTTATGGTTTAAGATTCATCAGTCGCCTGAAAAAGTTTGTTTTTTCACCATCCCATTAGGAAGGTCTCTCCCACCGCATACCCACAAAATTGTTGTGATGTCATTTTCAGTCGACAGAAGTGACAAAATGGCCGCCCCCGGAGATGGCTAAAAAGGGGTGGATTTTACTTCTTAACTCATACTCCACAAACGCAATATTAATCAGAATGCTTTGTTTCAACTAGTGAGCCTGCTGGGAACATATTCTTGAAAAAAATGTGTTTGGGTTGATTTCCACTTTAAACAATAAAAATATGATCATATAAAGGGACAGTTGAATGTAGGGCTGAATTTCCCCAACAAGTAGCACCTTTTTGAAAATGTTATTTTCCACAGGAGAATTCCAACATTCAATCCTTTGGCCTCAAAGCCAGAAAAAACAGCACCTGGGAAACATGGAATAATTACATTTGGTCATTTTGACCATGTCTGTTTTAAGGATCAGTTTTTCTGTAATTATAATGTAGCACATTGGGGATAGATGTGTTTTGCAACTGAACAGAGAAGGAGTGGCTTCTAGCACAATGAATGAGGGTGGTTATTACACCATGGCAGCATGTCGCAATCAAAAATTTACAAAGCACAGACAACAGTTGACGCGTTTTTGCCGGAAATACAGGAGGACGGAACTATAACGCTTGTGTCATCTCTGCTCTGCAGGTGCTTGAGATCACATTTTTCATAACGTGTTATACAGCTTCATGATCATATTGCATAAAACCTTGATTTTTCCCTGCAGACCACAAGATGGGAGCCAGAGTGAGCAGAAATAGTGATACCCACCTGTGGTAGTCTTTAACACAGTAGATCTTATTTTCAGTGTCCACAGTAAAGGGCACGCCGTCGAGACTCTCATTACAGATAACACAGCGGAAGCAGCCCGGGTGGTACGATCTCCCGAGAGCCTGCAGGATCTAGAGGGACAAAATTAGTACAGGAACAAAATTAATCCATCGTGTAGCACATTCATATTTGTATTTACTTGCATTGTTGCACCATTTCCAGCACCACTACAGTGAATGTATGCTATATAAAGCAGTGATTCCCAATCAATGTGCCAAGGCATACTAGTGTACCACGAGAGAAAATCAGGGGTGCACAAGGACAATATCAAATTTCACTTAATTTGTCAAAGACTATTTATAAATATCTCTATGTCAGCACTGTATAGTGTCATGCAGTACAATTAAATGTTCTTCCATGAGACGGCAGAATGAACTATCAAACGGAATAGCCACCAGGCCCAGATTTCACATTGAGTAATTCTGTATTCATACCATTTGTGACATTTTTGTCTGGTGGTGTGCCGTGAGATTTTTCAAATGTAAAATGAGTGCCTTGGCTTGATAAAGGTTGGGAAACACTGATATAAAGAAACACCACAAACACTTACCATGTCCATGATCAGGTGACCACATGCATTGCACTTGTCAGCTGACTGCTGGAAACCTGAGTACTTTAGCACAAAAAGACATGACGGTCAGGGTTTCCGAGACAAGGGGCAAAAGTAGTGAGTGTGGTTATTTTATAACGTCTGCACCGAATAGCTTTCATTCTGGCAACAGTGCTTCTTAGAAAACACTTTCACAGCCGGTGTGGCTTGGTTTCATCAACTTGAGTTTCTCGAAATAACAGACGACATAATTAAATAATATTCAGCACATTTACAAGAGTGAGAAGAGCTTTACAAATATTCAAGCTTGTGGTGGAAATCTAATTAGACACATTTGGAGTTAGATTTTGATTCTAAGAATTATGAATAATTTGCATTTTTCTCTCTCAAACAATTTTGCAGTGGATTTCAACCATATTAGCTAACAATCAAATCAGTACATGCATTGGGAATTTCTCATTGCATCGCATTGGGAGTTTTATAGCACTGGTGTCAATACCTACAACCCCTTCCAACACCCAATAAAGTTAAACAGCTTCTCAAGTTGCTGACCTCCTCATAACCCCTCAAAAGTCTAATTTTAAAGTGAGTCTGATATATTAGACTGGCAACCTTCAAAGGATCATTTGAGGTGAGTCTTATCATTTATCAATCTGTATGGCTGAAAATGCATGAAGCTCATGTTATAGGATTTAGTTGAAATATTACGATTGCTAAAAGAGGATAAGAATAATACAGTACATCGCCATTTTGAGTGCTATAAAAGTATAAACTCCTGTCCTGTAAAGATATACTGTACCAAGGAAGGCACTCAGTAGATTGACCAACTGCTGTGAAAACAATACTTCTCGACCTGACGCTCGATGGAGGTACCGCTTACTGTGCATTGAACTCACCAGAAAGTCCTCTTCACAAAAAACCCGCCCTCCAACATAGTAGAAAGCCTTTCCTCTCAGCCTTCGACCTGCAAACAGATCCATTTAAATCAGTTTGATTTTTTATTCAAGCGAGGAATATGGACAGAATGAAAGATCTTAGTAGAAAAGATTGCGACGTTAACTTTTAGAACAGCACTAAAAAAAAAAAAAAAAAAGAGGTGATTAATGGCACCATTCAAAAGTAATGGACCCTTTTGCAATATTCAGTATACAGTATCCTGCTGAACTTCTGGGGGCTAAATCAAATGGTGTGCCAGTGTCTTTGAAAATATACTGTAGCTGGGGCGCAGAGCAAGTTGCAGGCAGACCAGGAACACATCTGGGTCCAACATGTGGGGAAGATAATCACTGAATCAAATTACTGGACAGGTGCAAGGAGAAAACAATCTATTCCTGTGGAATGCAATGCATCAACGTTCCAAGACCCAAAATGACCTGGTGTACTTCTTGTAGGCTCTCCACATGCTGGCTGTACAGTACTTTCTTTCTGTCTCCCTCAACACGTCTGCAGGCTGAATCTGACTCACAAACACCAAAGCATGCGCACTGCCTTCAGATGGCTACTCCTGTGCGAGTCCCACAGGAAGAGGGAACATTCTTTACATTTTTCAGCAATGGAAGGTGTGGGAGGTGGGGAGCGACAGGAGAGGTGGTGTTTATTTTTCACATGGGCCATTTTTAATCACCATCACTTTAGTCAGGCCAACAAAAATGAAAAGTATCTGTGGTCCATAGATACCTCTATTAATCAATGAATTTACCAATCAGAACTGGGCTGGACTCCTTTATTCTTCACCTTACCAAGAAGAGCTGGGTAATGGACTGCCTTACAGCAGTGCATTTGACCCCAGTATTCTCGCAGTTTGGCAACAGCAGTCAGGCAATTCTTTTACAAAGCGGAAGTCAACCCAAACATATTTTTTTCAAGAATATGTTCCCAGCTGGCCCACTTGTTGAAACACTGCATTCTGATTAATTTTGCATTTGTGGAATATAGCAAAATTCACCTGCTTTTAGCCATCTCTGGGGCGGCCATTTTGTCTTCTGTCGACTGAAAATGACATCAGAACTGCTCACAACGACCAATCACGGCTGACCTGTTCTCTGAATCTGAGCCGTGATTTTTAGTGGAAAACTTTTGAATGTTTATCTGTGGTTGTTGAAGAATATTTTGGGTTTGTAAAAATTAAAAATTCCCCTATGCATTTCAATGGCCATCAATTATACGCGGATTTTCATTATTCGCGGTCCGGCACAGTCCCTATTCCCCGCGAATAGTGTGGGGATCGACTGTAAAATGTTACGTAAAAAGTATTAAGACAAAACTACTTTAGGAATCAATAAAGTTTACAACTTTTAAGTACCGTATTTTCCGGACTACAAGCTGCACTGTTATATAAGCCGCACCCACGCTATCTTTTAGAACATTTTGGAAAAAAACTTAAATACGCCGCACCTTTATATAAGCCGCACCTATGTATGTTGAAAGCTTTTATATTTATTGCATTTACAGAACGATTATGAATTGTAAATGTACCTGAACACATTCTTTCCTAACAGTGCCTTTTAACACTGCAGCAACGTTGCTGATTAAAACAGAAGAGAACCAAGAGAAAATAAACTGTACTTATCTTCATTTAACTGCCGACTGCCGCTCCAGTTTGTCAGCTAATGTCCACCAGACTCCACCATCTATTGTTCTACTACATTCTACATATGCACCTTTCTTGTTTTATGTTAATAAAGTCAGCCAATCTAACACACTACGTGCTAAATCAACAATAGCATTTCACATCGAAACAACAGAACAGACATAACATCAGCCAATCGCATTAATAGGCACTTCACGGACCTCTAGGAAAACATAAAATTATCAAAGCATTACAGCACCTAATGCAATAACCTAGTGCATGGCGCCCTCTCTTGTTGAACTCCTCCCCCTGCGGTCACATCCAGTCAATGGGAAATGTATTGTATTGAATTGTATTGTCATTACGGTTAGAGCGCCCCGAGCGGTGGAAGAAAAATCCACAGAATAGCTGCACCGGACTATAAACCGCAGGGCTCAGAATCTAGGAAAAAAGTCACGGCTTATAGTCCGGAAAATACAGTAAGTGAGTGGATGAGAGAGGGGAGGGAAATGTGCACATTTTTGAGAATTTGTATCTTATTTCTAACCTAAAACAAAATTCAATCCAACTACAATATCCTTGTCCACTGTCTTTAGCGTCAGCCTCTACTTTTATGTTACCGTTTCCATAAAAGAAGCTCTTGATTTGGTTCTCCAATTGTTCAGTAGAGAGCTAGAACTTTCTATTGAGTGGCCGCAAATTAGCATTTTGTGCTAAAGTTTGACGTTCCATCTTTCAACTTGTCCCTCCAAAGATCTCTGCACACCCCTGCTAGACAATTTTATGCAGAAAGCCCTTTTCTCACCCTTGATCTAATTTCTTCCAGTTTCACTTCTTGAGGGTAAAATACCTGTCTTCCAAATCTTTTGTATACGTAGCTTAAGAGTCGTTCCTCTCCTTCTCTTTCCGGCATTTTTTTTTTTATCCCAGTCAGTCTGAGCAGGAATGCTCTGAGGTTTGTGAAAGGATAACAGCTTTATTAAAGTCAGAAGCTAGGACTAACTGCTGGAAAAGGACCATACTGAACTGCGTGTTCATAAAAATGTAAATTAGATGACTGAAAGAACTAAACGCAAGGCCATTTTCTCATTATGGCCTTTTATGAATTCCTTATGTAATCCTATTCAGAAATAAAAGCAATTTAGTGACCATCTTCTGAGTGATTGATCCATCCCACTAAGGCAGAGATCTGCAATTAAAAGTTAAAAATGGTCCAGTACAGGAAAATGTCTTCAAGCTGAAGCCCAGAACACCATCACGTATATCATACATTATAATTCAGTATAATTTATCAATCGGTGTCAAGTAAAATTAAAGCAAATAATACAATTGTAGAGTCTTACAATGCTATTAACTGTTGATTTCACATTGATTTTTTTAAAATTATGTTTAATTTGGCTCTAAGGCCCTGATAGACCAAACCGACGTCGGAGGTCGTGAAGTGTGGTGGCGTCTGAATGCGCCGTCCGTTTGGTGTAGTGGCCACCGTCGTAGTGTCGTAACCCGTCTGTAAGTCTTGGTGGCGCTTACGCATGTTGAACCGGTGTCGCCAGTCGTGACATTTGGTCACTCTGATTGGCTGTTAGCTAGCACATCAGCGCGCGGAGCACCAACGGGAAATGACAAATGCGGAAAAACAGTGAGTACGCCTCCGCTGCCTTAATCTTCTTACAAGAGCGAGGGTTGACAATGTAAGTATTTCACAATACCGTGTCAAGAACGTGATGGTTTACTTAGCATGGGAGTTCATCGTGAGCAAAGAATTTAGCTGAATCCATTGTTTACGTTTTTATAATCCACCCCCGGCCAACAGCTTTCCGGTTGGATTTTTCTAACCATGAGAAATGGTGACTACCGCCGCCGATGGTATGGAAGGGTATTACATCTTATGCATGCGCAGAAGGTACTAATGGTCAGCGTCGCTGTCTGTCGTTGCGGTGTATTCCTCCAGCGTGACGTGCCGACAGCCGGCCGGACGTCACAGGGAGTAAGCGTCTGTCACTGTTGGCCAGCGTCTTTTTGGTCTATCTAGGCCTTTATAAATATAAACAATGAAAAACTATGATTGAGACAGTTTTAAAAGGAAATAATCTATTAATAGGTCTGGGTCCATATCAAAACCAGAGTTGTCATATCGAGGACTATTGCATTCGAGTCTCAGGCCACATATTATATGATGTGTAGTGTGTACATGAGCCTATGAAAGCAAAAAGGAAGGTCGGAGTACACCCCTCGCACGTTCCCTGCTGCTACCTAGAGTTTTGTTTTCCTGCTTCTCGGTCACCTTGACGCAACTGTGGTGTTTGTGCTCATCAACAAGACTTGTTACAAGCCAGCAAGCATGAAAGTTGTCTTGGATCAAGATAAGATGGGATGTCACACAAAACGTTCTGTATACAGCACAGTATGTGTAGAACTCAAACTGCGTCTGTGCTACAACCATGAATACATGCTGTATATTGTAGCTGTGCATGCATATGCATACTTGTGTGCATGCGGTCGGCGGGGTGGTCCCAATGAATGGTCTCCACACTGTGCACTTGTTGTGTCCAGCTGTAATAACAGCACCCAGTATGCTCCTGGAGCCCAGCCTCCAGAGGGCCCCCATGCCTGCATTCCTCCCGAGCCGAGATGCTTTTTCCTGGGGGCCCCTCACAGCATGCTTTCACATCGAGCAAGCTATGGGAGGCATGCGATGAATAAACTCCTCTCAAACCCACTTGAGCCATCACCCGAACTCAAGCCCCCCATAACACCAAGCTCGCTTTTTTCATCTCATCCCATATGCAAACAAGAACACACACGCAGGGGAGGGTGTAAAAGTAGATGCTAATCATACTCATTGGGGTGTAGCCAACAAGGTCAAAGTTGTTGCAGAATTAGAGGTGAATGTAGGGGGTGGGTCACCACAGTGTCACAAATACTTCACATACCCTCCATCTGATATTAGGAACAGAAATTTTAATTGGTTTAACAGGCAGGCAAAGTTTGCACTCTGATGAATATCAAAATCGTTTCTATGTAAAATGCAGTTATTTTGCATGATAACTAAACTCGTTAAACCAGGTGAGGGTACAGTTTTGGCAAATGACATCCTGCAGTATACATTGTTAACATGAGACTAGATTGTATAATCCCATGCCTCACTCACAACTCTAAGATCCTTTCAATATGTACTGTCCTATTCCAGTTTCTAGGCAAAAAGCCATCCACGGTTTCAAGAAAACGGACATTGGCACAATACTACTTTAAACTACATTTGTGCTAGTAACAATCAATTAAAATGTCAGACTTTAGCCGATGGTAGGTCAACCTGGAATAACAATTTATCAACGCAAAATCACTTTGGCATGTTCACTACCAAAAGATAAACAATGGCTGGCTGCGAAGTTAGGTGGCATTGATGTGAAAATGGTTCAACTAAAAACAGTTTTGGGTGCTCGTTTTATACGGACAGAAAACACAAACTTTTATAATGGGTTTCACAGTGGAAGTTTTTCAAAACATCGGTGTCATCCTTTAATTTATTTACTAAAAAAATACATGCATTTTTACTAAAACTTGGGACATGTGCACAGGAAGGTAATCAAATTCATTGATTAACGACGGAACACAAGGCTGCTGTTGAGTGTGCTGCTCAATAAGTTTCATATCAAATTGTGCTCTAAGTGCACTGACTGTGACTGGTGATGCTTCCTTCATACCTGTCAACCCTTTATGTTTATGAAAGTTGTAATTTGCCCTTACATATCTGTATAAAATCTTACACATTACACATTATTTTCGAATGGCTGCTGTCACATGAACGGAAATCAGCCATGTGAACCATGCGTACATGTTTGAAAAGGTGTTTCCAACTTCCGCCACAAATTACCGTAACCCCAATATCAGTACAAGTTGACATTTCAAGAAAAGTGTATGCTTTGGCAAAATCTGTCCACAGACATACAGATGCCAAAGCACTCGAATATACTCGCAGTGTCCATTTGGTGTGATGACTCACAAGATGAAAACGGCAGAAAACGATGCCACCACAAAGCTGCTGTGGCTTCCAATAATATATTTGAGGCTTCATTGACTCAATACACCAACATCAGTGAGGGTGTGTTTTGAGTAATGCTTTTTCTAAACACGGACGTTGTGACTCCTCTGCAGCACCAATTTTTAAGTGACTGAGTCATTTCTATTTCACGTCCTGAGCTTCAGTGTCCTTACACTGGGACATGTCATGGGCATTTCGATCTCATTTCATTTCAAGAATCACGTTTAATGGCCAAAGCTCAAATTCAACAATACAGGGAAAACAGGCTTTTGGATACTGCTGACATGAATACATAAAGATACCTTAAATTATTATTTTAAATAACCTTGGATGGGATTATGATAATAGCCGAAGGAGGACACAAAAAGGAGAGCATTTTACACAGTGCTGGCCATATTAAATGTATGGGAAAAAAATATGATGGCATGATTGAAAAATGACAACAGGTCTGACAAATCCAAAATACAAGAAATCTAAAATTGAGAAGGCCTTTTTCTGCTAAATCAATGTTTTTATCTCATATAGAAACATACATCACATGACAAAATACTGTACATGGAGGCCCTCATTACACTTTGGTTTCAAAGTCAATCTTACAGATAGTTTAAACTATAAATTGTTACACTTACTTCTGGTCAACCCAGCTTGGCGTGTCTTGTGGTGAGCTTCCGGAGTGATCGGCACACCCAGAAACCAAACACCACTAGTAAAGTATTGCAATCGCAAACTAATTGTGTGTAGTCACTCACAGTCATGAAAGACCACAAAGGCAGGCATTACTTTCATTCGGAAGATTCTCCTGGAGTCAAATGTGTGCTTGTCATTACATTTATAAGTAACTCAACCACAGAAAAGGTGACCGTGTTTTGAATGGAAGTCACGGTGAAGGAACTTATATGTGTTTGTGTGTGTGCGTGTGTATGTGTGTGTGTGTGTGTGTGGTTATACTTACTGCAGGCACTGCAGGTGAAGCAGTTGTCATGGTAGAGACTACCCATTGCTTGACAAGCCTGGTTGGCTCCATACACGGCCTTGTTGCACTTAGCACAGACTCCTAAGAAATGACACAAGTAACCGGAAGACACGTTGAAAATGATTGCCAGAAAAAATGAGTGCAAAAAATAATTTATATAATGACCTTTGAATGCCCAGTAATGGTTTGCTGTTACTAACATTACACACACACAGTATTACCAAAAACTAGTGTGAAGGCTCTGATCCAGATTAAAACAGGCAGAAGCAACAGAGACTCGGGGGGCGGGGAGTTGGGGGGTGCCGGGGGGAACCATTCAATTTAAGACAGGAAGCTAATTAGCATGCTGTGTCATTGCAAAAAAGAAATATCCCGTTTTGCTTATTTGATTTGGCTCGGAGGCCGAGAAGTCTGTTAATGAAACACTGATAAAAATCAAAGGGTGCCTCAGTTCTGAGGAGGCACTGCGTGTGGCTGGGGGGATGGCGGGTGGGGAGAGGGGATACGCTTGCATCATATGCACAATGAAAATGAAAAATATTAAAATCAGGAGATGCATCAGACAACATAATCTGACTTTGGAGTCTGAGTTTGGAGCTACATATTGATCATATAGAAATCCGACCACCGGATGTAGCTACAAATAATTCCTATATCTGATTTAAAAAAAAAAAAAAAAGAAATATCATTTCCCGTTGATATTTTCCTTGCTACACTTAAGTCTGTTATGTATCATAAGATGTGATAAAACAGAAGATAGATTGGGACAAATGTCAGCAGAAATCATCTGTGGCTGTTCAAGTCCCCAAGAGGGGACACTATATGGATCACAAACGCTCTAAGTGGCCTATCAATAAAGTTACTGTAACAATGGCAAGAAAGTCAGCGCTCAGTGTTTCTCTTGCACCGGGTGGGCATGTGGTTATTTGTGAGTGTGTGTTTTTATAGAAAAACTCCCTAGTGACTGGGCAGCCCATGCAGCCAAACCCGCCCCTGGTCCTCATCTGACACACACAAAGAAACTTCTGTTTCCACTGCATCCAACACACATGACACGTCAGCCTCTACTCCAAAACACACTGTTGCATTTCATACACTTATTCAACTGTTGTTCCAAACAGACACGTTATAACACAATATACATTTGGATTACATATGTTTCAGCGCAGTCATTCCTAGTGCTGCTACTGATAGGACTCATCCTCAGGGACCCCAACAGCTTGAAAACAGATTTAGAGATAACAGAGGGATATTATTGGAGCGCGGAGGAATGTTGCTCTTATGTAAGCCATTTTGTTTACATGACAACATTGTACAGTTTCCTGACGACAAACTAATGAGCTAAAGAAAAGTTCTCAATCTTAAAATGTTGACTGAAGAGTAGAAACCAACACAGTCGCAGGCATCAAGCAGTGACAGGATTCAGTGACGACAGTACATCCCATACACCTTTTGACAGTGATTCAAGGTCACGTCTCCTTTTTTGTAGACTTAGCTGCAATTTAAAAGCCCCCACGACTACAACCACCTAATAAAAGTACAGTCTCTGCTTTAGTGCTAGTAACCTCCTCTCAGGTTGGGCCGCTGCATATGTACTTTTGGCCAGTGTCCCATGTTCCAAAACAGTGAGATTATTCATGCGACCGGCTGCTCGCTTCAAATGGGGGAGGGGGAGCAAAACATTAACCCCAGAGCCCCCCCCCCCTCTGCTCCTTGCTTACCTTTTGCAGCTGTCAAAGCTCTGGAAGGATGCAAGTCGAATATGCCAAAGGGCGAAAAGTAAACCCACTGTCCACGCGCACTGCAGCAGCTCGCATCCAGTTATACTTGAGCTAATTCTAGGACCTTCAAATGAACTACTAGAATATGTTTGCCCTCTCGAAATGTGTTATATCAAGAGGATACAACAAGACTGTGTACATTCCAAAATCCTGCCCTCTTGTAGGTTTATCGCCGACCATCGCTTTCATTTCCTAACTACTGTGCGAACAGCAGCCACGAGAGACTTGAGATCTTAAAGCTAACATAAACATGTACTTTAAATTTGACATACCGCAGAGTTGAGTGTTGTTAACCACCTTTCCGAATTCCACCGATTACAAAATCAAGTATATACAATTCAAATTTGTGAAAAACCATGCGTTTTTCTCCACTCTCAAACGCTCTGGGCATGACTGTTGAGTGCGCTGAAAACCAGCCTCACTCAATCAAATCCTCTGTCAATCAAACACCACTATTATGACCTGAAAAACGGATGTATTTGCATAATCCTGCAAAGTAACAAACAGGTCAATGGAAACATGGGATAATAAACATTTACCAGGCTGGAATATATTCATCAGACTGTGACACGCCTGGGAGGAGACCACAATGCCAGCCCCTCCAAAGACTGGCCAGAAAAGAAGCCAAGAATCCTTGGGAAGCGTTCCACTCCACAGCAGGATGGGATAAATCAATGCTCCATCTTAACACAACAAAACACTCAACTAAATCAGTGTGTTCATGTGTGGGGAAAGTTGAACGAAAAGGGCAGATGCAACAACAGGATGACCTGCCACTTATTGCAGCCTTGGACCTATGACTTTTTTCTCTCAGGCATAAGTGGCCAAGGACCAAGAAGTACCCACCGACTGAAGTGTCCGCGTTTGTCTCTTCGTCTATTCAGTCGCACCACTGCCACCTCTAAAAAAAGCCTTCCTTTAAAAGTGGAAGTCAACAATCCAAAAATCTTGACAAGAATATGTTCTACGCAGCCCTACTAGTATAAACACGACACTCTGAATAATATTACGTTTGTGGAATATGATTTAAGCAGTAACATCCACCCGGTTTTGTCCATCTCAGGGGGCGGCCATTTAGCTACTTGCTGTCGACTGATAACATCAAAGTGGCGCAGGGATCAGATAACGACCAATCATGACTCAGCTTCAGAAAGCAGGTGAGCTGTGATTGGTTGTTACCTCAGCCCCAAGCAACTGTGATGTCATTTTCAGTCAACTGAAGTGACAAAATGGCCGCCCCCTGACATAGATAAAACCAGATGGATTTTGCTGCTTAACTTGTATTCCACAAGCGCGACATTAATCAGAATGCCGTGTTTAGACTAGTGGAGGCGCACAGAACATACTGTTGTAAAGAAAATGTTTGTGTTGACTTCCTCTTTTAAGAGCTGCAACACTCATTTCTAAAATGCCTTGCAGTCATTGTCCAGATATTCCTTTCCTGACCTAATTTTCCCAGTATTTCCAGCTGCAATTATATTAGTGTACAGATCACCAGATGGCTCAGGGAGGACTATTTCAGATTTATTCTATTCCTCTTGCATACCATCCTCTAGTCTTCTACGAATCTGGAAAGGACATAGATTAGAGTACATCCAATTTTCCACAATGCTTTATGGATCCATTTGCAAATGAATTGATCCTTTTGTTAAATTTGTGGAAAATCACTTGTTTTACGATCAACCTACACATTACAGACGTTGCACAAGGCCATGACTCAGAAAATAAGCCATGCCCAAATGGAAAGTGCAGGGTTATGTGTGGTGATGTAGGAATAAGAAGAAAAAAAAGACACACTATTTTAAAAAGCTATTCCTCTGCTGGGCTGCAACCAGCATTGCTCGCCCACTCATTTGTCATATTCACATCGCTCAGCGATTTGTGAGCCTTGTTGTGACAGTGACGTACGCCAGAACATCTTCTCTTACACACCAGTATGCGCACATGGGGGGGGGGGACTCAAGAGTTACAACCGTGAAATTCCACCAGGAAATTCCTGCAGGCGAGGAAGCAAGGGTGGGTTGTATGGAAGAGTGTCAGACAACGGCGCGGTGAACATTTTTCAGCATGATATCTAACATCAGGATATCAAGTCGTGCCCACTGCTGTGTCACTAAATAGTAGGTCCTATTTCAACAATGGCCTGAGCTGCAAACAGCTGGAGAGCACATGAGCAAAAAGGCTTTCATTGTAGCACACATCTGCAGACTATCCTACCTCACCGATTTACTGGATGATGGACAACCCTGCCGAGTGCCTCAGCACATTTGTCACTGAAGTTAATAGAAGCACAAAAATGAATTTGGTCACACAGCAATGGACTACGAGGAAGTCCAACGCAACTGTGCGACTCTTGGCTAAAAACAAACTTGAGTGGCATTTGAGTTAATCTCGGAATTTGGTAGGGTAAAACCTGAGCTGGTTTGTGTTTCAATTGCGGGGAAAGTAGGCCGCATGACGACAGACTTTAAATAGTGTGACAGAGCAGCATGTCACCCGCCAATGAAGTCAACAAAAAGAGGACACCGGAAACAAAGGGATAAAGTTACACTATATGGTTCAACTAAGTGATTTCAACTCGGAAGTGAAATCAGAGTATTGGGAGGTACAGTAATGCTGGTGGCATTTCAGTCATTTCTAGTCACGCACGGTACATTTTAATGTTATAGTGACTAAACTGCTCCACCAATGAGAAATAAGCAATACTTTAAGTCATGTATATGCTATTGCTTTCTTGGAAGCCTGACCAATTCCGAGCCAAACAGGTGTTGTGCAGTTGGGAAGGGGTCTGAAAAAGCACTACATAAATAATAAGACTTCTTTGTGGCAGAAACATTACACAGTACCTAAAAAGTCAATATGAGATGGCGCATTATACACTCAAGACACAAGTTATTGATGTGGTCGTCAAATCTTTAGGCTCTCAGAACAACTTTCCACTGCCTGCCATTTTGCTTCAGGAGATTGCATCTGCAGAGCGATTAGCTAATCGTTTCAAAAAGGATCATCTCTGCATATCAAAAAGTACAATTAAAAAAAGTGTTTGCTCTGATGTCTGCCTGACTAGTTTGAGGCATATTATCAGGAAAGAGAAGATTAAACAGTGACAGGGGAGTGCTGGGAACCCTTCAAGTTATGAAAGAAATGTGTGAAGTGATACTGTATGATTGATGACAAGCATGATAATTGTGTGTGTGAACAAGAAAGCAAATCAAGTGGGTTTATGTTCTGAACTTTTGGGTGGGCGATGTTATCTTTGAAAATAATAAACTGGAAGTATTCGTTCTGATATCTTACCAAAGTAGTCCGCTTGTGGTTGAGCATTCATCTCCTTTTCCAGACGATTAGTGAGGGCTTCTAATTTTACTTCAGCAGCTGATGTGCCGTGCTCCGGTGGCGGCTGTACAGGCTTAAAGGAAGATGCTTCCGCACCAATGGCCTTCCCAAAGCTCGGTATCTGACTCTGATCTTGACTCTGGCTGAAGCTTTTGGAGACATTGCCGGGATTTAAGGTGGCAGAAGTGACCTGGACTTTGGTTTGAGGTGCTTCAGAAGACACTTGTGAGGAAGCCACCGCCGAGCCATTCTGGTTTAAAGAGGTTTTTAAAGTCAGAGAAGATGGTGCATTGTGAGTTGAGGAGTGTATGGAAGGTAAATTGGCTCCTCCCGTGAAGGCACTAAGAGGCAGTGAGGGAATAAGGTCTGGTTTTTCTTTGGGAAAAGCTGAGGAAGTTGGACTCCTGTTAGATGAGAAGGGGACATCCGGGTTCTGAAGTGGTGGAGGACTGATCATGGTTGGAGATGCAGCACTGCTCTCGGACAAAGACTGGGGATTGTGGCACTCTCTGGATGAGGCCCATGGCGTTGGATGACGAGCGAGCATGGGTGCACTGTGAAAAGCGTTTCCTGGGCCGGGGACAGCAGGAGTGGTGTTCTGGTACAAATGTAGGTCTGAACGCTCCTTATTATCGGAATTGTTTCCATAGCCATATGGCCTGCTGAGTGGAGGCTCGGGCTGAATGGCTGCATGGTTCTTCTGACCGTCAAACTGTGAAGAATGACCGCCAGCCGATAAAGGACCAGACAGTATTGGAGGTTTTGCAGCAGCTTCACCTGGCTGCCTGGAGCTATTGATGGGTGGCCTGTCTTTAGTGTAATATATGTTGTTGGGACCCCCATTCATTCTTAAGGCCTGGTTGTTTCTTGCCATTTCCTCTTGGTGTTTCTGCATGTGAATTTTCGTCATTTTGGAAGCAAAAACTCTTCTCGTCTCTTCAAAATCGGGATTATTCCCTGCATCCCTCCTCGTCCTAAATAATCCATCTCTTGATGCTTCATACATGTTTAAATCCTCTATGAACTTACTTGCCTCCAGTCCTAAATCCTCGTACTTATCCATTTTGGAGATAGTGTGTGATCGCCTGAAAAAAGTTTAGATACTGCAAAAAGTCCAGGAAAAAAAAGTTATATCTCCAGAGTGTATTCGCTTACAGCCCGTCAACTAGCGATCCAGACAGGGAAACACTGATCCAGACTCCGGTTCAAACTTTTCTCCGTTACATCCAACTTTGTAGTGCCAAGGTTTGGTTCAGACTCCTCCTTTGCGTGTGTCAACTTTGTCGGGAACAAGCCAACGTCTGTCTGCTTTTCAACTAGTCGATCCCGGCTCTGATAGCCGGTGGGCAATGGACCCCTCCTCTTCCACCTCTTCCACCTCCTCCTCCTCCTCTTTCCCCTCGCCGTCCGCCCGCCTCACTCACTCACTCACTGTCGATCCCGTGGCGCGGGCGACTCATTCAAAACTTCAACCTCCTTACAGTGTCAATAAAAGTCCTCCAAAGTACTTTAAACGGCCGTTAAGTTGTCGCCAAGTGGTTTGTTTGGCTGGAACGGACGGTCCGGGTCTTCGCAGCCGTCGAACGTGTCAGCCTGAGCGTAGCCGGTGGACGGTTACGACTGGAAACAAGGAGCAGATTGTTTTTAAAGGCGCAGTGCTGCTTTTTAATGGTGACCACAACCACTGCAACAGGCATGCGGCCACTGTAAATATAATTGAGACGCGTACAATTCGTCATAGCCTAAACATCAACGACGCGACTTTGTGAAGCAGTGCTCTTCGGACTTCCGTCCATGGCTGTGTGGTCAGAATTCATTAATTTAATTTAATTCATTAAATTGAACATTGAAGTTAGCAGAAAAACATACGTTTTTCCGCCATTAATTGGACCATTGGGATTTGCTTACATTTGTGTGGTGATTAAAATCAAACACTAATTGTGAAGTATGTAAGGTATATTATTATTACATTACTTTAAAACGATGTCAACCCCCCCAAAAAAAATCTCTTTACAAAATGTTTTATGAGTCTCCGCCAATCAAAACACCAGAGCTGGGCATTTTACTAAAAATTGAGCGTCCGTTATTCGTCATCCGTCTGCAACGTGGGTACCCTTCCGTCGTCCGTCATTCGCCTTTTTTCTGGGCGGAAAATTAGCCTCTAATTTTAAACGGCCGTCCATCGGCGAGTCCGACTAAACTTTCACTAGCACTCCCCTGCTGGATGATCTTTCAATAGAAATAGTGACTCACTGCACTTTCGAAGCCTGTTCACAGCCCGTGTGCATATGTTTTTTTTGTATGAAGTTACCAAAAAGGGTAAAAATAAAATGTTCATTTTCATACGGGAATTCAATCAGTACTACTTTTACCTTTTTTCTTTTTACACAAGTATTTGTACTTCAGGGGAGCGATAGCCCCGTCAGAAATCGGTGTAGCCCCAGTTAAACCCTGCAGTATTTTATTTGATATTCTAAAATGTAATTATAAATTACTTTCTGAGGCCCCCCATGAATCAGACAACAATTGTTACTTTGCGGTCTAGCAATGATTTCACTCACAACATGAGTGTCAAGCAGCCTTTCCCAGAGTTTTTAAGCCACACACACACTGTAATATCCTGAACGGGGGGGTATGCAGCACTACAGTATGGGAATCCCTGGTGTAAATTGTTGTTACAATACTACACCCCTATTTATGGCAGTAGAGAGAGTTAAGATGATGGGTATCATTTAAAATCAGTGGGAAAGTATGAGTAATGCCATAAGCAATTGGAATAGGGTGAGGCAAATTTCAAACTTTTCTCTTTCATCATGCAATGGACAGCAAAGCAGCACCACAATCACTGTGCATGGGTGTGTTAAACTTGGTGGTTGAGGTGGGCTATTTACAGGCCCCTCTGTTTTGGCTGTGTGATGTCACACATTCCACCCCGTGACCCCTCCACATTGCATAGTGAACCTCACTGGTATATATAAGCCGCCATGATAGGCTTTAAATCCCAGCCGATGTGACAAAGAGGTAGTGGGCTGCAGTTTTAATTAAAAACACAGCCTTTATAAGGCACCACATCCATATAGGTTTGGTTGGAAACAAATTAACACCGTTATGCAACTTTGCCTTCAAGCAAGGAACGTTCCTCCTTCACATATGCTCAGCACTGCACTTGTGGCATGTGACACTCTTAGAAAAGGACTTCAAATGCAAAGCTAGTCTTACTTGTCAACAAACTAATTTAGTCCAGTAATGTATACAAACAGCTTCTTACTAAACATGTGTAAACTTTATAAACATACGGTATGTATTCAATGTTCACTTACTCGCAGCAACATTTTATAAAGTGTATAATTCAGCCACCATTGGTCAAATTTCAGTACTTTTATAAAATTAATGAAAAAAAACCCCATTGCATTTCCCAGCATGTTAAAGGGGTGGTAAAGCACATTCTATACTTGCTATATATCCAAAATTATGGTCTTACATTACATAAATACACAACTACAAGAAACATGATTTGTAATAGCAATGGGAGTAACTTAGAAATTAAAAAGCAATCCAATGTTACTGTTTGTATGTCAACCATCGTTGTTACAATTTTAAGTAATTTAAAGCACTTTATCCCAAATATATCAACAAAAAGCTGTATTTATTATAGCTTGTAACTGCATGGCATTCAAAGTCATGAAGTGTACCATCCTCATCCTCCATGGGAAGACTTTTGTACCTCATCATGGACAGTTGCTGCTGTACATCTCAAGTATAAAGCAGAACTAGAAACGAATGAGTCACTGTTATGTTCAGTGACTCAAGTTGTCATGGCAACTGTGGAGCTGACATGAAAAGTGTAAAAATGACTCTGGGGGCTGTCAGTGACAAAATCCTTTATTATAGGAAACGTTTTAAAAGGCTCATTTTGAATGAACGTACACATAGTCACGCGTGTGGTGACCTCATATTGGGAAATATTTCCTGATGCTGATTAAAATGGCCATGGCATTTTTCAGAGAAAATTGGGCTGTCAATTTATTGCTCAGGGTGTATAATTGCAGACCATTTTATTGTTAACGAATGTTGCTAAAAGGGGAGTAGAAAAGAAATGAAGAAAGTGAGATAAGCATTTTGGTACTACAAAGGTGGAATTATCAAGGGTAAACAAGTACCGTCCACAAATCCATTTTTATTCAGTTTTAGAGTGTGTTTAACTTCCCGAAACAACACCATATTTTTAGCACTCTCACCTACTCAGCTGTGACAGCACTTGATTAAACGAGTAGAACGTGACACAATAACAAAAGAATACAGCACAGCATTGATGCTTTGCTTCCTCCCTCTTATAATTCCTGGTGTCTCTTCCTGTTATTCTCTCCCCCGTCTGCATTTCCCATCACCTGATGCTGACAGATAGAGCTCGGGAATGTGGGAAAAAGTTCACAGGATCAGTGAGGAATGTTCAATTTCAGCTCCTCTTTGCGTCTTTCGAATTGCCTGCAACTTCCTTAACAAAAACAAGACCTCTCCAGAACTTGCTGAAATGGCGTGATTTGAACAGTCAGGAGCCGAGCCTCTTCAATCATAAAAATAGAAGCACTTCCTTATCCACAAGCTGGCCTTGGCTGTGTGCTTCTTTCTTCAGTTACATACTGAACATCCAAATATATTTAGTGCTTGTACAGGAAATAAAAATGTATGTACATTGCATATAATGGCTTACTCACCCAGGCGATAAAAGATAAGCTTTTGGAAGTACGCATGGAAACAGTCTGTATTGCTGCTGCATGTGCTCTGCAAGGAAAATGCTGATGGCCGCATAAGACTTTAGCCCAGGAGCACTGGCACCGATCTGATGAATGACATTAACGTATTCCGAGTGACCTTTTGGAGGAGCCGGAAAGGCCTTGTGTCCAAACATGGCGGCCTAGGGTGGAAATCAGCAAAAAATAAAATAAAAAATGTCCGGCAACAAGCAAGTCTGATAAGGCAGGATCACATGTGACTCAGCGGACGATGAGGTGAGAAGACGTGGCTGACGCTGGTAGTGGTGTCATGGGAGTCGAGGGGAATCTGAGCAATGAATGGAATCTTGAGTGGTATTTGGGTTCTTGTGGGACAGTCAAGAGGGCTAGACAAAACAGGGAGAGGATTGATAAGAGTTCCATATTGACTTTCACGTTTTCTTTGGGGTTGGGGGAGGAACTTTCTACTCTTGAGGATTTGAATTAAGAACAAAGCAACCAATAAAATATCTTGACAAAATATTTATGATTCGTAGGGGTGAAAAATTGCAAAATGACCCATGACACATTGTTATCGCAATATTTTGTCAAAGTAACCATGATTAAAAAATGCATTGTCTATGCAACAAAAAAGTAGAACTTGATGAAAACAGATTTGAACATTAACCATTCAAAAATCACTTCAATGGAAAAAATGAATAAAAAAAAATACATTTTCCGCATTATTTCCAGGATAACAGTCTAATGAAACGTTATGTTTATCATGAGCCAGGAAAAAACAGAATTACTGCTAAGTAAACAAAAATGTATCAAGTATTAAGAAAGTAATTCACTGTATGCTGTTTTCAGGGATGTCAAATTCATTTCTGTCATGGGTCACTATATTGCAGTTAGGGTTTTGCCTCAGAGGGTCGTCAAAACCGCGAAGCCATGTCACCTCATCATGTTATTAAATATTCACCAAAAACTAAGGGGAACAACTCGGTAAGTCGAGTTTAGTTTATTTCTCTTACTGTTTAAGGATACACAGCAACGTACATTTACCCCAAACTCATTATGTTATCAAAGCACATATTTACATTTAAATGCACATAATTGTTAGTATAATGGAAAAAATCCAATGTAGCTCATTTGCATCACTTAGACTGTTGAGCAACATTTGCCATGATTGTCATCTGCAAAAAAAAAAACCATGATGTTTTCATTGTTTGGTAAAAACAAAGTGATGATGATTGGCTCTACTCAAGTGTGTGTGGTGAGCCTTCGTCAAAATACAACTAACATTCTGGGTAGCAGAGGAGACAAAATTCAAAATAATAAAATGTGTCTTCCTTGACTGTTTAGACACAAAGTGTTGGTAGCATACGGAGGTGGAAAGTGTTTTGACTCATACTTGTCATTAAGTGCGAAACAGCACGCACTTTAACGTCAGACAGCAGTATTACTGTCACCTACAGATACCAGTATTTTGATACTGCACAATGATCGGTATGATGGAAATTACCATCATAAAGCTTTTCCCACTCCTAATAATAGTTTACAGTGCATAACAGTCCTCTTTTTTTCCCCATCACCAAACAGTTGCACTAACAGAGAGTCAAGAGTCATCCCCCAACGAGGAAATTGATGAGGGCAGTCCGGGGGGAAAGGATGGCTCTCTTGATGTGCAGCTCTCTGAGAACAGTCTGCCCGAGGGGGCTTTCCATCACCAGCTTCTGCACCTGATCCAAATCTTTGGACACCAGCGCAGGTACTGTCACTGTCCCACAAACCTTGTTGTTAATCTGGGGGGGAGAATTGAGAGAAATATCAAACCCAAGACTCCTCTATAACTTCAAGATAAAACTAAGATCATTCGTTGGCATACAAATGAAAGTTTCTCTTTCCACATGCACTGGACCCTCCCAACCTATAGTTAGTGGTAGGCAGAGCAAATGTGTTCAGTGTTGTAGGTTTAGAAGCAAGTGTACGCAATGAGGGGGAAGAGCAAGACTTCCTGTGTGTGACGCCGTCTTTGGAAGCATTCGTCTGTCTGCGTGTGTGCGTGTGTCTTGGAGGCCACTCAGGCATGGCGTCCCAAAGTATGTGATTAGAGGACACAAGCAGCGGATGGCGAAGCCCACAAGCGAGAGCTCCTGTGAGTCAAATCATCACCAGCCAGCACTATCAAATCAAAAATATTTACTGCGCAAAGGAGGTAAAAAACTGGAAGTTGGCTCACAATATTTCCCTCATCTTTAAGTAGAAGCGTCACCAGTCAGCTGAGTGTGTGTATACAGTAGGCTATCACATCTATGTGTGTGTGCATGTGAGAAAGCAAGATTAGTAATTTATCGAGAGAAAAGAAAAAGGAAGTCCGATTATACATAGCACTTTCAAAACCGTGACAGTTGCGTAAGCCTAAAACCAAAATGTGAGTGTTTCGGCGCGTGTGTTTGTGTTCGCCGCAGTGCGCTCATGTTGTCAGTGATAGCACGGGCAACGGCTAATCCACGTAATTCATTTTCCGGGATATTCTCTGATTATTTGAGATAATCTTCTGGGTCGCACAGTGGAGAAATATTTGCAGGAAATGCCATTGAAAGTAATAAACACAACATGCATTCCTTCATCGAGGATGACAAGGCCAAAAGCATTATTTGTGCTAATTAAAAAACTTCAAAAGGCAAGATGGCGGCCATAATCAGATGTAAAGCAGGCCACTTGTCTATTTAGTTTCAAGTAGACTTGACATGCAGACGGATAAATACTCACACACACTCAGACATGCACATACACAAGCTAATCACAGGCTCTCTTTAAAATTACAGAGCATGGGTGTATTCATGGACTATGACTTTAGCTTAGAAAGTTGAAATGGTGGTGGATTAGAGGACAAATGCATGTGCATGTGGCATCATCAATGTATGTAAACAAAGTAACAAATGTGCTGATGCCAAAGTGAAAACCTTCATCTCCCAAACAAAGAGGACCATTAAGGGAGATGGATCGGCTGTCTTATGAAAGAGAAAAAAAACGTCTTGGCCACATTAAGGTTTGTCTGGGGATGTGCGTCTGTTTGATCCTACCCGCACGGAAACGTCCACAAAGTCAGGCGTCTTTAGGTAGTCGGGATCCACAGTAGGCCAGGACTGTGACAGGACGTCTCCACCCCGCCGGAGAGCGCCACTGATGGGGTTGTTCACCTGGCAAAGACCTGAACAAGAAAGATGGAAGGATTGCACTGTGACACCACCTAATAACACACTAAACACTATTAAATCTCATTTATGTTAATTTATGCAACCACAGTCAGTACAGGGCGTCCTTGGTTTACAATGGCCCCACCTGACATTTCCTGGGTATGAGTTATTAAGGAATTGTTGAAATGTTTTTGCTATTGTTTTTCAGTTGAAAGTGTTATATGTATGGCACTTTTCTACAGTATTGGATTATTTACATGTGAGCTTCACTGTGATATGTCAATTCAAATTTGCACAGTTGTAAGACCATGCTCATATGCATTTTCTATTTTCTTTGCCTCGTTTAGTCATTGTGAAGTGATTGTTTTTTTTATTTCAACACAGTTCTCATGGGATGGTTTGTTCGAAAAAGAAACCAATTTTTTTTTTCTAACCATGACCTCTAATTAAGTGTACAGTACTGTTTGGTGGAAAAAAAATGCTACAATGTGATTTCAGATACTTACAGGTAACACCTGCTATTTTTTCCCAGTGGGTAAAATGAGGCATCTATTTAGTCACTATTTGAAGGTATCCAGTTTACACAGAGCATGTGTCCTATGCCTGCATCACACAATGGATGAAATAGTTGAATACCCAAAATGGTTCTTTCATTTTCATAACAGCAGGGATGCATCCCGCAGGAAAGACACAGGAAGGTTGTGAACTTCCTCCAAATTACGACAAGCGAGAGTGAAAGCACAACGTTACCAGACGTCGCGTGAGCTCACGCATGTCCTGTTTGTAAAACTTTTTTTTTTTTTTTTTTTTTAGCTCACACGCAAGCACAAAAGGTGAACATGTGATATGCACACCTTCCTTCCAGGCAGAGTCTATATCAGACTGTGGTGATTTGCGGAAGAAAATATTTTCTAAAGTTGTGTGCAGAAAAGTGTGTGTATGTGTGTTGTTCACAATGATAGGATGTTGTCCTTGATAGGGAGAGGAAAGCTGCCACGTGAGGAACTAAAGAGGACGCTCGGTCTTTCTTTCAACTGCTTGTTTTCTACACTGGGCAAAGCGATTACAGCATTTCACTAGAAAGACACTTAATGTATTTTAGGTGAACTGGACGACAGTATCAGATATTTGATGACGGTTGGTTACAACATTCTTGGGCATTTGCTGGCATTAAAAGAAGGAGCAGTGTCAACACTTCCTCTTACTGCATGATGTGCTAACTGCATGTTTGTGCTATAACAGAAATAACTTCCTGACAAATGTGAAATCAAGATCATTTTAAAACCAACCAATCTCTTCTACTGATTACAATAAAAATAAGTCAAGCAGAGATCCAAAAAGCTGGGAGGTGATACATTTGTGGAGCTCCATATTCGTGTTTGTCTCTTAATGATCAGTCTACTTCTGGTTTTATTGAAATGATAAGCTTGTATGATTGCAGAAATGCTCCGTTCGTGCCGTTGTTCTGAGCCAGAACCAAACTAATTAAGTAAGTAACTTGATTATTTGGTGGAGGTATCATTTTGCATGAACCCACCTGCCCAAAGTTCAGAGGCCAGGTGAGGTGCCATGGGTGCTGTCATCATAATCAGCGCGGCTAGAGCATCCTCAAACTCCACACTGTGCTGCACCACCCTCACACTTGCACTCTGGACACAAACACACACACACACATAGTAGTTACACTAAAAGAAATGTTGAATTTACTCCTTTTTATTTCATCAAGTTGTTGCACTAAATAAAATCATTTGGATCCAGATGCAATTTTCAAGTAGTTGTATTACAGTTTTCTGTGGAGCGTGATGCGCACTGAACTCATACGAGGCGGTACAGTGTTCACTCACACTCAATGTATTGGTAAGTCCCATGAGGCGAGAAATGGCTGCATTGAACAAGAAGTCTTCCATGAAGTGAGATGTGACCTAAAATGACAAATAACACCAGTAACGTCAGTTATTAAAACCTTTTTTAATCAGTGGTGTCGTATTCCTGTTTTAAATTAGTCCCATCATCAGTCATTCACTTGACTGGGGATTAGTGCTGCCTCTGAAGAGAAAACAAAATGCCCTAAGGACGCACCTCCAGCCCGTTATCGCCAGCTGAAGATAGTCGGCTCTGAGTAGGTCAATATTTCCTAGCTTAGCCCACTGGGTGAAGAAACCCCTTTGGGGAAGGGTCTGAGGGACGATGAGGCTGATCACTGAGGCTTTTTCCGAGGGGTGAATCAAAGCACAGCCTTGGCTTTGAGAGCTTAAGGCTAACAGGCCTGATGTCCTATAAAAGCTGCAGCCTTGAGGGGCGGGGAAAGAAAATCCAACCTGGCAGGAATGGACATCTATTTATAAAGTGTGGGAGCGACTGAGTAGGTTTTAAATCAATTTCTAGCCAGTCCTCCTCCTCCCCTGAACTCTGTTTAGAATGGATGATCAGGCTGCACTGGCACGTAATGATTGGCATACTTATCTTGTCATAGCATGTTAGCATGAGAACTCATCTTGTAGTGGACTCATAGTCCAAACAGACAAAGGTGAAAGAAGCAGTGGGTGAAACCATTCCTCTTGGTAAAGTAGGATGGACATGAAAGCTGACACTTAGAAACCAGGCTAGCTACTGACCCCTACTGGTGAGAACTGTTGCAATAGCTCAATATTGCAGGATATCGTCACTACCTCTTGAATTGCGTAGTTCTTGTTATCCCAGATGTACTTTGACTCTGCCTGCTCCTTCTTTTTCAGCAAGGACGAGTTCGGGATATCACCGAGTTGCCGAGCGCCTCGCAGCTTGGTCACAAGCTGCCACAGTCTGGACTGCCAGCGCAGGACACCAGGAAGAGCATCCTCTGGGGTGGGGTCAATTTCAAATCAGGATTACATTTATTTGATAGGAAACAAACAAATATCCACCAGCCAACTGTAAAACTAAGCGGAATATCCAACATCTCACTTTTAAGATTCCAGAGGATGTCTTGTTCAGGTGGTGCGGCATAAAGGATGTAGAGTCGCACTGTGTCCACACCGTACTGCTGCACCACCTCTTGGGGGTCCAGACCATTGTGTTTGGATTTGCTCATTTTCTCCCATGTCACTTCCACGCTTCCGCCTCCTAACACCACTGGCTCTTTTTCTAACAGAGGCAGGAAGAGGAAAAGGTCAGTGACAACGTGGCTATTTCTCCACTGTAGGTATTAGCTTTCAACTACGTTATCACATTGAGCTGAGTAATTTAATTAGCTGACAAAGCTGATTTTATACATGGAAAATTGACTGAATAAAGGTGATAGAACACATTTTTCTGATTATTGCAACTCTTTGGGATATTGTATGTGAGAATGATGACATATGCTCACAATGAGCCACAAACAATGGAACTGTAATGCTGGTTCATACACAAAAGCACGTACAGTTGCACACAAAATAAATGGTAGATTATATTTATATGTACAAACACAGGATTTTTTTGTGGGATTCTAGTGGTGAAAATGTGCAATTTTTGGTCAATGGCAATGTTGTTGAAAATTGTTCCTAAGCAGAATTGAATGAGCTGAATCTTTTGAATTTCAAATGAGAACAATGTGAATCTGTTGAATGTCCAATTGGGAATCAATGGCCAATTCGTGATTGAAAATGTAGAATTTTCGGAAAACTGTGAATCTTTGGAATGAGAAAAGTAATAGTCCAAACGGTGTGAATTTTTGCAATCCGTTGAAATTGTAATGATGTGAATTGGCTGAATTATGTGGAAATAGATGCACCTGAAAATAATGGGCGGAAGAAAAATAGGATAAAATAATGTGTGTACTCACACAATAACTCAACAACTAATAAACCAAGAAGTCAGTGCAAAAGCATTCGTGTGACTGCTTGACTCTCAGTATTAACACTGACTAAATTCTCTACAAGCAGTTCTATTGAGTGTATCATTGCTGATATGTAAGACCTTCCCTCTCTGGAAGGCACTATTGTCTGATTTTATCCTTGGACTTTTGAAAGCATTCAAGCAATAAACATTGCAGCAAACACCAACAAAAAAAGAAAAATACCAAAATTATTCCTGCTGCTTTTGAGCTACTCAGCTACTTATTTTTTAGCAGCTTGAGCTGACAAAATCACACTTGTCTGATTCGGTCTACATGCACCTGTGAACTCTATCTCTTCTCTCTTTAGGTATTGGCCACTGTCTGCTCGTCGAAAAGTCTGGCCTTTGATCAGACCCTGGACAAGTAGCTTTCTGAAAGGTTCCCTGTAAAAAGAAATTAATGGTGCATTCATGTACAGACAAAATACGGTATGTGCACGCTAACAGAGCTAACGCTGAACAAGAAAGAGTACCTGTGTGCCACAAGCCCCTGGTCCTTGCAGAAATGACAGAGGAAGCGTGCGTAGAACAAATGCATGACGGCATGCTCCTTTCCTCCGATGTACACATCTACAGGCATCCAATGATCCACCAGGGGGCGCTCAAAAGGCCTCAAGAAGAAGATTTAGAGAAAGAGAAAAAAAAATAATAATCTCACAGAATTCTTTGTGGGTGTTACAAAATCTGGGAGATGCCAAGAACTTGTTATATATTTTATTTAACACATGCGAGTTACAACACGTGCACAACTAACTCTCATTGACCCATCTCGTGAGTGAACTTTGTAAATCGCACATGTAGTTCAGGAATCTCCCGGGCGAGATATTTAATGCGTGGGTGCACTTTGAAGAACCACACCTCCTCCTCCTCCTCCTCCTCCTCCTCTTCATCAGTCCTTGTTTGGGTCACACTGGAGCTCATGTTCAAAGAAGAGGCACAAGGACGATTTATTCATATTTTACCTGAGCTCCAGTGTGATGTAACCCAGAACGGATGACGGAGAGAGTTTGCATGTTTCAGGAAAGCATTCATGCCTTATGTATCTCTCGTGCGACATTTATGTGACTTACTAAATTGTGTGCGGGAGATAGAGACAGCCATGTCATTCATTCTTGCCAGAGGAACTTTGATCTAACGTGAAGTCGCTGATTGCTTCTACACATTATATCGGGAACAATTTAAACTACGTCACTGGTATACTGACAGTAACATTTAATTAAAAACCTTTTTTTCCACACAAAGTATTGTTGCCACAGATTAGTACGCTAGTACGCAATATATTTTATTTGTAGGATTATTCGGAGCCAAATGTGCCTTTTTTTTTTTTTTTTTTTTTTTTTTTTTTTTTTAAATGTAAAATGTCAGCGATTGGCTGGCAACCAGTCCAGAGAGCTGGGATAGGGATACAACACACCGCTGACCCTCATGAGAATAAGCGGTATAGAAAATGAATGGATGGATGTAAAATGTCTTGTAATTGAACTTTTCAACCCAACAGTGATACCTTGCGGAACCTGGGATGCTACATAAATGTTTTAATTTTCATGTCGTTATAAGTTTTGGTGAAAAACTATTACAAATATTGATCAATAATCAACACCAAAAGTAATATTTGAGTAAAAAAGTGTAATTGAAAACAAATCAATGCGCAGATGAAATGTAAGTCGTAACTTTGCCCTCTGTGAACTTACCCACCCTGATCCCTCTCCAAGACTTCCCCATTGTTTCATGCAAACTGCTCTTTCGTTTAATCTCAAATGAAAACGGTTCGAACTCTGCGGCGACCATGTTGGAGACTGCAAAAAATATATATTTTCTGTGTAGCACAATACAAAAAGCAAAATGTTCTGTTTTATATACACACTTCCTTTCAGAATCCGGGCCTTGCACAATTCTTTGCATGGGTGAAAAAAAAAGCTTGGGATGTGTTTTTAGTCTCAGTTTTGATGACTCTTCCATCACCTGTCTTATAGGCAGAAAAACGGTTATAGAGAAAGATATATCAGACAATGGCTCGAGAGAG
Source organism: Filicampus tigris (assembly GCF_054856515.1). Lineage (NCBI taxonomy): Eukaryota > Metazoa > Chordata > Actinopteri > Syngnathiformes > Syngnathidae > Filicampus > Filicampus tigris. The sequence continues at coordinate 14,937,063 of NC_141224.1, forward strand.
GACTGCATGTGGCTAGTTTTATGGGTTGATGGTCAGCAGAGCACTATCTACAGCATGTGTCACACATGGCTCTAGTAATTACCCTCCTCCACACCTCTCTGCCGCTCACCCTCCCGTCTTTGGCGACTGGTGCCTGGTGATAATTGAACCGTGGGATAAAGTTATGAACTTGCAAAGCTGAAAATAATTTGGCCCGTGAGTTGGCATCAGGCCAACGCTCCACTAATACATCACAACACACACTTCTATTTCCTCCCTTCGCCTGCTTGCTTCCCTCAGCATGCCCAGCGTCCTACTTTTCACTTCCGAGCACATAAGACTCAGCAGGCCGAAATACACAAATAGTGTAATTGCTTTTTCTGTTGTGCCTCATATGTCCTGCAAAAAAAAAAAAAAAAAAAAAAAAACTGATAGGATGGGAAGTCCCCCGCAAACGCCTTTTAAAGCGGCTTTCCGGCTCGGCCAAGAAGCTAGGAAAAATAAAAATCTGTTTTTCTAAGCTCAGGGTATCATCAACGTCCCAGCAAGTGACAACCAGGGGTCCATAATCCCTATGGGCAGAGAGTTCAACTTTGTATGGCTCAGTGTGTGTGCGCGTGTGTGTGTGTGTGTGTGTGGGGGGGGGCACATGTGTTCAGTGTGGATCTGTGTGTGTAAGTGGGTGGAGGAATATCCACACAGGCTATAATATGCATGCTTGAAATAGCTAAGTAGGAGAGTGGGTGATATTAGACAATCATGTGTGTCAGGATACACTTCCATATGCATATAATTATTTTAGGTGGACCGGCACAGTTTTATTCAATACTCCTCTACTGTGGTACACTCAAAGAGCTCTATCATTAATTCTGACACTATGAAGAACATTTATTGAACTGTACATCTAATATTGTGATTGGAGTAGTGTTCAAAATGCACCGAATCACACTGCTGCATCAAAAAATATATATATAATAATAATAATAAATAATAATAACATTTTACACATGTAATTGGCTACTGACTGGACTTTAGGAATCAGAGGAGAACGGAATGAAACAACACTGTCAAGTCACAAGATAAGTGTGTCCATACCTCTCTGCGTTATGAGGGTCGGTGTAACGAAAGTAATACCAGGCTGAGTCTACAAACGTATCCATGGTGTCAGTCTCCCTTTTCGCCGGGCCGTTACATCTGAAACGAGAGCCGTGAAAAAAGAGTAATGTGGAACTACATCAATACTACGCTTGCAAATTAGAAAGCCAACAGATGATCACCCCCTGTTTGTGTGCCTACAGAAATGGCATTTCTATGTGATATTTATGCGTGATAGCTGTGTGAGTGTGATGGTGCCTCCATCTGGCTGTGGAGGTCAAGCCTCTGTAGACAAGCACAGTTGAAAGCAAACTGGCACCGAAACATTGGTCTGCTGCCCTGACAAGCAGGCTGTGCTAACAAGGGAATGATCATGTATTTGTGTTGGAAATGTCACCTTGTGCCCTGTTTTACCCCAGCTAAACCGTAGTTGCTTCGTGATGTGAATCTGCCAACATAACATTTGACAGAGGAAGGGAGAAGATTTGAAAAGAGAGGAAAACATTCGCAAGAACATTTTTACATATATTTAAATCAGGAAGTGGAACAGTGAAGTCATCTGCTTATCACTTCATAATGAGTCTCGATAGAGTATAAAAATGTAAGATGTCCCACACTGTGCAGGAAAAAAAAAAAAAAAAAAAAACAGATGCAGCTCTGAGCTTTCTTTATGTTTTTTCCTGGAGGATAAGCGGTTCTGAAAATGGATGGACGGATATGTCTTGTCTCAATTCAGTCTTGCAGTCAAAAATTTTACTCAAACAAAATCACTTATGACACACAAAGGCAAAACCCCTCCGCCATCCACCATATTAGTCTATATAACAAGGGGAGTGGTGATGAAATAAGATGATGAGGTTGCCTAGCAACAATACTAAGTCGTAACAAGGTTAATATTTGGAAGCCAGGTGTTATTTCACAAAAATGAAAAAAAGGGAAGCCATGCCAAGGCTATCACCAAAGAACCCAAACAGACGCAGAGATATTAGAAAGGCTTTGTAAGTGTGGGAGATTTGGCATATTTGCCTCACACCAGACTGGACAATCAGAGACCAGAACGTGGTGACTGGACAGACAGCTGGTACAGACTTCTAAAGATCAGCTTAGATGACACACACAATTGTGATCGTGCTTTGAGCCATGAAAAAACACAAATCCAATTTATTCATTCCACTGAGGTTGAATTCAATTCATAGTTACTGTTTATTTTATTTATATATATATATGTGTATATATATATATATATATACATACATATATATGTATATGTATATATATATATATATGTGTATATATATATGTGTATATATATATATATATATATATATATATATATATATATATATATATATATATATATATATACATATATATATATATATATATATATATGTGTATATATATATATATTTCTACCATGAGCTGTCAAGCAACTTTGAAGTAAAACTATGTAAAAGTCCGTCTTTGAGACAGGGACTCTCCTCTATGTTTGGCTGCACAGTGAGCAGAGGTCAGCAGCTATACAGGAAGTAAATAGAACTGAGTTAATTTTTTTTGGTGCATTATAAAATATTAATAATCGACATTTAGAGTTTACTTTTTTTTTTTTAAAAAGCATGCGCAGCAGTGCAAGCGATTTAGTGTATCTCTTTTCTTTTTTTTTTAAACTTATTTATAGGATAAAACTGTGAGTCAAAAGGTTTGAAAACAGATGAGGAAAACCAGTCAGCAGCCCACTGGACTGTAGGTCTCCATCTGTTCCATCCTCATCTGTCCAAGTGGGACCACCGTGGCTTCTTTTTACCTGGGAATTGGTGGAACAACAAACACGGCTTCTAGCCAGGCTAAGCCGAGCCAGGGTTCAGTTCGCAGCAGGCCATTTCACAGAGCTGCAGAGAGTTGAAGGCGTGATGAGCACACAGAATAGGACTTCCTCAAGGACAGATGAAGATCCATCCCAGCCGCCCAGCTCTCATCACTGTGTTCTTCTGCGTTCCACTCAAACTTTAATTGGACATGCTCGACAAGTGAAGGGAACAAATTTCCACCGACACTTAACAGCGGAGGGGAGCTGGGGAGTGAGACGATAACAGCGCCTTCACGATTATGCCCATCAATCACATCTGATGGGAGGAATTCTTGTGGCTTTGTGGAAGTGTGTGAACACAATCTGATGACTTGTGCCATCCACAACTGAGTGGGCCATTGTTCTAATCAACATGGTGCCATAGCGGTGATTAGTTTTATTGAGCCACAAATTCCCATCTCAGTGCCAGAAATCAATCTGAGTTCATTTACAGCCAATAGGTGTGCAAAGACGTTAAATTTCACTCATGACTTGGTTACCTTGATCGTAATCATCATCACATGCTTCTCTTATCTTAGACACCCTTTATTACAAAACCCAATCAGAAACAAAGGCATAATGGTTGTACAATTTGTAGGCTCCCACTTAAAGCTCCATCTACTCCTAAGGGGACCGCTAGTCCTCACTTTGTCAGGAGAAAATACAGTAATACAGCAACATTTTTCTCTTCTCGTTCTGCAAACAAAATCATGGACAGTCTCACTTTCTACAGTGTTCCATCAAAAGCAAGTAACATTCTCATCTACCCTTTCTGCTTTCAATTTGCAACATGACACATTGGAGCAAAGCCACTGATCTGATAATGTGATTCCGTGGCTGCTTGTCTTGCTATCTTGCCTGCTTGCACGTCAGCAGAGCCTGGAGAGTCTTGATCTGACTTAAAAAGACTTCAAGAGTTCAAGGGAGAGGAAATGCTGTGAAGCTTAAAAAGGTAGCAGCAATTAAAAAACATTGAAGGGCTACAATATCATTCAAGTTTTTTATGGTAGAACTTTCCCATTCGGTGCACTTCCCACTGCTGATCTTAAAAGAACTAATGACTATCAAAACAATTAAAAATGAATCTAACAGGTTCAATAACATCAGTAAAGTTAAGATTTTTTAGATTTGCAGCTTAGTATTTTTCATGAGCCACTACAAACTGTACTAACTGCAACACACGTGTGCAACATCAAATCCCAGAATGTGTAATATTTTAAATAAGCCAAGAACAACTCCTACATGAAGCAATGAGATGCAAAACCATGCTTTTAGCTACAATTGCACCAAATGCTATTCAGGCTGCAAATGTCCATGTGCTAAAGAAAAACAGTTATTTACAAAACTTTGAGACCAATTAGCTGTCTTTGCAAAAAATAATTCCCATCTACTACTATTTAATGTGGTAGTTAATTGTGCGTGGTGCACCTTGCAGCTGGAGAACTCATGACCTCTGTGTTGCCCCAAAACACATTACGTTAGCAAGCGCTGATCTCAGCTAATGAGCTACAGCTGACAATCAGACCTGGATGTTTACATTACCTATTGCATCTATTTCAGTCAGCACATCTCATTTGCAAGTCTCTGTTTTTGCACTGCATGTTTAAAAATAAAACCGAAGCCCAGATTGCAGGATTTAATGTATCGATGGCGTTGTAGCTCCAAAATAAACACTTTTTTAGGAGACCTCAAAAACAGCATGTTTGTTCAGCCATTAACATTGAATTGTCAAAGAGAACATTTTCAACACTTTAGATTGGTTAATTATATGTAAAAAAAACCAAAAAAAAAACACTAATGTGTGGAGTATGTGTACTGACCAATAGTATAGATTTGTGAAAAACATTTTGAAATCGACCAAACTGTGACATATGAGGTTTTGGCTCGACGCTAGCAATATGTATATTTACTATAGTGCATCAAATGAAATCTTACCTTGGACATTTGCAACTGACCCAGTCATGGGCGGCTTCCAGAGGCGATGCCCCCTTTCCGGTGAGATACGGCAGCTTTGGCAAGGTTAATGGTAACTCCTCCTCAGGGACAGCAACTGGACCACAACACCGACAATGCACCACAGGAATGGGTGTGCCCCAGTAACGCTGTCTTGATATCAACCAGTCCCTAAGTTTTGAGCTGGTAAGGTGGCCCCCAACTTTCAGCTCCCTGGCCTTCTGGGTAATGGAATCAAAAGCCTGTCTTCTGGTAAGTCCTGAGAACTGTGATGTATGTGGAGGAGGAGGAGGAGGTGGTGGAGGACGAGAAGGAGATGAAGAAGGAAAGGAAGAAGAGAAGAAGATGAGAGAAGAACAACAAGAGGTATTTATATATTTTTAATCAAATTGTATTGATGTGGTATTCAAACTATTTAGTATTTGCACATCTGCCCACCAAGTGTGTCATCAATTAAAAAAAAAAAAAAAAGGACATTTTTTCGGGAGCTACCCCTGTCTGTGTCTGCGAAATCCTGCCATGTTCTTTGCTCACAAGCAATGACTGGACTACACAGAAACACGCTCATGTAAGCAGAGCTGCAATGTTGCTGGATGCACAGATGAATGTTAAGATGGGTAGAGACATACCGATAACGCTGGTCAACAGCAAATTTGAATCAGAGATGGCTTTGTGTGTCCCCTTTTAACTTACACTTGACACGGATTTCAAAAATGCTTTAACTTTTTTTTCTAGCACATCAGAGATATTTTCAGTTTGACCGACAAAAGCTTGCGCAGTCAGACAAAAATCCCACCAGTTGCTGACTTAAACATTAATTCTTAAAAATTACTAAATATATTACTAAATTAAAAATTATATTATTGTTATTGTATAATAATAATTATCATTATTATTACGAAAACCTAATGCGCTATAGAAAAAAGAAGGCAGATTCGAAATCTGCGCCAAAAAATAATAATCTAGAAAAGTTTACTTGCATCTCTGTTTAGACACACACACACCCTTCTGATCCAAGTCACCAAAGGCCTGCATTTTGGGATGTCCTGGTCAATTATCCTGTGGTGTGGGGTGCGGTAAGAGAGATTATTCCTCCCTGATTTGCTTGGAGGCAGACAATCATAAATGTTAAACATTATATTACAATTAGAATCATAAATCCTATCATCACCGTTCACAAATACATGTGCATGTCAGTTATACAGAAGAAATGTAAATGCCACCATTTCTGTGGTTGTCATCACCTTATCAGAGTTAATGACAATTTCAGTCCCATCTTCATGGCTCTTCAGAACATTGATCCACTTTAAATCCAGCGTTTTGGCCACAGATAAATGCTCCTCACTGCAGTCTGGTGTGCCTGGTAGACACGAGTGTGGCGTGAACATAACACAAAAGACAACACAAATGCATGTTTACACAAAGAAAAAACAGTACAGTTCTCTTGAGAATGCCCGACAAGCCTCCCTGCGTTTAATGTTAAGTATTACTGTGACGCGACTAATTGTTAGCAATCCCTCGGAGTCTATCGCCAGTCACTGTGAGACAAACAACTCGTGGCGCATGGACTCAGATGCAACCCACAATACTGCATACAGCTGCCGTGCAGTTTCATGATGTTGAGATGTTCTTTTTGAATGGCGACTATGGCTGAATTTAAGGTTGTTCCATTGTTGTGTGTTGTTTTGTCATTTACCCGCATATCAATAAAATACAAATTTGGGGTTAATGCACAATCACACAGCTAACTTACCAATCACAGTGTCTAGATAGCCATCAAACGCCTCTTTATGAGATATGACCAGAGGAACCTCATGGCCAGTGAGCAGGTTGACAGCTGTGACCTCTGTCAGGGAGTCTGCAAATCAGAGGACCGGAGGGTGAAAACAAAGTAGCGCTACTTCCCCTGATGGCTAATTAAAATGAACACTTATAATTAAAAGATGATCTTTATGGAATCCCAATTATCATACACCTACAGGTTTAAAAAAAAAAAAAAAAAAAACAGATACAGGTAAGCAACATATTGTAAAATCTTATGAATAACATATACCCATGTATAATATGCCCCCACCTGACTCCCCGAAAAAAATCCACTCCCCGAAAAAAATCCAGTAAAAAGCTGTTTTTTCTCTGTACTCGTGTCCCCTGTACACTGTTGATTATCTTGTATTATCTGTGTGAATAATATGAATCAATAAAGATTCAAAACTACCAATAAAGTGTAAATGCTTTTGAATCCTAGTTAAAAACTATATGCACTTTCCCGATACCTATGAATAAGGTCTTTCAAAGTATTTTTAAAGTCATATTTTCTAAGATCTTGTTCTTGCACCGTACGCACTTTAAGTAAGCGATTTTTTAAAATTTCTTTACTTTACTTTTAAATCTCTAACTTAAATCAGTGATTCAATTTTATTACAAACCCTAGGTACTCACTTAGGTGCTAGGTATTGACCCATGATTGTTTTTTTTTAAAATTATTATTATTATTATTTTTTTTTAAAGCGGAAGTCAACCCAAACATATTTTTTCCAAGAATATGTTCCCAGCAGGCGCACTAGCTGAAACATGGAATTCGGATTAATTTTGCGTTTGTGGAATATAAATTAAGCAGAAAATGCACTTAGCCATCTTTGGGGGGCGGCCATTTTGTCTTCACAACTGCTCACAACGACCAATCACGGCTCAGATTCAGAAAACAGGTCAGCCGTGATTGGTCGGTGTGAGCAGCTGTGATGTCATTTTCAGTCGACAGAAGACAAAATGACCGCCCCCAGAGATGGCTAAATACGAGTACATTTTGCTGCTTAACTTATATTCCACAAACGCAAAATTAATCAGAATGCCGTGTTTCAACTAGTGGGCCTGCTGGGAACATATTCTTGAAAAAAAATATGTTTGGGTTTACTTGTTTTTTAATGTTATTCACGACACTTTACAGCATATACGTGAATATATTATAATGAACACATTCTCATTGTTGCTCAACAGTTGGCTTGAAGTTATTTTTTAGACCGCCAGATGCCAGAGAACCCAGTTGCCAACAGCCAATATTAAGAGTTAAAAATAACATGCGCTTTTAACATGAGCCAAAAACCAAAACGACTAAGTACTGCTCACACCTCTGCCGGGCTGGTAGGCTTTCTCCAGCACAGAGCGGACTGAGCTGCTCCCATGCAGCAGTCTGTGGGAGGGCAGTATGGCCAGGTACGCTGCACCAAACACCGCTTCTGGGGACGAGCTGTACGCCGACAGACTCTCCCCCGTCTCCTCACCACTCACCTGGGAAATGAGGGACCATCATAAGAGAGCTTTTGAGTCAACGTGTAAACATCCATCCATTTTCTATATCGCTTATCCTCATTAGGGACACAGATGTGCTGGAGCCTAGATGATTTCGGGCAAGAAGTGGGCTATACCCTTGACTGGTCGTCAAGACAATTGCAGGGCACAATCAGACAAACAATCATTCACACACATTTTCACATTTATGGTCAATCTAAAGTTCTCAATTAATCTAATATGTATGTTTTTTGGAATGTGGGAGGAAAGTGGATTATTAGGAGAAAACACACAAACTTGGGGGTGAGAATGCAAACTCCAAAAAGGACCCCTAGACATGCAGCTGTGAAACTTAAGCCAGCTGTCTTTTGTAAAGTTTATGTTTCAATATGCTTATTACGTTTTCTTTCTTATCATTTGTTCAATAAAACAATTTTAAGTGCACTCGTAGCTGTGTCTATCCTTGACCACTTGCGGGTGCAATTCAATGTAATGTAACTAGCAAAGTTAGGCTATACCACATTAGCTAATTAGCTAATTGAGACCTTGTGTTGGCGATCATCACATACTCTTGTGGTACACATTGCAATTTACCTTCTTTTATCAGGCTTTTATTAACATGGACATTCCGTCTTTTAAGCACTTTTTCCTCCTGGCTTGCACGTATTTCTCTGCAGTAACAGTCTATGTGGAGAAATAATCACCACAAAATCCCCAAATATAGCATGTAATATGCGATATAAGTACGATTTAAAAACAAAAAATCTATGATGCAGTAATGTTGCAAAAAGTGTATATAGCGGACATCAGGATATAGCGAGGAACAACTACAGTATATGTACATGATGGCGTAATAAGCTTCCATCCAATTACAGTTAACACCTAACGGTAGTTATTTTTGCTCTGAAAAGGGAGGTTGATAAGTATTCAACAGGGATGCCTTTTTCTGCTCAATTTGACAAGGCATTCATGTGAAGACTGTTGTGAACGTTCAGTACTAACACATAGTTTCAATACTTTCTGACTCACGAAAGGAATACAACAGAGGGGCATCACGGGATCTAAAAAAAGCAAGTAGCGGGTGGGTGAGTAAGAGATGAAAGACCATAGCTGAAGAGGACAAGCACAGAGAAGTGCTTTGTGAAAGAAGGTCAAGAGTTCCAAAGAAAGCAAGAATGATGAATGAATAAATAACAAGCAGAGACCCACCTTGAGTTTGAAATCAAAATAGCAGCCAGTGCACTCTCCAATCCAATTTGCCTGCATGGCTTTGACTCCGTACCACTCTGGAAGGTCAGACAAGCCGTCCAGGAGAGCCTAGAGTGGAGGAAAGAAAAAAAAAAAACACACAAGAATTAATTAGACTGAATTGCAAAAGCTCAAGAGGGATTTGTGCACAGGATTACTGTTAACTTTCAAGAATATAAACCTGTTTTGACTGACATTTTCTGACCTGCCTGTACAAAATACAAACCGTCACAAACAGTTATTCTGCATGATGGGGGAAAAAAAAAAGGAACCTATGCATATCAACCAAGCGGAAGTCAAAATGTCACAGCTGGGCAAAGGCCTGTGTTGTTATACCTCTCCATTTTCCTTTCAGGCTGTCACAATCTATTATCCACAAGCACTCGAACTGTGCCATTCACCATTCATTTCCACAGCCATATTAAAATATGAAACCGCACACAATGGCTACGGTCATCACTTTCATGACAGCAGGACAAAAACTAAATCCGGAAATTATATCAGAGTCTGGGAAGAGAAGCAGGAAAAAAAACCATTTGTGTGCTACAGAACCGTGATGGGCAAGGGCTGTCTCCATGGCAACAAATAAAAGCTTCAAGACAAGCAAGCGCCATATAGAAACCAAAGCAAAGCTGTGTGTGTGTATGTGCATGCTTAAGCAAAGAAACATGAACACATGCTTTGTCACCTGGTTAAGGATTTGATCCGACAATTACAATTGTAACAATTTGTAACAACACTTATGGACTTATCCGATGCTGTCAGCCAGAATGAATTCAGAGCGATTGGCTGCCTTAGTACTTCATAATCATATTACAGGAAACAGAGACCCACAGAAACTAAAAAACTAGTACTGTACTGTAATTTATGCACCCCCAAATGTTTATAAATGCCTATATTAATATTTTAAACCACAAATTATGATCTCATCAATCTCATTTTACAACATAAAAATAATTGTGAAGATTGGATTTTGCAAAAAATGAACTGAAATTTCACATGTAAGTGCATATGTGAAGAAGACTTTGCTCCTCCCCGACATACAGACATTGCCGTCCATCAGACGAGATGTAGTACTTCAGCAACACTTTCTTGACACCATTTACTACTTTCCCATTAGACAGGGCCTTGGCATCATCTTGTTACATCGTAAGGCTTGCAGAAGGAGCACAAAAGTACACAAAGGAGTGAGTTTTTTCCACAAATGGTTGAGGATAGGTTCCACAGAAAAAAAAACGTGAATATGTAACATATGGTCGTTGTCCTGTGAAAAACACAGGACAAAAAATGTCCAATTTTTTTTTTTTTTTTCATTTTCACGTTAATGCAATGTTGATCTGTAACGTGGAAACACCATTCGCGTAAAAATAAGAAAAAAGAACAAAAAATGGACGTAAGTGTTTTTCACAGGACACCGACGATATGACACATGAATATTGAACGGCAAATAGGCAGGGGTTAGAATTAACTCTTACGGTCTTACCATACAAAAAATGCCTATATGGGCAGTGAACAACATATCAGAGCAATCGGAGAACAATTTGATAGCATTAGAATACAAATCAGAGAGATGCTTTCTCCAAGTAAATATGGCAAAGAAGTATACCGTTATACCGTTCTAGCAGGAAGAAAAGACAGTATTTTGGAAATATACATAAGGCCTGTCAAAGTTAAAGCATTAACTATGGAGATTAATTATAATTTTATAATGCATTAAAAAAAATTAACTCAGTTAACTCTGCTTTATTTACTTCCTGTGGCAGCTGACCTTGCTCACTGTCGCAAAGACGGAGTTTTAAGTAGTTTTGCTTTAAAAAGTTGTTCGACGGCTCATGGGACAAATTCCACATTTGTGCACTGTGCAAGCCAAATTCAAATACCATATTAGTTGTACATCTTTGGTGTATCGTTCAACAGGTGTATTTTACAGAAAAAGAATCGTATTCAAGGATCAAAGAAAGCTAATATACAATTTATTTCCACATTAATTCCCAAATTTCACTCAAGTAAATATCGGTTCCAACCTTAGTAAAAAATTGCAGTTGAAAAATACGATTAATCACGATCAATTATGGAAAATTTTGTGATTAATTAGTTTTAAAATTGTAATCGCTTGACAGCACTAATATATATAAATACACTGTATATATGAATGGAAAACCATTTCAGTGGTATGCCTGTTACTACAGTATACGTCGCTGGCATTGATACATGATAAACAAAGATCTGTAATTGATCATTATCGGACAAATTAAGTAGAACTGGATAATTTCCCTTGTTAACCCGGACGATCTCTTACGGCACACTAGTGTGCCAGGGCATTCTGGTTGTGAATCACAGGACTAAGTGTAAATGCTATTGAATGCTCATTCACACAATGAATTGTGGTTGACAGTGCATGACAAACAAGTGTGATTATGAAACATTTGAAATTACACACAGTGTAGGCTTATGTCAATATCATCAATCTTAGTAATGATTCTTGTCATCTGAAATCATCTTGGAAAAACCATTATAGTTACAAGACGCACTTCGCATGAGGTAGAGCGCAGCATAAATATAATCTGAAGTTAATGTTGTCGAGCAGACATCATGAACAGGCAAGTGGGGAAATTGGTGCTAAGGAAATCACGGGCACGTTTGGCATGCTCCATTTTGCCAAGGCCCTCCTGCCTCTCTCACTTCTATTTCATAACACCTTCTCCTTCCTTCCTTCCTTTCCACTTCTCCATTTGTCAGTGAAAATTAGAAATGCGCGAACACATTGTCACAGTAGGCTGCTCCCACCTCCACTCATACCTCTGGCATGGACTAGCATGGGCGACTTCAGCGTTGTTACCAAGACACATTCAAGGTTGGAATATGAAAATCACTGCTTTAAAGGATGCGTTAATGGCCAAACGGTTTTGGATGAAAACATGTTCTTTAAAGTTGGGAGAACTGTGTGTACAGACAGCAGCATCACATTGACTAGACACCATTCTGGCCATCACAAGTGTGAAACACACATTGCCTGTCACTCATAGCTCAGTGGCAGAATCTGTGTTATTTGTGCAGGTTATTTTTTTTTGGGCAGTCTGGAGTGACAACCTCATAAACAAATCTGCCTTGCCTTATTCATGTTCACACAATCTAAAGTGCAATACGGTACAACTAGCAATCATCAGAACAGATGCTCCAACTTCAATTACTACAACTTTTTTTCTCATTTCTTTGAATATGCTGACAAGCTAACCAAGTACTATGCAAAACAAAACTTCACTCTGCCTGAGTTCAAACCCAAGTGGCTAAATTCCTAACATCTAACGTATGACTTTTCTTTTTCTACCAGGCATGTTCATTCCTTAACATCGATGACCTCCCGGGGTTTGATAGTACAACCAGAGAGGCGGAACTGTCCGTCATTATTAGAGCGGCTGCTCATTTGAACCTTCCTGAAGTTGAGGGCCTCTCATCGTGACGCTACTTTTAGATAGAATTCACACAACTGTACCTTGCTGTAGTGCGTGGTCCTGATGAACCATTGAGTGAGCAACTTCTGTTCCACCGGAGCACCAGACCTCCAAGAGCGGCCATTTTCATCCACCTGCTCATCGGCCAGTACTGTTTGATCAACAGGGTCCCAGTTCACCACACCCTAAACAGCGCACATGCCCGCACACACGCACGCAAATTGTTCATGAAAGAATGAAAGCAGTGATTAGGAAGTAGCTTCAATTGAAAGAGACAGACCGTAGGCTTTATTTAAAGGTTGTCACACTTCATTACACATCACCAAAGGCATTCTATAGAAGACTTACAAAATCATCTCTGCCACTGTGAAACACCAAAAGCAATCATAATCCTTCCAAAAGAATCCTAGAGTCATGTCATCTTCCAAACCGCTTATCCTATATAGGGTCGCGGGAAGTTGCTGGAGCCTATCCCAGCCGTCAATGGGCGAAGGCAGACTACACCCCGAACTGGTCGCCAGCCAGTCGCAGGGCACACATAGACACTGTCACTGAGCGGGAATCGATCCCACGCTGCCCGCACACAACTCAGGCGTGTGTACCACTACACTATCAGCGGACTGAATCCTAGAGTAAGTGCTTTAATGGAAAGGCTAGTCCTACCTCTTTCTGATAAGCCAGCCCTGCTTTGAAGAGCTTAATAAAGAGATACTGTGTCCACTTATAGTAGTCTGGGAGGCAAGTAGTCACCTCCTGTCAAAGAAACATCGTAGTTAGGTCAACAATGAGGGTGAGGAAAAATGTGATTTGACTGTAGTGCAGGTCTTCATCCTACAGACCCGGTCCCAGTTAAAGCAAAGGCCAAGGCTGTCTAGCTGTTCCCGCATAGACTTGATGTTCCTGTGCAAAGAGAAGAGAGTCAGAGGGTTTAAGCCGTTGAAGCACAAATAAGCCTTTGGTACCTTTTAGTCCAATCTTCTGGATCAAGACGTCTCTCAATAGCCGCATTCTCTGCCGGAAGTCCAAAGGCATCCCAGCCCATTGGGTTTAATACCTAAAAATAGAGCAAAAATGCATACTGTACAATAGCAACTCTGAGTAGCAGGTCTCCAAGAAGTCACAATATGGCCTATTTTGTCAAAACAAAAGACTTATCAAGCAGGTCTAAGTAAAAATAGCAATTTCTCAATGCATTGCAATACTTCCGCTCGCAATTCAGCATCGCTTCAGCAACTTCATCCCACCATTTTATAAGGATTCAGCAAATCCTCAGAATCACGAATCGAATCAAAATTACGCATTAATACGCAATCGCCTTTGAATGTTGTTGAAAACCAGAGGTTTACATGCCACATACGATTAAAAAGTTTTTAAAAATCAGCTACATCGACAAAATAAACGACAGATTAATTGATTATCAAAATAAACATTCATGCATTAACGCAGCCCGCACGCAAGGCAGCGAGTGTACCACTAGAACAACAGCGACTGAGATTGAATTTGATTGGTTAATTCTGAGCACAGCCAGATCCACAAGTTATAAAAGGGTGTGCACACTTGTGCAACCACTTCATCGCAGATTACTTTTTACTTCCCTTCTCACAGAGATGTCATTTTTCAATTGAGTTGTACATTTTATAGGTCACATTAATAGTAGAAAAGGTTTTGAAATGATATCATATCCATTATATTATGTCTCATATTGTTTCAATACCCAGTACACTATTTATACTGGGACCTTTTAACCCTAGAACACTAAGGTCTGGTGAGTTTCACCCATACACCTTTTTTTTTTTTATATGTGATATTTTGTATTGATAAATTAAAGAAGACAACTTCCAATTTGGCATACAGTGTTGTACTTTTACATAAATTGATGAAACTTGTATTTTATCTGGGATATTGTATCGGGTTAAATGTGCCCGACATTAGTGATGGTGTTGCTAATTGGTGTTCTGGGGCTAAATATCGTCGCTGTTGTGTGAAAAACACTTATGTCCATTTTTTTGAATTTTCGTATTTTTGCGTGAATGGTGTTTGCATGGCGGTACAGACATCGCAATAACGTGATTTTTATTTTTTCAAAAATTGAACATAAGTGTTTTTCTCAGGACAACGACGATATGTAATGTAAATTGTATGTAATATATATGTAATCTTTTTGCTGTTCCCAGAAAAAAAAAAAAAAAGGTTGTCATGTTGGGCCATTTTATTTTCTTACTTTACAGAAGACTAACCGAATATTCTATTTTTCATTTCCAATAAAATAATACTGTAGATGATTAAAGTTCCATCGACAAGAGAACAGAACTAACTACTGAATAAAACTGCCAATATACACAAAACAGTGTTTATAAAAATATTTACCACAAAAATCACACTTAAACGTAATAACGTGGGAATCGTTTTGGTGCTTATGACAGCTCGCACACAATATTTCATCGTCATTCAGTCTTTTAGTCGTGGATCCTGACAGCGTCTATATGATAATAAGCAATCCCTTGCCGATCTCCACTCCATCACACAATGCAATTAGTACACGCTGGCGAGGTGCAACTCAGAATAGAAGATCAGGATATGAGTGCTTAAAATATCACGCAGCCATTCATGGCTGAATGGGATTGATTCAGATTTCATGCAAACATCTTGATCATTTTTCTACGTGGTTCTACTGCCCTGTCCCTGTGTATACTGTAGTACCCTCACTTCTTTTCCCCCTTTAGCTCCTCGGGGGTGCTTTTCTGCTCACTGAGAGCCAAATGAGATGAAAGCAAAGCAGTGGAAGGCATGAGTAAAGAGAAGCAGACCGTCATGGAGTCGAGGACCAGAGAGGATCACCGCGCAGACTTTTAACAGGTCTGATGTTTCAGAAGAGTTGGTATCCTTGGTAACTGCATTGGCCTCCTTTTTACAGCCAAGTACTAGATCGTATTAGGCTAAGAGAGCTAAGCACTGTGGCCCAATGTGGCTGCTCGGGAGGAAGACATGCATGCGCATTGATCCAAACGCAAGCAAAAGACAGTCTGTGCAAATAACAAAGCAGGAGAAAATAAATCCTCCTCATGAGCGCTGTGCTTCTACTGTCCTTTATTCAGAGTTGAACTCTGTTAACATGAAATGGATGTCTGCTCTAATGGAGAGGTTGCATGAGTGAGCTCAAAGGTTCCAAGAGATTGGCAGTGTAAAATAATCTTTTCACTGTTAATAGCTTGAGTGGCGCTTATTCCCATGTCTGCTAAATTCAAGAAGATCTGTCCCACTTTTCACAGGTGCATTCCTAATCCACCATCATGGAGAGTGACAAGAGGCAGTGGAGAGATTAACGGAGGAAAAAGTGGAGGTTGATTTGATGACAAAATCTGTCGACTGTGGCATGGAGCAAATAAGGGCCAGTCTGACAAAGAAATCTGAAATGTTAACTTTACTTCCACTGGAAGAGAAAAAAGATAGCGGAATGTAATGTAATGCTTGATTTGATGACTTTTCAGATATATTCTAATTAGTACAGCGAATAAGTATGCATACCTCTGAACTACTACTAGGTGGTTTGGAGCCAAGTAACATGACAAAGTACGCAGCGTAATTTGATAGTATCTATTGTTTGTTTTTTTAACAATAAAAATAATCGGTAGTTGATTAAATATTTTACAAATAACCTACATTTAAAAGGTACTTGCATTGTATTTATCTATATTTACATTCAGTTTTTACTTTGCTTGCCAAAGGGTGTGGTTGCCTTATTCTGCGCCAAGCCAGGACCAGTTTGATGTAATTTTTTTTTTATCAATTAAAGAAATGATCAATTAACTCATTCAGAAATTTTCAGACCCTCTTTTATGCTAACATTTGAAAAAAAAAAGAAAAAAATCTAAATAAATTCCTGGGATCAAATGGCTGGACTGTGAAAAAACAAGTAAATGCAAATTCGTAAATGGCAGTCAATGAGTTAATCAGCCAATTAATTAAAAAAATGTATATAATGCATAAAATTGCACATATGTTTATATGGATGTATAAGTAAATTAACTGATGTAAATAAGTGAGTTTTGTTTGGGCAGAGATGGTAAAGACTGGTGTTTTACACTGTAAATGAGTGATAAAAGTGATTATAAAAAAATTGAGAAACATGATATTTGCATGTAAAATATGATTTTTCCTTTGTTTGGCCTTTGTTTTCATTTCAAACAATAGCGGCCTCTTGTAGAAAATACTCAAATATTAATTTGCTATTATGCTATGAGCAAACAAGGCGAGCTACAAACTCATTACACAACTCTACTACTCATTTGTTTTAATTGTGCGTTTGACAGCCAGACACTTTTACTTTTGCACCACTTGTTGCTACCCTTCGGGTGAGTCAAGTGTGAATTAGTTTCATTTGGACTTGTTGCCATTACAAGTTTGTTAATGATGAGACAACTGAAAAGCAGACTTTTCTCCTGAGTGAAAAATACACACAGCGCACACATGAATTGCACACCAACCTGGAAATAGCAACAGTGCGTGACCATCCAATGAGTGTACCTTCATTAATTAACCGGGTGTAATCAGTGTGTGCATACAGACGAATCAGGTGCACTTTTCTGACAGATGCTGAGAGAACGTAGGCTTGTGTGCAGGAGGTAGTTTACCAGTCATGTGAAACCTTATTCATGTTAAGTGTAAAGCCAGAGGGTTTTTTTTTTCCCTACAAGTGACACCACGTCATCTAAAATCCACCAGGAAAAGACATCCACGGGGCTTGTTATGCACCATGGGAGGCAAACCGGGGATATGGTGGTTGCGCGGGAGACTGAGTGAAGGTTGTCATCAAGATGTCGAGGGATGCAGTGACTCTTTCATCAACGCCTACACTTTAGTGGATGCAAACACGAGCAGGGCCATCGACTGCTGTGCTGAACGGAATCAATAACCCAACGGTCCTCAAGTTCATCAAGAGTACTGTATAGATTTTACTTTTACCTTAACTACACCATAATAGGTCTTACGGAGGAGATCAACAAGTATAATCACAACTTTTAGTCAGAAAGTTGTTAGAGGTGTTAACAACACTGTACTCTGTAGTGTCTCAAATTTACAAGACACACAGTAGATATTTTCACTTTACAAGAACTACCTTGAATGTCACTGGTTAATGTTGAACACAGCCACATACCTAGTACCGGTAATAGGATAGTGTGCACACCTGTGCAATCACGTTATCATCATCATCATCATCATCATCACGTTATCTCAGTTGATCATTTTTAGTTATCCTTTTGAAAATATTACATTTTTAAGTTGGACAGGTTATGTCACATTAATAATGTAAAAAGCTCAGGCTATTTTTTTAAACAAAAAAAATGGCATTCAAATAGGGTTATGCGGGACCCTTTAAATCCGCTGTATATAAATGCCAATAATGACTGTAAAACACCACATTTTTGCGCAAAATGTTTGAGTACCAAAATGATACTGATGATTAACTCAATTTGTTCAAACGCGGATGCTACTTACTGTATATTGTGTGTGACACTGGACAAGTCTTGGATGTCAGATATGAATGTTTTCAGTAATGTGGAAAATGGCAACTGGGACCAACACAACCCATTTATTTCCAACATGCGCGTTGCATTTATTGTTTACGTGGTCATGGTTAAGATATAACAAAAAAAGCTCACAAACCTGATAACCTCTCATTCTCTGAAAGTGGCCAATAACGTCGCTGATCGTGTAAACTCGCACATGGCCCATGTGCAGCCGTCCAGATGGGTATGGGAACATGGAGAGAACATAAAACTTTTCCCGGTTCGGATCCTGGAATGAAAAAGGCGGCCAGAGTTATGAATATTGTAGGAAGATGAGATCATAAAGCTTGAATTTTAGTCTGCTGTAAATGATATACAGTACAAGGCAATATAACTCTGGCTTTCAAAAGCATGTTCTTTCAAAGAGGTTGCATTCACGTGTAGAGGTGAAGAAAGAACAATAATGCATCACATGCACAGAAAGAGCAATGACTTGTATATTTCTGTATGAGGCTCCAACGCGCTCTGATTGTAGTGTCAGATGAGATTCTGAGCCGTTGCATCATTGAATGGATGGTTTACAGTCACAACACTGTTACCGTGGCAACCGAGCAAGTGCAAGTACATCAAGCTATACATGATTACAGGAAACCTGAGCCATGAATTTTTCAATAAATTAATTAGGACCAGAGCTGTCATGAGCACACTTCATCACTGTCGCCTGCACCATCAGACTATTAGGAGGTATAATCAGCCAGAGACTACCAGTAATAGTGGAGCATCGTGTGGGTGGATGACTAATTATTGCTTAATCAAGTTATTTAAAGAAAACCTTTTACAACATTGAAATGTATAGGGTTGATTTTGTGTTTTTCCGTTGTAGATCAAAAACTGCAATCCGACAAAAAAGTGAAAGTCAACCCAAATATTTTCTTGACAATAATATGTTATATGGGCCTCCACTACTTGAAACACGGCATTCTGATTAAAATTGCGTTTGTGGAATATGAGTTTAGCAGCAAAAAACACCGTTTTTTTTAATCCATCTAAGAGGGCGGCCATTTTGTCACTTTCTGTCGACTGAAAATGACATCACAGTTACTCAGGGCTCAGGAAACGACCAATCACGGCTCAGCTTCAGAAAACAGGTCAGCCGTGATTGGCCGGTACCTGAGCTCTGAGCAACTGTGATGTAATTTTCAGTTGACAGAAATTGCCAAAACGTCCGCCCACTGATATGGCTAGAAACGGGTGGATTTTGCTGCTTAACTCATATTCCACAAACTTAATTATTACGGTAATCAGAATGGGATGTTTAGACTAGTTGGTGCTATATCGAACATAATATTGTAAAGAAAATTTTGGAGTTCACTTCTCTCTTTAATACACTTTATTACACCATGAACATATTTTACAATGTATGCATTTTCTTCAGGGCACCACTTCACTTGCTGCATTTTTTTGTTCACTTTTGAGGGTATTGGCATTGAATATTTCTATACATACCATAGATCAGGTAACAAAGAGCTAGCACAGCATATTACAAGCTAATGAGCATGATGATTTCGTGCTCTATTGACTCAGCCTTCAGGTACATTGATCAATATCACAGCATTGATCAAAAACACAGACATTATATTATATTACTTTTGAAACAAGTTTTGTTCTTTTAGTTTTCCCCTCTTCTGGGATTTCATGACTAATACAGTCTTTTGGATTCACTGAGCATCAAATTTCATAAAAACATTTTTTATTTGCAACATATTTAAACAGGCATCATGTCTTTGGAAATATTCAGCACTATTGACTGCCTTCAACTGGGCTCCTTTCTTGACATGAAACCCAATGTAAAATTTATGCTACTCACGTTTGTGTGTTTCTTAGCGAGAATTAAAGTCTTTAGTCGTTTCTTTGAAAAAAAAAGTCACTAAGATGGCAATACACGTTATGCTTTGTAAACTAGCTCCATTTGCAGCCATTTTGTTAGTGCAAGCAGTGCTCGACAGAGAAACACTTTGAACTACTGAATAGTGAATTCATTATTTGCCCAGCTTCACTTTATATCTCACAGTCTTGTTTCATGCTTAACACAACCAGAACTTGCTTCAAATGCTAATAAGTATGGCTGCACCTTCTCCAGTGAGTCCTTGCGCCACTGCGCCATGATCCGCGGGTGCCACCATTGCTCCACTCTGCATCGGGTCTCTGTCCGATAGTCCTTCTCCCAAACACCAGTCTCACTGAACAGTGTGCGAATAGCGGGGAACAACTGGCGGTCGACAAGGTTGAGGAAAGCAGTCCTGATTTGGCCAGACTGGACAATACTCTGAGGATACGGAAGCATCCATATCCTTAACATCTTCATGATTCTGTCACAGAAAACAAAGAGAAATGCGGTAAATTGGCAGAAATGACAGTTGTCATCTCAATAGGACAATTTCTGATTAACCCTTTGAACTTAAAACCTCTTTTCATAACGTTTGGAAACAAGAGGCGCCAGGCCACTTGTGGTTGGCAGAACTGAGTGACAACCACTGACCTGAACTGAAAACGGTGACAAAAATATTTTGTGTTTCAGATATACCCCAAAAACCCGAAAAGGTTTAGGTTTTTATCCATTTCCTAATAAAAATGTAATTAATCAAGCAGAACCTGTAGGGGAGGAGGTGTTGTTGGATTGTCTTTGGGTAATTTAGCTAAACTAAATGACTGGCCAGCGGGTAGAACATTCACCTACCACCTATCCATTTTAGGGTCAAGAGTACATTAATCTGACCAACAAAAAAGTCAATAAAAAGAAAAGTCCATAAACAATAACTGTTAACTACGTCTGAATTTTCACCATGTCTATTTTTGAATCAACTTACCTGTTGAAATGTAAATTACGACCCCTGTAATGTCTCCCTTCCAAGCATCTTACCTGACGTAACAACGTCTTTTTGATTGACACTTGACACATTCAAACTATAGCAGAGAAGAGGGCTAATAACATCACTCAAGCCATTTGTCCTGTTTCCTCAAGCACTCTGCCTTGATCAAATGACAAAGAAACACCATCTTCTGCCACCCAGAAGTACATGTGATATAATGGGGAAAAGGTCTATTGAAGGCTAATAGATGAAAAGATTAGAGTGCATTATATTTAAAAGGCTAAAACTAAGACCAGTTCGGCAGGGGCCTGATAACGATCCTGATCATTTGAATCAGGTGTGTTGCAGGAGGAAACCTCACAAAAACATGCAGAAAAGAGGCCCTCAAGGACCGGAGTTCGAGACCCGTGCTTTAAGCTCACATCTGCCAGCCCTAGATGCAGCATTGGAAAGGGAAAATGCTGTTATAAACTGTGCCATGGAGGGAGGGGGTTGGAGTTTTTTATGTATGGACGTAGCTCAGCGTCCCATAACTTATGTAGTGTTACTCTCTTCTTTAGACAGCAAAAAAGTAAAGAATGTATCAACAGCACTTCGGCTGGTTGCAGTCAAATGGTTCATTTTCTTTTTGATTAGTTAGCTAATTAGGGGATAATTATACCCATCCGTGTTGATTTAAAAAAAAAACATTTTCATGGTAATCAGAGCCTAGGACGCTCTTCAGTCTCTGATATTGTGAGCAGACCAGAATATTGCTGAGATGAAAATGTGAATGAGGTCCGTAATCGCCAGTACTTGGAAGTCAGGCACAAGTCTATGAAAAGCTCCAATCTGAATACATGATTACTGGAGTACTGATATGAAGTAGATGAAAGCATTCTGGCAAAGTGAATCCCACCTCTAATAAAAGCTACAAAAAAATCTGATTAAAAGATAACTTGCAAAATATGAATGGGAATTTGATTAAGCAGAGCAGCCTAACAGATTAACAAACTAAGCTGTGTGACAATTTCACATGTGCAATGTCCTTGCTAACTGGGTTGTGGGAACGTGTCCTTCAAGAATTACTGCAGCCAAGGCAGGGTGAGAGACAAAGAATGTGTTTCTATGGTGACTGGGCTCACAGTCTCCTAAAAAAACAAATGGCTACAAAACCAAGTAAATTCATTTTGTTGATGATGTGCCCGTGTTTTATGTTCCACATTAATAATGGCTTATTAAATATTGTGTTTTTGTTTACTTCTTTAAATTAACACTTTCACAAGGTTGTAAGTAGGACAAGATGGCATTGGTTGTTACTTGCTGGACACAAGTATAGGAATAATAAAATGAAGAAATATGAGTCAGTTGGGGGGGGGGGAATAATTGCAGGAAGGAGAATAACTACATGTGTATAACTGCTTCTACTGATGAAAAATGCGCTTAAGAACAGTATGATATACTGTACACCATTAAAAGCAGTAGGGTTACAGGTTAGCAGAGGACGCTTTGTGCATCATAAAAACGGAATTACAGTTTGTGTTTTGTTTTAGGTTCATGTATTACTATCCTAAGGCATACCTGATAGGAAATTAGCTAAGGTATAGCTCGACTGTGTATTATGACTCCAAAACAGCTGATGCAGTGCAGTTCTAGACCGGTGCAAGAAACAACCACAATCATATACATATTGCCAAATTAATACCTCTCTTACCAGGCCACCTATTAAACTATTACTCAGCTAGTTAACGCTAGTATTGTCCAATCGTAGTAATTAGTTACGATTGATCTCCTGACACTCACGTCTTAAAGTAAACCAGAGAAAATTGAGAGGCTCTTACCTCGTTTGTTTTATATCCGTGTCGTTGGCTGTATCATGGTTAAAAACTCCATAGTGCAAATATGATGTGCAGCCTTAAAAGTTGCTGTCAATGACCTGCATCCACAGCGCACGACTGTATCACGGGCGCTGCCATCTTGTTTTGAATTAACTTTATTGAGACGGACAATGATGACGCAGACAGCGGCGCTTGATGAACATACAGCGTCAAGATAAAGTAAGGACAGTACTGTGATGTGATCTTCTTCCTAGCTCAGCAAGTAATAGGCTTAAAACCAATACTAGTTTATACATGAAACATCTCACCAAAAAAAAAAGACCACCAAATACGAATTACAGCACTTTAGCACTTTAAGGACGTAGATGCATCTTTTCTCGTTCATTCAAATGCATGCGATATGTACTCATTTATTATTTATTTATTTGTTTGTTTGTTTGCTTGCTTGTTTGTATTAACTCATAAAATAAACAATTATCATTAATGCACATATACATTTAACTATACAATATTATAACCAGAAGTAAATTCCATCTTTAGTTCCTTTACGGTTCATAGTATGCATGCATGTCGGTATAATGTGTTAACCTATTCTTATATATGTGTTATTGTACTCATATATGTGCTTATTTTTTGGTTGTTTGTTTGTTTTTTTGTTTGTTTGTTTGCTTATTCGATGAATACAAATATTTTTAACCCGCAGCAGCACAGTTAGCACCATCCCAACAGTAAACTCGATTTTAACCCAACAAATGTTAAAAAATTATCCCAAAATGTTGGTTGTTTCAACTACATATCTTTGTTCAGTAATCTACCTAAATGTTACGTTAACCAGTATGCTAAATTAATTGTAACACATTACACTACAATCTACAAGGAAATTAATTGTAATAGACTACCTATACGTATTAAACTGTTGAACTACAAACCTAAAACAAATTATTGCAAAAATTGGTCATTCAAAGGACATATTACAGCAATAAACATTTAATAAAAGAATAAATACATACAACACATAAACATCAGAATCTTCAATAAAATCGTATACACAATATTTATAAAATGACCTTTAAACTACTAAATAGAAATTGAAAACTGTGTCAGGCAAAATAAAATTTAATTAACATCAACAATACAAAACATGTGACAATATCGGTGCAATAATTAACAATTACCAGTAGCAGTTGCCTCAACTTACAAGCACATATTACATTCAAGAAATTGTACCACTCTTGACTTTACCCCTGGTATTTGATGGACAACTGTTTGCATAAATTTCCACATGCTGGCACTGCTTTGGGTAGTCGATGTCGAGATCATAGAATTCCTTGAAGCAGACATCAGTAGTTTGAGTGATTGTTTCTGAGTCTCAGATCGTATGGGAAGTGTCTCCATGTGTTGGGTTCATGAAGATACTCCACATTTGTCCGAGGCTTAAAAAAAAAAAAAAAACAGATAGAGAATGCAAGCGAGCAAGTGAGAAAGTATGACTGAGTACGAACCAATAAACATGAACTGAAAATGCATGTATCTCACCTATATATTTAAATTAATAAAATTAAGACAATCTTTGCTCTAAAATGCAGAAAGAAGTAACGAAAAAGTCACCCAGTCCGAGCTGCTGCGAGCAAAAGCAAAGTGTGACACTGGTAGCCTGGCATCTGGAAGATAATCATGAGGCATCACCATTCTGTAGCCCTACAGTCATATATCAGAGGCAAGTGGGCAATTTTGCTTCAGGCACAGCCGGGTGTGGATGAAGTGGAGGAGCGAAGGGGCAACGGGTTTCTACCACAGTGGAAGTGTAAATTCTCCCAAAATGCTCGATAAGAGGCTTACAGATCAATACATCTGATTCTTTCTTCCTCATTTTATCATTATCTGATTGAGAACTGGACCCGCTGTTATCATTTCATGAAACGAGCAAAATCTTGAAAAGAAATACTGAAATAATTTAGATAGTATGATGAGATGCTTTCATAACTCAAGGAAAAGCGCATTATAAACCTTAATGTATGAAGAGTATGAATAAAAGCAGAGGGATTAGTATGGGAGCCACACCAAAAACAGAAGGATAACATAATCCATGTGGTCTCTACTAAATACTGCACCTCCTAGCACCAAGGAGGGATTTGATTTTTTGTCACCAAGCAAACTTCACAAGCCCACTCGACCAATTTCCATCAAGCAAAGGAGGAACACATTGTAAGAATTATTTGACCAATGTTCTTTAACATTATGAGGATATTTAAATGACACACTCACTGACTCAGTTTTTACACATAATAATTTTGCCTAATGCATTAGCCTATCCAATATCTTCTCTCACACATTTAAGTAACCAAGCAACTGTCGACTACCCTGGCAACAACACTTACACAATCGAATCAGATTCAGAACCTGTATATTCATGAGCATTTTTTGGTTTGCTACAAAATATGAGAAATATATTCACAACACTGCATCCATATCTGTCTAGACCAGGGGTGTCAAACTTATTTTTGTCACGCGACACATCGTAGTTATGGTTTTTCTTCAGAGGACCATAAGGACTGTGAACCCAAATAAATGTATGGTCACCTCATATTACATATACAACAAATTGGTGAATAACTAGTTTTAAAATCGGAGGCCAGTAAAAAACTTTACACTTTTGGAATGTTTAGCAGGTCTCTAGGGCATTAGCCCAATTAGCAATTTATAAAACATCTACTTACTCAATGCTTGTACATACAACATCAGATCTGGGCACGAATGCTCTCACCCGAGACAGGCAAGGGCAGAAAAGGGGCACGCTCTAACATGCAGCCCTCACATTTATACTGTCTTGAAAATCTAAACATAATGTGGGCTGGTCTCCTCCCTGGCTGGCCCTGGCTGTAGGGCTGATCTTCTCCAGCTGGTCCCATGCTCAGATCAGGGCACGCTGACTCTAACACTTTTAAGTGATTATGCGATTTCCGTAAATGTGTAATTGCCATATTGGTTTTTGGTTAACCTGTTGGCTAATTTAAAGCCATTCATATAGATTTGGATCCTTCAACATTTATTTTAAAAAGGGGATTGGCAACAAAAACTGTGTGCAATATTTCAACACTTTTAAAAGTGAAAACAATTTGCAATTTTGTTAATTTAGCAAGAAACATTAAATTAACCCTTTCATGCAAAGTGGTCACTACAGTGGACAGCTATTTAAAAGTTGCTTTTGCCTATATCAATTAAATTAAAAGATATATTTATATTTCAAATAATAACATTAAGTCATAATTAATGCATGAAAGGGTTAAACATATTTTTAAAAATTTAGATTAATTAATATAGGCGAAAGCAACTTTTAAATAGCTGTCCACTGTAGTGACCACTATGCAAGAAAGGGTTAATGCACACTGCACATATAATGATGTGGAGTCACTGATGGTGTAGTGCTACACACGCCTAGGTTGTGTGCGGGCAGCGTGGGATCGGTTCCCGCTCAGTGACGGTGTCTGTGTGTCCCCTGCGACTGGCTGGCGATCAGTTCAGGGTGTAGTCTGCCTTTCGCCCATTGTCAGCTGGGATAGGCTCTAGCACCTCCCCACGACCCTCTACAGGATCAGCGGTTTGGAAGATGACACATGACACATAATGATGTGGCGGCCCAGATCTGGCTCCCAGGCCTTGAGTTTGACACCTGTGGTCTAGACTATCAAATTTTGTGGGCAATGAATGTGAATACACAGGTTAATTGTACCTTCTACCATCTAGGATTTAATTGTTCTGTCTGGGACCTAATTGTCGCTGGCATAGATAAGATATGATCAGATCCTTTTTTTTTTTTTTTATTATTCAATAACCTACAGTATATGATTGCTGTATCTGCTTGTGTTTTTAATCCATATAAAAGTTTGAAGATGGGGCATGAGGGAAAATGGTAAAAAAGTAAAATGTAGGGACAGGTGGCAGCTTCATGCTGTCTGTGCTGGCAGCAGGTTTGATGCTGCAAATCTGTAGAGCAACAACTCACTAAAAACAGAAACAAGGCATGGAAATACTTCTGAGAAAAGTCTCATCCCGTTTCAACGGTCCATCTTCGCCTCAATGTTCCACTTATTTTCATTTTTCTCTAACGAGCAACCCAAAATAGCTGCGTATGATTCCAAAAAGTCTTTCTATCTAGATGAATATTATGGGGGGCTGGGGGGATACAGTGTTGAAGCTGAGCATTTGTGAATTGCTGTTGCCTTTGGGTCTCAGCAGATTGTTGGTTGTTTTTCAAACAAATCCCTTTTGAAAGGAACCAATCATCCTACTCTACCCACATCCGCCTCCCTGTTCCCGCCATGACAAAAAAACGGTAATCACCTTGCCGGTTCTCTTTGCTTGTTTCTGGGGACGATTACGTTTCACGAGCAGAGAACCACAAGACAAATGACCACATGGAGCTGCTGGAGCAGCAGTGCGTTATGTGGAAAACTGATCACTGAATGCATTTGGGCAGGGGCTCGCCTTTACCTGTCCAAGATGACCTTGAACAACGTGCACTTCCCAATCAGGGAAAGGTTGGTTTGTGGTGTTTGTGGCATCACAGAGAAGCAATCTCACACCAGCTGCCCAAGAAGAGAAAGGAGCTTCCTGATGGGTCTCTGCATACCCCTGACTGTTATTCTCAGAGCCTGATAAGTGTGATGTTATTCCTGGGTGTATTTCACATTGACAGACTCATGCGCCCTTCACTTATCTGTTCGCATGGAGGAGAGAAGCATGGCTGGATACATGATATGTAGGAGGGTCAGATGTGTGGTTGGAGGAAGATCTTAAAGCTTCTGCACTATCAATCACTCTGATCTGGCTTGGTTTCGCAACAACAGACAGTTGAAGTAGCTCTTCAATGCAAGAAGCTAGTTGTCTTGTTGTCACTGAGAAGCCCTTAGCCAAGATGACTACGAGCACGATTTGTTAGCCAAATAATCCACTGTGCTGCCGTTTCTTCTTTTTATAAAGTCAATATTTTAATATTAAATCTTTTTTTTCTTCTCTTCAGCACATTTATGTAGCATATACCAATTCACAATTCCACCGCTTTCTTCTGCTACTACTTTGCAAGAGACTGCTGTCTTGAATCAGACTAAACGGCGACAGTGAAATATTAGGATTGTCTTCCTCCACTGAACATACTGTATTGTTCCTCATCAGTGGACTCCACTGTTCTCGCACCTCCAGGGAGAGCACCATTTGGTTGCCGTGGTGATGAGTCCTGGCAGTGATTGGTGATATGACAGGCCCACAGGAGACAAATGGGGGTTTCACCAGACTCTGATGTGAGAGCGGAGCTGAACTTTGCGGTTATGAGGATGCAAGGAGCTAATTCTTGGTTTCTAATTAAGTCAGAGTCTGCGTTTCAGACTAATGGTGTCTGATCCAGCACAGAGCGGCTGCCGGCCAGCCACATGCCACAAATGCTTCCTCATCTCGGCTTCCTGTGGAAAGAGCCACACTTTGAATCAATGAATCTTTTATGCATTCTCCTTTGGCACAAGAGACTTTATCTTAGTCCCATTTGTATTTTTGTCACCAAACCAATTTACATTTTTATAGCATAATTAATGAACAAGAAAACCATTTACATTTTTGCTCTGTTCACAATGGCGTATCTGAGACGGAAGGACCGGTGTTTGGAAAGAGTGAAATGTCTGAGTGTGCAGAACTGGAACTAAAACAAGCGCACGATGCAAGCAAAAAGGTTTGCTGTCATAATTAAAACAGAAGAAGAGGACAAGTGCTTTCGGGTGCAAATTGGGGCCAAAGTGTTTTTCACTTCAGCTGACCATCACATCAAATCCACGAAGCCAAGCCCTCTACAGCAAATTATACTATTTAAGCAGCACAGAGGCAAACAGTCCTTTCAAGTGACGTTTGTTGGCGTCATCAATTGCTAAGAGAAAGTTGCATACAAGAAGAATCATCTCTTTGTTATTCCTGTTTGACAATCCAGTTCTGCCAATAGCTCATTGTCATTGTCTGACACAATACATAATTATGAACATAATGCTGCCATTATTACCACCCCCCTTCCCTTTCTATGGAGGACGAGAAGTAAAGTGAAAGGAAAATTAGTTTACATTTTAATAGATGTGTTGCCATGTTTTTTGAAGTGTAGCATCCCATAACAAACGCAGAAGCTTTACTGGTTGTTTGTCTTTAAAACAAATAGCATTTATTTGCTTCTATACTAAAATTGTAATACGGTACAAACCACATCGGCGGCAATCACAAACAGACAAACATGTCTGTGCTGCTAACTGCTGTGTGTAGTTTGCGTCTTGTAATATATACCATGAAAAGGTACCTCGCGGGGGGAGCATGGCCACAAGTTGCAACACAACCAACTTAATCCGACATTTGAAGAACAAGCAATTGGAAGACTGTTGGAGTTTTGTAGGTCTCGAGTCCACAAGCCCAATTAGCAATTTACAAAACAACTACTTACTCAGTGCGTGTTCGTTCGTTTTATCTTTCAAGAAGGTATCCAATATAAATAAAAACTCACACAAATCGAATGAATTTTTTCGTCAGTTTTCTTTACCATCTCTGAACTTCAGGAATCATACAATGATCAGATCTGGGCAGCTTTTCCATCCTCGCAAATGCTCTCACCCGAGATGGGCGAGGGCAGAAAAGGGGCGCGGTCTAACATGCAGCCCTCACATTTATACTGTCTTCAAAATCCTAACATAATGTGGGTTGGTCTCCTCCCTGGCTGTCCCTGCCTATGGGGCTGATCTTCACCAGCTGGTCCCGTGCTCAGATCAGGGCACGCTGACTTTGAACTGATTATGCGATGTGTAATTCCCAATTTGGTTTTTGGTTAACCTTTTGGCTAATATAAAGCCCTTCTTATAGATTCAGATCCTTCAAGACTATGGTGAGTTTACCAGGCTCACTGCATTGAAGCAGCGGCAACAATGAAACGGCAGCTAACACAGCCCATGCTGACCAACTCAAACCCATATCAGCGCGACAGGCCAAAGGCAACGCAAATAACCAGGAAAATAATGAAATTTATCGGACTTGATGACCAACCATTCTCGTGGTGGAAGACACCGGATTCCGCCATCGGCTCGCCCACTTCGAGCCTCGCTAGCTACGTGCTACCGGGACGCAAATACTTCTCAGACGTAGCTCCACCAGAGTGAATTGTCGCATCGAAAGTTTCCAAAAAGAAGGCCTATTATCCTGTTTAAGTTTTACAAGTGTTAAATGGAGCTCGGATGTCAGTCCTGTGTCGATGTTGAGTCTAACAAGGGAGTTTTTCGCTCGCGTACTGCTTTTAATGACAATGTTCGAACGAGGCATATGTATTCCAAAATGTGTTATGCATGATACGTTACTGTTTTCTCGTTGACAAATGCACAAGATAGTTTGTGTATGCACATGACAAGAAACCAAGGTCCTGAGTCGTTTCAATTTAGGAACTCATTGAATATTTTATTCGAGTGAAGCCTGCATGTGACTATTTTTTCTACTTTGATTATATTCTAAACCATGCGTGTTTAGGTCTCATGTTATTTATTTGACTTTTTGCATAATTAAGTCTTTTAAGACTGCTGATTATTTTGATCTGTTAAAAACTGTGTCACTAAAAGCTGGTTTTTCAATTAGCTTTGTGACTGAGTAATTGTTGTATTGTGCCAGCAACGGTTTTGTATTTCTTCATGCTTTTGAAAATATATATAGATTTTTGTCAAAATTACGGCAATAATATGGCTGTTTTTTTTCAGATAATATTGCATAATAGCAGTCACCATAAATACCGGTAAATGGAAAAATAGACAGCTATTCCATGTGATCAGAATCAGTATCTGCCGATCTCACTCATGCATGATCGGTATCATAAAACCTGATCGGAACATCCCTAACATATATATATATATATATATATATATATATATATATATATATATATATAGTACATAGCAGCAAAAAAAAGGCTTCAACAGCCTTTGTGTAACTTCACTTGAGCAACTAATATTATATCATCATAATAATGCAGTAGGTTGATGGCTGCACATTTATGAGCTTAGACCAGCTAACTAGGAATAAGACAATTATTTGTTATAATAGTGCAAGTTTTGGAAGTGTTCAAACTAAAATGAAGACACTTCGAGGGAAAACAGTGAAATGGTAAACTATATTAAATGTTGATTAAAGTTTTCATCAATTTCAGTTAAAGAGACTTGTTAAATAATAATCCTTAACAGGGATTTTAAGGACTTTATCTTGCTCAGGAAATGGGAACATTTTCTCATATTCACACTTTTTAGTTAGTGAGAACCATTAAAACAAAATTAAAATCTTTTGTAAATATTATAAGGCTAACTTAAGCTGTCAGATAGTTTAACAATAAGAGGACAAAGTAGTCCAAATTACATAACTCACCTTTTGTCAAAATGCTTGATTGCTAATGCTGTGAAACGAGTAACAAAATAAAGTAGCACCAAAAAAATACTCTTAAGCCTGCTTGTGTTTTTTTAGAATAGACATTGCGTATACAAGATCATATAGTTTTTAGCCACAAAACAATCTATTCGCCACTAATCAATATCTGTGAACAACAACATCAACAATTCCTCTTAAACAAGACCATGGACGGGGAATATCTTGCTTCTCCGACTCTATTGCCATAATCTTCCATGTCGCTGTTCGAGTTTTATTCTGCCTAAATCAACGACAAGAACGCACAGATGCAGTATACGTGTCGTAATAGTGAATGGTTGTAAGGGAAATAAACACTCAATTCAAGTAGCCAACACATAACTATAAATATCTACAACATATTTTTACTTCTTTACTTCCCACAACTGTTCAACATGGCAAGCAGCTCTTTGTCAGAGAAAGCAGAAAGCTCCAAGCAATTTTATTAAAGGAACATACAGTACGTGTCTATCTACCTCTTGTTCCTTTTCGGTTTTCCTTTGTTGAATGACAGCGAGGGGGAGAAAGGGAGTGAGGGGAGCACACGGTGCCACAGGCGCGCAGGACACAGTTGGATGAGGAGAATATCCAAAGGGAGGGAGGAGGGGGTGCGCGCATGTGACAGCCATTGGACGTTTCCATTCGCAACAGTCGGGCAGAGGATTGAATCTCTCCATCTGGATCGGCGCGGTTAAAAATCGCCAGCGGTTCGTCCCACGCACCATGTGAGCAGGAGACACGCGCCCCGGGCCATGCTGAACAAGTGTCCGACCCTGCTGCTGGCTCTGACCGCGGTGTCCGGACTTGTCCAGCGATGCCAGGGCTGGAGCGACGAGGACATGCTGCTGCCGCCCGTCAACTCCTCCAACAGGTTCCTGGCCGACCTGGGGCTGGACGTGCGCCTGTCCAAGAGGTCCGCGGAAGGGAGCGAAGCGTCCCCGGACGCGTCGTCCGTGCAGACGCCCTCGCAATGCAACGTGAGCGTCCAGAGACTGCTGCCCTCCTCGTTGGTGGCCCGCTGGGACAGCAGCTTCGGCTTTCAGTGCGACGTGCTCATCTACACTACCAACAATCACGGACGGGCTTTTTTCTCCGCCTCTTTCAACCGGGCCATCTCGCCCGTGGTCATCGAGCATCTGGGGACCACCGGGGGTCAGCAGGAGTTGAGGCTGTGCGTGGGCTGCGGGTTGTCCCGCTACAGGAGGCTCGGCCCCGGCAGGGCGAGGGGCCAGCAGAGCGGCGATCAGGTCACGTTTTGCTGCGTGGATTTCAGCCTCGACGAGCTGAAGGGTGACAAAAGTTGGAGGCTGAACAGAAAGCCCATCGAGTCCACACTTGTGGCTTGTTTCATGACTCTGGTCATCATCGTGTGGAGCGTTGCTGCTCTCATATGGCCGGTTCCTATCATTGCAGGCTTCCTACCTAATGGGATGGAGCAGAGAAGACCCAGATGACTGATCTGATCCGACGAGCCCGTGCTGCCTATACCTAATATTAATTGTAGCCATTATACTCCTTGCCACAATGAGTGAACGACTGTTTACTGAAATTTAGGTCGTTTGGAATTCCAATAAACCTCCTCAGAGGATCACGGTATGAATGTACGGTACGTATGCGTAAATTCTAGTGGGACCAATAAATACCAATATGTTTTTCTATACTTGTAGGCCTGTATAGCCTATGATGCGTCAGCGTAAAGTGTGCACAATTTGCTCTTTAAAACCGTCTTTGTAATTTTGAACCTTTCTAGAATGTATGCCTTATACCTCGTGTAGAACTTTTGCACTGCACATGTACTGAAAAAACATATAATCTCTATATGAAATGTGCGCCTTTTCTGACGAAGGACTTGTTTAAGTGGGTTTCAATGTTTATAATGCTAGATTTGTAATATCGAGCTCAATATATAGTATGTGCTTTATTTGTATCTATGTCACAATATATACATGACAATAAAATATTATATGATATATTGTTTATTCTGTAAGATATTTTTTTAACTTGTCTGATTGCACCTGACCACATCTTGAGAAGCAAATGCCTCGAGTGTTTGGAAATGTGCGAATTCTACATTGGTAAAATGACAAAACCTTGATGGATAACTAAATCTTTGTCATGTCATGTCATGTCATCTTCCAAACCGCTTATCCTATACAGGGTCGCGGGGAGTTGCTGGAGCCTATCCCAGCCGTCAACGGGCGAAGGCAGACTACACCCCGAACTGGTCGCCAGCCAGTCGCAGGGCACACATAGACACTGTCACTGAGCGGGAATCGATCCCACGCTGCCCGCACACAACTCGGGCGTGTGTACCACTACACTATCAGCGGACCTAAATCTTTGTGGCCCTCCTTTAGGGGAAAACGGTCTCGATACAACTTCTATGATGTGAGAGGGGCCATAGTGCCTAAGGATGGGAATTTATAGGAAATTGGTGATACCTATTCCAGTATCGATACTTCTTATCCATCTGATTCCTTACCAATTCTCTCATCCCTTCTCAATTAGGTGAAATAATAGAAATGTTATATGACATTATCGATACCATTATGATCATCATATGATATGATAATACAAAAGATGTTTCTGCATAGTGCTGTGCGATGGACATTTTATATCCCGAAATATAGTAGGTGATTTTATGTCCTGATAACGCTCATATAAATCTCAGACAGTATTTTTTCTTGAAATTACAAACCTCAATTCCAATGAAGTTGGGAAATTTTGTCAAATGTAATTAAACTCCGAATGCAATAATTTACAAATCATTTTCAACATATAGTCATTCAGTGAATAAACTACAAAGACAAGACACAGTATTCAACGTTCAAACTGATTAACTTTATTGTTTTTTGTAAATGTTCTCACATTTTGAGTTTGATGCCAGCAACACATTCCAGAGAAACTGGGGCATGGGCATGTTTACCATCGTGTTACATCACCATTCCTTTTAACATCACTCTCAAAAAGCATTTGGGAATTGAGGACACTAATTGTTGAAGCTTTGTAGGTGCAAGCCTAATCCATTCTTGCTAAAGGGACAACTTTACTTGCTCAACACTCCCAGGTTTCCGTTCTCTTGTTTTGTGCTTCATAATGTGCCACACATTTTCAATGGGAGACGGGTCTGAAGTGCTGGCAAATGCTCGTACTCGTACGCTTTTACTATAAAGCAACTTTATTGCAACACACAGAATGTGGCTTGGCATTTTTTTAAGTTTCACGTAAATGCGATGTCTGTAACGCGGAAACACCCTTCACATAAAAATACATCGAACACATCCCCCATACCATCACGGATGCTGGCTTTTGAACTTTGTGCTGATAACAATTTTCACTTTTCCTCTGTGGCCCGGCCGGACGACACAGAATCCATGATTTGCAAATAGAAAAAAATTAAATGTGGACTCGTCAGACCACAACACATTTATTCACTTTGCGTCGGTCCATCTCCAATGAGCTCAGTCCCAGAAAAGCCGGTGGTGTTCTGGGTGTTGTTGATATGGCTTTTTCTTTGCATGGTAGAGTTTTAACTTGCATTTGTACATATAGTGATTAGCTGCGTGAACTGACTATGGTTTTCTAAAGTGTCCATGATACAACATAGCAATATCCTTTATCCAATAATGGTATTTTTAATGTAGTGCCACCTGAGGTATCGAACATCACAGACATTCATTATTGGTTTTTGGCCTGTTCTTGCGGCTTTTGTCCAGAGATTTCACCAGACTCTATGAAACTTTTTATGATATTATGGAATGTAGATGATGAAATCCCTAAATTTGTTGCAATTATACACTGAGAAACGTTGTTCTTTAACTGTTGGGACTATTTGGTTTGGATTACATCGCACTGTTGCAAAGCAGTGAACCTCACTACATCCTTGCTTGTAAACAATAGAGCCTTTCAGGGATGCTCCTTTGCTAACCATCTATAACACTCACCTGTTTCATTTATGACCAAGATATTTATTCGGTGTCATCGTCTATACAAGAATAATTCGTGGGGATGGCTCGTGTATTGCTTGCCTATACGGTATATACAATGATGAGTTTCTCGCTTTCAAAAATTGTCCATCTAATGATGAAAACCACACAAATAAAGACATATATTTTCAATGATCATTAGATAAATTATCTTATTACTTGGTTCACAATTTCTTGGTTCACGTTCCCGTGAAAGTGCCAAGTTATCAAAACGGGTAATGTATATAACTCATACTTTTAACTTTTGTACTTAAGTACATTTCAGACTTTATTTATTTATTTATTTATTTATTTATTTATTTATTTATTTATTTATTTATACCAAAGAACAGGATATGAATCGATTCTAATTTTACGAGTGTTTTTTTTTGTTTTTTTTGTTGTTTTTTTAACACACATTTGTACTTCTACTTTACGTACGTGCGTAAATTACGGCTGCCTGGAAGAGCAGTAGGTTTACCTGCAGATTACCACGCCTTTACCACACGCACACACACACACACACGCGCGCGCGCATACAGATCCAGGAAGTGGGTACAATCTCATCAACGATCAACAGTTACGAACTATTTTTTTTAATACCCTCCCCCGACGAAGACCGAATTGAATGCAGCATGTTCAAAGGTCCAGTAATTTCACTCGGGAACAAAGTGACAGTACCTGTGAATTATTGGGCAGCATGCCGCTTTTGAGAGTCCCACTTTGTTTTCTCTTTTTTGTTTCCGCGATTTCAGGTAAGTTAAGAGTTTAATTATTAAACGATAAAACACTTAACACTGGGAAAGTACTGTAGAGTTGGTTGGTATCCGAGGAATTACACAGATTACAAGTTTGGTTAGTTACGGCTAACAACCTGCGTAAAATTGTGCTGTAGTGGGGTTGACTTTTGAGAGTCTACTCGCTGTTTCTTGGTGAAAGAAACCGTGCAGGGCCATAATGACAATGAGTTTCATTACGAAATGTTTCTGTTGGTATTGGTGTGGCCTTTTATTTTGAATAATAAGAATACGAATTATTATTTTCAAACATTTGCCAATCAAATCGATTGCTGGCTTTGGTGTACAACTACTAGTACAGTATTTTTTTATATACATTATCAACCTGAATGTTTATTTTGAATGATGGGTAAATTGTATGGACATTTGGAAAAGCCACACATGGATGGATATAATCTCATCAAACTATATGAACGCCAAAAAAATCTTATAAAACTTTGAAATATAAACATGGACAAAAATCATCAATAAACTCTCATATCTGACAAGTTTGGTTGCAGTTACATGTTATATGTTATAGTTATATGTAAAATATGCATGCAGGGTCAGAAAATGTAATATTCTAACCAAATTGAAGGTAGTGTAAGTGTGGTAGTGTAAGTTATCTTCGATGTTAGCCTCAAATTTTGAGGTTCTGGGTTCAAATCTTGTCTCGGTCTTCCTGTGTGGAATTTGAATGATCACATCATGCTTGTGTGGATTTTCTCCGGCTCCTCCAGCTTCCCCCCCCCCACATTCCATAAACAGGCCTGTTAGGTGAAGGCTCTAAATTGCCGATAGGCGTGAATGTGGGTGCAAATGGTTGTTTGTACCTTTTACATGTGACCCGAATAAGAACAAACGACCTCTAGAAACTAGTTGGATGGCTTTTACCTTGTATACAGACTTCATTTTGGCTCTACAAATGGCTCCCTTGACCATAGCCATAAAGTGACTGATTTCCTATTGCAAGTTGAATGTTTTAGGAAGCATTGGAGAATAAGAAGTGAAAACATTCGGTCCGGTCATTGGTGCAATGGGAGTGAGATGCAGGCCTTCATTTTCTCATCAACTTATTTCCAGGGTTCCGGGTGTTGGCGTTCTTCCCTGGCACCACAGTCAACATCAGCAAGCTGGCCAAAGGCTCATTATGCAAAGTGTGCTCCAAGGCAACGGGCAATTGTGAAGAGCCACTATTGTTAGAAGGCGGCACCCCTGACTCACTGGAATTCAATTGCCCCCAACCTGAAAATGTGTTCAGAGTGGAGATCATTCGAAAAATAGGTAACAATTCAACACTGTTGTCTGAAAGTTCTCTTATAAAGAAGCTAGATCAGGGCAAGGACACTCTCCGGTTATAATATCCATTCCACAGGCATCGGGTAGAATCCTTATTCCTCCAAAATCATCACCTTTCAGGGGACCCCAGGAATAGCATTAGCATAGCATAGTTTGTTCAGCTATTATCGTTGCATCGTCAAAGAGAGCAAGCCATTTTCAATACTTTACATTAGTCAGGAATTTGTAAGACACACACACTCACAAACTCACACGTGTGGCTTGACCAATACTATATATTTATTTGAAAAAAAAAAAAAGAAAGAAATTTACCAAATTGGGACAATTTATACCATCAAGAGTCTTGTAATATCTGTAATAATAAAATGTGATAATTAAAATGCGGATTAAAAATTCATTTTTGAATTCATTTATCAAATTAGATAATTTTTGATTGTCTTATTGTAAGTGATAATATTCCAAAATATTAGCAAGTTTATATACATGAGTGGACCCCTGCATTTCCATGGTTCGGCAGTTTTTATTTTGAAATATTTTCCCAATATTTAATTTTTTGTTGGCGGGGTCCTGGGTTGGTGGTTTTCCCCAATTTCCCCCTGATTTTTTTGTTGGAAAACGCATGTTGGAGGTTTACCAGTGTTTTGTTTTTTGTTTTTTTTTAAATATATTGGGTTTTATTATTTTTTACCCCCCTCCCACCCCAAGGCATTTCAATGGCTGTCTATTTTATGCAGATTTTCGCTCTTCATGGGATGGCCAGGTCCATAGCTTCCATAAATAGCAGGGGGTCCACTGTATACAGTACATTTAACATCTGATGTATATTTATTAAATCATTGGTTAAATAATTCCAATTAAATTACTAGTAAGAACATTTAAAAATGTGAATGAATGAATATATATATATTTTTTTTACATACGGTTACTTTCTTTGTGCCCTAAATGACCTAGCCTGTCCGTCCATTTTAAAAATCAAATATGGCCTTTGAGCACAAAGTTTTCCCATTTCTAAACTTGACTGATGCTCACTACTATATCTCTTCTTAGAATGTACCACAAAGGCATGCGGTGATGACCTCCTGCAGGGGGTTTTAGGCTTCAGTCCGTGGTTGGATTTCCACCGCACGTTCACCTGGAACCTGAAAGCCTCAGGACCAAAATCGGTCCAAGTGGACTTCGCCAAGGGTTTGAGACAAATCCCTCCATCTGAAAACTGTCCAGATATGCACACCTACACCCTAAAGGCCTTCCAGAAGACAGGGACTGTGCTCATTGGCAAATACTGCAGGACAGGCCCCATCAACAGTGCTCGGATTCTAAACCAGGGTAGCTTGTCTCTGGATGTCCCGCCAGGACTGGAAGTCCAAGGCGACAATTTTGCCGTGTCTGTTGGGGAGGGCATCAAATGTAAGTTAGATTCCTAATACAATCGTCTCCATCTTGTCTTGAGTCTCATTTTTTTCTCTCTCCCTTAGCTCTTGCCAAAATCACTTTATCTCTGCCACAAGGGACATATTCCACTGAGTTGCTCTCTCCAAACTTCCCCGAGAGTTTTCCCGATGACGACGTGATGGAGTGGTGCTTTGAGCTCAAGGATAAACAAAAAGCAGCGCTGGAGTTCCTTGACCTCACAGAGCCACGTTGTCTGAAGAAGGAAACTGCGGCCGAGTACCACAGCAAAGGCAGGCGGGCGCTGGTGATGGGCCTGGCGGACACCCAGCCGGTTCAGAATCAGGGAGACTTTTCTCTGATTCTCAGGAACTGTGAGATGAACAGAAGACGAGCTGGTTCTCCTGGACTCTCCCTGAAACTCAAGGTGACATCTTCAAGGGCGAGCTCACCAGGTATATAAATCGGTTTACAATTAGAGTAACTATTGGACAATCGGAGGGTTTTGCCATTACACGCCACCGCTTGGGATTTAAAATATAGTAATCAGTTGGTCAATGTAGCGTATTGTACGTTTCACAGACATGTACTATTATTTAGGAATCAGTCATTATATTTGGATGATTTAAATGATCAGGGCTATTATTAAAAGTGACATAGTTGTTGAGAGAAAACATGTTTTTCAATGGTTGGGAAAACATCCTGAAGTGTGGAACTAGATTGCAAGTTTCTTTTGTGGCGAGCCGTCATTGCACATGCTGCATCTTGAATATTTATGGAATAAGGTAGTCAGACCTTGTTGATTCAGTTTAAATGTAGTGTAAAATGGGGAACAATGTTCGATTTTTATGTGTGGTATACAATCAAGCTGTACTCACTACAGTGGTTATTTTTATTTTCTGTTGCCACCCAGACTGCTACATTTATTTATGAGAAATTAATGTAACAGTGTTGGTAAAACTGCAACAAGCATTATTGATATGCAGCTCTTTTCCTAATCCCCACCCAAATGAACTGGGTTAATCAGTGACTTAAAATAAAGTCGTTTTATTTATTTATTTTTTTCATGAGGTGGAATGTGTGATGGAGTGAACATTAATGTGTGAGTGAATATTAATATGTTGTCGTGTTTTTCGATTTGCAGAGAAATAATCTCACCTTCACAGATTGACCACTACTTGTAGCTTGTTGCTTTAATGATTTATTAAATTTAAGTTATTTTATTCACATTGTAAAAAACACAAATGGATGGTAATGACATTAATTAGAGCTGTTTTACTAAAGTGCAAGAGAATCAGGTTCCTGTTAGTTACCGGCAATTTAAATGGGAGTTGTACAGTGAGATTAGTTCACATTGTATGCAGTGTCTGTTTTTTTTTAGCAAGTGACTCCTAAATCATCACATTTTTTACCAAAGTGGTTTGTTTAGTTTTGCTCCACAATGCAGTTAGGACGACTGATTAAGATAGGACATGTTGTAGCAGGCAACATATATTTTCCATTTTCATATCCTGTTGCAATAACAGTGCAGGCTGTGATGGCAAAATGTACAAAATGTAAAACTGTGTGCAATGTGGAGACCTTCTGTGTGACTTTTTTTTTTTCTCATCAATGTTAAATGTCCACTGTGCGACTTGTATTTCTTCTTCTTTTTTTCTTTTTTTTTTTAACACACAATTTTGAGACAACTTGGGTGTAGTGATGACGTAGAGCGTGTGATTTATAGATGCCCCCAGGTTTGCATGCCCGGGAAGCTCTTATGTTGCCTCACCGCTTAGTCATGAATGACAGCAGCTCAGCGGGAAACTCCTCCAGTGACGGGAGGGATCTTGTTTTACGTCTGCTTTGGGAATAAATGAGGAGAAAAAGGCTCGTAACTCTTTCAATTGTCCCCTGCAGTGTTTTGTAGCGTAGACCTGAAGAAAAGCAAGGGTCTTTCTCTGCACGTGGAGAGGCTGAAGATGGCTTCTGGATGTGAAATGAAGATGAACTCTGTGATAACAGAGAAGATCACCATCCCATCCGGAAGCGTTTCTCAACTGTCTTTTCAGGACTGTCTTCCTCAAGACATCAATGTCACAGCCAGCGGAGTCATTGGTAAATCCACAGTTGACTCATGCTTGCTTTAGTTTAAGGCTTTTCTTTAAACTCATGACAATCACTCATGCCCTAATTCCAGTAAAGTATGTTTCATAATGCAATAGTTTGTTTAAAGTGGAATTCAACCCAAAAAATGTCTTTACAATATGTTCTATGCGCCTCCGCTAAACATGGCATTCTGATTAATATTGCATTTGTGGAATATAAATTAAGCAGCAAAATCCACCCGTTTTTAGCCATCTCAGGGGGCGGCCATTTTGGCGCTTGCTGTCAACTGAAGATGATATCACACTTGCTCAGGGCTCAGCTATCGACCAATCACGGCTCACTTGTTTTCTGAAGCTGAGCCATGATTGGTCGTTATATAAGCCCTGAGCAACTGTGATGTCATTTTCAGTTGACAGCAAGTGACAAAATGGTCACCCCCTGAGATGTACAAAAACGGGGGGATTTTACTACTTAACTCATATAACTCAGTATCAATCAGAATGTCGTGTTTGGACTAGTGGGGCTGCATAGAACATATTATTGTAAAGAATTTTAGGGGGTTGACTTCCGCTTTAATGGCATATCCTCATAACTACAGTGCATCCAAAAAGTATTCACTTTTTCCGCGTTGTTATCTTAAAGCTTAGTTCAAATTTCTTTCCTCAAAATTCTACACACAACACACCATATCAACAACATGAAAGTTTTCAGATGTTTGGAAATTTATTAGAAATAACAAACACATCGGCATAAATATTCACAGCCTTTTCATGTTGTGGTGTGTAGAAGCTTGAGGAAAGAAAGTGGATTTGTTAAATTTTGGAATCGGGCATATATTAATCCAAAATACATAAACAGATAACATTATGTGGGAAAAGTGAATACATGTTTCCAGATGTCCTCTAAAAGTCTTCATTTTTACCGTCCTTCATAATTTTCCATAGGTTGTAGTCAACTTAAAGACTGCCCAAAGGTTCCAGTGCCTCTAATGGTGCCTTCCTTGCCGAGCTGCCTCCCGTCCCCCCTGAACGCTGTGACCTGGGCCCTCCGTCCTCCTCCCCACGGAACAGTGGAGCTGACCTCTTTAATCGGACCCCTGCGGCAATCCTTGCCGGGTCAGCGGTGCAACGACAGTGTCATCGCCCTGACGGAGGACGGCGGCACAACTGTGGGCCACTTCTGTCCTCAGGGAGCCATTCAGAAGGTCCAGATCCACACCAACGTTTCGGTCACCGTGACCAGAGTGGGAGGCCAAGCTCTGAGGTCGTTTGCGAAGCCGTTGTTGATGGCTAGCTTGAAAGAGGAGATAGCAGGTAGCAAACTGTTTGAATCCTACTTTTAAACAATGTGCCACTTTCCTGAACACCTACTGGTCAAAATGTCTTCACATGGCAGATTGAGTGAAATAAAAGCAATAGTACTATTAGAAATAAGAGCTGCCTCCGATATTTAGAGTGGGTTAAAAGCACCAAAATTGATCCTGACAATGCTTGATTTGATTGTGGGGAAAAATATGTATGAACCTTGTGTATTGATGTTGATGGCCGCTTCTGCCCAACACAGAAAGGTACATATTCACAGTATACCCGAAAAGAGACACGAGACTCCTTTTGGCGACGCCCGGTTGGCCAGCGGGGATGGAATCCTACGCCACCGTCTCCTGGATCGTCTCGCTCCCCCCGAAGATGGAGGCGCACTTGAAGTTCGTCAACCTCAGCCAGCCCAAGTGCGCCAACCGCCACACCAACATCCGGGTGCAGAGGTTCGACAGTCTGGAGGAGGACTACAGCCGCAGGGAGGACGAGGCGGCCGACGAGGTCAGCATCTGCGAGAGCTTCTATCTCAACATGTCTAACTGCATGCCTGAGAGAGGAGACTTCATGGTCATCACAGAGCTAACCGTCCAGAAAAGTGAGTTTTACTCTTCTATTGTGTCGAGCATTCAATTTGTACATTGAAGAAAGTGAAGTGCAACATTTTCTCTCACTCAGACCAACTATTGATCATCATTGTGAGTGTGGTTGCTGCTCTGGTGCTCCTTTTTATTGCCGTGCTGGTGGCTGTGTGTTTCATAATTAAGTAAGTGCAAAACATGTATGATTTGACCATGCTTCAATCAGCATTTCTTTTATTTTTTTTATTTTTTGAGATTATTACCGGTAATTATTTATATGGAAGTGTGGAACTGCCATTGTGGAGTAAACAATTTTGACTGGCAAATACTTTTGAAAGTATTCGC
Source organism: Filicampus tigris (assembly GCF_054856515.1). NCBI lineage: Eukaryota > Metazoa > Chordata > Actinopteri > Syngnathiformes > Syngnathidae > Filicampus > Filicampus tigris. The sequence continues at coordinate 14,980,322 of NC_141224.1, forward strand.
AAGTACATAAGGTATGCTCATGCACGTATGTATGACACTAATTGTCTCTTGCGTGTGACCAAACAGGAAGAAGAAAAAGAAGCTCAATCAGCAGGTGTCCATCTACAATCCCACCGGCACCAGCTTCCGTCCGGGATACAACGGCTTCCCTAAAACCCGTGAAGACAACGAGTCCCATGTGTACGCCTCCATTGAAGACACGCTGGTCTACACCCACCTGCTGAGGAAGGGGGCGGAGATGGGCATCTACACAGAGTCGGACACCTACGAGCCCTTCGCAGACTCTCTGGTGTCTAAAGATACACACAACATAGAGACGGGGGTTTACCAAGCATATCCGGTGCCACCTCAGCAGGCACCCCCGCTTCCCAACAGGCCCCCCAGCCAGAGCAACGCCCTTGTGGACAATGTGATTTACCAGGCCCAGCCCTCCTTGGAGGAGCACTCGACTACGACGGAGGCACGGCTGGAGCCGGAGGGAGGCAACTGATTGGATGTAGGATATCTACCTGACTTTTTTTTTTTTTTTAATTCCTGGGGCGCTTGTGTGACGAACTGAAGCTTGGCCTCATGAGACCTTGTTTTTCCTGCATGGGTTTTTGCACCAAATTCACAAAGTACACGTGTTCAGACTTGCCTGTTGCTGCTGCCTGCTTTTATCTCGAGTGGCGGAGCTTCTCTTTTCTTGACTAATGGAAATAGTACTAAGTACTTTTGAAACAAAGGCTGTTTTCAAATTGTATTTTTGTACCAATCATATGTTGAGGAACAGGCATTTCGTATGTGTTATTTAAATGCATTTAATCAATTTTTGATACTAATAAAGTGGCTCAAAGAAATGCATCCTTGGTTCTCCAACAGCCTGAAAGGTTGTAAAAACCTAAAACTCATCAGCTGACGTGAAGAGGAAGTCAGCCTAAACATATTTTTTCAAGAATATGTTCTAAGAAGGCCCACTAGTAAAAACAAGGCAATATGACTAATATGAAATAGGAGTTGAGCAGCAAAATTCACTCGTTTTCAGCCCTCTCTGGGGGCGGCCATTTTGTCACTTCTGTCGACTGAAAATTACATCACAGACCCTCAAAACTCAGATAAAGACCAATCACGGCTCACCTGTTTTCGGAAACTGAGCCATGATTGGTCTTTATTTGAGCTCTGAGGGTCTGTGATGTCATTTTCAGTTGACAGAAGTGACAAAATGGCCGCCCCCTGAGATGGCTAAAAGTGGTTGGATTTGGTTGCTTAATTCATATTACACAAACACAATATTAATCTGAATGCTGTGTTTCAACTAGTGGGCCTATATAGAACATATTCTTTAAAAAAATAAGTTTGGGCTGACTTCTGCTTTAAGGCAAAAGGCAGACCACCAGTACTCTCTGGACTGATTGCCAGTCAGTCACTGGGCACATATAGAGACAGACAACCATTCACACTCACATGCTTATTTAGTGGGAACTAAAGATATGCTGTTATAGCACATTTACAGTCTTTTTGGGTGTGATTTCCTTCTCCTAAAGGCATTTATTTAAAGTCACATTTTGGTGCTAGGCTATGACTAATTTGTGGTAGCATATCTAGGTACACTATATCGCAGTGCTTCTCAATTATTTTCTGTTACGCCCTCCCCCTGCCAAGCACAAAACAATTTGCGCCCCCGACCCCACCACCCACTCTCCGCTGCAACTATAAATAATAGCATTTGTCTATAAAATAGTTGTAGGTACACCGACCTCTGCATAACATCGTATCCTTGTTAACGTAAAGAAAACAAAAAGAAAGAGATATAGTTCAATTTACAAGAATAACCTTATTAAGAATTTAGAATTTAGATTTACTGTGGTACGGCAGAAAAAAAACATGTTCCCCAGGGTCACACGCATCGCACAGCGTCCCCCCCAGGGGGGCCGGCCCCACTATTTGAGAAGCACTGGTATATCGCAACACAATTCTTACATCCCAAAATAGAGGTTAAAAGTCACTTTAAAATCACATATTTCTGGCAACACCTGAGCATATTAATGATGTAGGCTTCCTCCCTGTAAATGAAGTTTTGTGAGGTCATTTCATTTGGAGGGTGGAACATTTTACACAATTCCCCTTTGCACGTCTTCATCTCCTCAAATGACTCAGAATCTTGACTCAGTGACGTGTAAAAGCAAATATAGCCCCCAGCAGAAGTTTTACAGTCTGTGTGATCATCTTGGCTCCTAACTGAGCCCGCCCCCCTGAACTAGCATACCGGTCACAGCAAGTATTGTGTTGAACTAAATCATTCACTGCTTCTCATTTGTTTCTATGGTTTTTTATTTTCCAAACAAATCGCTTCCTCCTTCAATGTTTAACCTCTCTGAGCTCACAGGCCCAAGCCGGGTTGGGTTGAAGTCATCAATAACAGCTCGTTGAACTCGTGGTTGGTCATCATTTACATGACTCACTCTGCCCTGGGGACCAAAATATTTAGTTAGATGCAAAATATTTGTACTTGGCGGTCCACAGAAATTGTACGGAGGAGCATTTGCAGGCAAAATACATGTTTATTTGTTTGATTAGCTGATGTTATAAGAATATAAGGATGGAAATCTAGTGGTGCTTATAATACAACACAATACAATTTTATTTATAAAGCGCATTTACAATAAGTGCTTTTAAAACACTATACAGTAGAATGAAAATGGCCTATTGACTACTGTTGTAAATGAGGGAGTGGTTAATGATGTCGAGCATTGTTTTGAAGCATTCTACAAAAATGGATTTAGTACTCAATGGCATCTTGAAGGCAATTTTGGTCACACAATGTTAAATTCACACACGGAAGCCTTTTCAGCTCGACAGCTCTCATCAAACCACTTCCCGTTGGCCGTGGTGGCCAACACGCCGCAGTTCTGGCTGAGCCCGCCGTCCGGCTGCATGGTGATCTCGGTCTCCCAGTTCTTGAAGCGCAAGTTGGACCCCGACTGGTCCAACCACTGGCCTTCGGTCACCATGTCATTGATGCCCAGCCAGATGGGCTCGTCCCGGCTGATGCTCTGACGCACATACGCGTACAGCTGGTCGTTTTCATCGCCTGTGATGGGAGTGCTCAGGCTGCCCCCCTTGGCGATGCAGTCGTCACTGGCTGCGTGGAAAGTCTTCTTGACCGGATCGGCGAGGAAACACTTGCCCGGGACCTTCGTTCCACGCAGACACACTGACATGCATGGAACAAAATTGACAGATTACATTAGATTATCCATGATGTGGTATACTTTGGATCAAGAGCTGTTGCTTTCGATTGACATAAAATTTGATTATTGTACTCATAATGTAGTACGCTTTGAATCAAGATCTGTTCCTTTCTACTGACGGATCAAATTAATTACCAACGATGTGGTATGCCTTGGATCAAGATCTGTTCTTTACTATTGCTAACCATGAAATTAGATTACACATGATGTGGTATACCTTGGATCAAGTGATGCTGCAGTCCTTTCCTTTGCTAAAATTAGATTACACATGAATCGAGAGCTGCTCCTTTCCATTGAAAAACTATAGGATTAGAATACATATGATGTGGTATGCCTTGGATTGAAAGCTGTTGCTTTCCATTGACAAACATGATTAGATTGCGCATGATGTGGTACGCCTTGGATCATGACCCATTATTTTGCATACATCAATTATTATCCATGTATATGACAATGCTATTATTATCAGGGTCAGTCAGCATTTATGAAACAAACTTACTTGACTGCAGAGATTGCTGCTCCTTCAACAAGTTCAGGTCATAAACAATGTCTTCTATTTGTTTCTTTAGTTCCTCAATTGCAGCAATGGTCGAATCTGCCATGATTCAAAGAAACGAACAGTTAGCATCACATCCAGAGGCCAAGTGTGAATATTGACCTTACCTTTCTTTGGGCTTCTCTTCTTTTCTGTTGTCTGCTGGTGTGTGCATTGTATCAACACCAGAAGGTGAAACACCAAGCAAAAGTATTGCACGCGTTCCATGATATCCTTGAGGGAAACTTTTCAAACGCCAAGATGTCAGCCTGCACCTTTGCGTGCGGGTTGAAGCCACACTGCTGAGCGGTGAAGCGGTTAGACGAAGACCGCTTATCTCGGGCAGCTCAAATGTTTTGCAGATGTCTTACAGACGTTTGTGTTATTTGGGAAAGCGTGAGGGGAGGCGGGCAAGGGGACTGCGCAAAAACTTTTGGCAGTACAAAGACAAGACTGTTTGGTTTCGAAATGTCTTCAGCCTGCTTTTTAAACATGTTGATCAGAATTATTGAAGTCCCCTACCAAGCATTTAGTCAGTGCTTCTTTAGCCGTACAAAATACTAGCCAGGTGAAGAGCTATGTTAAGAGATTCTTATACTGCACGTGAAAGATATTGCAAGCGATGATTTCAAAGAACATCTGATGGTATCACAGGTCAAAGGTCAGAGCATGTTTCTTTTCAGCACCAGTCACATTTTCAACAAACTTTCATTTATTCTCATTTTTGCTGAGCTCTTCCCAAACTTCGGGGTGGGGCCGATTTTGGGGTCGTTTTTTTTAGTGGGCAGCCAATTGTATGTTTTATTTTCTATCATTAGTGTACAATTATATGGCAATATACTGTATGTTGATTTAATATACACAGAGCAGTCACAACATTATAACCACTTGCACAGTACTACTTATAATGACATCAAAAATCCTAAAAGGTGATGCTCAGTTTTGATTGACAATGTCAGCAGCTGTAGGACTGCACTTCACTGCGAGAGATGACTATCTCAGTAAGTTACAAGATAGTAAAACCCATTACAAAAAGTCAACCTTATGGGTCCTGGCTTCTCCAATCAAATATTGTCATGAATTTTTGATGACAAAATGTTTGGAAAACTGCAATCTGCATTTTGGCTTTTTCGAGTATTCACTGATGTGAAGGCAATCTACTCATTTCTGTCCGTTTTCCTCCATATTGGTTTAATTTCAAAATCATTATGTTATTATGATTCTATAATTATTATATAATTGTGTCAATACCAAACACATTTTTCAACCATATGACGCTCACAGACAAAATCACAGACACCAAGATGTGGTCTTATAAATATAATTAAAACAGAACAGATGCAAAATAAACGAAGCAGGTAACACATCGTCTAGTAATAAGACATTCATTGAAAATACGTCCTTTACAATGTACAAAAGTTCAAAAGGCAGCATGTATACATCCACAACAAGGAGTCCTGCAGTGTTTACTGCTGTGTGCACGGCCGGCACAGCGAAAGTAGTGCTTGGGTCAAGCAGTACTAATTATCACTCAAATGCATAGTCGGTCAGTTAATTAACGCATTGTAGTCAGTGCAAAATGTTTCAGACAAAACACAATCTTCACAGTGGCTGTAAGCTCCAGTCGGTGGAATACTGATAACACATATTTGTTTAGCTGGCTTTGTTATTTTGTGCCACGTTCCCTGATCTCTTGCTGCTGATGCATGAACATCTTTTGCCCTGCTAAGATCTGATCTGTGTGTTTATGTATCGTAGTGTCAGTGCTGTTTAATAATAAGCAGCAGCTGTGTTGATAATACAAATTGACCTCTGTGTGGATTAGCCCGGAAGCCCCGTTGTGCTTTGTGCACATTTGATCATGGCTCAGCAAGGTCGTAAGCACTTTGGATTAACGAAAAGCCCTTTGCATCGCACAAGTAGTTCAGCTTCTCGGGCATATTCCTTTGACACACAGTAAATATAAAAAGAAGTTAAAAATGCAAACTAACACAGACTTATCAAAATCACAAGAAACAGAATTAAATGGGCAAAACATGAGGACACAACATGCAGAAATGAAGCATTCAATGAATAGTTGTGCTACATGTTTGTGAAAAACAATCATCTTCATCCTGCCAAGCCTCTCCCCAGTGTTTGGCTCCAACCCACCAGGCTACGTTGGGCAAAGCACTGGAACAACAGACAGATAAATATTAGCGACGTGCGAGGCCTCGGCATGGAGTCAGTGGTAAAAATCAATGAAATGAAAATAAAGCCAAGAGGGGAAAATGTGAAAATATTTAAATCCATAAATTACAATACACATCACTAACCACAACATTAAAGTGAAGTCAACCCAAACATATTTTTTTCAAGAATATGTTCCCAGAAAGCCCAGTAGTTTAAATATAGCATTCTGATTAACATTGCGTTTGTGGAATATGAGTTAAGCAGTAAAATCCACCCGTTTTTAGCCATCTCAGGGGGCGGCCATTTTGTCACTTCTGCTGACTGAAAATGACATCACAAATGCTCAGGGCTCAGATAACAACCAATCATGGCTCAGCTTCAGAAACCAGGTGATCTGTGATTGGTCGCTTATTCCACAACGCAATATTGATCAGAATGCCTTGTTTCAACTAGTGGGACTGCATAGAACATATTCTTGAAAAAAATATGTTTGGGTTGACCTCCACTTTAAGAACACACACAAAATTCACAAGATCCAAAACAAGAGTGACACTGTAGAAAGTAACTCTTTTAACAATAAGTTTATTATTGTGGTTGAAGTTTGTGGTGGACCAAAATATCGAAAACACATTTGTGCAAAGCAGTTTCACATCCACTGGAAATTACAACCACAATAAATATATGATTATTTTTAAACTGGTATTGAGCAACAATTGAAAATGCAGAATTTTTGGCACAGCCCTTATTGGACTGTATTAGATCATTAAAGCGTGCATGTGTAGTTAATATTATGGCAGTGTATATAATCATATCCAGTGTATGCCACAAGTTGATCAAAAGTGAACTTGCAAAAGTGAAGTGCAAAGTGCTTGACTGCAGAGATCAGCGGCTCTGCACGTTATCAGGGATCAGCCATGTGGCATGGTGATGTCGGTTAGTGAAGAAGGAGTGAAAACTGGGGTCAAAGTGCACCACAGTTACAAAGTGGAAAAAAGGATCCCTGGCCAGAGTGAGCAACAACACCACAACAGCGCGGGTGACAGGAAGAATGTCACAAACCTCCCAGCCAGTCGCTCACACCACAGCTTGCAGAATGCAAGGCAGCATTAAAGCGTGAATTCAAGTAGAAAGACAAATGAATGGAATAAGTGGAGACAGCGTGACCAAGAAGGAATGTTTGTCACCAAAAATAAATGTTCTAATGAAGTAATATTTGAATTGGGTGTTTGCGCCAAATTTGCGGGGGAAATATACCTTGAACAGATTTTGGTCACTGAACTGTCATAATCATGCATCAATGAACTGTTTGTGGCGACTTCAATACAGATATGAAGAATCCAACCAACCATGGTTAGAAGAGATGATTTTATTGAAGGGATGTACTGTATGAGCCTGAATAACATCACACTGTGCATCTCCGATTGATGATATATTTACAAATAATACGGAAAGCAATATGATAAGTGCTTTATTACTGAACAACATTAGTGATCACCTGCCTGTCTTTTCAATTTGGGAGTATAATTATTGGAAGAAGAGAGAGTTAAAGGAAAATAAAGTAGAAGAGGTTATGAACTCAGGCTGCTATAACTGCTCTTAGAAATGAGTTACTGAATTGGAATTGGAAGAGTGTATGAGAGGATTCCGATTTGGACAAACCGTATGGGTTATGTTTGAGATATATTTAAAATGTATATGATTAAAAACTTCCCCATGAAGCAGTATAGTGATGAGTAAAATATGTATACTATCCGTGGATGACGAATTATTGCAAAATTGCAACCCTAAAAAAAAAAAAAAGAACAAGCGGCTGAAGAAAAATATAAGAAATATAAAAATAAATGAATAAATATTATGAGGGAACCCTAAACATAGGTTGACCTCAGCAAGAAAACAAATAGGGGGTGTAAATTATGATATACTGTAATTTAAGGTATTTTGATAAAAACATGTCACAGACATGTTATCAAGACACCTGGGAAATGTTTTACACTGCGAAAACAAAGCACATTAACCTGAACTCTCCTTTAAAGTAGAAATGACTGTGGCAGCATTTAAAAGTACTTTCGTCCAGCATTAGTTTGAGTCTTTATGTCGTAATAATCGGGGACAATCAATTAATGAACAATCTTCAGATATTGCTGCAATTGTTGTGCAGTGCCTGTACAGCTAATAAAGGTGACACCGTTTTTGATGATTATAAACAAAAACCACAACAATAAATTTACAGTTTAACGAACATGAACAGTCTGTAGCAACATGCGCATTGCAAAATGAACTTGGAGAAGGGCCTACCTTTGAGAATGTAGTCTGTCAGGAGGGCCGGAACCTTGTCACTGTCGTCTCTCATCGCGTGCAAAACTGAAACGTGGTAAATGGGAGTGAGAGGTCACTTACTAATAATGCCAAGGAATCAAACTTCATGATGCAGGACGAAAGGAACTTACTTTTGATCAGGATCTGAAGGTCCTCGATGGAAGGAGGGTGTCCTTTTTTTTCATACGGGATGACGGTGGTCAAATACTACAAGTGATAAAAAGTAGCGAATTATCAATGAGTTCATAAGAGATTTACTTGATCAAATAAAGACTCTTGCAGCACACATGTTTATTGCAGGAACTTGAACTTCACTATATGGACAAATGTATTGGGACACTTGACCTAAAGTGGACATACTTGGGAAAGTATTGGTCCGTTCATGGATCAAAACACCTTTTGTGATTTTTACCATTTAGTACCTTTTTAGAAAACACGGAAAGTGCACTGACACATTCAACAGTTAGACAATTAAAGCTAAATACCCTGACTTCTTGGGAGTAGTAAAGGTCCAGCTACTACGTGAAAAATACAAATGAACCTGTCTATCACTGCATCCGCTCCCGAATGTTTGTCGAAAGCTGTTTTGGAGAGCAGAGGAGATGCCTTCCATGCTAAAACGCTGAGGACGAAGGAAAGAGCAGTGAGAACTGAAGGAACATCGATGCTGTGTTGTCAGCAAGTCGGCCACAAATAATAAACTCACTGATCTGAGCGACTTCTCCGCGTGGCCTTGCGACATTCCCGCCGCTCCTTTAAGCTTCTTCTTCTTCTTCAGCGCCTCGCGGTGCTCCTTCTGTCGGTTTTGCACGTCGATAAGCGCAGAGATGAAAGTGTTCTTCACCTCCTTCTCAAAGTCCAGCTCGTCCCTGAGAGCCAAATGCTGCACCAGCTCCTCCGAGAGCCTTGTGACGGCGTCCTCCGTCTCCTCCAGACGCTCGTTCAGTTCCGCCACGTTGAGTCGATGCATTGCTGCACGCACACACTTGTTAGTGATGCAGTGATCCAGCTACAGTACATTTACTGTTTCTAAATAGTAGCAATAGTTCCATCCATCCATTTTCTATTGCTTAACCTGTTCGAGGTGATTAGTGGGAGGCGGTGTACACCCTGGACTGGTCACCAGCTATTTGCACGGCACATATAGAAACACGACCATTCTCACGTAAATTCATAAATGAAGACAATTTGGAGTCTTCACTAAGCCGGAGCTGGCAAAATTTTCAGCATCCACATTTTCGCTTTTGAGAACAAACAGATGGGCTAGGTCATTTGGAGATTAGGTTCAAGCGGAAGTCAACCCAAACATATTTTTTTCATGTTCCCAGCAGGCCCACTAGTTGAAACACGGCATTCTGATTAATTTTGCGTTTGTGGAATATAAGTTAAGCAGCGAAATACATCAGTTTTTAGCCATCTCTGGGGGGCGGCCATTTTGTCATCTGTCGACTGAAAATGACATCACAGCTGCTCATAACGACCAATCACGCCTGATCAGTTTTCTGAATCTGATCCGTGATTGGTCATTGTGAGTAGTTGTGATGTCATTTTCAGTTGACAGAAGACAAAATGGCCGTCCCCAGAGATGGCTAAAAACGAGTGCATTTTGCTGCTATAAGAACAAATCTCTGAATGCTCTTGAATGCTCAAAATGTCTGAGAAGCGGTGTAAAATGACACCAATTCCCTTGTTTTGTGTAAGCTGTGTAACGTATAATTCGTTAGTCACCTAACCTGTGGAGTTGGAGTTTTTACTGTTGCAGCGTTCACCTAACTCTGGGATCAAACCCGCACGTCAGGTTTGGGAGCACAGAGTGCTGACCACTGAGCTGGCAACCCAGGCCGGCAACTACTGTATGCTCATCATAACTCTATTAGACGGCACCGCAAGTGACATTTTTCAATCATGCAGCTCAAGTTGGCATCCGTTACACTTGACCCGAAGTATTTTTGTTGACCGCAGGGTGGGTAAGGTGAGGACAGACCTTTCTCAAAGTATGGCCCCTAGTATATGGACAGTGACAATATACAAAAAGGTTTCTTTTGTTTTATTATCTATATTAAATCAATTAATCAATCATTTATTGCGAAATATGAATAAAAAATAAAAACATGAATAAATACATTAATTAACCGATTACACTGAAATAACTGATATATTCATGTAACCAATATTACAGGATTGTTGAAACTGCTTGGTGGGCCGGATCAAGAAACGGCGTGGACAGCATGACACAACTGGACTCCTCTTCCTTGTTAAAGGTGTTTCACCTTTAATCCAAAAGGCTTATTCACTTCTAAACTTTAGGTGTGGTGTCCTCCTATTGACATATGTCTCTAGTGGGTGTGTCTCCTGAAGGTGGTCACATGTTGTTTGGATTAAACATGAAATAGAAATAGATACAACAACCAAGAAGGGTCCAGTTGCCTCAATTCTACTTTTGGCGATTTGCATGACCTTGATGACTGAGAATCTCCACACTCACTTTTTTCATAACTTGGACTTCTTCTGGGGCGCTGAACATCCAAAGAGAGCATGGACAGGTCAGACTGTGAAGGATTGTGCACTGCTTCAAAGTCAGACGAGTCCTGCATCATCTCCTCAATCTCCTCAATCACCTACACAGCGAGTCAACACACACATCAGGCCTGCAATTATGCCAGTGAGACACACTTCTAAATCCTGGCTTAAATTGCATCATCTGTATTAAAAAAGCTCTTATGCGCCACTCACCTGCTCGGCTGTGAAAAGAGGTTCCTCGCCGAGACACGGGACGATAATGGAGTGCATGTCCAGTTGTTCCCTCAGCTCCTCGACTTCACACGCATCCGCCGCGACGTCACTCGTCTGACTCTGAGTAGACGCCACAACAGGGGGCCGAGTGATTTAATCATCCGTGGCTCACAGCATGGGTGAGATTTGTCAGATAAATAGAAGAAAGATTTGGCGGGTAGTAAAAGTGGGACACTGTGGGAGGGTGGGAGGCGTTGAGGGGCGAGTCACTGACCGCATTCTTCTCCGGGTTGAATGTGGACATGTGGAGGGAGCGTGTTCGGGAATGTTTCCAATCCGTCTCCATCACCTGTCCGTAGCTTTTGGTTAAAGCATTCCAGATCCTGTTAGTACATGAAAGGGAGCATCAGATGCTTCTGTCAGTTCCAATCAATTTGACTGTATTATTTTTTCATTGTTGACAACTTCATCACGGACATAAAAACTCTAGATGCACTGCTTTGTTCTATTCACTTTTTTTTTTAAATTCAAATGATAAAAATGAAAACATTACTATAGGATGACAAAAATAAAGAAATAGGTGAACAAAGAGAATCTGAGTGGCTCCACTCCAAGCCTATTGAAATACTCCCATGTTACCATGCCACACAGACATACCTGTACTTCCTGTTACAGAGTATCAAAATTAACTACAGTACCAACAAAAATCTATACATAATGTGTGTGGGGTGTCCTGCAATACTATATAATAGGCTCCTGTTAATCCATGTCCCTAAAATGGACAAGCATTACAGAAAATGGATGGATTTTGTGGTTGTAGTGTGCAGCGATGTGACAGATTTCCAATGGTTGGGTTTCCTTACTTTCGTTGCTTATGAGGACCAAAATATGAGAAACACCTGTGTATGATGCAAAGAAATGCAAACTACAGTACAGATCAATCTCATTTGCTTGTTTTGACATAAATAATACACAGTAACATATGTACTAAATGTTAAGTTTTTTTCTTCAAAACCTACAGTACAGCGTATGACTAACATGATATATAACGAATGTAATACAAGGAACAAATGTTTTATATGAAAATTTGACTAATGTGGCATTCTATATGTGAATACGGAATGACTAATATATTTCATATGCATATGTTTTACATGTACAGTACATTAAATATCAAAGGTCACCAACGTGGTGACCAACAATATTTTTAAGGGCAGATATGAAGCAAATTTGTTATATTAGAAGTGTGTATTAAACTGGTAGTTATCAGTAACCAAGAAGTAGCTGCTCTCAGTTTCAAAACCATACAGGGGGTTCTCTGTTTACTATATACACACGGTATGCTGCAAAATGCCTAAAAGTGGTTTCATAGGAAGTATTCATCGCTTAACAATTGCGCTAGCGTGGGCCTACGTACAAATACGTCACCGACGTTAAGTTCGCCGTAAACCGATAATTCATTTTTTTTAAATAAACAACTAATTTTTATGCAAGACGAGGTTATTAAAAGTGGTGTCACGGCCAATGGCGGCATTTGAAGCGTGTCATTAGGTCAAAATACATCCTCAAAATGCTGATAAATGATACAAGGCAACAACAACAACACTCACTCATCTCCCTGCAGAAACGTGTCCTCGGTGATCACCGTCACTTCGTCTCTATTGCCCTCCGTGGAGCTCCCATCACCGAAGCACAAAGACAAAATTCCGTCAAAATCGTCCACCAGCTCCTCCGTGTACCTAGTGGCGCCGGTTTCCCCTTGGGACTCCGGAGGTCCCCCATCATCATTGCCGTCGACAGCATCCAGGAAGAGCGTCTCTGCGGCGGGCACAGTTCCTTTCAGCGGCCGATCTGCACACAAATTCGGCCAGCCGTCGTCCAGACGGGCGGGAGGCGCCGCCATAGCCCGCCCGAGTCAGCCTACTGGCTGTGGCTGGATGGTGATGAATGTGCGGGGCTGACAGGCCGTGGCATCCCCTCTCTTCTTCTTCTAAGCCCGCAGCGAGGCCGCCAGGCAGCCTTCCTGCAGCCGCGGCTCAGGCTGCACGTAGCCGACTAGTGGCTGCTTCACACCGCACATAATGACCATGAACACAACACTCATCAATACCTCATCATTATGCACTGCTAACTGCTGCAAGGTTTGAATCACTCCTATGTTTACGAATTTCCAAACGATGTAAAGTGATAGCGCCCCCTGTGGGGAAAAAACAACAAAAACTCATCCAAAGATCAGTGCGGCAACTTTGTTTGCATTAATATTAATTTTTGTAAACTTGTATTTTTTACGAATGCTGATTGTTAAAAAAAAAGGTTCATTCAAGATAATAAAAAAAAAATCCGTAAAAACGTATTCTATGAAGTGAAATATACTGTGTAATTGAATGACCAAGCGGCACGAGTAGTTCCTGGTGTCCCCAAAAAGATTGACTAATTCCTATAATTGCCAGAAGACAGCAGCAAAGCACTACGTGAAATTCCTCAACTAATAATTCCTTGGCACAGAATGCATCAGCAGGTCGCCTGAGCACAAAAACAGCAATTAGGTGAGAGTATCCAAATTACTTTGGGTCCTTAAAGACAAATTAGGATTCAGAATGGTTAAAGTCTTCATTGAATCTTGAATATTTTTCTGAGAAAATCCATGCAAGCAAGGGGAGAACATGCGATCAACAACATAAAAGCATTCTGTTGTAAATTTGGATTTTCATTTGAACTCTGACAGAATGATGAATTTCCTTGTTCTGGAGAAACTCCTTTGCTCTTTTAATTTTTTGTCAGTAGATTCATACTGCAAACGCAACAACGTAAACAAAAAAATGTTACCAAAACATTAGTTCTGTAACTAAATATCTGCTTGCCTCTAGTTGTCCTCTGTATATGGCTCAAAACAAAAGTATCATCTGGATAAAGTACAAAAATCAAAGTTCGTCTCAATTCTGACAATTAAAACAATGCACCCACAAAAGGTTGAACCAACATTTACTGGAATTCAATAAAACACTATAAAAAAGAGCAATCCGGTGAATGACAACAGGCGGCAGGAAACAGTACCGGTTGTCCCATTCTTGTTAAATTCAGAGATATTATTCACTATGACATCCATACTTGGAACAATTAAAAAATGCTTTTGAAGGGTCCATGCATGACTACTTTTTAATAGCTATCTCCAGTAGCGTACAGTAGATGATCCAGTAGATGAAAAGGGAATTGACTGAATAAAAATGACCAATGTGAACCGCATTAAATAGTTACACACAAAAACATGTCTTATTGTCATGAAATAAAAAACACAGGCATGTGCCACTTAGATGATTATGATACATTGCAGTATCAAGTAAGACAAGGAAATAACACTTGACAAACTCAGAAATGGCTTTTTCACCAAGGACAAATAATGTGAAGTATCTATACACTTCTTGCTCATCTTGAAGACAATCAAGACTTCAACAGGATCCTGATGGGAAACAAGTGATTTGTGTCATTGTAGAAAACATGAGGTCAGTCTAATGGCCTTAAAAAGTGCTGAAGCCTATTAAAGGGTGGTAGCATCATCTCACGCCAGTCTTCATGTCTGATGCTTTCAGATTTCTCTTCCAAACTGGAGGAATCTATTTAAAAAAAAAAAAAAAGACAATTGAAATTAATTTAATCAGGCTTTTTTAAATACCAAATTTAAGCCATGCATATGGGTGAAAAGTGTATTACTGATGGTAGTAAAGCAGGCTCTAAGTGTCGCCCTAAAAATGACAGCAGTCGCCGCCAAATCAGACCGCTGCCAAGGAACATGAATCCTGTAACCAGCCAAAAAACACGAGGGTCCTAGAACACAGACAAAATATGTCAAGAAATATTATTTTGGTATACCGCCCTTGGGATAGATATAGCTTGCCATGCACTTCTAAAATCAAACCTCACAAAATCTTACAGCCCCAAAAAACATTGACAAATATTCATAATATACAATAACCGTTTGATCGACCCTTGCATCATATTTCCTAAAAGATACCTGTCATGAATTTACTAATATCCCTTGGAAGACTTTATGGAGGTTACAACATACAAAAGATACAAAAACATGACTACCAATGAAGGCCAAAGAGAAGGAAATCTGACCTCTTCAAAAGACGACTCCAAATTCATTCCGAAGGCCACCCCGATGAGACCAAATAAGGAGAGTGAGAAGGTCCCCATGGTCAGTTGCAGGTTCAAACGCATCATCACATTTCGATGGCTAGAACAGACAGCAATTGACTTTCTGTTCATTTGGATGACCGGATTGTGTCGCAGATGCTTCAAAGAGCATTTATGGACACTAAAGCACACCTGTCCAGATTGATAAAGATGACACTCTCGGAGTCATCGATCAGGCCTTTCAGCTCCCTGGCCTTGTTGCCCAGCTCCTCAGCCTGTATGGGCCGGTGTGATGACATAAGCACAATATAAGAACACGGCTAGTTTCAAACCCACTTCATTGACATAGACAAACTAAATGTTTTTCTGTATAAGTCACAAGTGTTTATAAATGTGTAAACATCATAGATATACCATATACCTGCATGTAGTAATTATCCAATAAAAGTTCCATCTCCTCTGCATGGTCAATCCCCAAACTGCTCTCCTCACTAGAAAGACAGAAATCAAGTAAAAAAAAAAAAAAAAAAAAGCTCATCTAAGAATAACATTTGCTGTCCATACAAGTAAAAGATTAATAGTGCAATGTAACATTCACGCAAATTTAGGACAAAATATGGCTAGAAATGTCAAAATCACAAATACAATTTAAGCCAAAATCACTGAAATCTGGAAACTCGAATTGTCGAGTTCAAGAAACATTTTCTGACAGGAGATGACCAGAAATGTTTCAGAAATACCAAAATATTTACCATTTTCCATAGGTTGTGACACTTGGAAAGTAGAAATGTTCTCCGGAACGTACTATTCTTTACAACAATTGTACTTGTACTGGAGCGTCTGACTTACAAAACTCTCGGGTCTGTCCATTTGGTGAGACAGAGCTCTTCGATGATTTCGTCCTCATCCAAAATCTTCAGCAGGGAATCCTTGAAAACCTTAATGTCCGTCTCCAACTCCGATAAACTGTTAACAAGTTTCAACAAAAAAAGACAAACAAACGACAAAATGGTGTTAAGAAATCCACTGTAAACATCAAATTTGATACTTAGTTGATATTATTGATCTCAATACTAAAACCTGGTTGCTGAAAATAAGGGAGACATTTTATTTATAAATTCTAAAGCTGTTAATCGCAGACACTCTTTCAGCTCTGCTCACATTCGCTTCACTTCATGTGTCTGTTTGGTTACCTCTTACTGTTCTGCAACAGAATGTGTAGTTTACTTCTATCGGCAGACAGGCTTTTCGGATCCACCAGCGATTCCAAAATGTCCGATATTACTGGTTCAACTTCGTTCAGCCGGGTTTGTAAGTTGTTTACCTGTTGATGGAAGCCTGCCTGAGCCTTATCTTGTCACGTTGTTCAAAGCAGGTTCAAAGAAGAAGTGATTGCCCTCACCCGGTGCTGCAGGATGGCCTCCAGAGCCCTGAACTCAAAAGGCAGCGAGTGCGTCTGCGAGGCCAGCTGCGGGGCGAGCTCCAGCACTAGCCAGCGCTCCAATCCCAGCCCACGGAAATCCAACACCAAAAGGCAATGGGGAGTCACAATGGCTTTTAATGACTGCGGAGACACAAGCAGGGCTACATTAAGATGTCATTTGAACTAAAATCTCGAAAGACAGCCCGGTTTAAATGCTTTGCTTTGACCAAAAAATATATATATTTTGACTGACATCTTGTTATGCTTTTAGAATGAGTCAAAGGTCCATTAGTCATATCTGCTCAGTAAATATTTGCGGTGAGAGGCTAACTCGATAAAAGTCAAGCAGCAACTTAACATTAAGCTTATTGAAGTGTTGCTAGCTAGAGGGGCAGATGTTCCTAAGCAGCCCGGAGGCAGGAAAAAGTATTCAGGAACTCGAGTAAGTTACACGCACTCTGTCTTTTTACAGTAAACTAATTGTAAAGTATTTTTAAAGAAACTGCAAAATAATTAAACAACTTACAGGGGACATTCTGCCATTTATCCTGTCAATAATAAGACCAGTATTCTAATTGATTATTCAAGTTGCAACATTTGTTATGTGAGGAACCCTTACTACAGGATTAACAAAACATCCAAATGACAATGAAGTGTTTCGACTGATGAGAAAATGTTCTGCTACAAGTCCTTTGATTGTCTGCAGGATGGCCGTGAAGCCGGTTTGTCTCTTCCTGTTGTTGTTGCCGCTACTGTCGTCCAGCCAGGCTGAAAAACAAACATGTCTCAAGTCTGCGTCCACCTGTAGCGAGTGCATCCTGTCGGGTCCGCAGTGCGTGTGGTGCACTGACTCCCGTTTGAAACGTCGCTGTCACACCTCGAGTAAGCTAAAGAGGGCAGGCTGTGACACACGTCACATGTATAACCCCCAGGGACGAGTTCATGTCATGAGGAATGAAAGCAGGTATGGTAAAGCCCTGTGATTTTAGTATTCGGGCAACAGGGGCTGCAGAATACAGTACTGTAAAGCCAAATACGAGACACTATGTGCTCTATTTCATCCATGGGAGATATTATAAGATTGTCATTTAAACGGAATCGCTTAACTCCTATGGGAAATAACATGAAAATGAATTGATCAATTCGAGGGTTGAACTGTCATCATTATAAACGGTTATTAATTATAGTGGCAGTGTTTTAGGTAAGCCTTTAACATTATTAAGAGTCAAAGTGCTGAAAAAAAGAAATTAACCACATTTAATAAGATATAATATGCATGCCAAAAGCGATTATTAAAAATGGTGTTTCTTTTGCACTGACACTATTTTTACATCTTCGATTGAAACAGTAAAGATGAATAAACTCGGGCCTGTGTGAAAGCCACATGTCTAAGGTCTCAAATTCTATTGGAATTATGTTTACATCTGCTACAGGGGCTGAGATATGAATTATTTTGTAGGTGTTGAATTTCTGGGGAAACTTCAGGTTTTCAAGGGTAATTCCAAACGCAACCTTAGGTTTTGGGGAGCTGTTGAGCCAGGTGCTTTAGGCCTTAATGGGCTAGATAATTTCAATAAGATACGTTGAGTATTTGTGTGACATTTGAGGCATATTTTTCCCTGACCCAACCTTCAGGGCATTTGAATCTCTGTCTTGTACTTCCACTTCTCAAAGTCTCTGATGAACATTTACAGCACCGAGCCCACGGCAGAGACTCTGTTCCCGCAGCCACAAGAGGTGACCCTCCATTTACGACCTGGCGTGAGCGAGTCCTTCCCTCTTTACATCACCACGGCGAGAGACCGGCCAATCACAGAGCTGAATATGGACACCAGCCCCGTGCCAGCTGGAGTCAATATCACATTCAGCAACATAAGACATGGGAAGATGCTGGTGGAGGTCAGGATAGATTTGGGCACAGCATCAGCAAAATGTGTGCTCTTCTTCTTTGCTTTCATCTTAACCCGATTAAGGGGTTGCCGCAGTGAATAATCCCCATCCATCTCTCAGTGTCTCCCGCTCTAACTCCAGGAATCTGTCCAACATTATGACATCCTCAAATCTCCTCTTTGGTCTTTCTCTTTGCCTCCTACCGGACCGCTTCATTCTGAGCATCTTTTACTGAAATATATACACCGTCTTTCCTCTATAGATTGCACAACATGTCCACAATATCTCAATCTGCCCTCCCTAGCCTTCTCTCCAAATCTTCCATCCTGTGCTGTCCCTCTGATGATCTCATTCCTAATCCTGTCCATCCTTGTCACTCTCATAGAGAATATGAGCATCTTCATCGAGCTCCTGGTCATTGCTACAGTCTCCAAACCATTTTTTTTTTAAGCTTGTGCTCTTCTATCAGAAAACACTTTATATAATGACTATCCTTTATGCCCAGGTGAATGTTGTGGCCGCCCATTGTCTCACTAGTGACGCCATAAATACGAAGAACAGGACAGGGCCTTGGTCTGTCCACATTACATCTAGAAGTTTTTCACAAAGTGTCAAACTGGAGATAAATGTGGAGTGTGAGTAGCTGCAAAGTTTATTTCTTGTTTTTTTTTTCAGTATCGCAACAGTTGAGCTGAGGCACTTTTGGTTCATTTCCTCCAGGCGAGTGCGACTGCAAGGGAAACCGTGAGGAAAATAGTCCTGCCTGCAACAGCCATGGAGCTCTGGTGTGCGGCTCTTGCGAGTGCTACCAGCCTTACCTTGGACAACACTGCCAGATTGATCAAGAATCAAGCATTGACCGAGATGAGAGATTCTGTCGCAATGGGCCAAACGCTCCATTGTGCAGCGGTAGGGGAACGTGCGTCGAAGGTGACTGCGTGTGCCACAGTCGAGAAAACCCAAATGAACGATACACGGGGAGGTTCTGCGAGTGCAGCAATTTTGATTGCCCGTATCAAAACAACAGGTATATACCCACGATAAGAAGTTAGTTGTTTGATTAAGTTACTAGTAAGCGGTAAATCTGCTTCTCTGCAGGATATGTGGGGGTCACGGCAGGTGCGAGTGTGGACAGTGCATTTGTGACAAGGACTGGAGCGATGAGGACTGCAGCTGCTCCATCGATGCAACTTCTTGCATGGCATCAAACCAGCAAGTGTGTAACGGTAGAGGGATGTGTCTGTGCGGAAGCTGTCATTGTGACCCACCGTACGCGGGCCCGACCTGTGAGAGTTGCCCTACTTGTTTGGGCCCTTGTCAGACTCACGCAGAGTGTGTGGACTGCCGGGCGTTCGGAACAGTCGCCAAAAAAGACAGGTGAGAACTACTAGATTTAAAATCATTACCGGGTGTAATTGATTCCTCATTCTGACTGAGTCTGTCATCTGGTCACCAGGTGCGAGGCCGAGTGCAACTACCTCATCTTGACAGAGGTGGCAAGCAAAGAAGATATTCACGCACCGTGTAGAATGATTAGCCGTGTGGACTCTTGTTTCTTCTACTTTAGCATCTCCCAAACACCCGCAGGGACACATTGCACTGTGGCGACAGTGAAAGAATGTCCACAGTGGAAATGATCCAGAGAACTCCCAGCATTCATTTTGGGCGGCTTTAACATTGTATTACAGATCTTTTTTTTTTTTTTTTTTTTTAAACATTCATGACAGTATGCAGCATTAGATTGTATTATTATACTTCTCTAGGGGGTTATAGTGTCATACAAATAATTAAATATCATAGCCATGGGAAATAATATATTAAAGGTGATGTGTTTTGTTTTTTATGAAGAGACATTTTGTCAGCATTTTTAGCATACCTCCATTCGTAGGATAATGCAGTTGTTTCTGGTGGTGAGGCTGGTACTGTGCTGAAAGCGAAGGTCCCTTGCCTGAAGACTTAGCTCCTGACAAAGCTCGTTTTTCTTCTTCTCTACAAGTAGAGAAAAAAATGCATAACAGTCAGTTAAACGGTAACAACAATGGGATATTTTTTCATTTAAGTACTTCACTGAACTTTGGAAACTTCAGGTAAAACAAAACAAAACGAGGGAAACAAGCCGAACGCAAGCCAGGTGATGTAACAGAGCTCAAACAACAGTTTATCATAATAAACTATGCCACAATAAAAGTACTGCAGGAACAACAGCAAAATAAATCCTGAAATGATACTGGTACACCACAAAATGAGAGAAATCACAATTTGACTTTGGCTGGCATTTTCTTTTAGTTTCACAGTACATACCCTAAGTACAAAAATGCATCTTAGTTTAATATAATATTTAAAATTGTGTGAGTGTGAATGGTTGCTTTGGTTGTGCCCTGTGCTTAGCTAGATAGCAGTCTAGCTGGTTAAGAAAAAATATTTTGGATAGCTAGCTCAACGGTGACCCTATTTGTGTCAATGAGCAATAGAAAACGGATGGTTGTATGAATCAGATCCTGATGAAACTGGCCCAACATTACAGGTTCAACAAAGAAAATGTGATCAACATTATTTTTAAACGGCCAATAAGACAATTTTAACAATACCCATTGATTTATCTACAAGTTGCACACAAATCAACATAAATTGTTGAAAACAAAATAAAAACGGATCTTTTTTTCTTTAACACTTACCAAATGATGTAACATTTCCCTCTTGGTCGAATCTCATCTGTGAAATAATACAAGAAAGTACTTTAAAAGTGCAAATAGTGTGAAATCTGCTAAGGCATCACCCAGGCCACACGAGATCATTTTTGTTGTTAGCTGTCTCTCAGTGCCTGGACAGGGATGAGGGTCATTCAGTACTGAAACCGATTTTTGTTTGACCATCTATCGATAGACGACAGCTTACCACAACAAACGGTAGCGGCACAGTGGAAAGAGGAGCTTCGGTCATTCTGTGGCGGACAAAGGACACTGTTAAAAGACACAGACAATGTTAAAACAACATTTGTGAAAGTACAACTTAAGCACTACTAAGATAATTAGGTCTTTTGTCAAACTCACAAGTATTGTGAACATTTTTTTAAGCACTTGCGATTTGCAGATGCATTTACACATTGTAATCGTGTAGTGTTGTGTCAAAATGCTTAAGTACACAGCATTTAATTAAATGTACTAGAGTCAGCTGGAATAATTTCAAAAACATTCCCCACCCCCTTTTTAATACATCTTATTCAGGCACTGCACCGTTCTGTTTGACAGGTAATTCTACCGCTACTGCTGCTCTGTAGTTGATGTGTCACTTCTCTTTGGCAAAACCATACAAATATATAATGGGAAACAAAAAGCTAATTTGATCAGCGTACAAGTTTCGTCCTTCTTACCAGGCCATGATGCTCCCCCTCCTAGCATGTTCTTGTTTCTTGCCAAGCAAACTTGACCTCTTCTGCTTGACTCAAGCAGCAAATGACTAAATAGTACCTCAGGAGCACCTTCACATTGGTTGCACATTGGTGGCACCGCGTCCCTTGTGCAGTAGAGCATGGCACGACCAACCATGGGACGAATGGCTTCATTCGCTCCCATACAAGAGAGGGCACCAACTGAACCCAAAAGGCGCTTTGAATTCAAGTGTCCCCTGTATGGTAGATACATCCTTGGGCAGCTCATACACCTACTCAAAAGCATTCTGTGTAGTTTCATCTCCAAAGCAGCCTTACACTCAAGACCATGGCAAAAAAACGACATGGAATGGTGACTCAGTGATAAAGTGTGAGGCACTAGCCCCCCATAAAAAGACAAATGATGTTTTGAACATCTTAATGAACTCGAGTAAAATAATGTTTGCTAACGTATTTCTGCCATCACTGCGTTCTCACGTGACTATCATTCTGGACTTCGTGTTATGCTAGCTAGAATAGCAGCTAATCAGTGACATGCGCTCCGAGCCGTGTTATCGAGTTCAAATATTACTGACAATTACGTCAAGCACAAGAAATATAAGAGAGCTTCACGTCGCTAGCTACGAACTCAGATAAACCGACAAATAAAAACAACGCGATATCGGGGTGCTAATAAAGTTGTCGCGGTCACCGACTGGCGAAAACTAGGAAACTGAATGTGTCCTACCCATCATGCTCTGCGAGGACGCCAAAGCTCTTCAGAGCAGGTAGATCATTATTTTTGCATCTGACCAAAAAAAAGATCAAATTCAGGGGGAAGGGTCAATTTTATAAT
Source organism: Filicampus tigris (assembly GCF_054856515.1). Taxonomy (NCBI): domain Eukaryota; kingdom Metazoa; phylum Chordata; class Actinopteri; order Syngnathiformes; family Syngnathidae; genus Filicampus; species Filicampus tigris. Next base: position 15,002,978 of record NC_141224.1, read on the forward strand.
TTTAATTTTAAAGGTTCATAATTTTTTTTCTTCCGTGAATTGTGTCCTATTGTCGATGTGCTTCGAAGCCTCCTATGTAGGTCGTGTTGTCGTGAGTGTGCATTGAACACACAAGCTGCTACCACGGATAATCATCCATCATCAGCATCCCGAGGAGGAGGATGCTGCGGCGGGACCGTAGTCGACCGTAATCCGCCTCGTTCCAATCCAAATTCCATTCCCTTTCTCTCCTTTTGTACGTTTTCGGTGGTTGCTGCGATTCTGCATCATGTTCCCGTCGTGCTGCTCCAAACCGGCGAACAGCGACGGGAAGAGGAGCTCCATTGCCAAGCTCCTCCTGGGGGTGTTTATAGTGTACATGGCCCACACCGCATGGCTGTTGTACGGATTCCTCAACACAAAGTCCTGCGATGAGGGCCGAAGGGAGGGCTGCATCACCTCTTACCTGTCAGGCAGACCTAGACTGCAGGTACCTTTTTGTGCCCGTAACCCCCCAGGCTACAGACAGATATCTTGTATGATGTGTTTTTGTTGTCCGTCCAGCTGAGTGTGTTCACTTGCCTTGTACCAGACAACAGTCAGCTCAACCTGGCTCTGAGAATTGATCCCTTTGACCCGCACTCTACATTTGAGAGGTTGGTTTATCACCTGTATTACTTTATTGAATATACACTGATAGTTATAGTCTATTTTACGGTAGGTGTATATTCTCATATGGGGATTAGGGAATACAGTATGATGGCAATAATTTGGCAGCACTGGTATACTGTACTGTATTTACTATAGGGCAACATGAGCAGTTTTGGTTCTATCTTGAATGGCACCCGTTGATGCCTCCCATCCCACCCCACTACCAAAACACCCTTGCACATTCACACAGCGAAAGAAAAAATAAACACTTTGCAACGGACCGGATGTTTTCTATAAAACATATTGACTTATAAACAAATAAGAATACGGCAACAGCAAAGAATAATTATAATTAAGGAAGCAAGCAGAGATTGAAAAAAACCTCAAGGGAACTTTGTTGCATTAATTTTGTCTTTATTTCACAGTTGGCTTGCCTTCTTTAGTGTTATGGATGCAATTGGGAGATTACATAATAACGTATGTCATCAATTGTACACGAAAGGTTATTGTTTATTTCAAGTTTATTTCAACTGCATCGTACAGAGATGTGTTTCTAATATTTTACTTAGTATGTACTGTAATACTACTGTATTAGTATGTTCCACAACGCCGTTCTAAACCACCTTAGTTCATAAATGTTCACATTCTAAAAGTAAAATTAACATGTTGTAATTGTAGTAGATCAGATCATATGAGTGCAGTCGATTAGAATAGACTGCAGTCGCTGGTGATGAATGCACAGAAAACTGTATGGGAAAAACACGAAAGTAAACGTCATTTATTCAGACCGGCCTCTTATAAACAAAAGATCTTTATGCACTATTTCAACTAAGTGCTGTGTTGTGTTCGTCTGTGTGTGTAGACAGGTGAATGTTCCCCTGCCGGAGGAGACTCGAGCCAACGGCAGTTTGTATGCAGTAGTATACGTCCACAAGGCCAGTGTTTCCCCTTTGGAGGACAGCAGAGAGGTGCACCACGCAGCTCTGCTTACCACCCACATCAGCTCTGCAAACACTGAACGGCACAGAGACACACACAAGGTACACTCACTTCTGCTTAATCTCCTCAAGACAGGAGTTCAGAACATTCAGCGTGTGAGTTTCCTATCCTTTTAAAACTGTTAAATTCCCGCATAATAAATCAAGGGAATGACCTTATTAAAAGCTCAATTCAGTTTATTCAGATGTTTCATAATGATGAATTATGGCATATACAGTATAGGACAACAGTGTTGCTTTGTGATACGTTATTCGGACGATGTTTTTGGTTTGACTTGTGAATGCAAACTCGAGATATAAGCATTATACGGTGGCAGCAAATTCAATTCAACTCACTTCCCGTTGAAGTTTACTGTCAAAGTAAACATAAAACAAAGGAAATTACACCTTGTGTACTTAAAATAACCAAACCTTAGGAATGGCTTGCTAGCTTAATGCTAAAACATAGTGGGAAACACCATTGACATGCTAAAGATTAACATAGATAGTGGGCTTTATAACCCTTTAGGCAACAAATATTTTAACACAAACTGTGGAGCAAAACATGTCTTTCCAGAACAGTGCAAACTCTCCAATATCCTTGGCCAAAAGTAAACAAACCAGCAGTTCAATCTTAAGTGCCATTTCTCGCATATAGACGGGTTGCAATCCTGTTCCTCGAGGCCCGGTTTCCTGCCTGTTTTCCATCTCTCCGTGCTGCAACAGACCTGATTCAAATGATCAGGATCGTTATCCAGCTTCCGCAGACCTTGCTGATTATTTGATCACTTGAATCAGGTGCGTTGCAGCTGGGACGGATGGAAAACTGCAGGAAACAGGCTCCCTCAAGGAGCAGGATTGAAGACCCCTGTTATAGAATAATACTTTAAAAAACAACTACCATTTAATTTGTGTGTGTGACTTAATTAGAGGTCCAAATTAAAGCAATCTGTATCCCACTGGAGACCCCGCCTGTCGGTCACGATGATGTCAGAGGACTTCACCTTCACCAAGGGAGGACTCCCCAGCGACATGCGCCGCTACGTTAGAATGTAAGTCCCGTGATCAAATGTCGTCGAGTCATGCTGTATTTATCACAGCCATAGAACATTGATTGGATTGAAAGATAGGAGAAATTCACCAGGAGTGAATGCATCCATTGAACTTCAGCGTTCTGTCAGCTCGCAGGAAGGAAGACGGATCCTCTACCTTCCTCTGCTACTGATTGACGAGCTCAGCTTCAGAATCCGAGATCTCATGGTAAAGCAACCTCACACCATTTAGGGACTTTCAGGGAATTTTCATGATGATTCAAAAATGTAGTATAACATTTCCAGGGGAATTTAATTTGAGCTTCTCTAAACTTTTAAACTAAAAATGTCAACTATTCTACTTACGCTGCTAATTTTTTAACAAGGAGCTGAATGTCAAAGTTCTCAACAGGTGTCTGTTTTTTTTTTTTGATATCTTAATACTACTCTATGCATCCTTCCACAGGAGATCAACAAAAGCACCACCCATCTGCCACTCACTGTGTCCTACGAGGGCATTTCGCTGAGGAGATTTCGATTTTGGGTTCATCTCCATGATGTGGTTTATTCCCTGCGGCAGTTTGGTGAGGATGAATTGAGGGATTTGCTGCTTAAATTAAGTCTGAAATTATGAATTGAATAACTCAAATAACGCAGTTACAAAAGAGGTCGATGCAAAATACCCGCCTCGAAGTGACCACTTTTCCATTCGGACTAATGTTACGGTGGAATAACAAAATTGGCGCCATGGCAACAAGCCAAGAAGAAACCATCTGTAAACGACAGTGATTGTCCAAAGTTCGGAGTTATTTCACACATAAAAAAAGTTAAAGGGCAATGTGTCGATTGTAAAGCATCGGTGACACAAGGTAACAACATTATTATTCAAAATGAATTCATCTCCATAAATAATTTGTTAATTGAGTTCATCAAAATAATACAATTTAGACATATTGGTAAAATAAACTTTTTTAAACACATATATTTTACACACACATTTGAACTTTTTTTTGTTTAACTTCATCTACAAAAGACCTACTCCATGTTTTTCATTTAAAAAAAAAATAAAAAAAATCAAATGTGTTACAAAATTGTGTCCAGCCTCAAAGTGGAGAATTAATGCGACTTGCAATACATACTGGTCTTTGTTCACGCAGGCTTCTCCGAGGAGTACATAGATGAGATTAAAGGGACCCTGGTGGGCTCTAATCTGTACCTGTTAGTGCTGACGGCACTCATCACAGCCCTGCAAGTAAGACTGTGTGTCCACTTACATAATATGAAGAATGATACGTTTTCACATTGACATTTAGAGACCATCGGCACAGTGAGATAGTGGCTAGCAGTTTTGCCTCACACCTGTGAGGTTTGGGGTTCGAATCTCGATTTGTTGTGAATGGTGCACTCTAAAAACAGTTGGGTTAAAAATAACACAATTTTGGGTCAAAAATGGACCGATCCACAATTTGGCTCAATTTGAGGTTGTCTTTGCAGAAAACAACTCCAAAAATGGGCTCTTTTGTACAAAACAACCCCAAAAGATTGGCTCTTTTGTACAAAACAATGCAAGAAAGTGGGTCAAATTAACCCAATTTGTGTATCGGTCCATTTTTGACCCAAAATGTTATTTTGAACCCAATTGTTTTTAGAGTGTTGTTGTATACAGCGTCTATACAGTATGTGCCTGGAGTCCATTCTTGTATAGGGTACAGCGCACCTGCGCCCCGAATGAGGACAAGGATGGAAACTAGATGGATATGGTTTAAAAATGTCATTGTTCTCTTTTAACTTTTACAGCTCATCTGTGAATTTCTGGCTCTTAAAAATGACATAAGCTCTTGGAGGAAAAAGAAAAGCATGGCAGGAATGTCCAGGAAATCCGGTAAGAAGCTGTCATACGCAAAAACAATCGTTACATATAGGAAACAATAAAGTGATTACATTTTTGTGTACAGTTTTGTGGCGAAGTCTCGGCACTTTGCTGATTTTCCTGCACCTGCTGGAGGAGACTAGCCTGCTAGTTCTCCTTCCTGTCGGGCTGGCAGCATGTGTGGAGGTATTATTATGTCACGTCAGAAATAAGAAAAATCAGCAAATGGAAATTGTAAATAGACCCCTTGTATGCTGTCTCATCAGGTGTGGAAGGTGTTGAAAGTATTTCGGATCAACTTGCACTGGAGACGACCCCGTGTGAGTAGGGAATCAAACACGTTCACATGCGCATGCGTGCAAAGCGACGTGACAATCAGTATTTGGTCTCTGTGAAGGTAAACAAGCTGGATGAAGAAGAGCGGAGGACAGTGGAGTTTGACACGCAGGTGATTCAACCTGCCACTCTCATGATTTCATATTCTCCGTTTCCTTTGAAACATCTCACGTGTGGTGTTTCCCTCCAGGCGTCCGCATACTTGTCCTACTTGCTGTGTCCTCTGTGTATCAGTGGAGCCATTTTCTCTCTGGCCTACTTGCGTCAAAAAAGGTGAGCGGCTCACTGTCGTACTTGTCCTCTGCCTCATCATTTGTATTTGGAACAATATTATATCGAACTTATACAAGCTACTTGGGCACATACAGCTTTTTCATGTACATTTCGCTGATGTAGTGGCGTGAAAAGTGGGCAAAGACAGCTTTAATTATTCATTTAGTGCGTTAAATAATTTAATTGATATATATTTAAATAACAATAAAATAAAGAAAATGAGAGTGGAGTGGATTATATTAAAAATAAACTCTTGTGAATTTTTGGGGATTCATTTATACAATCAAATAATTGTTTGAGTAATTTGACATTTTTTCAAGGTTATTATTCATTTTATTAAGTAGTTGGTTGAATACAATTATAATTATCATGAATTATTAATAATTACTGAAATAAACCATTTATATTTCAACATTTTTAACACGCACTGTCTTTATTCATTTCATTAAATAATTGTTATAAACTGTGTACATTTATAAACAATTACATATAATATCAATAAAAATCACAATGAATTATTTATATTTTTTAAGAACAAAAAACACTCCCAAAATGGATCTTTGATGTCTATAGTGGCTGTCAATGGCAGTGGATTTTACAACTAAATATGAAGTGTGTGTGTGTGTTTATAGTAGTTATTCGCTAAACTAACACATGAATGAATTTCATTTTAACAGTTACTTCTCCTGGATGCTCAACAGCCTGGTAACTGGTGAGGTCATATTAACATACTTATTTGTAAATTTCAATTTCCTTACAGCTGCTGAATTCATAACATCTCTAGAAGGAAAAAACAGATTACATACAGTGTACAATTGCACTCACAACTACAAAGTAGAAGCTATCACAGCTGAGAATGGCTAAGATTCCACAGGGAAGTTAAAGCAGAAAGCTATGTCTGCCTCTGCAAACGTCTGCAGCAGATCATAAAAACAAGGGGAAACTGCATGTAATATTAGTTGCGTTGCTCTATTGATCTAAAATGTTGCTTTGTTGTCCTGTTAAATCTGTGGATTGTTTGGATATTTTGCAAATACATCTTATTTAGAAAGGAGGTTGGATAGTTTTTAGTGCAACTACGTGACATGACAGAGTTGCATATTTCAGTTTTCTCTTTTGGGGTTCTGAAAACTGATGACTAAACTCGTCTTACTTGACAGGAGTGTATGCATTCGGCTTCCTGTCTATGGCTCCTCAGCTATTTATCAACCACAAGGTAAGTTCTGCAGTCAAACCTTTTACAGCGTGTTGCCAAGGAGTTTAAACCCAATGTCATGTGGCTTTTCCTATCAGCTGGGATCTGTGAGCCACCTGCAGGGGGCAGTGTTGATGTACAGAGTGAGTGGGATGATTCCCCGCCCCTTAAATTCTCTATTTTTACATTTCAAGACGTTGCATTTCACATAAAGGTATATTTTTTCATCAGATTTGATTTGCCTTTGTGCCAGGGAGTGAACACGCTGATATCAGACCTGTGCTCCTGTGCTGCCATGTTCTCCTCTTCTGAGGCATTCTTGTCCTCTCACCAACTCTCCTGTTTCAGAGATGAGCTCTTCTTCCTCATCTACCTCTATCAAAGAAGGTAGCACATACTACTCTCTTTTACTTTTAAAATGGGGAGTGCGCTCATGGGCTTGGGATGGCTAGAATGGTTTTACGCTGGAATCCAATTACACCGCTGTCTGAATGTTCATAGAAAGAGCAGCACAGGCTTCCTTATTGTTTTGTCTTGTCGTTTTCCATCAGGCGTTTGGCCCCCAAGGCCAGAAGATCCGAGTGTGGATCCCACAGCAAGAAAGTAAAGACTCAGTGAGCACCTTAAACAAGTGAGAGGGTGGACTCGGCGGCAGCAGCTTCTGATCTTGCCCTCATCCAGCCGTTACTTTCACACTTTACACTTACAGCAGCATAAAATGCAGTCAGTGCAGCCACCGTGTGTATTTGCTTTGTTATGCTCCATATGCTGTGTGAGTGAAGTCATTTTCACTCATTCATCCTGGTTATGCCACAGTTGCTGAACCTGCAAACTGACACCTCTTAATGATTTGCTCTCCCACACTTTACTATAGCTCATAATGTTTGTTGCACATTTCCATTGCAAATGTAAATAGTCTGAATGGAAATTGCTGAATATGATGATTAATACCATCCTTGGAACTGATTTTTGAATGTGAAAAAGGCATGCACACACACACGTATGTGTGTGCCGTTTCTAATCAACTTCAATTTGACTGTATATGAGTTTGAACTTCATGAATAAACAATGTTATTGTTTGCACAGTGACTTATATGAACAGGTAAAGTACACCTTTGCATTTTTGTGTACTACAAATTTTGATTTTAAAGAGGAAGTCAAACGCAAACAGTTTTTTTCAGGAATATGTTCTATGCAAGCCCACTCGTTGAAACAGGGCACTCTGATAAATATTGCATTTGTGAAATTAGTGTTAATCCACTCGTTTTTAGCCATCTCTGGGGGCGGCCATTTTGTAACTTCTGTTTACCGAAAATGACATCACGACCAATCACGGCTCAGATTCTGAAAACAGGTCAGCCATGATTGGTCGTTGTGAGCAGTTGCAATGTCATTTTCAGTCGACAGAAGACAAAATGGCCGCCTCGTGAGATGGCTAAAAACGAGTGCACTTTGCTGCTTAATTTATATTCCACAAACATAAAATTAATCAGAATGCCGTGTTTCAAATAGTGGGCCTGCTGGGAACATATTCTTGAAAAAAATATGTTTTGGTTGACTTCTACTTTAATGTTTGAATATTATTTTATGACAAATGTCCATCCGGTTAGTGAGTAATACTTGCTTTTACACAGAGTATAATTCAGTTGTCTTGTTTGGAGAGATATCTCTCACTGAGAGGGTGTCATTATTTAGTGCAAAAGAGTTGGCATTTGACTGGAGAAAAAGAAAACAAACTTGTCAAACAGTTGTGCAGCACAAATCAGAATGTGTGCTTAAAAAGAAAAAGGCTTTGTTGAACAAGGGAAGTGGCTTTCGTCGGACAGTGTGAGTGACAGCAGAATGGCACCAGACTAGTATCAGTGGAACCAAACATCAAGGAATGTCACACACACACACACACGCACACACACATGCGCTGCAAGACAACATTTATGAAATACTTTCAGTTGATTGCCACTATGGTAGAGGACATGGGTGGAACTGTGATGAAGGTGATTTGTAGCAACAGAAACTCAACACACACAAACACAGTGGGCATGAGAAGTTTGAAAGACTCACATGAGGTGAGTCAGTGCGGTCAGGGTGCTGCTCGTCCTCGTCTTCCTCTCCCTACTTTTCTCTCCAGGTGAGTTGTCATGCTGCAGGTCGAAAGGCCGTCAGGCTTTTTTGACAAAGGGGCTTCCTGACGGTTTTGGTGCATGAAGGTGAGAGGATAGTAATATGAGTGACAGAGGTGGACTAAGTGAGAGTGGAGAACTGCCTATACCTGCAATAGAAGCAATCAGGTCTTACTAAAGGCTAACTTTTACTGCATCAAAGCAACATGTCAAATTGCTGTCTTTGTTTTCATCACCACTTGTTTTATATTCGAACAAAACTTTACAGAACATTTTCCTGTTAAGAATCCATTACATTTTGTTACAAGACAAATGTGCAGAAAGTAATTTTTTTACATGTACATTTTCATGAATTTTCTCTGAATAATGCGTTTACTGTATGTTAACGTAAATCCTGTGGCATATGCAGAAAATATGCAAACTATACAAATACGTCATATTTCTTGCAGATTCAGCTTCAGCAATACCGAAATACATACAATTAAATATAATTACGGCTAGTTTTACAAATGTACGATGTAGCTCAGTTAGTTTTGGTTTAAAAAAAACCGTTCATTTTTATTTTGTTACTTTAACAAATATAGGGTTGCTAACTCCCGTAAAAATAAATAAGGGACACCTCATCGGCAGGGACGGCCGACCTGACTGCCTTCAACTAGGGATGGGCAGATCGATACCAAAATAAAATAATCCAGAGTGCTCAATTTTAAGTATGGATCCTCAAGCTAAAGTATTGATATCTGCAATTAATTCATACATACTGTATAATATATTTATTAATCCATAATTCAGAAGGTTGTATTGTCATCCAATCAGAATTTTTGCTATGTGTTGCCAAGGGCAAAGAGTTTTCTGCTTTGGCAGAACCAGACTGCTGGCTCTGGTCCCGCCCACCAGAACTTTGTAAACAAATTTGATTGGATGAAGTACGATCATAAAAGGAAAAAATGAGACTTTTTTTTTTTTTTACTGTTTTTCTATTATATTTATAATTAAAGTGTATTATATCGACTGCCTGTACAGTAAAAATTATGCATATCTGTTTGAACTTGTAATCAATGTAAGGCTGTGTGCGTGTGTATTCTTTAGCTATTATTCATGTCATGCCAATCAATCAATTAATTACCTGTCTGTTCAATGTACTTGTCTATTCCACCCCAAAATTATTATGTTTCTTATGCTGACATTAATTGCACATTCCCATATTAACCTTGATCAGAGGGTTAAAAAAAATAATTATTTACATACCGTACATCCCATATCTAGCTCTGACGACAACTGGACAACAAATTTGTCTCGGGTTCCCCTAGTTTTGTTGAGCCTTCCGTATGTCTCCACCACTGGAAAGCATGTTTGTTTGAGGTTAGTCAGTCCACCATGGACTATGGAAAAAGTGCGCTGGCAAACAGTGCAGTGCACTTGATAGATATTTTTTGTCACTTTTTCGACCCATGTGTTTTCTGCTTTCGAGTCCTCTGTATTTTTGCAATCATTTCTGCGGAGGAATAATGGTTCTCGAAGGAGTGTCACCGTGAAACTCACGCTGCTTTGTTTGTCTTCCGCTCTCTAGTTTGGCAAGCGGCATTACCTCGACCAATAAGGGATGCGGATTCGGCATCGTCATACTCGTGTAAAAATATGCTGTCAGCTAATTGGTCATAGAGCAGAGAGGTCCTAGGACCATTACCGTAAATTGTCAGATAAAAACAACTGTTGTTCGTTAATTCCATCGACATTTTACGGACTATTTTTGACTCTCACGATATTACGGGACAAAGTGCGTCCCTTTACAACTCAATACGGGACGCGTACTTATATTTCTAAATACGGGACGATTCCGTTTGTCAAGGAACGGTTGGCAACCCTTAAACAAATACCAATTTGTTTAAAAACTTTTGTTAGTTTTCATCAACTATTGGTCTTGTTGAGGGTGGTTAAGTTAGCTAGTGGTGATATTCATTAGTAGTCGTGACGCAAAAGGGGTCGACATGCAAAGCTAAACTAAGCGGAGCTGCATTTAATTTAGATGGATTGGCTAACAGCATCACATTCTGAGAAGCACACAAACGTATTTGTGCAGTGTTGTTGTCATGAGATCATGGTTAGTGTCACGTGTATTTTGGCCGAATGATGCTGCCTCCACGAGGGAAAATAGAATCCATTTTATAGGCGCTTGTGTGTTTTCTGATTTTTTTTATGGTTGTAGTCACCCCTTGCTGCTAACGTGTTAGGAAGACGTCTAAGAAAAATCTTAAATAGTGACAAATGCATACACTCTGTCTCCTTTGAAGTGTCATTACATGTCGTACACTGTATTAGAGGCTAAATTTAGCATTTTGTATAGCACATGGAAATGTTTTTTGTTGTTGACTTGTCCTACTTTTCTCTTTTAGTGTCACATAATCTCCCATGACTGTAGTGTGATGTACGAAGTAGTCTGGAACAAATTCATATATAGTGATGGTTATTTTAGGAACCAAACTGTTTTGTGGAATCAGTCCAAACGTTGTCTTCTACTTGCAGTGCAGTTACTGAGCTGCTACGTGTGCAGTTCTTCTCTCACTAATGACGAGTGCAACGCAAGCACGCAAGAATGTCAAGCACCTCTGGACACTTGCATGACAGTCGTGGACACTTTAGGTACCAAACCAACGGATCGCTCAGGGCGTGGAGAACAAAAGCACGTTGATGATCATTTGCCTGTTGCGCAGGTCACATGAAGGCCATCGTGAAGCAATGTGCCAGCAGGGCCACGTGCAACGGAGCTGCGTCTACCGCTTTTGTGGACTCCGATGGAAACGGGAACGCGGTCAACTGTTGCAACAGTTACAGTTTGTGCAACTTTAGCGGAGGAGAATCCATTCACGCCCAAGAACTTGCCTCCATGCTGATGCTTGTGTCTGCAGGCGCACTATTGTGGTCAAATTGAGGTCAAGAGGTCATGTCACACTGACGTTAAATAGGGTTACAGTATAAGGGATCCTCAGATTTTTACATCATAATTACAATCGATATTTGTATGGAAACGGTTTAAGGTAATCTAATGGAAACCAGTAAGTACAAAGGTATGAGCATTCTGCATGACAACGTATTTTCATTCTGCTGCACGAATTAGTTCAATGCACGCCATTCATAACCTCAAATTGTTGTGTACCAAGTATTCCCTTTATTATTTAATGTTATTTAATTTAAATGTATTTAACTTGAAGATTCATGTACACTATGTGTTGGAAAAAAGAACGGGCCTGATGGTGTAAGTATGATATTGAATATCCATGTTGGGGTCAGAGCTCACAGGTTTCCTCTACACTAAACTCATGCACCCAAATCGTGGAAGGGAAGCAATGCATGGAAAATGATCGATTTAGGTTAATTATTTGAAAAAAAAAAACTGCTCCTCAAATCAGTTGTACATATACTGAGTATATATAAAGCGCAAATCTTTTACTTTATTACTTTTTTTATAACGCTATTCTTCACTTTGATTCCTAGGTAATGTATTGTGTATTAATATTGATGTTGCAGTCCAATGAAAAGCATGCAGTTACAAATTTTTATTTGTACTTTTTTTTAGCAACAGTTTGTTGTTGCTTGTTAAAAACATCAGACGCGTCTGATTTCAAAATACATACTTTTCATTGGACAGCAACATACATGTACAAAGTAATATACCGGTAGCTTTGACAATAGCTCATATTTTATTGAGTTCACTTTAAGCATGGGACTACAACATGCTTTAGTCGTATCTTCTGTTAACAGTTGAAAAATAAATTTTGGTCAATGTACTGTAATTTGCAAGAGGCTCAATTGAGTAAAACTCCAAGTTGTTTTCGAGAAATGGGACACACTATTTCCACTTCTGCATGATTTTTATTTCATTGTTTTTTCCTGCTATTTAACAAGAAGGCAGACAAAATAAAAACCAGTGTTTACTAGTACGACTTCTGTACAATTGACCAGTGATGCACACCAGTACAGTTTACAATATACCAACATGAGCAGATTTACACAACAACAAAGAGATAAAATAAATTGTCTATTTTACATTTGTCACCCTATATCACCCAGGTATTGATTGGCTGGCTAAACGTGATAATCAAACCTGGGTCGAACTACACTTGATTCATTTTGGTGCTGTGCAAATATGCTCTCCTCCATACCACTATGTCACGCCACACGCGTGTGGGATTGTGTTCTCAGTTCATTCTCGTGAGTTTGCAAGATGATGTTCCAGTTTAGTGGCTCAACACGTCAGGCCAGGCCTCTACGTGTTCCACGAAGGTTGCCCGTGCTCAAGTTCATTTGCATTGCTGGCAAATCACTCGGTGACACCGGCGGATATGATGGCACGGGGGACAGGTCAAGTGTGACAAAGAGGAGGCCCTCACCACCCTCCTTCAACTTCTTCCTCCTCAGTGCTGCTGGGATGGAATATGTATGAGTTTTTTTGTTCAGACGAAGACTGTGAGTCATAACGAACAGACGATAAAGAGCAAACTCGGTGAGATCTGAGGTGGCTTCATCAAAATATTTCAAACCAGCTCAGACCGGAGCTGAATGAGGAAGACAACAGGAAAAGAGTAAGAAAGACAATAGGTAAGAAAGAAAGAAAAAAAAAATCCTTTAGTGTTTAGTATCGTGTCTTTCGTTCGTCGCGTTTGTGATGCTATAAATAAAAGAGGGCGAGAGGGGAAAAGATGGGAAGCGGAGGAACAAAATCGTCATGGAGACGGCAAGGTTTCTGCGTCACGTGACCGAAAACGACGGCTGACATGCTGGAGTCGCTTCCTTGTGATATGATGACGCTTAAGAGAGTCAGGTTCTGATGGCTTGACTTACTCCAACAGCTGGAGCCCATTTGGAGCCAACACAACATCAACAGCGCCGGGCTCTTCCATGGTGTTCTATTTAAAAACCATGCGTCTTTTCCTCTCTTTCTCCCAGTTCAGTCCACAAAGATGACAAATCCCTGATTCAGGAATTGTTCTGCTCGGTTCTTTTAAAAAAAGATCTCACAGTGGTGCAGAGTTAAATAAGGGTTCAGCTCCGTGGTTACATCGAGGTGACGGCGATATCCGGGCCCCCACGTGACCCCAACAGTCAGTTTTTGGATGGAAAGTTCCAACAACTCTCAAGGAAGTAGACGGAGCCACCAGCCCGTGAACAGCACTTGTGGTGCTAATGTGGGCGGGACTGGGCCATCATCTTGAGCCGGGATTGGTCGATGACATCAAGCAGATTTTTGGCGTCCACGGCGAGGGCGTGAGCGGCGGTTAGCATCTGCTTCTTATAGTCTTGCTGAAGACTGAATGCGACGCATGAAAAATATACGTTAGCTACATTACAGCTTCACAAGAAGGCAGACAAAGGACACAACAATACAACACCTTGTCTTAGTATAAAACTGTATGCATCTCAAAAACATGACCGCTTATACCGTTATAAAGTATTAGAGCCACACAGAAAAGAAATAAAAACTCAAGTGAAGTCATAATTTTATGCGCATAACATTTTACCCCCCCAAAAAAGGTTTGAGAAAAAGGTTACAATAAAAAAAGAAGTGAATTTAAGTCTATGAGAACAAAGCTGTAATACTCTTGAAATATACTGTACCTGCATTAAGAAGAGGAGTTTAAGTACGTAATAGTGTTTTTAACAAATATATTGTCGGCCACATAGCAAAATTGCCAAAGTCATTTTTCAATATTTTTGGAAAACAACAAAAAAGACCATTTTTAGAACACACATGGCTATTTTTTTTATTTTTTCCATCCATCTGGTTGAAGTTTTGGTCACCATGACCACCACCACCACCACTAAAAAATTGTGTTTCTTCTTGTCTTCCAAAAACATTAAAAAAAAAAAGACTTAGGCAATTATGCTATGTGACAGATGATATATTAATCATACCTGCTAAAAAATGTACAGTATACGGCAGCTCTTTAGAGTGTTTTTGCTTTTGGCATTCATTCATTTTGACCTTTTTTTCACCCTTTCTTCATTATGGCCTTCTGCAATTGTTTTTTTCTTCTCAGTGTGCCCCAAATATCACTTTGTGTCATCTAGCTTTACAAACTCTTGATTGTGCGGCGCGATGTTAAGTACCTACCTTGTCATCACGTACTGCTGAGCTAACTTCATTTTTCCAATCAGTTCTGCCAAGTCAGAGTTCAAAAGCTTTTGCGCCATCTCGATCTGCAGAAAAAGGCATTTATTGGCCGTCGATAATGACAATGATGATTAAGTACTGTACGTATACAGACAATGTGTTTGTATATGTATCTGCTAAGAAAAAGTGTGCCATCACCTCTCTGTGTGTGCTGGCTGGAAGTTGCGGTAGGGTCTCGTCTACTGTGGCCAACAACGTCCTCAATGCGAGGCCCACATCCTGACAACAGGAAACCACGATATCTTTTCACTATGAGCCGCACAGCTCTGATAGACAAGCCCGTTACTCGGATGACGTCAATACTGTCCAAAGAACTGACGAATGTTGTTCTTTACTAGTGTATGTAACAGGACACAGTGGGCCTGATTCACACAAAAATGTGAGCTGATCTCCTGACCGTGCAAAACTGCAGTGCAGTTCACTTTGCACGTTCTGGGAGGAGTACCGTACATGCAAACAGATTAATTTAGCCCACACAATGTGATTTATCAAACCTGAGGCGAACTGCGCGGCTGAAAGGCGGGGGCAAATCGGGTAAAATAAGAGGCAATAGGGAGAACCTTTTCAAGTTTAAACGGCAACAATTTTGAAATGCCACTAACAAATACTATCGTGACATAACAGCTATTCAGCCATGCAATTTTGGAGCTCAGGGATGGCTCGGACCCATGCAGGCAGTCACAAGAAGGAGTCATGCCATATTACTTAGGGACAAAACAGCTTTCAACTCTGCATTTCCATGTCACCGGGACATTTCAGCACACTGTGACGATTGGTGCCGTCCTCTCACAGAGTCATTTTCCAAGTATGTGGTCCAAAATTTGAAACGCAATATTTCACTTCATTCAATTATCTGCGCAATAAACTTATTTTCTATAACTCAGTAATATGTTTGTCTCTTTTCCATAAACACTTCTAATTCAGTGAAGGAACATGCAATTTAGTGGCCACTCTGTAAATCTTAGTAAAAGATATTAATCTTAGTAAATCATGTGTAAAACGCCGAAAAGCACGTACGTAGTCTGTTTGCGAGAACATGCAATTCAGCACCCACTTTTTGGGCTCTAAGTCAGGTTATTATGACAGCAAAAGTTTCTCTCGGTTACCTTGACCATGGGAACGTACTCCTCGGGAGGAGCCGGCTGAATCTTGCTCGACATCTCGATCACAGCTTTAACCAATCCGGTCACGTTTTCGTACACCTTGTCGTTGGAGCGGTCCAGATTGGCCGTGGGAGGGGGGCTGATCTCTTGGGGCTGTAGCTGAGCCAAGTACAAACATCCGTGAGTGCCGTGTTTACTATGTACAGCAAGAACCAAGACAAATGTGGAGACGATACGGATGAGACGTACAATATGAATGCTTTGTGTGCAGTGGACCGTTTGCACGTCTCCAACACTACGGGGTCTAAACGGGAACTAATGAGTGAAACTAAAGGTGTGCAGACCTCAGTCAAGGCTGAACAATCTTAAAACCGACCATCAGACTTATTTGATTGAAAAATAATGATGAAGAACTACTATTTAGCCCCTCCGGTCCTGTAGGTGGCAGTAATATACATGGACACGTACACTATTGTGGCATTATGCTTTGAGTTCATGTGAGCGTTATCAACCTTTGCATCACAAATGTCGAAAATCATATTGAAGATGCCATTGGTTAACATTCCAAATGAATGAAAATGTTGTTGAAAATGTCATTTATTGAAACGACGCGATGTGTCATGACCTTTAGGACACTTAGCACAGTACAAAGTGAGTGAAAACTGCCATGCACACCGAGAGATTTTTAACCACAACTCTATCTGCTGGGTCAGACAATTCTCAATCTGCACAAAATTGTATTTTCTCTTTTTCAGTCCCTTCGTCAAGTTTTATAGGACTCAAATTAAACTGCTTAGAAATGAAAGGACAAATGATTGTGAAGCTCTATAACAATTTGCTAACTCCCCACTACAATACCCACATCCGTATGCACTGGTCTTCAATGACCACTAGAGGGCTCTAAACTACAGAGAATGTGCAATAGTTACTTCTCTATAGCAGATTAACACATCCACACAGTCTTGGAATTTGAAATTGACCCATTTTCTCAAGTTGCTGAATCTTATTTTAAGTCCTTTTCTACGTGCATTCTTGTTCACTGCATTAGACTCGACTTGGAAAAAGTCAGATTATTATGGCTACTATCGAGGGAGCTATTTTTGGAATGAAAACAGATACGCAACTAAAGGACCACCTGGTACAGGAGGACAGCAGGTGGGCACAGAATATGCTAGACAGGAAGTCAAAGAGGACAACAAACACCATCAGCTGCATTACACTGGCTAGTGTTGATACAGACAGCTGTGCGATGACATTTTCAGTGCGGCAGCAAGCTAATATTGTTAGTAAAGATTCATAGTGGATGGAAAACAGATGTGTTAGCTTTAGAGGGACATAATCTTGCATGAACGGTGCATTAACCCATTAAAGCCTGAAGCCCCTCGTGAGACATCTCTTTGTGAGACGGACGGTCGTCTTTGGAGTCAACCTTGAAAACCTGACATTTTCGCCACCTACAAAATAATTTATATCTCAGCCCCTGTAGGAGATAGAAACATAATTCCAAAAGAATTTGAGAGCTTGGACATGTGGCTTTCACACAGGCCCAGGTTTATTCATCTTAACTGTTTTAATCAAAGATGGAAATGAAGCATTATTTTTTATTTTGAAAAAAATCGAGTGGTAATTACCATGCTGTGTTCTCTTACAAAGACGTTGAAATCGTCACTGTCTACGAACATATATCTTAACCATACATCACCTTTGGATGGTTTTACGCCTCCATTACTCCTCGAAAAAATTACGTATATCCTCCGACAACTCACGGCACCGTCACATGTATATTTTGATGCATTTCATTGGCTAAGAGACCGAGAATTGGATTTAAAAAAGAAAATGACGTATACGCTCTGCCGGCTTAAAAGGGAGATACACGCAACGGTGCTCCCGGCTTAAGTGGTAGAAACGCACTCCCGTCCTTCATGGGTTAAAAGGGAGAGCGGGAAAGAAATAAGGAATTGATAGAAGAGGCCTGTGAAATAAACGTGGGTGATGAACAAGAAGACAGACAGACAGATGTCAGACACAGACATTATTATGCTGCTTACCCGCCAGGGCTGGGGGGTCAACAGTAAGGCAGAGTACAAGAGGAGGAAGAGGAGGGACAGTGGCAGCAGGCAAACCAAAAGAAGACAAGATATTATCAGGAAGCAATGCACTGTATTGTCATTTTTGTTTGATGACGTTCGAGTGATCAATATTTTGCACATTTGCAGTATGTGTTTTTAAATCTGTCTTTTTGCACGTATGCAGTTTTCTTGTGTACCTTCACTCCATCATTGTAGCTGTCTGCAGTGTTCAGACCGGCCAAACTGCACCCTTGGCTCTGGGCCCCAGGTCGCGGTGGTTTCTTCGGGGGGGCCACGAGCTCTGCAGGAAACAACAGCTTCTTAGTTCTGCACTGTAGTAGACCCATTAGACGCTAATTGTATAAGTGTGCACAATAGAATCTCACAGGACTCAAAAACAGCGTGGAGTAAAATACATGCTGATGGGCCCGACTCAGAGATTGAAATAAATTGCTCAAACAAGCACTTGTGAACACTGAAAAGTGCAGGCTATATGATAACGACACAGTCTGCTGGATGGAGACAAATCCATCCACGTACGAAGCAAGCTAAAGCACTATAGACTTAAATGCACACTTCAGAAGTTTAAATGGAAAGAGAGGAAAAAACTGTGGTCGGGGAACTATAATTTAAAGGTTGCAGGCCTGTCTATTACCTGCTTTGCCAACGGGCTGGTATATGTGTTGGTTTCCCGTCTGCAAAAACAAACACATCAACAATACTTTGGGTTAGCAAGTATGTACGCGTAAGTAGAAGCTTGAGAGGAAATGAAACAACTTTACGGGGCGAGACTATGCATCTAAGAAAAGGAGGGAATGCAACTTAATGTTCAAATCATACAACACTCAGTCTAGATGTGTCATTTGCAGTGCTGTGCATCTGTGTGTGTGTGTGTGTGTGTGTGGTCTATCACCATGTTAGATGAACATAAAAATGTTCCGTGCGGCCACACACGCACAAGAAAACAGCAGACCAAGAACCCCGAAGCGTTTCTTGACGAATTGTTGGTTGCAAACATAAAATGAAGCAATTTAATTTTGTCATGATGCCAATCAAGTTCAGATTTGAAATTGTAAGTCAATTATTTGGCTTCCCCGCATGCGAAAATAAGAAGCAAAGGCTGAGAAAAGTCTTAGTGCAGTGGGAGACTTGTGGGTTGACAACCACAGACACCCCAAAATATTTGACTACAGTAACACAAACCCCCACATATAGGAGGGAGATTTTTCCCACCACAAACCACATTCTATGGGAGGAGGAGGTCAGGCAGTGTGATGAATTACAGAGACAGAAATATCTCTGTTGCCAAGGGCAACATTAGACTGCAAGGCCAATGTCTCCTGGTACAAAAAAAATCTTCTTACTGGTATTCATTATTAATGCTGACATATTAAATTACTTAATGCATTATCCTTATCCGTTTTTTTTAAAAATATTGCTTTGTGTGGTTCTCTGGTGTCTATTCAATGTGTTCATTCGCTGTATGACATTAACACGTCCGGACAGCTGGAATTTCACATCTTAAAAACACAAAATAATTGTGATTGTGGAAAAGTGTTTGCTCTACTTACACCCATCAGCATTTTGGAACACTTTTCAGACATGCAATGCAGCACATTGAAATTCACGGTTGAGACATCTTCAGGGTAGCACCACAAAATGGGAATGCGTCTAATAAGACTGAGCCTTGTGCACAAAAATCTAAGCGGGGGACCAGCGGCTCTAAATCTTGTGTACCCCAGCGGGATGCAATAATTTACACCAGGCTTCGGGTGCAAAAAGAATGTCACTGATTAAAATCTCTCTGCGTCCCCCATCACACCTGAACTCTACCAATGACCTCATCACCAAGGGAGCATGTTAACTCCAGGTCTGAACACGGCTTCACTTGAAACGACCCATGTGGGATTTTCCTGTGACGCCATGCTTCACACTCGGAATAGTTTAACTGCGTTTTTCTGGGTGTAATTACAGGTGGCCGGATTTGGGCAGGATCCACACGAACAGAGTGTGGCAACACACAGAGGAAAAGAGAGAAGCACAGAGACCACGGTGTGGTGTTTATGCAATGGTTTTCTATTAATAACCAGCTGTGATGTGGGAATCCACTGACCCCTCATTGCTGACCCCAGCACAAATGGGTTACTTCCTGCTGCAGGATCACAACCATTTGCTGTAATCAAAATAAATGCACGCTGCCACCAATTTGCAATGAGACCAACCAGAACGTGACTCACTCATCTCAGACTTCATCTTTGCGTTTTCATCATTTATTCCCCAAGTGTGTCATAAAACATCCTCAGGTCAGCCATGGGGAATTATCCAAGTTCATTTAATTGGTCTGGAAATGATCATTTATTTATTATAGTTGCATCTTTGTTAATTTATTTATGTCAGCAACATATAGTGGCAGGCATGGCAATTAAATTGTTTGCCACTAGATGGCAGAATCAATTGATCAAACTGAACTAAACAGGCCCAGACACAGAGTAAGCACATTTGTGAATAAATTGAGACATTCTCATTGTTTCAGTACATATTCAATTAGGGATGTTCAATACCACTTTATTTCAGACCGATACCTGTATGAGTATTCATTGTTTGAGTACCCACTTATAATGAGTAGCGCTACCTCGTGCTTTGATATATAAAATTTCATTTATCACAATGACAAAAATTGTGGGAAAAAAAATCTTTGTGGCGCAGATGATTTGCCAATGTGTCAGACTGTTGCAGTATAGCGCCAACTAATGCTCAGGAGGACTTAATGTTTTTGCCTTAAGTATCGGTGGCTGATATCGGCAGCCTCCATGAGGTCTTCATAACTACAAATAAGACCTGTTTTTTTTGCTTCTTCTTCTTTTTTTTTAAATTTAAAACATATGCCTTAGCATAGATAGAGGATGGGAAGTAGTGGTTTTAACATTAATAAGAAAGAACAATATTAAACCCTGCTCCCAAAGACAATAACAATTCAGGAAGTCTTGAGTGTTATTGTAGTCATTAACATCTATATCCATTGCTTCCTTTACAACACTGCTGCTGTCATGCAAAAACACACCATATGATGGAGGCAAAAAAAACAGGGAGCGACTTACTGGTGGCTGGAGTCCTCCATCATCTCGGTCCAGACTCCCTCGAGAACTTCTGGTTTCTGGTTTCTAAGCACATAAAAAAAATGACAACAATTGCAAAAAAACTTGGCATCACCAAATGAGCATTCTAACAAAACTGCAGTGAACAGTAAACAAACATGGTCGTGATTAAATACAAATAGTCTTCAGTCACGATATGATTAGACAATTGAGAGTGCTAACAAAGTTTCATCTGAAGTTTAAACAGTGCAAAAATTCTTGGGGCGCAGCAAGCACTTCAATATGATACCACTTGCGGTACTCAAGCACGAGACTTCCAAGAAAGCAGAATACACCTCGTGCAGTATGCAAATCATACACACAAACAACGACAAGCAACTTTACAATGTCCATCCAAATTGAACACCTACTACATGTACACATTCAATCCCACTCCTCCTGCCTACCAGCTGTCCAAGGCAGGACTTGAAGACCAGCATAGCAATGGAATTCATATATGCCGTCTAATGTGATGTGCCTAGCACTGCTTCGTCTTGTCTGCATCCGTGTGTGTGCCAGCAGGTTAATGCGGTGGAGAATACCTCCAAACCTCCAGCACACTTTTATATGACTGTAAAGCCCGGAAAAGGAGAAAGAGCTGGAAATGAGAGGAGGGATGGATGGAGCACGCTGCCAATGAGCGGTCACGTCGACCACTTTCTCCCTCAAAGCCCTTCTTTCTCCTCCTCTTTCTCACCCCTCCCTGAAGGTACTGCATTATAAAACCAGTCTGCAAACTGCACACACTTTTTTTTTAAGTGAACTTGTGTGTCGTCATTTTGTGGTTTTGTGTGTGTTGACTTGACTGTCAGATTCTCTAAGGCTATCATTATCTTGGAATTCACACAGGCCCCACCTGCCTGCAAAACACACTCGCACATGCGCACACACGTAGGTTTGTAGAAGCGTGCATCCTGTAGAAACTCTTCCTTGCTTAGTTGTTATTTTTGTATAGGTAGACCTTAGATTTTGGATTAGGAGAGGCAGCCCCACATCATTTTTGCATAGAGCGTAACAACAGGCATGCCACAGAAGGGGGGCACAATAGAACTGCATTGTACCACTTAGAAGGTAATATTGAAACGGAAAATAATCAAGCCTATAATTTTCCACTGTCTTATAGGTCTACTTGTAAGAGTCTAAAACTAAAGCTGTTCTAGGTGAACAAACGTCTTCTGTTTTCAAGCAAGTTGCTATGACGCCAACAGGATTTTAATTAGGAGCAATTCTGAGCTGTTGAAAACAGAGGGGCCAATCTCAGAAAAAGGTAACAGCTGTAAGCTGCAGCTCCGCAGCAGATTGGTTCAGGAAAAATGAAACATTCAGTTTCAAGGAGATAAAAGTCCCCTTCACCAACTAATATGCCTCGGTGGTTATTTGCTGAATGCTCAAACCCAGAGGAATTGATTCAAAAATACAGGAGAGTACTTCTTGTAAGATGTGAGCATGTTCTTGGTAAATACGTGATGAATTTCGACAAATAACAACAAACGTTTTGGAAGTGAAATGAAAAAATGACAACAGAAACAAAGCAATGCAAGCAACACAGTTTTTGCATACAGGTGTCAATAACACATCTGAAGTTCACACTCAAATGGGAGTCATGAACACATTACGAACATGTCTTGGTAAGATTTGGTTATTACCAATACTCTTACTTCAAGCAGTAGGTGAATAAAAGGTTTAAAGAACCTGATCATACATGGCTTGTAAAGTTCTCGTCTTGTCCTCTGTGTGTGCTGTGTGTTACCAGCAGCCTTTCCTCTTGCTCCAGCCACCTCTGATCTTCCTCCATCTGCTGCTGCTGTATCATCAGCTGTTCCTCCATTAACAGGCACTGTTGGCCTACACACTGCTGCATGTCTATTGCCCTGTCCTACACACAAACACGGACACACACGCACAAAGACGACACAGGCACGCCAAAGACGAACAAAACAAAAAAAGACAATGCACAACAGCAAACGTGCAACATAAGGACATATGGATGAAGGCAAACATGCACACGTTCACAAAAGCAAAAGCAAACTTATGATAAGCTGCAGCAACAGAGTGGGCGGACCATGGAAACAAAATGGATGTGTATGGGTTGATTGTGATTCAGAATTCAATGCCCCATCAACACTAAAACCCCTCACAAAAAGTTGAGCAAATTCAGCTTTTGGTTGACATTTCAGGATGAACCAAAAATTCACTATAACTTTTCACAAGTGAACTTTTGGAAACCTTTGAAAGCACGTCCAACGGTTAACGTCTCAGTCCTTTTTGCATTTGCAACTTGCTGTTCTTTAACAAGAAGCTTGACAAAAAAAAAAAACACAACAGGTGTTTGAACCATGACTGAACTATTACATTTCAAAGGATGCCCACGTCTTTGTATTTCTGTAACTCTTCCAGTCTCTCTGTATCTCTGTTGAAGCCTGCTGACGACACTCAGTGGCCAAGTCTGAGAACCTCCTGTTTGAAGCCTCTCAATGGCGAGGTACTGATGATCAATTGAAGGGGGTCATCTTGGTCTCATGATGTCAAAATGTGAACAGCATGATGCTGAGGACTGTTTAAATATCAACTGTAACTGTTTCAGGAAAGGCATTCTTCAATCAAAAACCTGTTTATGATATTCAGTTCCTTGTTGGGGAAAAACAAGTCTTAAAACCACTGAAAAGTTGGAAATATGCAGTCAAAAGTTTAGAGAAGGTCAAATTAAATACAGATTAAAGCACATTTAGGTTCATTCTGAAATTGCCAAATATCCCCAGCTTTTTGTGAGTAGTGTATTTCGGTCTGCTTTCAATGTTGGACTTGGAGCATCCTAGGGTGTGTATCGGATTGGTGAGGACTAACCTGCTTTGTCAAACCTGACTTCGGACAAAAGCTGAAAACGACATTGGTCTCTTACCTCCATAGCTGAACCCCAATGTGCCATGTCCTGTCCATGTGGCTGAGGGAGGTGCTGTACATGTGAGTGTGCATGGACATGGTGGCGCGGGTGCGTGTGGGCGTGATGCGTCTCCAGCATTGTGGCCTGCGGGGGGTAAAGGGCACTGGGCACTGACGGGAGGGTGTGAGGCCCGGGGTAACCTGCCATCTGACACAAGCAGGGAGGACAGGGATATGCGATGATTATGAATATATGCAGAATATACTGAATGAACCACATTCTCTGCATACTTTACTTGAGGATGAATTAGTTTACATACCTGGTAATGTACAGGGTGCTGGGCACTGGGGTAATAACCTTCACTGGAGCGGGGACTGGGGTAACCTGGTCTGCTAGGCTACAGTGAGAGGACGAGATAAAGCGGGCACGGAAGATTGTTACAAGGCATGTTGCATCTATTTTCTACCTGAAATCCTTTGTAGAGGACAGCACACTGGGTCATTCATGCAAGAAACACACCAAGCTACCAGTTCGTCAGGCTATTAGCTGCCAAAAGTAGCAAAGAACAACCAGAGGCAGAAAGTCCAGCAGGCTGTTAGTTGTATTAAAGGTGAAGTCAACCCAAACATATTTTTTTCCACAATATGTTCTATGCAGGCCCACTAGTCGAAATACGGCATTCTGATGAATATTGCATTTGTGGGATATAGATTAAGCAGCAAAATGCACCCACTTTTAGCCATCTCAGGGGGCGGCCATTTTGTCAATTCTATCGACTGAAGATGACATTAAAGTTGCTCAGGGCTCAGATAACAACCAATCACGGCTCACCTGTTTTCTGAAGCTGAGCCATGATTGGCCCTGAGAAACTTCGATGTCATCTTCAGTCAACAGAATTGACCAAAAGGCCTGAGCTATCTTAAAACGTGTGGATTTCTTATATTCCACAAACGCAATATTCATCTGAATGCCGTGTTTGGACTAGTGGGCCTGCATAGAACATATTCTGGAGAAAAATATGTTTGGGTTGACTTCCCCTTTAACTAACATAACAACAGGACTACTAGTTGGATACAATTTAGAGTTACACAGTTTCACTGTGAGTGAAGGAAGACACCGTTTTGTTTTTTTTAAAATACATTTTGGAAGTAACTTGCCCAACACTGGTGACATATGATGTTACAGCTGCAAACCACCATTCCAAGTCATTTCAGTCCTTGCACTACACACAAACATATTTGTTAAGAACACCATCTACTGGTGGATGACGGTACGGCCTTGAAACCACAACACAACGTGGCCGCTTTTTAATCCCCGACTAATAAATGTGTTTTGTATGAAAACCGGTACGTCGTTATGTATACATAAAAATAATTTATATTAAGGTATGTACCCGTAACCTATGCACTCTTTTTTGCACATACAGTATATACCGTAATTTAAAGGCAGACAATTTTGGAGAAACAAAGTGCTCCAATTCTTTCCCCTTTCCTAGCTATCTTTAAAAAGAAAAGAAAACAAAAGTGTTGAGCAGCACAGCAGAAGATTTGTGGCACAACTCATTGCCGGCACACAGACACATTGATCACCATAAAGTTGAAAGTGCTGGTCTGACATGCAGAAACAGTGCTGCCACAAACACATGTCACAAAGACTTAGAACCAGTCTGGAGTGGGGCTGTAAAACAATTCTTAATGTGACGTGCTTGCTAGCGGACAGCCAAAGTTAATATGATTTTATTCTTCAGTGTTTTTTCACTGGGGCACATCAGCAACTTTAAATTAAAGGACTAATAAATAGTTAAACGTTTCGCTGCCGAATGAGAATGTAACGTTAAATTATATATTTTGTTTGATCCCCCTTTGAACGGAGATGATTATTGTGATATAACAAAGCAAAACACATTTTGCAAACTTCTCAATCTGGTGTGGGACATATTTTATCTGTGACATCTTAAACATGGTTGCAGGTTTGTAAGGCTCGTGGAATAAAGATTTGGAGGGACATTCTGAACAAGCTAAATATAGGGGGTGATAATCTGAGGACACATCAACACAAAGCCTGACACAGACAAAAACAAACAACTGCCATAAAATGAAACCGCACGAAGGTCAATCAGCAGCACGCTGGGCGCAATCATGCTGACTTCACAGGGATGCCGAACTTGGCTACAAACCCTTCAAAGTCACTCCACTGATGTATAAATAATTTGAGATTCAAATGGGTGATTGTAAAATATATAAAATATACATTATAAATAAATTAGCCAAATCAGTTGGTATTCCGTCTAAAGAAAGAGAGCTGTTAAATAAGAAATATTTGCATGTATTGTATTTTTCACCTATAGTGCCATGTATGTCATATTGTGTGAAAAAAATATGTTTGGGTTGATTTGGATTTTAAGGTCTGGGGAAATGTAAGACAAATATAGACCCTTTTAATAAAAGAGCTTTAAAAGAGCTATTTGAATAATAAACAAAGCAGGATATCTCGACATGACGAAACCATAAAGTCTTACACATTAAAATCTCTTGATATTGTACATTTGAAAACTAATTTTCCCTGTTAAGTACAAAAGCTTTCCAGTTTGTACTCAACTATTTTTTTAAACTAAGATAAGTATAATTTAAGAGGATTAAGAATTTTTAAAACATGTAAAGGGAGAGTTAATATCGCATAGAGATGTGTTTCACTTTGCTCAACCAAAAAAAACAAAAAAAAAACATGATCATGTTTTCCCTGTTTTAATATTGTGAGTTTGAGGTGTAGGTCAGAGGCATATTTCACAGCACTTTAAGAGTATTATGGATGCATTTGACACTATATGTGACGGAAGTCTTTAAGTCATTCACTGCCAGCCATTTTCAGACCCTCTTTTACCCTCACATTTGAAAAAATTAGAAAAAAAATATAATTAAATTCCTGGGATTGAATGGTGGACTGTGAAAAGACAAGTACATTTGTCAGCGGCAGTGAATGAGCTAAGGAGCAGAAATACTGTCTACTGTACAGGTATATAAGTTCTAAGCTTGTAGCAAAACAGCGCGGTTGACCTGTTCTAAAGGGAATGTTGCAACATTTTAGTATGCATTTTTACAAGCAAGTAAGTAGTTGTTAAATGCACATCATTGCAAAACTGCATAACCTGCCTTTAATGGTCTGTGAGTGGGTAGCGTGCAGGAGATGAGACAAGATGTGTGGGCAGGGGAACGAGGGCCTGGCCTTTGGTTGGGTGGATGAGGAGTATTGGCGAACAGAGTACAAACAGAGGGCACTGGGATTAGTTTGTCAGAGTGTGGAAGAGCAAACTGGGGCGGCAGGGGCCTGTCACATTGGGGCTGAAGGTTAGAAGCAGGTTGAAGGCGGACTGTAAAATTAGCTGGGCAGCTGGGCAACAGAGTGCTTTTACAGTCGGAATTTGACTTGAGACTGGCGTTCGGGAGGTTGAAGGCCAAAGCATCTGACAAGATGGAACTCTGAGAATTACGACTGGGAAGCGAAGGGAATTGTGTTAAGTGTCTTACAAGGGGATGGGAGCTGTTTGCTTTTGAGTGGGATGAACAGGGCAGGTGATCGTCAGAAGGCGGATTTGTTTTGTGAGCGCGTATGCTATCGGGCAGGCTCTCTGAATTTTTAGCTCGAGGACAAAAGTCATCATGAGACTGCAGGTGGAAGCGGGACCCTGAGTTTGTGTGGCGCTGGGAGAAAGAGCAACCGTGATAGGTTTTGTCGTGAAAAAGAGGTGAGTCCGAAGGAAAAGCGGAACAATGATGAGAAAAAACAAGTGATGAAATGGGAGGAGGCATGGGAGAGGGGTAGCGGGTAGATGAAGGAGGAGGGTTTCCGAGGCAGAGGGAAAACTGTGAGGCATAGTGCTGGTTTTGATGGCAATGGTGAGGAGAGGAAGCGGACAGACAATCCAGACTGAAGGTGGGCTGCAGGGGAGGATGAAGACTGGGCTGCAAACACAATAGAAAGAAAAAAAGTAGAACGCAGTAGAAAATACCAAAGATTTGTACATTTGAGGAATGTACATGGGGAAGAGGCAGCTGTAATCAAAATTAATTGGGCAGGTTAACCTAAAGTAGTAGCCTTCTCATATTCATTAGTGAAGCCTTATCAACAAACAACAATGTCATGAACACATTAAAGTTTTCATGACATACGTTACGGCTTTGAATTTAAAACTATAAGGATGAGTAAACAGATGTTAACAGCAGGGGATCGACGGCCGAAAGCAGGGATAAAGTAGCCAGCAGCTGGGGCAACAAGTTGGGAGGCTTTTCATGGAAGGCGGGGTTAGGCTTTCTGACTCATGAAATGCAAGTGGTAATGTCACATTTTCCAGTTACAGTACTTATTAAGGAAATTGTGGTGTAAAGAGAGTGGTTTGATAGGAATCTCGTCAGTTGTACTTTGAGTTGTGAATTGTGTGAAGGAGCAGCATTATAGGAAGCAGCATCATTAACTCCAGGCAAGTCAACCAGGCACAAGATAATGAATCAATTGTGATTCAAACTAAATATTCACTGTTTTGCTGTGTGTGGCCTCAATCAGTCATGTGAAATTAATCTGGTAGACTCAAATAAAAAGAAGCGAGTGGTTGTCTTACCTTTGGTGGTGCTTCATCAGACCCTCCCGAGTCCCAAGATACAGTGACCTGCCTCCTCATCTCCATCCGGTTCCTTTCCTTCTGCTGGGCCTTCTCCTCTTCTAGTATCGTACTGTCAATAGGGAGGAAAGACAACATAAGATACGATATGAGAAGGGTTTCTGTTGCATAATAACTGAATAACTGCTGCGCTCAGGCAGTCATAGTATTGCAATCCAGTATTGCAACTGAGAAGAAACCTGTACTGAAGAGTTTTAATCAAATATATCAGGTTCGGTGATCCACAATTGTCTTTTCTATGTCAAAAGTTTCAAGTGTAATGAAAAGCATAATACCACCTGAATCAGTAATCAAGTATTTATGCCTACGGTACTTGAATCCCTCTCAACAATAAGTGATACACCTTTACAGTCATGCAATCTTCCAAATGTGTTCACATGAGCACACCTCTTAAAATTGTGAATGGAGCATAACTATATGCAAAAATGATTACCGTATATAAAAGAGAGCAAAAAAAACAATTGTCAAAAATTCTACAAGAAATGGGTTAGTGGGTTTACTGGCTCAATAAATTAGTACCTTAAAATGTAAGTAGGACCAATCAGCTTCATGTTAATAGTTTCAAATCTTACTATATAACAGTGAACAAAAAGACAGTTTCCTTGCTCTTACTGACTTGCGGGGAAAAATGCTAAATCAAATCAGAAAGATTCCCAGAGGAGCTGAAGAGGTGACGGTTAGAGTAGTTGGACGATCCGGCACATGTTCTACACTCATGCCCTCAACAAGACTAAATGCTATTTTGAGAAACATCACCACCCCCACCCACCGTCCCTCTTTCTGTTGTCTCCCACCATGTGTGTTTGTCCATGTCCCTGCACCTGTCCAAGTTCTTCTCTTGGCAGACCTTGCCCTTTATTCCGGTTACGATGCACATTTGTATGAGTATCAGTGGTGACAATCCCAGTTAGGTTTGCAGACAAAATACAATGTAAAAACAAAACCAGCCAATATGGTTGAGCATCATTTTTGGGTTCAGTCTGTGTTTTGCCATGAGCAATATTTCTAATGAATTCTCTGCATTAATCTTATTTAAAATAAATCAACGTGTCACATAAACCTGCCTCACTCAAGCAAATGAAATCATCGAAGCAATGATGATAACTTCACTTCCAAGCATCATTAAAACTCCTTCCCACCAACACCGAAACCACCCCCTGGAACAACAACGCCTGTTTATTTACACAGACCAAGAAGAAAGATGAGTCTTCAATTTTGTCGGAAACACCCGTCTTAGTTTCTATGCTGTTCTCACCTGAGAGTTGTCCAATGCAAACTCTATTGACAACCAACAGACTGCAGAAATGAATGAACACTGTAACTATATACAGCTAAGGATTCTAAAAGAGTGCATTGACATTAAAATCTAAATACTGTATGTAATGTGCAATGCATGGCCAGTTTGTAAGTAGAAGGGCAAAAGATCCAACAAATATTGAACTGTGATCCAACTCATAACTGCATCAACCAAGGACAATTTGCTTTCAATTGTTTTGTTTGATTTTAAATTACTTTAGTTTGTTTTTAAATTACTTTAGTGAGAATACACACATTGATAATCCCCAAAATGTGTAATGTGTATGGAATCAATTTAAATAACATGAATAATCCCAAGAACAGATTTCAGATGCTCTGAATGTTTAATCACACCTTAGTTTGAGTGCCTTCTCTTGTTACACACAGTCGACGCAAAACGCAAAAGAGGAGGAAAATGCCTTACTGCTGAGCACATCTTGGACATTTTAGCAGCTTATACAAAGAAATAGATTTTGATGATATCGAAATGTTAACCACCGTTTTTGTCTTTTCTCAGAAAAGGGTCACACAACTCCAACTTGGCAAACTGTAGCAAAATTCAACAATGTGCAAAGTAGGGAAAAACTAGCCATCTGGGTTTAATATATGCAGCATAATGCAGTCACTAAATACGGTAGCTCAGATGGAATAAAGTGGGAACCATGTTCTCACTCTTTTTAAGGTTGTCACAATTTGTTAGGCTTTGAAAAGAAAGACAAAGAACGCAAGACTTTACCTCAAGAGCAGGACAATATAATGGCAGCAGTCAACATTTACAGCCAATAAAATCCAATAATGAGGTGCACTTGGGGACCAAGCTGAACAACTGCAACAATTCCAGCATCACTAACAAGACAAAACTCAATTCTTCTGGCAGGTTGACAGGAATATGATATAATGTAGCAGAAAAAAAAAGATTACATATATCACAGTGCAAGATGAAGAAGTCTTTGACTGTTGGAGAAGTGCGCTACTGAAGACCCGCTTACTCTTTAGTCTCTCACTATTCTGTCTTTCTGTTTTTGTTGGCAAGCTGCAGCCCCTGGCAGCTGCCCACTGTGTAAACACACACACACGCACGCACGCGCACACACACGTTGGTCCTCTGTCTAGTAAAACTGTAAGGGAAGCTGAGAGCTGCATATTTGGCAGGCGAGACCTATAATTGATAATATGATATAAATGTTTTCCAGACCAAGAAAGAACCAAACCCGCCTAGACCCTTAAAAGCATTACTTGTTCTATCCAATGACTTGCACGAGAATTAATGACCCCCTCAAACAACAACTCCATTAAAATAAAGGACTCGACATTTTGTCGGTTTTGCATTACTTTAAATTCAGAGTAGACCATTAGCACAAGCCATCAAACGTATTTGTGCAAGATTAATGCGACTTCCATGTAGTTGGACGATGTAGCTGGACTAAAATATATGTATGAACGCAAACAATGAAGACAGCGAGATTACAACGACACAGGGTTCAGCCACATTGCGGAGGAAATGGGTGTAGTAGAGTAAGAAAAACGGACAAATAAAACAGGAGGTATCACGTTGGAATTTAAGGTGTGAGTCATGCTGGTTTGGCGAAAACTCATAAAAACCACATGAACGCTTATTTCCCTATATTAGTGCTAGGAAATGAGACAGAAAATACATGTGTGCACAAAGAAAACTTAGTGTTGTGTTATGTTGCTTTTAAAAAAAATAAATAAATAATGTAAAGTACATGTGCAAAACCTAACATTAAACATGAGCAAGACGGAAGCATTTTGATTTGTCTTATGGCATCGTCTGTCACCATGAGTATCATATAGCAATGTAAACATGACAGTGATTTTGTATTGAGGGACATACTTTAATGTGAATTAGTACACATTCAATTCAGTCTAGTGGAATACATTATTGGACTGTACAGAACCAACAGTGACACCTGCTGTCTAAAATATGGACGGAAACTTAGCTGTTACAATGCTGACACTGCCTTTAAAATCAAATGGCAATAGGTACACAAAGTCAATTTCAAAAGACTTGTTGTGGCTTTTGGCTTGTCCCATCAGTAGTTGACACAATGAGTCATTGCATGATTTGTTTGGCACAGTTTTTCCACCAGATGCCCTTCCTGACACAACACACACACTCATTAAAAAAATAAAAAATAAATTAGTTAATGAATTCATTAATTTATTTGACTGGCAATGGCTGGGCTTTGGGCACTGACCAAGGCAGCAGCATGTACATTATCACAACATTACCATGCACCCAATGTGACGTTGCTATTTTCCGAAAAAGTGTCACATTTACTATACTATAGTGACAAAATAAGGAAGCAAATAACTTAGGCCAGGGGGGGTTATGATGAAGTCTGAGGAACAAATATGGCCATACTTTACAATGTCAGAGATTTCCTGTGTGAATATGAGTCAGCAATAAATTATTTTAGATAAAAACGGTTAGAAATTGAGCAGGGCAACATCATGAGTCTTTTTAGCTTTTTGAGAGCTTTTTGAGCTTTTTGTTGCATATACCAGAGCGGAAAAGACAATTTCATACATTCATTTGCACACACTCACACGACATCAAATAAATACCTGAGTTGTGTTTTCAATTCATTAAAGCGTGGCCTCTTGCTAGGATCATACGACCAACACTTTGTCATCAAGCTGTATAGCGTCGGGGGGCACTGAGGGGGCATGGCCAGTCGTTCGCCATTCTCTATCCTCCCAATGACGTCGTTGTTTTTGACACCTTGGAAAGGCTTTATGCCATACATCAGAATTTCCCACATACAGACACCTAGACAAAGCCCCCAAAAAAACAAGCTAATTACTATTATTAAGCAACTATTAGCGTAAGTAAATGGTGTACAGAATCAGCCATTATTGAAATTCAAATCACTTTGGAATTACAAAATAGTTGTTATATAAAGCAGGACTTACCAAACATCCAGACATCGCTGGCTGTGGTAAATCTTCTAAAATTGATAGACTCAGGAGCCATCCATTTAATGGGCAGCTTACCCTTCGATGCTTGAGATAGAAGGAGTGGAAATGTTTTACCTAAGTCACTTTCCAGTTTGCTGTTTCTAATAATGAATACATGGAGGTGGCATCCTTACCTTTGTAGTAAGAACTGTCTTCCATGTACCTTGACAGACCAAAGTCACCCAGCTTCACACAGTCGACAGTCGACACCAAGACGTTCCGTGCTGCTATATCCCTGCAGAGGAAAAGCAGAAAGTTAGCCTAAAGTCTCCAGTGGGTGGCGATCTTTTGGAATGTCACCGTCCTATACGATATTTTGCTTCAGGGATACAACTATTAGTTCCACTGATGCAAAGCAGACCAGAAGCTGTTATGAGTTGTACAACACTACCCACAATGTAAAAATAGTATTTCAAAATGTTTCTTGGGTATCTACAATATCAAGTACACCATTTGATGAGCATCCAAATTGGGATTCCTCAGCCATGCTGGGTGTATGTACTTTACTGATTGCCATTCGAGGAGTTGCTGCTTAAATTTCTATTATTCCAGAGATGAAGTTATGAATTGGCAAATGAATTTTGAAAAAAAAAAAAAAAAAAGCACTGCAGATAAGGCAACATACCTGTGTACAAAGCGCTTGCTCTCGAGGTAGGCCAATGCCGTGCTGAGTTGGTAGGAGTACAGGATGAGAGTGGCCAGGTCTAGACTGTACTTCCTCACTTGCAGGAAAGAACGTAACTACGGAAGGCACAAAAGAAAAAAACGTTTTTTTTCTGTGTGCAAGCACTGTCTACCATCATAAGTAATATCATAAGTAGCTAACTTACCTCTCCGAGTGTGCAAAGCTCCATGATAATCCAGACTGGGTTCTCTGTAATGACGCCCATCAGCTTCACAATGTGAGGATGGTCAAACTGACGCATAGTTACTAGATGAGGTGACAAGATGGCTTCTCAATAAAACTCTCCAAACATCCAAGTGTAAGCAAACACCCATTAAAAGCTTACGAGCTTCTTGGAGAAATTTCTCTCTGACGCTGTCCGATGTTGAATTCTTACACGTCTTCACAGCCACAGACAACGCCGGGTTCTCCTGCAAGATACGGACACACCAAAACATGAACAACTGCACTATTAGTGTCATTTGTTCTAACCCTGCGACCCACATTTTCCTATTGTTGCTAACCTGTTTAAAAAAACCTATATTGTTAAGAACAATAAAAAATATATTGTCGCTGTCCTGTGAAAAACACTTATGTCCATTTTTTTCATTTTTCTTATTTTTAAGTGAATGGTTTTCGTGTTACAGACATCGCATTAAGGTGAAAATAAAAAAGAATATCAAAAATTGGACATAACGTGTTTTTCACCGGACAGCGACAGCTTTGAAAACATGGATAAAATATTTTTTAACATAACTAAACTATGCTTACATGCTCAAAGTGTCTTTCAGAGCACCTACTCTGAAACTCAAAATGCAACTACAGAGTAGAATGAAATATCACAATGACACAAAATATGACCACAAAATTTTACTTGTGCCATGTTGGCACTGATCTCTTCTTTTTAGGAGAGTCCATTACTTAAAATTTACGAATATGTGTATTTTCTAAATAAAGGGTAAGTAACATATTTCAATGTACACGTCCTCTGCTCACAACAGTGTCGCTCATCCAAATTCTTTACATGAGTCGGAACACATCATCAACCAGTTCAGGGTGTCCCCCGCCTACTGCCCAAAGACAGCCGGGATAGGCTCCAGCACGCCCCGCGACCCTTGTGAGGAGAAGCGGTACAGATAATGGATGGATGGATGGAACACATCATTGACTTTAATTAACCTACACTAATGCAGTAGTTAAGTTGATTTGCAGTGAATACACTATTGGTATGAACACCCATAAAAATAAAACAATCAAATAAAAAACACTAAGTTGTATGGTATATAGGTAATGTCAAAAACCAAGGACGCCCAGCAATTTTTTTGCTACCTGTCTGTGAGACTGCAACCCACCCATAATGTGTCCACGACCCACTTTTAAGTCCAGTTAAGAATCTCTTTTAAAGGCCTTTTCAAATTAATTAATACAATTCCTTTCAAATAAAATCACATAACTGTCAGTCAGGTTTATCAGTGTAACATCAGCTTGTCCTTCTGTTCCTTTGGGCTTGTCCTGTTATTGGTCACCACAGCATGTCATCCTTTTCCATCGAAAGCCATCTTCCACATCCGCCTCTCAAACACCAGCTGCCCTCATGTCTTCGCTCACCACATCCATCAACCTTCTCTTAGGTCGTCTTTTCACTCTCTTTCCCAGCAGCTCCATCCTCATCATCATTCTACCGATATACTCACTCTCTCTCTCTCCTCTGGACAGGGCAAAGCAAGTTTGCTGTCTCTAACATTTTCCCCCAAAAACATCTAACCTATGTCAAATGTCCCTCTGATGAGCTCTTTTCTAATCCTATCCATCCTGGTCACTCCTAAAGGAAAACCTCAACATCTTAATTTCTAATTACCGGTGATTGCATTCAATCCAAAGCATTTTTATGACGAAAGAGAAGAGGATCCTAACTCACTGAGGGTAATGTTAATTACAATGGGTTAGGGATTTGGATTATATTGTCAAATTGAACCATTTAACTATAGCCACGGGACCATTCACAGTGGAGTGTATTTAAATAAAAAGATTTGAATTTAAGCTTCTTAAACTCACCACTTGCTGAAAGCTTTTGAACATGGTATCACACAAAGAATGATGTCCTTTTATTCTCTTGTTTGTCTGCAAATGTACTGAGCGCAGAGATTAGTATCTTATTTTTATTTGAACAAAAGTGGCAGGGCACCAAGCAATTATAGTCTAGATATCGCTTGTCTGATCTGCTTTCATGACTTCCAGTACCGCTTCCATTGACAATGACACACTGACAATCATGTAGCTTGGCGCACACAGGCAATAAATTGTGCACATGATTCTTAAAGCGGAAATCAACCCAAACATATTTTTTTTAAAGAGTAAGTTCTATGCAGGCCCGCTAGTTGAAACACGGGAATCTGATTAATATTGCTTTTGTGGAATATGAGTTAAGCAGCAAAATCCACCCCTTTTTAGCCGTCTCAGGGGGCGTCCATTTTGTCACTTCTGTCAGCTGAAAATCACAAATGCTCAGGGCTCAAATAACGACCAATCATGGCTCTGCTTCAGAAAACAAGTGAGCTGTGATTGGTCGTTACCTGAGCCCCGAGACACTATGATGTCATTTTCAGTCTACAAAAATGACAAAATGGCCGCCCCCAGAGATGCCTAAAAACGGGTGGATTAACTCTTATTCCACAAATGCAATATTTATCAGAATGCCTTGTTTCAACTAGTGGGCCTACATAGAACATATTCTTGAAAAAAACATGTTTGAGTTGACTTCCCACTTTAATAAAACTTTACTAATGAAATGAAATCTTCTCGTATGCGTTTCTCTGTGTGTACTTACTGGGCTGATGTAGACTCCTTGGTGGACATCCCCGAACTGACCCTCACCTATGCAGCGGCCCAGTTCAATGCAATCCCGTTGAATTTCATAGTCCTGTGCTGGATATACAATATACACGTGAACACAAGCACACACATACACAAGGTGAAGATAATTAGAACCAAACATACATACCAATAGCAACACTCACTCACTAAGCTTGTCAGAGCACAATGCACAGACTTGTCATATGCCTGTGATTATGTGCACACATTTTTCAAACCAACTATTGTATGCAGGGTGCATAGAGTTTTACCCTGCAGCATACAGTATTCATTCAGTCATTCGCTGGTCAAAGGTTTAACACTGGATTACTTTTCAAAGAATGGATTCGTCCATCTACTCTGGCAAGCTTGGTAGCAGTCTGCATGCAACAACAGCATCAGCAATTCAAGCCGAACATGCCGGGTAACAAAGTCTACATTTTTGTTTAAGGGCATACATAATTTTGTACTGTACTTTGTTTCAGTCAGAGAAAAACTCAAGATGATGTGAGAATCAGTAATTTTCCGTTAAGTTCATTGCAAACCTATCTCAAAGAAACCGTAAAAATGTTTATTCCGCCCTTTTCCTAATATTCATGTCAGATAAGCGGGACCAATTTGCCCCCAGTGTGACAATACAAATGTGAACACAAAGGAGGAGGGTTGGGGTTGCACAATAAAACAGTACATTCAGATGTTCATTTATTGTTGCAGGCAGACATCAAACGAGGATCACAACCACCACCAAATCAAAGTACCATCACAATATAACTTATGGTATGTTCAAATCATTACCTTGATCTAGTCCATAGTATTCTGGAGAAATTTGTTTTTGATAGGAGACAAAATAACTAGCTGTGAGTAAAATGACAACCAATCTTGGAATATTTCAGTGATTGTTGATTTGACAAAGAGCAAGTTAAGAAAGAGTTGAGCACAGAAATATCTCGTGGAAAATTGTGACTTGTGTGACACAGATACTACAAAAATATAACGTGGGTTTATAAATATACGGGCAATGTGAGCTTTAAGTGTTCCCCTTTCTAGACAAGATTACTCAATCTGACAACACTTACTTGTTCTTCTTTTTTTTTTTTCAGTTAGAATACTGTACTGGTTTCAGAACCTTTTTCATGACCCCCTAATTCCTTTGAAGATAAGGACAAGGAGTTTTCACTTGGAAAGCAACCAAAAGACATGTATAAAAGCTGAAGCAAACCGTAGATATTTAACTGGCTGCAATATTATACTTTTATTTAAAAATAATGATAAATCATATCATATATCATATAATAATAGTTAATAGTAATAATAGAATATATGCGATATGCACATCATCTGGTATGTTACAAAATAACTGATGTGCAAAAAGTTTTATAAGCTATCTTTTTTTGTTGAATCTAATTTTGCATGTGATTTGCAGTGAAATGTAATGATATCTTAAACTCACTGATTGTTATCACACATTATTAATCTCACGGTCCGAAAATTATTGCGATATTGTGGGAAAGCTGACAGTATTGCAGTCAGCCTCACGTTATTGCAGAAAGGTTCAGGATACAAGGTCTGTGCGTTTTCCCCCAGTTTTTGTCATTGATAAAAAAATACATCTTCAAATCATATACTGTACAGTATTACCGTGCACTTCTATTCCCGTCCATCCAACGTTTATATTTGTATACCTCCAAAACGCTATTATCGCTGCAGCAATAGTCATTCTATGCTCACAACACAAAACTGTCCACTGAGAAATTGTCTTTTCACTAATTCGACAGTATTTATTGTCATATGTTTTATTTATTAGACATTAGAAATTGGAAACTGTCTTCTGACGGCGGCAGCAAGGAGGAGGGGGCATGTTTTGTGACATTCCTCGTATGAGGTGATATGCGTGATAAAATAGACAGAAATAGACAGCTTGTCCGACAATCGAAGATAAGGGAGTAAAATGTCATGGAAGCAAAAATATAATATAAAAATACAAATTTTTAAGGAGAAAAGTCATTAGTTTCAGCTGAGCAAAGGAGATGTCATGACAGCCACACACACATCACTTTTGCACATTGCACTTTCTTAACTACAGACAAACTGAACTACCCTGTACTCAAGCTCACACTAGTCTGAGCAAATCCACTAAACGAGACTGTCATTTTGTAACAGAAACACCTTGCATGTCAAAATGTGTATGTTGGTCTACTTACTTGAAGGCATTGTATAAGTGTCCTCCTCATCTATGATCTCAGCATAGTCGTCTGTTTCTGTAGAGCCGAAGGGGACAAAAACGGAACATTTAAACCACAAACGATGACTCACAAATGCTTAACTAAAATAAGGTATCACCATAAATTACCAATAAAGTACACATTTTCTAAGATGTGTTGTGAATGAATTGAATCAAAAATGATTCAACACAATTACCTGTCCAAAAGAATGCCACCATATCCAACTCGGAGCACATGCACAACAGTTACTCTCAAACTAATACGCACGCAAGTGACGGGGACAGAAAAGAGTGATGTGCAGTGGCGAGAAGCAGACACAAAGAGGAAAAGGGAGGGATGGAAACGGCTGTTCTTTCCAGAATGTGTCACAAAAACAGATTGAGTCATGGAGAAAGCGGCATCAGTTACAGACACAGATTCTTTCAACACATGCAGTAAAATCAAGTTAAGCAGGAATGTAAAAGAAAATGATATTGTTTACCATCGCCACTATTGTGTCCTGTAGAAGACACATGCACCAAGAGATGCGTACAAAGAAGGGAGGAGAGAATTTTAAAGATTAGTATGCATGAACAGTTAGGACTCAGACCAATATACTGTGGTGCATTGCATTGCATTGATTCTATTCTTGTGGTCATTTTCACCATGCCGCGTAACTGGGAGCAAGTCAGAGGTTCAGAAACCCGGGAAAGCTTAGAAAGTCAAAGTTAAGTGGCAGTGACTAAAGCTCTCCATGCAAACATATGGTGTGAAAGAGAGACTCTTCACTGCAAACAAAGACGGGGCTTTATAAGGCAAATTGGGGGCGCGCGCACACACACGCGTGTCCACAAAGCCTTCAGTCACTCAGAGCATTCAACTTAGCTGAAGCTGACAGAGACTGAAGGAGAAGGTCACTATGAGTCTTCTACCTGACACACAAACTGCTCTGGTTCGTACTCCTTCCATCCGTTTTTCCATCCGCCTCTCGTGATTGGATACTCTGCATCGGACAAATAGAGTTAACACGGCGTCACGTGCTGCTAACATTCCAGTTGATTATGAATAAGAAACCTGGTTATAGAGTTTTTAGATTTTATATATGGGAGTGATTTTATTATCCAAATGTCAGTGGTTTTTTTTGTGAATAGCTACTTTATTATACATGACACCCACATTTTGCACTGCCGGTGTATTTAAACAGCTTTAAAAAAAATATAGGAAAGTGCAGAATGTATTGTCATACTTACTTTGGGATGGATGGTAGAGCTCTATCGCCCTCTGCAAGACAAAATAGAGCTACCATGGTGAGGGCTAACACATCACTGCTTGCAGACAGTTATTTTTAGAAAAAGACAAACACAGGAAGGGTATTCAAAGTGACAAGCATCTCCAGTCAGAAGCAGAGTTAATTATCCGGCTGGGTGACTGTATTGTCGTACTATATTGACAATATTCAAACAAACACACACATTCATATGTACGGTAATCATTCTCCACATAAGACAACCACTGGCAATGAGCCTAAAATACATGGAAGGGGGGTGTGTCCTACCCTTTTGGACTCTGACAATGAAGGAGTGGCTCGTTAAGGAGAAGAGTCGACAGTAACCGTCAATCAAATCAGCCATGTTTTCTGCTGTAGTCAAGGATGCTGTGGTGACTGTGAGAGGCTGCGCATGGACACAGAACACACACACACAGTCGGATACGCAGCACAACTTCATCATAAGGAACATCTTCCAAGAGTACACATCCAGACACATTCATTTTTTCAACTGTGCACAGAAAAAGACATGTTTCCACTCGCACATTGTTCTGCAACACGCCCACCGCTGACATACACGTGCTGACATTGCCGACATCTTTACCAGGAAACTGTGTCGCGACAACTTAAAATGAGAGATAATGATTCACAAGCATGTGATGGTAGTTACACGCATAGGTTACACAACAATTCCGATGAATTTAACGTCACTGTGAATAAGAGTGACATAAATCAGTCATTTGATCATCTCAGTGTGACAACATGAACTCGTGTATGAATGTGTGCGTGTGTGTGCTAAAATGTGTTGTCACCTCTGGAGCTCCAGCTACATTGAGCTGCAGCATGCCTTTTCTGTCCTTTTCATCCAATGGTGAATACTGGATCGATTGAACCTGGTTGAAGTTAGCTAAGTGGGTAGGCTGGAGACATAAAAATAAATCAAAACTAATTATCATGAAATATCTATTTTAGAACAGCAAAATGCAAATTGAAAAATGCCAATTGTACATGCAAGACACACAAGTAGAGGGCAGTGTTGTGAACAACCATGAAGGCTCAAAAAGGAACAGTGATGAAGTAACTTAACACAGGACCAAAGTTCCAGAATATGGAGGTATTTTATAGAGCGTGACTACAGAAAACAAATATGCTACATTGCATTACAACTTTATGCTATTATGATAATTCATATTGTCTCAGAATTGAGAGTCAAGTAAAAGCTGATGATAAGACTCACCGTTGAGCCCTTGTCTGTGAGGTAGCTGATTCCTTCCTCTGGTCCGATTGCTAACTCAACTGATATTACCCAGCTAGACTGAAAATACAGAGAGAACAAGCACGTTGTAATATTTCTACCGTATATTTTTTCCCTCTATATGATATCATATAACATGATACTGAACTGTATCTCTACAAGCCCAAGGTAAAATCCCTTATTACTCTTTGGTCTAAAGTTAATGGACCAGCAGGGCAAATAAGTAAACATTTGCCTTTGTTACTCGGTGGAACACACCAAAAAAGACTTGCACTAGACTACACCTGCAAAATGTAAGGACTAAAATATTTTCCCCATTCCTCCATACAAAGATAATGTTGCACGGATTAGTTCGACACTGCAAGACTCAGCTTATTTAGCTATACGAGAGGGACAAACACAAGAAGCACCTCTCAGCATGATGCAATACATTTCTTTATCACTATTAAGAACAAATAATTATAATTTCAAATTAATACCTCTCTTCTCACCCAATGAGGTGCCCGGTGAGAAAGTAAGACTATAGGACAAATGAAAACATTTTTACCTGACTTTGTTTGGTTCTGGTAATTCATTAACGTGATAGCATTCCACACTGAGAGCTAAATAAATTCCGGGCTTCCATCAGAATGACATGATACGGCTGGGAAATGTGCGAATGACCTTCACAACTCATCTAACATGGAACATTTACACTCTATGAACTGAATGCTGCCCTACCCCTAATGCACATTTGAAGCACTCCTTATCAAAGTGGTAGATGGGAGAGATGATTTCAAAAAACTTGTGGATGCTCTGCTCATCGTTGAGGTTGGCGAACTGCTTAAACGTCTGCTGGATATGCTTACGAAGTGTCTTTGCCTGAGAAAATAGATGAAAAAGAGAAATTTTAAATAAAAATGAGTAGAGTGGTACCCCCAGTTAAGAACTTCATTTGTTCTGTGACCCCGCTTGTAACTCGGGGGAACTTTTCCCATTGAAATTAATGGAAATGCAATTAATCTGTTCCAGCTCCCAAATTATTATATTTACATTTTATTATACAGTGTGTACGTGTGTGTATATAACACACTAAACAAACATAAGTGCTTACTGTGCTTTAATGTTAAGTGAGGAGGGGAGAAGGACAACAGCTCCTCCATTTATTTTCCACATCATAGGGGTCATTTAAACCTTGCTTTCCCTCACCTAGGATGTGTTTGTATTGTGTGACCCTGCCAGGCGCATAAAGCCCCAAACAACTTCGCTCCTAGGATCAATGGGATTCACAAACCCCTCCACCACAAAAACATGAAGCCTCAGGGAGGGGTGTTCAAATTCCATGCATCCATTTTCTATTTAGCCTGTTCAGATGTACTGGGAGCCTGAAAAGGCAAAAGTCACACTACACCCCAGACTGGTCTTCTGTGAAATCTGATTCCATGCTGACTGCACGGAAGTCAGGTGAGTGAACAACTACACCCTGAGACTAAAAATGTATTCAAGTTGTTTCTATAATCAGGTATTTAAAGATAATATCAAATATATTTTGTGCCAACATTAATTTAAACAAACAGGACAGCAGACAAGGTTATATGGCGATGAGCAAGGACATTTCTGCAACAGTATTGGTTGTTTTGATCTTACCTTTAGAGAGTCTAGCAAGCTTTTGGGGAAGAACCTTCTCAAACCAACATCTTTCCTAAAACAAACAACAACATAAAAAAAAATAACTTTGGATAATTGAATAGTCACACAAATTCGACTTTGTAATTAAACAAATGTTACTCTAGAAGTTCATAGTTGGATTTC
Source organism: Filicampus tigris (assembly GCF_054856515.1). Classification (NCBI taxonomy): domain Eukaryota; kingdom Metazoa; phylum Chordata; class Actinopteri; order Syngnathiformes; family Syngnathidae; genus Filicampus; species Filicampus tigris. Next base: position 15,045,744 of record NC_141224.1, read on the forward strand.
TTGTCAAGGGCATTTCCTGGCATCTCTCTGAAGAAACGCCTGTATAGTCGAGAGACGATGGTGGTTAGAAACAACAGCAAACAAGAAAACAAACTTTTCAGGTAAGGCAACAGGTACCATTTGTGTGAAGACACTGCATTCTCTCTCACCTTATTTCGAGACAGCCTAGTTTCAAAGCAACCTCCTGATCCACTTGATCGGCGATATGTTGCATGTAGTCACTCTTCACCTGTTGAAAGAAAGTGTGACAGCACAACTTACAAATTTGATAGGTCTATTAACGTAGGTCTTGATTTTATGCAGGATGAAAAGTGTTATGTTGTCACACCTGGTGATAGAGGTAGTTGAGCGAAGGTTTATCTTCTGAGAAATGACTGAGGTAACCTTTAGGAAAGTAGCGCATCCGTAGCTCGTACCTGGAAAGTTAATGACAGTGCAGACATTATTAAATATTTTTATGCACAAACAGAATGAATATCACTGCAGCATCCTGATTTAGTGAGACGATGACACAAATCTATGAATGATTTTAGTGTACTGAACAATGTATATATCTCAACAATGCATGAGTCCAGTAGAAGAGCATGTGATTTCATATTTTTATGACAGAGAAATAAAGTTTAAACCTATAAGCATGCTTATGGAAAGATCAGAAGGCAGTGTTTATTGTAACCTTACTATGCAAGTGACGTAAAGCAGCGACTACAATAGAGGGAATTAGGTCAGGAGAGTTGTGAGTAGGGATGCTATACGATGATACGAACAGATGAGAGAGAAAATCCAGGCTGAGTACCAAACGAATAAGAAAACCTTGTTCAATAATGAATGAAGCAAAAGGTGGCACAGAGAAGAGAAATTAGACACATTGGAAAGCTGAGAGCCAGAGAGAAAAACAACGATGTGGGGAGGAAAAAGGATGCAGAGTAAGATCAAAGTGGGAAATGGTAAGCGTGGCCACACGAGACAGATGGAGAGAAAGTAAGCGAAGGGAGATAGATAGCGAGGAGTGTGATAGAGTCAGTCTATCCCTTGGGCTGCCGCCGCCTCCGTTCTAACAATAGCTCAGCAGCAGCAGCAGCAGCAGCATCTCCTGTGGGCTTGCAACTCTGCCACCCTCTGAGGCACTACTCATCTGCTACATGTTAGCAAAGTGAGCGAATTCTCCATTTGAAATACATTTCAACAATGAGTACAAAGCATACAGTGAAAGATGAGGAAGACAAATGAAGATGCATTTGTGCAATTGCATTGTGTGGTCTTAATATGAGCTAGTAAGTGCTAACGTGGTTGTTCCACCCCTGAAAGCACACCTCTTTACAAAAAAGGCACAAGAAATTGTTTCAGGCAATTGAGGAAGTGCACCTCAGCTAATAATCCACTCAGCATCTACAAATTGTATTGTAAACAGATGAAAGGAGAAAATAAAAAAGCACAATCACCAAAAGTGTGATTAATACTTTACAATTGGGATGTTCCGACCCCGAGATTGGAAATCGGGCCCAATCACGTCATTTTCAGCTGATCGGAATGCACGGTAAGTGACGGTTAATCTTGAATTTTTGCTATTCGCCTCGGAGGTTTGGTCCCTGACCCCCGCGAAGAGTAAGTGTTCACTGTATCAGCAAGAAAGGGTACACAAATAGCTCCCCCCCCAAAAAAAAACAAACAAACTTTTACTATAACTGTAACTGTACCTCCACTCCTCTTGCGGGTGCTGTTTCTCATATTTCTCCCTGACATGGCAGACTCCCAAGTCAGGATGTAACCAGTGACGTGCGTCTGTGTGCAGATGGGTTAAACGCAGGCCAAGTGAAGTGACACAGCGCAATTTGTGGATTTCAGCTATCTTCTGGATGACTCCCTGTTGAAACAAGGAGGAACAATGTGAGGAGCAGAAGGTGACGACGAATGTCTACAATTTTAATTCGAACATACCCTGACATCAGTAGCATCTCCATGTCTGATATTACTCGCCCAGGTGCTGGGTTCACTGTTTGTCTCAAAGTAGTGGAAGATCTTCAGAACCCTGTCCATAGAACCTGGAGTCCGCTCAAGACCGCCAGCAGAGCCGCTGGTACCAACACCGGTACCACCGGAAATCCCGGAGCGAGATTTCACTCCACACCCACTTGCTGCGGAGTGATTGAGGTTAGGCTCCAAATAGGATGATGTTGCCATGCCTGACTCAGATGCTCTTGCTGGGGCTAACTGGCCGTCATATTCTGTTGAAAAACAAAGATGACAGGTGTTAAAATGATACTTTGCCACTCAGGAAACATTGACGCAAAATATCCAGCGGCGCTTCTTCATATTTGTTACAGCATTCTGATCATGAGAGATTTGAGTTTCAGAATTATAATCAAATGCACTAAGCTTGAAGCGTGCTAGTATGCCAAATGCAAATATCCTGATTCATCACAGGCATAGTACTCGGAATAGGGAAATGTTTTGGGGCATATGCCCTCAAACACACAGAACACACTCTCCCTGACTATGTGTTTGTGTGTTTTATGCAAGTTACGAGCTGGACGGTCAGCAAATGAGTCAACGGCAGCCCCAAAACAACACTGACACAAGGTCCTTTTAGCGAGACCTAATAGGCCCACAGTTCAACAAAAATCAGGCGATTTTAAGTAAATGCATTTTGAACCAGGAGGAAACGCTGCGGTCCAAACTCAGACAGAGTGGATGTGTTCTGTGAGTAAAGGACACACTGTGAAGCATTTCCTCTGCTCACACCTGCAAGACGGCTACGGTGGCACTTTAAATCTGGCTTTTGACAGCCGGATGGGTTTAGAGGACATAATAGAAATGTCGAGCACATTCTGCTGTTCACTGACCTTCCCAAACCTCTTTCACTGTAACTGAAGCAGAAAAAGTATTGTCGAGTTTAACATAAGCCAATTTTATACTATCATCCTATGGAGGGAATATTCACATACACACTTCCACAAATGACCTGCTGTTATGTTATTTTTTTTATTCTCTTCTATATATAAATTACACTTCACAGTTTTACACAGTACCGGTATATCATTTGCTCTTCAACATTGTGTTTTATGGAAGTCCCAGCAGGCCACAAGGCATCATTACTACAAATGCACAACATAACTATAGCCAAATTGAATTAGACATTTATTTTAAAGCCTATGTTGTTAACTGCAGAGGTGGGCATTTTACAAAATTTTGCTGGTCTGTAATTCGTCATCCGTCAGCGTCCTGGGTCCCAGTCCGTCATTTTTGATGACGAACCGAATTGTAATCATCAGTTGGTCGGTCAGTCAGTCAGTTAAGTCTGTCAGTTAGTCCTGCAGAAGTTTGTTGGTCCATAAGTCGGTCCCCCCAAAAAAACATGAACAAAACGGGCATGCGTCAATGACTTCTGGCTTCTATATACCTTCAAGCAAAGCAGGACGTGACGAATCAGTTTTGAAGGCTTCATTGACTCTGAGAGCCGCTCGCCACATATTGAGCAGAGTGGGATTTGCTTGTGTGTAGGAAGAACCCGTCGCCATAATTCCATATTTCAAGTAGGTCTTCTGATGTTGTCTATAAAATGCACATTTATTTTTCTTCCTGGGCATAGGCTCTTGTGTTGAATTCTAACTAGCTCTTTCACCCATTGCAAAGAAACTTCCCAAATACATCTATTTATTTTACTCATTTTTCTACCTTGTGTGTTTAAAATTAGAGTTACACAACAAAGACAACTTGATGGAGAGAATCCGGTCACTTTTCAAAGTAAAATGTTTTTCAGCATTGGATAAGAAATAAAACGGAAATACTGTAACGTTTTTTTTTGGTTTGTTTCATCTGTGCAGCCTGCCGCGGCCCGGTCCAAAGCGTCCCACGACCCGGTACCCGTCCGGTGGTTGGCGACCCCTGAATTAGGCCAGGCAGGCAGTCAGAAGGTGAGCAGGCGGCTGCCAGTCAAACTGCCTCCCCTTTTCTCTGTGGGGTTCCACTGACTGAGAGGAAGCTTGGTAAACCACAGAGGGCTGAAGAGTTCTGAATTGGCCCATTACTGCAGCAGTGAGATGGTTTCTCTACTTATCTAATTGCTATCTGGGTTACTGGCACAATCCTGGGGGAGCGTCTTCTTGGCTTTGACGTATTTTTTAACCATCCATTTTTCTTCTCTGCGTTTGCTCTCATCCACCTCATCTTTCACTCGAAATCCTCCAGTCTGCCCTCTCCCTTATACTCCTCATAGGCAATCCTTTCCTTTTTTAACTAGAGCCCCCTCAATGCCCCAACTAATCTCCTCACAGGTCTTTTAGTTTCTTCCTTTACATCTAAATTTGATCCTGCAGTTGTATTGAACCACCTCGCTCCTTCCTTCCACCCTCTCATCTTTCTCTCATCCTCACACAATTTCCTCTCCCTTCCCACTAATGTATTTTGGCTCTCGTCCACATAAGATAAAAGGTTCAAAGTCAACCTAACTGCATGTTTCCAGAAAAACAACTACAGTGGACTCCCGTATACTCATGGTTCGGCACCCGTGGATTCACCTATTTGGAGATTTTTTTCCCAATGTTTTTCAATATTTTATATACACATACAGTATACGTATGCCAAAACCTTGTACCTCCAAATTAGTCACTTCTCAGGAGACCCCAAGAATGGCAAGTTTGTTCAACCATTTGCATTGCATCATGAAAGAGAGTAAGACATTTTCAACGCTAGATTGGTCAGTAATGTGTAAAAATAACACCCACACGTGTGGTACCGATCAATAGTACAATTTTTTTTTTTAAATATGAAATTTACCAAAATGTGACTTATGAGGTTTTGGCCCCACGCCAATGATATGTAGTTTTTGTGGGGTTTGGGTTTTTGGGGTGAAGAACCAAACCCTGTTTTTCGTGAAAAACGCATATTGGAGGTTCAATCTGCGTTTTTTGAATATTTTGGGGAGAAGAAAAAAAATGCTGATGCATTTCAACAGCCATTAATTCAAAGCGGATTTTTGCGATTTATGGGCCGCTCCACTACCTATCGCTATAAGAATAGTGGGGCTGCACTGTATTACCAGTCATACCAAAAGTAGAAATGTCTATGTGCCAACCTTCCAAACAATTCCAAGAAAGAACATATGCCACAGAAAATTACAACAACTTCACTCCTCAAACAGTCATATTTTCCAACCGGTTTTAGCTCACATCAATGGTCTCCAACCACTGGTACCGGACCGTGGGCCATTTGGTACAAAGCTTCATACACAGACTGAACAAAAAATATTTTATTCATCATCAGAGTCGGAGAGAATATTTATTTTGAAAATCAGGTGCATTCGTCTGTGCCTCGGCACACGTCAAACTGCTCATCAAAGTCATGTGATCTAAAATTTAAAAATGCATATTGCTAAAAATCTGATTTTATTCAATGACGGCAACCGAAACAAAATTATGAAGTAGACTGGACAGAATTAACACACGACGGGTGTCACTGTTTCTCATAACCGCAAAATGGAACCTATTTATTAAAAGGAAACCAATGCAAGGCACCCATGAATAATAGCAACTATATTCAGCGTAAGGGTGGGATTCATTCTTAATAATTTAATGCATTATCTTTTGTGCCGGTCCGTTAAAATTCCTTTACGTGGAACCGGTCCATGGCACAAAAAAAGGTCGGGGACTGCTGACTTACACAACCACTGCAGGTCACCTACTCAAGCCAATGAACAAAAGCTCATAAGGGACTTTTAACACTGTATCTATCTGAACTTGAACTTGAAACATTGAGCAAGAAAGGAATTAGCACATTAATATGACGTTATATGACTCAATTAAAAAAACATTGTTATTAAGTATAACAAGCTCCTGCATTACATCCAATCAAACATTATAGTTTAGGGTATCAGCTTTACTTTCACTTTATATGTACCATATTTCTTTGAATAAACTTCTGTACGTACTTGGTAAAGGATGATGTGCATAGATGCACGCCCCTTTGCTCCAGCAGAGTGGGATGCAGCCACTATTCTCCATCTGTTCTGTTGAGGACGCTGTTCCAATCCTGGCCACAGCACCCCAAAAAAATTGCTAAACACTGAAATCAGCATAAAGCCTTGGGTGTAGTCGTGTCCTAAGCATTTGGCAACTACTGAATGAGTATTCCTTTCAAAAGAAATACATAAATGCATCCAAGGAAAAAAAAAAAGAACAAGAGGAGTCCAAAGATTGCAATCACTGTTGATTACACTCTGATCTGTACAGAAGTGAAAATACCGTTTAAGAATCGGGGCACTTCAGAGGCACAATGTGTCAAATACTGTATTGTGCGGGGTGTCATACAGGTGAAGCTAGTAAATAGTAGACCCCTCAATCAAGGGGTCAAACGAGGTTTGACACATTGCCATGACAACCCCTCCCCCCCAAAAACTCCAAAACCACTATCGAAAATGTGGTATTATTCTCGGGTGCAGTAATCTCCTGACACTTATCAAAAGATTACTGCTGAGCCGACAGCTACCAAACATCAACCGGTGCAACATGTCATAACCCTTTAGCAGGTAAACTCCATCATCACTGATATGAAATCATTTTTGTAAAGATGCTCCAACTTCAAGAAGACAAAGATGAAACACTCCTTTCATAGGAGGTCTTATATCCACTTCTGATCATGAATCAGATAAATAAATCCGCAAGAAATTCCAGATGCCGATCTTCACGAAGCTGTTGTTCATCAAAATAATCAATCCTTGATATGAATTCCAAAGGGTGCGGGTTCACAGCAGTCAAATGTCAGGTTGCAGGATAACGGCATCCATGCTACAATACACTGAACAGTTTTCAGTCTCAGGGTCCACAAAAGGTAGCTGGTTTCATGTTGTCATTCCACAATGCTCTCGAAAGCAGACAGTTGAGGGAACGAAGAAAAGCAAAACAGGTATCAGAAAAGCAAATGTAGGGCAAAGAAGCTGCGATGAAAAGTGGAGCATGAGAAGAGATGGACAGAAGCAGCTGACTGAGGTGAGCAGGAAACACGAAAGAGACACAAAAAGCAGGAGACCAGGCTAAAGAGAGTGTGGGAAAAAACTGCACGAGTAAAGACCACAGACGGAAGCTCAGCTTTACATCATGTAAAGCGTCCAGGTGAATGAGGTCAAGCAGGTGTGTGATGTCACAGAACAACAAATTGACAGAGACCAAACGGATGAAGTGAAGCAAAACTAAGGTGGGAGCAACAAAAGCAGAATGAAAGAGTGTCCATGAAAATGGGTTGAGGGGAAATGACAGGCGATTCGGTTCCAAGTCAGGCGCTGTTCTGTAGCGGCAGAGATGCCAACATCGCCTCGCAGGCTGCTGCAGCTCATCGTCAGCGCAGTACACATGCAGTGCAGTGCTTTCAGCTGCGAGTGCAGCACAGTGTTTGTGTGTGCGTGCGTGTGTGTGCGTTTAGGCTTGAGAAAAGGGGATTACATATGCAAAAGTGTGAGCGTGAGACTGCAGATAAACATGTAGGTGACAGCAAGGGGGAAATTTATGTGAGACCATGAAAGTATGCGTCAACAAGATACCCAAGGGAATTTGTGAGGGTGCAAGGCGCTCTGTTATGTCTTCAGTGAAGGCTGCAGTATAAATAGGTGGTAACGGGCGCAAGATGTGTGCGTGTGGGTTTGAGTGGTTGGGAGAGCTTAGCATTGAGTTAAACACCACAAGAGTAATAAGAATGGATGCTAAAATGTAACTTGGATAAATGGTCATCTCACACAGACTGATTTTAGCAGGTTTAGATATTGGCTACTAAAAATATTCAAAACATACATTAACCTCTTTGACCCTTTTTTCTTTTTGTTTGTTTTTAGGGTTAATCCCATTTGGGTGTCAGTCATCTGAAAATGATGCACCGGTACCCATTTTTTTCCCCCACTGGACATGCTTTTGTTTGCGTTCTGCTTGCATTGGTCTTTTAAGCATTTGACCCTGTTTATGCTTGTGCTCTCCTGCGCTCACATCAGATGTTGTACGCTTAAGATTTAATTGCCATTTTCATGGCTAACTTGCCATCTATCCGAGCAGCAAGACTGGAAAAGAACCATCTGGCTAACAATGGTCTATTGTGATGTTAACACATTTGCTGTAGTGAAGTAAATAACCCTCTGGCTTTTTTTTTTATTATGAAAAATGCATAAATACAGTTCTTTCTATTGTACATTTGTTACGTTCTTTATTTGCAGGCAACTTTCCAAGTCTTGTGATAGAAAACTACAACCATAGTGTCTCCAATTAAATTTTTAAGCGGTCATGCATTGACATAAATAACACTGGTTTGTTTCTCTGATAACACAATTACTATGAATATGTGTACCTCACACACAAGAATGCTCTTGCTCATCGCTGACAAATGTTAAATAAAATTATTTTTTTCATGATTTAAAAATCAATGACTTTTTAAGCACATTGTTAATATTTTAAGTATTTAAGTATTTAGATTTATAGCTATTTGATGAAATACAGGGAGAATTTGAACAAATTAAAGTACCGTACTTTCTGCACTATAAACCGCTACTTTTTTCCCACGCTTTCAACCCTGCGGATTTTAATGTGACGTGGTTTATTTATAAATGTTTACTGACAAGCTTCAGACCACCAACAGATTTATCCATAGTCTTGTCACATGTGACAATGAAACTGTCCAGGTCTGCCCTCAGACTGAATTTTCATCAGCCATTTGGGGTTGGAGTGTGCACACCTGCGGTAGGGGGCGGTTGCCTGAGAGCCAAATGCGGAAGTGTTTGTGTGAAGCGGTATGTGGCTGTGAAAGGAGCAGTTGATAGCAAAGAGAAGCATCTTGAGTTGAGTTTAACGGGCACAGGGAATGAGTGCCATAAATACAGCCGTCTCTGGAGTGCGACCCCCGTCCCTCTACTGTTTGTTTGGCGACCGACTCCCACCATCGCTGGGAATGGACAGCAACTGCGGCCATGGAGCGACATCCAAACACGTAACAACCAGGTTTACAAATGCTGAACTGCTGCGTGATGAAGCAGACTGGAAAAGCTCTTCGGGGAATTTGCTTCATATGACAACAAGAGAGACTAAGAACGATTCTGGTAAACTGCTGTGTAACTACCCGCGTTCGGCATTGTTTGGGGGGAAAAAAGCATCTAACGGTGTTTAAGGTATATACAAGTTTTTTAAAAATCCATGTGTGTAACCTGCTTCTTTGCAAATATCCCATGTCATAACGTGGAGACCCGCGGCTAATAATACAAAGTGGACAATTTGTGCACAAATTTGTTTTTATGGCTGAATTTGACTGTTGCAGCTTTTAATCGGGTGCGCTTTGTAGTCCGGTAATTATGGTATTTTTTTTAATAATGCAATATTACAATTCAACCATTTTTAATCATTTAAAGTACATGCAGAAACCCCAACATTAATAGATTGTCTCTTAGCACTGGCCTACACTTACAATTTAAATGAAATTATACTAATTTATTTTCTACTGTTAAATAATCCTCATTTCATAGCCATTCTTTAGTCTGCCTATCTTTAACTAGTGTGTATTTTAGATTTTGTTTGGTCCAATCAGAATTCAGCTTCTAAGTGTTCCCATGTGTCCCCATAATCTGCACTGGGCCTTTATTTCCAAAAGGACTGGCCCATGACACACACTGTAAGCAATGGCTGTTCTTTTTTAACTACCGGGTAATCAGATTTCAGATTCTCCAAACCAGGCTTGCTAGCTGGCTAACAGTTATCTTGGCATTTTTCCATTCACTGACTGGTTGAACTAAATAGTCTTGCGATGTGCACAAGTTACAGTGGAAGATGGAGGCCAAATAATTTTTTAAAAACTCTCTCAAGGTGGTCTTTTCAAGACAAACTGGACATTGTGAAGATAGGTCAGCCAACATGGTTGTTGGCTGGCTTGTTTCAACCTGGGAAAAAAAAATATTACGGCACTTCCAGAACAGACAGCTAGCTTACAAGCAGGACCAAAGAAAGTACAGTAAGTTTTTTTTGTTTTTTTTACCAATGAAGAATACGTATCTCTAGTGAGCATGATGTATTTTATTTAAAACTTTGTATCATATTATTAGTTATATACTGTATTGATTGTGAACTGCTCAAAATGATATTACAGTAGAGGTTTGTGAACTGTGTAGGCCAACGAAGCCCTTTGAGACTCTTGTGAGTAGGAGCTATGAAAATAAACGTGACTTGACAAAACAAGACAATTACTGCATATCTTTATTGTAATTTAAATGCTAAAGCCCATTTGCAAATCATGACTGCAATATGAATAGATTTTCACACCTAAATTGTGTCCTGAGAGTTATAGTGATTAAATGCAATGTTTATGAGGCACAGTATTTCCAAGGGTAAACATGTCACAGCCATTGTGTTCCAAAGCAGCACAAGTGCATCATCTCATCAGGTTACAGGCCACAACACTGACGTCAGCTACGGAACATACTGTATATACCACTGAGGTTTGCCAAGTTAATGTTAAAAAATGTGATTTATGTTTGAAATGTTCTCCAGCATCACATACACTTCCTTCCAAAAGTATTACAATCGTGAGGCCAATTCCTTTATTTCTGCTGTACACTAAAAATATTTTGGTTTGACAGCAAAAGGTGAATATGAGAAATGAGATCCGCGCTTCAGGATTATTCCCATTTGTTTGCATCTGGATCTAAAACACAACTTGGAAGATGGCATTTTTCGATTGAATCCAACCATTTACCATGAGCAAAAGTATTGTAACGTGACTGACAGGTGTGTCTTGATGTCCAACTGTGCTCTATTTTATGAGCTGAAACGCAAAAGACCAAAAAAAAAATCATGGAAGATCACAGAATTCCTTCCAAAATGGATGCTTACCAAGTGCTTAGAGGCAATTCCATGTCACCTTCGCTTTCTTTTGGCACATATAGTTTGTTGGCTTGGTTGAAATAGTATTACAAAGTAGTTTATGATTAATAACAGTTGGTTAACAATGAAATTAATTATTTGGTTCCAAGCAAAAATTAAACTGAAGCGAAAAGTTTTGCCGACAGTATCTGGCAGCAGAAATATTAGATACTCTGAACACAAACATTACATAACAAAGGTAAGGCACGCGTTTTTACTCACCAGCATAGTGGGATATTCCAGAAATATCTGAAACACAAAAGGATTAAAGGGAAATGACTATTTGAAATGTGTTGGAATCGCTAATCACTACATCTCAATTTGATGGCAGAGAAGGACTGATTTACCATCCCCAATTCCAAAGAAGTTGGGACATTGTGTAAAATATAAAAACAGAAAAACAAAGTAGGAGCATAAGTTTCAGCCAAGTCCATCAAGTAGTTCCTGAGAAATATAGTTACCAGTAAAATAAACGTAACAATATCACTAAGTTCCTGTTACCATGGCAACCAATGCTGTCATTTTCTATATTCTATTTAAAAATATCTCATTACGTTATGGGTCCATATGTCCAAATTTGAATAGATTAGCTTCCTTTTGGAAAAAAAAGTACAAAATAAAAACTAAAATTTTCAAAGTGTCAAATGTTATGCTTATTAAGAGCCTTTTATTGAGCATCTTCATAAGAAACAATTACTGGTACATTAATGTGTGAATTTTTGTAGAGATATGTTGAGAAATTATGAACCGTTTTACTCTAATTTTAAAGGCGTTTTTTGACAAGATTTTGTATAGGCGTTATAACAAAAAAGTGTTCCTCAAAAAGGCAATTTTCCCCCACATAAAAACCTAAATTCCTCCAGAATGCATCATCCGATTTTCTAAATTCTTGGTGTGTTGCTGTACTCAGGTTGAAGTGGCCATTCCAATCACACGTTGACAAATTTTCATTTTCGGAAAATCTTGTCACGTTGGTATAACAAATATATTGTATTTCAAAGTTTTCTAGTGATAATTTATAAATTAAATATGAAGATGTCCCACTGTTTCCCTTGGGAAATAGATTTGCTTACAATCCCGTAAAGCTGCTCATTATCTAGTAATTTGATCCACATACAGTATTTCCACATAAACCCACCATTCCACCATACATCACATTCACCACACATAACATCCACAAACAATGACCGAAAATTAAAAACGGTCATAAAAGACAGCACAGCAACACTGCTATGAGGTACTTCAAATCGGTTCATTCGCATAAACACTCCAGCGCTTTACACTCCTACGCGTGATGCTCTTAGAACTTCCTTCTCTCTCCTGCTCAGAGTAGAGAATGACTGCTTCTGGCTACAAACCAATAACTGAGGGCATTGCACAACTGTTATTGTTATTGTGTAAAAAACTGATTTCAATCGTTCTCTGATGATCATCCACTCAAAATAGACTGTAGTGGTGGATAATGGGTACGGCTATAAAATGGGCTCGAACCATCACACAAAGCAGCAGTCACTATTTATTGGATTGAGAGTTGAGGCCATGGTAGAAAAAAGGCACTACTTCTTCACACGAGAAACGTTCCAATGCGTTAAGGGTTCAAACCTCTAGGAATTTTCTTTTCAACAAAATGGAAAATGGAAACAAATGTATTGCGTTTCCAGAGATGGACTGTTTATAGGTGTAGACCACTTTTTTAGCCAAAAGTAATCTGGGATAGGCTTCAGATAACCTGCGACCCTGAACAGGATAAGCGATATGGAAAATGGATCCACATCCACAAATATAGTTTGATTGGCTCATGATGCTCACATGATGTCAACTGGGGCTGCAATGCGTGTATCCCGTACACAGTCAATGACAATGGACTGGGGGGGGGAAGAACACGTGCCGGCACAAATACTTTATTCGACAGCAATTGACCATGGGTCTGTTGGGCACCTTTACTCAGTCTGGATCGGGACCTCGGTCTGCTATTTGAAGATACGCGCCTTATGTAACAACTTGTCATTACTGACATTATTCAATTTTTGTGACTTCTTTTTATTCTTATTATTATGTTTGGTCTTTACTATGTACAGCAAAGCTTCATTTGTGGTCTCTCTGTGTTCTATAAATACATCTGAGTTGAGTTCTATTGATTTTAAATACAATGAATGAGAATACTACAAGTTCTAAGATAAAACTTTAACGTGATAACTGGTTGTTACAAGAGTGAAGCGAGATTAAGTCTGGCGGTTGATAAAAATACACTAGTTGGATGTTGTTGTTTTTTTAACATGATTACGTCACACAACAATAATCGTTCATTAAGAAAAAAAAAAAAAAAAAGAAGCCTGTTAATTGCCCGCTGCTTGTCCTCGTTACTACTTTATAATACCGTCACGTATGTCTTTTTACTAAACGTGCCATTGAACAGCGTGTTGCCCGGTCTAGTCGCCTCCAACACCCCTTCGTGACACGCTGGCTTGTCCAAAGTCAAGCAGCGCACTGTCGGCCAGGGGCTCGAAACTCTGTGCTTGTTTGAACGGCTCAAGGGCGGCTACCTGTTGTGCGTTGGTCACCACCCGAGCGGAGTTAATCATCCATTTCTCAGAGCAGAATTTCCAGTCGCCTATCTCCACACCACTGACATTATTCCTACCCAGAAAGTTTTGTACATCTCATGTGGTATCGGTGTGTAGTATTGGTACATTTTAACGAACATTAGCGTACCAGCACCATCAGCATTGTTGCAGCCCCAGTAATAAGGATGCCAGGCAAGTGATTTTGTGATGCCACTTTGTAAAGACATTCTACGCAGACAAACCATCTTTTGAATACTCTTCAGTGGTGTATATGTGAAATGTGAGTGATAAGTAAATAACCCAACTTCGCTGAACATGAATGTATTAAATGTACATTTTGCTGGAGAAGACACAAACACTACAGCAGTGTGGTGTTTTGCCATTACAGTACTATTTTTGAGGATTTCTTTACTTTGAACGTAAGTCAACACAATCCTTTTTAAAAAGTTCCACTTTGAGACCTGTTCTAAAAACGTTTGTTGTCAGTGTCCGAAACACTGCTGTCGTATAAACAAGCACCCAGAGCGTCACTTTTTTTGTTCATACATCTATAGTTTGAAAGAGTTCGGGGTAAATGGCCAGAAAAATAATCATATCAATAGCCCATTTCACAGTGCCCATTATAGCTAGGAAAGGAATTCTTTGCATTTTCCTCAGGTCGCTGTGCTGCATGAACAGCACCAACATGGATTGGGTATTGTATACGCCACACCAGACGCTGGCACCACAATGCATCTAATTGACTGGGGGAAGCAGAGTCGCTGTGTGAACCCATACACAAACACAGAAATGTCATTTTGGGGTTCTGTGCGAAAGACACAGGCAAATAAAATGTCAGCACTTCTGTTATGTCTCAGGAAGCATTTACAGTAGCAAAAAAAAAACACTGCCGCTGTAAAAGTCCACAATATCCTAGTTTTGTTTTACTTTAGGAACTGCACAGTCCCCATGAAAACAAATTTTAACGAAAGGTAACCAATCAAAACAAAATTGCGTGGAAGGCGGGGGAAAACTGTGCCTTGGCAGCAGGATCACAAATCACAAGGTAAATATCCAAAGCAACACATTTCATTCCTTCCCATCCATTCATTTGCCAAAGCAACCGAACAGCTTTATCAAAGAAAAACAGAGCAGGCTGACACCATATCAGAAGCGTCCGTGTCCTTGTTTGCGTTGCACACTCAGCCTCTGTGCGAGGTTTCCACATGCAACTGCTTGCATGGTGGCGAGCAACGCAAATTCCATTCCAGCCTTTCGCCTCTCAGACCCTCTCAATCTGCCTTCCACCGAGCACCCACGCACCAGCCCAAATAGACCCTCCTGAGCCATCTTGCCACCTACATACCTCTATTGGAACAGCCCAGAAAATCCCAGAAGTGCATATTGGTAGCCTTTAGGCAGAAGACTACACTTCTGCTCTTAGCTTGCATGTATTCCCCTTCTCCTCCCCTCTTCACTTCCTAGTTGTGTTGTATGTCGTCAGAGGGAGAACACCCGCCCCTGATTATTACCAATTCACACACCTTTGAGTATCATAACAAATGCCTCCCTCCGGTCAATTAGGTTCTCTTCCCATGGTGCACTACTGCCATTCCCCTTGCTTCCAATTTCATCCACTAGCCCCTGTCCCTCGTCTTTATTCCCCCCTGTCAGAAGCCAGACAGGTGTGACCATCGATCCAGTGTTGCTACCTTTATTGCTGCCTCTTTGGATTAGTGACAGAAATTTGAGAAGTGATGCTGCAGGGCACATGGAGACAAGCCCAAAACTAGCAGAGGGATCATTTTTGTCTTAAAAACAAATCAAATCTAGACATTGTTAGGCAAATCACAGTTTAAATGAGAACAACTAGCCATGTGTAAGAAGCCTCTTTGCAGGATGAACACAAAATTGCAGAAAATATCAGTGAAGGTGTGAATCCTAGCACTAATCAGACAAACTGTCTGACCAATGGAATGAAAGAACACTGTTTAAAACGATAGTGAGGACAGGTTCCAGATGATTCACCCAGTAACAATAAAAGCTGACACTTCCAGGAATAGCGGTAAGTGAGTCAGGAATGCCAACAATAGCCTCCCGTATATGTGGACAAACATAAGATCTTAGTGAATGCGAGCTGAATTATTATGCAACCTTGGAGGTTTCAGAGGGGTTTTGACCTGGTGGGGAGCATGTGCAGAGAGGTGTGAGAGGGGCACCCAATGGACAATCTGACAAATTACATCATATATTAGTCATCTAAACCCATCTTCACCCATCAAGCAGTTTAAACGAGTGATTTGTGGAAATTGAGTAAAAATATTAGTATGAGAACAGGTAATAGTGTCTAATGTTGTGATTCCCCAAACAGCCAGCGAGCAAACACCTGAAGATGGTTCAGTGAGACCTACTATTCTCCTTTTGTCTCCAAGAAATCCATGGTTGCAACAATGCATTCCAATGGGGACGGCTCACTTAAACACAAGACGTATGTTTCAGAATTGTTGTTTTGCATGACATAAATCATTCTCAATGTTCACCTTTGCACCCAAGTTACCAGAGTAGCCCAGAGGGGTGGTTTCGGCCACTGCACCACTCACTGCTGTCTACCAGGAATACAAATGACTGCACCGTGTCAAAAATGACCACACTATCTGGCTACACAATGCGTGGTATTCTTACAATACCTCCATACCAGTCGATAATAATGCATGCCCCGTGCAGCATCCAGCCTATTGTCTGACTGTTAGCCCTTTAATGCTAAGCTAGCTCAGCTAACGGTGGGCTATTCCCAACCATTCTGCTCCCAAGGCGAATCAATACTCACCCGTTTAAAGCTCCCGGAGCCAGGCCGCACCTACTTCCAGTCACCGGCCACCTTTTCCAGTCAGTAAGCGGGGCTTTTAGACATTAGTCCCAGTGGTATTAAATCCGACTTTTGGAGGCTGGGTCTGCCCGCTGTCGGCTGCCTCCACTGTCTGAGTGAGTCCACAACAGCGCCGTGCCCGGCTGTCGGTGTCACTGACGCTGAGCTGCGCGGTAGCCGTCAGTTTAGCAAGCGTGAGGTGCCGTGCCGCTCTGCTGCATCTGGAGCGCTGAGATTTTCCAACATGGCTGCAGCTGTCACGAGGACTGTGGGCCCTGAAAGGTCCTCACCACCGACAGGGGCCCCTGGAAATCGCCCCGTCACCGACATAATCACACGTATGTCACATGGATGTATTCTTACTCAAATGTCAAATTCAATGAGCAACGTCACACATGCGTACTCTTGAGCTCATCCAAGTACCATGTGAAGGAAGGATGTCAAGAAGAGGAAAGTGTTATCCACGGTGATACAAATTGCTTGTCCCAGCAGTTAGTTCTGTGACAGACCTCCCAAACATACACTATCCATCCCTCCATCCAGCCATTCATTTATTTTCTATATAGTTTGTACTCATTAGGGTTGCAGATGAGCTGACTTCGAGCCAGAGGCAGCTACAACCTGGACTGGTACAAATGTAGACCATCAACCATTCACATTTACAACTACAGATGAATTCCATCCATCCAGGGGCGTGGTGGCCATTGAGAAATTCGGGACAACTCCCGAACAGCCATTCTAGGCCGACATGGTACAGCGATTATTTTTTTCTGAATAGGCCCTATATAATTTCCATTAATAAACACTAATCTTTTAACAAACAAACCAGAACAACCAGTTCTGGACTACTGCTCAACAAAGGACCATTTATAGGGCAGCTTGCATGCACAACAGCACACACAGCTGGCGCAAAGCCATCGTATTGTCAGACACAGCAAAAAGTACGGTAAGTCTGCTGGTTTTGCAACCACTAAAGCAACAAAGTAACAAGCCCTTCACACAGCCCTGACACATCCATTATCTGTACCGCTTATCCTCACAAGGGTCGCGGGGCGTGCTGGAGCCTATCCCGGCTGTCTTTGGGCAGTAGGCGGGGGGCACCCTGAATTGGTTGCCAGCCAATCGCAGGGCACACAGAGACAAACATCCGCACTCACAATCACACCTAGGGGCAATTTAGACAGTCCAATCAACTTACCATGCATGTTTTTGGAATGTGGGAGGAAACCGGAGTACCCGGAGAAAACCCACGCAGGCACGGGGAGAACATGCAAATTCCACACAGGGATGCCGGAGCCGGGATCGAACCCACGACCTCTGAACTGTGAGGCGGACGTGCTAACCAGTCGACCACCGTGCCGCCAGCCCTGACACAGTCTGACAAATTCCCAAACTAGACTTGTAAACTATACTTGTCCTGAGATGGCGGAATCACAGACTCACTGGAGTATGTGCGGATGAACAGTGCGCGTACAGTATGTTTATAAGGAACTGCAAGATCTCCACTTGTGGATGATGTAAAGTGCAGTGCGCACTTGGAGGCAGTCTTCCGCCCCGATCGTGCATCATTGTGATTGTGTCATTTAGTTCAAAGAAAACATATACAACACTTTTATGCTGGCAAATTTTAAAGTAGACACACCAAATTAAGTATACTTTCATTTGGACATGTATATTTTCACTAAATTCAACAGAGATTAATGTGCACATTGTGCCATAATCTGTCAACAAAAAGGTGACACTGGACTTTTGTTGTTATTTTTAATTAACTAGATTTCATATATTGGGCAGCATAATGTTTAGTCGACCAAACCAAATTCACTCATTGATTGAGTGAAACTACAGTATAATAATACGCTGCTGGTATATTTATGGGCCACTGTGGATGTCTCATGTTTAAATAAATTTGTAAAAGATTCCTTCCATGCATTATTCATCAGAAGCTAGAGCATCATAATGCAAAGAGTATCTTTGTGATCCAGACGCATCACCCCTCACATAAATACTGTAGATGTGATTTTCAACGCTGACAGCTCGTGTTTTCAATTTGTATCATCGAATTTCATCAACCCACACACCTAAACACTCAGTGCATTCATAGTGTTTCATAAGATTCTTTCTGCACATACAGTACGTTCATTCATGCAACACAAACTATGCTGAGAGAGAGTGACACGTGCATGATGTATGCAATGTGCTATGCATGTCTGCATATACGAACGGAATGATATTCACACACATATGGTTACAGTGCTGAACTGTTATAAGTTGAGGGTTGAAACTATTCGAAATTGATAAGCCGTGTGTTTGTGTGTATGTGCGCATGTGTGCATGCAAATGTGTCATTGTTCAATTATGGAAACCAACAAGTAAGAAGTATATCATTTTAAACTTTTTTATTTAACGAAAACCATCTGTGAAAGGACATGGATTAAGCTAAACCCATAAGCCGTATTGAAAACATCTGCAATGCTGAGCCAGATAGATGGTAGGCTATTCATGTGGATGCTTTCCATGAACTGTCTAGAAGAGATTAAGTTCAATGCGCGGAGCACCATCTAGTGACCAAAGAAAGGGACGCTCCAACTACAGTATTTATTTCAGAATAACCATTTATTTTTTACAGTACAGTGTATTATTACATGCTACTTTTATGTTCACAATGTACAGTTAAAACGACTAGTTACAACAGAACTAATCACTGCCCCCCTCACCACATCCCAACCAATAAAATTATCTGTACTGTAGCCTTTTTAATCTGTTGCAAATAAAAAAAACACAGAATTTTAGCTAGTATTAAAAAACGAACAAACAAAAACATTTATTTATATATTTATTCAGCTGTGTGCTGTATTACCCCGTACTCCATGTAATACTTGAATTTCCCCTCTGGGGATCAGTAAAAGATTAGCATATACTGTATCTCTCTCTCTCTCTCTCTCTCTCTCTCTCTCTCTCTCTCTCTCTCTCTCTCTCTCTCTATATATATATATATATATATATATATATATATATTTATCATTACACATTACGTGATATATATGTAACTGGTACATACCGTAACACACTTAGTCATACGAACGGATCTGAACTCTTTTCGTCAGCAATTAATAAAATAATTAAGAAAATAAATTAGTAAATTAAAAATACATGGATATTATTATTATTAATAATATATCACATGTTTGTGCAATCAGTGGCAGAGGTAAGACAAGGACAATGTCCCTAATTGGAAAATCACATATTCAGGTACATAGAGGATGAGAGGAGAAGCTGATAGTGGCAAACATAAAAAGGAGGCTAAGAAAAAAAAGCATACAGAAGCCACATTTAGCTATGACTGTGACCTTAAAGTACTTTGTAGTTGCAGAGATAGGCAATAACAAGATGCAAGACCAAGCTGGCTGGTTAAGTACATCATGTGCTCTAGCATGCCACTTCATGTGTGGATTTTGAAATGATCCGATCCATGTTGCTGTTAGAGATGCTCTCCATGGAAACATCAGTATGGGAGCGTCCACGCTTCTCATGGGCACGGCCCCGAGAGTTCTCCAGGGACGAGACGCTGGAGCTAGAGGTTGTCCGTGACCGAAGTCTGGTCATACTGGCACTGGATACTACAGAGACAAAAGTTTAATATACTCAGTGTGGATTTCAAGGGGCTTCATATTTATAAATATCAATTTAAAGTTAAGAAAATAGAAATTGTGCCCTATGAATATAAGTCAGGTGAATTTGTTGTTTCTTACAGTATCCAAGGCCTTGGATGAAATATTTGAACGCTTCAATCACTTTGGCTGGCTGTTAGGAGACAAAATGTATATAAATACAATATTTTCTATTTAGGGCGGAGATTTACTGCAGTTGTCTATTAACGGACTGGCATACCTGAGCCACTTGAGGAAGTCCTCCACAGTCCGCCATCTAGAAGGGCAAAGCAACAGTGGCTCCGGTCACACAATTCCTTCAGTTTGATAAATTACCCGAACAGTAATGGATGGATTTTTATTTAATTTATTTTATTTTACTGTTCGTGGTTACCTTAAGCAGCGTGGTCTTTGTTGGGTTAAGCTTAGAGTTGCAGTCAACCACCACGTCCACATATGGAGAGCTGTCTCCTACAACCAGCAATGTGGAGCATCTGGGATGAACACATAAGTGGAGAGGTGCTTTACAGAATGGTAAGTAGTGTCTGGATTTCCTGCAGTAAGATTTCCCCACATCCATGTTCAAGGTGCGTGAAGGCACAGTTTCAGGAGCTTAATATTGAAGAACTTCAGAGGCCTGACTTTCTGTTATTTATTAATGGAGTGATTGTGATTAGCCTTTATTGTCTCCTAATAAAAAAAAAAATGCTCGGACATTCAAGGGAACATAATGGTATTTTACACATGTAAAACAAATCATACATTTACATACACCTGAACTGTGAACGCAATTACATCCCCTCGCAATTTAATGATGTTATTGACAGTGGAGCAAATAACAATTTATTCTGGCCTAGTGAAAAGCAATACACATTTTCCAAATTGTAAAGAAAAATAAATCAAATGCATTATGTATGCATTACAGGTCAGAAGGTGGTTCTTACTTGAGGGTCCTGACGTTGACATTTCCTCCAGGAACAGGCCTCTCCACCTCAAGAGCACTGCGGCTGTTGTAAGCGTGGAAGAACTGGCCCACGTTGTACTGGTTCATGGTTGTGCTGATGTGGTGGCGGTATGTAGCTATGAGGTCATGGTTGGACTGGATCTCTTCCTAAAAGTCAGTGTGGAAGGAAGAACAAGAGTTAGTTAATACAGTATCTAATTATCAACTCATGCTTTTGTTGTCATGGCAACTTACCTTTCCGAATAAGTGTGTGATAATTGTGTCAGGGAGAGTGTGTGTCCATTCAGTAATCTGTAGAGTAGAGGGACAAATCAACATGTGTTTACCTACGTAGCATAAATTTGACAATCAAACATAATTTCAAGCTTGGCAAATAGAGTAATAACAGACAGAGACATGATACTCTCAGTGCTGACCTTGTTTGTGACTGTATCTATTAATCCTTCAGCGTTAGGGTTGATGTTGATCAGAACCAGTCCATCCACCAGATCAGGATGATTCAGCTATACACGAATACGGAAGATAAAGATTTTTCATGGTCACGTCGGATTCAGGCAACATATACATGATAAGACAAAAACATCTGCCGTATTGCATTCTTCTTGGTAAATGGATTCTTGGATTTCTTGGATAACGAGGTCAATTTATTTTACAAGTTGTTCTTCAGGTTTGTCGGAATTATAGATATTTATTACATTACAGGAATGGAATAGACATATCTCTTTATGTGTATCTTCACTCAGAGCAATATTGGCACAAATGGGATTAAAAGAAGAAATGTGGACTCACGGCAAAATTGGCCAAAATGCAGGCACCTGCTCCAACTCCCAGTCCAATCACACTGTGCAACCTGTGAATCACATTCAGAATCAAGACCAGATAATACTGTGGTATTAGTTGGAGATTATCATGTTAAAACTTGGGGATTATCAGGTCTGTCTCACCCAAAGTGTTTGAGCACAGCAGGCAGTGCTTCAGACAGTTGGTCTATGGTCGGATAGGAATACCTTCAAGGTCAGAAGTCAACATTTAATAGTGATATCATCACACATTTCAAGTTAAGAATAAACTTGTGAATTATAGAGACTACTCACGATGTAGGTAAAGCTTTGGCCGCTTCGTGTTGTCCTGGGGCTTCAACATGACAAACAGGAAAATGTCTGAGGATTTCTTGCATGTCCTCATGCGTAAACAGAGTCTCAAAACATGACTTGTCTGTAGAAAGTGGGGGAAAAAATCAGTTTAATACACAGCCACTGTTTTTATGCAATATGATTGAAATTCATGTAATAGAGTGAATTACAATTGTGTAAATACTGCCATGTCCAAAGTCTGGCGTGGGGGACAAATGTGGCCCGCGGTCAAATTTTATCCGGCCTGCACCCTCTGACATAGAATTTATAACGTCTAGCCCGTAGCCCCGTTGACAAGCGTATAAAATACACTCTAAATACAATTTCACATTTACACACAATAGGGCAGCAGCACTCTGTCCAACTCCATAACCCTGTGTGACCCTTTCGGGACATTTTCTAAAATGGCGACAAAACAAATAAAAAAGGGAAAGTTGACAGCGAGGGCCGACAATTTAATGAAAGGTGGAAATTTGACTATTTTTCATTGAAATACGCAACAACCGTGTCCACCTCATTTGCAAGGACACTATTAGCTATTTCCCGATTTTTAAATCTAAAAGTTCATAAACATGTATTTTCAACGACATGCCATGTTTGAAATTAACCCTGGCCTGTACTGGTGAATATGATATATATGTATATTCGACATATTTCCCTGTCATAGAATTAAAATGTTAAAAGAACATTTAATTGCCAGTTTTTATTGATGTTTGAAATGCAATTTGCACTGGTGAATACTTTTACCTATTTCCCTGTTTTAAATCTAAAAGTTCAGTGAACATTTATTTGCCAGTGATGTGTCACCAAAAGACATGTTTAAGAATTTCGAAATTTCAATAAAAAAAGTAAAAAACAAAAGGCAGACTGGTTTACTAAAATGTGCTTGGATTTATTGGTGTGCCATCTAAAAAAGAATGTCAGGCTAAATAGTCGGCCCCCAGCATTTTCACCTCACCAAATCTGGCACTCTTTACAAAAAGTTTGGACACCCCTGGTGTAAACCATTTCCCACAATTCATAATTAAAGATATCATGAACTTCGTACATTTGAAAACAATGCGAATGTGAGCATTTGACCGAGCGTCACGGTGGTCGACTTATTTAGGCAGCACGGTGGTCGACTGGTTAGCACGTCCGCCTCACAATTCAGAGGTCGTGGGTTCGATCCCGGCTCCGGCCTCCCTGTGTGGAGTTTGCATGTTCTCCCCGTGCCTGTGAGGGTTTTCTCCGGGTTCTCCGGTTTCCTCCCACATTCAAAAAACATGCATGGTAAGTTGATTGGACTCTCTAAATTGCCCCTAAGTGTGATTGTGAGTGCGGATGTTTGTTTGTCTCTGTGTGCCCTGCGATTGGTTGGCAACCAATTCAGGGTGTCCCCCGCCTACTGCCCAAATACAGCTGGGATAGGCTCCAGCACGCCCGCGACCCTTGTGAGGATAAGCGGTATCGATAATGGATGGATTAATTAACTACATCATCGTTAAATTTAATAACAGTTCCATTATGCTACTGTTGATTTCTAGTGGATAAGGAGCTCCAGTAATACGTACGGTTCAGTCCAACGTCATGATATGTCAGAATGATGGGGCGATTTGCCCTGGGAGTCCCCGTCATGATGCAGTGGACCTTCCCATACTGTGTGTCAACATGCTCCTCCTAAATAAAGACAAAATAATTCACACTTTGGCATGAGAATGGTTGGCAGGGGCCATTGTGTCACTGAACGAAACAAAACCAGTTGAATAAAGTACCGTACATAATTGCTACATGTGAGAAACACGAACATTATGTTGCTGCAATTCAAAAATTTGTTGGAATACAGATATTACAGTCAAATCAAACACCCGTGTAAAACATATATGATTTCTGTGTCATAATACTCACAGAGATGTGAGGCTCAAAGACAGAGTCACATTCATTCTCTTCCAGAACCATGGCTCCTGCTGCACTAAAGGCTCAAACACAAGGAAAGATTGCTATAGATGCCGAGCTGTCCTGTGAATGTGTATTTCTTTCCTGCAGTGAAATACTTGTAGAGAGCACAATCATGCAGCAACCAGTGCATAAAGTGTGGCAGACCATTTGCTTGAGCAGCTTTATATATGCTCCAGCACTGATCCGTTGCTAAAGCTTCAAGTCCAACCTGGCTCACATGTGGCCAACTGCCCTCTGTTTTAATCTCACCTTAGGCTGTTTCAGCCCCACTGACCCAGCACGGGATGTCTACACCAAGAATTAACCGAGCACCAAAGATCACATATACATAATGTTAATAATCAGTGTCATGATGCATCTGATGATATTGAGCGTAAAACAGCAATTGATGTATTTATTTATTGCTTTATTGATCATATAGCCACATAAAACACATAACAGAAAAATAAAATACAAATGTTATTTTTTTTTAAAGGAAAGAAAGCACATCAATAGCATTATCAATAAGCACAGTTTACATGTTCAATAGGGAGTAGGAATATGTTAAAAAATATATATGTATATATAATATATATATATATATATATATATATATATATATATATATATATATATATATATATATTAGTGCTGTCAAGTGATTACAATTCTTTAACTAATTAATCGCAAAATCTTCCATAATTGATCACGATAAATCATATTTTTCAACTACATTTTTTTACGAAGCTTGGAACTGATATTCACTTGAGTAAAATCTTGGAATTAATGTGGGAAAAAAATAAAAGTATAGTTAGATTAATAACTACTAACTAATAGCTTTCTTTGATCCTTGAATATGATTCTTTTCCTGTAAAATACAACAGTTGAACTATACACTGAAGACGTACAACTAACACAGTATTTGAATTTAGCTTTGCAAAGTGTGACATTTTTGGGGGATTTCTCCAATGAGCCGTCGAGCAACTTTTTAAAGTAAAACTACGTAAAAGTCAGTCTTTGAGACAGTGACTCTTCTCTAAGTTTGGCTGCACAGTGAGCAGAGGTCAGCAGCTACAGGAAGTAAATAAAACCGTTTAACTGAGTTACATTTTTTTAGTGCATTATAAAATTTTAATTAATCTCCATAGTTAATGCTTTAACGTTGACAGCCCTAATATATGATGCCTAATATAATATATATATTCCTACCCTTTATTCTCTATATATTTTGACTTATGTCATTTTAATACAATAATACGTTATATAGTCCATCTCAAAAGAAAGGAAAACAATCAAGCATGACAGCAGCATTTTCCAACAGATTTTGTCTGAATTATGATCATGACATTTACGTCACTGATTATATACTTTTTCAAACGATCAAAACTATACTTAGTAACAAAAAAATAAAAACTAAGAAACAGGGTGTGAATTTGAATATTTGTTTACATGAGTGTATGCATGTATTCTGTAAATAGCTACAGTAGCACAATAAACAAGATGCATGCGTCAGCTCCAACAACTTCAACCAAGCCATGAGCTAGCAGGTCAGTTTCCTAATCTCAGTGTGCCATCTGTTCACAGATTTCTGCTTACTTGCCCTTGACACTAGACTGCAATTTACTAATGCACTGTACTGTACATTACTTTGAAAGATCCTCATGGTTTTACATACTTCTGATGCCCGGAGGTGTATGTACACACAAATTTAATGACAAAAATATGCAATGTACCAAGTCAAATATATATATTATTGAAAAGTATTTACACACCTGTCCACTGGACCTATTAAAGAAAACATGGATCTGGTCTTTCCAAGCTTCTTTTAGATTTTCTACAAAATGTTGGGAGTAGGTCCATTCATCCAGATAATGTTGGATAAAAGGACCTGGCACACAACCTCTTTTTTCCCCTATGAAATGTCCAATCAGGGCCAATTGAATTTCGGGTTGCATTTCTTTGCACAGGTACAGTCACACTGGAGCAAAACAAATACCTTCTGCAGAAATATACCCACGGTGTAAGAAACATTAGCATTTTCCCAAATGTGTAACATTGTGGACACAAAAACATTACCATTTGTAAAGATTCAAGTTTGATAAACAGCACAGCAAAACAGGTATATCCTTTTTGGGCTGCACTTTGGGTTTAATTGTGGAGATTTTGGTGTTGTGCTTTGCTTAGGTGAACAAAACTGAACAAATGGGTGACCCTTAACGATAAACTGGACATGTTTGAACTATATCTTCGTGTCATATGAATGAAGTGCTTATACTAGAGGGAAATTTAGTATAAGGTTTCTTTCACGTTGACAGATTAATTATAGATGCAGAACTGCGGGTGTGAATATGCAAAAATGTCACACGGTCAAATATCATAGTTCTGTACCACTCCAGACCTTTGTTTTTTGGAGGATGAATTCAAATGCATACAGTACAGACAGTAACAGCTGGTTGAATGGAAACAAAGCAGACTGGTTCCGTCTTTGAGATTTTACAATTGCGAGAACTGTGCAGCTAGAGCAGGTAATCCCTTTAGTCGTGGCTGAAAGTAGAGGGCAGCAGATGGGTTGCATTCAGCTTCACGTCAGTGTGAAGCCTGTTGATCATCTTTGCAACCCTAATGAAACACTGACCTCCTGGCCTAATTCATCAGCGACCGCTGTCCCACATTTTTTGTAATAAATTCACAACAGTGTCAGTGGGTCTTTTACACAGATTTACAGGTGACGTCTTGACTAAACTTACTTTACCTGTTCTACTGAGATCTGCCTGTGTTTTGGCAGTGTACATATACGACTTACTGAAAATTATTTAACTTGATTAAAGTCCAACCACAAGAATAATAACTAATAACCTACTGTGCAGGAACGTTGTGTACATATCTGTTGTTTATGTGTGGTGAGAGGTGGGGCACTCCCTGAATTGGTTTCCAGTCAATTGCAATGCAACCATTCCATTCACATTTAATTGAGGGCTAATTGGCGTTACCATCTTATGAAAATCCACGCAAGCACAGGAAGAACATGCAAATTCCACATGGGACACGCATAACCAAGATTCGAACCCAGGACCTATCAGGACCTAGGTGAGGTTATGCTAATACCTCTAGGTTGGACTGTTGGCTAAAATGACCATGTTTAATATATTCTTAAAAAATATATTCTGACATAAATAAAATGTAATAAAAGCACAGGCGTCACACTGGATTTACATTGTTGCTCTGTCATTTACCAGTAGAATCCACTAGATGGCGATGAGCTGCAGTTCTTCTGTTTCGGAGCAAACTGGTCTTGATTCTGCAACATTTATCCATCCATCCATCCATTATCTACACCGCTTGCCCTCACAAGGGTCGCGGGCGTGCTGGAGCCTATCCCAGCTGTCTTCGGGCAGTAGGCGGGGGACACCCTGAATTGGTTGCCAGCCAATCGCAGGGCACACAGAGACAAACATCCGCACTCACAATCACACTTAGGGGCAATTTAGAGTATCCAATCAACTTACCATGCATGTTTTTGGAATGTGGGAGGAAACCGGAGTATCCGGAGAAAACCCACGCAGGCGCGGGGAGAACATGAAAACTCCACACAGGAAGGCCGGAGCCGGGATCGAATCCCCTGAACTGTGAGGCGGACGTGCTAACCAGTCGACCACCGTGCCGCCCTCTTCAACATTTAATATAATCGAATAATTCATGAAGGTTTTTTTTCTCATGTTCTATAAAGCGAGTATATTCTGACAAAAGTATTTGGCCACATAATCACAACATCTATGGTTATTGAAGATATCGAAAATGTTGAGACTGCACTTTCATAATTACTAGTATATGGAGGAGGGCGGCACAAGTACCAACTCGGACTTTAGATGGCGGTTTCAATCAAGCAAATTCCTTTATTTCTGATGTAGACTGAAAACATTTCATCAAAAGAGACAAGAAATCAACATTTCATCTATTATTTCCAGGTATTTACATTGTTTTGGACAGAAGGTGGAAGATAACATCTCTTTGTTTGAATCAACCAATTTTGTCCATTCACCCAAAAAGGACAGGACAAAGGACACTGCTTTTAGAGAGGAGAGCAAGCCTGATGTGCCACAATCTCTGTTCTAGTTTGTTTTATTTTGTTCTCCCACAACAAACTCATCCAAGCATGTCTTTGTGGTCCATGGGGAACAGTGGCACTTGAACAAAAAAAAACCTTAACTGTCCCCACAAAGTAGCGAGCATCCTCCCAAAAGACTTGGTAAAATAACGAATTCGGAGGAATTAAGGCTACTGCTGACTGATTTATCGATTAATCAAGGACTGCGTCTGATTTTGATACTTTTGTCTATCTGTTCCAAGGGGATGAATTTTTGGTCAGTGAGATAGAAACTTTTGTCAGCTGTATTACAAAATGTTTCATGGTAAACATTGTCCACAGATCAGATAAAACTTTTCTTTCTTTCTGTTTTTCTCAACATGTACTTTCTTTGTCATGCTGACAATAGGCTGTCATGGTAAGTACTTAGCGTGCAGGTGAAGTCCCAATCTCTGACTCTCAGCTTTCAAAACATTCTAAATATAACACAGCAGCTGCTGCTTCTTGCTACATGCTTGACTGTGTGTATGTTTTTTGTATAACCGTGTGTGTATTGTGTCATTCTATTCATGTAAATGGGTCTACATGTGTTCAAGTTTTATGAGTATTACACAACACTATGTGAGTGTATGTGTGTGCGCGCATGTCTAAATCCAAAAGCCCACCAGAGTTTCCATGATTCCTTTTATAGTATGAGTGCCAGTTAGGAAGTGTGGCGGTATTGTCAGGTCAAGGAAAGAACTAATTTGATTCACTTTACAGTACTTTGCTGCAAAGGTCAGTCCAAAGCTTCTGAAACCTTTGTTTTAACAGTATAGTCTCAAGCACAAATTTCATCTCGATATCCACATCAAATAAAACAGAACATACGCAAGAAGACTTATGTAAAACCTTTTGTATGATGTGGATTTCTGCATGAATTGACATGACATGTACACCTAAATCGCACCCTGAACAGACAAATTTCAAATTTGAGCCCAGTTAGCTATTTTCCCTCCCTGGTGTATTTTGACTCATCAGTGTTCTAAGATCTCAGGTGTGAAAGGGGAATGTGTGTTAATTTAGGTCTTATCACACTTCTCTAATACATGTCACGGGAAGTTCAATATGGCACATCATGGCAAAAAACTCTCTGAAGATATGAAAGTGTTCTTATGAATTGTTGCGGTACATAAAGATGACTCAAAATTTTCCTTAGGCGTGAATGTGAGTATGAATCCTTGTTTGTCCTGTGTGTCCTCCATTGATTTGTTTTTCAATCCAGGGTGCACCCTGGCTCTTGCCCGATGTCAGCTGGGATTGGCTTGAGCACACCCGTGACCCTAATAAGGATAAACTGTATAGAAAATGAATGGATATCTTGTACTTGAAAGTTAAATACAACTGAACTGATTGAGAGGCTAACTCATAATTATATTATAACTGTACGAACAGTAATGTTTTGCTTCATAGGCCATCCTCATTGGACCCTTCAGGTTTATTTTTTGTCTCCTGGAAAGGCCTCATCACCAGGCTGGGGAAACCCTGCAATAAATAATACTTACCGGTCGTACTCATGTTACAATTTGATGGATGCAAAGAGTTACATGAGCCATGTAACTCTTTGCATCTATCAAATTACATGGTCTCGTAAAACTACCTTGCACCTTTGTGACTCCTCTGCTTAAACACCACTATGCATCACAGCCAATCAAAAGTGGAAAAAAAGATAAAAAATACCTTGTACATACAGAGTCAGCCAAAATTAGGTATACACACATCAGTAAAAGAAAAAACATTTTAATACAAAATTAATTAAATTAATACAAGTTAGTTAATAGAAGTTTCAGCCTCTACAAGAGGTGCTTATAATACAGTATATATAATATATATATACACTACTACTATATATATTTGAGATATTTGTGTTATTTTGTTTTTATTGCTTTCACTTGTTGTATTATTGCTATTTTGTTGTTGTAATGTAAAGTTCTTTGTTACAGCTGTAGCTGTTGTGAAATGCACTAGATAAAGTTGTAGTGTATTGTATTGTACTTGTACATGATATATAAAATAAAATGTAATTTTTCATATTTAGGCTTATGAATGTCATGTTTGTGTTGCATATTTAGTTTTGCTGAATGCCACAAGTGGCAGAAAAAAGGTTTGAGGTAAAACTGCAAACACTGCCTTAGTGAAGGGAATGTACAATACATTCGCAACATTGGTGTGATTCTTCTCCGCAGATGTAACAAACAGTATACTGTACAGCACTGTACAGATACAGTATATTGTACATACAAACTATGGCAGAAGTGGCGCAACTTCTCTTTCGTTAGCCTAGAGTGGCATGTGCAGGCTATGGAAGAAAACACACCTGTAAGAGGAATGCACTGTGGGTGAGTCACATTTCTTAAATGGTAATTAGTTAAGTGTTCATATTCTGTTCATGTGCTTTGAATTTTATTATTCACACATTACAACTTCCGCTAATTTGTTAAAAGCCTGTGATTTATGTCATTTTTAAAGTGACATTTCACAGACAAAAAATGCATTCTTGACGTATTAAACTGTGTAGCATGTGTTCACGTGTTATGCATATGATAAATATCCCCAGAGTTAAGCTCACTTAAGTATGTTGTATGTTGTGTATGTGTTGCAGATTACATTTATGACACATTGTGATACTTGGAGGTTAAATGTGGGTGATGTTGAGGCTGCAAGAAATATTATATTAACTAATTATACCATATTAAACCAGCTGGTGTTGTGAGCAAACCAGGCAATAGCACTCCACGCCGCAAGCCAGCTGGAGGGCCATGGCAGGAGGCCGCGTGACAACGAGCTAGCTGCTAAAGCTGGTGGGCTGGCGTTCGTATTATATAAATGACAGCATCATTAATAAACATTTTTTTAGCGTGTTAGCTTAGCAATTTAACATGACGGGATAGAGTTGTGTTGATGTAGGATACCAACTCAAAGGGTAAAAACAGCCGTAGCGATTCCACCACACAGCGTGTGTAGCTTGTAGTTGTTGAGTATTTACTAACTATATATTTTTTCATAAATAAAGCTGAATAGTACGACAGAACTAGTAAATATACATCAAATTCAAGACAGAGTGAAATGACTTGAATGATGAGATGTTTTAAAGCTATTTTTTAGAATAAATAATTTGTAGACTTAAGCAAACAGCAGCAAGATAAAGATGGTGTGCACACTCAAAATACAACAGAAAGTTTCGACATCTTGCGTTTAGTACCCCTTGAATGTCAGGCTGCTAATTCAATGGCAAATATGACAGTCTGTCTTATACATTTTTAAATGCGACTCCGATGTCAATGCCATTAAGCTCACTGCACGTGACTGTTCAAACTTTAAAAACATGTTTTGTGACATTCACCAGGTGAATAAAGGAACAGCCAAAAGAAGAAAAGAACAAGCAACCCATCTTGGAAGAGGTAATAAACCATTCCACACAAACAAAACCTTGGCAGAGGTGGCAGACCAACAGGCTTGAGCGGTTTATGTGTGAAATGAAGCTATTGGCCTTCATACATCGGTGTGAGAGAGACCGCACCCTGCACCCAAGTGTCATTTGGGCTATTCAAAAATCACAAGACTGCCAGCTGAGATTTGACCTACAGGATCTCAGCTCATATTTCCTGAGAACATTGCGACAACCATGTTTAAGCCAAGTGCGCTGCGCTGTTTGCAGCATCAACACAGATGGCACCCTCACAGAGGATCAACTTGACAAAAGTGGCATAGTCTCTTATGACTTGTTTGTGGTAAATCACTCATCTCAATATTGATCACAGATTATTGCACATCACACTCCAGTAAGAGGCATATGATTGGTTGTGTTGGTTGCAGTGTCCGGGGAGTTCTGACTTGTTTATTGGGTGGTTGAGCTGAAGGTTATGAAGTTGTGTTTGTGATCTTAAAAATACCATTGCTGCTGCAGTCAAGACTGATTGACAGAGCTGGGCATTCCATTTATGTGAGGGACCGGTCCGTCGATCCGTCACTGACGGACGCCCATTTTGCTGACGGTCAACGAATGACGGAACAATTGTTAAAATAGACGGATTATGCAACGATGGAAACCCCCTTATTTATCCGTCATCAATATGTCATTAGTCTATTTTTTTCGCGGCGAGGCTTTGATGGCCGCGGCAAGCACAAGGAGGAAAATAGTGAGTTGTTGTTGCTTGGGCGACAGATTTAAGTGAGGGACCAGGCTAGGAAGAGGCTTCCAAAACGCAATAGGCGGACTGGCCTATTGGTGGGTACTATTTTTTTCCGCCCCAGGAAAAATGACGGATGACGGAAGGGTATCCTCGCTGCTGACGGATGACGGACGCTCAATTTTTAGTAAAATGCCCAGCTCTGCTGATTGATTGGATTGATTATAATTCAATGTGATCTTAAAATATGTCAACCTTTGAATATGTCTTTGTGTTACATTTTCTTTGTGTAAAGACATCCACCCATTTTCTCCTGCTTATCTTTTTCACAGTCGTGAGTAAGCTGGAGCCAATCCCTTTTGACTTTGATCCGGGGTAAAGCCTGGACTAGTCACCGGTTAAGTGCAGGGCACATACAGATAAACAATCATTCACACGAACATTCACACCTATGGAACATTTTCGATTCCATGAACCTCATATTAGATAATGGATTTTTTGGGGTGGAATCTGATACTAATATTGGAGGCTTAAAATAAGCCCATGTCCGATTTATTGGCCGATAAAAAATAATTTTAAAATATTAAAGACAAAGAAGTAGAACATGACTGAATTAAAATGTAAACGTTTGATTAGTAACAACATAACAACTGTAAACCGTGTGATAGTTTTGTATTGTGAGTGTTTTGTAATTGTGGGCACGGGAATTAACAGTTGCATAAATATTACTTATCTCATATGATCTTATCTTATATTAGATAAAGGTGGACATGGGAACTAACAGTTGCATATATCTTTAGCTCACCACCAAAAATACCAATTTTAAAACATTGTTTAATAGTATTACATCACGTAATGGTGGCTATGGGAATCAACAGTTACATATAGCTTTGTTGATTTCAGAAAGATGCAACTACCACGATGTTAAAACGATTTGATACACCCTCTCCTTGTAAAACTAACATGGAAAAAACTGGAATGCTCCCCTCGATGTGCCCCATCAGTTATTCGGGCTCTATCTCACATTCGAATGGAGAAGAAAACCTGAGAAAACCCCACACAAGCGCTACGATTGTATACCACCTCCACACAGGGAGGCTTGAGCTCAAATTTGAACCCAAACCCTCAGATGATCCACCTGGCCTCGCTCTTCAGAGATTCATTGGTAGGAAATATTTGATATATACTGTAATCCCTCGCTACTTCGCGGTTCGAGTTTCGCGTCCTCAGTGCATCGCGGATTTTCAAAAAGTACTCATCAAAACATAGAAATGGAAAAAAATAGCAGCCTCACCCGGGATTTCCCTTGTCTTGTGCACGTTAATAAGCGAACGGCATTTTTGAACAATGTTCTCTTTGAAAACTCTTAACGTTATTCAAATGTGCCGTTTAGTTAGTAAAGCCGGATAAGCGTATAGTAAAACATTTGTGTTCAGCATTTGCTATTCATTTTGCATTTTAAAGTTAAATTTGTCGTGTAACAAGTATTTAGAAGGGTGGAAACTATGTCGGGGGTTCGCAACGGCGTAATAGAGGCTTAAATCCCTCCGACATAAAAAATAAAAATACATATTTTTTTATATTAAAAATAATGAAAAATAGAATAATAAAGTCACCCTCTACTTTGCGTTTTTCACCTTTCACGGGGGTAGGGGGTTCTTTTCCCAATTAACCGCAATAAACGAGGGATCACTGTAGTTCAAAAGTCTCAAAAGTCAACACGCCACAATTCAAATGTCAGGCTTTTGTAAAAGAAATGAGATGAAGATAAATACTTTAAAAACTTTTACTATCATTAATATGCTCTATAAGTTATAACCTACAACTCAATTTTTAAAAATCTTTTAGAGAGACGTTAAAAAAAAAAAAAATCAAGATAATATGGTTGCATGTGCCCACCGACTTGAAGCAGGAGATGTAACTGCTGGAGGGACATCTAGTTCTTGGTAATGTCATTGTTGTGCATATTTTCTCCAGCTGATGATGCTTGCTTTCACTGTGTTCCATAATATACAGTATTTAATGCCCTGGGAAATATTTTGTACCCTCCCACTGACTGATACCTTTGAACAATGAGATGTTGTGTAAGTTCTCTGTAGCCCATAGCCTGAGCTGGAAGATGTGACATAAAAATGTCAGGAAAAGCTTACTAGAACATTTGAACTTTTAGGTTTTATCACTTTAAATGGTGCCCTACGGTTTACTTACAACCAGTCCAGATTGTACCCCACCTTTGACTCAAAATCAGCTGGGATAGGCTCCAACTCACCCACGATCCTTGTGAGAATAAGTGGTATAGAAAATCGATGGATGAATGGATGGATGGGCTTACTTTAAATTGTGGCAGGTGTGTGTTGACTTCATTTGTCGTGACTTTGAATATACAAGTTCAATTCTGAACACAGACACATGCCTAATTATGAGACGTGCATACTTCTCGACTGTTAATTTTTACCTCCCCTCTCAAAAATATATTTTCAACTGCGTTGTACAGATTACATTGTAGGTCACATAAAAGGAGAAACGAGTTTTTAAATAATTTACTTTCAGTTTTTGATATCACAAAACATTGCATTTGAACGGGGGTGTGTAGACTTTTTATATCCACTGTATCTGATCTTCGATCCACATTAAGGTTGTAGGTGAGTTGGAACCTATCCGGCCGACTTTACAGTACGAGAGAAAGCACTGTGCACCATGGAATGGCTGCCAGCCAAACACAAGGTACATGTAAACAGCCAACCATTCACACACGCAGTGAATTTTAATTTCAAATGTAGTGACTGGAATTCACCTACAGTTCATGTTGAAGACAAGCATTGGCCAATGAGACGATGGAGGACAAAAGATGTCCTGCTACATGCTACCGCCTTTATCCATTCTTTATTTTGAGCTGTAGGATTCCGCGTTTAAAATGCATGAAATTGCCACCCATCTAAACAACAGTGTTCTTTTCATCTGGAGGAGGAAAATTATTTATTTAAAATAAATATTTATTTATTAAAAGCTGTTCATGTGCTAGATCAGTCACTGATAGTAAAGAGAGGCCCCCAGCCTGGACTGCTTTAACACTGTGACAGTCTTGTGACTCTCTGGCTTGACATTCTGTACATACTCTACTCAAGTTAAAGAGAGAAAGAAAAAAAAAAAGACCAAGCACATATGTAAGGTTACAAGTACTGAATCTTGCTTCCATCAATGACTGTTAGTATACAAAATGTTCAACATCTATTTAACTTTTAACTTATAACATATAGTAAAATCTAAAGGCAACACTTTTGTTTTGTTCTCATTTTTTACAAGCTGAACTAAAAGATCTACCATGAGACTTTTTGTACACAGAAAGCCATGTTCTGCTCACATATTGTTCACTAATGGTGAAATCTTTTTTGAGGCGCACTTCTCCTGTGCCGAGATATTACATCGCTCACACTGGTGTGGCATATCAAGATGAAGACCGCGTGATTATTGTACAGGGGTGCATTAGGCTGACCACAATTAAAATGTGTAGGTTAACTCAATCCTGTTCCTCGAGGGCGCTGTCCTGTCTGTTTTCCTTCTCTCCCTGCTGCAACACACTTGATTGAAATGATCAGATAATTAGCAAAGTCTACAGAAGCAGGATAATGATCCTGATCATTTGAATCAGGTGTGTTGCAGCACTGAGAAATGGAAAACAGGCAGGACAGCAGCCCTTGAGGAACAGGATTAAAGACCCCTTGGTTCATGGTTAGTAGATATTCGCAGGGACTGGAAAATGTTGTTGAGCAGTGTTTTTCAAACTCTTTTGAGTCAAGGCACATTTATTTCATTGAAAAAATCCCGCGGCACACCACCATCTGAAATAGTGAAAAAAAAAAGCTTATTTTAACAATATAAGTTTATATAAGCATTTTTTTTTAACATTGAAGAGTGACGTTATAATATAACGTTTTAATATAACGTCATTCTGAATAGGAATTATATAAACACAAAGAAAAAAGTTTTTATAATGTTTCGTATTGATACTTATTCAGTGTGAAACATGGGCCTGTTTGGACAAACATGCGTCACTAATTCGCTTGTCTCTAAACAAATACAATGAGCTACCTGCTGCTGCTACCTACTGGTATGGAAGAGTACTACAATGCTGCCAGGCGCTAGACCGCACAGACACACAAATTAGATAATTTTCCATGGCACACCTGACAATATCTCACACCAGCGGCCGCGCCACACAGTTTGAAAAACACGGTTGTTGAGCATCCCAAACACGGCCCCATGTTGCAAGGATCTGTACACCTTGATGAGTAGCACAACAATGGGCCCGAGTAAGGCCACCAATAAAATGCATTTCTGTTCATTGTCCATATCATGCCCATATCATAACCTCACCACCACCATGGGTCACTCGATCCATAAGACACAGACATTAGCATAATGCTCCTCCACCTGACGCGATACATGCTGTCTGCCATCTGCCCTGTGCAGTGAACACCGGGATTCATCCATAACAAGAACACCTCGTCAAGGTGCGAATGTGAGCGTAATGCCCACACAAGTCGGTTACGCCAATGAACTGCAGTCAGGCCGAGACCACGATGAGGCCGACAAGCATGCCGATGAGCTTCCCTGAGATGCTTTCTGACAGTTTGTGCAAAAAATTCTTCAGTT
Organism: Filicampus tigris; assembly: GCF_054856515.1. Taxonomy (NCBI): domain Eukaryota; kingdom Metazoa; phylum Chordata; class Actinopteri; order Syngnathiformes; family Syngnathidae; genus Filicampus; species Filicampus tigris. The sequence goes on from NC_141224.1 coordinate 15,082,594, forward strand.
ACGCAAACCAAGATGTCAGGGTGGCTGGTCTCAGAGGATCTTGTGGTTGAAGATGCTTGAAGTGGAGGAGTGGAGGTCCTGGGCATATTTGCAATGTGATAGTTGTGGTCCGACCTTGAGCGGCGCATTGTGCAAGAACCCCCTTTTAGCACCTGGTTTTGACCTGTCTTTACGATAACTACTGTACATTTATTTCCCATCATTCTCCAAGAATGCCCCCTTGTCGCATCTTCTACAGAGGGGGAGACAACAATCAGGTACACACTTCCCATACAAATGACATTGATTTAGATGCCAAAACCCATTTCAAGTAGCATTTACTGTGTAATGAGCAGTTGTACATTTTGCACAATGAACATACAGTACCAGAAACTGCCACTGGTGTTTTTAATCCATCACAGGGACATATTTTACATCTTTTAAAAATTCAGACATTCCATACCAAGGACTTTTTTTTTCACGTGGTGGCTAGCACTGAATGAGTGAAGAACTAGATTAAGTTGGGTAAATCCCGACCGAAGGCCCATGTACCAAATGCACGGCTGGTAATGGTTAAAATACACACAAACGTAGTGAAAATAAAAAGCAACAAAACCCATCAAGTCTTGCCAAAATTCCCCCCAAAACAGATGTCTTTTTAAAAGCTTTATAAAAATATCTGCAGAAGCTGTTCTGAGCTCCTTGTGTCTGTGAGAACTGCTTCAAGCAATAGTGAGGCTGTACCAAAAAACAAAACCAACAAACAAGCCTTCTCTAGTGATAGGAGATGGTTAATTCCATGAAATGCACTGAAAGGTTTGACTTGTCCAACCTGTTTGGTAGCTTGAAGCGCAGTCTATTTTTAGAAGGAGAAATAATAAGAAGGAGAAAACCGAGAAGGCACTCCTCCGGGAGACCAAGATTTTTTTTTAAATGTATTTTTTGCAGATGAGTTATATTTGCTCAAGGGTTGTTAGTTCCCAGGTTATAATCAACAGTCTTGTTTAGAGGGGGGAACCACGCTATAATTGTCACAAGTGCTTACCAAGTACCTGCATGGTGAAGGGAAGGAAAGGGAAGGGAGGGAAGAAAGGGGTGAAGTGGATGGAGAGGGGGCGGCGAGGGGAGGAGTGTGGCTCTTCTCCCTCTAAGAGCATTAACTGTCGAGTGTTCTGGCGGTGACAGAACTGTCAGGGTCAGATGGCTGCTCAGCCTGATTACACCGGCTCACCGTAGATCCTCGTCTACTATACTACATACTGCTAAGCTAGCACGTTCTCGTTGTGCGGCGCATTTCGCTTCTTTTCTCGGCGAGGCAGAGGCGTCATCCAGGAAGGAGCTACAGGTGGTTGCACAAGACCGCCAAGACCGCAGTCTGAGTCTCTATCGAGAGATGACACGGACCATCTAAAGCGGTAAGGACAAACTCTCACGAGATTCCCTTTGTTGTTGTCACTGCACGACTGAGGTGCGCGCTAACTTTGCAGGTTGTTGCCACCTAGGAGCTAGTGCGTCACGCATACATGTGGATATAAATACTGTACGTCTGTGTATTCGGTGTCAAAGGGGGTTACGAGCAGACGAGCTGCAGCCTCTGCAACATAGTAGCGTAACTGCGGCTCGTCAGTTTGTGGAGTTCCCATTCTGCTGAGCCTTCTGAGGCAAGAGTCGTACGCATCAGGCTCATACAATCAATACAGAGGTGGCAAAAGTGCTCACACTCGACTTTGGTAGAAGTACAGGCACTTTGCAGATAGAAGTACCGATTCTACTCCTTGACTTTAGTAAAAAAAAAAAAAAAAAAAAAGACTCAAATTTACTACAGTACAAAAGAAAAATGATTAAAAAAAGATTTGTTACTGTACAGAGGTGGAACTGTATTTAACTCATTCACTGCCAAGGACATATTTACTGTATTTCACTTTTCGCAGTCCACCCATTCAATCCCAGGAATTTATTTATATATTTTTAAAAACATTTTCAAACGTTAGGGTAAAAGCGGGTCTGGCATTGAATGAGTTAAGTAGATTTTACATGTATCTGTATTCTGTATAACGCTTTTTTACTTGGACTCATTACATTTAGATACAGATATGTGTGCTTTCTAGTCCCTATTTTGCCAAAACTGACTTGTTACTGTTTGATGTTGATGATGAAAGGAAATATACGTAAATACAGAAAGATAAAGTAAAGTAAATTGTGGTTAAGATATAGATTGATTGAGATGATGGGGTAAAAAAATTAAAAATAAACAGGCAGGGGTGACATGGAGAAACAATGAACAACCACGCCATCAGATTGGGAGAAGCAAGATATTCCCCATCTATGGCCCATGCATGGAATTGTTTAAGAGAACTATTTGATGTTTTCAAAACATACAAGACGGGATTTTTTTTTTCAGGTTTCCCTGCTAATTTAGCATTTTTGTTACTCAATTCACAATTACAGCAAAGCTATGGAAACACTATTATACCATCAAACTCAAGCCGGCACTAGCTAGCTTTGGGTTTATAAAACTAATATATCTTTTTTTAAAATGAGTATTGTAGATAAGTGACAGTAAAAATTCACTTTTAATATTGTATTTAAGTACATTTTAAAGTCGGTATTTTCTGGCCTGTAAATAAATTTAGGAAATGAATCAGTACTTCTACCATATTTTTAGCACAACTATCTGTACTTTCGCTTAAGTGTAGAGCGTAAATACTTTTGCCGCTTCATATACTGTACCCATTTTGATAGCTTGAACCCAAACCCTCAGATGACCCAAACCTCTGCACACAAAATCACACACAAAAAAAGCTAGCATTGGCTCCAACCTTTATGCCCCTTCAATAGTATAGCTTTGTCAACATTCTAAACTGACTTACAAAAAAATTAAATGGCCCAGTTAGCTAATGATAACGAATCATTCTAGGAGACGTCAACATCAAACAGTTACCCTGAATAAGACCCTGAATGGGGAATATCTTGCTTCTTTGAATCTGTTGCACCACAATTGTTAAGACTCCTTGGTTCATGTTATTCCAAAAATCAGATTATTCAAAATCCAAACTGGGGTTGACTTCATCTCTCTCTATTTATGTTTTTTTTAGGGTTAGTTATAGTGTTTTAAGATGTGCAGAGTAAAGGAAAAACCGTGGTCAGAGAAACATACACTCGGGTACAGTTGGCTGAAAAATCTACTTAAGTACCTTAACCAAATATTTGTACTTAGTTACTTCCCACCTCTACACACAAACGATGCATATACGCGTCAACCTCATCGGGCATTTAGCACATCTTTTTTTCCCCAGCGTGACTTAAGACAGGTGGAGCACAAGGCTCTTTCTCTTGTATGTGTTAACTGGGTGTCATTTTTATGGCAAGTACAACACTGTAGCAGCATTGATCCACTTTGAAGTTACTGCCAGACTGCCCTCTGGGCACATACCCTCAACCCATTGTAAGGTTAATACTGTACATGTTATTCTGCAGTCAGCTGTGGCGTTCTATAGGAAGTTAGGCCAGTAATAACCAATCACTGTGCCACGGCACAATGGCAAATGTCATTCAAATGGTTCCAAAATATTTTTTTTTATTTACTACAAATAATGTATATTTGTTCATCTGGCGGCGGCACGGTGGTCGACTGGTTAGCACGTCCGCCTCACAGTTCAGAGGTCGGGGGTTCGATCCCGGCTCCAGCGTCCCTGTGTGGAGTTTGCATGTTCTCCCCGTGCCTGCGTGGGTTTTCTCCGGGTACTCCGGTTTCCTCCCACATTCCAAAAACATGCATGGTAAATTGATTGGACACTCTAAATTGCCCCTAGGTGTGATTGTGAGTGCGGATGTTTGTCTCTGTGTGCCCTGCGATTGGCTGGCAACCAATTCAGAGTGTCCCCCGCCTACTGCCTGAAGACAGCTGGGATAGGCTCCAGCACGCCCCGCGACCCTTGTGAGGATAAGCGGTATCGATAATGGATGGATGGATGTTCATCTGGCTATGTCAGTGACACAGTGGATGACTGGATGACAAAAGGTACAATTAAACAATGCCATATATCCATCATTATATATTTTTGTTACATGTTTGTTTGGTAGTGTCCCGTGAGATTTTTCTCTTTTAATACATTTTCCTTGGCTTAGTAAAGGTTGGAAAACATTGAGTTAGGCAACCAGGCATGACTCTATGTGATAATACTATGATCCATTTTTAACTTCTTTGGGTCATGACCCAGCTTATGACAAGAAAAAGAAGCAGAGCAACTGTGGGCACACGTTTGATTTTTCAGTTTCACCACCTCCGTCTAAAATAATAGTAGTATACTAAGGTATTATCACCGTCCGGACTTGTTTTGTTGTTTTGTGCGTGTACTGTGCATTCACTGGGTCATTGTGTAAAAAGAACACAGGGAAATATCAGGAGTATAGATATTGTATCAAGATAAACAACAAAGGTATCCAGGTATTTATTTAGCTAGGCAGTCTCTCAACAGTTTATTTGTTCAACAGTGAGTTTGAGATTCAGGTCATGTTTTATGTGATCAGTGTCGGCAGTGGAATTTTTTGTATTTATATAAGACAGTGTTGAAACGCCAGAAAACTTGCTTAATTGAATAGGTTGTAATATGATTTGTATCGAAAATGATGTTAGTACAAATATCATAATGTTAAGTTTTGACACATTCAGAGAGGTACAGATTAATTTAATCGTATTACTCTGCATCAAATTTAAATACGGTTCACCCTTTTATGAACAGTAAACAAAACATTAAAAACTATTCTTAGAAACCTTTGCATGCAACGAACACAGTTATCAGAACTCTCTGCTGATCACGAGGTACATTTTGTATGCACGTGTTCAATGAATATCTCTCTAAAAGTGGCAATCAAATCTGAGAATTATTGACGCACGTTCATTTGTTATTATTACACCGTGTGCGTCCCATGACCAGTACCTGATGGCCTGTGAATGTAAATACTATGACACTAAATAATCTGCAACCCATCACAGGATAATAACTAAATATAGATCGTCAACAACCTAGAATAGACGACACTGTTGTGGAACAGTCAGTGAGTGAGTAATTTGCCATGTGACAGGGTGCTTGTGCGTACTTGTATGTGTGTGTGTGTGTGTGTGTGTGTGTGTGTGTGTGTGTGTGTGTTGCCAGAGGTGAATAGGTAATCACAGATTACCCTTTCGTCTTTCCCTGGCTGTTTGTCTGAGTCTTTGTCCACGTGAATCAGAGAAGGGATTCACATTCAATCACAGTCCCACACTTTTATCCCACAGTGTAGTGTAATTAATAAATTAATTTGTGTACCGTAACTGTAGCATTAGTGAAAAAATATTTGTACGTGAAAGTGGTATTGACAGGAATTCTGCAGTTATGGTTTGTTTATCCTTGCCTTCACAGAAGCACTGGTTGATGGCGTTTGTGCGACAAAGTGGTGACTACTGCCACGCTCAACACATGTAGACCCAACCAATGATGTATTTGTACCATGCAGTTGTGGGACCCTGAAGTCTGAAAAAAAACTAATTGTGCCTGGCCAAACAAGTCATCTGATGGGGTAACAAGTGGAGCCTCAAAATTGAAGTGGAGAAGGACTGGAAGACCTTCAGTTGCTGATCATAAAGTACTAGAGAGAAGAACTGATATCAGTTTTGTGACATTGAAACACAGAGCTGACACATTGTTGCCTCCTGGGCTACGCAAAACTGATGGGGTAAAATATTTTCCTCCATTTGGAAATTTGCTTTCTTAAATTTCAACATTTACATCCACCCACCCATCCAACCATTCATCCGTCTATTGAAGTCTCAGCAGCTACACAGCTGAAATTAAAGGTGAGAGATTTCAGCAATTTGGTGACCACATCTTGGAATATACATGATAAAACTATGCACTGTTTTTGAACACTGTGCTGGATTTTTGTATTTCACGTGTTGAAAATGAAGTCAATTGGTTGTTTCTCACTGTAGCTTTCAATGTCATTCATGTATTTATCAGAACTCTAACTAAAATAGTTGTGGTAAACATGTTGAGGCACGCAAGGCATCCTTGATTATGGAATTTAAAATTCCATTCCAAACTGTGTAAACAAGCACCTGCTTTCTCAGTGTACCTTATTTCCATACAAGAGCATTATGAGGCAGTATGACAAGGAAACACTTGCTTTTCTGAAACGCATGCTTTTCAGAAACATTCTACATGTTTTAAATGTAGATGGAGTATGCATTGTTGTTTAGAGCATAATGTTGTGAAGTTATTGGAAATGGTCAGTAATAAAACAGCATTCTATTATATCTGATGTATTGACATGCAGTACTTCGCGTTATTAGTCCAATAGTGGAATTATCTCCAGGTTGTGTGAAAGTTTTTTTTGTTACAGTGAACTTTGTTACAGGATTGAAATGGGGATTATTTGCCAGCAACACCAAACTATACACACGCGTTAGGATGATTCTTGCGCTATACCTTCAGCTCTATGTGTATAAAGTTGAGAGGTTTATTTACAAAAGGGTGAGTTCAAAAATCCAAACAGCCGACAGAAGTAATTGCAAGTGTGACAATGCTATTCGAGGTGTGCCGTGTCACAAAAGATATGCGGTATATAAATCCAAACTACTAAGTGTCCCCTTTGAAGTAAATTACAATGGAGTCTAATGCACTTTCTCTGACACTGACACACTTCTATTTCTAACATCTCTCTTCTAAAATGTATAGGTTAAAAGTCTTCCCTGGACAATTGTGGGCCAAAGGTCAAACTGGTCATCATGAACCGTCCAGCGCCAGTGGAACTGTGCCACAACCACATGCGATTTCTAATTACACATAACCCAACTGACAGCACACTCGGATCCTTCATAGAGGTAAGATTCTTTATGTCAAATAATGTCACACTGAACAATACAGCAACTAATTTTCACCTGCACATGATTAAAAATGTGGTAAAGTGACGCAGTTTTCCTAAAAAACAATCAAATGATTTATATGCTAGTTTAACACATTTTAACCTTGCGCAACTAATGTGCATGTTTGAATGAATTAAATCCCAAGAATTATTTTTCCATTGTTACTGAGGAACTAAATTAACCGGACTAAATTCATGTACTTTTGTGTTCCAGGACCTGAAGCGATTTGGGGTCACAACAGTGGTTCGAGTCTGTGACATCACATATGACAAAACGCCACTGGAGAAAGAAGGCATTACTGTGGTGGTGAGGACATACCTGTACACACACGTACACTAACATTTTAGGGTTATCCTAAAATTTCACTGCCCGAGCTTCTGTGAGTAGTGCACAGCTTTCATGGTTTAACTTCCACACACAGGTGGCAACGCTCCCTCTCACACACTGTGCCACAATAGTGTCGTCATTAAAAAAATAAAATAAAAATGCAGTAGTCAAAGTGTCCACACGAAAACAAAAGTCATCACAACAAAATCTGAATTGTAGCGATGGTCCCCAATAGGCATGAAAGACAAGTCACTAAACACTTGCAGTACATGGCGGTTTCTCACTGCTTCTCATCTAGGACTGGCCATTTGACGATGGTGCCCCGCCCCCAACTATACTAGTTGATGATTGGTTGAGTTTACTGAAGAAGAAGTTTCAGGAGGAACCTGGATGCTGTGTGGCTGTTCACTGCGTGGCAGGCCTCGGAAGGTTAGCTACACGTCAAATGAGTTTCAGAGTCCATACAAGATGCACACACATGATGACAATGTTATTGTCAAAGACATTAGTAGATGTTGTACCAGTTTTGTTACAGATTTATTTCACCTAATGTAAATATAGGTCTAACAAAAATGGCTGTGTCCACACAGGGCTCCTGTACTGGTTGCGCTGGCTTTGATAGAAAGTGGAATGAAGTATGAAGACGCTATTCAACTCATCCGACAGTTAGTATACTCCAACCTTATTTTTGATTAAATAAATATGTATTATTGTTGGAAGTAAATAGGTGGACGTAATACTGTGATAGGGAACAATACAACTTGTTTTTAACCTCAAGTCTGCAGTCAATATATGAAGGCGACTTGATCCTTATGCTTTTTGAGCATGTAAGAAAATTATTTATGAGCACCATTTTTGTTTGACAAACCACAAAAGTTTTCTTCTATTTTTTACGAACTAAATAGGTGCAATGTTTGACAACTTTCAAGAGGACGTATACATTTGGAGTTGTCATTTATTTGAAATGTTTTTGTGTTAAAGGAAGCGTCGTGGAGCCATCAACAGTAAACAACTAACTTACCTGGAGAAGTATCGATCCAAGCAACGACTCCGCTTTAAAGACACTAACACCCACAAGAACAAGAAGTGTTGCACTATGTGAACACACACAAACACAAAGTCAGTCACACGTTTGGACAAAAGAAGATTGCTATACCCGATAGAGGCCTTCCCTAGGAAATAATGCTTTTTGTTACGCTCCTTCCATTACAATCGACTGTTTTCCCTGTTTGTAATAACATTGGGTCTTTAAAAAGAGTATTACATTTTGGATGTTTGCTTCAGTAGCTAGACCGGCCATGAGGGAATGCAAAAAGTGGGTGAAACTGATTGTTGAGGCTTGGTGAGGTTGCTAAGTAACATATAAGACAGTTCATTGAAGAAAGGGCGGGTTAATCTTGCAGCATGTGACTCCAAATATATTGGGACATTTAGGTTGTTGTTGGTTTTTTTGTACAGATATTCCGTATAATTTATTGACATCTATTTTTTGATTCTTGGGTACCCCAAAGTTGTCTAACTTGAAACAATTCAAAGAAAAAAAGAAGACTGTAAGGGCTCATCTTGTCAGAATTATATTTTGCATGAAAATCCTAATGCTGTAAGCATGTTGGTACCCATAAAGCCTTCTCTTTGGTTTTCACAACCAATGTTTGTGTGTTTACATTTCAGAGTGTGCATTTTGATATCCATCTACAACTGATTGGTGTTTTAGAGAAGGCTTCGGAACAAACAATATGGCAACAATAACCATGTACACATGTGTTAATGAGAGAAAAATAATACTGGAAATTAACCCATGAAAATCAGACATTGCTTTTGAATTGTGGTTCAGCAGAATTATTGTAAGAAAATAAATAAATAAATGAAAATCATGAAACAGGCCTGGATAAAAATGATGGTACCCTTCACCTATTTTGTTGCACGACTTTTCAAGGCAATTACTCCGATCAAACAAATTTGGTAACTTTCATTGAGACTTCTGTTCCTCTCAGCAGGTATTTTGGCCCACCCTTCATGAGCAAATTGCTCTAGTTGTCGCAAGTTTGAAGGTCATCTCCCACAAAGTCCACTTTGGCTGAAACAACAACTGGTGGTGTCATCTGACACTTATGTAAAAACTACCTTGATCTTAGAGTTCACCTTTAATTTCTTTGTAGGTTTTTCAGGGCTCTTTTCTTACCGTTTGTATTATCCGTCTCTTCAATTCGTCATATATTTTCCTCCTCTGGCCACTTCCAGGGAGCTTCAAGGGAGGCTACAGTCCCGTTGACCTTAAATTTCGGTATAATATGTGCAACATCAAGCTGCCTGGAGGTGGTCTTGTATCATTTACCTTAAAATAAGCCTGTAATGTTAACTAGAGTACACACATTGGCTGAATGGCTCATCTTCTCTAGGGGTACCATAATTTTTGTCCACGCCTGTACACGATTTTTAATAATAAAATTTTATATATATATATATATATATATATATATATATATATATATATATAAAATATGATTCTATTCTTAACTTTGAAACCCAATTCAAAAGCAATGTCTGATTTTCATTGGGTAATTTTCACAACTTTATCATTTATGTATTATTGTTATAGTTATTATTAATAGTATTAGTATTTTTCTTTCATTAACAGATGGGTGCCATTAATTTTGTCCCTGTGTGTATATGATCAAAAATGCCTGAAAGGTGTGGACTAAATGTAAATATAAAAATATATGCTTGAGTCAATGTCATGTGTCATTTTTTTCTTACATAAGACTTGAATTGTAAACAGCTCCAGCTGGAAATATTCCAAAAGAATTGAATACTATAGCAGGAGTAGTGCACTGCCACCTGCCAAGGCCCAAACATTCATTTGATCAATCAATCTAATCGTTTAATTCAAATTCTGCAATAGAAGTGTACATTACAAAGACATAAATTGGACGTTTTTCACTATTTAAGTGTGTTTTTGTGTGCAATAGTAGAGCTCAAAGGCAGTTTTAGATGTTGGGTGGTGTCACTTTGGGTCAGAGAAATGGTAGGGCTACAGTGTTGAGACAAATGTTTGATATTTCAAACCTTTATCATGGCAATTGTTTTAATTGTCAATACATTGTAATCAAATTGAGCCTTGCAGTTTTAACTTAGTTAATAGTAGATCAACAATAGAGGTCACGTTGACCTTTGCTTTCTCCTCAAAGAAAAGCAGATTGTCTTTTTATTTTATATTTGTAGGGGTGATTTATAGTAGTTCGACCTCTCAGCATGAACTGGACCTCGTCATGTTGGATGAGTTCCATGTTACCAAAGAGACACCCTGAAACTACAACAGCTTCACAAGATGTAGAATTGTAACAATTGTCTTAAATGTGCACACCAACCCAGTTTTATTGCTTATCATATGCAGAATCATGGAATGATTATTCTAGCCAACATTAGGCAATCTGGTCAGAGCTTGTAATTTTTCGTGAGCATTTGGAAGCTGTGTTCAGTTAAAGTGACAATTGTCTACCATTAAGTAATATTATCCAAAAATTATTGACTCTTTAAAAATAAACAAAGGACGTTGAGCGCCTTGGAACTGTCATGCAGCAGTTGTGAACATAATACACAAACAGCCCTCAGTCCCCTATCACTATAATTTGGTCCTATGATCTGTGATTTAATTATTTACATCCACAACCCTAGGGGTGTTTAACGGTACAGAATGGATGGATGTTACTACAGTACTGTCTATTAAAATATTTTAATGATTTTACCACTCAAATTAGAGGTGGAAAAGACAGAAAAACACTGGCAAAACAAATTTTCATTCTCATTATTTATTGTCATATGCAACACTTCACATTTTGAATATTCGCGTCGCATTTCTTATGAAAACGTTAGTGGGGTTGAATTAACTAGATTCGCACAGATTTTGAGAACGGTATGCGCGTACCCAATTGCAGATTTTGGACCAAACAGCAGTGTAGTCCTCCTCTAACAAGGAGGCGCTATAGGTTTAAGGAGCAACAAGCTCAATCTCCTTCCGCTGGATAGGAGGACATGTTTCACACATTCGTCAGAAATTTATTATATTCAAAGTAAAAATCAGACACTAAATTCTATTTTTGGAATAATACCCATTTTGTTTGTGCGTTATACTGGTTAATAAATTGCTACATTTTTCTTCGAAGACGTCAAAGAAAATGGAACTAACAGGTATGTATTTACGTTAGCTTTACGTCGAATATGTTAGTCGGTGCTTACTCTTAGGCCGAGTCGACGTAAACAAATGTGTGTTAATCAATGGTCGCTGTTTATTGAAAGCTTGTTCGGTACACGCGAATATTTCGCATGGCTTGCTCATTCCCCCTCGCTTCATACACGTTGAATGCTCTATTAGCTCACTAAGTTTGCAAGTTTTGAGACACCGCAACTGTCGTCGTTTGGCGGCGCGTGATAGCCAGTGATTGATGGCACTTGATGGCAGAGAAGAGTCCGCTTTTTACAAACAATGAGTCTACCTATCTTTCCGCTGGTTCAATGGCAACCACGATTTTTGCAAAAGCACAAGTGGGTTATAGAGACGTCTCATTAAATTTCACGGTTTAAAGTGGTTGATTGCTTTATTAAGATAAGGTGGTGCCGAAGGAAAGGAGACGCAGGAGGTGTATCACAATAGACGACCGAACATCTCTTAAGGGAAAACCACTAACTAAACGGACGTTGCAACCACAAAAAATAAATTTAAAAAAATCGTGTACCAACACATCCCTAAACTCTTAGTTCCATGGGGGAATCATTCCAGCATACATCACAATACCGCTGTAGGTAACCTCTATTTTGTGCACGCTGACTGCTGCTGTTGAGCTCAAGTTATGAATGGAGGAACACCACTTGGCTTTCACAAGCACTAAAAGCGTCACTGAATTGACATTTTGAACATTTAAACGATGTCCATGAAATCCGAATGGAGATCACCGATTATTGTGGGCTAGAGGGAAATTCTCCTTTAGAGTAAATCTAAAACAGAAATACAAAAACAAACACTGGATGTAATTCAAAGGCACAGTGGTGATAGTTGCTGAACTGTAAGTCTAACAAAATGAAATATGAGGGTCACCTCACAAAAAAAAAAACACATGGGACAACTTCCACTGCACCTGTTTGTTTGTGTTTCACCTGTAACTTTTCAGGAAGAATGAGGCATACATTCACGTGAAACACTCAGTTGTTTTGTCCATTTTGCCTTGATGAACTAATTGCAAGCTAGTTTTAAAATGTATTTCAATAATCCAAATCTAAATTAAAATGTGCTTAGTTCATATAATATACTGCCCTTGTATTATTTGTTGTAAGGTTGTACTGTAAGACTTCATGGATTCTTTTATACCAATAAAACATTTCCAATGGGATTGTAACAGTGTATGACATGAGCAGTGTAGTCTGAAACTTCCACCAAATAACAGTCATAGTTCAGAATCATGGGCAGCAGTGTACAGCTGGTCAGCACATCTGCCTTACAGAGCAGAGGTCTTGGGTTCTAATCCGTCCTCCGGCCTTCCTGTGTGTAGTTTGCATGTTTTTCCTGTGCCTGCGTGGGTTATCTCTGAGTACTCTTCCTCGCACATTCCAAAAACATGCATGGTGGGTTATCCCATAAGTGTAATTGTGAGTTTGGTGGTTGTTTGTCTATGTGTGCCCTGCGATTAGCGTGTAACCCGCCTACTGAACCAAGTCAGGTGGGATAGGCTCCAGCACGCCCGCGACCCTCGTGTGGATAAGCGGTTCAGATAATGGATGGGTGGAATTCAGAATCAGTAATAGTTTGGGGTTTGAATATCAGCTCTCGCTTTGCTGTGTGGAGCTTGCACTTTTCCCCTGTGCTTGTGTGGGTTTTCCATAGGTCCTCTGGATTTTCTCCAGCATTCCAAGAACATGCATGTTAGACTCTAACTTGCCGATAAATGTGAATCTGAGTGTAAATGAATGCTTGTTTGCCTTGGATTTGGCTGGTGTACTCCTAAAGTCAGCTGGGATAGCTGGAAACACTACCTGCAACCCAAATAAGTACCAGTGGTGTAGACAAAGAATGGCTGGAAAGTCAATTCTACCTGTATCTGTCTTCAAATCCCATTCTTTCTGTCCCCCAGCTGGTTCTGTGTTCATGTGTCGGCTCTGCAACCAGTTCTCTCCCAGTCACTCACTGCTACTTGACCATTGCTCCCAGCTGCATACGCTTCAGGAGCCTTATGAAGACATCATTGTTGCACTAAAGCCTCTTGCAGGAGTGCCCTTGGACACTCTAGCAGGTCAGATCAGGCTGATGTTAAACATTAAACATTGACATTTTCCGTAATAACAAATACCAAATAAACATGATCCCAATTGAACTGCCTTTTAGTTTTACTCTGAAACCAATGATTAAAATGAGCAAATGAGTGGTACCACTTAATATTCATATTGTAGAATTCCTTGCTGTGCAATATTCCTGGCTGATATTAGGAGTGGTTTAGTTACATTGTCTGCAGGGTGTCATTTATTAGTCAAAATATCAAACCAATTTCAGCAGTTAGTTATAAAATTAAAATTATACACACCCTTGCCAAACCGAGTAAACCTTCCAAGGCAAAGTATCAAGGCAAATTCTTGTTTGTGTGGTACGTTCTTGGCAATAAATGTTATTCACATTTTGTTTATGGCTGGAGCTACAAGAAAGTTGGAAATGACTTTAAGAAGCTGTGTCTGGGATTTAAATGAAAAATATTCACATTTTCCTTTTTTCTAATTTACTTTTACTACTTTTTTTACTACTGAAAATCCAAGATAAGTATTGAGAAAGTGCTCTCTTTGATTCTAGTCTATTCTAGAACATTCAAATCAATCATTTAGATCGTTAGATACAGTATGCCTGCCCTTTATATAACTGTATATGAATACAAATATTTGAAGAAAAAAGAATAAATAAATAATAATGATAATATTAAAGCTTTTAACATGTGTGTGACTAAGAGTCTTTTGCCATTTCTTTGTGCTATTTGTAGCTAAAAGATACCAATTTACCAAATAAAAATTCTCTTAAATTTAACTTAAATTTGACCATGAATAATTTGGGGCTTAATTTTATGTGTTCTGCACAGAGAGCTCAGTAAAGCGAAAACGAGGACGACCGAAAGGCTCCACCAACAAAGCTCTCACAGGTCGGAGGGATGGCAGAGAAGACTCCAAACAGTCTCCAGAAGACAAAGTACAAACACAAGATGGGCAGAAAGATCAAGTAGACAAACAAGGTAACGCACTAAATGGCAAGATGGATAGTATAGAAAGTAATGTATGCCTGTGCCAATTCCGATGTTTTTATCCCTCTGCTAGATAATGAAGACAGGATATCTGGGCTGAAATGCAAAGACTGCCATCGTTTGTTCAGCAACAGACGGCAGATCGTCAAACACATCTGCCTGAAAGCACAATATGAGGAAGAGGAAGATGAGGATGATGACACAGGTAAGGAAAAAAAATAATGAAATAGCGTCACTTAAAATTTTAAAATGTCACATCCAAGCAGCATTCGGTGTAAGGCCAAGGCAATCATGCAGAGAATTATTTCTTACTACTGTAAGAAAAAAAAAAAAAAAATTAAGTCACACTTATAATTTGCTGTCTTTCAGGAAGCATTTGCAGAGGTCCTGAGGATTCCGAAAATTTGGACCCTCTAGGACCAGATAACAAACAAAAGGAAGAAACCCCTAAAAGATTAGGGATGAAGAGAAGAAAGGGTAAACACTCCTTTAGGAAGAGTATTTTTCAAATTGTAGTCATGTTAAATCACGGCCTAGTCTTGTTCTCTGTGTGTAGGAATGAGGAATTTTCAGTGCAACAATAAAAGTCAAATGCTTTCTAATGGGGAAAGTCTCACCTCCAAAGAAGATGGACTTGCAACAGGAAACAAAAAAAGTGTTGTCAATGTTTTTCTCACTGAAGACGAATCCCTCCCAGGTCAGTCTTGTGTTTTGAATTGCTCTTTTATTTCTAGCAATGTGGGTGGGAGCACCCTTTTAATTTTGTAAACTCTTAATACCACAGGTGTTGTTAAAATGATTCCAGTAGAGAACATCTTTTCAGATTTGGAGCATGTACACGTTCTGGATGAGTCTCACGTGAGTCTGATTTTGTACTGTATGTATCTCCCACCACTACATGAGGAAATGTTTCCTTCCACATGCCATACGGGCTGGCTTTATAACTCACCCGATTCCAGAGAAGTTAAGTTGTATTATTATTTTATATTTCTTATCACTATGTGCACAATCTTTGAACTGTTATGACTCTCTTCATTACATTTGAATTGTACTTTTTTGGTTTGCTTTTTTAAATTTACCTGTTGCTTTTTTATTACTGCAGCATACTTGACTTTTAGTATTGCGTTCAGACTAATGACTATTTAACAGCTGTTGGGAAAATGAGAAAAACTCAAGCCGACAGTGTGTAATGATGGAAATATAATTATATTCGTAAAGCTATAAAGAAAAACAACAAGAAGAAAAACAATATGTACCATCATATTTCATTCTATGGCTGTGCCTCATACAAGTATGGGCATTCATTATTTTATTGGGGACATCCAGGTCACAGCAGTCTCTCAGGGTGAGCCAGCAGACATTGCAAGTCAGTCTGCAACCAGTGTTGAAGACTCCAAAGCAGAGCAGGGCCCAAGGTACTGAATCACACAATATATCTGCCAACATAAGAGAAATGGCTTTAAAGTGGAAGTATGAAAAAGTTACATGCAGCATTTGACATTTTCTACTCTACTCCAACTGTAGTTCTGACAATACAGAAACAACACCAGCAAAAGGCTTCCAGGAATATTCAATCAAGCAAGATATTCCAAAGTACTGTGAACCTGTATATTTATTTGCATGTATTATTTATATTTTAACATCCATTACTGAATTTGTAAGTCAACGTTACTGCTCGTATAATGTATGGACATGTTTCAAGACATAATGTTTTACCACTCTTAAGTGAATGATTTAATGAATCAATGATAAGTTGGGATATAATTCCACTTGAATATGGATTTGGTCACTGATGAGCGTTAATGCACAACTCAGGTTTTCGTGTCAAGGTGTCCCAATACATTTGTCCATGTAAACTTCTATTATCGTACATAAGTTTACAGTTACATTCATGAATAGATTAACAAAAGAGAAATAGCAGCATAAACGTCAATTTGTTGTTTGACACAACAGTGGTGGTCAACATGATAATGCACGTTTGTCTTTCCTCAGTGTACTTCCAAGCCAACTGAAGGTCTTTGGCTGCGAGGTCTGTAATAAAATCTTTAAGTTTCGACACTCGCTGATGTCCCACCTCAGGACGCACACCCAAGAGAAACCGTTCAAGTGTCCACACTGTGACTATGCGTCTGCCATCAAAGGTAAATCAACCCCTCTTTTTTTCTCCTACTACAAAGAACCTCAATATACCTTATGTATATTTGTCCTATACAGAAAATGCAATCATTGTATTGAATTCCCACTTTCAATTAGGAAAAAAAACATTGAACAAATCAATTCCTGTTATTTATTCAGTACATTTTCCCCCTTTTTTTTGTCTGAAGCCAACCTGAATGTTCACCTGAGGAAGCACACTGGAGAGAAATTCAGTTGCCAACAGTGTCCCTTCAAATGCCTCAACCCAGGACACCTCAAGGTCTGATTCAATATTTGTGCTCAAACAACAATACACGCAACAATACACAAGACACGCAAATCCACAGTTTTTTTTCCAACAATGCTCAATGTTGAATGACGTTTTAGCCTTAGCAATGTGGTTTGCCACCAAGTATAATGCTCTCAAGACACTTACATTTGTTGGCGGGCTTGGTGTGTGGGAATAACCTGTCGCGATAAATCCATAAGTTATATTTCATGTAGGCCTCCTGGTATTGTCTGTGAAATGCAACTTTATTTTTCTTCTTGGGCATGCAGTAGTTTCTTGTGTTTAATCCTCACTTGGCTTTCCCCATTGCAAAGAAACTTTCTAAATACGTTAACACATTTTTTTAAACTCTAATTTGCTATCTTTTGTGTTTAATATTAACATTATGTGACCAAGGCAATTTGTATCTTGACATACTTCAAGAGTCAGTCATCGACGGATGTAACGGAGGGAATTCGGCCACTTTTCAAAATAAAATATTTTTCAGCCTCGGATAATAATTAAATTGGAAGTGCTGCAAGTTTTTTCTTTCTTTCATCTGTGCGGCCACTGTGGCCCGGTGGTTGGGACCACTACCGTAGAACATGGATTAATATCGATATTTTACGGTAGTCAGATTTTTACTGAGTCCCCATAAAGTGCTGTAGTATGATGCATCAGTGGCAGCAGATTTTCAAAGTTTTTCTAAGCACTATATCAGTATATTGTCATAACCTGGCTCGATGGTCATGACAAACAATAGGAGGACATCAATCCATGCATCCATTATCCAATCCACTTATCCTCACATGGGTCGCGGGCGTGCTGGAGCCTATCCCAGCTGTCTTCGGGCAGCAGGCGGGAGACACCCTGAATTGGTTGCCAGCCAATCGCAGGGCACACAGAGACAAACATCCGCACTCACAATCACACCTAGGGGCAATTTAGAGAGTACAATCAACTTACCATGCATGTTTTTGGAATGTGGGAGGAAACCGGAGTACCCGGAGAAAACCCACGCAGGCACGGGGAGAAAATGCAAACCCCACACAGGGAGGCCGGAGCCGGGATCGAACCCACGACCCCTCAATTGTGAGGCGGACGTGCTAACCAGTCGACCACCGTGCCGCCCAATAGGAGGACACCGCTTTTGAAAACAAATCGAAGTAATTTAATATAACTGAAGGCAGGCACAACAGAAAATAACAACCAAAGAAACTGGGGTGGAGTGGAGTGGTCAGCCAGGTGTTCTGCATTTTTCTGATTGTCACTGATGACACAGCACCTCAGACAAAAGCAGAAGTTAGCAGCTGCAATAGCCCGGGTGTTACTCTCCACATGGGCGTCACAATATATACAGTATAAACGTACAAATGTGACGCTGCTGTTTTACTTTTAGGTCCACATTGAACGAGTTCACTTGAAGGTGAAGCAGCATTGCAGCTTCTGTCAAAAGAAGTACTCCGATGTGAAGAACTTGATCAAACATATCGAAAAGAGCCATAATTTAAGCGACCCGCTCATCCACAAGAGCTACCAACAACTGAGGTTTTATATACACCATGTCAATATTCCACATCATTCATTATAGCCACAGCTAACCTGTTTAATCTATTTGTCCAGGCTGAAAACTCGTCAGGGTCTCAGACAACTCCTCTACCACTGTCCCACCTGCAGCCGCTGCTTTAAGAACCAGACGGAACGCGAGCGCCACTTACTGGTCCACGGGCCTCAGCGGCCCTTCGCCTGCTTGCTCTGTGACCACGCCAGAACCAGCCTCGCCACCCTCGCCGCTCACGTCAGGAAGCACCCCTTCTTGTACGTGTGCTGCGCGTGTGAGAGGAAGTTTGTCAGCAGTCAGAGACTCAAGAGTCACCTCGCAGGGGATCACCCTGAGCTGGAGCAAGAGCAGGCATTCACAGAGTCCATTCAAAACAGCTTCTACCTGATGAACGGGGGAGAAGTCTTGTCGGTTGGTGAAGAAGGAGAGGGCAAAGAGGGACGTTCAAACATGGAGGTGTGCACAGAGGCGGGAGATGAGAGCAGGGAAGAGGTGATAAGAGCTGGCAAAGGTGTTGAGGAGTGGAGGGATGGTGGAGGTGATTCACAGGAAGCGGCAGCGCTGAAAATCGCGCAGCAAGAAAAGCAGGACATTGAATCTCAGGGTGAAAATGTGGAAGCAGAGTGGACAAGTGTAGGATGTACTCAAAAACTGGAAAGCAAAACTGCCCTGGAGGCGCAGAAGGACGTGTGTGTTGAGTCCTCGACAACGACACACACACGCAGACATTCTGTACATACCAATCAGCAAGGACACACTCCGTACTCGGAAGACACGGCCATGAACCCAAACAATCAGTTGGCTGCTGATAACGTATGCGCCATAAACACTCAAGTGACCAATCTTAGCCCACACATTCATGTGCCTTCAGCGCCTTCAGGGGAAAACATCCAAACTACACAATCAGAGAAGGTACATTTCTATTACTTGGTTTTATGTGACACTATTTTCCACATTACTTAAATTTCATAGACTACAATTGGTGAACTACATCACTTGTATCTTCCAGGACTTCCAACAGAGTGCATTCCAGCAGGTGTTGTCATCACTTCCCAAGACTCTTCTTGATATGGAGACTTTCCAGCGAATTAGGAAAATGTATGGAGACCTGGAGTGTCAATACTGTGGTGAGATGAGGCAACCACCTCCTGCTTTGATCTGCAGCAGAAATTCTACTCGAACCCTGATTAACCATGATAAACCTCCACTCGGATTGACAACAGTTTTTTACCATCATTGTAATTTGTAGCTATGCCATTTCCGGAAAAAAAAACATCTCCTGTTGCTGCTGAACCTAGACATTCATTCATAAATATAAGTAAATATATTATTATTATTAAAACCTGATGTGATAGAGAAAAAACAAGGTCAGCTTTGGAATCAGCACCCCAAAAAAATCATCTTGAAAAGTTTACTTGCATTTTTGATTAACATAAAATTGTAAAAATGTGTTGACCAGCTTTATTAAAATATACGTTAGTTCCCCTATTGTTAAATTAAAACACTTCTGATTGTGTTTCACAGCAGCAGTGTGCTACACAAAAGCGTGAAAAAGAAGCACAGAGTGAGACGTGAGCAATATTTTATTGAGTCACAATTGCGGGGGCCAGTTTAGCTTTGTTATTGTCACACATACCGTATGTAAGGTTCATTCACCACATACATATATGGAAGGAATCCTGATGTTCTATGACGACCATGATCATTTACAACCCTGCATTTTTTGTTGTCTTTTTGAATGTAGGAATTATGATACAATTCTTGTAATCCATCTCGGTAAATTGTTGTAATGGTCGAAATTGCTTTTGTGTTCCCCGTAGGGAAACTGTTCTGGTACAAAGTCCACTATAACGCCCATGTGCGCACACACACCAAGGAGCACCTGCACTACTGCTCAAAGTGTAACTACTCGTCCATCACCAAAAGCTCTTTAAAGAGGCACCTGATTCAGAAACACAGCGGCTTGCAGCTGCCATGTTCTAGTCCGGGATGTAAATACACCACACCTGACAAATACAAACTACAAGCCCATCAAAGGACTCATCAACAAGAGGTAACAAAGCATCCAGCTACATATTGCCAGTAGATCCCGGATCCCGTTACTGCCAGATATTAGGGGACACGTTCACATGTAACGCTCTGATTATATGCCTGAAGTTATTTTTATGTTTGCTTGTTTTTCCTGCAGTGGAATCATTATTTGCAAATTTGAGGCATTTAGGGTGTATACAACTGAATAGAAAGTAACTTTCATTGAGGTATTGACATTTTATTTTGGAACTCTCACACGAATGAAGCCTTGTTTGTCATTTTACAATTAAATTAGTATTTAATTTCCTGGTATCTTTTTTTTTATTTATTTATTATATGTCACTGTTTTTGCTTTGATTGCAGAGGAAGAGTGCACCCTGTCCCATCTGCAATCAAAGCTATCCAGAGCACAGACTAAAACGACACATCCGAATATCCCACCCTGGTAAAAGACACAAAAATATATCAACACAGATTCATAATCCATGGACAGTTTTAAGTCAAAAGAAATATTTCCAGTTGCAAAATGTAATTTGAAATAATTGAAGTTGTTGCTACTGTACTATGCTGTAACATCTGTAGACTTGCCAGTGCTGCATTCTAAATATTGGACTTTACTGGATCACTGGACTGGACTTATTGGAGCGTTGTTTGATTGTGTTTTGAGCAGATACATTACCAGTTAAAGGGCAGATGGTGAAGCGAGCAGAGAAGTGCCCATACTGCGACTCCTACTACCTCAAGAACAGCAATGAATTTCAGCAGCACATCTGGGCCCACCAAGGTAAGACGTCTCTCTACCTTTGACATCAATAAACCGATTGACTCGTGAAATCGTGAAATCACAAGGACAAATCTGATCAATAAAACATGTAAAATATCACTGTATTCTCCTGAAAATACACTTTTGTGTGGTCAAATATCAAGAATTCTTCCTTTTTCAAAGTTAATGCTTGGTTTCTGACACTTTAAAGAGAGCTATTATTTTAATTACTTCCAGTGTGTGCAATTTATTTTTGTGGATGTAATTTGCAATGGGCCAGACAAATCCTTGCATTCTGACTTGTTTTAGTTTGTTTGCACGCAAATGTAAATTTCATTTCCTTTGCAGGTGTGAAACCATTTGTCTGCAATATTTGTGACTATGCGAGCCGCAGCAGGAATAACTTGAAAAATCACATGAACCGACATAACAAGGAAAAATCTCAAATCTGTGACCTTTGCGGTAAAACGTTTAAATCCAAAGTGTCGTTGAAGACCCACAGACTGAGCCACACTGACCAAGGTATGTCGTACATTCCTCTTTATCACAGGTGTCAAACACATGGCCCGGGGTCCAGATCGGGCCCGCGACATCATTTTATGTGGCCCGCAAAGACAAATCATGTGTTGACTTGACATGTTTTTTTTTAAATTGTCTTCACTGTTAACACAACATATTCGGTATTTCAAGCATTTGTTACCAATCCTTCTTTTAATTAAAATCCAGTGAAAAATAGTTGAACAAACTATTTACTGGCTTCTGATTTCAAAACTAGTGATCCATCAATTAGTTGTGTATAAGGCATACATTTACACAGGTTTAAAGTCGTAACGGCCCTCCGAGCAAAATCAGAACTACGATGCGGCCCGCGACAAAAATGAATTTGACGCCCCTGCCCTTTATCAACGTGAATCCTTGGCCTGACTTAGACAAACATTTTCTTTCATTTAATACTTTGCTTAACATTGGTCAACATGTATTCTCAGGAATGTTTGATGAACGAGGCCACGCGCTTATTGATTTTTTTCCCTTTTTTTTTTTTTTTTTTTTATCAAGGGAAGCAGTTCAAGTGCTCAGAGTGTGACTTCAGTTCATTTTTCAAGGCTCCTTTGGTCAGACACATGGAGCAGCATGCTACATTTAAGGTTAGAATCATTTGTTGTCCCCAGTACGAAGGATTACCAAGGCTCTACTGCTTTTATAAGATGGCACGGATATTCAAGTCCATTCAAACAAACAGCAACCACAAGGTCCTTGAAGCAACAGAGCAAAAATTAAGGCATTAAAAAAAAAATCCACATTTATTACATCCGCATACAACTGTCATCATGGCTATTAATTATTTTTCATAAAAATTAAAAAATGTTAATTTAATGTTGCACCACAGACATAAAACTTTCCTGTGATTTTTCAATTCCTGCTCGACACAGATTTCATGTACAGTACTTTACCCATAACTTCCTTTGCTTGATTGTAGCCATTTCAATGTGCTCACTGCCTCTACTTCTGCAACACATCTGGCCCCCTGAAACGACACTACAAGACAAAACACCCAGACCAGGATTATCAAAATGTCAGAGAAGGTCTCTCAGATGCAGAGTATTCCACACAACAAGGTTTGAATTGAAGTTTCTGACTTTCCGTTCAGTGACAGGCAATTTTTTTTAAATCGTGGACTCTCAGCAGAAATGTGCTTTGTGACCTCCTGACATTCTCTAAGTGGCCAATTGCTCTTCTTTTAAAGTGTACAAGCTTAAAATATCATGACTCCCTTCATTCTCAAATTTCATCCATGCTTTTCTGTTCAGTTTTTACACAATACAAAAAGTGTTTCGAGAATAAATGTGTTGATTATGTCTCTGTCTATGTTTAGGAACCAAATGCCCTGAATGTAGTTTTGTTTATGGCACCAAATGGGAGCTGAATCGACACATGAAGAAGAAGCATGCATCAAAAGAGAAGGAATGCACCTGGGAGGTACAAACTCAACCATGATAGTCCTCAAGTTGTTACAGTGCGAGAGGTATTGATTTAACCCAATGTTTATTGCAGTTGTGGTATAAAACAGAGTACTGCATGTCATCATACTGAGAACTCTTTAAAATAGTTAAAGAGGAAGTCAAACCCCCCAAAATTTTTACAATCTTATGTTTTATGTAGACCCACTAGTCTAAACACAGCATTCTGATTAATATTACGTGTGTGGAATATGAGTTAGTAAAATCCAGCCGTTTTTGTCCATCCCAGGGGGCGGCCATTTTGCCACTTGATTTCGACCGAAAATGACATCACAGTTGCTCAGGGCTCGGGTAACAATCAATCATGGGTCAACTTCAGAAAACAGGTGAGCCGTGATTGGTCTTTACCTGAGCCCTGAGCAACTGTGATGTCATTTTTAGTTGACAGAAAGTGACAAAATGGTCGCTCCCTGAGATGGATGAAAATCGGTGAATCTTGCCACAATATTAATCAGAATGCATTGTTTAGACTAGTGGAGGAACGTAGAACATTATTGTTAAGAACATTTTGGGTTGACTTCATCTTTAACCCCTGTCATATAAAAAAGATAGTAACCAACATATTTCAAACAACTTTGAGCAACGTTAACTACAGTAATAACCACATTATTTTAATACTTCTTAGACATTATGAATTAAGGATGGTGTTTTTGACACATTTAAGATCAGATGAGAAAACTAAGGTTGATATTTTCAGTTGATGCTATTTTCTGTGTGAATCCATATTCAGGTGGAAGAGACAATAGAGAGCCAATATGTCCCTTTGGAGCAAGAAGAGGAGTTGACAGAAGAACATGTAGCTGCGCTACAAGACAATGGTGATAGTAGAACTACTCTGCAAGCAAAATAACAATTAAGTGGATTTTAAAAGTTTATGATTTTGTGTGCGCAGGGACTGATCATATTCTCCAGCAGTTTGTTGAGTTACGCTCAGAAACTCAGGACACCATCACATCTTTGGTTGCCATGGCTCCCGGCAGTGTTGCTGTGATTGAACAGGTGAATTCTATACTGTGTGACTCAGGGCGTTGCGGCCCTGAAATGTATGATGTTGATTTGGAGTCGTGGTGGCATTTGCAGGTGGCGCATGAGGAGGAGGTCGGCGACCACCAGCTGATGGTTGTGAACGCAGATGGGGAGCTTTGTGGGGAGCAGGTGATGATGGTGGAGGAGGGACATGAACTGGAGGCCCTAACGGTCCTCACTCAAGATGACAACACTCACCACTTTATTTTTTATGTAGAGGAACAGACTGTGGAAATTAACTAATAATGCTTACCTTTCATAGTACTCGTCAATATCTTTGAGTTATCCATAACCACATATTGGTTACTCTAACCCTATTACACATAAATAAAATACCAATAAGCCGTGCAGAATGAATTGTTCCACAGGTTAATAATTTATTATTGAATGTGCAATACTTGAATGCAACACCTTTTAATAAAACCCTCTGTTGTACTTGTTGGTGTGTCAAGGGGTTTCATTCATTAATTGTAATTGAATTGTTATTCACAATAAATGAATAATGTATTTAGCTGGAAAAGTCAAAAAAAGTGTATGCAGTATTTGCAAACTGTCACTTAATTCTACCTGAACATTTCATAAAGTTTGTCGCAAAGTGCATCTCAATAAATAAGAAGGTAGTTCTCTAATTCAGTAGTTCAATTCAAACAGTGAGTGCCATATATAGATTAATTTAACAAAGGAAAACACTTTTCAGAATCTCCATTGTCATTTCTATAATAATGACATGTTTAATCATGTATTGAAATTGTGATTTATTTTTGTAAGCTATTATCAAAATTGTAAAAATAAAAACTTTACATGTTACACTATGTAGTGAATCTACATCAGCGGTCACAAACCTTTTTGAAACTGAGATCTACTTCTTTGGTATTGATAATGCGAAGGATTACCAGTAACAAATTTGCTCTGATTACTTTTGATAATGTTAATATTTAAAAAAAAAAAAAGATATTCATTCATGCATGATAAAGATTCCGCTCAAGAATTAGTGAACCGAAATATCAATATGCGACATTTAATTGAATTTCTACTCATCTCTGCCAGTGTACATTTTCTACAACATGCCCTCCAACAATCACAATGTGTCCCATCACTGCTGAGTGATTTTTCGAACAGGCTCGTAGGCTACTCATGTGGTCCTTGGGGCTACCATGGTGCCAGCGGGCACAGTGTTGGTGGTACTTCACTATGAAAAAAAGGGAAAGAAGCGGCATAAAATGTCATCTGTAATATGAAAGTGAAAAAGGAAAGGAAAGGGAAGTTTAAAAAAAAACAAAACCGATACTATTTCTGTCCAGTGGGTGGCGGTCGTGTATTTTCCTTGCACGTATTTGCAAACATACGAAACAGAAGAAGAGTAAGTGGTGGGAAATTTGATAGACGGGCGGAAATTGTTGTAAATAGTTTCAAACAAGCGGCGTTTTTATGTTATTATTCGCAAGATAACACGAAATGGACAGGTATGTGTTGGTTTTATCGGTTTGTCAGGCGGATTACGAAGAAACGGAGGAGTGCAAATGTAAGTTTTCACTCGTGTGAAATTACCGTGCTATCAGCGTTTACTAACCTTTCGGCCATGGTGGATTTCGTTAGATGTTCCTAAATAAATACGAAAGGGACATATACACTTGACAATACTTCGTTAGATTGACTTTTTAAAGACTGCCCAAACGACGATTACGCTAAACAGATCGTAGCAACCTGTAATTTTTTTCATAGACAAGAGGAAAACGTGTAATTATGAATCTATTTTGTTGTTTCGAATGTTACATCTAATTTCAGTAACGGGGATGAATACAATAACTGTCCATATCATTAGGTACACTTGCACACATTGTACAGTAATGCCAAGCGTACTGTTATCACCAAGAGAACAATGTTCAGGTCTGACTGGCACGTCAGAGCGTTATTAATTTCATATCTTTATCACTGGGTTCAGTCTGTGGTAATACTTAACTGGACTAAATTTAGGTATTACTGATTTCACAAGTATTGGTGGCTGGTTGTTTAAACCTATTGTTGTCTTGCACAGGTCTGGACCAATTGAAGCAGATTTATGACCAAATTTTGTCATTTTCCTCTCAACAAACAGCCAGAGGAATCTCTGTGCTCCCAGGTGCGTTATGACATCTATCCATGTATCTATCTATCTATCTATCTATCTATCTATCTATCTATCTATCTATCTATCTATCTATCTATCTATCTATCTATCTATCTATCTATCTATCTATATGAGGTCTCACTCATAAAAGCATCATGTTGTTACTGTAAAATTGACTTCCTCTTCTTTGTAGCGTCTTCTCTCAGTGGAAGCCCTTCAGTTCAGAGGTGGTACTTTGCTGTTCAGGCATGTCACGGCGAAATGCAGGTAGAATTTTGGAATTGACGTCCCCCAAAACACAGTTTCTGTTTGAGCTTGTTATATTTTCTGATGCAAGAAATGGCATAGCCTCTGGACAGAAGAAAAAATAATGTAATAATAATTCATCCGACACGAGTGAGTCATGATACTGGTAAAAATACACAATGCCAAAGATTCATGAATACAATTTTTAAAAATGTAGCTAACTTAAACACAATTAAGGTAACACTTTATTGAATGAAAGGTGAAAATAAACATACTGTACCTATATATACATGTGTTGTAGTTTTGCAGCTCAGACTGGGAAGAGGTGGGGGCAGTCCACCAGAGAGCAAACAGTGAAGAGGAGAAGCAAACTACATTGGAGCTGTGTGCTGATTCCTTGAGTCTTCAGGAAGGATCGGTTCAAAAGTGTGATGAAGCAACTCTGACTGAGTGAGATTTGATTTTCTCTGCAGTTGTTGCAATATTTGATCGGTTTTGTCAAGTTTAGAAGTTGTTGCCTATGTTTCAAATAGACAACATTTACTGATCTGAGCATTAAACAAAAAACTGGTGCAAGAGATGGCCCCAAAACATTCAATCTTCATTCTATTTTCAGCTTGCAGAAACACAGAATTTGACTACATATAATAAAGATGTAAATAATTTTTAATGAGTCCAACTTAAATTGGAGAATGCTGTACACAAAACACGTATGGAAAAAATTTATTAAGCAAAATTAATTAATTATTCACTTTTTTATCCGGTCAATAAATACCTTACAAGTTGTTGAACTAGATGATATAAGGAATAAGTATAGCATAGCAGAGGCATTTGAAGTTGCTGAAATCCATGCCGGTCGGTGTTACATCACAAGCAAGCCAGCAGCGACGTGTAGGATCTTATGGATGGTAATTTGTCAACTGGAAATGTCAGAAAATGCTCTTTTGTAGTATGCATGTGTACATGATCAATACAAAAATTTGAAAGCCTTAGATTAACCAGGAAATGCCAGCGGTTCGCTAGCTTTTCTGGGTACGCGGTCAGCGTACTGCTGTCACTTGTTGAGTGACAACTGTGGACACTGACAGTGGCGGATTCATTCGTACAGTAATCACATATACTCGCACTTGAATGGCATGAGGGTGAAAGATACGGGAAGTGTCCTTCACAATTATTTATGACATTAGTCTACTCATTAGCAATTTCTCAATTTAGGTTATTACTGTTAAAATTTAAATTAGTATTAGTCAATACTTTGCCCATCTTGAGTAAATTATGTGTGCATTTTTTTCAGGAGCTGATCATTATTTGCGCGTGCGCATGAATGGTCTGAGGCTGTTCTAAATTTGTCCGCAGAATACGCACAAATTCAAGTACAAAAAACGGGGTCTTGGCGGCATATTGTGGCATGTTTCAGAAAGAGCACAAAAACCACAAATAGGTATGTTTTTCAGTAAATTGCTGAGAATAGGTTCCATAGAAAAAATAGGTGCTGGGTCCATGAATGGACCACTACGTTTCCTGGTTCAGTTAGAATGTGTAGTTAATCTGTTCTCATCGGCATGCTGTTCACATTTTGACAGCATGAGACCAAGACAATTGATCTTCAGTAACATGCTCTTGCGAGGCTTCAAAAAGGATATTTTCAGAGGAAAGTGGCCACTGAGCTTAGAGTGTCACTTAGTGTCATCAGCAAGTTGAAACATGGATACAAAGTGACTGAAAGTCTCAGAAACGCATAGAAGTAGACGTCTTTGGAAAAGTACTGACCGAATGGATCAAAAACGTTTTGTGATTTTTTTTTTTCCATTTCACCTTTTTGTTAGAGACCAGCAATTTGTGTAAAAAGTGATGAAACATTGAACAGTTGCACATGTGCGTTCAAAAATTTAGAGAAGGACAAATTAAGTTGACCTGGCAAGGTTATATTGCATTTAGGTGCATCCTGAAATTTCACCCAAAAGATGAATTTTTGTTAGTTGTGTATATAATGTGGCATCTACAGATAGCATTCAAATACAGTATACCTTTGAGGGCCTTTCAGAAGAAGTGGCAATGCTGTAAATGCTGCAAACCCGGTTAGCATTTTATTTTGCAAAGTAACATTAGTGCGAATGCACTCATCATTCACTTCATACAGCTGTTACCCATGTGTGGCGTTATTAGAAAGAAAATCGTCAGTGAAAGAGCTTATCCTGTTTGGTTTTTATTTAATAGGTTGCTCGAGGAGGCTGCAGAAGGAGTGCACGCGTTGTCAGACAAACTTCCCCCTCCAGGTACAGTTAAGCAATCCATATTAAATCATTTATTTCATTTGGGTTTTTTTGTGAGGTAACAGTATGTCCTTTTTTAGGTCCTTTAATACTGTCAAATATGTACTGTAGATCCATTTAATTTTTTTCTGCTCGACCCCTCCCCTCAGGTAAAGCATTGGTAGATGTCCTGGTGTTTGGCTGTGCTGAGGAGTGTCCTGCCTTAAACATCCTGCTACCGCTGCTGGGGGCCCTTAGACACATGAGCTGCTGGCACTCTGCCAAGATCACTGTCATCACTCAGCATATGACAGGGTGAGAATTTGTGTTACTGTCTTCGTACCGCTAGGGGGCATTAGAGGCGTGAACACGAGCAGGTGTCAAGATGGATGGCTGAAATACTACTCAGTTGTACCGTATATTATGCTTGATTTGATCTTCTCTTGAACTTTTATCTTTGATTATATGGAATAAAATCGAATGGCATAAAGTAAATGTTGATCATATAATCTTTCTCTCAGGTGGCAAAAAACTGCATCGTACCTGAGTGCTGGTCTATTTGAGTCTTCTGAATTAACCAGCTGTATCAATGCAAGTGAACTTTGGAGAGGGGGCTTGGTTGTTCGAGAGAAGAAGGTAATGATGGATTGCATGCAGTTTGCATTTTTTTTTGCACATATGTATTTTTCTGACCTTCATCACTATTTGGCCTCAGGGTATAAACGGATGAAGTATGTTTATCATGCAGGAAATTGTTTTGTTTTCTGGACATTGCTAGAGTGTTGCTCTCCAGTAATCACACAGAAAATGCGGTAAAGCAAGTAACTTAACATAATGTGGGAAATCATCCTGTTGTTATGAGATGTGTTTGCAATGCATGCAGTATTTGTTCATGTATTTCTGGAACAATCACTGCGGAGATCTTGAGAGAGTTGCATCCTTTTTAAACTTACTGACCATCTAGTAAATGCTTTGTTGTCTTACTGCTATGCACTCTGGACAGCACAGCTCACTGAGCCGACATGAGTTTAATCGCATCTTGGGTGATTTGGTCAAGTGGAAAGCTCACAAAAACATTAAAAAAAAGAAAATAAAAAAACAATATTGCATAATGATGGCGGACCTTGAAAATAATTAATTTATCCAGGAAGCTTCTCATTCTTCTTATATGCAGTTTAAAATTTTTGGTTGTGTGGACATGGTGGGTTCTTAGGAATAAATACAAACTTGGAAAAATAGAATTTGTAGTTTAATGGGCTTGTTTGAATGATGTGTGAATTGACACTTGACAAAACTCATCACTATCATTATAATATCCAAATCAATAATGTATTGCAACTGTGAAAGTTTATGGTGCGAAGTCACGATCTACTGTAAATGTGTGCCACATTTAAAGGTAAATGTGGTAAAAATGAAATAGTTGGAGAAATAGCAGTGTGTGATGTTTCTTTAACTTAAAAGTAGTGTACATCGCCTCAAAAAAAAAAAAAAAAAATATATATATATATATATATATACATACATACACACACACATATATATATATGTGTGTATGTATGTATATATGTGTATGTATGTATATATATATATATATATACATACATACACACACACACACATATATATATATATATATATATATATATATATATTTTATTTTTTTATTATAAAATACAATTTATTGGTTGAGCTATGGTGTAGTTTCCATGTATGTAGCAAGCACAGCTTCTCGTTGACCTTTTCCAATAAACTGCTGCTAGGAGATGTGAGCAGGCTTAGGGTGGCAGTTGGTGAAAGCTGCTCAGCGGGAGAGAACAGGATGAAGGAATTCCCGCGCGAGTGAAAACCTGCAAACGGGCCTCGTACTGCAATCCGTGTGTATGTGCACTCTAGGCGTGTGTGCGTTGTACTTTTGCAGCAACGGAACGTATGTGATTTCATTTGGAAACTAGCAGCAATTAATAGTTCAGTCAGTTGATGGATTTGCATAAAAGATATTTCCTTCATTAATAATCTAAAGAGAGGAATGAGTTGAGAGTTGTTGACTTCAGAAAGCATACTTTTCCACAATATTTGAAGAAAAAAATATTTTGTTTTATTTTCAGCTCTTATAACAGTGTCATTGGTATGTGATTTTGGCATGTCCTATACGCACTGCCATTCTAACTCCCTTGTGTATAATAAAGCTTTAAATAATGCAAAATATTTTTTTACACCACAAGATATTTGATGAAATATGTCACTTTGATCATGCATATTCAATTTTCCTAATCATATTCAACATTTTGCATGCGTCCCTGAAATTGTTGCCCACACTAGGCTAAACCCTGACCCTCTGAATTTTGCAGTGACAACACGACCAGCTTTTGGTCATTATTCAATGGAGGTTGAAACAGTGAATCATTGCAGATCGTTTCATCATATTATGTGTTGCAGTTGAACCTTGTCAAGTTAACTTGCCCTCGCTGTCAAAGTGAATTATCAATTGATATAAAACCTTTGAGAAATTCAAAACATATTTGTTAGATAGTACAGTCAGCTTGCTAACTGAAGTATGTTGCTAAGTGAAGCTCCACCAAGTGCGTATTAAATGCTATCATTAGCCAGTAATGTCCACCATGTCAGCAATCCCAAATGTTGCTGTTTACATGTACGGTATATTGACTGTCTGCAGTTAGTTTATTTTTAATTTTTAAACGTGGGAGCTTGACCTATATGCATTTCTAACAGCATAACATCTATTTCAGGGGTCTTCAACCTTATTGAAACTGAGAGCTACTTCTTGAGTACTGATTAATGCAAAGTGCTACCAGTTTGATACCCACTTTAGAGCTACATTTAACTTTATTAGTAATTGACGGCATTGATTTAATTATCAACAATGATTTTTAACAAGACAATAAACAGATACATTTCGATTTGCAACACTAAAGCCCACTGTATCCCACTGAGATGCAATCGTTTACGAGTGTTGGCGAAGGTAGCGAAGGCGTGTTCACGTCAGGATTCATCAGGGTTCATGTCCGGAGAATGTTTGGCGAACGTTTGCAGCCTACAACGAACCCTGATGAGAACGCAACATTTGCTACCTCCACAAACACTCGCAAATGTTCGCTACAAAAACGATGATGCAATATTATTTTCAGTCTGTATGTACTGTTTTTAACCTGACCAGCTTCAAATCGTGAGGCATCACATTCATTTTTCACCTGTTTGTCTGATAAGCATATTGCTGCATACAATCGGGCCGAAACCTCCTATGTCCCGATTTAGTCAATTGCATATTTTTTTCTCAAATTTGTACTATTAGTCAGTCAACGCCTCTGCCTTATTTTTTATTTTATTTTATTTTTATTGACCAATTGAAAATGATTAAAATGGCTTGTTGTCTTTGACGAAGCAATGATAATAGTTGAAAAAAAATGTCACGTTTTTGGGGTTTCCTGAAAACTGACGATTTTGGAGGGACCAGGATTCCACCCAGCACCAGGGACGTACAGCAACCTTTTTTTTTTGTTTGTTTGTTTGTTTGTTTTTTAGCTAAAAAATTGTTTCACATTCAGCTTTGTGTCTTTTTTCCATTCCCATGACCACCATTTATATTAGTTGGGCTTCAATCTGAGACTACTGGTTGCTTCTAAGAAGTGCAATGCAATATTACACTAAGACAGTTTTTGACTTTTATCCCTATTTCAGCCTGAGAGACTACGTATGAGTTGATCACCTGCTGCCACTGCTACCACATCTGATATTTTCTCTGTTTATTGTTGTTTTCATTCAGCATGTGTCAGAGCTTCGTTTCAATGGCTTTTCTCTGCGCACTCCAGTATATAAAACCAATCTCATGGACGAGCCACGCTTTACTGCAGACCACAAACTACACTCTGAGGTGATTTCTTACAACTGCCTTTTCAAGCTTCATTCACTCTTGTTGAGGAACTTCATCACGGAGGAACCTTTTAAAGTCAAAAGCCCCTCCAAAAATTGTCAACTAAAATCTTTAAAATTCTGAAAATATACCTCAAAGGACAACTTGGAGTTTTCAACTTCTCATCATCATCATTGTGCGTGATTTCGTGCAAATTTCTCAAGACTAGACACTGAAATGTAACCTAAAGGGGAAGTCAACCCACACATATTTTTTGATAAATATTGCGTTTGTGGAATAAGAGTTAATCCACCCGTTTTTAGCCATGTCTGGGGCGGCCATTTTGTCACTTCTGTTGACTGAAAATGACATCACAACTGCGCAGGGCTCAGGTAACAACCAATCACGGCTGACCTGTTTTCTGAAGCTGAGCCATGATTGGTCATTTCCTGAGCCCTGGGCAGTTGTGGTGTCATTTCCAGTCGACAGAAGTGACAAAATGGCCAAAAGAGCTGAATTTTGCTGCTTAACTCATATTCCACAAACTCAATATTAATCAGAATGCCGTGCTTCAACTCATGGGCCTGCTGGGAACATATTCTTGAAAAAAGTATGTTTGGGTTGATTTCCGCTTTAAGGTGTATTAATTAAATAACAGTTGTATCCACAAGAAAATTCTAATGTAAATAATGCGTAACGGAAAACCAAAATAGCAATTGATGAGGGTGAAAATAAACAGCAGCTTATTTCTGTCACTGTCACGTAAGGGCACGTCTGTCAGGCGTCTTTGAAGGATGAATGGTTTTACTTAGCATGACAGTTAAAGACATAACTTCCAATGGAAAATGATTTAGTTTGTTTAACACAAAACCATTTTACCAAAAAGTCTGGTTAAAATAATTTCCCATTCCCTTACTTCATGATTTGCTAGTGTTACCCAGATTGCTAAAATGGGTGACGTCACTGCCGCTTTGTGCCCTGTAAGAGCACGAACAATAAAGCCCACAGCCCACTGTTCAAGCAAATAATGATAGCGGTGTGAATTTCTGGCACAAACCCCCGGTGTTTGTTTAAAAGGTGTATAGTGCACAGTGTGAAAGCTGTGAATGTATTTAGAGAGAACACTCGATGTGAGACAAGGTCTTTAATAACAGTTGGTAGAGCGCTGCATTATAATGAGCTTTCTGATGTAGATTAATAGCCATACCAATAAAAACCAAGGTGTGTGCACTGCACACAAAGTTATGGTTAGTATGGGGTCCATAACAGAGTGTGGGGGTGTGTGTGTGCCTGTGCATTAGACAGTGAGAGCGAGCAATCGGATGATAGCTCGGAGAGGCAGATGGTGGGGATCATCTTGGCACACGAATAAACCAAAAATAGTGAGGGATAGCAAAACTGTCCCAGCGCTGTTGTGCAAACTATATGCTTGCAGTGACTGCATCACAATTGTGACTCTTCACTCACCAATGTGTTTGACCGCAGTAGACATGGTGGTCACACTGATGAGCTATGGAAAAGCCAAACAAGTTTATTCGGTGAGACATTCATAAGAAATACAAATATTCTCTCCAACACTTGTGAAGCAGTTTTATGATAGCAATTCGAGCAGCAGTAATGAGGGATCACATCACCCACCGTCAACCAATAAATTAGCATTATGAGGCAAGATATTTTTGGTGCTGGACTTTACCACAATAGCAATTCAAATGGTACAGACGTGTCAAAATGTATGATAGTTACAGACAAATTGAATATAATGGCACAAGTACAGCTATAGAAACATATGTTTGCTACAACTAAGTGGGGAAATAAATATCATTTTTGTAATAAGAAGCAGCCATCACAAACGTATTGTGTGCCTAATATTCAGTGGAATGTTTAAATAATTGCTTTGGCACATCAGTGTGAAGCCAAACTGCAGACTTGACCTTTGGCAGCAGTCTGAGTGACTTTTTAGAAAGAACACTCACTGAACATTGCTGAAAATAAACACTACTTGGTAATTTGGGCTTTAATTCTTTTCAGATGATTACATTGGAGGTGTTTGTTTAAGACTAAATCGTGTTTACTGTATCATTCAATTTGATCGGATTTAAATGAAGACCATGAAAAAAACAAAAAAAACAGTAACTGTGATTAGCTTAAATGCACCCACTCACGGCCCCCAAGAAATAAGGTTACTGTATGTAATCATTTGTTTGTGAATATAAGCATCTACAATCAGAATCAGGATGTGAGTTATTTGTTATAATGGTCCACAAATGAAAACAAGGATTTTAATTGTTTGCTCTTCATCTGTAACAACTGAAACAAAGTGGTATTTACTTTAACGTTTAAGTCTTAGGGGGTAGTTGGATCGGCCATGTAGTAGTGGAATTGAACATAATGATCGTGATAAGAATCGGAATGACTGACACAATAATGTTAATGTAATATCCTCATCTGTTGTCTGGACAAATAATGATTCAACATTTGCTTCCAAGTGACAAGTCATTACTGTTGTTCTTCATGTTTGCAGGTCTTCCAGTACTACGCACCGGTTTTAGACCTGCTTCATCTGGTTACTCTGTCAGACCTGCCCAGCTTCCTGATGTCTAGCACACACTTTGAACTGTATCCTCACTTCTAAAGTCCGCGCTTCCATACAATCAGTCAGACTTTGAGACCCCCACTAGTGTTCATAATTGTGCTGGAGCAATTGCAATTTCAAGGACCTATCATAAGTTACACTTAGATTTAGATGCAAGCCGTATACAGATGTATGCAAATCAAGGAAGCCTTTAAAACATTAAAGAGCTTGTAAATCAGCACCTTCATGCAAAAAAAACAAAGTGAGGTTTACCCCAGCCCCAGAGCAATGACTGAACTTCTCAAACACTGCCACGCTGCCACCACCCCCTCAACATCATCGTAACATTCCTCATTATGAGACTTAATGTTGAGTTTGCCTTGTAATTGGCTAAATATAATCACATTTTGCTGAATAACAGTCATTTATGTTCACAAGATATATTTTTGCCTTGCGGCATAAATTATAGCATTACTTGTTTTTAAGACCATTTAAAAATAATTTCAACTTCTTCTGCAGCACACTCTTAGTCGTCTTGCTCTATTTTATACACCTTAACGAGACAAAAAAAAAACTTAAGAGTGCTGTCTGGGAAGTCAGTGAAATCGAAACTTCTTTTGGAGCAGCTCAAGTCACTGCGTGGAAAGGTAGTGATCACTTCAGCTTTCTTCCGTGTCACAACTTTGAACTTGTCATGCTCAAATTCATTTTGTTCAATGAGAGGTTGTCTGCCAGAGGCATTGTAAGTGAATCAAATATATATTTATGTGCTCAGGTAGGAGCTTTGTTCAGCCTTTCCTGCATCATCACCGCCATCGCACAGCCGCCAGAAGGCCAAATCAGTTCACAGCGCTGGAAAGAATCTCTAGCCAGGAGACCCAAGTCTTTGCTCAGTCAGTCCTTTCAATACCTCATTAAATGACGAGTCATATCTTGTATATAAGAAATAAATTGGTAACCGGAGCTACATTGTTACAGATGATAAAGCCTTCTGTGGATGAGGCAGACTAGTCAAAAACACTCTTGGAAGAATCCTAAAGCTGTATTAAAGATGTAACTGATGCAACTTGATTGTATTCCTGTGGAAATCGTAGTGCAGAAAAAAATGATAGGAAAAAAATAAGATTGAAATATGATCTTATTATAGTGGGTTTTAGGGATGTCCCGATCACATTTTTTTGACACCCGAGTCTGAGTCCGCATCGCTGGTTTTAAAGATATGCTGAGCCCAAGTCCCGATCCGATACCTCGGTAATACTTAAAAAAAAAAAAAAAAAAATTAAAAAGAGCGCATATAAAAGTTGTCTCAAATTAATATAGAAATGTACATACAGACATGTATATATGGTACATAAATGTGTATATGTTAAATATATATATTATATAATATAAATATATATAGCGTGTATATTAAACTTATTAAATGCAGTGGTGAATAAGCTTACTTGTGAACTAACAATTTACGCTCCTTAAACTTCTATTTGAAGTTACGTGTCACAATTGCTAACCGGGCTGTTGCTCTCCCAACTCTTATGCTGTTGAATGAGGCAGCTTCATAGCAGCTAAGGCAGATTTAGGCTATTTTGGAAGAATCCTTTGGCTTAACCTGAGTGTTTTCACATCGTTTGTGTCTCCCTGTTGCTCCAAACAGCTGCAGCACGGAGGGAGACTGCTGTGAACACGTGCTTGTACGGCTCTACTGCCACTCTGACCGTTATACCCGCCAAATAGAAAAATATAACAATGTGTAATATAAAAGTAAGCAATTACTGCTCCATTTGACAAGATATCTATAGCTTTGGATTATTTGGTCACTGTGTGACAAATAAAATTTCAGCAAATGAAGAAAAACAATCATTTTGCCCTGATCCCCGAACAACTGAAAACCACGAAATTGGCACCCAAATTCCTATCACGTGATCGTATTGGGACATCCCTAGTGGGTGTCGTATCGTAGTGCAGTGGCAAATCTTACCATTAAAGCTTCAATCAGAAGAATATCTGTGTTTTGACTTATATTTATGTTTCCTTTTGCAGTACCTGATGTTGAGGTCAAGGGAGAGAGTGGTCACTATTTCCTGTTGGTCCAAGGCTCAGACAGTACTGAGGATGGAGTTTGCACCGTTAGGGTGTTGCACTCTGACAGCCAAATTAATGGCGTGCCTGCCATGGCAACATTTTTGGGGCTGCCTGGACAGAAGCTGCTGTCATCAGGTATAGTGTATTGTAATGCTGTATGAAGAGTATTCACAAGAGCCCAGTTGTTCACATCAACAATTGCGACTTACAGTAAAATGAAAGCCAGTGGTTCCTTTATTCTTCGCTCCATGAAAGGACAATATGGTAGGGGTGAATTATTTGAGAGATGAGATAAATTAAAATGTACCGGTATTCAATTTAAGGAATTGAATTGTTTATTGCTTGTTTGTTGGGGGGGAAAAAAAAAAAAAAACATCAATGGAAAGCGAACCCTAAAAATGAATTGCATATTAAATTGCAAGACAAAGAGAAAAAAAGTCACAATTCTATTTTTTTCAAAATTGTTCAGCCGTAGTAGGCGCTAATGTGTGCATTGGTTCTTTCTCCACGAGCATCACCTGTTGTTTTAATGGCTGTCCTTGTCTGCTCTTGATATATGATATGATATTCAAGAGAGTTTCTACGATTGTTAATATTTTATGTAACCTTCAGAAGACATCTGTGAAATACGTACTAAAAAAATATGCCCCAACTGTGCTGCCATGAGTCAGCAGAGTTTTCACTACAAGTGATCTTAATGCCAACGTGATGGTTCTTTTCCCCAACACTCTAGTGTGGAAAACCATGTCTTTTACTTTTTTGCAGTCTTTTACTGCCATTGGTCTTTATTTTTGTCTGCTGAAATTTTGGCTTTTCTGTACTTTATACTGCGTAGCTGAAGGCAGGGTCACATGTCCTATGAGCCCTTGCCCCAATTGAGAATGAAGCTTTGCACAGATCATTCCCAGCTGGGCCGGTAATACACATTCACCCGGCCTTTTTTATTCACTGCTCTTTCTCCATTCCAGGAGGTACTAGAAGCGACATCCAGTCTCTGCCTTGTCTCCAAGGAGACGGTCTGCTGAGAAGAGAGCGGAAGGTGGCCCATGTCCAGGCACTGGTAATTAAAGAATACTTCAGTAAGTACTTGTTCTGTAAAGCTGGTGACATGAAGAAATAATGTGAATAGATTCAGAGTGGTACGGAATGTGGTACATCCTGAGCATATTACATTATTAAAACCAGAGACCACAACAGTACACTATGGCACACAAAGGTGACAAATGACAAAGGTCATTCATTTTTTTATGTTTTAACAATAATATTGTCATCATATGCCTTATCATAATTTTGCTTGCACGTTGCACACAATGAGACATATGAAGCACTTCACCTCAGACACACTGATACAAAATATTGTCTCTACATGTGTGCTGCATTATTTAATTTGCTTATTATCAAGGTTATAAATTGCAGTAAAATATTGGTTGATGATTTTCTACTAGTTTGCCACTAAGACAGCTAAACAAGATAACTACAATGTTCTAATACAGTAATGTCGGTATAAATTACGCTGATTGAGGTTCTGTCTCAACAGACAAAGAAATTGT
Source organism: Filicampus tigris (assembly GCF_054856515.1). NCBI lineage: Eukaryota > Metazoa > Chordata > Actinopteri > Syngnathiformes > Syngnathidae > Filicampus > Filicampus tigris. Next base: position 15,121,549 of record NC_141224.1, read on the forward strand.
TTTTTCTTTGCATTTTAGTAGCTCCAGTGAAATGGGTCTAACACCACCATCCAATCAGTGGCCTCGCTCAGCTTCATCGTTATTGCTTTAGGCACTTGCTGGTGCATAGGACGCCTCGCAATATCATTAATTTACAGACGCACAGCAGACAAAGATAGTGACGCTATAGTGGAGTACAGCGAGATAAAAGAAAATGAAGTTCTTCAACCTTGAGGAAACAAACTCGGGCTGCACTTTGACAAGACTGCGAGGAGAGCCGTCAAACCACAGGGCTAATTGAAAATTGCTATATATACGCAATGATTTCACATTATAGTGAAGAGGGTGCCTGTCTAGACGCAAAAGTTAAGAAGAAAAATAGAAATAGAACAGCAAGTTTTGTTACTGTCAGTTATTTTAATAATAATGAAAAAAAAAAGTTAGTTGTCGTTATAGTAAGCAGTACTATAGAACTGCATTGAATCATACTGGGAGGTACAGTATTATTTTATTTTGCAACACTAGTTGAGTAGTGGAAGTCATTACTTTGTGCTCATACATTGACTGTTATGTCTTTGCTACGTGACTATACACTGAAAACATTTCGTCAAATGGTTGCATGAAATAAGCTCGTCTTGCATCCAGATACGTTTTATCAGTAGACTCTCACTCCTTTAAAAAATAGATTTGTATCCAGACGCTTTAATTTCATGCAACCGCTTGATGAAATAAAATTGAGTAAATTAAACACACCACTTTGTTCAATGAGAACATATCCACCAAAGTGTCAAAAGGCCAGTCTGTTTGTGTGTCCAGAACAGGAAAAAAAATCCTCTTCAATACCACCCAATGACTTGAAGGCCATTCTGAGCATGGTTAGGGAGCAATACTTGAAGATGACTGACTCCACGCTTCCCCGGGCCTCTTCCCTGAGTGACAGCATGGCCACGAAGCACTCAGGTACAATTGGACTGACACAGTTTGATGCATACATACTGTAGTCCAAAACTGCTCGCCTGGGTTTCTGCAATAACCGTTTGGAACGATGAATAGACTTGTTGTGCTTGTAAATCTCTGACTAAAATGTAATGATTATACGAATATACTCTTTGCTGTGCTTGACCTTTTAGAAGTCTTGAATGATTCATTTAATTCAAAGATGATCATCGATATGAAAAGTGCGGTGCACATGGGCAACGCATAAAGTCACAGTCAAAGAACTCGCTATAACTCTTGCAGTTTCCGAAAGCACATATTCAGACTTGCCAATGGATTGTTACACAGCTCTGTGTCTGTAAGATCACGTCAGCAAATGCATTTATTAGCAATAATTCTCTGTACTTTGTGCTGGAAATAATCGATTCTGTTTTAAATGCATTTGTACTTGCATCTCAAGCACTTGACATATCTGAAATACTAGAGTCAAACAAGTACACAATTAGGCAAATAGTGGCCATGTCATAAGCATTTTATTTCAGCTGCCAAAGATGTTATCTGTTCATCGCTGTTTGCTAGTTAGCAACGTTATATTAAGTTGTTATCCATGTAAAATTGCGCATGGGTATGTTATTGGCATAGCAAGAGGTACCCATAGAGAATGAATGCCTGCCTGCCTTGTTTGGATCTCTCACGCAGTCTGATTGCACAAACAAACAAAATGCAGTGGTCATAAATCAATGTAATGCTCACATTTTGGGCACTGAGATTTCAGTTCCATCTGCCATGGGTTAAGCATCTTGACCTGGCTCGAGCTAAAAGTTTCGATAACCGTTGCAATCCATCATACAGTGCAGCTTACCGTATAGGGTCTGCACGTGGAAGGAGCCTTGTAGGCTTGTTTATGATTGCACCAGATGTCTTTTGTTGCCGTTACAAAATGCTTTCCATGGGTAGTAAATTAACTGAGATGCACAGCTCGCGCATGTGGTTTTCAAACCTTCATTTTGTTCTTTACCTCATCTGAAGGTCAAGGGATGTCTCAACAACCTAACAGCAACTTAAAATGTATTAGTAAGATGAGAGACAATGTGATTTGACTTGTGAACTTGCTACACCAAGTCCAACTTATTTCCTTTATAACAGCAGTAGACACGATGCCCCACGCTCAGTCATTTTGGCCCGAGAGGAGCGTCCTGCACAACATTGAGAACCTGCAGAAAAGACGACAGAGGAGAAGGTAAAGCACGCCTGTGGCATCGAAATGATCTGTTCACAGCATTGTCAATTAGTCAATGTACTGTATGACCATTCAGCATGCAGTCAACTGCAATTACTAATGTTTTGTATTGTGTCTTAGACTTGGCTTGTTAGGTTCCGGCTCCAGCGACAGCCTGCTGGGTCCTAAAGACTGCCCCAAGGGTTCCACTACCTTACTGGACGCCAAAGAACTTTTAAAACACTTCACACTTGATGGCAAGCCGACGAGTGAACTGCAACCTCTAGCGCTTGTTAGAGGGTAAGACAAGTCATTTGAATGAGCGCTGTTTGCACCTTTTTCTGAAAATGTAGAATGGCATTTGAGGGAAGGGAAAACATGATTTAAAAAAAAAAAAAAAAAGACATTTCATTGGCAGACAGAAAAAAGGCAAACAAAATCACTGTGTACTATAGTTCATTGCTAAGAAGAAGCTCGGCCACGGTGAGGGTTTTATTTGGATCATTAGTCTGCCTCAGTAAAACCTGTGTGACCTTTGTTGGAATACCATTTGGAGGGAAACATGTTTCATTGTGTCTGACAGACCATCTCATTCCACTCTCTTCTCTGTGCTGTTTTTCTTCAGTCATAATGTGTTCCAGTTGTCACCAGACTTGTCTCCCGGCAGTGTCAGTAAGATGTCCTTCACAAAGTCCACAACCTCCCATTACCACGGCATAGAGTAAGTATCTACCATCTCAAATTCCTTTGTGAGGTGTTGATTGGATTCTTTTCATTGCACTTTTTTTTTTTAACAGTCTGCTGTCTTCCTATCTTTGGGTTTATATAGCTTCTGCCTGGATAACCAGCACTCCTTGGACCGAGACCAGGCTTTTGTACGGCTCCAGTCCCGACTCATTCGCTACGAGACGCAAACCACCTGCTCCAGGGAACCGTGTGTCCTACCGTTTGCGAGCAGCCCCGCCCCTTCTCCCGCGGTGATGTCGGAACCAGGAAGTGTACCTGATGGGGAGACTCTACAGAACGCTGATGTAGCCCGACTCAAACGCAGGTCCTGGGACACAGATGTTGGAGGCTATCCCCGCAAGAGGTAGGTGGACGCGTGGATTAATGCACAAGTTGGTGGAATCATTTCAGAGTTTGACTGTGAAAGCATTGAAATGAATGATGTACTGTAGGCAAGCCAAGTCCGAGAGCAGCGACTCCGTCTGTTCTCAGGGCAGTGGCAGTAATGGGACACACCCTATGCAACGGCAACCTCCCAGATCCCAGTCGGTCTCCTCTTCCTCTTCTGCTCCAAGAACATCATCTGGTAAAGACAAATCAACCTAACCTTAACCAAACAACGTAACATTTTTTACACATTTTATACTTGTACACATTTTGGAGAAACGTAGCAACACAATGGCCAGTTGAGCATTGTCGAAGCTGAATTTAAATAAGTAAAATGTATATTGCAATACGTATTGAGGTTTTTTTGTTCCGTTACCAATACATTGGTCCCATTACGTACAAGTTTAATTCAGCCAAAAATATCCAAGCTCGTAACTCAGTTTTCTTGTGTATCCAGTCAATTTTCCCTTTTGAAATGAATTGGAATGCGATTCAGTTACAGCCCCCACAAAACCACCACAATTATTTGTTACATGCTTTTGATAAAGAAAAATAGCACTTTATTGTATAAAAACATAATAAAGCACAATACCGGTATTTATATTACTGTACTTTAGTGGGGTTTCTATTTTTGTGTCTTGGATGTGGTGTGTTGTGATGTGTGCCTTTTAGGGTTGTGGCTTAGTGAGTGATGTCAGGGGCTGGAGTCCTTGCGAGTGTTCTCATTTTGTATTTATGTGTTTGACACTTTGTCTTGATTAATAAACCTCATTGCCCACTGTGTTATAGTACTTTTTTTTTCCTTTCACTTGAGTGGCAGATTATTTAAATCTTACTTCTACCTTACCTTTGTCTCGCAATCAAAGCAAAAAAAACGACCGAGCCTCGTAACTTGAAAAACTTGTAAATTGGGGCACTGTTAAGTCAAGGTACTTCTTTACACAGTGTTTTATTGTATCTCTCTCTGTAGAAAGTTACATAGCTTTATGATTTTCTTTGGTTTCTTCCCAGGTTTGCTGAACCAGTCTTCAGCTGACAAGCATGAAACGCAGGAGCACAAGACTGATCACAGGCTGACATACAAAAACAATGCCAAGGAATCGCGTTCCCAGAAACACAATAGGGTGAGTTTGAGTGTGTGGTGTTAAAAAATAAATACCATTTACCTTCATTACTCACTACATTGTTATTTTTACCTAACTCTTCGTGAGTCATTTTCTTTTAAAGCGGTTGCTTTTAAAATCTGCAGAAGAAAGAGAAACATTATCAACAATTTTACAAATATTATAACAACTTCTGTGTAGTAAATTCAGTCAAAGAAAAATTGTAAACATTATGCGGACCCCCTGAAAACTTTCATGAATAAAAAGCCTTAAATCAAGTGTACCATTTACTAACACACACACACCAGCTCACACACTGGAGGCCAACAACAAATTCACCCACAGTCCATCCAACAAATGAGAATCGTATAATAGGTTTAGCAAAAATAAATGACGTATGTTTGCGATGTTATCACTTGCTGTGGTTACAGATTATTTACGGCATGCCCATGCACACACATGGAAATGACGCACGACTATGCACTCACTTTATTACCTGCACACACGTCGCAGGCTGAATCCCGACCTTGATGTGTTCTGATCTGTGAACATTATGCTAACAGGAGATGTGTGCAGTCAGCAATACTAATCTGCAGGCGTCCACACGTGTACAAAAACGGTCGACGCAATTCAGGAATAACGGCAGCAGTTAATTCAGGACAGAGATTAAAAACAGTCTCCTAAGTGGAAGTGAAAGGCACCGATGATCCCTCAGTGTAATTTATGTCGTTTATTCCGATCGGCTGCTGTCGAAAGAGTGAAGGTGGCTCCATTTACTTCCGAGTGTGTGCTGTCAACTCTTTCAGTAAAACTGTGTGCCTTTCACCTGAGAGCTTACGCAATCGTTTTAAAGACAGTAAGGCCCTTCTTCTTCAAAGTCGTGACGTTTTGACATCCATTCTTTGAGAAGGAAGCCTTGCCAAAATGAGTTTGCGTGAAGTGCGTCGACGTTTGGCGAAAAGGGAATTAACACAAGTAGATTTAAGGTTTTAGTATTGTGTCCATGAGAATGTGCGTGTCCTTTGTTGCCCTCAGATGCTGCAGGAGGTAGTCGTTAAAACACTCAAACAGCACGGGATCAGCGCCGAGCATAAATGCTTTGAGGCTTGCAGCAAGAGACTGTTTGATATCTCCAAATTCTTTCTCAAGGTTGGTGCCCACACACACTCAGCACTGGCCATTCGTTCACTCTGAACTCTCTTTTAGTCATTTGTTTACCTCCCGCCAGGACTGCAGTGTCCACCATATGTTGTTTTTGGTTACAAATTTGTGCAACAAATAAACTTCAGTGGGAACAGTTTGACTAAACCTCCCTTGCTTCTCTACCCAATATGTATTCTTTATTTATTTTGAGCTCACCTTTTAAAGGGGACACATAATGGGAATGGACTTTTAATGTTTATATACAAGTAGTTCGGTCTCTTGAGTGCCTGAACCTCCATTAAGTCTGAAATTAAACAACCAAGTAAATCATTGGGTATCTGCCTAATTTTGAAAAATGTTTGCGGGAGCACGATGTTCTTTACCTCCACCCCCATGTTATGACATAATAACAGACTTCATCAGGTTTTTCAGCCACTGACTTGACACCAAGGCTGGCCAAAGAATCACTTTCACATGGCCAAAGCACAATCTTGTCAACAGTATAGGCAAGCAGAGCTGCAATGTTAGCACAGATTAGTGTTAGCTAACAGGGGTAACATTGGCTTCTGCCACTTATGCTATAACAATGTTTGTCTAACTTGTCGACCTAGGCAAAAGTGAACACTATTATTTATAAGTGGTAAGGGCATTTAACATTTTCAGAACATTGATTTAAAAATAATAAAGCTTTAAAAAAAACATTATTTTTGTACTTTAGAGTGCATTTGTTTTTGTAGGTTTTAGAAGAAGCTCTTTGAAACTTTTGAGCTTTGACTTCAAATGTTCACTTAGCTCGATAAAAAGAAAAAGGGTGGAAATGTTTGTTCTCAGGATCTGAAGACATCTCGTGGTCTGCATGATGAGATGAAGAAGGCAGCTGGCAGCAATGCTAAACAGGTAACATCAGCACGCATCAATGTTCCCTTCCACACATGAACTCATGAAATCCTCTTCAACTCACATGTTGCGTTAACATAGGTCATTGACTGGGTGCTGGAGAAGACCTTGAAGAAAGGAAGATGATTTGGAGTGCCTACTTCAACATTTCCACGTTTTACTTTGAAATGCTTTCCTAGTGTGTTGAAAATTATTTTTTATTAAGTCAATTTTAATTTGCTTTTAAAAAAGCCCCCCTTTTGTTTTAACTACGCATACACTGTAAATGTTCATATTTAATTATTGTTCATATTTCATTATTGCAGGACAATAAAATTTTTATATTTCCTTTCCACTTGTCTGCCTGTATGCAACGATTTAATAGCAGAGTTAAAAATGTATCAAAAGTAATTAAAACTAAGCCCTTAATATATCTTATTAGTTTGCTGCTGTCCAGTTGTAGTATTTCAGCCAATATTATACAGTGGAGTCACGAAGGTAGCAGTGATGGCAAAGAACAGTGTGATAACAATGTAACCAGAAATTGAACTTTGCAACATAGAAACGTGTGTGGCTACTCTGTATGGTATAACCAGTATAATTAATTAAAGACCAATTACACATGCAGATTAATTTTACCAAGCCGATGATAATATTAACAGCATAAAAGCATAATGGCTGATTACTTGCATTAAAATGACCAGAGGAGCTTGCCGACAAGCACATTCTTATGCAGATTTGTTCCCCACAACCTGTTCTGAATATACAATTTCTTAAACAGTGCATACTGACATTGCATGCACAAAGCTCAAGATGTGTCCTCACGCTGCCGGCCGACAGACATTTGTTCATTTATTTATCAGTCCTATAGCTCTTGTCTTCATTAGGGTGGCAGGTGAGCTGAAGCCTATCTCAGCTGATTTTGGGAGAGGCGGGTTGCCAGCCAATCACAGATTAAGAACACACTTTAAATTATATTCATCTCTGTTTTCAATTTATGCCACTCTACGACAGTATTAGTCTGCCAGTAGCTTCCTGTTCCCTCCCATTACATGTTTGTCAGATGCCTTAAAAGGGTGAGGACCATCATTTTCTTCATGGAAGGCACTTAAGGATGTTCAAGCCCTATATTTCTTATAGTAATTTTTTTTAAATTAGAGCAATTTAGAAGTTGAACTTTCGACTACGTTTCCCTCTAGTATTCTTCCGTTGTTTAACTCTCAGAATGATACATTTTTAAACAAGTACTGAACACCCACGTTATCCAAACAGACTTTAATGTACATAGGGAAAGAGAGTAAAGTACTACATTTGAAAAGCAGGTATAAGGATCCCTCATTGACCCGGTTGGATCATTTCAAGTTTCCTTCTTTCGAAAAACAAAAACACTTCCAAACTTCCTGCAAATCTCTGAGCTCCCTGACATACACACACACACACACACACACGCTCAATGGATTCAAGGTTCCCAATTCCAGTCAACATTCTGATGGCCTTGTTTAAAAAAAAAAGCCTTAAGAGTCTCACTATAAGATGATGTTGTCATGTAAGAAGAATGATGGAATGTCAATAATTTTCAGATTTATTTCTGGGAAAGTTGTGTTGATTCATAATAAAACCGAATTCTTTTTGTGCTAGAAAGCAATGAAATCGCAGGAACTCCAATCATAGCATTATAAGGAGTGTGGGTTTATTTATACACATTGTATTAACTAATCAATACTCCTCATCCTGCGCTACAAATTGGATCTGAAAATGTGTCCTTGATTCAAAATGGGCAGCATCTTGTGTTTTTTTCACCCACAATCTGTGGTTGGATCAAAGGTAACCGAACTTCCTCATTGGAGTTAAGAAGCTTTCTGGAATCATGTGAGCTTTCTTTACCCTCAAAGACACCCAGTTACCTTCAGTTCAACTGTTCATAGTACTGCTATTGCTACTGAATATGTTATTTATGACAATTAATAGTAATGGCGGGACTACAGACTGCACATACTGTCATTAAATTAGGATTGTGAAATGGTGTAGCTGATAAACACCATAATTGGAACAATGCTATTTGGAGTTGATGTCACTCATTACATTTTTACAGACAACATGGCCAAATGATTGGAATCCAGAACAAAATATTGTGCAACGCACAGGCAGACATATATCTAGCTCAAACAGTTTTGAAATAAAATGTGTAAGATGACAAAGTAAGAGTGCACACAACATACATTTGTTTAAATCCCGATCAATCTACACCAGCTTCTGAAAAGAGTACATGTAGATGACTTGGCATCTAAAGACATTCAAATTCAACATGATTGCAAAGATGGAGTAAAGACTGGGGCTCAAAGTAACAACATAGATTGGGAAAAAATCCTTTATATTCTCAATGAAAAATGAATACACATGAAAGCCGTGAAGAATACAATAATTGAGATTGAAATGGTGCCACACCAAACGTTGTACCCCTTGCCCCGGCATTTACTTCCCAGCAGCCAGCTCGGGCAGAAAACTAGTAAATGAAATGTGCACTTGGAAGATCGCTGCTACGTCATGGAACAACATTCAACATTATTACAGGAGGTCCTTGTGCACGGTGAACTGACGTTTTCACATTTCTCACTCTAACCTGTGGCCTGGTTCACATGTTGCTCATGCAAGCTTTGTGGGAAGGAGCTGCATCATCTTTGTTAAGAGGATGGCGTCCTCGGCATTTAGCTGAACTCGTGCACAGCTCATCAAAACCTCAAGTCATGTCCATCTTTGGTGCCTGTACGGATTGAAGCCGTCCGTCTCTGCTTCAAAATTGCAATAAGTACTGTCTGATGTATGACAGCTTGTCTTGCTTATGCATTCATGCACTTTGCCCACAATGCATTGCACTTGAATTTATTACTTATTCATCATGGATCATGAAACGGTAAAGAACATGTGCTTTGTACAAAAGCGAGACGGGGGCATTCAGGGGTGTTGCAGGGACTTGGCAGTGGCGTCCAGAACATTCCACATACGCGCGCACCCCCCCACACACGATTTCCTTCTCTTTTATCAAGAAGTTCTCAGAGAGTGGACGTATAAAAACAGGAGCCCTCACAGCGCCTCTACACACAGAGAGGCCATGTTGAGGGCAACCACTGTAAACACACGCGCAACAAATCTTATGTTTCAGGTGTGCGTGACACACTCAACAACAAACATGACCCTGTCGGTCGTTTAACCTAAGATGATGTTATTGTTCCAAGCACAGTGGGCATGAAAGGGTCATCCATCATCCTCTTGTCCCTCAACAGATTATAACATAGACACATGGAGGGGATGAGCGTGTGCTTTCCAAGCCCACTTACTTAAATTAGAGACTAACGGTGTCACTCATCATCTGAAATATTACACAGGCAGCAAGGATGTGCTCTCGACTAAACTGCTGCTGTGTCTACTGTGTGTGGCTTACTTTTTTACGACCTTATCACATAAATGACTTCAATGACGTGTGCAGAGGCACAGGCAGGTGCATCTGATTTTCAAAATAAAACTTCTTTCAGACCTTGAGGATCAATTAAAAAAAAAAACATGCATTGCTCAGTTTCTCTCATTGCAGCCCAGTGCCAAATGTGGACCCTTGGACCGGTGCCGGTCCGCATCTTGGGTGGTGGGAGACCACTGCAGTTTGAAAAAAATAAGCAAAACAAATTGCTTGTCTATCGTGTAAACAGAAACAGATTTTATTACATGTCAATGAAATATCAACTGTTTAAATCTGTACTATTCCAGAGAGTGCAACATGAATAGATCTTCCCTTTAGGAAATGAACAATACAGGCAACTGCTACATTTTGTACAGTGTAACACCAGAGCCGGGCATTTTACTAAAAAATCGCGGTCCATTTATCCGCCATTTTGTCCGGCTGGACCAAATAGTAATCGCCTATAGGCCGGTCCGATTATCATTTTAATCGGGCTTCCGTTAGTGATTCCGACCACCAACTTCGACAAACTTAAAAAAAAAGTAAAATAACCCCCCCCCACCCAATAAGTCGCCTTTTAGCACCATCCGGAGATGACACACGTTTTTCAAATCACCATAACTCGAGATGAACCGTTTAATTTAGCAAGGTAATTCCAATGGGAAAAAAAATCCCATTTCCCATTTAACGCCGACAAAATCGCCATCCGTCATAGGCGGACCAGTCTGTCACATAGGTGGAATGCCCAGGTCTGCATAAATACATACATACAGTATTTACAGAGTTGGGCATTTTACAAAAAAATGAATGTCCATTATTCGTCTTCCGTCTGCAGCGTGGGTACGCTTCCGTCGTCCGTCATTCGCCTTTTTTCCCCGGGGGAACAAATAGTACCCGTCTATAGACCGGTCCGCCTCCATTTTTAAACGGGCGTCCGTCAGCGAGTCTAACGAAACATTCATTCGCACCCGCCCCCACCTCTCCCGCTGGCCTCACCCAAATCTGCAACAACAACTCACTATTTTCCTCCCTGCGGCAAAATAGACTAATGACGGACTGCAGATGGATGGCGGACTAAATAAAGGGGTTTCCGTCTCTGCTTAATCCGTCTATTTTTTCTGTCGTTCGTCAACCGTCAGCAAAACGGGCATCCGTCAGTGACGGATAAACGGACCGGTCCGTCAGATAGACGGAACGCCCAGCTCTGTGTAACACTATACGTTATATACAGTATGTATGCTATAAAAATGCTAATACTGGCATTTATCATTGCTTTGGATCCATTTGAAGAGCATACATGATACTATTTCAGATTAGTTAAAAATGTTGACGTTCTGCCAAAAGCATTTCGCTAGCAATGACGTCCACTAGCCAGAAGCTAAAAAGCACTGTGTTTGGAAGCTTTTGGATTAAGGACAACATTTTTTTCAGTATGAAATAAAAGCAATGTTCAGTCTCATTTGCTTCAAACCATTTCTCTTGTTTTCTTTGCCCATCAGTACAACATAAAAGCAGAAGAGGGAGCACCTTTAACAAAGCGGAAGCCTTGGAATGTAAACTCAGGGGGCAAGCACCTTGTTTGCAATTATATCTAGTTTGAATAATCAATGCAACTCCTCCAATCCTGAAAACATCTAACTTCTTTGGGCCTGTCAGTCTCTCATCTTGCTGACTACCTTTCCAAACTTTCCAATTTCCAATGCTGTCCGTTGGGTCCCTCTTTCCCTCCTGCCGTCTTAAGCCTAGCATAGCTCATTCCCTCGCATGCAAACACACAAACAAGCAAACAAACTAAAACCTGTGAGGACCTGTCACAGGCGTGCGAGGAATGCAAATAAGAGAGCCAAGAAAAAAAGCACTTCATGCATACATGCAAGCGCATAAACACCACCTACACGTATTGTCTGCGACTGATGGACGTATACGTGGACACATGAAGTCACAACAATAAAACCAACCAAACCCCCGACAAGAAACTGTGGAGCTAATTAGACTGAGCAATCACACAGACATGACACAATGGCAAGCTGGCAAGCTTATTGGCTGACAACACCCTGTGAAAACCATTGTCATTGTCAAAAACATAGACACAAAGGAAACGGCAGTTAACTCCCTAATCTTTATTCATCATTTGCAAATTCACCTACTTGTGATTTATTTTTTGGGGGGGATTCTTCCCCAACACTTTCACCAGTGGCCTTGTTAGTCTCGATCACTGGTTTGTGGCGACGTCTCACTATGTAGCCAATCAAAATCCACAGAGGCTTTCACACAAGCGAAAAATCAATGTCCGGATTATCAGACAGCAAAAAACAGCCGCCCACCACGTACTGCCATGTAATAAATAGAAATACAGTGTATAGAGTACACATTTTGTGTTTTACAACAATACTTAACCATAGTTATAATTTCATATGCAGAGCTGGGCATTCTGTCTATGTGACGGACTGGTCCGTCAAAGGACTTGCTGACGGAAGCCCTTTTAAAATCAGAGGCCTATTGGCCTATATGCCTGCAGGACCGGCCTATGGGCGGGACTTGGATATCGTGACATCCCTAGTGGCAGGACATGTCTGTAAAACATTTATTAATTGTATTTGTAAATAACGAGAGGCGAGGACACTGCGGTCTAAGGACCGGCACTTGGGGTAGCAGTCTAAAACTCACGGTAGGCGTAAAAAAAGCTTACGTCGATTAATTTTTCAGAATACTGCAATCACCAAAATGTAGGCGATGTTGACACCTCGTTATGCCCACATCAACCTCTAAAAATGTTACCCCGATATTTGGTATTTTATGGACGATGTGTTTTCTTCATGAAATGACATAAGCTTTGCTTTGAGCGCCTGTACGGAGAGGAAAAAACCATGATCATGAAATCCGTAAATTGGGCGATCACACCAGAATTTTCAGCGGTTGATGTGGGCATAAGTAGAGATGTCAACATAAATGTTGGTGACTATTTCGGACATTAAGTTTATTTTCTCAAATCGTGCATTTAGACTATCACTGGTCACAGTATGTAAAGTGTGGAGGAACATATTATATTTGTGTCAGCAACTACAGAGCCATTTGAATCAGTTTCATAAAAGAAATCCTTTTGGACATCTAAAATGAAAATCGCCTTTGGTTTCATTTCTGCTGTAGACACACGTTGAACCGTGTGGCCCCTTCAAAGCAATATGTCAGCGCATCTGCCTTACTGGATGTGGCCATTGGATTCGCCATAAAATCGATTCAAACTTTTGTGGCCAGTTGCTAATGAATCTAGCTTGCAGCCAAAACAAAGAGGGGACAATGTGTCACTGATGCCATTCTTCTCAGAGTCAATGGGAAAGCTCAGTGACCGTGCATATGCTTGGACTTTCAACGATTTATTTGTGTATCAGCCCTCGCACAAAAACCGCGTCACAGAAAATGTGTTTGTTTATTATGGTTTATGATCCACAGAGGAAGCGGGGTTTAATTCATAGTGTTAAAAACATTATCATAAATCTTGTGGTAAACAATCTAAGTGTGTAAAGTTTCTTAACCACACAAATGTGTTCATTAATGTCTGGGAGTGCGGATGCTAGCTCATTAACTACCGCTAAACAATGTCAGAGTCCCATTTATGCACAAAGTTATTCTTAGGCCTCCTCTCTTTCAAGACACAGGAATCTTTTCTGCTGAGTGGGCAGAAATAAACATCACAAATCACTCTAAAAGCCACTCATACCACAATAAACTAGTCAGACACCTCAATCCTTTGTTGTGTTCAGGAAATATGTCTGGAGCAAGGTGGGGTGCATTTCACTTGGGAAATACTTGGAAATACACCATTTTAAACCCAGAAAATACAGACTTTGTTTTATTATTTAGAATTTTGTGTTTGTTTGTATTTTAAATAAATATTCTAATGAATACAAAATATTGAATATATATATTTTACATTATAATACTGGAATATTTTTTTAACCTTTGAAAGAAATATTTATTTAAATGTGTATTATTATATTTATTTTCAATATTAAATAGCTAAGAATAGATCAGCAATAACTAAATTCCTATTACTATCTATTAATTTGTTTTTCAAAATATACGATTATTATTGATAGAGCAATACTAATACTATTATTAATAATGAAAAATATATCAGTCAACACATTTTTATAATTCTTTTTAATCAGAGATACAAGTCAACTTTTTGTGTTGATCCCAAAGCTGCCATTTTTTCTCTAGCATAATAGGTTTTCAAAATAATAATATTTAATATAGTAATAAATGTACTATGTAATATGGTAATATATTTAGTATAGCCTGACCGATTAATCTGCCGGCCGATTGAATCAGCGATTATGGCCCTTCAAACATCGGCCAGATAGCCAAGGCTTGCCGATTGTTTTTACCAGTGTTATTATTAACAATCGAAATAAAATGCAAGTCTACACTGTAAGAAAAATTAATAAAGATTATGGTAAAAAACTGTCAAATAGCAACAATCAAAAGCCATAAAATCTAAAATTGTATGTCACCGTCGTAAATACTTTTGATTACCGTGACTTCAAGAAATAATACAAAACTTTAATTTTTACAGCGGTAATATGTAGAAAATACTTATTTCCGTGAAAAATAAACGTTTTGTTCCGTAAATGTAGAAATTGTTTTACTGTAATTTAACGAGTTTTGGCAACCATAGCTGCCGGTATTTTACCATTTGTTGAGGCAGGCGTGGCTCAGTGGGAGAGTGGTCATTTCCAGTACCAGAGGTTGTGGGTTCGACCGCCGGCCATTGTGACCATGTCTAAGTATCCTTGAGCAAGACACTGAACCCACAGTTGCTCCTGATGCTGTGTCATCAGTAGGTAAATGAGGTACCGGTATATTGTGTAAAGCGTTTTCAGTACCGAAGATAGAAAAGTGCTGGTTGGTTCAGGTAAAACATTGTTGTTTTTTTAAATAAAAAAATAAAAATAAAAAAAGAAAACTTTTTTTTAATGGTAAAATCTTGAATTAAGTACATTTTTTAAGTGTAAAATGAATAGTAGCAGTCCATTTTGTACCGTAAATGTTGAAAATGTGTGAAAAAAAAAATTGCTATCTCTCTATATAGGGGACTTATATATTAAATAATTATAAGAGACTGACTGGAGACTGACTGAATAAGCTGTCCGTTTCTACATGTGTCCCCTGTGACTGAAAACGAGCGCAGAGTGTAGTTTGACTTTCTCCCAAAGTCATCTGGGATAGGCTCCATCTTCATGCGACCCTGAGCAGGCTAGGCAGGATAGAAAACAGTTGGATGGATGACTGGAATTCAACCATCATTTTTTACATTACATACACAATATCTGTTAAGTTTAGTGACTTTGTTGAGAATTATTTGGGTTTGTTTAAAAATAAAAAAAATAAAAAATCCCCCAATGCATTTCACTGTGTATGACTTGTACATGGATCTTTGCTGTGCGCAGGCTGGCCAAGTCCCACGCGAATAGCGGGGGCAGTATAATAATCACATACCTGTGTATCTGTATGTTTCCCTATATTTGTGAGTCGTAGAAATTGTAAGTAATAAGTGTATAGTTTTGCTTTACCATAAGCTTTCTTCAGTACATTTGTATTGTGTGACCAAATATATTTCCTTAACCTCAAATGGGTAACAACCTCAGTGTTCTGTTGTGTATTTGTGCTGACAGATTAGCATTAATCACAAATGAGACAAGCAGTACAATGACAACAACCATGTAATCCATTTTAAATACGTAATTTATGTGCATCCATTGAGTTAAAAACATTGGTTTGTTGTTCAGAATGACAAATGAAGGCATTATTCTAAAGCAGCATAAAAAAATCTCACCCCATACTTTGTGATTGTGGCATTGTTGCTGTTATACAATTCTTGCAGTGCCTTCATAATGTGTAACGATCGATTGAACAAGACACAAATCATGTTGCGATATCATCATTCACAGTACACAAAAAGGAAAAAAAAGCATGTGAAAACTCAAACATCAAATGACTACTGCTCATGCGGCAAATGTCCTTCCGAGACAAAATGTTGCTCCGCGTTCATCCTGTGAGGTATTCCTCCCAAAGCGACCCATTTCCAAGGCACAAGAACGACGTGGCTGCAGTGTTTTGCGTTAATGCCTGATTGCCTCATTGCGAAAGACCTACAAGCAATACTTATATATGGTTGTTGTGATCCTTTCGGCTTGTCCCCTCAGTATCCTGTCTTATTACTTTTGGTGAATTCAAGATGTTCATTCCTCTGGCAGTGGTTGCATGAATAGCAGAACTTTACTGAGGTTTGCCACAAAGATTTTTTGATCCTGTGAAATCTCACTTGGGTGGCCACCGTGAAAATGTTCAACTAGACCGCCAACGGTCTGCCTGTTAAACACGCGTCCCTCCAAATATTTTTTTTTAAATTATAATATAGTGGATTTTTCATATAGTTGTACCTCCAAAGCCCAACAAAATCCTCTGAGTGACTATTTTTGTTCCAATTTAAAAATTACACAACATAATTTACTGGTTGGGTTTACACTGCACCGAGTGACCAATTCTGATTTCATCTTATCCGATTTCTTTGACTGTATCCAGGCACATTACAAGTAACACATAACCGATATGATTGCGTTTACGCTTCCAGAAGACAAAAATATGAATTGTAATTGTGTCACCTGAACCATGCAGTATAAAACCAGCCACTGTTATTAAATGAATGTAGTTCAGACTCAAACCATTGGCAATATAATACTTATGTTAGTTCTGACTGTTATAGACAAATAAATACAAGTATAATAACACTAAAAACAAATAAACCAAAAGTCATTCCTCTGATACGTCATGGCGGGGGAGTAGGAAGGTGTTTGCCGAGAGATTTCTAGTGGCACTTTCAAAGTATTGCTGGATTCTTTTTTGTTGTTGTTTAACTCCAAATTGTATGTTTGATTTTGGAGGTTCTTTTGTAAGATCATTTTGAGTAAGCAGGTGGATTTTGTTGCATTAGAGCACTCAGTTACATATACAGTATCGTGTGTTAAAACAAAAATATAACGATGCAGGCCACCTTACATTACATAATTGAATGAGATGTTGACAACTGGCTGTCACTTGAAGGAAAATAAACGTTTTCAGGGCTGACAAAGTAACTACCATGATGACCTTGGGATCAGAATGAAATAGATACAGTAATTCATGGGATTGAATTTAATGCTCCCAAAGCAGAAAAATTATGCTTTTAAGAACCGTCTAAAAAGAGCAGTTGAAATTTATGACCAGTAGAGCGATGACAGTAAAGTGGTCAAATCTTACATAGTCCTCAAATTTAGCATAGCTACTTATTTCCATGGGGACTCTGATAATGTCACATCGATATTTGTGCTTGTACTTGGGTGGTGAGAAACAATCATGTCCTCATTTTAAGATGGCTAGTGTGTATGCATGCATGATTAGTTGTATTATTAACACAGCTGGATTTATCATAAAACAGTTGCCAATACTATAGCTACCATAATCGGTTTTACACTGGAGCTACAAAAATATAATTTGAGTTTCAACACTGTAATTTATAGCACAGTTGGTTTTTGAATGCAAAATTTTAAAGCAATACTGTAATGTAGTTTCAGTTAGCTGAGTTTTCTATTCTGGGAAAATATGTATATACAGTAAACATACAGGTTACAGATATTTGGGTTTTGGAGGAAATTTTAGGATAAATCTAAAATGCAGTATAAAAAATAAGTTAACTGAATGTGACCTTGCGTAAAATTTAAAACGCCCAACTGTTGAGTATTTCAGTAGTCTTTGCACAACTTTCTGCCCTCTAACAAGGAGCTAAACAGTGAAATTCACAAAAGGTGTTTGATCCAAGAATGCACCAGTGCATTTCCTGCTCCACATAGAAGTGCTATTTTAAGATGCTGCTCACATTTGGACATCATGACACCAAGGCAACACCTCACAATTGCCTCGAGTGTCACAGAGTGTCATCAGCAAGTTGCAACAGTGATGCAGAGAGATTGGAAAAGTCACAGGATCGAATAGGAGCGGACGTCTTCTGCAATTTTCATGGAGCGAACATCTTTTGTGAATTTTGCCATTTAGCTCCTTGGAGCTGGAGAACAGCAAGTCACTGAACTGCTGGGCGTGCATTCAAAAGTTTACAGAAGGTCAAATTAATTTAACCTGTAAAGGTTATAGTGCATTTTAGGTTTATCCTTAAAGAGGAAATCAACCCAAACATATTTTTTTTCAAGAATATGTTCTATGCAAGCCCACTAGTTGAAACAAGGCATTCTGATAAATATTGCGTTTGTGGAATAAGTGTCATTCTATTCATTTTTAGCCATCTCTGGGGGCTGCCATTTTGTCTTCTGTTGACTGAAAATGACATCACAACCACCCAGGGCTCAGGTAACGACCAATCACGGCTCAGCTTTAGAAAACAAGCGAGCTGTGATTGGTCGTTCCTTGAGCCCTGGGTGGTTGTGGTGTCTTTTTCAGTGGACAGAAATGACAAAATGGCCGCCCCCCTGAGATGGCAAAAAACGGGTGGATTTTGCTGCTTAACTCATATTGCACAAAAGCACTATTAATCAGAATGGCGTGTTTCAACTTGTGGGCCTGCTGAGAACATATTCTTGAAAAAAATATGTTTGGGTTGATTTCCCTTTAAGTTTCACCCGAAAGTAACCATGTGTGTATTGTATATGGCTGATGAGAAATGCTAACATTGCTAACAGTACAAAAAGAAAACAGAGAGAAATTTTGAATGTTTTCACAGAGATTATGAATAAATTAGATACAATTAGTACCGGTAAATGAAATCAATTTACTAATATACTACCTGAAACCAAAGCAGTGAATATGTGAGTAATGCCCGGTCGTTCTCACATTCATCACATCCATCCATCTGCTTCGAGTCCGCTCGTTGGTTGTGTTGTCTGACGTCAGTGTTCAGTCTTCACAGCTCAAAAATGACCATGAGCTCTCAACGTGTTTCTTCATTGTTACTTTGACCACAGAGAGGCTACATTCCATCAGCTTGGGTCTCGGACTGAATGTAGTCTTCTGCACGTGGTCTGCAGCGATGTGGACACACAACAACGGAAATCCATTCGGGGGTTGCGATCAGGCCACTAAGCCCAGCCTGGAGATCTTAGCGGAGAGGAAGGAGTGGACGATAAAGACAATTGGCTTTGGACACGAGTGGAGGTCCAGTTGCTGCAGGAGAACAATAGATACAGTGACATTCTGTACTTGTAACATGAAACACGAAGGAAGGAAAATAAACAGGCATATCCTGACTAAGTGTAAAAATGACATTAAAAGGTCAACATTTCCCATTGCAGCACAAATTAGTATGGATATGTGTAAGAAGAAAATCTGTTTTTCTTCCTCACTTAACAATGGGACATTTCATGGATCTATGACTCACTTTTTCTTTCCTGAGGCTTGTAAGGAAGCCTCAACCTATAAATTCCCTCTTAAACCACTGTTTGCTTGCTCCAATAAAACTTTGATGATGACTGCTTTTCTCCAGTAAACCACGTCGCATTAATTATAGTCTGTCTACATCAGTCCTCCTTAAAGCAGAAGTCAACCCAAACATATTTTTTTCAAGAATATGTTCCCAGCAGGCCCACTAGTTGAAACACGGCATTCTGATTAATTTTGCGTTTGTGGAATATAAGTTAAGCAGCAAAATGCACTCGTTTTTAGCCATCTCTGGGGGCGGCCATTTTGCCTTCTGTCGACTGAAAATGACATCACAAATGCTCACAACGATCAATCACGGCTGACCTCTTTTCTGAATCTGAGCCGTGATTGGTCGTTGCGAGCACTTGTGATGTCATTTTCAGTCGACAGAAGACAAAATGGCCGCCCCCAGAGTTTTTCTTTTCTTTTTTTCCCATACAAAAATAAAGTAATGGCACATCCACTACAGCAGGTGGCAGTTGCACTCTCATTGTCAGAGAGTGCGCAAGGAGTAGTACATCCTCTGTAGAAGTGTACTTACAACAATTTAGACAAATGATACTATTTATAGTTGCAGCAGTGAGTTGGGGGGATGCAAAATATTGTAATCTTCCTGGAGGGGGTTCATAACAAAAATAATTTAGAGGCACTAGTCCACACCTTTACACCAGTCTGCTGACAATTTGCGATCAAAACACTACTAAATCACTGGCCAGTCTTGGGAAATACTTTTTAATTTATTATTTAATTAATTCATTACTCATATTCCAATAATGGGCACTAATATGTTTGTTTACAGAGTAGGTAGGGATGAAACAGTTTACAATTTATTGATAATCTGCAGTAAAATTTCAAATGGACATTATTACAGTGGTAATACTGCGCTTGTGTTAGCATAGGTTAGTGATAGACTGCAGTGCATTCTAAGGAGCCCCTGTATCTATACTCTTGTACTTTACTTGTGCTCAGTAAGTGAAAATACTTGTAGTATGTTGATGATTGCATACTGCATGAAACAAACTTGTTCTCTCTTTTGCGCATCCTTTAAACATAGCTCATATGCAGACAAATTTTCAGATGACTATTTTGGTTTGGTTCAGTCCAAATGTCTCTACGGGAAAGGTAAACAGTCAAGTGCCGAGACAAATTTAGAAACATACCGTGTCTGTGCCAAATAATGACAGAAAGTTCAACATGATGAAGGAAAAAGCCCAGCAGATTTGTCTTTCAAAAGTTGAGCTAATGAGCCATCAGCCAAATCCACAAGTGCCTTGGGATTTTGATGAAGTCGTGTTGACAACAAAATCTCTCCTCATAGCCAACAGAGAATTTTCATTTACACTGCACTGTAAATGGTGAGACATTTTTATACAAACAGAACATCTCAATTTACATTAGCTAAATCCTATAAGCCAAGAGGGTAATTAATTTAGTCCCTTTTAGCAGTTTCACTGCTGTCTTTCTAAAAACTGTTAGTCTTGCAACTGAAACCTACATTAATATTCATAGTGTAATCAAATGTTGTTCAGGGGTTGAAAAAAAAAAAATGACGGTTTCCAAAATGAAAATGCCAACATTTCATAAGGCAGTGGCACATGTGCCGATGATTTTTTAAGTTTGACTGTAATTGCTCCTGACTGCTTGGTAAAAAGAGCAACCTCGACTTGTTACGCAGTAATTGGACCTGATTAAAAGTCTTACAGCACAAGAGAGGCCTCTGGCTACAGTTGATTTTTTTTTTCATGAGTTATTCTGTGATGGTGGGCTGCAATTTTCCAAAGTATCGCCGGTTAACGGTTAGCTTAGGCCAATCAAATACAGCTTAGGGCCTAACCGGCACTTTATTTTTCTCTTTGACCTCTTTTCACAGTCACAAATGTGACTGTATGCTATTGCTTCGAATCAGACGATTCTATGAAACTTTACGAGACAATAAAGATATCAAAATAATGTCATCTGCCTGTTGCACACTGCCTATACATCATCATTAGTCCTAATTGTCTAAAAGACAGAAAAACACTCACAATCTCCCCTTCCTTTCCTCCAAAGTCCAGGAATAGCATCCGAACGCCATCGTCCGACGACATCCTCAGTTTTTCGTAAGCGTAGGACAGGAGCACTCGTTTTTTGGTTGGAGTATGGCGTCGCCCCTCTTCTCCATTCTCGCTGTCTCTGAGTTTGGGTTCCGCCAACACGGAGAAGCCCTGCTCGTAGTGGATCACCAGCCGGCACTCCTGACCCAGGTAAAGACAACCTGAGAGATTCAATTTATAGCATTCATTATTTGAGGAGTTTTTTGTATTCCATGTAAATTGTGGTTGACAGAATAAAAGCATAATCAGCTCATAAATGAATATATTTTGATGAGATAAGGAGCTAAGCCTGTCCTAAAGGAGTACATTTATGTTATGCTTTTTGAAAATTACATATAGGATTGCTTTTCTTCCAGCACACACTATCTAGATTTAAGTGTGTACATTTTAACCAAGAGTTTATGGGGAAATGAATAATCTTATGGATGCGCTATGATCTTTAAAAATGTAGCTTTGAGATACAGTAAGACAATAATGCACGAGGATTTGAAGAATGACTTATGCCGTGTTGACAAGGAAAATTAACTTATTCAACTTTTCACCACAACAACCTCAGCCAAATCTGTGTCAGAAAACCTTCAAAAATAAATTGGGTTCTTAATCTAACCAAGGGAAATAAGCCTTTAATACTGTAGTAATTTAAGAAACCTTGGCCACCAATAAACAAGCGCTCATAATGTTGGACAACGGAAATCTCAAGGATTTTAGATTTAAAGAAAAGCCCCCATAAAATGAATACGGAGCTTAGGCTAAATAATTACAACATGGATAAGGGAAATGAAAGTGATCAATTTGACTGTCCAGACCGCTTCTAAAGTAACATTATCAATGGGCATACAAGTGTAAAAGTTGGTTAGTCACTGTTATAGTAAAACCTAAAACATTAAAAAAAAATTTAAAAAATAAAAAACTCTCCGTGAATTATATTATATTTAACACAATTATTTCTATGAAACACAAGGAACAAAATGAGTGGAAAAGTAAAAGTAAAAGAAAAGTACATTTAAATGCACAGAAAATTAATGGAAAATCTGTCTTTATTTCCGTGTTGCTGCAATGAACATTCCTGATCCTTGTTTCATAGTCGGTGCAGTATTTTATCTTCTAAGGTTCAAGATATTTCAAGTGACAATTCTTTATGGGAGGGTGTCAACAATTATATTTTAGAATAAACATCAACTGTAAAACAGCATACAAACACAAAATTATGCACACTACCAGTCTGATATTATGTTCTTGTCAATGTTGCTTCACCGCTCTTTTGATATCTTGTTGCCCGCTGAAATGAGGTTTTCGTCAGGTACGGCGAGACCTGTAATGACCCCCGCCTCCAACATTTTGAGCGGCTTCGGAGGCAAATCCCAAAAACGGGACTCAAATTCCAAATTGTATGACTTCAGGGGTATTTGACATCTAGGTTTCAAAAGCATATGACCTTTTTATCTTGTGTTGCACATCCATCCATCCATCCATTCTCTATTTCATAAAGTTTGCGGGTTTGCTGGAACCTTCCCCTGCTGGCTCTTGGCGAGAAGAGTTAAGATTCAGGCGCTTCTGTTTTAAGTGGTGCAGCAATTGGAAGTTTTACGGTAGTGGTTTATTGGATGATGAAAGAGACCAACTTCATGGGCGTAAAGCGATTTATTTGACCTTACTCAGCTAATCAACGAGAACAATAAATGAGCACTCTAAAAACATTAAAATGTAAAAGCCTCTTCATACTGCACTTGAATGAACGAACGCATTCGTCGTGTACGTATACCGTGAGGGTGCGACAACAGAAAGCCGTGTCGTGTAAATATAAACTGTATCGCGATAAATAGTTACACATTAAGATCTTCTGGACTTTTGCTTCAAGAAGCTTTCTCCAACTGGACGTCTTTATAGTGGAAATCAAGCCAAACATATATTTTTCAAGAATATGTTCTCAGCAGGCCCACTAGTTGAAACACGGCATTCTGATAAATATTGCCTTTGTGGAATATGAGTTAAGCAGCAAAATCCACCCTTTTTTAGCCATCTCTGGCGGGCGGCCATTTTGTCATTTCTGTCCACTGAAAATGACATCACAGTTGCTCAGGCCTCGGGTAATGACCAATCACAGCTCGCCTGATTTCTAAAGGTGAGCCGTGATTGGTCGTTACCTGAGCCCTGAGCAGCTGTGATGTCATTTCATGACAAAATGGCCACCGCCAGAGATGGCAAAAAACAAGTGGATTAACTCTTATTCCCAATATTTATCACAATGCCTTGTTTCAACTAGTGGGCTTGCATAGAACATATTCTTGAAAAAAATATGTTTAGGTTGACTTCCTCTTTAAATTTGAGTTGAATGCCCTGCTAAAGAAGATTGGTTGAGCTGGATGCCCATTTGATTTGTACAGTAGTCCAACTACTTCATAGAAGCAACCATAGCTAACAGAAATCTATCTTGTAATATATCATGCAAGCTCATCTCCATCCTGTAAGATCCTTGCTTATTTGTTATGTCACGTTAACAGTGACTGATTATTTGCTGGCTATACGAACCATTCCACATGATTTATCTGTTCTGCAGCACTACTTTTTTGTATCTTTAACAGCATTTCACTTGCTTCGTAATTTATACATAACAACTGCTGCGCTTTTGTCACATCGGCTTCATTGTCCCTCAGTGTGATCAGGCTACATTGAAGTCCCATTATTTGAAAGTCTTGACGTCGGTCTTGGCACAAACACAAAGACCCCATGTTTTTTTTCTTTTTATAAACAGAATAAGCGCCTTTCTCTTGACATCATTTCCTCTACCGAGCTACATGTTTGGGCGAAGAAGGGGTTGAAAGCCAGAGGCAAGTTATTATCTTGCCATTGTTTACTGATAGCCAGCAAAGGACGCGTATGCATGTGTGTGTGTGTGTGTGTGTGTGTGTGCGTGTGTGTGTGTGTGCGTGCGTGCGTGTGTACAGGGAGATCATATTTGCATGGTTATGTGTGCTCATTCAAGTATGTGTGCTAGTGCTCCCTGCAGCCTGTCTAAGCATCTGTCATAAAAAACATCCTAGTCAGACGACTAGGATGTTTTTTTGTTGACAGTAAAACCTCATATAGAGTCACACTATATCAGGCAATTAGAGTCCTCGAGGGCCGGTGTCCTGCCTGTTTTCCATTTGAATCAGGTGGGTTGCAGCAGGGTGACATGCAGGATAAAACATGCGGATTACCGGCCCTCGAGGAGCGGAAATTCCCACGCCCGCACTAAATCCATCTTCTCATCTGTTCACCAATCATGTGCATCAATTAATGGTTGATCACAATTTGGAATTTTTTTCATTTAAAGCAACACTATGTAAGATGTCAGTTTTTGTTGCTTATGGCAGCGCCATGTGGACAAAAGTGGTAGTGTTTGCCAAAAGTCAACCACATTTCCCATGAGCGCCGGTGTCGTGAAATCCGTAGTTCTCGCTGGCCTGCGGTTGGACAGAATTACACTTCTATTTCCAGTGGCTTTGTGAAGGATGAATCGCGGTGAGCTAATGATTCCAATTTTGTTTGAACAATATAATATAACAATGTTGAAAATGAAGGCTTAACTTTGATGCAGCGGTCGACCTGCAAAAGCTGACGATCTGGGATCCCCGCCACAACGCATATGTGGCAGATGAGCCGAAATCCAGCTCTGGGGAGCAAAAGCTGAAGCAACACGCCGGATTTGCCCCTTCGTTTGAAGGCCAGCAGAATCACCCCTGGGTGGTCCTGGCGAAGGTCCGGGCCGCACGAGAACCAAACCAAGCTTTTGGTCCTGCTTCTAGCTACCTTCTTTTTATTTTTATTTTTTGCATCCGTACTTAAGCTTGACAGTGCATTGTATTATTGAGTGACAGTTTTGCACTAATCATTGATTTATGTTTAAGTAAGACCAGGGAGAAAGGTGAAAGGCTAGTCACTAGCTGGTTGGCAAAATGACTTGCTGACAGACTGTTTGGTTTACAGACTTGACTGTCTACCTTCTCTCATGTTGATGATTTCGTTTCAGATGGTATATGCACTTTCTTATTTCATTAGTGGTTTAATTAAGAACAGATCTGAAGTCGATTGTGTAAGTAAAATGCCAATGGATTGTTCTGTGTGTATTGAGTTAAATTGACTGGCATTTTGAGTTCAAAGAAAGAAAAATTAAGTTTTTTATTATTTTTTATTTTACAAAGAAATCATAATCGTAATCGTAAAATCGGGTTTGAGAGAAAATAATCGGGATTTTCTTATTAGGCAAAATCGAACAGCAATAATCTACACTCTTATGAGTGACCCCCATTTTGGCTAGAGTAGCCTGAATGAAAAAACACAGTTTTTAGTTGTTTTCTAAAATAATAAAATCACTAAAAAATAACAAACCAAAAAGACTTTGCTCACAATCACAATCACGACTTAATGCCACAGCCAATTATACCCATTTTGTCAGGTCTGGCAATTTGCATTTCATTATGAGAGAAATAGAGAGCCCACTCCTGAGCACCGAACTGCAATTGTTTCTGATTATACCACTGCCTTCAATTTTTACGTCAAAAGCATGAGTGGCTAATTCATCAGTTGCTTGGATACCAGCACCAGCTCCGCCCCTTCAATCTTAAACGTTTCCATCATTTGTTTAATATTGAGCAGGTCGTTTTGTTGACAAAATCTGCTTTAGTGGTTCTACAGCTCTGTTAAATGCAGTACACATGACAAATGGTCAAACTATAGTTGTAGTACTGTATAGTTAAGTACTGAGCACTGCGGTGTAGTGGATACTGTAAAACAGAAATTATAATCAAAGTGTGACTGGATGAAATTGTACTAATGGATGCCTACTAGCCTACACAAGAGGTCCTCGATTTGGCTTGATTCCCAGAGTAATCAATTGAATAATCGACAGGTTAATCAAGTTCAAAAAGATTCGTTTGCGACAGCCTTAAATCTAACAAAAAAAGTGTGGCCAAAACCTAGCGTGCACTCCTGTGCTGCCTGACCACGTATTCTTACAATGAGCTTCCCCAGATTTCTTTATTCACATTCTTAATCCAGTAGACAATCGAATTTCCAAAAAACATTCCTCATCTGAAGCTTCACATACTTTACGGGAGGTTACCATATTTCGTGAAAATGATTGACAAAGTTCATATTCCAGCGTTTGGACCAGTGTGTATAATATAAAAATGTTAGTGGTTTGTGCCAGGTGCACTTTGATATATTAATCCTCAACACTGAAAAAAAATCCTTTGAATTAACTTAATTTGTAATGTAATCATGTGATGTACATTGGTTGCACAACATTGGAATATGCTGAACTTGGAATAAAGTGAATCCAAAGGATCTTTTTTTTCAGTGCATGGTTGCAGATTAAAACTGAAACTCTATCCATGGACCAGAGACCTTTGATATGTGGGCGGAGCAGGGCTGCCAAACACACACACACACTCGAACACAGAAAGAGAGAGAGAGCGAGAGAGAGAGACAGACTTTTTCAGGTGGCATCAACAGTCTTTTCTTCCGCTTTGATGGTGGGTAAAAGAGCGAGAAAAATGGTGATGCTGTATATAATAAAGAGTGAAGTGACATTAGTAATGAAGAGAGTATCTGAAGTGAAACATACTGTAGATATAGGCAGATGATAAGCATAACAATATGCATAGACCATAAAAGCCTTTAATGGAACCACCTTTGAGTTTTTCTGTCATGTTTGAGCTTGAAAATGACATTAACTATAGTTACCCACTGATGATTTTAGAACCCCGCCGTTCTGCACTTAAGGTATCACAGCAGGTAAATTATGGTAATTCTTCACTTCCACTCTTAGAAAAATACATTTTTAATGCACTATAAGGCATACGACGTTTTTAAAAAATCTGACCGTTCCAGCTTGCCTCAGCTTTCCTTGTCACCTATCCGCTCAGTTTATTTAAATTATATTTCCTAAAATGACCTGCAGCTTCACATTGTGTTAAAATATACATACTTTGCCAAGGACTTTTTCCAGACGAGGACCGGCAACCCGATTAATTATTTATCATGAGAGAGTATATTCCTTAATTTCTTACCAAATAATGCATGAATGCAACTTATCTTGAATAAACAGCTGTTTGTTCTGCAGTTATTTCCCACACACAAAAAAAAAGTGATATGCGATTTTACCTTTGCCCCCACTGTCCTTGTGCGAACTAACAAAAAAAAAATCAATAGAAGCAGGTTCAAAATATAGATAAAAATAAACCACCTGTCGATTCTAAGGCTGCTGCAAAGCATGTCCTTCTGTCTAGACCAGTGTTTTTCAAACTTTTTTGAGTCATAGCACATTAATTTCATTGAAAAAAAATCCCGCGGCCCACCACCAGCTGAAATTGTGAAAAAAAAAAGCTTATTTTAACAATATAAGTGTTATATTGTTTATAAGCATTTTTTAACATTGAAGAATGACGTTATATTATAACGTCTTGAAGAGGAATTAAATAAACACAAAGAAAAAAGTATTTTTATAATGTTTCAGATTGATACTCAGTGTGAAACATGTTTGGATAAACATGCGTCACTAATTACGCTTGTCTCTAAACAAGGACAATTAGCTACCTGCTGCTGCTGCTGCTACCTACTGGTATGGAAGAGTACTGCAATGTAGCAACTACAGGATGACGCTGCCAGGCGCTAGACCTCACATGCACACAAATGAGATCATTCCCCACGGCACAGCTGACAATATCACACTGGTGTGCCGCGGCACAGAGTTTGAAAAACACTCAGACCAGACAACATTTTGTCATGGCGCTTACATCACATTTGCCCACAACTAAGCATGAAATACACATAATATGAGTTCGATACATCTTTAGGCATCTAAATTTGCGAACTGCACATGTGACTGAACACTTCCTGTTGAACAAGTGAGCGTAAACACAATGTAGGAAAGCTAGGTTGTGACAAATGATGCAGAAGTGACATTAACTAAAAGGATGTGAAGTTGGCATTTGGCAAAATTCGCTGCTGGATACGAGGGGGTCTGAAGTGAAACTTGGCAATACGTGATGAGTTAGGGCTGGTGAGGGGAACGAGTGGGGGCGGTCACCCGCGGGAGACGTGCAGTTCCCAGGACATTTTGTGCAGGGAGAGAAAAGGGAGGCAAAGCGAGCGAGAGAGATAGGGGAGGGGGTTGTGTTGGAATTCCCTTGACAGTAAATACACAATTACAAACACAGAAAAATGCCCTTCTCGTCTATAAATAGCTTGTATTCCATATGGCACTCTTCTAGCTCCTGTGGACGTTTGTGTTGACATTCTGCTTCATGAGCTTGGTTTAAAATTTTATTTTAGTCTCACAGCACTTCAGGCTTTGTGCTATGCGTACCGTCGCTTTCTCAGCATATGCGCCGCTACAGCATGCTTGAACACATCTGAGGAAGTGTCACAGGATCTAGCGCAGTGACCTGTGCCGCATGTTTTATTCCATCCTGGTACTTCCACATTCGCCAGCCTAATGCATTTTTGTCTCATATTTACAGAGGATAGTTTCCGTTGAATGTGACGTCAATTTTAAACAAGCTTTTGTTTCTAATATACAGGTGTACCTTGACTTCCAAAGGCCCCAATTTACGTATTTTTCTAGTGAGGATAAGCGGTTCCGAAAATGAATGGATGGATGGAATTGCGAGCCATTGCTTGGTTGATTTATTTATTTTTTTGCTTTGTGCTGCAAGCCATAAATTGATGTACGAGTGAGGTTCAGATTCACCGGCACTAAAGGGTGACGCGTGAGCGGATTCTCCGGTCCCATCCCACTCCCACGGAAAAAAATCCTGTACCGTCCTGTCCCGGACCATAGTAAAAAAAAAAAAAAGAAGAAAACCTTGTCCCATCGTATCCTGGTGAAAACGGCTCCCATCCCGTCCTGCTACCATTCAGAATGACTCCCACTCCCATTTTGGAGGAAAATACATTAAAAGGAAGATACAAAACAGATTGCCACCCCCTCTTCCTGATGGACTGTCCCACTGCTCCCGTGAACTTTTTCTCCTGTACCGTCCCTATCCCATGATTAAAGGTAAAGTTGACTCCCATCCCGTGGGAATCGCACGGGATTCCCGAAAAAATGTCAGACTCTAGCCGGCACTCAAGTAAAGTGGGGGAAAAAAGGCACATTCCATTGAAGGGATAAGCAACAGAACACATAATGAAAACACTCGCAAGGAGCATTGCGCGGAGGTTAGCGCATGAAAACTGGCCAACCAGAGCTGGTGTCAAACCTCCTGATGACATTCACTCGGCCACACTCTCACTAAAGGCATCGTGACTGACACAAATACACAACTGTACGGCTGTGTCTGTATGACTTTAGGCCTACTTCACATTTAATTGAACAAGCTTATTTCTTTACATTCTTTTATGTTTTATTAGTTTTATATTTTATAACACAATGCTAGTTTTTGTTATGAACTCATTCACTGAGACACCAGACCGTTTCAGACCCTCTTTTACCCGAACGTTTGAAAAAAATTTGAAAAGAATATGAATAAGTTCCTGGGTTTGAATGGCTGGACTATGAAAAGACAAGTAAATTCGTCAATGGCAGTGAATGAGTTAAACACATGTACGTCCAAAACTGATGTTTTTTTTTAGTTCACAACGTTTCATCATTTCGATGTCGAAAATTGATTTGATATACAGTTAAATCGAGGTAGCTATGAGATTAGTCACAGAATGAATTAAGTTTCTAAGTCAAGGTAGCACTGTGTATAAACATTTATGTCAGTGTCAGTGTGATGTACTGTAGCTGTACTCACTAGTACTGACTTCTTTGATCATCTCGGCTGATGCGTGACAGCCGTTGACTATTTGTCGAGACCACAGGGATAAATCCTTGCTGGTTTCAGCCCGAAAAAGATGAGTCTCGATTCCAAGGCGAGTGCCGGTTCGAGTGGCAAAAAAGAGCTCGGTGCCAGAGTAAGGACAACCCGTGTCAGGCCCAGAGTGCACCAGACTGGAGGAACACAAAAACTCACATTGAATACACAGTGGAATCTGCAAAGACAAACGTTAGCTGACTTCCACGTTGTTCTCGTTGTAATACATTTTCTCACTGGGAATAAAGGAAAGTGAATGAATTTGTTCCAGGCTCGAATGATTTTAGTCATAAAAGATTTACAGGCTATCTTTTCTAGTTACTTATTGAGATTCTTACCTGAGTGAATTAATCTTGATTTGATTTTTTAATAAACAAGTGGCAATGCGCGTTATTACATCTCATTAACATGACACTGATGGAGTCTTCCTGAGCTGTTTTTATACAAGAATGGATAAAAATGGGTCTAAAATTGGAAGCATTATAACAGGTTTGCGTTATCGCCATGTTAAACGTCACACACATTCACGTAAATGTAAATATTATGAGCCTGAAAACGCTTCTCTGGCAAAGTGTGCAGTAGATGCTATGACCAGCAAAGATGTGTGACTTCCATAGCTCATATTCTCCACCCAAATACATGCGGAATAAAGCATTATTAGAATTATGCTGCTTTATAAAAAAAAAAAAGAGGACCAGGGATAGTTTTAAGAACATTGTACGCGGAACTTTTCAAAACCACAAGCACCTTTTGGGCATTCAATTTTGTACAGTATAAATCTTTGACATACAACCATCAACTTTTACACAGTGGAGCCTCACGGGCACGTTTTGATCGTGTTGCTGTGAAGATGAACCCACCGCGTAGCTAGAAGAGGATACGTATGTGCTGGACTCTGCCAGGCCTCCTTGCTTCGAGGCAGGCTGTCATAAAGCAGAAGGTCTTTCTCCGTCACCACCACGAGCACGGGCTTCCAGCACTGCTTCTCGCTCTCGCTTTGCTGCACAAATACATGAAATGGCACTCAGTTGAGAGCACAACTATAGATTATGGACAGGTTGTGAATCTCCCACCCCCACCCCCACCCTCCAACCCTAACTCCCCTTAACCTTTGTAATATGAGCTTTGCAACACATGCACGGATGTTCCTGGACAAGATGTCATTTGATTTGTTATACACACATTTCCACAACAATGGCGGCACACAGATCTCGGAGAGTGGCGTGGATGAGTGAGTGGATGAGTTCCCACTCAGTGATGGTGTGAACGTGAGTGTGAAAGTTTGGCTCTCCCAATACATACCCTGTGACTGACTGGCAACAAGTCCAGTGTGTAGGCTACCTTTTGCCCAAAGTCATCTTTGATACTCTAGATCACCATGATCCTACACTCCAAAAACAGTTGGGTTAAAAATAACACAATTTTGGGTCAAAAATGGACCAATCCACTACTTGGGTCAATTTGATTCAACTCTCTGTGTTGTTTTTGCAGAACACAACCCAAAAATGGGTAGTTTTATACAAAACAAACCCCAAAATTGAACTGTTTTGTACAAATCAATGCAAGAAAGTGGGTCAAATTGACCCAAATAGTGGTTCGGTCAATGTTTTACCCAAAATTGTGTTATTTTTAACTGTTTTTAGAGGGTAAGCATCATGCACACAAAGTGGATGGATGATGGCACCATTGGCGGAGCTAGAGGAAGGGTACAGGGGCAGTGCCCCCCCACGCAATATGCTTGTACCACCTAGGTGCTAGACCAGATCATTGACTTTTGGGAATTTTCAGATTTTTTTCAGGATTTTTTTTTCTTCTAGATTTCCCCCGTCCACCATTTTTTTTAAAATCATTTTTTTCTTAAGATTTTGGGGGGTTTGTAAAAAAAAAAAGAATAATAATAATAATATATTGTTGTGTGGACCCCCTGAGATATCCTTGGCCCCCACACCCCTCCAAGGGAAAAAAATCCTAGCTCTGCCAGTCAATTGATGACACATCTTTGTTTATCTGACAGAGAAATCAAAATCAATACCCACTAATTCCATCATTTGAGTCTTGTTTTAAAGCACTGTCTCAAATGTTTGTTATCTGTGCAGCCATCCACTAAACCTAATGTGCATTTTGAAAATGTCAGTGAATGTGCAAAGTACTGAAAATGTTTCTGACCAAAGTTGCTCAAGCACAAACTCAAACAAACAGAGGAGTAATGTGTACGGAATACATAAAACTGTATTACTGAGTTTATATGCAGACAAAACATGTTTTGTTTCTCCCCTTCTTTCACAAGTCAATAACCGAACCAGAACGCCAGAAGAATATGGTCCATTCGGGATGTGTGATAGAAATGCGAATTTATTTCTGGTGCTGGTGCATAGGTACATGATTGAGACATTTGCTTTTCTGGCACAACCCCCATCCTTCAAAGAAAACCCTCCTGCTTTTCCTTGAGAAGCCACATACTGTAGTTAATCCTTTACATTCAGAGCTCCCATATACATATACCACATGCAGCTTGGCATTTCACATTCACAACTATTCTCATTATGACACTTTATCTGCAACACAGCTACGGAATCCTAAGCTGCTCTTTGAAGTTCTGTCTGAGCTAATCACATCGGAGGATTTTACAGGGTCAAGGGTCACCCTTTGAACATAATGACTGTTTGTCACTAATTACCAATAGTGGTTAGAATTTAAAGGTAAAATATTGCAAATGTTATTGGGATAGAATTCAACACATACAGAGTCATTAAGGTGAGTGTCATGTGACTGGAAGCTTGCTGCAAACAAACGACACACAAAACATTTGCATCCTTTTTTGCGTGCCCTTGTAGGCTTTTAACGTGAACCTTGTAGGCTTTTAACGTGAACCATAACTATCCACCTAAACACTAAGAGGATGCAAAGTGGGGCATTCAGGTAATCAAATACAGTACGTTGACTTAAAAATGTAATTCCTACAGTGATCGAGCTTCCAACACAGTTTACCTGTATATCAAATCTCATTGAAATGAATTGAAATGCCGTTAATCCATTCCAGACCCCCTAAAAAAAAAAAAATTAAATTCGTAAAAAATAGTACTGCATTGAAAAAAAACCCATTAATATTATATATATATATATATATATATATATATATATATATATATATATATATATATATATATATATATATATATATATAGACTTTACAAAGGGAAATTTATATGTTGGGACCAGTGATGATAGTTAGTCCACGATATAAGATAAGATAAGATAAGATAAGAATGCCTTTATTGATCCCACAGTGGGGAAATTTTCGTTGTTACAGTAGCAAAGATATAGGTCACACAGGGGCGGCGGCATAATGTGGCCATTAATGTATAACATTGACGGCAAACATTTAGAATCAAACCTATGTAGATATACGCAGTAACATGTGTATATACACATGTGTATACACACCAACCTACATCTACATAAAAAATATGAGGAACACTCATTTCGGCCTGTACATAGTACAGAGGAAAAAATACTCTAAGTGACAGTGCTGCAGTGCTGTAGTGAAATGTAAGGAACAGCATTGGATAAAAATAAAACTAGACTAACAGTAGTGGGGAATGTTGAGTATTGCACGGTATTACAGTAGTGGGGAATATTGGGTATTGCACGATACGAGCTCACATATACACATTTTGAAGTAATTACTAATCTACCACGTTATTTTTATTTGTCAAGTGGTCAAACAACAGTTACTATACATCATACCATACATTGCGGAGAGTTACTTTGTCTACATACACACAAGTTGAATGAACTGTACAAATTATAACACATTTCATCACCACAGGCAGTTGCACTTCGCCGACTGCGGGCGACAACAGAGAATAAGAATTGACTTAAATAAAGAGTACACTCGTCTCACCCACGATGTCGCTCTCACGCA
The DNA here is from genome assembly GCF_054856515.1 of Filicampus tigris. Lineage (NCBI taxonomy): Eukaryota > Metazoa > Chordata > Actinopteri > Syngnathiformes > Syngnathidae > Filicampus > Filicampus tigris. The sequence goes on from NC_141224.1 coordinate 15,155,695, forward strand.
TGTATGACTAAGAATAGAATTTTAAATCAAAATTTTATTTATTGTGAAATTGCACCTATCCTGTATGTACATGCAAGGGGGGATGTCAACTGGAATTACAAGCACATTTTATTTTAACTTCAATTAAGTTTTGTTTTCATCATAAACTGTCATGTTCTGACACTTTGCTGAAAGGCATTAGTTTAAAAATTATTGAACGTAACTTAATATATTGTCAGAGGCCAAAATGTGGTTTTCACCTAACAGAAGATTGTTAGTGAAAAAGTATTTCAACTTTTGTGTTTAAAAAACACACACAGGTATAGTATGAAGAAGTTACATCAGTTTTTTGTTTGCACAAAACAACATGTTCAGTGTGGCAAGAACTCATACATTTATGTTGTAACAATTTGCATTTTGAAGTTAAGGACAACTTATAAATGTGTTGCATCATTTGATGAAACATGGTATATGCAAAGAATGCTCAAAAAAAGACTTTTGTTGAAGGACCTATTTATTTTTCACACTGCATTCACAGTACAACAAAATCATCGCAGACTAACCGTGAGAACTTGACGTTGCGTTTTGTGTTCCTCGTAATGAAAAGTCAAGCATTAAATTAAAAAAAATATTGAAGTGCAGGTGACGGGAAGACACAACATGGAGGATGTCGGCGTCCGAGAAGCCACCGCAACAACACAACACACACGCACGGCACACAAAGCGCACACTCACTTCTTACCTTCCCGGCAAGCCATCCAAGGTGTCGAATCTCTTTGCTGCCAGCAACCCCTGCCCTGGTTGTGTGATGAATCACCTCAGCTAGTGCTTGCTGTAATGAGATAACGAGATCATTCAGTACATCTACATACATATGTTGTATGCAACGGTACAGTTACAGTATATTATAGACTATGCTATATCTGCTGTGCAACAGACCTGCGTCAGTGTGGATGTGACAGCATGCATTGTAGAGAACCAAGTGAGGGCAGATGGCTGGTCTGGACAGCGCAGTACCACCGTGTGTCTGGCGTCAGGGGAGTGCAGCTCCACTTGTCTGAAGAAAAACGGTTTTAACAGAGGTGAGGAAGTCAAACCACATACAGTATATGGTTCTTGTTTTTCTCCTGTCTGAAAGCCACAGGCCAATGAAATGTTCTTGTTTTACATTTGAGCCTGAACTTCTTTGATACTGGTTAAAATGCGATGAAGTCGCCGTACTCTAAAAACCTCTGCGGGCCATTTCACACAAATAGGCGTTTCTCTCTCAATTTCCTAAACTAATCTCCTTTTACCATGAGGGAGTATTTCTGGCCTCCATACACATGCATGTATAGAATGCTTCTGGGCCTCAGCGAGCAGCTCTTTGATTGCGTGCTCAGTGAATGTGAATTTTAAAAAAGGGTTCTGTCACAGGCTTCATGGTGCTTAAAATAACATGCTAGCGTTTGAAATTGTTAACATCATTCCTGTTAAATCCAGTCGAAGGAATAATCTAACGAAGCGTAGGAGGTCAAAGGTATTTTCCTATATACACAAGCGATGATTAATGCAACCATTATATACAGCCTACAGCTGAGGACAAGACAAGACATGGTAAATATGAAGAAAAAAAAAAAGTGGATTCTTGAGTTTTAAAGTGAGAAAACCTGATTATGTCACACCCACAGCTATGCCAGTCCAACAAGTATGTCTAGCAATAAACAATCCCGCCATGAAAGGAAATAAATCAAAAATACACATCACGAAGGTGTTATGCTTGGAGCAACAATGACAAGTGGGAAGCAAACAGGGAGGAAATATTCAGTTTCAGCCTCAACACTCCGCAGTATGAATGCAAGTGCATTCCTTATCTGCGGTGTTTACCACCAACTATGTCCAAACTCAATAGTCATCTGTTCAGGTGCTCCCGTGGGTGGTGGAGTGAAACTCCCCACCACGTGTGGTTTGCGCAAACAGGCTTTCTTTCTTTTCCCTTTTCTATACACACACCTGACACAAGACACCTGGAAAACCCCGAATGAATGGGATGAATCCGCACTTCCTTCTGCTATATTACGGTTCATAGTTCACGCCCCCCCGCAAAACTGTAGGTATAAAGCAATCTTTTTTATTAGGCTTTGACAATATACTTAACATATTGCCCTCAGATATTGGAAAGGAGAGCCACAGTCACAAATTAGGTGCTGTCTACCATAGCTCATGCCCGGACACTCACACGGGTATTATCTGGTCAAAAATTGGTGCCATGCCTGAACGTAAAGTAAATAATCACACTACTACCATATCATACTATAAACAGTCCTCCAAATATGAATACCTGCATTTTCTGTCTTTTTTAATTGTTTTTATTTCATACAATTTTATTTTATTTTTTTACGACACGCTGCAAATTGTGAGATGCTTTGCTATTTTTCCTGTGGCAGCCACAATGAATTTGTGTTGTGTCAGTGTCATCAAACCGCAAAACACAGTGCTCTGTTACCGATCAAATATCGGAGTCACATTAGCACATGAGATTACGAGTTGGGTTATTGACCCCAAATTCTCGTATAAACTACAGAGCGGTGAAATGGAGAGTATTGCCAACCCAGTGAATGTTCAACTATGCTCTCAAATTGTGTTAGTCAAGTGTGAGCTTTGCCAAAGTGCAACTAAAATTGCCATCAAGAGTTCACTGAACCATGACGGTGAACAATACATCTGGTCTAAACTTTTCACATCTTTTTCATACATTTTTGAGGAACATGAATAAATATGAAGAACTTTGTTGTGAACGGTGACGCAACTGAGGACAAACAAAGTGACTCCAAAACATGTCGCTTACTGACCCCCGCTGTTGCAGTTGTTTGAGCTGTTTTATTACCATCCACTTGACTTGTGTACGCCTCCATACATAACTAGCAAATACTTTAAACTTATATTGTGGTGAGGGCCTAAAAGTTAGGAAAAAAGTCAACTATGGTCTCCTAAGGACAACAGAAAGGTCATCTCTTTAACAGATGTTTCAAATCAGGCTTCACATAAACTGTCCAACTATTAAACTACGTCAATAATTGAACATTTCCAACTGTAAAAAAAAAAAAAATCCTACAATTTTCTGGCCTCTATCGTGAAAGTAGGAAATTTCGAGCTAAGACACTAAATACTGAATAATCTTCACAGTACGACAGTCAGATGACTGGCCTACAGGAAGAGTTAATAATTGCGTGAGTATGACAATGGGCACATGAGGAGGAAATGGTACAAAGAGCAAAAAGGCTATATTAGTCGTATACCTGTTCTCTGGATCGGCTGTGGTCATGGCTCGGGTTACGTAACACATTTTGAGTGGAATGCATCTCCTGTCGCCCTGCAGGGACAGGGAAGGCTGAGGAGGAGGGCTTCGAGTCTCCGGGGAAGAAGAGGAGGTGCTGACGGGAGTGCTGCCGAAACGCGGCGACTCAGGCGGGGGGGTTTCCCACCCGATCTCGGACACAGGTGAGCCCTTTTTCACGTATGGTGTGGCCTCTCGCATGTACTTGACTGGATAGGGAAGAAACAGTACGAATTTCAGTGTTAAACAAAAACATGTGACTAAAGTGGAGGTTTTGTCGATGAAACAGTTTGCGGGCTCCTACAGGTTTCCAAGACAATAACCATACTGTTGTTTCATCATTTTATATACATCCAACATGAACTTTGATTTGCCACCTTATATGGAGTACAAAGAGGAGTTACTGATTGTGAAATGTATAATAGTGTGAAACAAAATGTCAGCTTTATTTATGAATGAACATCATGTCATGAAAACCATGACCAACCAACCACCACCTAAACATCCACATTTATGGCAAAGGCATGGCAATTATAAGGAGGGGCAGTTATCCACCAATATTGCGCAACAACCATTCACACTCACATGAACACTTATATACAATTTAGTCTTCAAATAGCCATGTTTTTGGAACGTGGGAGCAAGCCTGACAACCTTGAGAAATACCACGCAAGCACGGGGAAAAGATTATGAGGCTGAAGCGTTAACCACTACATCTCCGTGTATAGTATTTTAAATTAGCTGTCTAGTTCCACAAATTCAACATCAACTTGGTTTGATCCAATAGCCTTGCTGTACGACAGCAAATCCCATTCATGACTGGAATACACAAACTGAGCGAGGGTAACACTGTGGCTAGCACGTCTCCCGCATAGTCAGTTTCCTGAGTGTTAAATGGCCAGGAATGTTCTGTGTAGAATTTGCAGGTTCTCCAGTTTCCTTCCACATTCCAAAAATATGCATGTTCGGTTGAACGAAGACTCCAAGGATAAGGTAGGCATATCCCGCCGTTCGCCCAAAGTCTGCAGAGGAAGGCTCTCGCTCACCCATGAGCCTGAATAGGGATTAATTATAGCAGTGATGCTGCTATAATGACCAATATGCAAATTTCCTGATGAGTGCATGAACTGTGAATAAAAAGATGCCCAACGACAGGAACGACTCTACTCAATTCCACCATGCAGGTAGGTGGGAGCAAAAGAGAAACACACTATAAATCACAGCACAGTCTCAGACATAATGGATGATTGTTAAAGGGGAAATCAACCAAAACATTTTTTTTTCAAGAATAACTTCCCAGCAGGCCCACTAGTTGAAACACGGCATTCTGATTAATATATTGCGTTTGTGGAATATGAGTTAAGCAGCAAAATCCACCCCTCTTTACTCTCTGTGGCGAGTCCATTTTGTCATTTGTGTCGACTGAAAATGACATCACAACTACTTAGGGCTCAGGTAACGACCAATCACGGCTCAGCTTCAGAAAACAGGTCAGCCGTGATTGGTCGTTACCTGAGCCCTGAACAGTTGTGATGTCCTTTTCAGTCGACAGAAGTGAAAAAATGGCCGCCCCCATAGATGGCTAAAAACGAGTGGATTAACTCTTATTCCACAAACAAATAATTTATCAGAATGCCTTGTTTCAACTAGTGGGCTTGCATAAAACATATTCTTGAAAAAAATATGTTTGGGTTGACTTCCCCTTTCAAATGATTTAAAAATAAAAAGTGATGTTTCTTTTTTACAAGTTTGAAAACGAGAACATTTAGTCACTCTATCCACTGATAACTAGAACCATTACAGTACAAGTTTCGACAAAGAAATCTATGCTTGGTTTTGATTGACACTGTGACAGAGCTTTCTAGAAGAGCAAGGGACAGATCAGAGCTACACAGACATGCATAGCTCAAGTAAGGTCTCAATCCGTCTATATCCCACATTCTGAATCCTCGGTATGCTCTGCTTATGTTGAACAGACATATTCCACCGTGTATATAACTGGCAGAAGGCCGGTGGCATTTGGGATTCAGCGTACAAAGTATTGTCAAGAGAGGCATGGTGAAACGGTAACAAGCTTACCCGCCAACCTGCGGACAAGAACAGACAGGCTTTCGCGAATGCAACTGTGGCTTTAAGCGACTGTCCTCAATGGCCATCCAAAGACAGTGTTTGCAAAACGAGAATAACCCACTGAGTCACATCAGCAATGTCAGATTAGAGAGCCAAATAAGGACTCATGATTTGTTCTAGCGCATGGTAACAAAGAACAAGCAAAGACGATACATGATAAAGACTTCAGGTAATCTGCTGCCGTCGGGACGTGATCACCGTGTATCGCCTGTGTTTTCATTTATGATAACAAGCAACATGCTCGGCTTAGAAAAACATTTTTATAAAAAAATCTAAGATCATTCTCTGTGGCAAGTCCAAAATGTACCGTGTGAATCAAAGCCAGTGGCATTTGCCGCAGTCCTAAAAATGAAACAAATCAAACATTTTTTTTAATCTACAAATAGAGTTGATGTAATCTCATTCAAGTGTGGACACAAATAGAGATGTATGACTTTCCTTCATTGGGGAAAATGGTTACACTCTGCATGTATGTTTGTGCATATTCCCATGGCTCCTGTTTCTGTCAAAGCACCAACTATGCACCAGACGCTATAAATGGCAAGCAGTGAGAAGAAAATACAGTTGAACCTTACAATCACCTCTGGGTGATTATTAGGGCTAGTATATGGTTGGATTTCAAAACTAAATCACCCACATGAGATCAAGTATATAATTGTAAAACTAGGGCCATCATAAAACACTTATAAGCTGTACAGGAAATGTTTAAAATAACAATAATATCATCAAGTAAAGTAAGAAGTTAACCCTTCTAACCGGATAGTGTGAAGGTCCTCTTGTAATCGCTGCATTTATTATTATTCCTCCCAACAAATTATTTGCCTTTGGGGGGATTCAAAAGTAATTTTTGGGATGCAAATGTATCCTGCAGAAGTATTTTAGGAGTTCGAATACAACCCCACAAAACTCATTGGTGTTTTCCATTGAGAATTTGGAAAACAACTTGACATCAACAACGCTGGGTGGACATGTCGTCATCATCGTGAGCATCACCATCATCATTCAACCATGCACAAAAAAAGTGTCAAGGACCCATACCCGAAAGGGAACAGCAAGTTGGCCATGGGCAAATTCCAGTGTTTGTACAGTGTTGTACAAACCGCAGTGTTGTACTGGGGAATTCGCTCCAATGAACCGAAGGTGGGCAACTCTCCGTTGCAAAGGTTTCTGCCCACGCTAGCTACAGTACCTATTGTGCTTGAAGCATGACCTCGAATTTCAAGGATTTGTCGTGGAAACACACTGAAAAGCACTAACACACTTCAAAGACCATCTTGAATGATAAATGAGGAGGGAGATTTTTGATTTTTAACATTCACTGTCAAGTAATCAACCATTATGTACATAACGTGAAACACATTTTTAGACGCAACACTTCCGCTCTGTCATCCTACTGATTGGCACTCATTGTCAACTAATGATGTTGAAACACTTGGACAACATTAATTGGACACTACCAGAGTGTTTTTTTTTTCTTCTCTTACCACTGTCCTGATTTCAGAAAGTGTCACCAACCAAACACACACTGTTGGTGCTTTGATGTTGGATAAAATATATTCAAGTGAGGTTATCATGCGTTGTGACAGTTTTGACGTTCAAAATTTGTCTGACATTCATGGCAGGTTTTTCCAGAAAATGATGGCTGAGCTCCAAATTTTACGAGGTTTCAAACTGCTTCTGGAAACCGTTTGTGCAAATAGACTCTGCCAAATTGTTTCTCTTGTAACTACTCTGCATCTCATTGCGAGCTCACCCTTACAGTTCCCCTGATGAATGACAACCTACCACTAGCGGCCAGCTGCTCGGCCCCCATTAAAAACCCCATTCGCTCGTCAAAAACCACTTCACTTGTTAAACTCTACTCAACCCCATCCAATTACACGTTTTGTAAATAACGACATGGTATTTCCTCAGAAGCTGAAGAGTGGTGACAGTATCAGCACTTGTGCAATGATTTTATCAGTCTCATTAAATTGTTTTTTTGCCAAATGCTTTTTTTGTTGTCGTTGTTTTTTTGCAATGCTCACCCGAGGTTGAGGGGGCCTTCAATATGCTCTGAATCGGAATCTTAATTGGTGAGCAAATGTAGCTGATAAAGAAGGAGAAACTTCCTCTCATTAGGCTTGTGACGAGTTAGGTAGGAGTTGAAATGAGAACAGGCTGGAGGCAGAAAAGTAGGAAAAGGCTCCTGTGATTGCAGAATGAAAGCTTCCTTGTAGGCTGGGCAGGCGGCTGGATATATTAAAGCAGTAAAAGACCTTCACAAGACTCTCATGGCAACTTTTTTCGAATATTTGTCCAAATTCAAGGCATGTTTCCTCTGACACTGAATGTGATATAACTTCACCTTCACCTTTAACAAGAACACAATGAAAGCTGTTCCCTGCAATGTGCCTCTTGATTGAAAAAAAAAAAAAACCTACGCATGAACCAAGAGTGAATGGATAATGATGTGTCCTTTCTATGAACAAAATGCATCCTTAAGTGCAGGCGGGAACTTAAGAAGCCAAGAACTTAAGAACCACAATACTGGTAGGAAGAAATGAGACAGTGAAAGATGACTACTATGAATATGAAGGCTCTGACAAAAGAACAAAACAAAAAAAACCAAAAAACCAAACAGAAATTGGAAACGAGACAGGCAAGACACAACTGGTGGAGCACAGGACCAAACTCCAATTTCATTTGGTGACAGGTAGCTGGTAGTTTCTTCTGTAGGACACTAGTTAAAAATGAGTCAAAATAAAAGCCATTACCATGATAACAAAGAGTATGCTTATTTTAACTGAGTCTCCCTCCAGAGGATTACACACAGAACCTGAGCGCGCTTCCAAGTGGATCTCCCCAAGGGGGCCAACTGGAACAGCTGTCACCGAACCTCTAAAGTCATTCAAACAACACACGCAGACCGACGAAAAGGTTGTCATGTGACAAGATCCCTCGGCTCAGACAACAAAGACCGAAGAAGTCATCTCTAAGTGTTTGGAAGTGTAATCCTCCCTGAAATATGAAGATGTTTCGATTGCACCAGCAATGTGGGAAAACTAAAATTTGTCGCGTTCAATGAGCCACTGTGTGATGACCTAAAGAACAAGCAAAGAAATACAATTCTTGTGTAACCAAAGTAAAGGCAACAGACTCCCCTTTCACTCTTCAAGGAAGAGCGTGTTTGTGGCAATTATAAAGCGTAATTATCAAGAAGAACATCGTTATCAGATCAAGATCGTTATCAGGCTTCTACAAAGCTTGCTGATCATTTAATACACAATGATATACACACACAGCTACGCCGAATGCAATACATCTAGTGTCCATACTATGAAATAAGTCTACCGAGTGAGATTCCAGTTTTGATGTGGTGCAGCGTCAGATGGTCTTTTGATTCCACAAAATAAAGGGAATGAGTGGCTCAGGAGGTGCAGAAGACATGGTGCCCGTTCACAAGTTACACACGCATGGACAATCCTGGAATAATCCTGTTCTGCCTTGCGCACATGATCAAAAAAGTGTTACTTTGATCTGATATCTCAGCGGCTTAATTTACGAGTGCGGATTTCGCTCATATTTTGTGTCACCTGTGTCGCCACGGATGGCGAATGTTTGAGAGGAAGCACTGGTCCTCCCTCGGGCAGTTCATCTCAGCTCCGACCTCTGGCTTATCAAAAAATACTCGTCATGGCATTGTTTTTAATGTCACTTGCGTGGCGTGTCCCATCTCAAACTGTAAATCATTCCTTGTTCCAGAAATGTGTGCCTACTTGTCCTTGTGCCCACCGGGGGATCGACTAAACTTGCGTCAGTACACTTTTTGTAAAAATTGTGGAATAATATGCCGTTGTGCACCTTGTTTGCCGTTTCTGGTTGTCCCCTTGCACATTTTTGCAATGCATTATAGCATTGTTTTTGTGTGTGTGTGTGTGTGTGTCCTCATTTTCGAATGCGTGTCTATTGTCCGGCAGTGAGTTTACACATTGACGTAACATTGATGTAACCGTGTGTTGAAAACATTGCCATAAAAGGAAAAAATATCAATACGGAGGTGTAGTCAGCTCTTATGCATTTTTCCAATCAAAAATCAAGCCAAACATGTCAAATTAATAAAGCCTTTGTTTAACCAGCTCTTGGGAATTGCATTTCCGTCGGCAGCAACCTAACTCGCCATGCATTTTTCCCCAAACCGCAACCGCAGCGCTCATTCTCTCAGTGAGCTGCTGACCAGAGAACATCAACACATTACAAAGAGGCCAGTGGACTTGATGTGTCAGAGACGTTATTACCAGTTCACTGGATTTGGCTTCACTTTTTCCCTTCAAGTATTCCACTGAAGTATACAGCCCTTCGGATAAGAGTGAGTCGTCAAGTTTTGTAACGACCATGAAAAGAAAATTGGGTCAAACCGCAAAAGACATAACAATAATTACACCTGGAGGCAACAGGAGTCTTCTTCTCCCGAAGCTTGGAGGAAGCATCTCTGCATTTGTTTTGGTTGTGTAAGCATACTGTATACAAAGCAGCGGGAATGAATAATTTCCTCGGAGTATCTTCGGCACAACAACGCCGTTGTCATTAATGCCATCATCATCCACTCTGAGTCAGTGTCTGAAGAGATGGCGGCTTCTCTACTGACTGTCATGTGCGCAGGCACGCACGCACGCACACACGCACCGTGACTGGAGCATCAGTCTAGACAACACTGGCCATGACGGAATACAACGATGGACACACACTAAAACTGCCTCATCACATTTGTCAGGCCGTGGCAGGTTTGGATTGCTGGGTGCCGGAATGAAACGTTTCGAGGCCGCTGACTCATATGCTTCCTGCTCAAGTAGAGTAGTAGTTTTTTTTTTCATTGCATTCTTTTTTGGAATCTGTGTTCATGGGCAGAAGGCGTGAGCTTCCAACATTATGGGAAACATACAGCTGTAAAGTCGCATAAAACTCAGGAGTTTGAAACATCGACGCTGCACAACATCGTCGCCGTCGTCAACAAAAGGAAAGCATTTGGATCATTTGTTCGATATCCCGCATTCTTTGTTCACACTAGCAAGACAATTCAGCGCACAAGGGTGCATATTCTCCCATTGGTGCTTAAGTCATTTATTCATGCGCCTGGCTTACATACTTTTAAGGTGCGGTGACTCTCTCACCCAGACTTCTGACACACCCACCCATGCAGTACCCGGAAATTCGTGCACAACCGGCGAAGAGGCGTGACTCGGTGAAGTCTAAAGGTGGCCCCAATTTCCGGACTGAGAGTTTTCATGAGACATGGTAAATTCCGAAGTGATCAATTTGGAAAATATGGCACACTTTAAATGTGAAATGAACTTGTGGGGCCCTATTCAAGTGCCCAGCACAGGTCTAGCGCAAGACACAGTCTAACTGTGCGCATGGATGGCATCAAAGGAATAACTAAGCGAATGTTTGTTTGTTTTTTTCCGTCTGTCTTTGGTGCGACACTTATTATGCGTACAAAGTGGCCCTGCATGAAAAGAGAAGACCAAAGTAAATGTGGTGTGTTTTAATTCTCTTTTTACAACTAAAAGAAAATTAAGTGTTAAAGCGATGTGTAAGGGGCAGCATGATGGTTAGGTTAGCATGTTTGCCGCACAGTTCTCAGATTCTGGGTTCAAATCTCAGTTGTGTCCTTCCTGTGTGAAGTTTGCATATTCTGCTCTTGCTTGCGTGTTTCTTTTCTGTGTACTGCGGCTTCCTCACACATTCTAAAAACATGCATGTCGGTGTCATTGGATAGTCTAAAATTACTCATATGTATGAATGTGAGTGTGAATGGTTATTAGTCTACATGTGCCCTACAATTGTCTGGCGACCAGTCTCGGACCCTTCCCATCACGTTATTTGGCCCGCTCAACTAACAAAGTTTGTCTACTTCTATGTTTCTTGCTTTGCATTTGTAGATTTTGGAAGAAAATCTGTAACAGACCTGCAATTTGTCTTCACTTTTGAGAGATATTATAAATCTCATTCTTAACATAACTCTCCATGACTTCTGATTACAAATTCAATTTGTTATAAGCAATAAATATAACAACCAACTGCCGGGGTAATTGTGTATACCTTCGCTGTTGGGCGGAAATTTCACATTTTTTCACCATATCGTCTGTCCCCTAGTCGTCTGTTATTTTTACACATTATTAACCAATTTAAGTAGTTGAAAAGAGCTTGAGAACAAATCTATTACGGTAACTCTTGTGAAATTTTAACAAACTGGTAAGGATCATAAAACACTTGTCTCTTTCTCACTCTGCGGGGGCCGTGCAGTGTTATAATGACTTCAAGACTAAATGTCTGGATGTCTAAGACAATAGGCTACCGAGTGAAAATAGTCAGGTTAGGCATATTTGAGTAAGCCTGTTTTATTATAATTGGATAGTTGTAATGTTTTGGTGCAGAAGAGAGGTAGTCAGCCACAAAGGTCATTTTCATTTCCACCTAATAATATACACTGCCTATTAAGATCATTGTTATATTTATCGTATCACTAAACTTAGAAGTTTGAAAAAGAAATTGGGAAGATCCTCAGTCATATGCCTTTTTGTGAAGTGAAGTATTAAAGCCTTTTTGCGCTGTCATGTGGTTGGCACATTTTAATTTTAATTTTAATCAATGACGGTGTGCGAATGATATTTCGATTCAACATGATTTTGTGCCAGTGTTGTGTTGGTGTGCAACGGTATATGATAGCAATATAAGGTATAATGTCAACTTGAACGAGCATCAGCATGCCGCCATTTAGTAACCCAAGCCAGACGTTTTTTTTTTTTGTTGTTGTCAATTTTTGGGGGTAGATGCAAAGATTCCGCCCGGCAGCGACAATGTGCAATTTTATGATTCATATGTTTTTTACGGCCCTTTGAGAGAACCAATAACTACTATGCGGTCTGCTTTGAAAATGAGTTTGAGACTCCTGCTTTATAGATTGCCACCATTTCATCTCCAAGATCTGAAAATGCCTCCAGTAATCCCGGCTGAAAGTGTTTGATGAGGGTGAGGTCAAGTTCCTGTCGGGACCCAGTCTTGTTGTCCAATACCAAACTCATCCAAACACGCCTTTATGGACCTTACTTAATGCAATGGGGCACAGGCATCCTGGAGGGAGAAGGGCCGTTTCAAAAACATTGTTTGCTGAAGCTAAACCATGAGGTGTGTCCACAAACATTTGTCCTTATGGTGAACAGAATAGAATTTTTCCTACGCAATTGTTTGCTCACACATTCTTGAGCACACAATACACAAACTGTCTCTTTTACCTAACTTTCTCTTCCATCTACTTAACGAGTTGGAAACAGTAAGTGCTAAAATATACGCAGATGAATGCTTGTGTACACAAATTGCACAGTATACACAAATGCCACCCCTCCAATCAGTTTCTTCTTGATCTCGGTCATCCTAACTGCTGCTTTCACATTTCAGAATTCGACTCATAGTAAGGATTAAGTGGAACTCTGGGGATATCACAGATCGCATGTTTTACTGAGAATGAAACACACTTACACAATACACGCTTGGGTAAATGGATGAATGCCTTCCAGGTTCGCAGAGATCCTTTATTGGCTGCACAGCCACTGCTTTTCCCAAATGAGTGCACCACAACCTCCCGGCACTCATGTACCCGGACGTATTACCTACGTATCTTCGCATCACTTTCTTCGCCTCCATCATTAGCTCTCCTGCACCTTTGCTCTCCCCCTTCACATTTCTCCATTAAAATCACAATTCTACTCCACGCTCTCCACGGTTCACCTGCTCCGCCATGCCTATTTTTCTTATCAATTCTGCTTTTCCCCTCTGCAGTGTGTTCGCCTTGTTCCCCTGGGAAGGATCATCACTGCATGTGTGTGTGTGCAAATGTGAGTGTGTGTGCATGCGCGCCACTGATTGAGTGAGGCAGATACTCGTCATTCAAGAGTCCTCATGGGAACAGGAATAAACTCAGAAGTGGGCACTTACATGATACATTTTCCTGTGTCTGTGAGTGTGTTTGCAAAATGATGTTCAGCCTTCAGAGTAATCTACTATCAGCCCAATTTTCATTTTCAAAAAGCAACTGTTTATGTCAGTAAACTCATGGGGGCACGAGTGAGAGAGACAGCAGGAAACTCTCCAGATTTGCGCCTTGCATAGAAAAAAAGCAGCAAAGGGAGTTTGAACATGAATGTGCCTCTCATGGAGCGCCTGGTTACACAAGAGCCTTCCTAGAAATGGAACACATTTTTAGTGCTCTGATTAAAAATACAGTGGCACCTCCAAAGGAAGTTAATATTTTTCCTGTGATGTCACACCACGGCCTCAATGATGTAGATCTACGTGTTCTTTTGTTGTGCTGTTTATTGAGTGTTTTGCGACCAATTTTTAAACAACCTAGTCCGAACATCCGTGTTTGTTCTGAACACTTTGTTGAAGGGAAGCTCTAATCATCAGCACCATTACAATTCTTTGTTTACCTGAATGACAGCCGACTCCCACCACTTTGTCGGTCTCATCTTAGCACATCTAAGGAGACTGGGAAAAAATGTATCATATAACTGATGTAAGTGTTATTTGGGCAATACAAAAAGAACAAATGAAAACAAACAAGTCAGTCAACTACTCTTTCGGTTTCAAGCCGAGCTTGCCGAGCTTATCCTCCTGATATGGACCTCCAGTGTGGCAGACAAATAAGTATATATCACATCATCGAAAACTCCTATTGCTTACTGGCTCAAACCGTCATCGTAAAACCTTTATTAACTCGGGAAGCAATGTTTTAAGAAACACTAACATTGTTAACTGTCATCCAAGTATGAAAAGATGTTAACCGCAATATAATAAAAACTAAATCAAAGCGGCTACACACAGACCAGTTTTTAATAACCCAATTTTAATAATGTGAGAGAGCCCACACAGGACAAGGATAAAATTTGAGTGTGCTGGCTTTTCTTTTAGTGTCGAGTGTATTCAGAAATGACCAACACAACTCATTACACACATAAATATATCAACAATAACCAGTCTCCTCCCCCAATCCAGAAGTCTGCCATACTACCTAGAGTGACCTGTGACAACATGATGTCACAGGGCAGCCTGATGGCCCAAAATACAAAGAACAAAGAGTAGTAGTAGCAGAAGAACAAATACAAGAAGCTAGGCTATTAGCTTATCTAGTACCTACACTGCAGCTGCAAATTCTTCCTGTCATTCTTATTTTGTTGAATGACTTTAGAGACCTGTTCAAACAATCAACACAACCAGTTGCTGCTCTATGACTATTTGTGTCTTGCAACACCACAAGCTTCAGGTTTCTTCCTAATTGACTATCCTTCTGTTTTGTATCACAATCACAAAGTCCATGGCTCAGCCAAACACAGTGTTGACCACTGGATTTGCAATTGTAAATATTGCACGTATTCAACAAATACAATTGTCGGCCACAATTTTTTGTCTTCGAGTTTCAGCAAAATGCACCTGTGTGGTCGATATTATAGATGCTGAGCATGATCTCCCAAATTTTATTTGACTTTTGAGGCAGTTTTCCAGATAATTTTGCTTTAACTGCAAATTGTATGAGTTCTGGGGCGTTCCACCGCGCCGCATTTTACAACTTGAAGGTACATTTATCAAAGTACAAACTGATCATATTCTGCTGCTATGAAGTTACACAAGTCGTTAAATTACATCTTGATGAAATGTTTGGTCAGAAGCTAATAAATGTTAAAACAGGTCTGAAGAAATGTGATGAGGCTCAGCACAAACAAACAAGCAATGTTCATGTCCTGACTCTTGCTATTAATCTGCTCCATTCAAACTGTGGAAAATAAATTGCATAGAACAGAGCATTTCATCCACTGGCCTCGGCACTCAAGGTCCCCGCTGCTTTTAGCGTATTCATCTCAACAGGGTGTGATTTATGCAATTAACAGACAGGTAGAAATATTCAAGTGTTACTTTTTGCATTTTGAATTGCATAAGCCTCCACATGTTCTATTGTAAATTTAAGATGGGCATTCAGCAGGGGTTCACATGATCTTAAAAGTAGTTTGGATCCTTTCATACTACGATGAGGGTTGAGGAAAAAAAACATGCTGACCACACTGCAATTATGTTGGCTCTCCTGTGAATTTTCGGGAGAAGGAGCAGAAGAATACGTTGCCATGGTTGGTAGAATTCTTCTGTGCTTTTTGGCAGTCTACACACAGCCGCCCCCTCTGGTTTTAGATTTGAGTGCTGCATGTGCTCGTTTGCAGGCCTCACAAGCTTTTGGGCATAGTTTTGAGAGCACCATACTACCAGCGTATTTTGAGGTAAAACTGTTTGTCCATCCATCCATTCATCCATCCATAAATTATCTACCGCTTATCCGAGGTCAGATCGCGGAGGCAGCAGCTTCAGCAGGGAAGCCCAGACTTCCCAGCCAAGTCTTCCAGCTCTTCCAGAGGGACCCTGAGGCGTTCCCAGCCCAGCCGAGAGACATCGTCTCACCAGCGTGTCCTGGCTCATTCCCGGGGCCTCCTGCCGGTGGGATATGCCCGGAACAACTCACCAGGGAGGCGTCCAGGAGGCATCCTAATCAGATGCCTGAGCCACCTCATCTGGCTTCTCTCAACGTGGAGGAGCAGCGGCCCGACACTGAATCCCTCCCGGCTCCCGGATGGCTGAACATCTCACCCCATCTCTAAGGGAGAGCCCGAACACTCTACGGAGGAAACCCATTCCAGCCGCTTGTGTCCAGGATCTTATTCTTTCGGTAAATTGAGAGCTTTGCCTTTCGGCTCAGCTCCTTCTACACCACGACAGACCGATACAGATTCCGCATCACAGCAGACGCTGCATCGATCCACCTGCCGATCTCCCGTTCCATCCTGCCCTCACTTGTGAACAAGACCTCAAGATACTTGAACTCCTTCACTTGGGGCAGAATCTTATCCCCGACCTGGAGAGGGCACCCCATCTTTTTTCGACTGAGGACCATGGTCTCAGATTTGGACGTGCTGATTTTCATCCCAACCTCTTCACATTTGGATGCGAACCGCTCCAGTGAGAGTTGGAGATCACGGCTTGAAGAAGCCAACAGTACCACATCATCCGCCAAAAGCAGAGATGCAATACTGAGGCCACCAAATCGGACCCCCTCAACGCCTCGGCTGTGCCGAGAAATTCTGTCCATAAGAGTTGTGAAGAGAATCTGGGACAAAGGACAGCCTGTATAAGGTGTGTCATTGTGGAGACTATGCAAACCTCTCTTTGACTTTGCTAATATACTGCTGTTATTCTTCAGATCACAAAATTGTTGAAATGAATCATCAGTGCAACTGCTGGGTGCAGCCAAGTATTCCACAATATTTCTAAACGGTCCAGAATTCTTGAACTATCAATTTATCAAGTAATCAATTCATGTGTCCATCCCCGCATGCTACTTAAAACACACATTCTGGCAGGTCTGCTTTTCAATGCTGTCATAAATATAGCATGGAGGTAGACCCGAAGTCTATATTTCTGTCAATCAAAGTGCAGTTTAGGTCATGTGGGATCTGGAGCTGATTTTCGGTGAGAGGAATGATCGCCAGTCAATTGCGGGGAAAATACAGACAAACGACTCTTAACCCTCATAGTCACACCTGTGTGCAATTTATAGCCTTCAAGAAACCTGCATGTGTTTGGAAGGTGGGAGGAAGCCGCAATACCAAGAGAAAAGAAAACCCTCAAATGCTTGCCTGGGGACTCGGGATAACACGCAAACTCCACAAAGCCAGAACAGAACAGAACCCGCAGAAAAGCGAGCCAGACGTGCTGAACATTAGTTCACCGCACTGGCCAGTCATTAGCAATTTAGGATTAGTTTGTGGAATTCAATGTAATAGTTTTTAGGGGCAAAATGGTACAAGCACAGCACTGTGTGTTCAAGGGTACAAAATCAGTACTTTGAGGGTTTCACGCCGTGACAAAGTGTCAAACTTAGTTTTCATTACGGGACACATGGTAGCTAATTATAGCGATTCACATTTTGTAAAGTAAGAGGAGAAAATGGAAATGTAACTGTATATATTTGGTGTAACCAATAGCATTTACTTACATTTAAAATGAAACATCCATCCATCCATTATCTATACCGCTTATCCTCACAAGAGTCGCGGGGAGTGCTGGAGCCTATCCCAGCTGTCTTCGGGCAGTAGGCGGGCGACACCCTGAATTGGTTGCCAGCCAATCGCAGGGTACACAGAGACCAACAAACAGCCGCACTCACAATCACACCTTGGGGCAAGTTAGAGTGTCCAATTAACCTACCAAGCATGTTTTTGGAATGTGGGAGGAAACCGTACTACCCGGAGAAAACCCACGCAGGCACGGGGAGAACATGCAAACCCCACACAGAGAGGGCGGGGCTGGGATCGAACCCACGACCTATGAACTGTGAGGCGGACGTGCTAATCAGTCGCCCACCGTGCCGCCAAAATCAAGCATTATTGTATAAATATTTTCTTTGTAGGAAAGTTCAAGATCAGTAGTTTGTCATCTTTTTTACGAAATAAAGACAAACAATAATATTTTGCTCAGTGTGAATTATTATAGGCCTACTACTAAAATGCTGATGGCATTTGTTAATGCGTTGCCTAAAGAGAGCCTGTTTAAATTCTGCTGGATATTGCATTTGTGCCAAGCTACTTTTAAAAATTGTTTTGATTTAAGCCCTTCGGATGTCTGCAAGCCAGAATCTCAACTGGACTGAGATTGCTTGCAGATTGGGCACATGGCTAGAGCACATTGCAATTCTTGTCATTCTTCTTGTGTGTGGTAACTGTAATAGTTGTCCAACCACATTACTGTTATTATCATTTCCATAGTTGTTTTGAAAAAATGTGGCACACCTTTGCGAATCACATGACTTTATTTAGATGTGGCTTGACATCTGTGCCGTAAAGGCAGTGGCGAACTGTACATTTGGGATTTGCCCAATTTGATCCACTTTTTATTACCACCATTATCAAGTCACAACTATAGAAACCATCAATCCTATGTAAGAGTGCAATATAACACCAATTGTGTGAATACATAATATCTATCTAACAAGATGAAGAAAACAAAAACATTTTAAAAATAGATTATATTAGATGCTGATGAATGATTATTAAATGTGTTTGTGAAATAAATAAATGGTTGTTGCTTGTCTAAATTATCTGTAACAGATTTTTCTCTGACCAACCAATCATGGAAAAACGCTGACGTCATCAAGAGCGTGCTCCGCAAGGGCGTATAGAAAGAAACAGTCCCATTGCTAATTTAGTTTAAAGCTAATTTTGTTTAAAGCAGAAGTCAACTCAAACATATTTTTCAAGAATAAGTTCCCAGCAGGTCCACAAGTTGAAACACGGCATTCTGATGAATTTTGTATTTGTGGAATATAAGTTAAGCAGCAAGTTCACTCATTTTGAACCATCTCTGGGGGCGGCCATTTTGTCTTCTATTGACTGAAAATGACATCACAACTGTTCACAACGACCAATCACGACTGACCTGTTTTCTGAATCTGAGCCGTGGTCGTTGTGAGCAGTTGTGATGTCATTTTCTGTCGACAGAAGACAAAACGGCCGCCCCCAAAGATGGCTAAAAACGAGTAGATTAACACTGATTCCATAAACGCAATATTTATCAGAATCCCCAGTTTCAACTAGTGGGCTTGCATAGAACATATTCTTGAAAAAAATATGTTTGCGTTGACTTCCGCTTTAAGTTACATCAAACAGCACTACTGATTCTGAAGGCCCTGAGCGGATTAGAATGTCAATGTAGCACATAGCGCTGAAGTATAGTAGTGCAGCCAAGAGAAATGCTACAAAATAAAAAGAACAGACTTTTGAGGATAAATGAATAAAATTTCATGAAACACAAATGGAATTTAGGTTGAAAAGTAGGTCAGTAGGCATGGCTGGCCCTGACAGCCCACCACTGCCTAAAAATACTGTGGGAATGTGCCCACAGGTAATGCTTGTGCTACCATGCAAATAATAATACCCATCACCTTCAGTCTTCTACAATTGTGATTGCAGCCAAATACCGCGTCGAGTGTGCCTATCACCAAGATGCTTGCCTATCACCAAGATGCTTGCCTATCACCAAGATGCTTACCTTCCAGAGTCACGTCCTTGCCTGCCTGTTTGAGCGCTTGCACCGCCTCGTCGTGGCTCGCGTCCCTCAAGTTGACCCCGTTCACGGACAGGATGGCGTCCCCGACGTACAGAGCCTGCGTCTGGTCCGCAGCCAACCCCTTGAAGATCTTACTGATCAGGATGGGCATCTTATTCTCCCTGCCGCCTTTAATGCTGATCCCCAGTCCGCCGACGTCCTGCTTGGTCACCTTGACGCACCGCTTCCTGTTGGCGATGGTCTCCGGCACGGGTTCGGGCTGGTCCGGCAGCCTTGGACCGTTGTTCGAGTTGTTGTTGTCGAGGTAGGTTCCATTGGTGACGACTCCGTTGGAGTTGACGCCGCCGTTGTCCTCGCAGCTCAACGTGAGCGCCTCCTCGTTTAAGTGCACCCAAACTTTGTGCCAGCGAGCCCGCACCAGAACCTCAACAAATCCACTTTCCTGCACGCTCGCTGCGACTACGGCCATGTTTGAAGCATGTCTTCGGCACACGTCTCGCTTGCACCCGGGATGCCGGACTTTGACCCACACAACTTTTCACCACGCGACTCCGTGCGAGCAGCACGTAAGAGCACGCTGCCACAGGTTCTCAGTGGGGGTGTGCGTGTGCGTGTGTTGGGTGGAGTTTGCTCCCCGCTATTAGGCGATCAAACCTCCGGAACCAGCGTGTGCACGAGGCGCTAATATTTTGACACACACATGGAGCTTCACAAGCATGAACAACCCCAAAATGAGCGCTTCGTCATTTGCACCGTCATTGTGGCGCCGTCAAGTAGTGTACTAGATTTGGCATTTCATTCAACCATTATTTGATAATATCAAAGTATAGATATTTGGTTGGAAACTGCAATGAGATGAAATTATGTCTACAATGCTTTGCATGCTGTCCAGTGTGTGCGTGTGCTTGCACGGATGGAGGCGTTGCGTCGGTTACGCGCCTCCAGGAATGTGCCTGTTCCAGTTTATTGACATCTCGAAAGAGAGAACGAAAGAAAGAAAGTCTTTCTTTATCATCATCATCATCATCATCATCATCATCATCATCATCATCATCATCATCATCAAAATAACACCTCATCCCAGCACCCGTGTCCCATTAGCTGTGCAATGGGTGCATACTGCACTAAAACAACGCAATATGTGTGTGGAGGAACTGTTGCTCCTAAAAAAAAAAAAAAATACTGTTAAGTTGACTGATGTTGCTATGACACCTACTGGTGTGATGTAATATTCACTTTCTTATATATTGTATATTTTCTTATATTAGGCGTATACCTTCTTAACGTAATGCCTAAGTCAGCTGGGGAAAAATGCCTTAAACACATCATGGCGCTGGCCACCCTTGCTAAAATCGGCTACATCCTTAGTTAAAGGGATAATTCAATTATATACCCCTGAAATGAAATGATTGATAAATACACAATCACAATTTGGAACGTTTTTGTGTTTTTGGAAAAAATGGTTGGGGGAAACACTTTTTAATGAGGTTGCAGATACAAATTAAGCCGGAAATTGGTTGGTTGAATTAGCCGGACAGTGAAACTGTAGCGTTATGCACCTGCACAAAACAGCACACATAAATCCGTTAGGGTGGCAGTTTTCTCCCACCAAAAAGTCCTTCATTAGAAGTGTAACAAGCAAAGACGGGTTAAGTTTAATTTGGAGTAAGAGAGAAGTATTCACAGAATATTTGGTGTTAATGAGGTGTGGTGCAACTCTGTTTGAAGGAAAAAAACTTTTATATGGAAATTAGATATCAACTTCAATGTACATTCTTTGTTGTGGTAATGATGACCTTCAAAACAAATAAAGAAACAAATAAACCAACAGAGAGAAAAGGGTGGTCTTAATAAAAGTATGTGAAGGTTGATAGTTAATGATTATTTGAAACTGGGAGCTGCTGCAGGAACAGAACAAACGTTCCCACCCACTTTGGCCTTATATCACAATTCAAGTCAATAGTTGTGCTGTATACGTCCATTCAGACTCACACTTGTTGCTATATATGATATATTATCTTATAGCTTTCTTTTGTGTGTGTGTGTGTGTGTGTGTGTGTGTGGGCACATTAGTGTTACATGAGAGACTATAAGGTGTGCCTCTGAAAATTGTCCGATTTCTTTTAATTGGTCACAAAATAATTATTTATTAACAACAAATAATGTGTCTTTGTTCATCCAAGCATGTGAGCTACATAGTGTCAGGCAGCTCAATTAAATGATTTTCCACTAGATGGCAGAGCTGAGGAATCCATGTCTTCAATTCATGCGAGACAAGATCATTTTTCAACAGAGGTGGCCATTTTACAAAATATCGCTGGTCTGCCATTCATCATCCATCAGCGGCCTGTGTACTCGTTCGTCATTCCTCAGTCCGTCATTTTTCAAGCCAAACCAAATTGTAATCGTCAGTTAGTCAGTCCGTCGTCAGTTAAGTCCATCAGTCCATAGCTAGTCCGTAGCTAGTCCGTCGAGCCGTCAGTCGGTCCGTCACTCTGTCCCCCGACCCCTCCCAAAAAACATGTCAGCAAAACGTGCGTCCGTCAGTGACATGTTAACACGTCAGTGCTTAGTTAGTCTTTTTTTAAAAAGTGTCTTATCATTCGGCAGTCATCAGCAAAACGGGCGTCCAGCAGTGACGGACCAATCAGTCAGTCTGATGGAATGCCCACCTCTGTTTTACAGTATACCTCGACTTTAAAGTGAAGTGACACAACTTATAGTTTTCAAGTTATGAGCCGTTGCTCTGCCCATTTCTTTGTGATGAGTTGCAATCAAAACTGTGAGTTATGAGTACTAGATGCTAGAAGAAAACTAGTATTCCACTTTTTAGCTGGGCCCTCTGGTGGAGAAGATAATTGTAATGTGATAACGTGTGTAGTGTGTGCCACCCGTGTGGCAAGCCCCAGTTTCCACTACATTACAAGTGACCGCAGGGCAGTAGCAAAACCAAAGGTGCAAGTAAATGAAGACTCACTTGCCCCTCCCAAGCACTCAAGGGGTACATGTGCAGTACAAACATGGAAACAGGGATTGGATTGGAACAAAATGGCTACTTGTGAACTTCTTCATGTTTTTAAAGAAATATTTTAAAATGTAAAATACAAGGCTTTACCGGGGCTACACAGATTTCTTAGTGGGCCATAACCCTTCCGGGCTAGTAGTGCTATGCCGAAAAAAAAAACCTCGTTTTCATCCAGAAAGGAATACTACTGCTGTCAATTGAAACGTTCAAATGGAAGAGGTGGTGTGTGGCTCAAGTGACACGTTTAATGAAACATTGGCGTCTACTGCTGGACAGAGAAGAAATTGCAGGCAGAAATGAAAGCTACTGTACAGTATTTTGACCCATTTTAATTATATTTTCGGCATTACGATCTCTGAGAATGTCCACTATTTTGAGAAATATTTCATGACAATAACCTGCATGATCTTGATTTTGTTTCATGTTAGTGGATGAAAATCCGTGATCAGTGTGCCTGCCTTCCTGTTAAAGTTACCAGGACTGAATCGTGTCTCAGCTTTCCTGTGTTTACACACTACTTTCTTATCTTTGCAATGTAAACCCTCATCCCCATTCTTTAAACTGTTATATTATAATTGAGAATTGGATCATTGTTTCAAATGACATCCAAGTTCGTTTATGCTATAGATGCACAAGCCACATTGCAGTTTTAAAACAAATTCCTCAAAGTAAAGTGGCGTCTCTTGTGACTGACTGTGTGCTATTGTACTTAGTAAGTGAAAGTGTGTCAGTGTGAACGGTGAGCCTCAGAGCTGATTCATGAACTGATGAGACAAAAACTGAACTTTTAAGATGTGCTCCTCATTACATCTGGTGTAAAAATATAAAATAAAAAATATATAACAGCATTTGCACATATATATATATATATATATATGTATATATATATATACATATATATATACATATATATATATATATGTATATATATATGTATGTATATATGTATATATATATATATATATATATGTATACATATATCTATATATATATATGTATATATATATGTATATATATATATGTATATATATATACATATACATGTATATATATATGTATATATATATATATACTACTGTTGCCCTGCTAACCAGCATTGAAAGTAAGCACATTGCATTAAAACAACACAGGCAATAATGTTAATTTTTGTATATGCCTCTAATAAACGGACAGCGGTCTCCAAATGGCCCCTGGGCCCGATTTTGGACACCACCGATTTAAGATAAATAATATGTTAACACATTAATTGTGAACAATAACAGAAAAAAACTCTTTGATACAAAAATACATTTATTTTTGGACTTTACAGACCAATAAGCAGGGAGGAGTTAGAAAAAAAAGATACCACAAAACAATACAGTACGATTATGAGTCAGGAATTTGAAACATACACACACACATACAAATAAAATACAACTGTTATGGCAAGTTTTATCAAGAACCTTTGTCGTTCACACTAGGACTTAAATATCCAACTATTTTTGCCTTGATGGCCAGACGCGACAAGAGAGGACAATCAGGCAGATGTTAGAAATGACACCAAGTCCCAATAATGATCTCTGATCAAAGGTTGAGCCCTTTGTTTAGGGCCAGGTCGTAGAGCACGGTCCAGTAATTTCAACAATGCATCCCGTACTTGGAAACTGTCAACTTCACACTTATGATTATAGCGTATTAGAACATGTGTTAACATTGTTACATGATACTTTTGACTCTCAGAAATAGGGTTAAATATTGATTTTGATTTTTACTCTACACTAACATACCCAAAGGGCTAATTAAAGCCTTCTAATTAACCGAGAAACACTCACACAGTGTTAACTGTGTCCTGTGCCGTCCCATAAATGTTCTCAGGATAACTTGGGAGTCTGTGATGAATACACATTGTAGTTCATTCTCGAAATCTGATCTCCAAAAGAAGAGAGGCTCATTACGTCATATGTGTTAAGTGCTTTCACTCTAAAGCAAAAATTGACTCTCATTTGTGCACATAGTGTCCACGTCGTCGCGCGTTTGAATATTTTGGACTAAAGACGAGTTGATACAACTCACGTTAAAGATTTTGGACAAGAATTTGCCCAACACAAAGGAAGTATACACACAGTCATTGGCTGTAATGAAACGAAATGTAATAAAAGCTTTGACCTATAACGTCATCCCGCTGTAGCTCAGCTCTGAAGGCTGCCACACTGCATTGTCACGTGGGCAGTTATTGTGGCAGACGCAGGTCAGGATCACCATGACCAGCCTCTTGCTCGTTTTACCGCCGGCGCACGTGAAATCCGCCAGGGCGGTCTTGGTTCTGTGTGGGGTGCAGCAACGGCCGTCCGTGCAGGAGCCGCAGTAGCGAGGTTTGTAGGCCTGGACGCTGGTGCAGTTCTTATAGGAGAGCTGGAGCGCTGTGTCGCTTCTCACCATCCTCTGGCATTTACCGCCTCTCTACAGACACAATGGCAAAGACACATTTAAGTACAACAGTTAACCCTTACATACGGTTCATTTCACACACACATGTAGTATGTTCGGCAGCCTGGGATCGATTCCCGCTCAGTGATGGTGTCTGTGTGTGCCCTGCGACTGGCTGGCGACCAGTTCAGGGTGTAGTCTGCCTTTTGCCCAGAGTCAGCTGGGATGGGCCCCACTACCTCCCTGTACAGGATAAGTGGTGTGGAAGATGACACATGGATGGATGGATGTAGTAAGTTCAACCCAGGCCAAGAGTATGCTCATAATAATTGTCTATAGAAAATGAAGAACTACAGATTTTTCAAAATGTATTATTAGCCTGTCTGACCATGATAAATGGATGAGTAATCCTTACTCGTATACATTATCCTACTTGTTTGTGCAGGTGCAGATTTCGCGCATGAATCAAGGCACCCGCCCCCAAAAAAGCGCAACTTTGAGGGTACCTTTGGCTGTGAGAGCGCTGTCTGGTCCTGCTGGTCATCGCAGGGTCTGATCATGCACAACCGGCTCTGCTTCACCAGCTCACAGCGGCGGTTCTTGTTTGTGACCCTGGTGGACACCCCCACGCCGCACGTCCGTGAGCAGGCCCCCCACTCTGTGGTCTGCTCGATGCAGTTCAAGCTGGGGTCCCACGAGTCAAAGCTCACCGTTTCCTCTTGACGAAAGGCTGTAGGAGCACGTGTAGGAGAGGCCGGTTAAAAACATTCAAATGGGACTTTCAATAGAAAGAAGTACAAAAGTCACAGAATCACGACAGTGCTTCACATTTGTGGTGGAGGTGATAACACTCTCTTTCTTCTGTGTTGTGCTTCATTCTGGCCTCTTCCTCTGACAGGTCAGAGCTAAGTAAATAACCTTTCAACTCTGAGTGTCTGTCACTCGGGCGACACCAGGAATGTGTGTTCCAAGTCCTGGGACGACTGTATATCTGTTTGTGGCACATTCATCTCAGGAAATCCAACAAGAAAGCCTTATTATGTCTGCCTTTATGTTTTTTGTGGAGGTAGTACCAGTGGTACCAGTATATAGAACTAAATTATCATGCTCAAGAGTCTCTTTAGTTACTTACTTTAAAAGTTACTTTATTTACCACTACAATAACACACACATTTTACAACAGGAACCAAGATTATATTTGAAGGATTTTTGTGATACACTGACATTTTAAACAAATTGTTTGTTTTTCAGAGGTCAAATGAATCCGGCCTAGCTCGTGCCCGCAGGCACCAAGTAGCCCCAATGGATCACATGAGTAGCCCACGGAGCTTTTCTAGAAAGACCTCAGTGACGGGACATTGTGGCTTTCAAGTAATGTTGTCGAAGTGATCTCTTGAAAATGTGAACACTGGCAGAAATGTATAAAGATAGCGCTGCTTATGCTATTGCCTAATTATTGTGGAAATTCATTAACATGTTCAGTGTCATCTCATGAATCAATATCATTACTTTTACTGGCCAACGTGTACGTGTCCCTTAATGTAATTTTTTATACCGCTGGTTTAAAACATATCTTTGCTTTTTTCCCCTCTAGCACTACAGGGTTTTGAGACATTTTCATTTTTTTGTTTATTATCATTATTATTATTATCATTATTATTTATTATTATTATTATTATTATGAAAACAGTGCATATTAGGATTTATAGCTAAAAAAAATAATCTAGATAATTTGATTTGCATCTCTACTTAAAATAAAATTAGGGAAAATTGTTGACCAGTGTTACGATGAAAGTTAACTTGAAACAATTTTTCATTTCAGAACTATCAAACTGGATGCCCTTCGCATTAATCAGTGCCAAAGATGTAGCTCTCAATTTCAAAAAAGGTGGATGACCCCTAAATCTGATTTAGACACTAACTGTGTCAATCAAATATCAGGGCTATTATCTTTGTAAAGGCAGACTCTTGGTGCAACTCTTACACCTGTATGGGATGTTAGAGTGTACACGTGTACTTAATAAAGTGTCTGCTCACCTGCCATAGCAAAGCCTCCCAGGGCGCTGGCTTCAGCCGGAGGCTCGCACACCCACTTCTCGCAGCACTCGCCAGGGACATGGATCCGGCGTGGCGTGGGGCAGTCGGGCCCCGGCAGCATGACGTCAATGTTGCAGCGCGGAATGCAGCCGATCTGCCCATCGCGGCACATGCACTGGTGCTTGCAGCTGGGGAAGAAGGTCTGGCCGTTCTGATACACCACACCATCCAGAACACAGACTACTCCTTCATGAGCTGAAAGACAGAGATCAGGAATCATGTTGTATTCCTTTTCAATGCTATCCGATATCTCAGTGGATACTGCCAGCCGACTCACCAACACATACGCCCGACTGTTTGTGTTCGCCAGAAGTGTAGTCGCACTGCAGGCCTTTCCGTGAGTCACAGGGGTTCGTTTCGGAACACGTCTGACCTTTCTGGCCAGCGCACACGAGGCAGCAGGCGCAGTCGTCCAGGATCAGGGGCACCCCGGGGAGACAGATCGGGGGCTCCTCTGGGCACTGGCATCTTTGCGGACATACTTGGGACCAGGACAATGTAAAAACCTGATTGCAGGGGGGAAACATAAAAACAATGTTTACACAATGTATGTACATTTCCAAGCCTAAGGAATAAATGCCTAAAGGAGGAATGCATGATATTTTGTGGGTGATATAAGGCAAAGTAAAACATTTAATTACTTTTAATAATTATGCTAATTGTTAAGGAAAGGAAACAATTAGTAATTTAAGTTGAAGTGGATGCCATGATCCATGCGATTTCTCTCAGCACAGATGCTGGAAAATGCTGTTTACAATTTTCCAGGTCAAATTTCAATTCAAAAGTTACAATTACATGTGTTTCAGTGATATTTAAATACATTTTTAAAAGACTGTTCACCGTTAACAAACAAAAATATGAATTTTCATGGTTTTCTGAAAAAACGTGACCCCTACCTGTGCTGTAAAGCATATGAGAAAAAAAGCTCGATCACGCAAACAGGTCATATTCTCAGAACGCAGAGCTGGAAAAAAAAAATCTTCTGTGTAGAAATTGTCTATGCTGAAGCTGTCTTGAGTCCTTGGATTGAGGGTTGACGTTTCCCTCGTCTCTCTGTCTGTAGCTTGCGTTAAAGCAGAAGGTTGTACTCTCTTTGTCGTTGTGCCTCAGGACCGAGGAAGGGAGGATCTTATATAGAGGAGCTGTCCCATGGCCACCATGACGACCAATAGCCAGGAATGTGTGTGAGAACGCCCTAAGTGTTTGAGGAGGACTTCTTTTTATTGGGACGTTCTGCCAAAAGAGATTCCACACAGGACAATTTACAACCTTAAATACAAACAAGTGTGGAATACTGTTTTACTGTATTGCATTAAATTGAAAACTGAACACTGTAATGGCTGAGCAGCAGTTAAAACATGCCGGCCAAAAATAAAGATAGACCGAATACGGGCATGGGTAGTGATATAAAGTGGGGGTAAAAGTCTATCCATTTTGTAGTGTTTGCCCTTCATAATGCACATGGTTTGTTGGTCAAACATATATTAACAATAATCCTAAATATACAGTACGCACCCATGACCCAAATGAGGAAAGGTGGTCAAGAAAAGTGATGGAGGGATGGAAGGATGATTCTATGCCTGAAAAGTGTCAGTCAATCAATACTGTTTTTCCTATTCCCCTTTGGGTCACAGTAATGGAAGATTCCATTTCCTAGTTCAGGATGTTTGAGTCATCATGTGGGGATTCTATTTGGGCCATCTGCCAGTAGGTGATGAGGTTTTGACCTCTTTCCTTGAGCCCTTCTTGGGAGGGCACACATGGAAAAGCCTGATATATCCACAGGGATCTTGACTGTTTCCATAAATAGATAGGTTCAGAGAGTTTTGGATGGTCAGCAGCTTACATCAGTGGGAGCCTGACACGGAGGTCATCACATCTGCTCCGAGGTTGTCTTGTGGTTTGCCCCCCGCTGAGACAGGAGGATATATTTACACACGGCCAATGCTCAGTGATAGAGCCAGCCATCAATCAATACCAGTGATTCCCAACACCGTGAGATCGTCAGGTGTGCCGTGGGAAATTATACAATTTCACTCCATTCATGCTTCCGTCCACCATCTTGCAAGCGCCATTTAGTTTCAATAATTTGCACTTACTTTATTGGACAGAAAATGTATTTTTTACAAATGATGTATCATTGTTCATCCATCTATGCCAGTCACATATACTGATAGGTGAAACAATTAATCTCCTTGTCTTGTCTCTGATTACTATCTAGTCTCGATAAGGTCTTGGCCTCTGTTGGTGTGCTCTTGAGTACAACGCTACCTGTTGCTATTCTACAAAATAACAACAACTAAAAATCCAGGTTTCACACTGATTAAGGGAATTTGTGAGTTAAACGAGACGAGATAATTATCATTAAAGCGGAAGTCAATGCAAACATTTTTTTCCAAGAATATGTTCTATGCAAGCCCACTTGTTGAAACAAGGCATTCTGATAAATATTGCGTTTGTGGAATAAGTGTTAATCCACTAATTTTTAGCTATTTCTGGGGGCGGCCATTTTGTCTTCTGTCGACTGAAAATGACATCACAACTGCTCACAACGACCAATCACGGCTCAGATTCAGAAAGCAGGTCAGCCGTGATTGGTCGTTGTGAGCAGTCGTGATGTCATTTTCAGTCACCAGAAGACAAAATGGCCGCCCCCGGAGAAGGCTAAAACGAGTGCATTTTGCTGCTTAATTTATATTCCACAAACGCCAAATTAATCAGAATGCCGTGTTTCAACTAGTGGGACTGCTCGGAACATATTCTTGAAAAAAATATGTTTGGGTTGACTTCTGCTTTAAAGTACTTTTTGTAATATTGTTGTTTGGACCTGTGCCGTCAGATTTTTACAAAATATGTTTACATCCTGTGTGTGTGGTGTGGCGTTAGAAACATAATGAACAAGCCATTTGTAGATAACATCTTACCATATTAACCACTCAAGGTCTTTCTTTGCATGCACAGTATAGCGTGTACACTGTACAGTATATTCTGGCAGTATATTATGGACTAGAGAGCGTGCTACTCAAACAGTTTTCCTCTGCGAGCGAAAGAATGTTGAACTTCAATGTGTGGCTGTTTTTTTGCGGACTGTGCCGCCTCATGGCTCTTCCATTGCTCTTCTTCAAGGTCAACATGACACAATGGAGGCTGCCAGCATTGCAAAACTTCTTCTGGCTTCACTTTTGCAAGTGCACCATTCAAGTACAGTATGACGGACCTAAAGGTTGTCTCTCCATCTTTGTAGTTAATGTATCTGGTTACAAATTGTCGTACAACATTAAACGTGTATTGCTTTATGCGAGTAAAAAAGTCAATGTCAATTAAACATTGGTCCAATGTCAATATGATGAAATTCTATACTTCCACTTCTTGTCTGAGGAAATAAAACAGGGTAAGAAAAGCCCGCTAACAAAAACATGACCCGGCTGGTCCACCACGCATACAAACCACTGAAGTAAGTGATGCACATTTGCCAGGGAAATGATAGATAGTCTTTTATTATTTGTCATCTTTTACCTGTGAATCATTGAATGACAATTTCCCCCAACAGCCAGATACAGTATGTGTGCAAAAACTGAACATATTGAAGCTTATTTACAGTGCAATGGCCTGGCACAGTACTTGTGATATCAGAATGAGGTGGGAAGTCTGCATACGCACATTCATGCTATCTGTGAAATAGCTCAAGTGAAGACATGAAGGAGATGGAGGGAGCATAGACGAAAGCAAAGATGTCGTAATGCGAGGAAAACGAGAGGACATACTGCCCAGTGACGACTTCGCACCATCTGGGCCTCTGAGGACGCACCTCGCACCAGATGTTACGATCACGCTTGGACAAAATGCACTTTGTTCAGTGGAAGGAAATGTTTAACTGCCACTTTGAAATGGGGTTTGACACTGTCTTTTCCAAACAAAGACAAATCCACCATGATCATTACCTTGACCGCCTGCAACCTGCCGTAGGGCTTCACGCACTTTCTCATGCGGTCGGCCCACACAAGAGAATACCGCCCGGGAGAACTCGCCCAGAAGTTGGATATCGGTAGCATGGCTGTGTGGGACATACATCTGGATTTTTTTCTTATGTTGGTTATCACATCCACGGGTCACAAAATTATACTGGGAAATGTTTCTGACCCTTCATGTCACAATATTTGGTATAGCTGAAATATTGAAAACACATCTTAGGATGATGCACAGCGGTCATATGCCACAGATTAAAATAACTTTATGTTCACATTCTGTGTGACTGAAAGAAATTTCGTATCGCTAAAAAAGTTTATCTGATCGTTATTAGTATTATTAGTTGGCTAAGGCTGAAATAGATTGTACAGGATATTTGTTTTTGACGTCTTGCCTATTGAGTTGAGGGGTGGCTACGGTGAAAACTTTATCTAGAGAAGAGTCTTTGACTGAAAGTCTCCTCATTACAAAACGGATGAAGAATCTCCACCTCACAAAAGGGCTACGTCAACAAGAGATCAACCTTCATGTGGATGCATTAACCCTATTGAACTTTTATGTCAGAGAGGTTGTTAGATTTAAAACATTTGAAGCGTATGATGTACAGTAATTATCCGAAAAACAAACCAGGGAGACCCAAATTCTTATCAGGCATTCAAAGTTACTGTTAAAGGAAAACAAAATGTCACATTCATAGTCAAATAAATAATTGTTCATCTTAGTAGTAAAGAGACACAAAATTGTTGATGAAACGGAAACTAACCAGTCAGTAACTAGTCGGACTAATTTGAATCGCAAGTTACTGGTGATGGACGTGAACGGTGATCAAAATGCAAAAGGAATCAATCAAACAGAGAGAATGAAATACAAGCAAAATAAGCTCCAGAGCAACTCAAAAAAGCACAGCAATCAAAAGCAAGAGAAAACAAAATCAAAAAGTCAATTGACCAAAGAGAAACTAAAATACAGACAAAAGGAGCTGAAATGCAACTATGGAAAGCGTAACAAAAGCAGGAGAAAATAAAATGATCAAAGTCAATCAGAAAAAGAGAAAGTGGACCATCAATCAAAGAGAAAATTGAATACAAGCAAAAGAAACAGCAATACAGCTCAAACTAAGTGTAATACAAGCAGTAGAAAATGAAATGCAAGCAAAAGAGTGACAAATTCAAGCAGAAATGGAACTCAAAAAGAAAAGAAAAAAAATCTATTTGAGTTGTACTATAAATCAGAGCCTGATGAAAAACTTGAAGTAGCACTGGCAGAAAAGCAATTACATGAGCAATACGCTTGCTACTTCAGCTACTCAACCACAAGGTCAGCCATCAACATGATGCCTTTACAGATGCCGTAACCAAAATTAAATTTCAAAAGTTGGGCCATAAATTAACGCAGGGGTCACCAATACTGGTCCTAGAGGACCCCCGTCCTGCATTTTTTTTATGTTTCCCTCTTCCAACACATGAGGCTCCTGCAAAGCTAGCTGACGAGCTGATCATTTGAATGAGCATGTGAGGCCACCGCAAATTTCTCATTCGTGCTTCATTTTCTGTCCAAGTGCTGAGACACCCCCATAGAACTAATTGTCCGCTAGACCAAACTTCCACGGCAGAAGGTTGCTTTGTACCTATGCCACAATTGTCACTTGTTACGCTACCAGCCCCCAACTCGCTCATCCAATCACAAATCAGCAACAATGTTAGAGTGTTGACAGCTAGCATAGTGTCTGTTGCGGCTGCTTTGAGCCACAATAGTTTTGCCAAACTAGGGCTAAACAGGGCATCAAAACCAGAGGAATCTGTTCCAACAGTTCCAAAAAATCTAAACCTACCCACCACCACCACTCATTCGTTTTGTCACTGTTTGGATCAAGCAGTTTCGGGTCAGTAAACATCCAAGTGCTACGTTGAGCCGCTGGACTACAAAGTAGCACATTACCAAATTACCAAATTAATAATACAAAATTCTAATTGGACTCCAAACAATACATGTTTTATAACTGGACTTAATATACTACTTTTTACATTTGATTATTGTTTACTAGGTCAGCCATGAGGTTTTAAGCTTGAAGCGCGCACTTTGAAAAAGTTCCAAATGTTAATCTCTCGGGAACCGCTAATCTGTCAAGTTTTTCCTTTCTGGCTGCGACAGGACACCCTGCTGAGGGCTCACAGTGCATCCGGCAGCCGCCATGCTTGGACGGCTTCTCCGCCATGAAGATGTTTGTATTCACTTCCTCGGATGGAGGACTGAACATATGGTTACCACGTTGGGGGCGGGGACGGGGAGCATATAACAATAAATCTAAAGTGTTCCGATTCATGGCCACATTTCAAAAAGATAGTATTTTTAGTATAGCACACAGAATGAGAACTAAAAGCAGCTACTTTTGGAAGTATGAAAGAAAATATTTAATCTCGAATTGGGTCACATCACAGACACTCCACTAGCATTTGTGTGTACATGAAATGAATTGTCCAGTTACAAAGTACACGTTTTAAATTAGCACATCACATCAGATGGGAATGCAGAATATTTGCTGGTGATGCACATTTAAAAATACAGTACGGTCCCCTTTGGTATTTACTCAGCACACTTTTAAACTTTGTTGTCATAGTGTGCTGTGTGACGTACAACAACAACATAAAAGAATTTTAAATTTTGACCATTTTTGGATAACCAGGATCACAGCCAGACCTTGTGTCATCCACCCACAAAAAGCAACTACTAGAACAACAACAGTTAAATATCAAAGAATAAGACCTAATTGCAAACATTTTGGATAAACACAGTAATGTTTGTAATTGCATTTGGGCAAAATTTAATGCATTTTTAAAATCAATTTCCCCTGTTAGTGTGTCCCGTATTACACAAGGGACCAAAAAGTGAACATAATTCGACAAAGTTGTTATTTGGAGTACAATGTAATGTTTTGATGTGTTTTTTGTTTTTGTTTTACTTACACTAATGGCGACATTTTTAACCAAGTCTTCAAGCACCAAGCATCACATAAAAACATTTCAAAACTAATATTTTGTATAAATAAATAAATAAATAAATAATAGAAACAATATGGACTTTACCAATTTTTACAAGTTACAGAACAGAACATGAAAGTCCCCCCAAAAAATGCTGGCAAATTCTAGCTTTGACTTCCAAATATTTCGCCTTCACCTGACCTGTTGCCTGCTCATCAGAGCAGTGCGCGGGTGTAACCATGGTAACCAGCAACATGGCAGATCCATACATTGTCAGTTATCTTTACGACACCGCTCACAGGTTCCCCCGAATGTCGCCTCAGCCTCTGGCATTTCAAGAGCGTCTATGTTGGGTTTCACCTAGGAGAGGCGCAGCAACGCAGGCCCAAGCTGCGTCACAGCGAGACTTTAGGGGTTACAATTTACTGCATCTGTCTAATTTGTTGTTTACTCAACCAGCAACCTTTGGAGGAAAAGACAAAAAAAGCTAAATAAAAGAGAGAAAACATACAAGGAAGGAATTCAGGGGAGATGTGTGTCTATAAGAACCTGGCACCACGCATGGCCTTTATCAACTTATACAGTGTCCTGTGGTGAGCATAAACAGGCGCATCTCAATAAATGTTGAAAAGTGGATTTATTTCAATATTGTTGTTGGATTCCAAAAGTAAAGTTCATATACCATACAGATTCATTAAACACAGGAACATATATTTCAGAAGGCAAATTCCAACCTAATTTCTAAATTAAAATACTTTTTAATTGTTTGAGATGGTTAGCTTTTGTTTAATGTAATAATTAAAATGAGAAAAAAAAATAGAATCTAAAAATATATGTAAAATACTAATCTTTGAGTTTGAATTATTCAATTGAACTAGTGAAATTAAGTTTTTCAGGAAATCCTAATATATTGAGATGCGCCACTATAGAAAGCTATTTTTCTAAATGCATTATCGAATTTCTCACTTTATAGTTTGATTACTCATTCGTTTCCTTATTGATGGAATAATTGTATATTATTGTACATGTTATCATATAAAAACACATTGCAAGCTTTAAACTGCTTTGAATTGTGCTACGCCCACAAATTCACCACTAGACACATATTAACCACCCCATATTAGGTATTATTGTGATTTGTGATAGCCTTTTTTATCTTAAAGGGACGGTGGAGCCGGGATGGCCATGTTTTCACTAACAAGTTCATTTTAGATATTTTTTGATCAGGAAAATGGAAAGAGTTGTCATTTTCTATTTTATCAATACATTTGGGAGAAATTAGGAAATAAGTGACTCCATGAATAACGCCTCTTGTTAATGAGGAGAATGGCTGCGCCCCCTACCGTTCTAGCCTCCTCCCGGAGTCACGGGAGGAACCAATTCCAACCTCTCCATTGGTAATCATTGTACTTTCATTGCTTATAACGTCCAAAAACGGTGATCAATTGGCACCAAAATGTATGTGGACATACTTATCAATGACCACGTCAACATATCAAAAGGATTAACCTCTCCGTGGCTGATTTATGAGAATGAGGAAATGTGGAAGTGAGCAGAGCTACATAGCTTTATGCTGGGACGAGCACACACTCCTTCTTTGCTTAAAAAAAAACAAAGGGGCGGGGAAATTTGTCGTAAACCTAACTACAAAAAAAGACCTTAAATCACTACAGAGTCTTTTGAGGTGGGCATTTTAGTACTAATGTAATTTTTACATGCAAACCTATTATATAAGTCCCAATGTTAAGATCATCCAAGTGTCACTTTAATAAAAGGAGCAGAAATGAAACAGAAACTTGGATGACCTTGGTCCCCCCTTTTGCAAAAGACCATTTCAGACTGTTTTTGTTCTTTGTCTCCGCTCTCAATTTGGTGCTTGGGTAATTCTACTGGATAAGTTTAACACTAGCGGCACGGTGGTCGACTGGTTAGCACGTCCGCCTCACAGTTCAGAGGTCATGGGTTAGATCCCGGCTGCGGCCTCCCTGTGTGGAGTTTGCATGTTCTCCCCGTGCCTGCGTGGGTTTTCTCCGGGTACTCCGTTTTCCCCCCCACATTCCAAAAACTCTCTAAATTACCCCTAGGTGTGATTGTGAGTGCGGATGTTTGTCTCTGTGTGCCCAACCAATTCAGGATGTCCCCCGCCTACTGCCCGAAGACAGCTGGGATAGGCTCCAGCACGCCCCGCGACCCTTGTGAGGATAAGCGGTATCGATAATGGATGGATGGAAGTTTAACACTTATAGTTTATGTCATGTCATGTCATCTTCCAAACCGCTTATCCTATATAGGGTCGCGTGGAGTTGCTGGAGCCTATCCCAGCCGTCAATGGGCGAAGGCAGACTACACCCCGAACTGGTCGCCAGCCAGTCGCAGGGCACACATAGACACTGTCACTGAGCGGGAATCGATCCCACGCTGCCCGCACACAACTGAGGCGTGTGTACCACTACACTATCAGCGGACATCACTTATAGTTTATATTCAATTAAAATAAGTTTAACATTCACTGCCAAAGACAAATTTATTTATCTTTTTCCAGTCATTCAATCCCAGGAATTTACTTAGATTCTTTTTCAATTTTTTTCAAACGTTATGGTAAAAGAGAGTCTGAAAATTTCTGGTAGTGAATGAGTCACACTAACTCCTCATTCACCTGGTGATGACACAAAAATATTGGTATTCCCAATGTATGAAATCCTTTTCAGATTATAGACACTTTTCTTGCATTACACATATTTTATTTCAACCAAATTTTAGTCTGATCATAAATGTAGTTTTGAAGAGATTAGTTTCTGACACACTGCTCTCTGTATTTTCAGAAAGGCAATTGTTTGAGAAAGGACTGCATTATTTTAATTTCACCACTAGAAAGCAGCACTTTGCAAGGTAGTGTCAAGGGAGTCCATTGCATCATTTGAAAGCAATTGCCTTTAAACCTTGAAATGTTTATTTCATAAGCAAACAACACAAGCAGTTGTGTTGCTTTGCAGTAGACTATAAATGTTATCAACAGGGCTATTAACTAAATCTTCAGACATTAAGCCCCACTTACCTTAATTATTCGTTTAACTCATTGAGCAAAACTGATTCGACCAATATTGACCTTTACAAGACGCACCAGTGGAGAAGTAATATAAACACCATACAATGGCTGGCATTGAAACCTTAAGTTTATCTTCACCTTCTTATAGTGGGACCCAATCAACCTGCCCTATTATTATTATTATTGGTAGTAATAGTAGTAGTAGTAGTATTAATCTATATATTTATTTTTTAACTTAGGCGAACAGTGGAAATAGAAATGTATTCCAGAATGTGTTTTTCTTCAAATGGAAATGGGGCCAACCAGCTGAACTTTCTTTGGGGTTAATCAAAGGCACTTTAAATAGTGGCAGGTGTATGCTAATGCTGAGTTTAAACGTGATTGGTTAATTCTCAGAGCTGGGCTCTTTACCCTTTTTTGCCGGTCCGTCCTCCGTCCGCAACCTGGGTAGCCTTCCGTCCTCTTCCCTCCGTCCTTATTCATAAAAATGATCATCCTCTGACCACGTCCGTCCTGTTTTTTTTAAAGCGTTTCCGTCCTTACATCCTGTCCAATGTGATGATGAAGATGATGATGATGACGTGGAGCAAGCCAGGGGACATCACGAGAATATTTAAGATTGCGCAATAACACAATACTATTGGGTTTTGTTGCACGTTTTCACTTTTTATTGCGTTATTTCGCAATACAAATAATTATTGCAAAATAAGGCAATGTTATTTTAGGAGGAGAACGGACATATCAATCAATCAATCAATCACATTTTATTTATATAGCACTTTTCATACATAAAAATGCAACTCAAAGTGCTTTAAAACATTCAAAGCAAAACATAGAATTATCTTCAATCAAAAGAAAAGATAAATTATTTAAAAGTTGTTGAAAGCCAAACTAAAAAGGTGTGTCTTGAGCTTCCTCTTAAAAATATCAACAGTCTCTGCAGACCTGACATGCCACTTTCGGGGTCATAGCTTCCAGTGTTTTTTTTTTCCTCTCTCGTCAGTGAAATGGGCGTCCACTAGAGGGCAGACTATGCCTCTGAGAGCAATAATGCAGGGAGGGAACGCACATGAAAAAGAGGACTCCAGTGTTGCAAGGCAGTCTTGCTTTTTAAAAGAACCCAACACAACACGTCAGCCCTGAGTATATATTTTTTCATGAATCTCACTGGGTGGGCAGTCTGTCAATCTGGGTGGGCCTGTGCACATCCAGGCTCACCCATGGCTCCGCCCCTGGTCTACGGCCATTGTCTTCTGCGCCTACACCGGGAGTACATCGTCGTTTCAGAGATAAATACATCAATTTTACTCATCAATAACTGTATACTATTTATCCTGCTCATCTAAAAAGAGATACATATATTTTGAAACATTTTTATTCTGCTTATAATATTTCATGTAACCATCCATTATCGGAGCCGCTTCTCCACACAAGGGTCGCAGGCGTGCTGGAGCCTATCCCAGCCGCCTTGGGGTTGTAGGCGGGGTACCTTCAACTGATTGTTAGCCAATTGCATGGCACACATTGACAAACAAAACAACCATTCACACCTAGGGACAATTTAGAGTGTTACATTATGCATGTTTTTGAAATGTGGCAGAAAAGCGTAGGATTTGGAGAAGTAATGTATTGTATATAACATTTCATTTTCAATTAAATTATTTAATTATTGTGCTTTCAAGGTGACAGGGCGGTGCCCTGGCGTCCTCTATTGATGAGCCACCAGAAATGAATTTAAAGAGGAAGTCAACGCAAACATTTTTTTTCAAGAATATGTTCCATGCAAGCAGCAAAATGCACTTGTTTTTAGCCATCTCCTTAGACCAATCACATCTCAGATTCAGAAAACAGGTCAGCCGTGATTGGTCGTTGTGAGCAGTCATGTCATTTTCAGTTGACAGAAAGCAAAATGGCCGCCCCTGGAGATGGCTAAAAACAAGTGCAGTTTGCTGCTTAACTTATGTTCCGCAAACGCAAAATTAATGAGAATTAATGTTTCAACTCGCGGGCCTGCTTGTCAACATATTCTTGAAAAAAAAAAATGTTTGGGTTGACTTCCGCTTTAAGGAGTTGTGCAGTTGTGTGGAGTTGTTGCTCAAAGGCTGGTGAAAATTGACCAATCAATCCTGCATCATTACATCCTTCAACATGAGCATTTTTTCTTTTGTTGACAAAAAATAATAAGCATTATCTCTGAGTAATGACAGACAGAGGCTTAGCATTCGCTCTGCACCCTTTGGGGTTTTCTTTGTGATCCATTAGACGTGTTGAACGGCAAGTGGACATGAGGATTATGGTCCAAGAGAAACTGAAGCTCTCTAAATGGGAATATGTTTGTTTGGGAGCAGCTGTTAGGCAGCTGCTTAGCCCTCTCAAATACACATTCTGTACACTCACTGTATTGACAATTTGACACCATCTGGACACAAATAATGTGCAGTGTCTGTTTTTGTTAGCTACATGCACTCAGTTCTCTCTGGCCCTGCAATCATTGACAAATCAGCCCTAAGTGGTAGATAATAAAAATGGACCCTACATTATATCTCATGAAAATTATTCCCACTCACACACACACACGAATGCATGCATGAACGCATGCGCACACACATGCACATCCACCCATGCACACACAAATATCACAGGTGCAATTGTCTGGGGAAAAAGAGGGCACTCAAGCTTTTAAGTCCACCCTATTACCTCCTTTTAGTGCCCATAGCAGGTCTGGACAAACAAGTCAGCCAGTTGCACTCACGATGTATCACTCAGAAGGGATTGTTTAATGTTCAAATGTTCTCAGACTGAGAGATAACGTATGGGTCCGTTCAAGTCTGTCATTCAATATTGTATATCCGCACTTCCCTATTGAGGGCCGCCACACACTGCACAATATCAGGCAAGGACCGCACAGGTTGCAACAGAAAGACAATGCGGTCTACATAAAGACAGAAATGGAGATATTTTGAAAGATGGGACGCTTATTTACTTGAATGGCCCTGGTGAATTTCGCTCTTGAAATTTTTAGACCACAGGCTTTGGTACTTCATTCACAGGTACATATGACATTTGAAAGTACTGCTGGAAAACACAATACATGTGTATTGTATTTTTATGTCTTGTCTTGTCGGGCACTTGTCTCTCTTGCTTGAAACCCGAAATTGAGTTCTCATCTGTGTGAAAGCTTCTGTGCATTTTACGGGCTATAATTTGCAATGTCGCCACATTGTGAAACTGCGACATGAATGGCCACAAAACCAGTGGCCAAGACTCAACCACTCGTGAAATCTGGAACCTGGAATGGAAAAGCGCTTCTAGACAACATCATTACGCCCTTAAAGTGCCACTTCTGCCTTTGGGTCTCAGGTGTATTTGAGAAACACATTTTTGGCAGTGTTGCTAGCGAGAGGACGTTTGCATTCACGAAGCCATTAGGCCAGGGGTGGGCAATTCCGGTCCTCGAGGGCCAATATCCTGCATGTTTTGGATGTCACCCTGCTGCAACCCACCTGATCCAGCAGCAGCCCTCGAGGACCGGAATTACCCACCCCTGCATTAGGATGATAATAACCACTTCCTGGTCATGTTTATGCCATACCGGCATATATAATCACATACAGTATATATTCTGATTGCATGAATTTAGCTAGGGCCAACTATGATGTGTTTCTTCAGAAAAAAAACATGTGCAATGAGCAGAGTACTATACTGTATGTCTATTTTATTCTGCTTATGTATGTTATATTTTTGCGTCATGTTATGTTTTGTTTACCATGGTATCGCCTGTGACTGTCTTACTCATTAAGTTTTTAATTTGTACCTTTTCTGGTCAACCTGGTCCCATTCAGCTGCCTCAGACACTCATGCAATGTGCACGAGTAGCTCGTTTTCTCGTTAGCTTGATTGGATTTAGTTCCCACCTCTGTCAGTCTGTGTTGGTTCATTGTTTCAGTATTCCTCTGTCAGTGGTTACATAACCTTTGTCATGTCATGCTTCCTAGAGGTGTTTTTATTTCCTTGTGTGTGTGTGTGTGTTTTTGGATACTTTGAATTTAGGTGTTTGTTTTTTTTAGACTTGAATTCCACGTTCGTTTTTGGCCTTTTTGGTTTTTTAAAAGTACATACAAATTCTTTTCAAGACTTCTGCACTCCTTGCCTCCCTGCACTTGGGTCCTCAAGTTTTTGCCACCAAAACCCTCAACCTCTGCAATAAATTCATAAATTCTATCTTCATTTTCAATTTTTATAAGCTGCTGAGCCTACTTTTTTGTGAAATGAATGAAAGACAGTGTCTATACTGTATGTTAATTTTATGCTTTTATTGTATGCACTAATTTATGGACATGACAATAACAAAGAATACAAAACAAAGCTAGCAACCAAGAGCTGCAGCATTTCATTCTTTGCTTTCATTTGAAGTAATATGCGCATCACTCGTTTAATTTTTTTCCAGTAAAAGTAAACAAAATAGTGGTGACACTGAATTGTTGAGCCCAAATGTTCTTTTTATACAAGCATTCACTTTGCATGATTAATTTGACCTTTAACATGCACCATACAACAAAAAATCAATATCGCAATGTTAAAATTAAGTCAACTTCAGTCAATCACTTCAGTGATTGAGCAAGATCACACATGAACCACATGATCAGTCTCCTCTTCACATACAGTAGATTACATTCATGCTTTAAAAATCCAACATGATAACTTGATGCTCCAGCAGTGCAGTTAAGGCGTGTGCTTCACCCCCAGGCACAGCGAGAGCTCGTTTTTCTGAATCTTTCCGTCCTTGTTGACATCACAGTGACGCAACAAAACGGCTCGCAGTTTGTCTAGGTCGGGACCTGTGAGGTTGGGCTGAGGGCCACACAGGGGAGTGAACATGTGTCATTTATATCAGTGTTAAAATACATTTAAAAAAAAAAAAAAAACGACTCCTTAGTTTTGACTTAGAGTATATCTAAAATTCATGTTAATGACCTTCACCCAATGTAAAATGAAGTGCAGCTGCTCTGATGTGATCTGATGAGTTCTTACCCTGACCAGTTCCATCATATCTTTGACAAAGCCATCCACCTCTGCGCCCTCCAATGCTCCAGTCTTGCTCTAAAATAAGGAGATGAATGAAAAACAAACATTGCCTCTCTAGTAGTATTCAGTACAGTACATCTTAGACATTTTGACTCTCAAGTTGCTCCAATCATTTGAAGAAAAATTTAATTGATATACTTGAATATCCTGTTTTGTAATACATGTTTGAAAATTCCAAGGCCAAACCGCATCCGATTCAAACAAGGAAGTTATATATCTTGCGCACTTTCAAGCTGCCGCCATTTTCCCGTCCTGACTTCTCACACACCCACCATGCCTAACATGGAGATTTTGATAATAAGTCTTTAGGCTACTTTGGAGGAGTGTGTGTTTTTGCATTCTCTTTTAAATAAATCCAATACAAGCAATTTAATTCAGAATACTGTGCTCAAAACGAAATGCTTAGGAGATGGTGCAAATTGAGAGTTGACCAGGTTGCCAAGCAACACATCTCGCGGATGGCGCATGAAATACCACAAATGTTTGTATAACTCACATGAGTCACAGCCCATTATTACAATAATCGTATTGCTTGTGATCGGCGCTTTAACTGAAGCCCCATCAGAATGTGGAAACGCTCCTCTCAGCTGAAGAAAAAAGTCTGCTGCAGCGGATTTTTTCACCAATTAATATGATGTAATATTCACCCATCAATTTAATGTATAGGGACAGATATACAGCTGCTTGTCAGTATATAATAGTTCCAAAAGTATCTTAAAGACTTAAAGATCTTGCTGCTTAACTCATATTCCACAAACGCAATCTTAATCAGAATGCCGTGTTTCAACTAGTGGGCCTGCTTGAAACATATTCTTGGAAATAATATGTTTAGTTTGACCTCCTATTTAATGCTAATATACAATGCAAAACGCCATAAATGGGCTGATGCACCTAGGATCAATGTTGCGGGAGTTATACAACAAATACTGCAAATAAACACAAATTGTGCAGCAGATAGAGCATATAACA
Organism: Filicampus tigris; assembly: GCF_054856515.1. Taxonomy (NCBI): domain Eukaryota; kingdom Metazoa; phylum Chordata; class Actinopteri; order Syngnathiformes; family Syngnathidae; genus Filicampus; species Filicampus tigris. The sequence continues at coordinate 15,198,834 of NC_141224.1, forward strand.
TTAATCACAGGCATTTAGCTTTGATGCCATGAGCTCCCCCCAATAAGTTTACTACAGCGCAGTCTTTGATTTCCAGCATTAAATCTATGTTCATTGGAGGTATGTACTATACTGCCCCCTAGCGTCTGAACCTGTTAACTTACATTCTATTTTATGTCACTATGTTTCAGTGCATTACTGAAGAACACTCATTTTTGTATCATAATAACAGAAAACAATGTCAATTTTTGGGGTGCTGGAATGGATGACATAATGGCATCCGTACATTGTTTACAACTTTTTAAATGGGAGTTTGGTTACGTCACGTAACTCATAGTGTATTTTCTCCTGCTTATTAGATTTTGAAAAAGGCAAGAAATAGCACCTAGCCCTGAACTTCAGTGAGGTAAGATGATATCATGTGGCTTGTCATCCAATTAATATTCAAGAAGACGCACACAAAAATGCCCGCCGCATGCCAATAATTAATCCAATGATGTTTCGCTGAACTGAGATTTTGTGCAATATGCTGATGTCATGCATGACTTGAGAATTTCAGAGCACTGTCAAGTAAAAGATGAAAATGAATGATTAATACTTTGTGATTATCGCTTTAGATGCCTTATTACTACTTCTGCCCTCATCTTTAAAAATGTTCACACTGGCCATTCATTGACACATACATAAATACGTATAAATTCTCATCTTAGTGCACAGGAATAAAACAAGTGTATCAGTGCTGATAAGACAGTCAAGTACGTTATGCCAAAGAGTGAACTGGCAACCTAATGGGTGTTCTATTTCATTAACGAGCTTGGGCTACGAGACTCAGCCCTCCAATAAGCACCATCGCTGACCATGCATAGTGTTTTAGATTTAAAATGGAGCACATGAATAAGTAAAGTGATGGGTGTTCTATCAATAAAAAGCAATGTTACAAGATATATGGAAACTCTTCTTGTAGTCATACAGAAATTCAGCAAAGGAAGCACCGGAAGCTTTTTTATGGTGTATTCTAAATGTTATTGACACTCACTAACTTATTTGAAACCGAATCATACTTACAATGTCATAATGATCAAAAATCTTCTCAAAATCTCGCTTCCTCTCCGCTATACTTCCGGCCTAGAGAACATACACATATGCAAGTTGTTGGAATGGTTCAAATGGAAGCAAAGAGAATTGAATAAAGTTAATGATATTTATGTACTTATATGTTAAGTTTTACTATGCAAAATATGAAACATACGTCCAACTGGAACTGGAGCAGAAAATTCTCTTCTAAAGCCAAGATCCTATTTGAGGAAAACATTGTCATAACTCATCAGTATAAGAAGATTAATAAAGAAAAGTAATTATGTTCAGTCAAAAAACATGGACTACATATATAAATATATACAAACACGCATGAATATGTGAATCTGCGGGTGCAAAATGCAAATATGCATTTTTATGTTGTAATATCAACAGTCACCACTAGCTGGCAGACATGGCTTAGTTGCGCTTTCACTGGGTCATATACTGCCCAATACTACAATGTGAAATTTAACTCTATAAATGTTGAATTAACACTGTGAATTTTGCTGTGTCTATATATATATATATATATATATATATATATATATATATATATATATATTACAGCCAGGCTACCTGCAACACTATATTGTCGCTCCAATTAACTTTTCTTTCACAGCTTTTGTCCTCTTGACCATAAAGCCCCTATCCCACTGAGTGAGGAACAATTGCGAGCGTTTTCGGAGGCAGCAAATGTTGCACTCAAAGAGACATTTTCAGAAATGTGTGCATATAGCAAAAGATTAACTTGGTTGTTTAATAATTGCACACTTGATGGATGGGCAGCCACTCCAGAGGCAAGCATCTGTACAAGCGATTCACAAGTCAAATGTTCTTACTACGTCCCCTTCTACTTCTGAACGGGATCTTAGCGCCTCTAAAGTTTACAACATGGCCCTTTGTACTGATACTGTAGTTACATTACGCATGCATGAAACTAACTGCATTTGTTGTATACAGCGCTCATATACAATCTTACAAGATTGGGAATTCAAAAAATTGCGAGTAGGTTACTATGGCAGCGAACACTTCACATACTGTATGAGTCATGCTTTTTTTTTTTTTTTTTCTCGATTACATACCTGGCCAAGTCGTTCAGATCCAAACGGCCATCCTTGTTCTTGTCAAAGATTTTCATCTGCCGCACAAAAATGATTTGAAAGTGTTTTTGTGTGATGTGGTAATAAGCAGCTTCTCTGTCCGTTAAGGCTGAGCTCATATAATTGTGTTTGATGAGGTGTGAATCATACCATTGTGTCCGTGTATTCCTCCAGCTTGTCAGGTGACACTTTCCGACCATGCTGTTGGAACAGGTCCTTCAAGAAAGCCTACACATACACGCCCACACACACAAAATGTAATCAGATGCTTTTACACAAAGGGGCACCATATGGGAGAATAAGTGATCATATTTTAAATGAACTTTTAAAGTCATCCCAAGTCCCAAGCAATCATTACTTGCTTCCCAACCATTAAAATGCCTCTCAAGTGGTTAAAAATGACAAACGTCAACGTGAAAGTGGAAAGACAGCCGAGGCTATTATCTTCCCCTTCACAAAGAAATATGTTTCTGCTCTTCTTTTGGGTTTTTTTGTTGTTTTTTTAGAGCTTTTTTGTTACCTTCAGCTCCTGAGCTGAAATGTAGCCGCTGCAGTCCACGTCGTATTTCCTCCAGATCTGCAATGGCCGGGACGTAATCGATGGCATCCGTGGAACGGGATTTATTAGGGAGGATGAGAAGAGTGAAAAGGATTCACCATGATGATAAACTACAACTGAAGATCATCATTAAAGTGACAGTATCATTGAGTGTTGTTTTATGCAACATAAATAAAAATAAAAATGAGAAGTTACTGTTGATCGTTGAGGCACAAAAACTATACAACAATGATACAGTATGAATAGACAGCATACTGTACCCATTTCATAAGATAAACAATGTAATCCTTATTATTGAAAAAAAAAAACGGCTGACAGGCCGGACAAATTAGCTAAGTGCCTGTGGCGAGGTGCACTGTATATTTCATTTCACTTTCAAGTTTGAATTGTGACCATACATTTCCTTTGCTTTCACAAGCTGTGGTTAACTTGCCTCATAGGGAGGCGTGCGGGATTTATTGTGAACACCTCTTTGGATGACTAAATATGCTTCATTGCTTGATAAACGCCTTCAGTCACTGCCTTATAAAACATGCACTTATAACTTATACCTAACAATGTAGAAGTGTAGTATCGAGTGGCTTCACCTGCATGAAGTCGACACTGTTGTCAAGAGGAGCTTCTCTGTGGAAGATCAACAGGAAGTTCTCCGTCTCAGGTAGGATCATGTTAGCCAACTGCAGAACAAAGCGCAATTGAGGGAAAGTGAATTTTCTGACGCTACCAAACAATATCAATGCTCAATTTGAATTTTCATTCAAAGTATATCTGCTGAATACACTGTTCCAATCCAGTAAACATGAGTTGATGGAAAAATAAAGTCAGCTCCTATCCTCCTCCACAGATAATTATTGAATTTATAGGAGTGGAAAGACACCAAGGGAATAGAAATGTCTGTTTGGACCAACTCACCTCCCTCTCATTCCTTCCGTCTGTCCTTTAATAACATTACTGCATGTCCATTAGTAGATTAAACCTTGCCCGCGGACATCAATCTCTTGAAATAGTGTCCCACACTGCAGCAAGTGGTTGACGCGGAAACAAACGCAATGCACCATCACGGGTGCCAAACGCACACATGGCCTATCAGAGAGGATGCAGCAGCTCCCTGAGTGATCTGCTCACTTCCTTCCTAATTCTGCATGCTCAGTTACGGTAGTTGTACAGAATAATACTTGACGGAAAATAAGCCACTTGAGCCGGAGGATAAGACCTATTTTGACGTGCGAGCCTTTTGTGGGTCGTACTCAATTTAATCCACATCTTCATTGCTTAAAGCCGAAGTCAACGCAGACATTTTTTTTTTTTTCAAGAATATGTTCTATGCAAGCCCACTAGTTGAAACAGGGCATTCTGATAAATATTGCATTTGTGGAATAAGTGTTAATCACAAATGAACAAAAATAAAATCGAAAGAAAGAAAAATCCAACATCTCCTTATAGTACATGTAATAAAAGCAAGTGCAGTCCAGAGAAATGCTACAAAATGAAGAGAATAGACTGAAATCGTTGGTTCTTTTATCTCAGATAGCTTTTCTGAGATAAAAGAACCGACGGTTTCAATTATAAGTTAGAGACAGAATGAACTTTGTTCAGTTATTGAGAATAGACTGTTGGGAATAAATTCATAAAATTTGAGGCAACAGATATTAGGATTTAGGCTGTAAATACAGGTCAGTGCAATCAATCAATAATCTTTCAAAAGAATTGCTGGCCCTGACTGTCCACAACTAAATCAAGAAAAACTGGAACATTTCAGGGCGTGTATGCTTGAAAGACTACAAAGAAAGAAGCCATGCTCGACTGGTTCTGCATCTTAAACCGATTGAGTTGCACATTTAAGTGGAGCCTGCGAGGCATTGTGATCTGCAAACCGTGACTTTAAATCTCAGTTGTCAGTCAAGTGGACATTAGATTAAATGAAAAAGGCTCCCTTTGAGAATTGAGTCGATATTTGAGCAGTACTTGACAGGGCCTCACTGTCAGTCCGTCAGTGAGTTTCCCTTTGGAAAGCCTCCGGAGCAGACTTAACAGAATTAAGGCTCTGTCTTTGTCATGGAAACATGAATTAAATAAAAGACAGAAATCCAAATGCAGCAGCGGAAGAGGAGAGCGGCAGTGTAATTATTGTCAGACAAAAGTGTGCCGTGAATGCTTTTAATGGTGATCATGATGAGATGGCGATCTGACAAAAACACGGGGGCAGTTGACAGCTTGCTTTTCTGTTCATGTGCACGGAAGTACGCGTTGAACTGGAGGAGGGAGACAATCTCACATTCCATATTTGGAACGTGAACTATTATCTCCACCGAGTGCCACAAAAATGACACATGGCACTTTCCTTGAAACTTTGTGGCGAGGACGTGCAGCAGGCGAGAACCCATTCAATTTTGGTGCAACTGACCATGAAAGTACAGGTGTTTCTACTCTTTTCTCATGTTTAGTCTTGTTTACGTTGACTTCCATTATGTTTGAACTGATTCAAGGATATCCGTTGCCATTTACTGCCTCATTCTGTGGTGCGAGCAAGTCACATACGTGTAATTGCAGAAACTGCAGTCAAACCAAAACAATACATTTGGTGAGCCACATTTGCTCTTGCACCATGCCGAGTGCTAGTCTAGTTAGCTCGTTGCAAATAACCAAAAGTGGCGTGCTGCTGCTGATGGAGTACCTCCTGGATCTGTAGTTTGCCATCAGCGGAAACGTCATAGGCGGACATGAACCTCTGCTTCAGCCTCTGCACCCGCTCTTCAGTCACTTTCTCCTGCAAGGACACACATGGGCATTCATTCGAACATCCTTAGCCTTGAGGCTGATCTGAAGCCCATATGATTACTTCCTGTGTCGCAAAAATGTTTTCATTACATTATGTGGATGGGATCCACAGACTAACAACTTGTAATACGATATCATCTCAATTGATATCGTTTATTATTATCGATTAATAACGACATGACAAAAGAGATTCATTTTTACCAAAAAAAAAAATAACGACATGACAAAAGAGATTCATTTTTACCAAAAAAAAATCATCTCATGAATGAAATTATTACTACTTTTCACCATTATCACAGTATGTGGTACATACTTTATTGTTTAAGTGGACTTGGACTATGTGATGAGCATGTGATAAGATGTTTTCATTTGTTGCCTAGTGTGTTTTAAGTGAGCAGACTTGGACATTAGCCAGCTGTAGTAGTGATATGTCATTATCATATCAACACAAATACAGAGTTTATTATTTAATTCTGAACCTGGTGAAGGTCTGTTACCAAGCTGTAAAGATGAAGGGCAGGCACAAGCATGCATTGCTTTTTCTTCTTGAGGAAAACCTGCATTTTTTCTTGGGCTTTTTTTAAAAAAATTTTTTATATATATAAAATAATTTCTCTCTCTTATAATCATATACATTCCTACATTAGCACAGCTTGACTTTTCAATGAAAAAAATAATGAATAGCTGGATGACTGTAAGACCCCTTCTCCTGCAGCGTGGCTGCGAACACAGAGGCAGAGATGGGCAGCAGCATAGCCCAGCCCTCCTCAGCACAGTTTTGCTTTTCTTTCTGCTGTTTTATTCTTGGAGGTGAGTGGTGATGAAAGAAGTTCACAAGACCAAACATATTTAATGTGCGTTTTGCTAACGTGCACATATGAGCTACTGGCTGATGTGTTTGGTTTACCTAAGGCATCACGTCAGCCATGCATGCTATTTATTTACTTCCTATTAGTAGAACGGCCACTGACTGGCATCGGCGACTGGTATCGCCTTCATGAGTACTCGATACCTTGAAATAAAGACAGTTTCGGCCCGGTACTGCTACCTGGTATCGGAACTCGTCGGTATCTACTAAAAACAGTGGGTGACATTTTGTAAATCTGCTCCTATGGATGAATAGTTTCGCAATAATAGTCAAAGTGTTATACATCATTTCCTGTTTCTTGTTTTGATGCATTTGATCCATATTCAATGTCTTTATTGTCTTTGTCCTTCTCAGATATCCAAAGTTGAAATGCTAATCCAAAACATTTTGATGCTCCCTGATGAAGGGTATGACTGTATTACTTCAGAAGGTGACACGCAATTGTACCACTAAAAGGTCCAACCAAGTATCACTACTTTTTTTTTTTTTGTGCTGCAGTCTCAAGGATGCAATTTTCTTCTCAATGTGTCCCTTTTGCATTTTGGTTGAAAAAAAGCGCACATTGGTGGCTGACTCACATTAGCAAGAGAACGACACATTTTGCACCGAATGGAGTAAACAAGAAGGGCCACAGTCTCTTTTTATACAAAACAGAATCAATCGATTCAAAAGCACGGATAAAACACGATAGCGACATGCAAAGAAGTAAGTAACTATGGAAACGTTGTATGACTGGAAACATGACTTTTCAAGTGGAGAACGCACAGACTGCAGAGGAGCATGATGGCGCCAGATCCATTAGAGAAAGGCCACTGTTTGTCTTCAGCATCATTCTTATGTCAGGAAGCATTTGTTGTTGCTAGGCAAACCTTTTCCATCTCACAGATTGAACTTTATGGGAGATGGGGGCATTGCAAGCTTGAACATCTCAATTTTGTTGATAAAAATGAGAGAAATTAATATTATACTGTATCATAATATGTGCACCTGTACAATAATAAGATACCATATCATCGCTGTCCTGTGAAAAACGCTTATGTCTATTTTTGAATTTTTTCTAATCTTTACGTGACTGGTGTTTCTGTGTTGCAGACATCACATTAACGTGAACATTTTTAAAAAAAATCCCAAATTGGACATACGTGTTTTTCACAGGACATTGACGATATGTACGAAAGATCACAGTTATTGAACTTCCCCCTTCCATTCTTGTTATTACCTACAGAGGCCCTAAGGTGACATGGAAGAAAAACAACTTTGCATTCCCTCGCAAAGATTTGCGTTCCCGCAAAGACTTCACGAGGAAACATCGAGTTTTGGAGAGGGAACGCTAAGTTGTTTCTTCTTCTTCCATGTAACATAATCATCTTTACAAAGTCACAATTAATTCTTATAATCTGCTCAGAATTGTGTTTCTCAAGCCTTACTAAACCAAGTTACCCATTTTACATTGGATAAAAATCTCACCGCACACCGCCCAAAAAGACCACCAAAAAAAAAAGTACAAATACTGAAATAACGATCTTGTCTTGATGTACTCACAAATTAATTTGTGAAAACTGGGCCTGTTTAGCTGAACACAAAGCCGAACGACTTATTATGTTGTATGAATGGCAACGGGTGGAGGTTTCTTTTTTATTGTTACATCGTTAGCATAAATAAATAAAGGTATGAAGAATAATTTCAGAGAGAGTAAGTAAAATTTCCTGCTGCACCCATAATGAGCTCTCACAGTACGTTGGTTGGGAATTACTGGCCTAGATTATACAGGTTCAACGATAGAAGTGTCCAGTATGTGTACAGTATATGTTACTGACTCAAATCAAATAACAAGAGGTTGGTGTGTTTATCAGAGGCCACATAACAAAACAATGCACTTATCCTTGTGGCTTTCACGCTGGAAAGCAGAAAAGGACGACTAATAGACATGCGGTCTGTTTGTTTAATACAATCCCATTTGTGACCATGTCACCAACACACTCGCACTTTGCAGAGACAGTCATTACGATTGGTGGCTCATTTACCAAATGCGAATGTGAAGTGACATCACTAATGTAAAAACACAACATTACCATATGTGCAGCATTTGCAGTGTGTTTCCAATTTATAGTTGAGTCATGCATCAAGTGCATTCATCAGTAAATGAGATGAGTGGTGAAATGATAAATGCTGTGCGAGTTTGCTGTCATCACAGGTTAAGCAGATGAGTTCAAAATGTCAAGTGGACTAACCTTTGGCCCCAGTCTCTTCATCATGTGACGGAAAAACTCATCCAACTCTTTTCCCTCAATGTAGCCGTTGTCTGACAAAACACAGTAGCGTGTTACTGTTTGATTTGAAATGAAGTCACCGTATTACTATTTTTGTCCTAGCTGTATCCAGCCTCTTTGCATCTGTGACTGTACTCTATGATATGGTAAAACAATATAATAACCTGCCATCTGTTCAAATGCAAATAGGAGAAAAACAACCTACATTACTTTCCAGATATTTACCAGAAAAAGAAAAAAAAAATGCAACATTTGAAGTTGTACGATGTAACTTTTCAGAGCAGAATACATCTCCTCTAACAGCTGTTTGGAGATGAAAATATGTGACTCATTATTATACATACCATCTGCATCAAAGTGCTGCCAGATTTCCAAGAAACCAGCAGCGTCCAGCTTGTCAAAGGCACTGTCCATCGCGACACTTTTTACACAGAAAGACTCCTGCGGCGAGAGGAGGTTGTCTTTTAAACTCTTGCTTGTGTGATATACGTCGTACAGAGAAACCACACCCCTTCTGTATGTGGGAACGGCACAACACACGCACACACACTTCTAATGAGTTGTTAATGCCATCTGGTGGCTGTGCATTTGAAAAGCAAAGCAGTACAGTATACACGTGGGGAAAACTAGTGGGACCGCTCTGTTAATGAAATAAAGCCACAGTGGTCACAGAAATACCTTGAATCGGACAAAAGTAATAAATAAATAAATAAATAATGTATTGAAAATCATACACCGCGTTTGAATTGTGGTTCAAGAGAGTTATTTTAAAAAACAAACTCATGAAACAGGCCTGGCAAAAAATTATGATACCCTTAACTTAATATTTGGTCACACAACCTTTTGGATCTTTCTTATCCTCTTGCATATCAAAGCAGCTCCAAAACATAACAGAGCCTCCTCCAAGCTTAGGGACAGTGTTCTTTTCTTGATATGCTTCATTTTTGCATCTGTAAACGTAGAGCTGATGTGCCTTGCCAAAAAGTTCCAGTTTTGACTTGCCTCTCCGTATGACATTCTTCCTGAAGATTGTCTGTTTTAATTCGGTTAATTGTCATTAAACTTCGTTCCGCTTGACCGCACGCCGGTGTCAATTCACGTGGCTTTTGAATGTAGCCTTAAAACTGTCCTTCGTTTTCATGGAATACTTTTTACAATAAAAATAAAAACAAAAGTGCTCATCAGTCCATAGCTATTGCAGGATAAACCTGAGTGTGCCAGTGCTGTTTTTTTTTTTTAACTCTCGCCTGAGCAGGGACTCATTAAGAGTGGATGAACCAGTTTTTCCAAGACTGACAACATGAATGGGGTGGCATTCAAAGTCCTGGTCTTCCACTCCTGACTGGAAGTGGGGCATCATAGGGGTCCAAGTGTCCACTATGCCGTCTATATGGTGGGGGTTTGCAGGGCTGGCTGGGGGCAATAAATGGCTGTCATGTCACTATGATGGGATTAGAGTTGTTTTTCTTGGAAAACATTCATTATATTGACTTTTATACTGAATATATTCTTATTTTTCATCTCTTTTGCCATATTTGTGTGCATGCACTGTTTGATGAACAGTTCAAGATATTTGATGCTTTGATTTATTCCAGTGGGAAAAAGTGGAAGTCAGCCAACCAATAACTAGATTGTGATTCTGATTCTTTGTAAATTCCCTTAACTTGTGAAAAAAGCAACAGTCCAAAGCCTGTAAAATGATTTTAATCAACGTTAATTTTCACATGGACACCAGCAGAACGACAGTATGAAAGCAACACAATAATCGGATCCCCATACTCAATCAATATGTAGGATGTGCAAATATGTCTTCAGTTTTTATGTGAGAATTTTGCATTACTACTCCCCCCCGTTTTTTTTTTTTTTTAATTATGTCAGTAATGTTAACACATTTCATACCACACGCATACATAAAGACAACTGGCTTTATACACAAAATGTACATGTGAGAGAGAATCTTGTGGACGTTATTTCAAATGTTACATGCAGTGTACACAAACAAACTGCATGTGCAAAAACAAACCAACCAAAAAGTCACAGTGTACATTTTACGTGTATGCATTACACATACACACCTGTAGGCTTGGAAGGACATAGAGTATATACAGTACAGTGCACATCATGCAGTCTCTCTCACACTCATACACAAAGACATAACTCATTCGAGTCTACTGTTATTTTGTCAAAGTCACAGCCAGCTGCAGCAAACTTGTGCCCCTGTGACCTAACATCTTTTTGGACAAAAAAAATAAATTAAATTGGCATCAGGCCGTTGAAATTATTTACAACAGGAAGTGTTATTTGCATGATTAAAGTTAAGAAGCCATTCTATAAAAAAAAAAAAAAAAAAGATGGCAAAAGTTCTTTTGGCCCTCACTTGACACTTGTGCTTGAACGCCAGCAGCATTCCAAATTGGATCTCATGTTTCCCTTCCACCGCATTTTGCAGCGCATGCATTGACCAATAGTGGTAGTCAGGCTGTGTATGCTGTGTTACAAATAGTATTTGTTGCTCTTTAAGATGTTTTGTGCTGTCAAAGTAAGCATCCGGAAGCGATGCGAGAGCACCAAGGGAAAACAAACACACAGATAAACAAAGAAACACTCCCAGTTCAGTCCAAGATCCTTTTTGGACAAAATGTTACACCGTGCATTCAAGTCAATTACGGTTGATAAGCCCTGACTATACAACGATTCTGAGGGATACATATGAGTATCAATGATGGCGTCACAATGAGTCTTGAACTCAAAAATCAAGACGGGACAACTGGACATAAAGTGGCATGCAACACAACAGCTTCGTATTCTAGCGTCATACGTAATGAAACTATGTCACATGACTTCATTTCCTATACACAAAAAGACAAGACCCCCCAGCAAGTTAAAGGGTAACAAGATTATCATTTGTTCCATCCACAGTACGTGACTGCTGGTTCGTTAACAGTGCTGAAGCCTTTGTTGAGTAAAAGCTAAAGTGTGCCGCGCAGTGCTCAAAGGTTAGTCACCAGTGAGGACCGGCGGGGTGGAGATTGTTCAGCACAAGTAAGCTACATTAGAGTGATTTATGTGTGCTGAGATGTTCAGCTTCAACCTGTATTGTCCTGTAAAAAAGATGAGTTGCATAATGGCTTCAGAAAAAAAGAAAAGTATTTTAGCACAAACTGATTTCAGGATTTCGAAAAATTGTTGGCAACTAGCGAAAATGCCATCGGCTCTCGGACTATATTAGACTTCAAGTACAGTAGAGTGATAAGTGGTATTATTATTATTATTATTATTATTATTATTTTAAGTGTGGTCCCTGGGACAAGCGACTGTGAGAAATAGTACATAAGATTATTACTAAATCATTTCACAGCCTCTATTCTCACTCCACGCGTGCTTTTCCCCTGAAAGCATAGTCTTGCTTGCCCTTTTTTTAGTGCTTTTAACTGGTCAGCTCACACTATTAATTGCCGGAACATTCAGGAACTCTTTGAATTGCCAGATACTGTTTGAATACATATTTCTGGAGGAAGAAGGAAGCTCTTAGTGAATGTTTGGTTTAGTAGGTGACATCAGAAAGAGTGTGAAAAAGTCACTTGTGAAAAACACTTTTGTATGATGATTCATATTAACAGAATAGCATGTTAACTCCAAACACGTAATCCATCATTTGTACTCTTGGCGTATAATTTATCAATACAAAAGTATTCTTCATATTGGCCATTCGGTCATTTTCAAATGAAAACAACATTTTCATTTTTTAGTTAAATGCGATGAATTTATATTAAAATGATTTCTTTGTCGGCTTCCTCCCCAGAATTGGAAGCTTTTCTGCCTGTTTTGTCCTTGTCTGGATTTGGAGACGGCCCCTTGCCCTTGAAGGCGCTGTGATCATCAGAGTTGCTGCGTTGATGGCTGGAGCGTTGAATGGGCTCGTACATGGACGCTTTCCTCCCTGAATGAGGAGGATGAAGAAAAGTGTCAAATGTTAAAAAGTCAGTGGATATCAGGCTCACTTTCTGTTTCACAGAGGACGACAAACTGACTGGCGGGATTGCTAAAAATCATGATAAATAATTTTAACTTTTTTTTTTTTTTTTTTTTTTTTATGGAAGCCGTTTTTTCCCCAATTGAAATAAAGTATTTTTATACATTACATTTTCATTGAAATTTTCAAATGGTCTTCTTGTCCAGACGCTTACTGACGAGTTACGACACCACGACGGTGGTCACTACACCAATCAGACGCCACGACGCTTCTTTGGTCTATCTAGGCCAATACCTGCATGCTCCCCGTTCAGAATGATTCCCACTCCGATACCGCTCCCATTTTGGAGGTCGGCTACATGAAAAATAATCCTGCTCCCATGAACTTTGTATCCTGTACCATGCCAATCCCATGATTAAAGGTTAAATTGACTCCCATCCTGTGGGAGTCCCGCGGAATTCCCGAAGAAATTTCACCCTTTAGCCTAGAGTTCTATAGGAGTGCTAACAAGAGGCAAAATAATATAATAACTGTATTAATTTGTCAGCATGGTATTTTGTTAGCATTTATCAGACGTTACTAATGTCCTATGTCATAATTCTCCTGTGATGGGTTAATTTAAAAACAGATTCCTTAGTAGGGAAGACACAAAAGACAAATACCGTGTTATATGAGCGATGGCGCACATAGATGCCACTCACCTTCCTGAGTGGGTTTAGTAGCAGAACCTCCCGGGTGCAGACTGTTGTGGCCGTCCTTGTCTTTCTCTGGTAAAACCTTCTTCAGCGATGGGAGGGCTATCGATTTCGGAGACAGCCCCCCGCCATTGGGTGCGTCTGACCCCTCATCTATTGAACACATCAAATGACATGAAAGCATTACACGGGGACACTCTCATCGCATTTGAAACACAGCAAAGAGGCTTTGATAGTACCTATGCTCCGACCGCTGGTGGTCCTTGGCTTCTGAGGAAGGGAGGGCCGGGAGGCCAGGGCGGGCTTTGTTCCCAGGGCCATTGCCGGTTTAGGACTCACTGGCCCCCCAGGAGAGCCCGAGGAGGATGGAGCCCGGGGGCGAGGAGCTGGATCAGGCTTCGTTTCAACACGAGCTGAGGTCTTCTCCGGAGAACCTGGAAGAGGGAAGATGGGCACAGTGATGAAAACCTGCAGAACTGGTTATAGCTCAGTTACATATTTTCAAATATAACATTTGAACATACTGCTATTACAGTCACAACCACATCATGAGGGAGACACACACACACACACACACACACACACACCTTGTGCTTTTTCTCGCCCTGCATAACCATCATTGGCAACGTGCTTAACACATTGCTGTAAACTGAATACTAGGTGGAAGTTCCACCTCTGCATCCTTGATCATCCAATCACAAATGACTGACATGGTAGCCTAATAGAAGTTTGCAAATCATTTTATTTTTGTCATAAAATACTATCTACAGACTGTAAGTTATTTAATGAATTGTTGTGTCTCTTTAAGAAACTAACGGCTAATGTCAGTGTAATCACGTCAAAATAGCCATTGTTGCCTCGTTTGAGATTTCTTGGAATGTGTTGTAGGCATCAAATTTAAAATGACAGAATATTTGAAAAAACAAAACAACAACAATAATGTGACTAGTTTGAACATCAGATATCTTGTCTTTGCTGTGTATTCAGTTGTATAGAAGTTGAAAAGGATGTGCAAATCATTGCATTCTCTTTTGATTTTACACAACATCCCAACTTCATTTGGAATTGGGGTTTGTATATTGAAATTTGTCTGTTAAAAACATAAGTGCAAACCAATAGAGGAAGTGCATTCTATTAATAAAAATCTACCGGTAATTGCAAAGTGACTTTCCAAACACTCTGTACTTGTCTAAGTACGTCATTCCACTAGTAAAATCACAAGTAAGCATTTTAATTACCTGTGGGATTGCTGTCAGGTCTGTCAGGGCTGGAGGACTGAAACACAAACAAAGTGTTGTTTATTAAAGATTTTTTCTAACATGGGTGGTCTTTGTCTTTCAATGGATTCTGTAATCGTAGAGCTTGTGCAATCCAAAAACATACATTTGAATTACATAAGGTATCAAACGCAAACTGGTGCCGAGTCCTTTATGGCAAAACAGGTAGTCTTCAGTTTACACCCGAATTTCGATGGTGGCAATTTAACCGAAATGTGTGCCCAAGTTGGAACACGCCATACTCTTATAACTAACCTACAATAACATGTATGAAAAACACTTCTAAGCCATAAATATGAAACAATCAAATGAGAAACAGTAAGTACTGCGATAACTCAGTGCGCATTCATGCGACGTCAGTTGCGGGCCTAGCTTGAACGGCCACCGTTTAGCAACGCCGTACCCACCATCTCTTATTGACTCTCTTCAATAGAGGCCGACTCCACAAGGGGGTGCAAATTGCCCAAAGGTTTTCATGATATGATGCCAAAAGAAAACTATTTGATGTAGCATTTTGTGGGGTCTATTGCCCCCTCAGAAATGCCGCCCTGTGTAGCCGTACCAGAAATTGCCATTTCCTGAGTCATATTTTTATGTAGCGCAATATTCGTAACTTTCAAACAAGAACAACAAACAACAAAAACCTGTACTTCAAAAATTTACTTTTTTTTTTTTTTTTAATGACACTATCTTACCTTATGTGCTCTCCTCTCCTGTTTGGCCTTCATTTCCGCCAGGAGCCCACCACCCATCATCTGCATGCCCGGGTACCGCCGGCCTCCCTGGGGACTCCCTCGGCCGTCCGAGCCCTCCCACGGCTCATCTATGGAGTCGGGTGTCCTCAGCTCCTCCGAACGTTCCGAGCCGCTACTGTAGTCTGTAGGCTGTGAGCGGGTGGATGAATCTCTGCATGATGAAATAGACAGGTCGAATTTTTTTTAAATGCATGGCTGTAAACTTGTTGATAACCACAACGTATCATATCGGGCATTCTTCAGTTGCATCCTAAGACTTGTTCAACAAGTTAACCAGGTCTCAATAATATGATCAACTCAAATGACCTATAACTGGTAACTTATGAATGACAATTAATGTGGGTAAAAACTATAAAAAATAAACAAATGCTGAGTTACAAACACACAATTTTAATAATAATAAGAAACCTCAGACCTAGGGGTGGGCGATATGGGGAAAAAACAAACAAACAAAAAAACGATATTTTTTCGAAAAACTCGATAACGATAATTTGACGATATTCTACAAAAAATATTTGTAATTTGCACTTGCTTCACACACCAATTGTGGATGGACAGCGTTTGTGAACATCTCTTTTAAATTGCTAAATACAGCTTCTGCAAAACAATGATATTCTACGACAATATTTAACAATAAAGAACAAACAAATATGTATAGACTTACATTGATTTTTGGGAATATTTATGTCATTTAAATGTCTCTGCTGTTATTCCATAATGATGTGACATTTTGAGCTGCAGTAAGTACTGGTGTACCACTGCCACCTACTAGAGCAATCAGAATGAGAAAAAGGTGTTAACTACAGCCATCAGAATGAGAAAAAAATGTATTTGATGTGTGACGAAGTGTCGCCCAGCGAGAGAAAAAAAAGACGTCATGACAAACATAACGTCATAACAAAACTGCAATTTACCGAAAAGTGCATTTTCCCACTCATCCATCGCTGTGATATGTAGACTTGTGACTTTATTCATGTTTGGCTGTGGTGTCACACTAATAAGCTGTCATAGTTTGTGCAACAACATGCCTCGGGAATACACTACAAGCGAGTAAACTGAATGTTACCAATCATTTAGGATGTCACGTTTGACTTGCTCGCTAAAGTACTGAGTGAGTGCGTGCGTTATTTATAGATTTGTTGGTTCAACTCGGCGACTGTTTTCTGAGTGTGTGTGTTTAAGCTTTTGTTTCGCGTGCTTGCGCGGTCGCCATGTTTTCCCCGTAATCCATATGGCTCGTGGTGCAACAGAATTGCTCTTCACGGTGACCGTTTTGGCACATCTAACAATGTTATTCCCACCGACGTCAGTCCTGTCAACCCCAAACCATTTACAGACTACGAGCGACGTGGACTCACTATGAATCGGACCCCCGCTCGACACTCTGTTTGAAACAGCTCCGCTGCAGTGCGGACAGAGTCACTTGGCGAATGATTATCACTTCCTCCTCCTCTGCCGTCAATGCACACTGATTTTCAACATTTCCTCATACTTTTCGGCCGTCAACTGACTTGAGTCGTTATGCTTTTAGAGGCAGTATTAATACTCAAGAATGTAAAATTAAAAATCGTGAAAGCAAGATTGACGATGATATCGATAACGATATATATCGCCCACCTCTACTCAGACCTGTGCACAAAAATGTTTTTAGCTCTCTTGTTGGGTTTATTTTGATTTTTTTTTTCTTATTTGACATCAGAGGCCCGGTTGTTAAATACGCATACAATGAGTTGAATGGTACCTGGACTTTGGTTCGGGTGCTGGACTCTTTACTGTGGACTTTGGAGAGGAGGGTTCCTCCGCAATGCTGGAAGCTGACACTAAAGATGCCGAAGATGTAGTCGAAGATGAAGGGGTCACCTGATTTTTCTCTAATTTTTCCAACTTGTCTGATTTATCCAATTTGGAAGAGCGTTTGATCAGGTTGAGGAAGCCTCCTTTGCTCTTCTTCTTCTCTCCATCGTGAGATTCGGAGCTCTTCATGGAACGTCTGAGGAGAAAACAATCCAACATTTGAGCAGGAAGCCAAACATATGAGAGAACAATATCAACGTCTCTTACTTTGAGTCCATCTTGGTGACTTTTTTGGAGAAGAATTCATCCACACCCTCATCCACCCTTCCCATGAGGCCATTCTGCTCCCCATCATGAGGCGGGGCGCTGCCCATTTGCTTTGAAAACAACAACAAAAAACATTAGGTCATCACAACACCACCTATCAATTGTCTTTAAACAAGTTACACTCACTGGTATTTTGCTAGAGTGCATTTTCTTGTTCCTGCGGGGTCTTAGTTTGGTGAAGTGCTGCAGCTTCTTCTCCTCCTCAGACGGAAGCTCCAACATCCCTCCCGGCGCACGTTGCTCCCCTTTCGGTAAGGGCTGAGAGGGAACTGGAGGAGTGTGTGACAGAGGGGGCGTGTCCTCCACATGTACTGGTACGTCCTCCAGTGCCTTGTCCAGGTCAAACTCCATCTCTATTGATAGTGTAGGTGAAAGAAGAGTCGCAATTAAGACACACAAGCCACGTTACAACCACACAATATCTGCATCTCCTTGACAAAGACATAAATGCTGTGATTCAACTGTCAAGACACGTATTTGTCAATGTATGAAACATGCTTTATACAACATGTTTATTACTGTGACTGCAATGCAGTGGTGTAGTACAGTGCACTTCTTAAAAAATATATATATAAGGTCACTTTTTCAACTCTTATCATTCCCCCCAAAAAAGTAATCAGAGTTGAATTCAAACACACTATTGCATGTATCTTACCAAAGGCACGAGACACGGGTCTCAGCATTCTACTGTGGATGCTTTTCCTCTTTGTCTTTGGAGTCATCTGTAAGAAGCACATACACATAATGTTTTATAATTACTACTAAAATAAAACACCATATAATGTTCCCCCTATTTTTCTCAAGTGAACTGTGAACTGTGGAACTTTTACTTTTTTTTATTATTACAGACCAAACAGAGTATTAAGGAATACAATCCTAAAACACCAAGTACAGACAAAAAATATAATTCACACATGTCACTGATATATTGCATACACATAAATAGCATACATATATATCAGTATAAAACAAAATTTCCCAGTGTTGGCTAAAAAAAAAAAAAAACTCATTCAACAGTGATTAGATGAGGGGGGTGATTAAGTGTCTCTCTATAGCAAAACCTAATTATTGTAGCCCTTTTAACCACCATCCTGCAGTGCTATACACTCATTTCACAGTGGCAGCTCTGAATGGACATCTAATTAAGTGCAACCTCTGTAAACAGGACAACACAAGTACTGTTACTATTGATCTTGCACAATTCCCAAACTTGGGGTCTCCCCCAAAATAGGTTGTGGGTGAATTTATGTGTCATCAACTGTTCACTTTTTCTTGAAGTAAATTAAGCAACTTGTACACAAGACCATGTACTTGTTATGGCACTAGTGGCGTAGTGGTGAACCCTGCTGCCGCTTCAACAGCTGGTATAGGTTTAATTCCCCCCCATTGGCCCCAACAACTAACCACTGAGCTCTCCTGTGCTGGTCCAAAACCTGGACAAATGGAAGGGCATGAAGGGCAACCTTTGTGTTAAACAAATATGTGAGTGACTTGGGAAACGTCACCAAATAATCAAGAATTCTAAAATTGGGTTGGATCGACAATCCGAAATCCAATTTAATTTCCCATAATGGATTTGTTGTCTACTGCACATTGATTATGCCCTTTGCACACCATCGAAATGAAGAAAAAAAAAAAAAATCCCAGTTGCGAATGTACCTTTCACAGACAATGGCAATAAAAAGGATTCTGAATCTGATGTATTCAGAATTCCATTAAAGCAACACAAATATGACAGTAATATTTCCAGTATTTCCTGCTTCGGTTATTGCCATCACTTGATTTTATTTTTCATAAGCAGGTCATTTCCCCTTGGAGTTGGACCCCAAAAGTAAAACAACTCCAGAGCTTCACATATAAACAGATGTGTTTTATGTGGCAGAGGGATGCACTACAAAAATACTAATGAATCAACATAGTATTTGAGTGGTCCACAAATGAATACGTCCAGCTTCCGATCTAACTTAACACAGCACACGGTGGATGGTTAAAGACAAGCGTGAACACTTTTTACACTACAGATCTTTGTTACAGATGACCATTGAGCAAGCAGGTTCAGTGAGGGAAGACAAGGGCCCGTCCACGATTACTTACACTGGTGCAGCACAGTGTCTCCATGGAGCAATGGTGAAAGAAGAGGATGAACAGAGGAAATTGAAGAAACAGACAATAAAGCCTAAAAAGGGGGGGGGGGGGGGGGGAAACTGAGGGTAACAGCCACATGATGGCTATGAACTTTGATGGCTATGAACTTAGAGAACAGGCTTCAAAAACAGAAGAAAGACAATACGGATGAAAGAGGACGAGAAGAAGGTACAAAATATAAAAGGAAGGGACAAGAGAAACAAATGAGAAGTAAATGCCACCTGATGAGGACTGGAACTTATTTTCTCCATTCATTCAGTCACATGAGAAACATAAGCAAAATAAAATATTGCCTTTTCCCTTACCATGCATGACTCCAGCTCATCCAGCCGCTCGCCCTCCAGGATTTCAGTGGATGCCCGTTTCGGAATCCTCTCCTCGGGAGCGTCCATGTCTACCGACTCTTGCTGCACCAAGGGGCGCCCTCTCCGCACTAGATGGTCTGCCTAAAAGAGGGCAGGGGTGAAAGCAGCAGAAATACATTGGTTCAAGCACAAGTCCAAAAATGATGGTGAAAGGCGTGATGAACTAATGATGAGTGACAAGCAATCACAGTTGAGATTGATCTACGCACCAAAGTGTGTTGTGAAGTGGAAAGAGCCTCTAAAATCTCATCAACGATACGATCAGACAGGAAGGAGGCAAGACTCAGTTTCACTTCACTGACGGGAAAAAAAAAATTGTGTTCAATATGAGTCTGACCTCATATTATTATCTCAACATCACATTACTCTAATAGTAAAGGCACTTGCCTGATCTTATTGATGATGTCAATACCAGACTGATCCAGGAGAGTTTTGGTGACAAAACTCTTGGGGATGACCATCTTGGTTGAGCTGGCCTTCATGAGGTCTGAGCGCAGATTACTTCTTTTCATCACATGAGGACACAGAGACTCTGCTGCGTCCATCATAGCCTCCAACAAGCTCTGGAAGGATTGGTTTGAAAATGATTAACTCCCAACAATTTCAAAGTGATGTGCAGGGGAGACATCATTAGCTAGAATGAAATTTAATGCAACAGATATATAAATTTATTTTTTACTTCCATAAAATGTTTCTACTTTATCTCACGGTGAACTAGTGGTTACTTTGTCTGCCTCACAGTTCTGCGATTCAGGGGTTAAATCTGCCTATTGTGGCGTTAGCATGCATTCCCTATTTTTTTTTTGTCCATACATTATGTGCTCTGTAATTGGCTGGCAACTAGTCCAGGTTGTAAACTGCCTCTTAGGCTACAGATCACCTGTGATCCAAATGAGGACAAATGCTATTTATCCCTTCAACTCAACAGGGTCGACAATATTAGACACAGCTTCCAGTGTGTTACATGATACTCAAAAATGAGCATTTTCATCGTTGTATGGCTTTCATTTTTCAGAGAAATTATATTGGATGTCATTTAACTGTTATGTATCTATAATTGTGGCTGGAGATGGTTGACTCATATGATCTCAACAAATGAGTAAATGAACAGGCACAAGTGCAAGTAAAGAATTGAATGAAAATGTGCGTGATTATTATTATCATTATTATTATATTTTAAATATTGTGAGGATAAATGGTTTGGATAATGGACGGATGATGTTTTATTATTGTCTGTAGGTGGCGCCAATGCCATGGTTTTCTTCTATCGACAAAAAAAGTCCTTAGACTACAGTGAGAATTTATACGTTGCCTGTGCATCATATGCACTTGATGTCATCACATATACCTGCAACTGTTGATCCATGACAGAAGTCACCTCGCCTGCCATAGACTCCAATTTCTCCTGAATGGGGCCTACTGAAGCACGATGCACCTCCTCTCTCGAGGCAGAGCCCAGGTGGTAGAGGTTAGGAAGGAGCTGGCAAGAAACGCAAAGGCAGAAGTAATTATACGTACGACAAGAACTTCAACGATATCCCTCAAGTTATTTGTATAATGCAGCTGGAAAGGAAAAAAAACTGCTTGAAAAACTGCTTGCAAATGAAACATCACATCATAGACTGTACAACAGCACATCAAACATGTCTTGTTGCTTACCGTTTTAGAGTTCCTTGCATCTTTAATGAGGCTTTCAGCAAACCTAACATCTTCGAGGATGGCGTCAGTCTCAGAGTTCCTCAGAGAGTTCAGGTGGTCCTGCACCTTCACACAAATCCGGTCCATCATCTAGACAACAGAAACCAGCAGCTTAACGCCCAAATCAATAACTAGGCATTAAACGATGGGCTCATTTTAGCTGGAGAATGACAACCACACTGTGCGCATTTACATGATGTACAACAAGAAAAATGTGATAAAGTCAGAGTAAACAAGTGAGCCTTATGCGTTTAGAAACCTGCTGTGTCGTCGTGGTGACGATGCCCTGCTGAAGACGATAGGCCTGCTCTTGTTGATATTTCCTGCTTTCATGGTTTCTGTACAGATAGTTTTCAATCTGTGGGTGAAACAGCAACACAATGACGCATATAATGGTAGCGAGACTGTATTTAACCGTGTTTGTCAAGTCTATGGAAATCCAGTATCCTCATGAATACCCTGCTTCTTGTTTTCCAGTTTGTGTAAACATCACTTCACATGAAAATAAACAAGAGACACATCGTGACTGATGGAACTGACGGAGCATGTTAAAATACCTTGAGCAAGGCATCCTCTGTCTTCTCTGGACCGGCCTTCAGAGCCTGAGAGGCATCAATGATGGGGATGGGCATGAAACGGATAGTGAAGTTCCTGTTGGGAACACAGCCAGTAGACAAAATTGAAATGACACAAACAGAGGAGGGGGGAATTGGACACACCTATCAAATACACTTGAGTGTAGACTAGAGTGTTAACTCCTCCACACATTTTTTTTTAAGTCAGAATGTTTTGGCCCCTACATTTTTTGTCATTAATAGCAATATGTCGGTCAGGGAAGGCTTGAAATTCATGACTTCAGAGAATCACAATGTATCCCACAGGACATTTGAAGGGATTTTATCATGCTTTACAATACACAAGCAAAAGAAAACAAATCAAATGAAGTTGCAAATATGGCTTCAGGGAAACTTTTGACAAAAATAGTCTAATTTCAACATAATTAAAACATTTAAAGACATAAAATGTAGAAAGATTACAAATAAAGCACTGACCCATGTTCCGCAGACAACAATCTCTCTGTGATAGATATACATGAGTATAAATAAATGTATTCCAGTATCATTCCTAACACATTGGAATCATGAAGCAGTTATAGTAGTTATATTGGTTGTCATTTTGTTGTGTTTGGGTTGAGTACGGCCTCCGTAAACCGTAACATGTGAATCACAATGCAAAGCACCGACTTCAACCAGCCTCTACCTGTCCTGTGATTCAGAGGATTTAAACGATATGGAATTGGGGAAGAGACTATTGCAATGCAGAGATTAATTGTTATTTCTGCCCACCCATACAGGAAAACAAGCTATTAAGGAGAGTGCTTAACTATTCAGCGGCAGCCAGAAACTTACTGATGGCTTCAGAAAGCATCTGCTATAGGTGAAAGTTGATAAGGGACATTGAACCAAATATTATTGGGGGGCGGGGGGGTGTATAACTATATATATTTGCACCAGTGTATATGATTTTTGACTTTGTGTGTCCTAAGAGAAAATCCAAAACCAATTTAAGCTTGTGCACAAAAAACAGACATAATCTGCATTCTAGATTACCCAATCCAAATGGGGCTTACTCTTTTCCAACAGCAAATTTAACTTGTTTTATTCATAGATGACACTTTTTCCCACAGCATTTAATCAAACTAATGTCAAGTGTGACAGTCTTCCCACATGATTTAATCAAAGTACTGTCAAACGTGACAGTCTAACAGTTAAAACTTTTATTCATATCATGTATATTTATAAAATATATAACATTTATAAACTGGATCCAAGGCAGGGTGTTTATTATTTTAATTACTTTTCAAATGCCCATTTCTAAAGTTAGTTAAGAATCCTTAATATTTCTGAATAGTTGAGAAGGATGTAATGTCAATCATTACAAATGCTTTTTATGGCAAAAAAAAAAAATGACACTGACATGAGGAAATTGAACAGCAAAAAATCAAAGTCACACACAGAATGGGTGCGGGTGGGGTGGAGGGGAAGCGAACAGTTATTTTAAAATTGAAATTGTATGATAGGACCTAGGGAGAATGTACCTTCAGGAGGCTGTGATAAGCAGAGAGAAATGCCGATGAAGGCAAAAGAAATAGATGCGTCCCAGATGAAAATTTTGAAGGAGGTGCACGCAACCAGAAGTCGATCATTTAGTCAAAAACCTTCCATCTTCACCAAGACATATTCTACTTGGCATTTTGGAAATAAACTGGTATAACTGTGCACACATTCTATTTCGGCTGTGTATGTTAGTGATCGCTGATACAATTGAACAAGCAGCATCGTAAACTCATACCCAGATGTACATTGAGACATACTTCTCCAGAGCTGTTGCTACATCCTGTAGACCCTGAGGACCAGTATTGTTTTTGTCCCAGATCACTGTCCTGTAAAGACAAGTGCACAGTGTTACGCAAGTGGGCAGATGTATGCACATTTACTTTCCTGTAGTAGTCACCTGAGTTTAGAGTTTATCTGCAGCGCCTTTGCCAGCATCTTGGCACCCATGTCGCCCATCGCGTTGCCGCTGATGTCAAGCCTGGTGAGTGACGTGTTGCTACCGAGCGCATTCAGAACAATGGTCAGATCGCTCTTCAGTCGGGAGTCGGCCAGAGACAAAGAGGTGAGGGGCTGGGGAGGAAAGGAGAGCTGCCAATTTTAAATTCCTGTCTTTTCGGCCATCCCTGCATTTATTGCTGTCAAAATATTCTCAAATGCATTTATTATCAAACATACAGTATTTAAGATTGTGTGCTTGTCAAGGCTCATTTCTTAAGAGTAATGTAGAGGTTTAACCAGTTGAGAATACTTGCTCAACTCAATAACAACAAAGGCGGAAAATTATTATTTCATGCCTTCTTGAAAGAAAGGTGCAAGGGGGATTATTTACAGCCGTTGTTTGCACAGCGCAGACATTATGCATGCAAATGTAACCAGCCACAAGTCACATTAGCTTTCCCGTGCTGTAAATGATGGCATATTTATTTTATGGTGCTTTTGTCCAAAGTGTTTGACAATCTTGCCTCTCAGTCACACACAGATGGCTGCAGGGCAGCCATGCAAGGTGGCCTGTCTGACTCAGTGCCGCATGCTGTGTAACAACAAAGCGCCGAGTGTGACCCACTTAATCTTGAAAAAAAGAATCAGTGGGCTTTGTATCCTGGTTTTAACTCCTTTGCAAAATGAAAACATGGTAACGAGGAAAGGAGCAGTACCAACCGCATATAGCGGAATAGACAATTCTAGAGGAAATGTGGCCTGCAATCACAATATGTGCATGTTGACAAAATGTAGTTATTCGGCCAATTTCTCCCCGTTGGATATAGGGGAATTGGCTTTCAGATTCCCTTATTAATCACTGAAATTAAGAAATCATTACCCGGGGTTAGCACCCCGCCCTGTTTAATTAAACTGGGGAAATGAGAAAATGTATAAAAAATAATAATAAATTGCCAAATTAGAGAGTGAGTAACCATTCTTTAATGATGGATTGTGTTGCAATAGTAGCTTCATGCTGTGGGCTATATCATTTTATCTGCTAATGTATGATTGCAGTAAATCATCTCTTCTCTTCAATCTCTTGCAAAATGGCTTGTTATCAATGTGTTTTGTGTCTTTCTTTCTTGAATGCATCAATGTTGTAAAGAAAAAATATGCTTATGCTTTATGTTTGGCTATTGTGCATTGTTTTGAAAATGTTGCTCCGTTGGACGAATTGTTTAGCTTTTTTGTAGCAAATACTGTAGTCTTTATGTTCAGATGCTGTTTGTTTATATTAATCACAAAGTTTAACGACATCACTATCAATATTTCAAAAGAATACAAATCAACACAAAAAAACACATAGTGTCCCAATTATTAAAGTAAAGAGAAGCTAATGTTATACTATATATCCTGTAACACCTGTTTGCATATCACCTATTTCCATATAATCTGAGCCTCTCGCTTGGACTTTTTTTGTCCCTTGCTTTGTTATCACAACCGTCACTTCCTCTTTATCTACATACATGAACACTCCATTTGACCCGTAGACTTCAATCAACTTTCATTTCTCTTCCATCAATCTCTACCCCGCTGCATAAACCTTGACACCGGATCACCAGATTACACACATCAGTCTCCTGAAACTAATGACACATCCACACGCAAGCAATTCCCCACTCGCCACTTAACGGTTGATGTGACTCATGTAGGAGACAAATGAGGGGCGGCCATGCATTATGTATTGAGATATTGAAGGTGCAATGGATCGAGGGAGGGTAAGGCCATAAGATACAATAAAGCATCACTGTTTTAACAATTAGCTGATCAATATAGGGAACTTCTGTTTCCATAACAATCAAGAGATAAGGAGCAATCAGTGTTGAAAACATCCGATTCTGATGCATCTTAAATCATGGCCGCCTTAACTGTCAAGGTAATGGTGCTTTCAGACCCAGACAAATAAAGGAAATGGAAAAACTGACCGACTCTTCCTCCTGGATCATGTGAACCAGACTGTCCAGCACAGGAGCAAGGTTTCTGAATCACATAGATGACAAGAGCAGAGGATGAGACCTCAATCTTATATTTTACAAGACCAACATTATTGCTGGTCGGATCGGATTGTGACAGTAGCAGACGTGTCAAGCCCTATGAAGCTCATGCTTATAGTCTTACTTAGACTTGATGTTGTTGAAGTTCTTGCCCAGAGACAAGTGTCTTATCGATCTGTTTTTTGCCAACCATATCAGCAGAGTCGACAGATCAGAGTCCAGGCCTGAAAATAAAACAAAAAAATTTAAAAAATGTCAGAAAAAACACTGTATATTCCTAGGTGAACATTGACAAGTCAGTGCCTTACTATTGTCAGAGATATCCAGGCTGGAGATGTTCGGAATCTCAGCGATGCATCCTTCAAGTATCTGAGACCCTCCAGAACGCAACTGTTGGAAGAAGAGCATAAAGTCAGATAGCTACAAAAGACACAAAATAATGAAGAGGTTGATCACTAAATGCAAAAACACAGGACATGACTCAACATTTGCTGAAAAGAGACTCTCGGATGCTCATCCAACAGGCTTGCAGAATAGTGGCACAAAAGCGCTTCTAGCATAGCGTCAAGATGCATAAACGCAAATTCTCAGGGTGAACATGCAACTGCACAGTCGATGAAAAATGAATATAGGCGGTCTTAAAAATGAGTGACAAAAAGTGTGTGATAATGACATATATACTCATAATCACCCATACACATTATACACACTAATAACATCCAATAAAAAGGCTGTTCAAACATACTGCCTTTAACTCATTATATTAATACTGTATCTCAGTATGATCCTTCTAGAGAGGGTAATCCACTTTCAACAGAGGAACACTGAAGCTCTGACAGAAGAAAATTGGACTGTTGATCACCTCTCTGACTAAAGGGCTCGATTGCGGAAGGCCAAGAGCCTTGGTCCTGATGGTTCTGAACTCCTCCCACTTATGAATAATGGAGGCTACTGCACAAAGTGGGATCTTATAAGCAGAAACGTTTCTGTACCCCTCTTCGAATATGTGCATCAAGACAATCCTGTCTTGGAGGTCTACAAGGTAATTCCTACAGTATATAGTCTGTAGTGTGTGTGTGTGTGTGTGTTTCCAAACAATGTTCAATCAACTGAATTTAAAATTGGTGTACTGTATTCCAAGAAACACATTAAGCATGATCAGTAGAAATGATTCAAGGATTCACGCAATTTTATCCTCATACCAACACACATTTCCAAATGATACGGTAGGAAATATGATACCCTAGGTCTGAGGTTAGACCAGTAAGTCCCAAGACTTGCGAAAATAAAAACGTAACAACTAAATAAGATCAAATGAGACAATCAAGGAGATGCTTATGGACGGTTAGAAAATGTGCCAGGATGCAAATGCAGTTAGGTGTGGATGAAGCATAAATAAAAATGCATGATGCTTCAATTGCTAATGCAATTGCTAAATCATATTAACCTTGTCATTACAAGGTGGTGTGTGTGGGAATTCCAAGAAAAAAAGACTAATCCACTTTGGTATAAGGCTGTACTATAACAAAATGTGGAAAAAGAAGAGCGCTCTGAACACTTTTCTGGATGCACTGTATATAGTAATGCAGTTCTACTACTGCAACCTCACAAAATTAATAAAGCACAAGTGAAGACAGGCTACATTAATACTGAGCTTTAAAACTTTGTAAAGGCAGAATTTTTTCGACACGGTTGTGGTGGATGCTATTAGATGCATGTTGTGGCTTGTGAGTGTATTTAAGGTCCATCATCATAGGCATGACATGGATAATGAAGCACAATTTAAGTAGTTCATTACACACAAGATGGAGGAGAAATCATTTCGGAAGGTGAGCATTAAGAACACTAAACCAACACCAGATGCGCAAAGAAAATACAAGAACAATGGGAAGTTAATTAGTAAGCGGAAGCCTATTGGTACTTACACAATGGCCAAGCTTACAGAGGCATTAAGGGGAGAGAACAGCGTGTCAGACAGAGCCCAAGAATTAGCAACAACAATATACACAGATGCTTAATGACCATATAGTTGCACTCAACACTCACACGCTGACACACACATTTGCATCTTGCGCAGTCTACGTCTTGTGTACGATCATCCTACCTATAGCACTGCGTTCAGAAAAGGGCTCATTAGGGCATCGAATAATGGCAGAAATGCCTCATTTCATTCCCACGGCTTCAATAGCAAGCGAATATTTCTATTGGTATCTGAAATTGAATTTCCTGTGAGATTTCTATTCATATATTCTTTGGTGATCCCATTTAATCTGCAGAAAGCTCTTTTTTTCTTCTAGCGGCGCACCGGTAGAAAGAGAGAGAGAGAGAGAGAGAGAGAAAAAAAAAAGTTGTGAATGTGATGTGAAGATTTAAAAAAAAAAAAAAAAGTAGGAAAGGGACGACTCCCTGCACCACTACCACAAGCACCACCCGACAACTACCATCCTCAACCCCGCCTGCTGTCTGCTAAGTATTTCATTATAAAGCCTCTGAATAATACCCATTGGCATGTCACCAGTCTGTCAAATGGTTTTGGAGTGGCTGCTAAAAAGCTGATTGCTGTAAAGAAGGATCAGTTCCAAATGATTAGATGACACACTCACCAAAATTAAGCTGAAATGGCACTTGAAAAGGGGCTTTAGAGAGTCCATTTGCAAAGATGTGCCATTATTATCAGTGGGCTGTATGTTAAATGACAGCTTTACTATTTAACACACAGATTTTACCCTAAAAATAGTGTTCTATTTAACACACATATTTTACCCTAAAAAAATGTGTTTAAAGAACAAAACGTGTCACCAAATAAGTTAACATAACTGCAGCAACTTATACGTCAAATGATTTGCGACTATATGTAACTATATATAATCTTATAATAATGTGAAATGCTGTTAGATTCTTGCTTGCAGAAAAGCAGCAAATTAATAATAAGGAGACCTGTATATTAATGAGAAAACAGTAAACTTGCAAAATTTAAATAGCAGTAATGCCATGTGGCAATAATAAAGTGCTTTGCTGTATGGCAGGTGCAAGTCTCACCTCACAGCAGCTTAGGTCAAGAGATACATCCTTCACATTGGGGTTACTAGCCAGGCCTAGTAAGAGAGCTCTACAACATTCAATTGGATGGAAAGAAAAATTAAATATTTAGAAATGGATGAATTAGAAAGACTTTATTGTTGTTGTGGTTCACCCACTTGAGGACATCTGGCGCCAGCTTCGTTCCTGACACGTTAATGGAGCTGAGAGACATGGCGCTGCTGAAGAAGTGCTTAAATGATGGCGGTACCTCCTTGCCTTTCCTACAGAAAAATGTAACAAATGAAACATGTCAACAACTTTTACAAATAAAACACAGCTTTCCATTTCCTTCTCTCAGCACTAGGAGTGTGCATTTCTATAATAAAAAAACGAACCGATGCATATAGAGATACATGGAGTGTGATACGATTCAAGGACAGCTTGATTTTGAAGTGTAACGATTCGAATCGAGTGGAATTACAATTCATTTTCGATATGGTTTGGCTCAGTTCAAGAGGGTATGATGCAATGAGCTTGTTGTCATTTTACATACGGTACATCTGAATGAACTTGTCAGTACCAGAAATGTGGCATTCCCTTCAAAGATTTATCCCTCCAATAAATGACGATTTGATCTGTATCTCAATATATTTAAAAGTGGAACAATTCGATTCGGTTTGATTCAGTGGATTTACGCCGTTTAAATCAAAACCGATTATCCAATTCACATCGTTTTTTGTTACACAGCATAAATTCAGGGGATTTGACAGCTTCAGCAATGGCCATAAAACTGGTGATTTACAGTTGAAATAAGCATCCACCAGCCAGTGTGTCTTTTACGCTATCCACTGACTTCTCTGTCTTTATAATATTCATTCCTTTTTCTCTCTTTTCCTGCCGCTACCCCTGCTCATCTTCCCTTTAAAATAGTCAACACCCCCAGGCCTCCCTCAACATCAGCTCTATTCACCGCTTGATAAAGATCTCAACTCCCCTGAGACTCAGTGGGATTAAATAACAGTGTATCAAAAACCCCACCCCTAACCCATCTGCTCCACATATGACGAGTGCAAACATACATCTAAAGTCTGTTTGACATGACACTCAGTCACCAGCAGGTGTCACATGGAAAATATTGAGGTCATGGCTGAGGGCATGCAAAAAAGTCCCCTTTTTTATCCCGTTTGAAAAAAAAACAACAACAACGCACTATTGATGTAGTTTGCTGGATAATGTAAAACACTACAGTTGGGGTCTTACCTGTGAGGAAAGACACTTTTTGAAATGTTGAGGACAGACAAATGCTGGGCTGAGCCTCGTAAGAGAGCAGAACAAACCTGGAAAATGTAATTAAATCATTGGAACAACAACGTAGGAGCATTCCTTCCATTGTTTTCACATTATAATAATATTATATGCACCTTTATTTTTAATATACTGTATACTAAACGTGACAGATGGATATATGGATATAGTGTACAGAACCATCAAAATGACTTTGAAACATTTTTTTTTATATATAAAGATGTTTTACTTATTTGTTGCTTATGGGGTGGATCAAGGTCCTCTGTTACAGACTGACAGACAGCTGGCTACATCTCAGACCAATCAATATTGTTCTATTTAGCTCTGAGACCTACAGCCACACCTCACACATACAGTAAGAGTGTGATGTTAACTGTTAATTACAAATAAAGTTGAAATAATTTGTTTTCAGACACATTTCTCGGATTATTCCTATTTAAATGCGTTAGAAAGCACTTTTTATCAAGTGCAATGTTTACATTTGAGAAGACATTATGTCAAGAATAAATAACATTAGGTATAAAATGTCATTTTAAATTAATAAAGCAAAGCCATCATCATGCGTCTTTAACAATGCATATTTCTGCTTTTTCTCTGTCTGTTCTTCTTTGGCACCTACTCACCTGGTCCAATGAGCAGTCTGTGTTGGAGAGATCCAGGGTTACCAGTCGATTGGGCTGGCTCAAGAAATTGTATAAATGCTACAAAGAAAAAAAGGAAACATTAAACACAGTTGGAAACAGAAAAGTGCAGGGCAATGTGACTTTTCTGTTGTTTGGATTCCATTTGGATTTGAGCAGAATTCCCTTAATTTAATTAAAATTGTGTTTTTTGTCCCGTCCATCATGTCTGATAATACTGCTAAAAATGTGATTTCTCATAATAAGAACATCATAGGTAGGCGCGTCAGTAAATTTTTCCCATCTGCAATATGTCATTGGCCAGCGGGCGGGGAACTCGTCCATCATCATCAGTCTGTCATTATTTCAAGCCGGCCCAGTCCGTCAGTCGACAGTCAGTGAAGTGAATGCCCACCTCTGAAGAACACATGCTTTTCCTCCGAAGGTTAATCAAATCAGCCTCACCTTGTCTTTAGAGCACAGATGACACCAGCAGCTTTGTCAGACAATTGAGTTGCTGCCTAGCTACAAATACAATATATAACTAAAATTGTTTTACTTTAGCTCTTATTTTGATTGTATAGTAGTTGCGTAGTACAATATAACAAAAAACATGTGTGGCTTAAATGCCATGCAGATAGGCTTTAAGGCAAAATGTGCTTCTGTGTATGCACCTGCATGTCGTCTCCTCTGAGGATGTTCCCTGAGAGGTCCAGATGGACGAGGCTGCTGGGGATGGATGGGTTGGCACTCAGAGACTGACAAAGGCTGTTCACCCCTGAAACGCATGCACACGCACACAAACACACAGCCAAGCGGAAGCTGTGTCAGCATTTTTCAAATCTCCACTTGTGTTTTTACGGCATATTGAAGTGACTAAATTGTGAGTCAAAGAATAGAGTAATTCAAGCGGTGAGAGCGGCGTACGAATATCTCATGGTCGTGTAGGTGAAATTCTACGCACTTGTCATTCTTTTTAAAGTCAAGATGAGAAATCAGTGTGATACACTGACCTCTAGACCTATTACAATTACTAAACCTACTACAATCTGCAAGAATCCTGATGGTTACGTTGGGATTCAATGCTGTGACAAAAGCCTTTGCATAATCGACGTTTGGTGCATGACATTGACGCGTGACGCGACGCGTAGAGTTGCTGACCCGTGTCACATCTATCGTATGACTCACACGGCCATTGTTACAGGGTCTTGAATTAGAATCTGTCTGTGGATTGATTTATTTGGCAGCCAGTTGCATTGGGATTACGACATAAATGGGGGGAAAAAAGAAAAATAAGGCATAAGGTGAGCAAGTCAGATCATTTCTGCCAAGAGTGTTACAATAGATTACATTTAATATCTTCCTGGCAATCTGACAAATATCTAATCTACTATATTACAAGCCTGAACCCTAATCAAAATGTGTTTAATGCGACTACATTGGGGCGCACGTCTGCTGTGCCCAATGCTAACTAGGGCTGTGCAATTAATCGAAATTCAATTACAATTACGATTATTACACTCCACGATTACAAAATTGGCACAATTGTAAAAAATGATTATCAATATACATTTATATCCAAATTTATATAATTGTTCACACAAAGAAATCGTACTTGAATTTATACATTTTCACCTTTTTTTTTTTAATTTTGTAATAACACATTTTATAAATTTTGTTTGGCCGAAAAGGAACTTACATACGGTAATTGTAGTTTCAAAGAAATATATTTGTCACTATATTTTTTACGTTTAAACATTTTCTTGTTTTATACCAAAAACGAAATTATCGTTTTGAATAATCATGATTTCAATTATTACCAAAATAATTGTGATTATTATTTTTTTCATAATTGAGCAGGCCTAGTGCTAACTGAAGCTGGATTTGAATGGGCTGACGTCAAGCCCATCCGTCATAAAGTGTGGTTGATTGACAGGATGAGCCACTGGAGTTGTAGACGATCGAATAGAAACACGAAAAGGAGAAGGAGAAAGTAAATAATTCAGGGAAGTCACTTAAGATCTAAGAAAATATCAGGAGACGCTCCATGCCAGACAGTGCTGACCTGATTTCCAAACATCACAGTTAATCAACAGTCCAAAGACGGGTGGCAATACACCCAATCTTTTTCCAGGACCAGGTTTAGCAACAAGGCTTGGCTGACGACATGTAGTGTGGCTAATGCTTAATTCTGCTTTCCCTGCCTCCTTTTTAAAACATCACAATCTGGCCCAGCATGGATTAAGACAGAAAAGTCAAAGATACATGAATAAACTGGGATCCACATGGGAAATGGACTGTCTTTTGGAAAAATAAACTTTACTTCTTAAGATTCATGAAGGCTACAGGATAGGTAGTAAGCACAATGAGGAGGTTGACAAACACAGGCACATCCAATCTAAAATACTAAAAATGAAAAATAATAGTCAAATTGGTGCATTTGAACTTGCCCTGTCAGAACAAAATGGCAGTGGCAGCTTGGTGTTTTCAGAGCATTGGTGGATTCTGACTGCTGGCTTTAACCACAGAGTTATTGAGAAATTTTGTATAAACAGTAGAACACTTGATGACATTATAATGTTGCCTATGTAAATACACCGGTGTTGCACACTAGTACATGTTTGCATCCTTTTTAGTTATCTTTTTATGTCTATTTTGGAGTTATAAGACCCTCTGAAGAAAATTTCAAACCAGTTGCCACTGAAATTACTCGTTCAATATAGGTTTAGACTATGTTTTTTTCTCTTCATTTTACAAACAATTAAGAGAGGTATATATTTGTTGAAAGAGGAAAAAATAGCACTTTAGTTTTGAGCATTTCATCCAAAACTGAAGCACCTATCAAACCTTGAAAAAGAACATTACAAATTCTGATCATTTTAAGAATTCCAAACACCAGTGGGAGCTCTTGATATAGTTGTGAGCATTGTGCTATTTGGGAGTTGGGATTATAGATTGAGCCTTGAGCTACAGCATCTGAGCAGGGATCGGTTGAAGCAACGCTACACTGTGGAAAATGAGAGCTCTTTATTGATTGCCCTGGGCCGACGCTGTTTACAGGGCATCCCTCAAGACTGTGTCTCGTGTTGCGGCGGTTACTTTGATGGTAAACCACGATGAAATTTTACCTACAGCCATTACTGATAACACTTGCAAATGACTTAAAAATGATTTATATATATATATAAACAGAAATGTGAAAGTGTTTGCGTGTTGGTATACAATTACCGACAACAATGTTTCCAGCATAACTATGAGGGACTTTTTCTCAACCTGTTTCACACACTCAAGCAGACTGTTATTACTTTATTTCTTTGTTTGCAAATGCTTTTAAATATTGTACTTATAATTAAGTAAAACACATGTGTAAGTAAAACACATTGAGTTTCCTTGTGTATGATATGCACTATATAAATAAAGCTGCCTTGCTTTACCTTGCCATCGGTGCACCGATTTAGACAAACAGAATCTGTAAATTGGATTGGATCATCATCTGCATATGCTAAAATGTTTACCAAGAGGAATAACGTGATGCATTAATCTAATTTATTTTTTAATCCATTTGTTAATTATGGCAGACAAAACAACACATACCTTTGGGTGACAATGAGGTTTTAGAGAAGTTTACATGCTTGAGCCCAGTACGAAGTTTGGCGAACTGAGCACCAAGGGAGGAAATGCCTGCAAGAACACAGCTCATGAAAATGGCGTCAAGAGGTACTTCTCCCTAACCTTCCTTTTTGTATTTTTTTTAAACAGACCACTATCTATTTTACTGTTAGTTTGCAAAAACAATTGGGTTGGCAGTGTATGAATTGTATTTTTCAAATCAACGTTTTTATGAATGATATAACAGCAGCCCCTCCCAAAAGTATTAAAACTTGTCCTCCACCAGTAAAATTGTGCAACAATTTACTTATGGGGGTATTTTTGTTAATGTCTTATATACATATACGATAATGTACAAAGACAATGAATCATTTTATCTAATGCAAAAATATTACAAAATAAATCGTGCTAGTGAAGTGAGTTAAGACTTAAAAAGCAACTTAAATTGATAAATTCTAGTATGAGCATACTGGTTAAACATAATACCTCTGTCCTCCAGTGAGTTGTTGGCAAGATTGATGGTGGTGAGTCCTGAGCTAGGGTTGTGTGCAATGGCAGCAGCGAGTTTCTGGGCAAAATCACTGATGAGACACCAAAAGATATTGTGAGTACATGCCAATACTTCCTAGCTTTAGGCAAAATAAGCATCCTAAACCTGGACAATTAGTCTGACATGTAATAGTAACAGATGATGATCTGAAAACAAAAACTGAACAACGAAACAAGGCCAAATTTAACTGCACCTGGATAAACTTGAATAATAATAATTTTTAAAAAAGATTGGACCCAGAAAAGTCATATAGAGCTGTATTTCCTTCATAGAGCTGACACAGGTAGATGTTCAGCCAATGTAAATACCCTCTGAGAAACAGCTGCATCTGTTCAAGACACATGCACATCATTGTGTGCTCGCTATGTCACTTCTCTGGGTATACTTTGGGCAACATGTTTGAAAGTGTTTGTGTGAAGTTGAATCCCTTCAACCAGAAGAACATCAATGAGATCGAAAGTCATTGATGTTGAACTTGAGAGAGGGCCTGGCTCACAACCCTTTAATGGGGTTGAAGTCCGGGTTAGTAATTCTTAAGAGCCAGAAAATGGCCAGAAGTACTGACTTGTCTGAAATTACTCTATAAACTGACTAGGATGGGGAGGTACTCCCAAGCCTTTTCTCCATACAGTTGACATTTTTACTCACGTTTTGAGTCCCGCGCTATCCAGCACTAACTCCTCAAGTCGAGTGGAGCGAGACACCACTCTAAGGATCTGCTCACAAACATCTGTAGACTTAAGAACAACACACATAGGTTAAATGGATGAGATAAGAAAATCATGAAGGACAGTAATATGAAATGATGAGCGGTTTCACTGTAAATCAAAAAAACAATAGTCACGTTACTCAACTCCATCGGCTCCGAAGCTATCATGTGATTATAAAAGCTAAAATGCAATTAACCAGAAAAACGAAGACCAGAATGATTCAAATAAACAAAATGTGCCTAGGGAAATGTTTCCCTTTAAAAAAAAAAAAGAAGAGAAAACGCTGCTGTTTATGTGAATTAAATCAATAGCAAGTAATTCAATCCGTGGTTCTTTGCAGCCATTAATGTGTGACGAGGAACAACTTGGAACGACAGAGTTCAGTAATTTTTTTTAAAGATTTCAGCGGGACAAAGTTGTCTCCCTGTGGTTGCATCACCACAGGAGACACACGTGGGAGCTAAAGCACTCAATTTAGACAGAATAAAAAATTCAACAGTTGGAAGTACAAGCCCCGCCTAGATGTTCACTGACCCAGTTCACTGTATGCTGCCTCTCACTCCCTCATGCAGACAGTTTAATGTTTTTACAGCCAGTCGCTAATAGCCTGCACGGACACAACAATTTTCCATCGGAATACCAGAACTTTAGTGAACCGTTGTGCTGTTTGTTATTCTTGGTAATTGACAGTCTTGCCATTAGGGGCTGCCTCTCTGGGCCAACAGCCCTGGTGGGGCCAAAACACTGGCAACATTGTCCCACACACTGCCGGAGAAAGTGGGGAGGAGGGCAGAAAAGCAGAGCTGAGGGATAGAAAGATGAAGAGATGGAAGAAAGAGCCTGTTGTTCCCATGTTTATGCCATGAAACGATGAATTACAGAGGGGTTGAGAATGAAAGAGGGCAGGCAAGCAATACCTGAAAATACAGGATAAAAGAAATGAAGTATTAAATGGTGAAAAAATAAAGTCAGTGCCAGTTGGAGACGTCATATGCACTGAACCATTAAGGAGTCATTAAATAAGAGCTCTTTCTGTGCAGGTCGGAGCTGATGACAGCATCACACATGCAAGTTAAACACTTTGTATGCAAGCTACACTTTCATGAGGTCATCTTGACACCGTTTTCTTTTCCCCTCATCAATGTATCTCTAGTCCAGTTCAACAACCTGACTTGAACTCGAACTGAACAGGGCGACTGTATTAAGGGTGAGCAGCCAAATCAAATGTGATAGCGATAAATCATACAGTATGCGCACGTAAAGGAAGTAACAAAAAATGATCTTTTGACTTTTAGATATTTCTTTTTAAATAAGACACATAATGTATTTACCTGAAAATCAGTTCTGCTGTTGAGTGAGGAGAAGATGTGTTTCTCTCCCAGAGATTGCACTCGTTCCTGCTACCTCTTGAATTATTTCATCATCTGGCTCGCCCTGTCCCGCTCCATTGAAATCCAAATTGACCTACATATTTCTATCCTGTTGCTGTTGATTCTCTCTTTTTCCCAACTCTCTTTCTCCTTTGGTACATTAGTGACTGTAGAAGGTGCACAAATGGGGCTTTGCCTTGCAGAAAAGGAAGGGCCTTTCCCAAATTACTTCCTACAAATGTGCAGATCATTGAATTGTTCAAAAGGCCTTAAAGGAAAAGTTGAAATTTCAGGAGCAACTCAACAAGGTGTCGGTGAGATTACATTTACAACTGTGCAAACAAGACACACTTATTCTATGATGTCACGTCAGGTATCCTTAAAAACCCATCACATATTCCTTCAATACAGATAAACAGTCTGGGAAATGCTATGTCCTCTCAAAAGTTGCACACTAAAATAATTGAATAAAGAATTACAGAAGCTGTTCTTTTTCGCTGGTTTTGGTGACCATTTAATACCGGCTAAACCAGGATAGAAAAGGCATACGTTAAACGCTTGAGCGCTTGTGAACGTTTGAGCCTAAATATGCATGTCATGGCATGGTGGAGAGGAAAGGGATTAAATGCAATACAAAGGAACTGGCAATGACGAAGGCATGAGATAATTGTTTGGACTGAGGAAGCTGAGTGTGGTAACTGGTGAGACGGCATGAAGCCTGAAGACAAGACAGCTGGTAATGAAGACCAGCAGGGGGGGCATGGCGCGCCTTTGTCTCATTCTGATCTTGGGAGTCTTATCACATGGGAACATTTGACTGATCCTGAGTCAAATGGCACGAGAGGGACGACATGGGGAAACAAAGGACATAATGCCACGAAACTGTGGGGACAAGACTGGTCATGAAGTGAATTAAATTCAACAAATATGCCCATTACAAAAAAATTATCTTTTGAAAATGTAAACATAAATATTACCAGAAATTTCATTTAACGATTTATTCTGCAGAAACACAAACGGATGAGGAAAAAAGATTACTGTACAATGACCTACCATCGTCACAATTATATCAGTAATGTTTTTCCAAAACCATTTGGATTGCAAATAAACTTCATCAGGAAAGACGTGCAGCCCTAGACAGTGATTCGTTTTAACTCATGACTGAGCAGAGTGAGAATTTGAAGACAAATATGCAATTCACCCCAGGATTGCTGTCTTTTTACTATTTGTGGACATAATGGAGGGACACCTGATTCATGGTCAGCTTAGAAAAATGACAAGAATTGTTGTTTGGAGTCCCTGGACCCACAAACAGATCATCAGTGGTGAGAGAAAGGGAGCTTACCAGCTTGTAGTCCTTAGTGGTGAGCTTGGTGAACCACTGGTTGAACTCGAGGACGGCAATTATGGCCACCAAGTCTCTGAGGAACACAGCATAGGCACGAGAGGGGGAAAAAAAAGGTCACTCACATAATTCATTACAACAATTTAGGCACAGTTGTGTTATTAAATTTTGCATGAGTCTTTGATAGCATTTAAAAACACACACCTGTTCTCTAAATGGCTGAAGTCCTGCAAGTTCAGCTCTCTGGTGTCTTGTGTCAAATAGATGGTGTCCACATCCTGGGAAAAGAATAATCCATTAAAGCTAGTATTTGAGCAAACATCGACCAATTTTGAATTGAATAACTTCCATAATGAACTAAATGTTATGCACTTAAAACGGTTACTAAGGTTGTTTTAGTTATCAGTACTCTGTAACTAATGATGAATTAAATACTGACCCACTGAACCTCTTCTCTATATGGCAGTGACAGCCAGTCACAAACACACTTGTACATCTGAGAAAAGCCACCTGCAGCAGAAGCGAGCGCCAGAAAGACAGAGAGGATTAAATGAATAACTAAAAAGCACAATGCTTCAAAGCTTCACTTTTGCATTTGATTTGTTCTTGCAGTCCTTTCGAGTGTGACATTATGAGTTCTGTGACATCACTGATCCCTACCACATGGTCCCGGGTCAGCAGGTTTGTTGTTCTCCCACAATGTCTGCAGTGAGGTTAGTCTGTCAGCAGGCTCCATGCTGAGCTTCTTCATCACTTTACTAAAATGAGAAAAGAATATTATTTAGTAAGACTTTCTACATACTCACTCTAAGAGTCATTATAGAAAACCTTAACAATGGATAACCGTGATGATGGTGCGGTGTGCCTTAGACTGGTTGTCGGCCAATCTCACGGCACATTCAGACAAACAACCATTCGCTGTTTCACACTCACACTTACAAAAAATTATGTGTTTTCAATTGACAAAGCATGCACGATTTCCGAATGTGGGAGGAAACCGGAGTACCCTGAGAGAACCCTAAGTCATGGGAAGAACATACCAACTCCACACCAAGGCCGGAACCTGTATTTGAACGCACAACCTCTGAATTGTGAGGAAAATGTGCTGCCGTGTAGCCAACCTGTCAAACACTGCACAAATGGCACATTTCCTATTCCCTTTCACATTTGTGGTTTAGCAAATAAATTGTTTTTTTTCATGAAAAAAGTCTTACCTGTCAAAACCATAAATATAACTATATTTATCCTACTAAAGGAAAACAAGGCATGAGAATCAATAAATATATTCCCCAAAACACAGAGGGAGACGTATATTAGACTTTACAAACGGTAAAAAGAGATTTTTTGTTTGTTTGTTTACTTTCCACTAATATCTTGGCAGTAGCTACACGATTGATACATTTGTTTACGATAACATACGACACACAACGTTTGACCTGCTCCCTTCCCTTCCAAGCCAAGACTGTTGAGAAAGTGTTTTTTAATCAACTCTGCTTTTTCATGAACTCAAACGGACTTTGACAATCCCAGTCTTATTGGATCTTAGTGCGGTATCGGATATGGTATGATGATGGTTCATGTCTTACTTACCACCCATTCTAAGTTTTGAATTTGGCTAGGACATATAGCATCGGTCAAGAGTCCCCTTTTGTTCAGCCAGTATATGCTACTCTTGGGTCAAATTCTTCAGAAATTTAATGCTGACTATCATGGCTATGCAGACGATTTTTTTTTTTTTATCCTTTTGCGCATTTTGATGGAAGAATGTCTGAGGCCCATTATTAAGATACCTGGGAACTATTTAAAACTGTTAAAACCACTGCATAATAAGTCTACTTTAAATACTAGTATACATTTAGAGCCACCTTCCCCAAACTTTTTAAGCAGGTACATCATCTCTACTGCACAGACCCTAAACAAAAAGTCAAAACAACGCCTCTGTATCACCAATAAAAGCATGATGTTCAGTCATGCAAATGTAATCAACACAAAACAAAATACAAATGCACTCTTGAATGTGAAAATGTTGCAGGGGAAATCAGAAAGCCATTCATTTTATAAACTATTGATTACATGACTAATTTATCGAGCAAAGATGTCTTAAGACATCATAGTTATACAGCACACCTCAGTAGTACAGGACAGAGCATTAAGCGGTTTGTAAAAAAGCAAATGCAGTGATCGTGTTTCTTTCTCTTAATAATTTGGGACTTTATTGTGACTGTGATTATACCCACCTGGGTGAAAGACCTGGACATATTCTGAGCAGACAGTTTCCGACATGCGCAACCACCTCGTTGACCTCCTCAGTCGAGAGCAGCTTCAGTGAGAAGGAGCCTCGCTCATATTCTACAAACAACTAAAAGGAAAGAAAAAGTGAAATTTGTTATTTTTTCTAGTATAATTTAAAAAAAACTGGATCCCACTTTTTCCACCGCCCGTCGAAAAAGAGTTGAAAGGCAATGGTTAAAAAAAAATATGTCATGTACTGTTACAGTAAAACTGTATGTCCATTTACATTTTATAATCCTTTCTATTGCTATCCATTAATCTTGCCACAGTAATACCCACACATCTGTCCATGCACCAGATAAGTGAAGTATAAGTAAAGATCTTATGACCTTTTCCAAGATGGGCTAACCATTAAAGCATTCGCTCCAATTATGCCGATGATTACACACACGTGTCAGCTCTACAAGGTTAAAATTAGAATAATCCTGGGAAGGTTGTATCCAACAGCTTTAGTCCAAATATTAAGAGTGACATCTTTGAGCATGAGTGGTACAAAGGTTGAGCAGCAAGAATTTAAGATTATCCTATGTCGTAAAGTTGATCATGCCGACAGCTCAAAGGAAGCCAAACATGCTGGCAGCTCAAATGAAGCCAAACTGAAGAGCTCTCCATCTGGAGAAAGTCGATTTCAGAACTTTATTCTCTGATACAGTGAAGGTATGCAATAGCTGATCTTAACTGTGTTTTTACACACTGATCCTCCATGTAAAACTGCGTTTTATTTGTAACAATACTCCCTCAGACCCTTGCTCACGTCATCACATATCCCAGTTACAAACATTCCCTATCCCCCTTGCGGAAGTAGCGCTTGTAATGGCAGGCTTGTGTGCCAGCAGGGTTTGAGTAAGCAGTCACATGTGCTTTTGATATGCCAAATAACCACACAGTCAACTTTATTTTTGTGTACTCGTACGTGAGTGAGATGTCCTGTACCTGTTTTGCCTTATTACAGGTAATGCCCTGGATCTCCAGGTAATTAAAGGAGT
This sequence comes from Filicampus tigris, assembly GCF_054856515.1. Classification (NCBI taxonomy): domain Eukaryota; kingdom Metazoa; phylum Chordata; class Actinopteri; order Syngnathiformes; family Syngnathidae; genus Filicampus; species Filicampus tigris. Next base: position 15,240,893 of record NC_141224.1, read on the forward strand.
GTTCCACCTAAACACAAAAGAGAAAAATACATTTGCAAGGGTGAAATATAATGTACGAAAGTGAAGAAGGTAAACGTTTCAGAGGAACATACTTGAAACCAATGTTTGTGTGTGAACTCATGACTACTTTGGAGTAAAAATACTGTGATAGTTGTCTCAATAACAAGACTTGACAGTGACTTTCAGAAGAATGTGCGTAAAATAATGTTTTGTCCATATATACAGTAATAGGTTCAAAGATCTTTTCTTGTTTCTATTGTACACACTATACCCCTGAAATAAAATGTGTTTTAGTGGCTAGAAGACACATTTGTTCATGTAAAACAAAACTAAAAAACATAAAATAAAAAAAATACAACAAAAGCCATAGTCTGCTTTTGCATACCAAAAAAGGACAAAACAAAAAATATCCTCAAAATGATAGTGGGGGAATCTTGGCGCCTGAGACTGTTTATATTACCTTAAGTAAGCAAGCAAGTAAGTTCCCGCACTTGCATCTCACATACACAGCGCCTGAAGGCAGGCCAAGAAGCCAGAGCAGACAATTCCAGGTGGGAGTTGACTTTCTGAGGATTGGCTCACAGATGAGAGGGGGAAGACGATAAGCAGACTGTCTGCTGTCTGTCTCTACTTGTGTGTGTTTTTTATGAAGGTCTGTGCTTCTCACCAATGTTGTGGCTACAGCGCAAAAATTGTACAACAAAAACACTATCATCAGCATTCCATCATTTAATTCTCTGTATTATCATAGATTACCAATATACAATAGTGGGCCTCAAATGATGAATTTAATTGGTTCAGTGAGCCTGTTTGTAACCCAAATTGTTTGTAAATCGAGGTAATGTTTAAGGAAGACAAAAAGGGGAGGAGGTCTACAACTCCTCCTCAATTGAAAAAGTTTTCTTCCATAATAACACGTGGAAATTCAGAATATTAAAAAAAAAATAAATAAAAATACCATCAACAATTGCTCATAGGCAATACAGAATGGGTACAAAAGTAAGCGTGTATGGTACTATTATTTATAATGCTAACTATTTACAGCATGTCACAATATGTGGCACATATTGTTGCCATAGTAGCTCAACTGATTTCCGGCCAATGTTGCAGGAACATGCTGACACACTAAAACATCCTACTGAGAGATGACCGAATGCATTAGCGTTTGCATGGCTCACTCATTTGTCCATTGTCCACCTGCCACTACTGTATGCAAACAGATTAGTTTAAAGAGAAAATATAAATTATGATAAATAATGCCCAGTTAATTGCAGCATACATTTAAAAAACAAAACAAAACAAAACAACAACAAAAAAACACATATGAAAGCAGCGATTGGCGTGACAAATAATGGGTGGGACAATATTTGTGTGTTTGGAAAGAGATTCGTTTGTGGAATCTGAGATGTGCACAACCAGAAAAGCCCATCGAGTGTGTAAGAATGAGCCAGAGGGGGTATTTGAAGACATGGGAATACAAGTAGAAGTGAATGGGGGGGTTCGTGCTTTACAATACCTTGACATCGAGATCATGAGAAGAGCAACACACATTAAATCCAGCTCTTCTTTTGTCCTTAAAATACAACTATATTAATACTGGAAATGAGCTGCATATTAAACAGAGTGCCATTTGAGCCTAGCAGCCAATCTTCATTTTCTGTCGACTCATCATCACTGTAATATAGATTTTATGTTTAAAAAAAAAAATCAATGCCCCAAGATTTACTGTAACACTCAGCTCTTTTTAAATCAGTACAGCAGACTTCATCTTTAATTAAGCTACACAGCAACGTGGACCGCCACACACGTGGTTCGGCACCCGACGATTTACCTATTTGTGGATTTTTTTTTTTTCACTATTTTTAATCATTTTTTAATATTTTGTTGTTTTTTTATTTTGGTGGAGAGCCAACTCCAGTTTTTCATGGAAAAGCCATGGCAAAGGTTTATTAGCGTTTTTGGAAGAATTTTTGGGGCTTACATTTTTTTTCTCCTCAGTCCATTTATTTCAGTGGCCATCAGTTATACACAGATTTTCACAATTCACGGGAGAGCCTGCATGGTCCCTATCATCCCAACAAATAGTGGGGTACACTGTACTTAAAATCTGTATCTTAAGCCCCCCTTGGATACAGCCAAAAATATTTTTCGTTTAAACTAAACAAGCTACTCGCCAAACCACCTGAAAAAGTAAATGCACACAAAGGAAACTGAACAAAACATGATCTTCAGCTGCAGGCAAACGTTCTTTGATGCAGCATGCTCTTCAGAAACAGACAGTGTAGGTTATCCCTGTTGACCTTTGACCCACTACTGAGCGAGGGGAGAAGTGAGAGCAAGAAGTATAATGGATTTAGGAAGAAAGCGGTCAGGATGAGAGTGATAATATAGAATGAAATGCTGAAAGGACATCGGAGCAGAGGTGGTCTGACTGAGGGGATGTGGGTTCTGGCCTTGGAAGTACTTTTGATTGAGTAGTTCATGAATCAGTGGTCTAACTCGTAGACATGATAATGAACAAACAAAAGAACAGTTGCACTGCCTAAATAAACATTCCCAAAATGTGAATGGCACAAAAGAGGGTTAATATGAATTAGGGCTGGGGAAAACGTCGACCAACTCAGTTGTGTCGACCACAAAAATTTGGTTGAAACAAAAATGAAACTTTTTAGACTTTTATATTTTTAATAATTAAAAAAAAAAAGGCCATCCAGAACCAATGTTTGGCCACTTTCGTGTGTGATCTCTCAGAAGGTAGAAAAATAATCATTTTACGTATCACTGCAAAGCGGAACTGGCGGATCTTGGACACTTGAACATGAGAATGTGACCAGCGTGACAAGTCGGTATCTTTCTTGTGGATGCCTATTTCTCGAGTAATCGACGGAACAACTGATAGGATAATCGATTCTAAAAAGATTTGTTTGTGACTGCTCTAATGACGTGTATGGACTCACTAGACAGTACGTCACTTGTAATGCAACCAATCAATCGCTTCTCAATGAGATGGGGGGAAGCTATTCAACCTGCATGCGTGTGATCTGGTTCTCTGTGTGTGTAAATATACACAGTACAGCAAAGTGTAAATTGAATTCCCCCTTGAGGGATTATAATCAGTAAAAAAGATATGGAGGCAAGAGTCTAACTAACATTAACCCCTAACACTAACACTGTTCAATGTATTCCTGGAGGACAACTCAACTCAACGCAACTCAACATTATCTAATCACCACTGACATCAAATTGAACAAAACCTAATTGAAACAAATCTAAAACTATAGCAGGAGCAATTTTAAAGTGGAAGTCAACCCCCAAAATTCTTTGGAATAATATGTTCTATAAGGCCTGCACTAGTCTAAACACGGCATTCTAATTAATATTGAGTTTGTGGAATATGACTTAAGCAACAAAATCCACCTGTTTTCAGCCATCTCAGGGGGCGGCCATCTTGTCACTTCTATCGACTGAAAATTACCTCACAGTTGCTCAGGGTTCAGCCAATGACCAATCACGGCTCACCTGCTTTTTGAAACTGAGCCATGATTGGCCGTTATCCGAGCATGTAATTTTTAGTCAATAGAAGTGACAAAATGGCCGACCCGTGAGATAGCTAAAATGGGTGGATTTTGCTGCTTAAATCATATTCCACAAACACAATATTAGAATGCCATGTTTCGACTAATGGGCCTGCACAGAACATATTCTTGTAAAGAATTTTTTTCCCTTTAAACATGTCTGTTCGACTACTTGCACTTTGAAGAACCAAACGGCACATTTGAACAACGCTCTGAGTTTCCTAAACGGCACATTTGAACAACGCTCTGAGTTTCCTAACAGTCGGAGTGATGCACGGTCGGATAATATTTACAAAGGCACACAGGGTTAGGGGACAGGGATTTAAGGTGTGAGTTCGAGCTCTACTGTTCTTAGTCTCGGTTTTTGTAAAACAAATTTCCCCCCAAAATACAACTTAAAACTCTGGAGCACTTTATGTTTATGTTCTTCTTCGTGATGCATTTTTTGGACTGGTGCATGTGAGTTATAATCCAGAGCTACTGATAGTCCAAAAATGATGGTACTGATAAGACTGCGTTACATGCGGCATTCCATTGACTATTTTCCAGTAGATTAAAAAACAAAACCAAACAAAACAAAAAAACAACAGACTTGCCAAACAGCTGTGTAGTTACACATGTAGCATGTTGACGCATCATTACAGTGTCGACGGCATTTTAAAAAGATACACTACACCCACGCGCACCAAAATAAAGACGACAATGCAATATTTTTCATGTTTTGTCCTATTTTCGAAAAGTTTGACGTCAACTTTGTTCCTCTTACCTTGGTGGGAATGCGTGCAGTCAGGAGGTACGCTCGATGGGACGCAAGAGCCTGAGAGAAAGAATAGAATGGAAAATGATGAGTCTGTGCCTGTAAATATATGCTCTTTAAGCGGTAAATACACAGCGTGAGCAGCACTCAAAAGGAAGTGATACAGAACACAAGCAAGCTCTTCTGTTGACTCATCAGGATAAAAATGCTTGTGACTGGGAAAAATCTTGTCAAAGACAAAAAACAATGTATTGTAATTCTCTGCGGACATTGTAATTCTCTGCGCAACATCTATTGTCCTTTATTGAAGATGTAATGTACATTATAAACTAACTTCTTTGTTGGTGCTTGAACTCATTCAGCGTTTGTAGAACTAGCTTCTCTTACCAGACTACACAGGAAACCTGAGGATGGGCAGGCACACATGAAACGCATACACTTAACATTCCTATGCAGACAATCCGCCTTGAAAGGTCATTGTATGTTATTGAGATGCTGACAGAGCATGACATTGTTACAAGAGGGATTTGAACAAATCGTGAATTCTGTAGCCTCTTTGTCACACAATTGTGTATATTGTCATTATTGATGAGATTCTGATCTTAAAGCGCAAGTCAAAGCCAAAATGTTCTTCAGAAGAAAATGTTCTATGCAGGCCTACTAGTTGAAAGATGGTATTCTGATTAATATTGTATTAGTGTAATTTGAGTTAAGCAGTAAAATCCACCCGTTTTTGTCCATCACAGGGGGCGGCCATTTTTCCACTTGCTGATGACTGAAAATAACATCACAGTTGCTCAGATATTGACCAATCATGTCTCAGCTTCACAAAACAGGTGAGCTGAGATTGGTCATTACCTGAGCCCTGAGCAATTATGACGTCATTTTCAGTTGACAGAAGTGACAAAATGGTCGCCCCCTGAGATAGCTAATAACAGGTGGATTTTGCTGCTTAACTCATTCCACAAACGCAACATTACTCATAATGCCGTGTTTAGACTAGTGAAGGCGGATAGAAAATAATGCAAAGAAATATTTGGGATTGACTTCCCCCTTCAAACAAAACCCGCAACCATAAAGAGCTATGACCTTTGCAACAATTGCAACAAGAACAATTAGACAAAGCAAACGGTTTTAGATTATAACCCTAATTGTATGTGCCGATGGCTTTATCTCTGTCTGCCAGATATTTCCTTTTCAAAACAAATATGGTGGATGCATACTCCAATATGACCTTTAAATAAATTCCTGAGGCACTGTCATAGAGAAAACAGACGTTAAGAAGCATTTTTATTCTTCGTGAATCTGCAACGTTGAAATCAATCCTGTTTTTCCCCTCACTAAACTCATTCAGTACCAGACTTTTTCAACATAAATATGTCATTGGGATAGAATGAGTTAAAATTTCAAGCCCTTTGGAGACCCCCAAAGGTGAAACATGTGATCTTTAAAACCTGTCAACCCTTTAGTTCAACACAGCCTGTTAGCATAGTTAATATACTGGAGTCATATTCATAATGAATGTACAAAAGTAGACAACGAGAAGACAAGAAAGCAGATGGGAATGGGATGACAGGTATTACAGCCCGTATCTCACTAAGCGGCGAAGGTTTGCGACCGCAGTGAATGTTGCTTTTTCATCAGTGAATATTCAAGGTCGCAATGACATTTGCCAAGTTTTACAAACAGACTTTCTTGTCGCAACCTTACCTTGATAGTCTTGAGATTTCATTGTACCCTGCACATATTCAAGACACACTGTGCCAGATGAAGGGAATCATCCCTTGAACATAACAGAGCCTCCTCCATTGTTGGGACAGTGTTCTTTTCTTGGTATGCTTTCTTTTTGCATTAGTGAACAGAGTTTGCCTTGGCAAAACATTCTAGTCTTGTCTCATCTGTCCATAGTAAATTCTGCCAGAAACTGTGGCTTGGCAACATGTAGTTTGGCAAATACCAGTCTAGCTTTTTTATTATTAATTTTTAACAGGGGTGTCCACTTTGTCTCCAACAACAACGGATGGTGGGACCGGGGACTGATATACCTTGACCTTGGACTTCACCTTAAAGTTCTTTGGAAGTTGTTTTGGCCACTTTTCTTACCATTTGTATTATCTGTCTATTCTCTATTCAGTTTATCATCAATTTCCTTCCAGCAGCCATGTCCAGGGAGGTTAGCTAAAAATTTCTCAACATATTTCGGAGTAATATTTGCAATTTTAGTCAGAGGAACATCAAGCTGCTTGGAGATGGGCTTGTAGCCTTTACCTTTAATGTGCGTGTTTCCTTTGAATCTCCTCAGACAACTCTCTCCTTTGCTTCGTGGGTCCAGGTGTAGTGTGGTGACCACCATGTCACCAGACAGCAGAGTGACTACGTATCACCCTTTACATATTTTAGGCCGACTGACTGATTAGAAGTTTGAAGACAACTGTGGTGCTAATCAGGCCACCCCCAACCCTTGGATGAACATGCAAATCATTTTAAATCTTTTCTAGGGGTACCATCATTTTGTCCAAGTCTGTTTCACGAGTTCTTTTTTATTACTTCTGTTGAACAATTTAAAAGCAATGTCTGTTTGTCATTGGTTAATTGTCATTATATTTCTACTTATTATTACTTTTGTCAGAGTAGTAATTTATGTGACCAGGTTTTTGTTTCATTGACAGTGGGGTACGAACAATTTTGTCCATATATGTGCATCATTGTCTCTTTGGCCTTACACATTACTGACATTGTCCGATTCTGGTGGTTTTGATTGTAAAAAAACTTGTGCTACACCTTTTAAAATATTACAATTCACTGTACATTACAAATCGTATAACAGAAATGCTTGTTTTTTTAAACGGAAATTTTACTATGATCCAAATAAAACTGTTTACCATACTGTGCACACACAAAAAACTGGAAAAGCCACATTCAAAGCTCAGCAACTCTATCTTTACAAACATAGAATTGTCCATACAGTTCTTGTTTTGGCTGTAGTGGTGCATCTTTTTGACTGAGTGCACTAATAAAATGATGAATATCACTGAAACATCTTGAACCCCAACAAAGGGACCGTGACAGACACTATCCAGTACGTCTGAGTACGTGAGTGTCTGCTCTCCATTCACAGCGTCAGCATGACTTAATTATTCTTTTTGTCTAACTGTCAAACCCTCTAGATGCACACAATGGGTTTCTATGGTTACAATTGAGCCAGGGTTATTCACAAATTTGAGAACACAAACACTGTATTTCGACAAACAGTCACACATGAGAGTGGCCATTGCGGTGTCAAGTCTTGCCTGAGAATGTCAATGAGTTTTCGCTTCCCTGAGCATCTCATCATGGTGCTCAACAGTTGGCACATACACAGGAAATATTTCACCGCAAACCAACACTTCCCTTCTTGAAAATGCTTTTGTCTCTCCATCTTGTTTTAGGGTGCCATTGACGCTCCATTATTGGAGCTATACACCATTTGGCACTAGTTTGTGTAATGGAGACTCATAAATTAGCAGACTGATTTAGTAAAAAAGAATTCATATTAGTTAATATTTTTTATTAGTTTGAAAAAATATACATACATATAAATATATGTTATTTAAATTAATACAAAAATATTTGTTACACAATTTACTAATGTGTCGGGTTGACAAAAAATATGAATAAATCACATGACTAGTGAGACAATGTACAGCTTATGAATGTACCACAGCACATGTGAAAGTTACAATTCAGCATTTAGCTGTCATGCTGCACAAAAACAGAAGGAGTTATAATTGGAAGTCAGCACCAAGTATAAGTGCTTTTAAATCTAGGTTTAAAAATATACTTCCCACCCACGACCCTCCCCACCCCTGCAAAAGGAAGTTTGAAGTGTACCGATTGTCCAATGTGCTGAAATTACACATGCAGACAAGGAAATGCAGACTTGAAAGGAGTTTTGTTATAGGTGATATGGCATGACTATTCATTTTTATTTATCCAGGTAAGGCAATTGATTCTCATTTGCAATGTCGAACTGGCTAAAAACGTTTTCTTGTCATGGCGCCTCACGCACGCCTGCGCAGATTTTACAGTCCAAATGGCAACTCCAATGTTGCTCTCTCCTATTTAGACAAGCTGTGTAATTTTGATGTAGTGTGGTGCAGTTCTCAATGGGAAACCATATCATCATTCATCTGCCCACTCTGTTGTGTTGTGACCGGAAATATGCCTAAATACGGGGGATCCGTTATCTTTGTCTTGAAACGAAAAATAAACCAATTGCTTTTACTTTGGAAAACAATGATCAACATTTCCAGTGTCTATTACTTGATATGTTATGGACCAAACCAGTAACTGAATCAATTTGTGTCAATTTGAAATAACGTCATGTTTTTGAATAAAGGTATGGAAATTAAAGCTTTTTTAATTTTTTTAATTTTAACTTATAAATTAGCTCTATTCAACCCATGTGAAACTCGCGAAAATCCAGGTTGGCACTCAGCACTGAATGGATATCAGTACTTTCAGCCACTGGATACTGATCGAGCAGATCAAGGCGTTTCTTTGTAGAAGAGTATCATCCTGCAGGGTGTCCTTTAAGAACGCTGTGCGTGTTTTGTTTACAAAGATAAGGAACTATCCCAATCATTCATCAGCATACCAGCCAGACGCAGTAGGGGGGAGGTCTGTGTGTGTAGTAGCCCTGTACGCATTGTTGGCCAAGGTTTCTTTTATTTTTTTATTATCTTTTTAATTTATTGAGCACAGAACATAAAGATGGTAGAGACAAAACTGCAAGAAAGTAATCAAGAGGTCGATATGGAGTTAATTTACAGCGCTAACAAGACAAAGGCTGAAGAAAAACAAGTGTTACTCCAGGTTGGATCCACAATGCTTTGAAGAGGGGACAGTCGGGAAATACGTCAAAGGAAGGAATGACAGAGACAAAGGCAGAGTAAAAGGAAAAGACGGGGAGGGAGGGGAATCTTTCTGATGTTGGCAGTACAGCAGAGGTTTCCCTCTGGAGAAAGCATCAGTCAACACCAACAACACACATTAGTAGAGCTATCTTTACTGAAACACTGATAAAACATACCCCGTACCCTAACCTTCAAAACTAAATGCAGAATTTCAAACCTTAAGAGGAACAACAACCCCTTAACCCATTTACTGCCAGATATTTTCAGACCCCTTTTACCCTAACATTTGAAAAAAATAGAAAAAAAAATACAAATAATTCCTGGTCTTAAATGGCTAGACAGTGAAAAGACAAGTACATTTGTTAATAGCAGTGAATGAGTTAATAAACCACATGTTCAGATCAGTTCATTAAAGTACGATTCAGAATGGTCAATCCAGATTTGGCTTTTCACCGCTGAGTGTGTGGGCAAGCTGGCAACGCTTAACCAGCTTAACAAGATAGCACCACGAGTGTGTCGCTTGCTAAAGAGGAACACGACACGGTACGCTGCTATGCGCTGACATTACCTGTGAACAAGAAACACAAACAGCTTTGAATCCCCTCTCCAAAATATCCCACACTACTTATCAAATGATGCTCTTTGTTATCTGACTCATCTACTGTGGAAATGGAGTGAGAATGCAGTCTACCTAACAATGACAGCAAAGTGTCAAACTACCCAACATTACTATAGGGGCCATAAATATAGATCAAATGATCATTGAGGAAAAAAATTACCATACAAATGTATTGTTTAACATTAGATCCTCATTCCGTATTAATGCTTATACATAGAGGCCAATTTGTGGAAGGCATTTTCAACAGACAAAATGACAGTGAATATGTAATAACCTGATGAATTAACCCATGAAGGACGGGAGGCGGGAGCGCTTAACCGCGTTTCTACCACTAAATACGGGAGCGCTGTTGCGTGTTTCTCCATTTTAAAGCCGGAGAGTGTATACTTCATTTTCTTTTTTCAATCCAATTCTTGGTCTCTTAGCCAATGAAATGCATCAGAATATACATGTGATGGTGTGTGAGTTGTCGGACCATGGGGTTTTTTTGAGGCGTAATGGCGGACGCCGTCAATCATGGTAGCTCTGCCGTATGTCAACGCAGTGATATAGACGACACGCTCGCGGAACTTAAAGCCGTGAAACCATCCAAACGTGATGTATGGTTAAGCTATATGTCCGTAGACAATGACGATTTCAACATATTTGTGAGAGAATACAGCATGGTAATTACTACTCTATATTTTTTTTTAATTAAAAATAGTGCTTCACTTGCATATTTGTTTGAAACAGTAAAGATTAATAAACTTGTGCCTGTGTGAAAGCCACATGTCTAAGCTCTCAAATTCTTTTGGAATTATGTTATGTTATCTGGTACAGGGGCTGAGATATTAATTATTTTGTAGGTGGCGAAAATGTCAGGTTTTCAAGGGTGACTCCAAATACGACCGTAGGTATTAGAGAGATGTCTCACGAGGGGCTTCAGGCTTTAATGGGTTAAATACACCAGTACTTATCTAACATGCAGAGAACCCGTTTACATGCATTGTATGTATGCATGAATAATTTCACATTCAGTAATTTGTGAAAAATGTATATATGGTACTATCGCCCAGTGTCCAGGAGAATCCCTCCTCACGCTCAGAGGGGAACTAGTATGTAAGTGAATGCTGAACAGTACGAAAGATGATCTGAACTATTGTTTCAGGCAGTGGACCTGAATAACCTGTCACTCTGTGAATTCTTTGGCGATTGCTGTTCAGCGAGCTGTTTGGTCACAGTATCTTTCTCATTCCGAATGTACGCTGGCAGACTTTCGGGACACGCTCCCGCCGACTACAGAGACTGTGGCTGGCTGCAGACACACAGACTGCTGCTCTGATCGTGTCATTCTTAAACTACTGCGACTGAAATAGCTGAAACATTACATATACATAGTACAGTATAAAACTATTGCAGTGTGATCAGATCACGACAACTCTACTTCAAAGCCAACCTGAAAAGTACTCATCCAGACATAATGGCAGGAAAAGCACACCGGAAAAGTCACATCATTACGTTCTCTCTCTTGGGTTTTCACAGTTTTGACAGAAAGTGTCATGCTAATAATTAACTAAACCGATTGTTTGCATATGTCAGTCGAGACAGTGCACAAATGTCATTTTGGTCCAATCAATGATGACTGTGGCTACGACCTACAAACCTCATTCAATTGCAGCTAATGAGAGCAGACTGAGAGTGTATCAAGCAGTTAATAGGAAAACAACATATTTTACGTACCATAGTCCACCACTCATGTCAGGCAAGTAGCATTTGTAATAAAATCAATGTCCAAATTTTCCAACACGCTATAAAGCCATTTGGATTGTAATGAGAAAAGTTACATTTACCTAGACCAGCAAATTTCACAAACTATGTTATCTTGTTAAATCTATTCATTGGCTCAGTCTGAATACATTCAATAAAAAATGTGTATGTGTATTCTGTATTTTGGTACATTCTAAAAACACTCACACAATCAGAGGATTGGAACAACAAGACAAGAAACACAAATTAAATCACTCATCAATCAATACCGCGACACTATTTACAAATAAATATATAGCTGATGATTGTATGCAATTGCCATTAAGACTGTTTGAGGGACCATGACTGTGACCTAAAGTATTATTAAACTGAATGACGGTGGGAGGAGCTTTCATGAGGCCAGACTCCATTGCGTGGTAATACCTCCTTTGGGATACATTACTGAGGGGATTGTGAGCTTAAAATATGCTAAATCTTGCAATAAAATAAAAAAAATCTACATTGCTAATGGTGAAGCCTAATACAATACATTTCGGATTACCGGTAACTACAATGTGGTAGTTCCACAAATGTCTAAGTAGGATAAGGATTTTGGAACAAGCTCACAAGAAGGCAAAAAAAAAAAAAATGCACACAAGCTGAGCATAAGCTCAGCATAAGCATAAGCATATTCTTATGTTAACCAGACTTCAGAGAGAGTCTGGGATGTCTGATAGCGTTGGCTGTATGAAAAGTGTTAAAGTGTGTCTTCCTCACTAACTACAGTCAGCCTATTCTTCAATATAGTGGTGATGTTGGCTAAACTGTTCACAGTTTGACATGTTCTTCAATGTGCCTCAACTTGAATGGATTCACGCAGTAAGTAACAATACTTGCTTAATAAACAGTAAATGGGGAAGGGTGGAGGGGTCGTAATACATTTGAATGCAAAAATGTAAAATTGTATCCGTATTGTATGTATTATTACTGGTAATCGATGGAATAAACGAGAGAATAATGGATTCTAAAAAGATTCCCGACAGCCCTAATGTACAGTATATGTTATTGTTGCTAATTTGTACAGTATACTGTTTCCCTACATTACTGAACTGCTGTTTTAGTTATTTATTTATTCATTTATTTTATTTTATTGTATTGTATTTTATTTTAATAGTTTGACTATTAAACATACTGTGTATTGTTAAATGTATTAGATGGATTTGTATGATTTTGTTTGGAATATATACGTATATCTGATGGTAATGCACCAAAAGTGTTTCCCAACTGCCAAAAGAAAGCAGAAGAAAAAAATGGAAGATGACAGTGAAGAAGATACACGTCATGTCATCTTCCAAACCGCTTCTCCTATACAGGGTCGCGGGGAGTTGCTGGAGCCTATCCCAGCCGTCAACGGGCGAAGGCAGACTACACCCCGAACTGGTCGCCAGCCAGTCGCAGGGCACACACAGACACCGTCACTGAGCGGGAATCGATCCCACGCTGCCCGCACACAACGCGGTCGTGTGTACCACTACACTATCAGTGGACCAAGAAGATACATAAGTAGTCATAATAATAATAATAATAATAACAATCTTTATTAATTATTTTCACAGCCTCCCATGTATCAGTCAAGAGCTCTTTTGGCCCCGTGGAAGAATAAGTTGTGAAGGTGGGCCTGGATACCCATTGATCGTCTTGTGTGGTGCCTTTTAAGGAAATGTGAAATCAGTTTATCATCAGTTTATTAGTCCTAACAGCTTTAAAATTGTAAAAGATTAACCGATTGATTATTTCAAGGAACGCCTATATAGTGGAACATACGATATCTGTGTTACTGTTGATTTAAATACATTGATTTATGACACTGTAATATGTCGTAATACAGACACTCCTGCAAAGCAAACAGTATGTGGCAATAAAAAATAAAAAAAATCCTTTAACCACTGGTTAGAGTCTCTGTATAAGAGAGTACCCCAGTGCAAGAGTTGTGAAAGACAGCCAAATTTCTATGAATGAGTAACACCATTTCACAACCTCTGGCACAATGACAATCCCTGGCAGTTCTTCATCCTGTTTTCATTTGCTAGGTCAAACTACATACACAATTGCAGCAAATAAATTCAGCATATTTCTCACGGTCTTTCTCACAATGTTTGGGCATGAATACGTACTGGTAGCAGGGCTGGCTCGCCCATTATGATTATCAGTTGATAATAGTTGAGAATCATTTGAATTGGGTTGAGTTGAGTTGAGTTGAGTTGAAAAATTGCATCATGGTCACCATTCAAGGTACGATCTTCATTGAGGTCGACTCAGGGTTCCGTGTTTTAGTCAAGGACAGTTCGGCACGTTATTCTGAATGAGAGATTCAATAGCCACACCTGTCTACTTCTCTAACTCAGGGTGTGTTTTATGGACTGATGCTATTATCTCAACCGCCATTACACTGACATCTTCAAAGAAGGCAGATGAGACCATCTGTCAAGGCTTATGCTACGTTCACACCAAACGCGGATGATGCGTTTCTGGCGGGGCGTTTGTATTGGAGTAAATGTAGTTCGTGCGGGCGGGTGCGGTTGCGCGCCGGGCGGTGCGAATGATACGTTTGGAGCGGTGGGATGCGGAGCGAAGCAACGGAAATCCGTCCATTTGTCGCGTATTAATCAAGTCAACTTTTTTCGCCACTCCGCCTCGTGGCAGCCAATCAGCGTCGGTCATACTGCGGCAGCCAATCAGCATCAGTCATACTGCGGCAGCCAATCGGCATCGGTCATACTGCGGCAGCCAATCAGCATCGGGGATACTGCGGCAGCCAATCAGCATCGGGGATACTACGTCACACACAGCCAAACAGCGTCCTGTTTACTCGGCGGCTTTTTTTTTTTTTTTTTTTTTTTTACAGTTCTTGAACTTTACCAAGACAGCATAAAAATAAATAAATGAAAAAAAAAACTTTCCCAAGACAGCAATATTGTTAGCATTAGCATAGTGTGTCGGCCATTTGACTGTGATGTTGAAAAATGCTGTCGTAGTCAACTACCAAGCGAAGCCCCTCCCCTCTCCGCTGTGAGTGAATGAGCGGCTGCAGCATTTCAGGTTTCAAATTTCCCGCGGTCAAACGCGAGCGAATCAAGCGACTCAGAATGCTTCATTCGCATTTGGCGTGAACGTAGCATTAGTACTAAAAAGACACTACAAGGCCACTACAATGGCTCCAAGCAGCGCAACGGCAGGAAAATGAAGAAAGTATTAGCTATACTTTATACACAAATACTGTAAATGCATAGCGGGAATGACATTCAAGTTGTTATTGATCAATAGACGCTGCACCGGTGATAGGTGGACTGCGTTAATGGCAGTAAATCTACACCTTATGGCTAGCAATTTGGGCCTTGGTGTGAAAAGATGGGGAGTGTTATCATGGGTGATTCATAATTGGAAATACCAAAGTATGTTTTCATACATCAGGCAGAATAGATGGCAAGTGTTCTATTCATTACAAAAACCCTTTCCCTGTCATTGAATGCAAGAGGAGTAGGAAGGAGTTTGTCACAGAGATGCTACCAAATTGATGAACCTCTTGCTGCTCAAGGCTGCACAGCATCATCTGTTAATTAAGATATGACAAACATGACGGTCCCGACTTAAACTCACATTTAGTACGCTTAATTTCAAACCCACTGCTCAACTGTCGTTTTATTTTAAAAAATGTGTGTGCCATTTTGTGGAATTTTACTTGAAACATGTATTATACTGTTTTGTTTTGCTGGAATGTCATGTTATAATGCTCTGAATAGCTCTTCAAGGGCCATTACTATTTTGTATAACTTTGAGATGTTATAGTTGTCTGAGGAGAAGTTAAATATATTTTATTTGCAATTATTAATACTACGACTAGTACTACTACTACTATAATAAATTATGATTATTTGATGAAGCGCTTCCATAATGCCTTCAAAATGACAAAAAGATGGAGCATACCATTCAGTTGTGTCAGTGTTTTGTGTGAAGCCATGCTATATCTCTGTATAGCTTGTTAATATTGGAGGATGTCCACTGTATCCTTATTTGTAATGGCCAATCACAGTTTAGCTTGCGAATGTCACATAGCCAAACACAGAAAACAAGTGAGCCGTGATTGGTCATTACCTGAGCAACTGTGATGTCATTTTCAGTCGAAAGCAAGTGGCAAAATGGCCGACCAGAGATGGATAAAAACGGGTGGATTTTGCTGCTTGATTCATAACCACAAACGCAATATTATTCAGAAGGCCATGGGATCAATAAAGGCATTCTTATCTTATCTTAAACGAGTGGGAGCGCATAGAACATATAAAGAAAAAAATTGTCTTGACTTCCCCTTTCAAAAAAAAAAAAACTGCTTGGGGGGAAAACTATGTTAAAAGCATTTGCATGTTTATATAATAGACATTTTTCCTCAGAATTATGCAAACTGATTATAGTCTTTTGGAACTGAACTCCACATATTACATTTCACCTTTTATTCCGCCGATTCACAAATTGCTCGCACTGTCTCAAATTGACAATCAACAAACAGCCATCCCACTCATAGTTTAAAATTCCTCGACATGCTTGCCTTCCTTTTGTGTTTATTCCAGAATCAGTTTCTCTATTTTCTGCAGCAACAACTGCCCATTGTTTATTTGAGTGCGGTTAAGCAGTGTTGTCACTGGGACATTCTCATGCTCTCTGCCTGTATGAAATGCCACAATTAGTTCACTGAAAATCCTCGGGCAGATTCCCACTTCTTTGCATTGTTCTGCATCCGTTTACATGTTCTCCCATATAACACAAGGACATTTTTAAATGATACATAGTTTCACATTACTGTGCCTCCAAGACTTCAATGACCAAATTTCCTTGTGATATAAGACTCACTGCCTCTCCAGTTAATGAGAGCACTACATAACGGGCAAGTATAATTTTCTTACACAGCCCTGATAGACCAAAAAGACGCTGGCCAACAGTGACAGACGCTTACCCCCTGTGGCGTCCGGCCGGCTGTCGGCACCTCACATTGGAGGAATACACCGTAACGACAGACAGCGACGCTGACCATTAAAGTACCTTCTGCGCATGCATAAGATGTAACACCCTTCCATACCATCGGCGGCAGTAGTCACCATTTCTTATGGTTAGAAAAATCCAACCGGAAAGCTGTTGGCTGGGGGCGGCTTGGCTAACAGCCAATCAGAGTGACCAAATGTCACGACTGGCGACGCCGATTCAACATACGTAAACGCCCCCAAGACGCTTACAGACGGGTTACGACACTACGACGGTGGCCACTACAACAGATGGCGCATTCAGACGCAACAACGCTTCACAACCTCCGACGTCGGTTTGGTCTATCAGGGCCTTAACTTGTTCCCTGTCACAAGCTTCCCACTTCGCACAGCTGCCAGATCATTTAGCCAACGCAGGAAATGTGAAAGTAAAGCTCATCCTTTCTGCTAATGTCCCCAGATGACTCATGCGGTTTCTAACAATGACAGAATGACTTGAAAAATAGTTGTGATGACCTTATTTATCATTTGTCACATTTGTTTTTTAAAGGCAGTCATCTTAGTGCCTCACATACAATAGATGGACAAAAAGCTCTTGCCTTAATCAAGCAAAATAAAAATAATACCTATCAAGGGTTGGATAAAACCCTTTGGATTGCCCTGAATCGAATTTTTGGGCCAATCCAATTCTTCAAATAGTGTGAGGAAAGCCATTTTCTGTTTCGACATGACTATCATGTGAAAATTGATTCAAACAGTAAGTGGAATAATTCTTTGACTAGATGCCAATTCAATCAATTTATTGTATCTTTACTGCACTGCATGAGTGGCAAAGTGGTGGATTGGGACAGTGGGGCCGGGATGGCCATGTTTTCACTAACAAGTTCATTTTGCATATTTTTTTATCAGGAAAATGAAATAAGTTGTAATTTTCTATTTCATCAATAAATTTGGAAGAAATTAGGAAATAAGTGACTATGAATAACGGCCCTTGTTAATGAGCAGAATGGCCGCGCCCCCTACCGTTCTATCCTTGTTCGGCCAGAGTCACGCGAGCCGCTTCACTTGAGCAGAAGGGGGCTGCAAGGAAAAAGCAGAGACACTCCGCGCGACTGCTTGCGAGGCGACATGAAGACACAGGCTCATCTTCACCTCCACACGCTGGGCGGACAGTAAGGAGCTAATGTTGTTGTGCTAACGCCTTTTGTTTTAACGGCCTGAAGCTAGTTGTTGCTAAACTTCCGCAGTCCCAATCGTACCTTTAACCGCGGAGCGGGGGGCTCCAATCTGCCTGCTGCTGCTGCAAGCCGCGTCTCTCTCCCTCCTGAGACACGACTTTAGCGTCGCTAAATGTCCGAAATATAACCAGTCGGGGTTTGGGTGCGTATTCATGCTCTTGTCCGCTTCAGCTTGTGAAAGTGGAGGAGCAATCGCCACGGTGTTTTTGATTTTGTGGAGGTGATCATGATGAGATCACATTTTATGTCAATAAATCCAAACTATTGTGCAGAACACTTTTATACTTTCACAGTTTGAAGTGGACAAGAGTAGTAATGTGCATTTGCATTTTGGGGGCGATCGGTCACCGTTTTAGACAACAGAACTGACAAAGCGAGCAATTTTACCAAGCATGCCTTCCTCGCGTGACGCAGACCGCTGAGACCGAAAACATAACATTAGCCACGCCCCAAAAAGGGGCGGGGAAATTTGTCGTAAACCTAATCACAAAGAAGACCTTAAATCACTACAGAGTCTTTTGAGGTGGGCATTTTAGTACTAATGTCGTTTTTACATGCAAACCTATTATATAAGTGCCAATGTTAAACTCACCCAAGTGTCACTTTAATAATCCACAGTGAAAACGCAAAACTCTGGTCGCAGTGGAGATTTGCGGATACCTCCGGATTAGCGTTTTGCTGTGGACGGTTACACCCAGAGATTTACGTCGTCACCGTGCAACAACAATGCTTTGACGTCGTTGCGCGCCTTGTGTTTTCATGCAAGTCAACATGAATTCTCGCATCGCTGCGTTGGTTATAACCATTCTCGATGCGCTTTTTGCTTACTTATATGTCCGCAACCGGGGGATATACGGTTGTTAAAAAACCCCGGCTACGTGTAGACAAGGCCTAAGACTCTAGAGAATTGATTTAGAAGCTGCCAGCTGCACTTGAAGTTAATGAGGGACAAAAAGATAATGAAGCTTTTTGGACTGTTGAACTTAACTACGTTTGAAAAATGTCCCATTGGCATAACTAATTAAAATTACATTGACCTCACTCTTAAACCTTTTTTTTTTTTTTAAACCAAGTGATAACATCTTATCTTGGTTTATCGTGGTGTGGTTGAGACTGATAAACCCCAATCTGTCTTGACTAAAGATTGACAATATTAGCAGCTGTGTTAGCTACATAAATAGAGTGACGTCATACAGTACAAGCACAAGGCAGTGGTACCCAGCCAATTCCTGTAGTCAAACAAAAAACATCACAAAGTGCAGTCCTACAGCCATAAAGAAACATTTGTAAAAATTACATATATTATCAGTGGTTCTTTTAACCGCGCTTCCATCATTGGTAAATTACAATTCGTCACTGCTATTTTAGGACCGTCAGTAGAACTGCCCGGTCCCCAAACTGCCCCTTGTAGTGGGGGTATCCCAGTCCAGACTGCAGAGATTTCTTTTGTAAGAAGTTGAAACGTTCTTAGTCTTTGAAAGTTAAAACTGCGCCGCAGACGCGGATGGCTCACGACAGACAACCTTTCATTACGAAACATGTGCCTCAAAACATTATTTGCGGATGGTCGTCTTTGCTTTTTGGATTAGTGAAGTTCGGGGGTCGGCACTGATTCCATCAGTGTTTCTGTTTAACAATTCATTAAATATAAAGATGTGGTTTTCATTTGAAATCTTACTATGAAATTACATTCAAATGCAAAGTGAAATTGACAACAACAACAAAAATTCATTGTTTACATACTGTACATAATGTTGGCAAGTATCAATGGAGTTTGATACTCCTGAATCAAATCTGTATCTTAAGATGTAACAATATAACAAATTGCAATACTGTCCCAATGAAGATATCAAGAGGGCTTAAAACTCTCAGGAAGGATGGGACAAGATAATGGTCCAGATGATCATTCATCTTCAGATTATGTCTTTGAGAATACCTTACAAAATGTTAAAGAAAAGACTGATGAATGTGTGGAGATTACATGAACGCAGAAAGGAAATCAGACACGTATTTTGTGTATGCTGAAAAGCAGCAGCAGTCGACTCACCAAGACTCGGTTCTCTGTCTTGTCTCCTTTGATCTCCAGTTTGACTCTCTTCCTCAGCGACAGCTTCACCTTCCTCCCTACAGCATCCCGCATGCTCTCTACACACAAAAAGAAAAACTGATTTTAAGTCAGCATTGGCATGTACAGTATTTGATTCATAGATTCATAGACAAAAACATTAAAATCACTTTGGAGAGTAGAAACCTTTGTCATTTGAAATCATGCATTATTCAAATGAAGGAACATTTGAGGAAAAAAACTGTGAGATTAACCAAATTCAAAAGAAATACAGTGACACTACAACAGTAACACTGTGTGTGTGTGTTTTGTTTTTATGTGATGTCACCAAACAATCACAATCAAAATTTAAAAAAAAAACACAAAAGAGTGTGTGCTTCAAGTCTTTAAAGGGGCCATACAATGTTTAATCACTTTTTTTTTTTTAAGCTTTTATACTAATTCCTCAGCAAAAACACCCCCAAGGTGGTGTTTTCCTCTATTCACCAGTCCTGGAGCATTCCTGCAAATTCCTGTTCTCCAAACACCAGCCCCGCCCAATCCAAGAAAACGACTGGGTCCTCACGTTTCTACGTCACAAAGTGAGGAGCCACCCCATACTGCCCCTACACGGCCACTTTCTCAGCGCAGCCACCAGTGAAACACTTCCATTTTTGCACCGGACTTGGGGAGAAGTGGATCCTTTCACACACTGGGTATCATTCACTTGAACAATAATGAGAGGTCCCCGCAACCGTCAACCCCCCAGCCCCCTCACTTTTCTCAGTGATTATTTTACAATGCTCTCCCCTTTTTCAACAGTGAGAGTGAGAACTTGCGCGAAGCAATCATTTAAAAAAAAAAAAAATAGATTACAATGTGATTTTTAAAAAATAGTACTATCTCCACATTGTGGATTTCTTCTATCGCAAGTGGGTCTGGAGCGTATCCCTCAGGAATAAAAGTGGTTATATATATTATTTATGGGAAAAAGTCATCCAAAATGTGGACAAATTGCAAGTCCCACTGTCCCAGGAAAGGATTGCATTCAACCTCAGAATTTACAGAGTATTACTATTACTAAAGAGTTAACTAACAAGTTGCATTTGATGATAAGAGCAGTTTTATAGAGCAATAAAAATGTGTAGGAAACTACTGCACTCAAACACGAGCATTATGCAGCGTATGCTCCCTTCAGCTTGATTGTTCACACCCAGGAGAATCACCAAAGTTGGCAAGCTGGCCGAGAGAGCAGAAGTGGGTCAGCTGCCTCTCCTTGCTCTTCACACTCCCACTCATCCATTCTGAGGGAGAATGTACTTGAGCACATCTGTGCTGGCATGTGTATCCTGCCTACAGGCTGCTTTGGATCAAAAGGAAACAAATAATTAGGGAACCCGCTAAAAACAGTTCGTCTGGCTGACATGAGTGTCATTTTCTTGTGTAGCGTTTGTGTGTCTCTACACAACATGAGATCTTGAATATTTTAATGAGCTGGAGCAAATATATTTCTTTTATTTCCATCCCTGATAAATTTAATCTGAAACAGCGGTGCTAATTTTACCAGCCAGCCACCCTGTGGATAGAGTTACAGCATGTGCACTTCGTCTAATTGGGAAAATGAACCTCAAACTCAAATTGACTCATGTTTATAGAGTCCGAGCATATACAAATTGGGGTACATTTTGTTAATTGTCCCATTTATATATTAACTGCATCAAGGCACTGGATCTCTACATGCTCTGTTTCAGCATCAAAGGTAGGGGTTTCCTCTGTCAAAATGAAAAAAATGTTACAAAACAAATAATCCTTACCATAATACACTTGGCATCTTTATTCAGGGTACCAGCCAACTATAGTGGTATGGTAAGAGAGAGCTTGAAAAACATGTTCTTTCCGTGTTCGTTTTACAAACCTAAATACCTATAGGCCGGTCCGCCTGTTTTTAAACGGGCTTCTATCAGCGATTCCGACCGCAAACTTCAATAGCATACACCCCCCCGCCCAAGCTGGCCGATATTTGAACATAAAAGGTGACACACAGTGACTCTATGCGCCTGGTTTCTCACCCAAATCTGTCCCCCAAGCAACAACAACTCACTATTGTTCCTTGCCGCGGCCATGGAAGACTCGCCGTGAAAAATAAACTAAAGACAGACTACAGACAAAAGACAGATCAAATACATGGGCTTCCGACTATGCTTAGTCCACATATTTTAAAATCTTTCCCGTCATCCATCAACCGTTAGCAAAACGAGTGTCTGTCATAGGCGGATAGACGGACCGGTCCATCACATAGATGGAATGCCCAGCTCTGGTAATATCCCATTCAAACGCTGACTGGAAATTAGCACGATTTACGTAAAAAATTCAAGAATGCAAAGAGCTTAGGACTTGTCTTGCCAACTCTCATTTCCACATGACATAGCATGAAATACAATTCCCGACGTCACGTTAGCCCAGTAAGTCCCAAGACTTGTGAAAATAACAGAAGAAAAAATGAATAAGATCAAGAGATAAGTGTAATGCTTATTCGGGGCTTCAATGTGCGCAAAATTGCAAGGCATTAAAAATGCAACTGGCTTGAATTTCACATGATACTGACAAGATCATTTTGTACTTGACAAAAAGAACAGAGTGTTCAAGAATAACGTGTTCACCATACAGGTATGAATGGACATGAGGCTATGATGATAGTTTTGAGTAGTTGAGTTTTAGTAGCTGAATAAATACTAAGTTTTGAAAACAATGAATCAACGTTTTAATAATCGTGATTTCAATCTGGATCAAAGTAATCTTTTTTTTTTTCCATGATCGTCTAGCCCCTCTTATCCAAAAACAGATCGGATTAACTCCAGCTATGGAAAGTTCAGCTACATCATTGTAGACTTCTGCTACACCCATAATTTGTTTGCTCTGATCCAAATTAATTGATTAGTTTATTTTGTTTCACAACCGACACACACGGTTGACCATGCTTTTCTTTTGCTGGCTGTAAGAATGTAAAAGAAAATAGGCCAAAGGGTATTTATTTGTACTAAATGCATTAAAAAGACAAGTAGCATTGGCATGAGAATAACTTGACTAAATGTGTAAAACCCAATTTGAGGTGGACAGTTGAGGTTAAACAGAAGTGGTAAATAGAAGATACATTTGAGTGGCGTTTTTCTAAATGCATTGCTTGTAAGCAGATGGGGGAGGGAAATGCTGCATGATGTTGAATCACTGGCACCAGTGAACGAATGCTCCTAACAATGGTCATCATCCACACAACACCTCACATGACATGGTCATGACAGATTCCTTAGTGTGCTCAATGACTTGCAAGACAGTTTATATTATTTCCCTAAACCACTCCATAAATATAAGATTTAGTGTCCGGATGACGCACAAGACAACCTAATATAGCAAGTGAAGTAATCTCTGATTAAGTGCCTCCATACAATTTGCTGAACACCGCATGCCCCATTAAAAGGAGGAAGTGTTTGTCCATAGATGGGATGGAAAGTGCTTGTGCTTTCCCAAGATTGCACCAAGGTGTCAAATACTAACTGCTTGGTCAAACAAAGACAGTTAAACACACAGCTGCACAACTGGGGGAAAAGTAAATGTTCAACATAACAGCATAAACAGGTCGGAGAAGCACAGCACATTCACCGGACCAGTCTGAGTTTTAAAGCTGCAACTGTGGACCCTGGGCAGACAGACATGACAAACTGGCTATGCTTCTTTTATAGTTATGGGTACAATGGCTTTTCACTGAGGTGCTACATTTGTAAAGACACTTCAGTGTTTGTATCTGTGGAACCAAATCTTTCCACTATTCATCATAGCCCCCATTGACGGGTGTATGGTTTGTTTTGTAGTTTGAAACGAGCTATTGTGATGCTACGCTTTGTCATTTAACCCATTAAGTACGGGAGCGCATAACCGCGTTTCTACCACTAAAGCCGAGAGCGCTGTTTTGTCATTCTACCTTTAAAACCTGGAGAGCGGACACATCTGTGTCTTTTTTTAATGCAATTCTCCGTCTCTTAGCCACTGCATCAGAATATACACGTGAGGGTAGCGTGAGCGCACGACCAGTGGAACCAATCGAACGTGATATGATATGGTTTGTAGACAATGACGATATAGACGTCTTTGTAACAGAATAGAGGATGGTAATAACCACTCGAGTTTTTTTTTAATTAAAATGGTGCTTCTCTTGCACTGAAACATTATTTTTACATCATCGATTGAAACAGTAAATAATAATAAATTCTGCCTGTGTGAAAGCCACATGTCTAATTGCTTTAATTCTTTTGGAATTATGTTTCTGTCTGCTACAGGGGCTGATATATTAATCATTTTGTAAGTGTTGAATTTCTGTGAAATCTTCGTGTTTTCAAGGGTAATTCCAAAGGCGACCTTAGGTTTTGGGGAGCTGTTGAGACAGGCGCTTTAGTCCTTAATGGGTTAAATACACAGGGTGTCCAAATAAGGCTAGACAAATATTTACTCCCAGGTTTACAGGCCACATCAAGTAAATTGGTGGGCCATGTTTGGCCCCCGAGGCCTTGAGTTTGACACCGGTTCTTAGAAAAAAAAAAGTACAGGCTGTCCACAAAATGTCTTGACAATTTAAGATGTGTTTATCAACGGCAATTGAGATATCCCAATCAGATTTAATCAAAAAGTATTTAATCAAATTAATTTGGGGTATTTCCGGTACCATGTGGATTAAATGGGTCATGTTCAGAAGGGTACTCCACAAGAAAAGGCACCATGTGCATTGTGGTTTCTTGAAAGAAAATTGAATACCCAAAATCAGCAAAACTACGGGATTACATATGGAAAACATCCACCTTTACATCAATGTCAATATGTGCATGAGGCAAGAAGACTTTTTGATATGCTTTGTGCAACTAATTGGCTCCCATATAAAAGGCACCAAAAACAAGCATACATGAACACCATGTACGTATATAAAAAAATGTACCTTTCGGGGTCCTTAAGTAGCACTTTTAAAATAAATGCTTTTGTACCCTAATAACACCAGACTTTTAAGGTTTAGGGACAAACCTGCACCTTTTAGGCCTTGGAAAAGGGACCTTGGTATGCAATAATTAGTGCAGATTGTACAGTACAGTTGTCTCTATATCTGAAGTAACAGCAGTTGTGTGTACCACTGTATTTAATTATCATGTAAAAGGAATCGGTACAGGACTTCTACATAGTTAAAGTAGTGCTACACAACTGAGACAACCGCACTATTGTCTGCCCTGTCGGGCACAATGAGAGGCTGTGCGGCGGTGCAGGGGAACAACACAGCACGTTCGCACCGACAAGTACACATGCACACACGCGTGGGTCTGACAAGAGGGTTGAACACATGGTCACAAATGAGCTTTACTCACCCATTAGCTCTTTGGGGACCTCTGACACGTCCTCGCTCATTTTGTGCACACTTAAGTATCCAAACAACACGACGCGGAGGTTTTTCCGTTCGGACTGAAGGCAAAAGAGGGAGAAAGCCAAGTCTTAGGTGGTACCACACTGCCGCCTCGCCGGTGCTTCTCTTGCCGGTTACATGTTCCTCTCCCCCCGCAGTGTCCGGACAATATGTCGGCGTAGATCGGCGGAGAGCATCGCTTTGTGATTCAAGCGGCTTTAAGATGACGTGAGCCGGAGACACAAAAAGTACGCCGCAGATCCCAGATGTACCGTATCTCCGGAGGCACGACGGGACAACATCCTCTCGCGCTGTCTCCCTACCGTAAAGCTGTCGGTGGTTATTCCGCGGCAGCCAATGGTGGACACCGGGAGCCTGAGCCCCTCCCAGGCCGGTGATGCGACAGTCTGAGAGCCGATAGTGGCGTGGCAAGAGGGGGCGGTAGTTGTGCTGGTGTCAGACGGGACCGTAATGAGCATTAAGCAGGCTGCTACTACAAGGGTGAGACCAAGCTAAGATTCACGGCTCCCCCAAACCACAGACGACGTAAACTAAAGCCGTTCAATTTGACAATTAGTATCGAATAATATATTGAAGCCGAAAGAAGTATAATTTAATAAGGTTGTCGTTTTCAGTCATCTTAAGGACAACAACAATGTAGACATGTATGTCTGCTTTGCTAACGTTTTTCTTCACGACAAACCAATGAGGCAGAGAAAGGAGAGAGGGACATCTTGTGGTTTGTAGGTGAATTGCAAGGGGTTCATGCTGCATTCCGGGAAGTTGGGAAATCGGAATTATCCTACTCGTATCCCTGTTCCGACCTCAAAGCGTTCGAGACGAATGTAAGCAATAAACGTAATCAAGATAATTCAATTTATAAGGATATGAATACCGAGTACTGCCATTCTACCATAGGGTGCATGTCAACGATCCTCGTTAAGTGGAGGAATTAAACTAGGTTGCCCCATTTCTCCCTTACTCTTTATCGCAGTAGCAGAAATGTCATAAATTCTTATTAAAAATACAGATTTTGGAAATTTGACAATGCTCGGCAGACTATTGGTGATTAGGCAATTTGCTGATGATACCACCATTTTCATGGAAAATAATGACCAAGTCTCTAAAATTATCTAGACAATTGATTGTTTTTCCCTAAAGCATCTACTTTAAAATTAAACCTTTAAAACAATGCATTCTATTTGCAATTCATGAGTCCCCTCTTCCAACAATTCTTATTATTCCTGTAAAATCAACAGTTAAATATTCAGGCATACATATTACTAAGGATATTCTCACCTAACTCTCACATACGACTTCATGGACTTTGCTTTGTGCTTTGGTTCACAGTCATGTTGGAACAGGAAACCTAAGTGGCTCTATCCTGTTCCAACATGAGTGTACACCAATGGAGAAAGCAAGGTCCAGAAAGGCATTCTCGTCCAACAACACTGTGTGACCTTACAACCTGGAAGAATGGTTAAAAATTCACACAAGCACGCTCCTAAACATTCTGGAAAGCATCTGCTCTTGTTCACTACTTG
Source organism: Filicampus tigris (assembly GCF_054856515.1). Lineage (NCBI taxonomy): Eukaryota > Metazoa > Chordata > Actinopteri > Syngnathiformes > Syngnathidae > Filicampus > Filicampus tigris. The sequence goes on from NC_141224.1 coordinate 15,267,754, forward strand.
GCTTGTACAAGCATAGTAGTAGCATCCACACGTGGACAAATAAAATAAAGGTACCACATATTTTAAGTTTTATTTTTATTTAATGGCCAATGTGAGGGCCGGTCAGAGATTGTAGGCGGGTTGGATGTGGCCCAGGTATGCTCTAATTGATTTTCTTTGATTTCTCAGCTTCACATCTGTTTTCATCTGTCAGGTTTTCATGTTTGATACACCTTGTTTGTTGCACCTAGTACAAATGTATCATTGATTGACAAAATCTAAAGAAACTAAGCATAGGAATGCAGAGCTATTTATTGTTTAAATATGCTATATAATGCTGAATCTGGTGAATTGATAAAAAAACTTGGATGGTATCTGAAGAATGCTATTATCCACTGGTAGCTGGTGTTAATCATAGCTGATCATACGACGTTACATACATATATACCATACAAGTTTTGCAAAATATGATACTCAGATTCACTTCAAGTTCAAGGTCTTTAAGATATCAGTTGAGGAACAGGGCTCGTATCATTACAGTTGGAACACATATCGTTGCAAAGTTTATCATTTTGACATGTAGAGTCATTAGTCAAATGAGAACAAATGCGTTAAGGTACAATTTGGTCGCTGCGCTTCAATCTCTTTGAGTGTCTTGTCCAGCTTCTTTGCCATGGAGGTGAGTCGACAAGCTCTCAGCATGCGTGGCAGTATCTCCAGCTGCTCCTTTGGGGCGTTTTGGAGCCACCTCCTGATTAGATGCAACAAATGAGGTTGGCGCTGATGATGAGTCAAGGAGAAGCGCATGGCGTGCCTTTCCATCCCCGACTTATTGATATATCTGTTGGAGAAGGGGTTGTTAAATGTTACAATGAACCAACCGTGAACACTTCTGTGGACTCTACGATTTTGGTTCGGGCTCACCTGTTAAAAAATCTCATCATTTTCACAAAGCGCATTCTGTACATTCCAAAGAATCTTGACAAGAAGGTCCTGAGCATTTTACCTGGAGAGGAAAGCCGAAGCATGAGTACAAGTAAAATCCAGGAATATTTGTAACGCTTAGGAGGTTGTCTTTTTTAAGTACACACACACACACAAAAACCAAAAACCAATGCATATTACAATAATAAATGAGGGGAGGATGGGGAAAGGTCAAAGAACAACCCATTCAATTTTGCTGTATGGGGGGGATCTCCATTCATTCGCTTTCACAAAATTACACATTTACCACAATGCTAACTCCCACAAAATGTGTGAGAGGGACTGGACAAAGGCCAAGCATGACGCTATTAAATTTTGGGGCTGTTCACACATGAATCCAGGATTAATACACTTCCACCGACAAATTTAACAATGTTGATTAGATGACAGAATTACATAAAAATTACTATGACAATTTTCACAAAACTTTGCGGCGCAAAGCCCAATAAAGAACCTCTTAAAATTGGTGTAATAAATGTCTGCATCTAGGTTTATTACTCCATCAAGACTATGTTTTTATTGCTGTTTATTTGGTATTTGATTGAAGCCCAAATAAAATATAGACAGATTTCGGGCATATGCAGGAGGTAGTACTCTGTTAAAGTGTAAAATTTGGTGCTGATCTAAATTAGGATTGGTGTGAGCTCCCCTGAATTTTCTTGTTTTAACAATTCATGGTTAGTATTGTTGGTAATTGCAGTCACTTCAGTAAAGTGTATCAACATGCTGTGTGAAAAAGGTTGCCTTAAAATCAAACTTTAGCTGAAGTAGTGTTTATAGTTGTCCCAATTTAGATCTGTACCAAATTCATGAATGTATTAAATCAAACAAGACAACAAGAAAGTTATGGGCTGCATCAAACAGCAAAATTACCTCCATTTGCAAGGTCCTCACAGAGGCCACACATCGTGTCATGGTCTGTGGAGCCATTGAGGAGCACAAGCTGCCCGTTGACACAGTCCTTGTGCTTGGCACATACCTCCACTGCAGAGGAAGAGGCGGAGAAGAAGCCATCGGAGCACTTTTGACACACTGTGTTGTTTTGTAGTGTACCTAAAAAAATAAAAAAGGTCATTGAAATAGGCCAATCCCAGCTGAGTTTGGGCGAGAGGCGGCGTTCAATTTCACATTGTAGACAATTAACCTCACATGCATATTTTTAGGGTCATAGACAAAACTCACGTAAGTATCAGGAGAACATGCAAATTCCACAGAGTAAAGGGCCTGGGCTGAGATTCAAACCCAGATCGTCTTTGTTTTGAGGCAAACCTGTATCCTGCTAGTCCATGCTGCCATAATAATTTCTCTGGAGGACGAGTTCTGATGAGTTGAGGTGGGGCCTGATTGCTCATCTTGGTCAAGTAAGGGTATTTCAAGGATCTCTGGACCTTTTCTGTCTTTCTGGAGGTTTAAAGCATTGGGATATGACAGGAGTTGTCATCTACTGAGCAAGTACAAAATATTTGTACCCCACGAAAACTCCCTAGCAACAAGTAACCGACAAACGTAGGACTCAAGCGAGAATTTCTATTCCCAGCACAGCCTTTCCTAGCTGATGTTGGGCAAGAGGCAGTGTACATACACATTTCATCGGTAAGAATGTGAGTAGATTTTTTTCTTATAAAGGTACTGTATATCTCCGAGTGCTACTCAAAGATTCGTCTGCATCATCTTGTCAGAACCAAGAACAATGAAATGAAAGCAAAGCCTATCAGGAAAAAATATTGCTGTGAAATGTAAACCTAACCTCTGTAAGTCACGATTCACTATACTGAGTCAATATACTCTGAATGGTGCATTCTTTGAGAGCCTCTCATTACTCCATACAGGGATTCTAGCATCAGACATGCACTGATAACAGTATTTTCAGCGAAAACCAAGCCGAAGTTGTCAGTCTCGTTGGCAACGTAAGATGGCTGACCTCTGGCTTCAGCCGTGAGGGCCCATTTGTTAACTCATCATGCATGACTGCGGGGAGAGGGGTGGCATTCCCACACCACTGAACTGGTCTTCAGCTAGCTTAAAAATAAAAGTGTCATATTTCTGTTTTGTGTAGCTTACATTTGTTTTTGTTTGTGTCTTGTTTCCTTTTGTGTTTTTGTCTTCCTTGTTAAGTTTTGTTTCCACCTGTCTGGTTCTCCTGGTCCCTTGTGTTAACCAATCAGCTCCCTTCAACCCTTTGTGTCTTGTCCAGGTGTTCCTTGTTGTCTCTGTCAGTGTGCTTGTATTTGCAGGTTCCTTGCTTCTTTTCAATCTTTGTTGCTTCTTTTAGTGTTCCTGTCAGTTCCTGTTTGTGAGTCCATTCCTGTTTTTGGTTTGCCATGGTGTGTCTAGGGGTGTCCAAACTAGTGACGGGTTGATGATACCTCATGGAGTGTATTGACACAGTACACAAACTGTGTTGACACCGTATTGATACTGTGTTGGTCAGTCAACACTGACCTCTGCTGTACATCAAAAATCACTGCAGGTCACATTATGTAAGAAAGGATAAACTTGCATGCTGACCCAACATTAGTTTGTGAAATAATATTAAGTCTTTATTCAATTGCTAGTTTTGTGCTTAAAATGCGATATTTGTATATTGTATTAATTGCTCCATTTGTTTGCTGAGTTAAAAATCTTGGTTTACTTTTGGAAAATAAATACCTTTTGTTTTGAGTTCTTTCTGCATTTGGGTCCACCTTTTTTTACCACTACTACCACCACAATCCGCAAGTTGTGACAAAAAGAAACCGTCCAAATGAAATAACCCCAAAAATAAAAACTAACCCCCCCAAAAATAAATAAAATAGTAACAAGATAAAGCCAAATCTATACGTTTTGTAGCACACAATCCATTATTTTATAGGCTTTTTTTTGTATTCACTATCTTCCCAAAACGCTTAAAATGATTAAAATCTGCACCTCTCGTAAGAACGCCGTATCCGTGGGCGCACTCCGAGTGTTTTTTGCAGTAGTCTTCGGTCATGTAAAAGCCCTCCTTGCAGCGACACACCCTGTTGTTGCGAGGTCCGCACTCGAGCTCTACCTCCTTGTCGCCGGTGCAGAATTTGTTGCAATAGAGACACTTGGGCAGGTAGTTCCACAGCTCCGTGAAGTGGCCGCCTCTGCACGGCGCGCACTGCGTTTGCGCGGTGGCCGTACAGTAAGCAGACATGTGCGTGCCCGGTGGACACTTGTTGCACGCAAGCGTGTCCCCCGTGGATGGATCTCTGTACTCGAACGTGAGAGGCTGGGGCTCCGTTTCCGATTCGCAGCAGTGAACGCCACATAGTAGCAGTAGCAGCAGCAGCAGCAGGGATGACAGCGACATCTGAGAACACGTTTGAAAACATGAGTCTTTGCAGTTCGCAATCGTCGGTCCTTGTACTTACCATGTTGATGTTGAGCATATCATGCGTGCAGCAGATCCTTTGTCATGCGCTTATATAGCGGCGAGCGCGGAACACATTACTTTTCTCTAAAAAGGTCAAACCACTTCTACTTTAAATTATGATGGGAAGTGTTTTAATTCCCAAGTATGTGCAACTAAGCATAGGGAAATTTGCTGAGTGTGTCCACAAAAAACTGCCCCTCTATTAGTGGAATTGAAATTCAAGTGTCACCATGACTCATCATAGATAATAATGTTAATAATAGTTTTTGAAAATATATGTTCAAAATGGTGCCCTGCGATTGGTTGGCAACCGGTTCAGGGTGGCCCCCCGCCTACTGCCCGAAGACAGCTGGGATAGGCTCCAGCACTCCCCGCGACCCTTGTGAGGATAAGCGCTATAGATAATGGATGGATGGATGTTCAAAATGGGGGGGGGGGGGGGGGGGGGGGGGCGGACTGCTAAAATAATTGTAGTAGAAAAGTCTATTCATTTCATTAGTTCAATTTGAAAAAGTCATATATAGTCAACTCGATCATATACAGATTCAACACTAATATACAAAAAATCATTGTGATTATTTTCTTTAATCTTGTAACTTATAACTTGTACAAACCCCAGTTTCAATGAAGTTGGGATGTTGTGTAAAACGTAAATAAAAACAGAACAAATTTGCAAATCCTTTTCAACGTATATTAAATTGAATACACTACAACAACAAGATATTTAATGTTCAAACTGATAGACTTTATTGGGGTTGTTTTTGTAAATATTCAGTAATTCAGAAACTGAGACCGGCAACACATTCCCAAAAATCTGGGACAGTGGAAATAAAAGACTGGGAAAGTTCAGCAAAGCTTTGTGAAAATAGTCCCACAGTTTTAAAAACAACGAACAAAAGAACACCCATGCTGTCTGCATTCCACCGCTCATTGTTATTGTCATCTGATTTGTGTTTCTTTGAGTGTCTTGAAAAGCGCGTTATACTGTAATATACTGTTTGATTTAGGCTATTTTTATTATCAAACAAAAAAGTTGCAATTTGTATCACTCATCCAAGGTATAGCATGAAAGGTCTTGCCCTCATGGATGAACCCCAGTCCCCTGCGTCCAAGTCAGTTGTCTTACCCCATGACTAAGAAAGCTTACACATGAATACTGCAGTGCTTGGAACTGTATAACATCAACAGCATCCTGTGAAGAAACAGATTGTGGAATGCAACTCTGGGGGCCAACTCAAAGTTTGACAAGTTGCACAGGTGACTATCAAATGTGGCATATTGCAAGGCGGTGCTCTGTCCTGGTTGCTGTTCTGCATAGGCCTGAACCCACTCAATCAGATCATAACCATGAGTAGCTTCGGGTACCGGTTCAGAAGTGGAACAACGATCACCCACCTCCTCTCCATGAATGATATCAAACTGTAAGACAAGAACAAGCGTGACACGGACTCCCTGATTCACCTCACAAGCAGAGCTGGGTTGTTGTTATCCTTTCGGCTTGTCCCCTCAGGGGTCACCACAGAGAATCAAGTGCAGGTACGATTCGCATCATTGATTTGGCAAAGCATTTTACGCCGGATGCCCTTCCTGACGCAACCCTATTAACAGGGCACACACACAGACACCATCGCTGAGCGGGAATCGATCCCACGCTGCCCGCACACAACTCGGGCACGTGTACCAGTACGCTATCAGTGACCCTTCACAAGCAGAGCTGGGTATTTTACTCAAATTTTCCAATCCGTTTATCGCATTCCGTCTGCAGCCGGGTTATCCTTCCGCCATCCATCTATCCACCTTTTTGTCCGGACCAAATAGTAATCGCCAACGGGAAAAGGAAGACTCGCCACGGCCATGGAAGCCTCACCTCGCAAATAGACGATAGATGATTACATAGACGGAAAAAATGGACTTCCGACTATGCTTAGTCCGTCAATTTTTTCTAAGTTTGCCGTCTTTTGTTTATCGCCTACAAAATGGGTGTCCGTCACATAGGCAGAATGCCCAGCTCTGCTCACATGGACATAGAGCAATGACATCAGAATGTCATTCGGACTAGGTAAGTAGATGCAAGTGCATCAAATCGAACCGTATGAAATCGTTCCACCTTGAAATATATAGACATATATATTTAATTGTCTTTTATTGGAGGGATATAGCTTCAAAGGAAATGCCACAGTGATAGTACTAACAAGTGCCCTATGACAACAAAAAAATCATTGCATCATAACCTCTTGCACTGAGTCGTAACATATCGACTTGAATTATAATTGAATAATCCTTGAATCGTACCGTTACCCATGTATCAAGATACATATTGAATTGTCTTTTATTGTAGACATACACCCTTACTGTCTACATTTGTTACTGCACGCTTTGTGTTCTATAATATCTGCTGCATATTACATTGATGTTTTTCGTTGGCGTTTTGGCGAATGGCGTTTTGGATGGTTTCTTAGCATAAATCTAAGTCAGCCAAATGACAAATGAGATGTAAAATTGCACAAATTTAAGAAGCAAAGCTTAGGTTTCCAACTTGCTTGTTTGTAGGAAACCAAATGAGTCACCCCATCTCTATGATGCTGATGATTTATCTATGTGTCGTGTGGCCCCTGTGCTGGAAAAAACAATACATGGGAACATTTTTGCTCAATTTAACTGTATAATTATCCATGACTGTCGTGACGCACTGCTTGTGTTCCACGCTAATAAAAGCCTGTTTAAGAAATTTCAAGTCACAGAAAAAGCCCAACCTTTTATGAAGCAATGCATTTGTACAAACCATTTGGCATTAGTGTTACACAAGGCATATATATACATTAAAGTTCATAATATTAAAAGTGATACAAAAATAATAAAACACATATCCCTTCAAGAATCTGCAGCATTTAAAATCCAGTATTTCTTATAAAGCAATTTAAAAAAACAAGCTATTACATAGAATGGAAAGTTAAATTTCCTTTTTTTAAATAGAACACAAATGTACATTCATAAAGCTGACAATTACAAAATAAAATTCCTATAAGCTTCACTTGCCAGCAGTCACAGACAAAAGCAACAAACAAAGGACATACAGTATATAGTTCTTACCTGGATTTCATTACGAAATCAAATCCTTCCTCTCAAATAGCGAGAAAGCAATAAGAAAAAACAAAAACAAAATTTGCTTGCCCACGTTTCATAAAATTATTTACATTTTAAATAGTTTCTGTATTACTTTTCACAGACACAAACGATTCCCATGAAACATTTCCCAAAGATTGTTCCCAAAGATGTTATGGATGGCCTAGAATAAACAATCATATAATTATAATTCATTGAAAGACTGAAAGTGGGCAACAGTACTGGTGTCCTAATTATTCAACCTTATAAGGTGTATTATGTCATTATTACAAGAAACACTATTAACACGGCTTTATAATCTTTTTTGTAGCTTTATCTACTTAAGTATCCTACAGACTTGATGCCTTTATGAGACCTACTGTAAGAATGCACAACCTGCACAATCCATTAATAATAATGCTAATAATGCTAATAATAATAATAATAATAATAATAATAATAATAATAATAATACAGACCTATAAGAAAAATATACAGAGCTAATGTTATCAGTACAGTACAGTACAGCTCCTGTATTGGATCGTTTACAATGTTTAAGTGTACCTAATGTTTTGACTGAGTGTAACTAATCTCAGTGTGTGTCTGCTTATATCATTAGTGCTCTTCTCGCCTTGAAGTTTAGTGTGAAGTGAAGCTAGGGATGGGCATAAAATTCAAGTCGACTAAATATTGTTGACTGTGTGGAATTCAGTGCTGCTGATTTATGCAGTCTTGAAGCAGTTGATGTGAAATGAAGTGCCATTTTTGCCTGCCACCAGCAGAGGTGCTGTTGATTCATTACCAACTAGTTTGTGGTCTGAGGAAGAACATGACACAAGATACTGGAAGCCAAGCTCCGTTGGGAAGCATTATTCTACTCGATAGTATGCTGAAATCAGGAGAACATATAGAGTGAGATTTTTCCCAACAATCTAATCATTAATTTTCATAAGCGCTTGCCCTCATTCGAGTTCACACGGCACATTTAGACAAACAACTATTCACGCTCACACCTATGGACAATTTAGCCTTCAATGAACCTAGCATGCAGTTGAATATGGGAGGAAGCCAGAGCACCTGGAGAAAAGCCACGCAAGCACGGTGAGAACATGCATATTCCGCAGGTTTAACTTGGGATTTGAACCATGAAACCTCAGAACTGCGAGGCGGGTGTGCTGACCTTCTTCTCGACCAATCAAAAATGCAATAATTTATGGGGGGGAAAAAATGACTTAATTGGTCTTTAATTTGCCCCATAGTTGAATAAAATCAATTTAATCAAATGCCCATCCCTAATCAAAATCGTGCCCTCATTCATTGAGCGGCTTCAGAGTTTTAAAACACAGCTCATCCTGCAGCATGCTAACAAACATCTTCTCATATGTCTTGCGTGTGGAGGTGGATCCGATAATGCGGCTGATCTTCTTCAGGCCCTTTAGAAGGTAGCGGGGTGCCCCTTTGTTGTGTAGCACCCTCAGACTGTGAGAAAGACCTTTGACTAGATCCAGGTCAAAGTTGGCCGTCTTCCAAAGGTGGAGGAGATGCAGGATGTACTGTTTGGGGAGACAAGTAGCCACTAGCGCCGATACATCCTCCCGGTGAACTTTTACCCCTGGCAAGCTATTCGTGACCTCCAAGAGGTCGCCCAAAGTTACGTTTTTCAGGCTGTTGCAGCGGGAGACCTTCCGCTCGCAGTGGTTCACACCTGTAAGAAAAAGAAGGGAAAAAAAACACTCTTATGATGCTTGTGAAGTTAATTATTTAGGTATCTGTACACGCAGGTTGTGTTCAGTTAATGCAAACAGCCAGATCAGATGTACAGTATGTGTCATTTGAAATGTACATTAAAAATGGGCAGTCAATTAAAATGGTCAGCGGTGGGCATTTTACAAAATTTTGCCAGTCCGTAATTTTTTCAAGCCGAACCAAATAGTAATCGTCAGTTGATCCGTCATTAGTCCGTCGGTCTGTCAGAAAATAAAACTAACAACTGTCGACTGAAAATTACATCACAGTTGCTCAGGACTCAAATAATAACCAATCATGGCTCAGCTTCAGAAAACAAGTGAGCTGTGATTGGTCAAGTCAAGTCACCACCCAAATTGTGTTAGCAAATAAACATATACATTTTGCTAACATCACACTAATAATGCAATTAAATTATTAATATAGACCATATGAACATACATAGTGGTAGAAATGGCATCTTAATGCAGAAATTGCGTTAGCAAATAAACATATACATTTTGGTAGCAACACACTAACAATGCACTCTAAGAATTCATATGAACTTTCTAAACATACATATACTTACAACAAGTGCATCTTAATGGTCATTTGAGAGGAGTGACATGGATACAGTTCACTTAGAAAAACGTTCTGTCAGCCTTGCTTGTCACTTAGTAAACAGTACAACGCACACAAGAGGGTGCCAGAGACAGGCGTCGGTAACTGGTAATCTTCGAGAGTACGGGTACTCGATACCTTGAAATAAGGCCGGTGTTCTGCCAAAATGTCCTACCCGTGTGAAACTTCCTACCAGAGGCTGATTTGACAGCCTGTTCTGCCAAAATGCTGAGCCCGAACCCCAACCTGCAAACGCACTGGGCATTGGTAGGACCTCTATGGGTAGGAAGGCGTTTCAGAACACCAGTATTGGCCCCATACCGATACCTCGTATCGGTACTCCCCCATCCCTAGTTTAAAACAGGATTTGCAACTATTAAAGCATCCATCCATCCATCCATTATCCATACCGCTTATCCTCACAAGGGTCGCGGGGCATGCTGGAGCCTATCCCAGCTGTCTTTGGGCAGTAGGCGGGGGACACCCCGAATTGGTTGCCAGCCAATCGCAGGGCACACAGAGACAAACATCCGCTCTCACAATCAAACGTAGGGGCAATTTAGAGTGTCCAATCAACTTAGCATGCATGTTTTTGGAATGTGGGAGGAAACCGGAGTTCCCGGAGAAAACCCACACAGGCACGGGGAGAAGACGCAAATTCCACACAGGGAGGCCGGAGCCGGGATCGAACCCACGACCTCTGAACTGTGAGGCGGACGTGCTAACCAGTCGACCACTGTGCCGCCACTATTAAAGCAATTTCAGCAAAATCATATGAATTCAGTGTGACATGCAAGCTTGACTAAAAAATGTAGCCAGTCATCAGTAGATCAAGGTTCATGACTCACTTCCTTCCTAGAAAGTAAAGGACTGTCAAAAAAGTTTGTATTGTGGTTGAACACAAAAGGGAGTCACCAACTTTGAAAAGATTGCAAAACACTTTAGGACGTCAAAGATGAGACTAATCACTGTCACGCAGGCTTTGGCAAGTAGGTCAAGTATCAGGAAACTTTTTTTTTTTTAAAGATAATAATAAGAACAATAATGATATCTATTAGTATCATTATTATTAGTAGTAGTAGGAGAAGTAGTAGTAGCAGTCATACTAGTAATTATATGATGATTATATTATTGTTATAATAATGATTTCAATTATCATTATAATTTATACATATATAAAGATATATTTTTGGGCCTATGATGATTGATGAACGATATTATTACCAGAGCTGGGCATTTTACTAAAATTTCCGGGTCCGTTTATCGACTTCCGCCTGCATCCGGGGTACCACTCTGCCGTCCGTTTATATATTTTATTTTGTCCTGTCGGAATGCCTATCATTTTAAACGGGCTTCCGTTTGCGTTTCCGTCTACAAACTTCAACCAACTTTCACTCGCACTCGTGATTAAACAAGCATGTGGAACAAGCGAGCCTTGGACACGCCCACCAAATTCCGCTCATTTAATGCTAGGCTAACAGTAAACCTTCCTAGTGGTGTCTGTAATTCTACAACAAGGCAGAATTTTGCAAAAAACTGTTTTAATACAGTATTAGGGCGTCCAGAGGATGGTTGTTGTAATCACTGCAAAGCAAATGTCTGTGTTTCTTTAATGTTCCACTTAGAACAAATGAAATTCATGGTGTAGCTCATCTTATTCTTATTTTTTTGCAACAATTTCAAAATTAGCCTGTAAAATCCTGGAGGAACTGACAAAAAAAAAAGGACTACTTTGTCATCTTAGAATACCTTTTATGATACCATAAAGCTTGTCCTGGTCCTTGTTCTGCTGCCTCCACAGCCGCAAAAGCTGGAGGACTTGCTGCTGTGGAGAACAGGCCTTCTTCAGCCTCTCCACGCTTTTGACATCCACCCTGCGGCCCGGAAGACTCTCCAGCAGACGCTCCAGGGGCACAGAGGACAGCTGAAGGGAGGCAAGCGACTGAAAGACTGCCTCCTCGCACAAAAGCACATCTGGGACAAGATAAAAAATTATTTTTATTAATGAAAATCATTTAATTAAATGTTTGAATGTAGTTAGAGAGCTACATGTGTTCAGTTTATTATCATAGTCATTCCACAAGTTAACTCCTCTAACAGAGACACACCTCTGTTTTATATTTGTTATTGTCATAGATTAAAAAAAAAAAAAGGCCTGTTCAGATGCTGAAATGTTGGCTTTAGCAGCCTGTATTTTACTTTTTATCTTATCGGTAAGAACATTTGTGGTATCGCCCGTCAGTAGTTGAGTGGGTCATGATACAAAACTGAAAATACATTCTGCCACACATTTTGGATTCTGGGAATTTTATCAAACAGTTTTGTTTTGAGCAACTGACTTTTTTTTCTAGTAAGGTTTGCTGAACTCTGCTTCTGATTTTAATGAATTTTCCAGATGACTGTGTTTTAACAAGAATTGCAATCACCGGTATCCCAGAAATGCTGTAAGACGCTTTTACCAAGATGAAACAAAGATCATTATTTGAACTGGTACTTCACAACATACCCAATGCCATTTTTTCACTGCACACGAACGATTCTGAACTATTTCTAGTTAACCACTGTGTGTTAATTGAACAAGCAGATTCTTCAGTTTGTTGTTGTATTGGATACAGTGTACCCCTGTCCATCATGGGGGGTACGTTCCGGACAAAGTAGGTAAAAATCCGCTATTTCGAGACCATATCATTAAAAAACATGATAATAAAATAAAAGCCACAATCACACTCTTTGAACACATTTAAACTTAATGGATGGATGAAACACACTTTAAAAACACAATGTAAACGCGCACAAAATTGTTGGTACCTATTTGTTAATGAAAGAGAAAAACAACAGTGGTTACATAATTAATTTGAATCTGACAAAATTAATAGTAAACAAAAATGTAATGAAAATCAGATATTGCTTTTCAACTGTGGTTCAACAGAATTATTATTACTGTATTTAAAAAAAACATGAAATAGACCTGGACAAAAATGTTGGTACCTATAACTGAAAGAAAGTGAAAGTCAAGGCATATTTTTTCCTTACAATAATATGTTCTGTGCACCCCAACTAAACATGGTATTCTGATTAATATTCTATTTGTGGAATATGAATTAAGCATAAAAATCTAACCTTTTTTATCCATCTCAGGGGGTTGCCATTTTGCCTTATCCTGCCACTTGCTGTTCATAGTCCAGTAGTCCCAATTGAATAGTCCAATGTTTTGCTCTTAGGCTACATTCACATTGCAGGGCGAGTTACCAACTCATATCACCACAGTAGCAAGGTGGGACGAGGTCGAAATATTTTGGCTAAATGAGGCATCGCTCCTCGATCTCATTTTATGGAGGTGTCTACTAAAGATAAAGTCATGTCATTGCCGCGCATAATAAATGAACCGTCTACATTGCTGAATTACTACGAGCAGCACATATAGTATGTCGACTTTATGCTTCAAGTTTCAAGTGGGATTAAAGTCAAATATAAAGACAACACTGTTGCTCAAAACGATTTTGCAGATTCACGGATGGTCAACAATTTTGTCCATGTCTGTATCCAAACACAAAATGATTAATCATCAAATATATTAAAAATATACTGTAGGTATTATCTCTGTTAGATGTCCCTATCATAGGCGTGAGCCTGGTGGGGTGGTGTGTGATGTCGGCGACTTGGAGGGAGGTTGGCCATTTGACTAAAGATACTGTGAGTGTCTTCCGGCAATCAATGAAAAACTCAAAATTTCATCGGCAACTGTGGCTCTCCTCTCCCACTTGTTACATATTTCATATTGCACTTGTTACATGCTGATTATTTTTCACAACTTTGCAGATGCAAACATGAGCATGAGTAGACACCCAAGCCCTTTCACCTGCCCGCATGGAGCAGATATTTGGCTGGGTCCATACTACAGACGCCTTGGAAACAAATCCAATTCATACCCACATACAAAAGTGGCTTGGGTCCAATTTGAAAGCATCAGCATTGTACTGTTCACAGTGCGTGAAAAAAATAGGATACATGTCAAATATATCAAGATTTGACCTGCAGTGTGAACATAACTTAAATCTGGTCAGGAAACAAAAATAAAATCCCCTGTTCTCAGGACTAAATAAAATCCCCTGTTCTGAGGAAGGGAAATAATCATATCCCCAAAATAGGTCAGCAAGACTAATTTGAACTTGTAACCCGCGTGCACTGTGACGTCTGTAAGGCATCAACTGCTCTATATAATGGGCCTACTACCTAAAGGTCTCACCAGTGGGGCACCAAGTGTGCTGATGAGCACAATCGATGGCCATAATTTGGTCCTGGCTCCCACAGATGCTGTCTGAAGTGGACGTTCCCCATCTCAGTGTCTTCAGGCCTGAATCTGTGCAGTTTCTGTGGGGTCGACATGGTTCTGTGGAGGAGCGGCTGCTGGAGAAATGACCTGCGGGGCATTGCTTGCACACAGTGTCACTCAGTGGTGTACCTGTAAGGAACCAGAGACAAATCAGTCATGGAAAGGAACAATAAGAAATACTAGAAATAGCTTGACACGGAAGTCGTGTGAAAGGTCAACATGTATTTGTCAAGTGACAATGTGGAATTAAGAGTAACATTCGCATCAACACAAGAGCTGATTTACCAGTATTCTAGAGCTGTGTTTCCAGACCTTTATTGAGCCAAGGCGCATCTTTCATACTAGAAAAATCTCACGTCACACCACCAAACAAAAATATCACAAAAAGTGGATACGCCAATCAATTACTGTATGTAAGACATTTACTAGTTATTGCTCTGACAGCTACTATCCCTGGCATAAATTGATCAAGAAATATACATCATTAGTAAATCTATCATTTTCGTTCAGTGACATCAGTTAAGTGACAGTGTGTCGTTTCCCAGGGCATACTTGGTGATCATTAATGGGCGGCATTCTGGTGGGGAATAACTGTTCTTACGACACGGTTTCCATGGCAATGACACAGATAATATTCTCTTTATTACAAAGCAAATGATTTTAGAAGCTGTTATTTCATGTCAAATGACTACATATTGCTGTGGTAAGGCGCGGTGAAAGGATTCTAAGAACATCAACCCCAACATGTGCCTATGTCATTATGAGGGTGACTCACATCACTGTAGCAGCTACTTAATTGTCTTATTTTTTCACGACAGTATGTCTCACTGTAAACAACAATGTGTAATTTGCCTTAAATTTGGTGGAACCTCTTCCATCAAATGCCTCAAAAGCTGAACCAATTGACCAAAATGTTGACAGACGTTTACCAGTGATGACAAAGTTTGGACAGGAAAATGTGATTTGTATAGGAAAACGGTACACACATCTCTGTCCTGGCTGTCCACTGCAATTATTCTCAATGTGACGTGCTACAAGCAGAATTGTAGGAAACTAATGATTGTTTTTAAGACTTCATTTCCAGGGGTGAACTTATTATTTGCACTTGTATGACAGTTAAAGAGGGAAGTCAACCCAAACAAATCTTTGCAATAATATGAAACACAGCATTCTGATGAATATTGGGTTTGTGGAATATGAGTTAAGCAGCAAAATCCACCTGTTTTTAGCCATGTAAGGGGGTAGCCATTTTGCCACTTCTGTCGACTGAAAACGACATCAAACTTGCTCGGCGCTCAGTTAATGATGAATCATGGCTCACATGTTTTCAGCTGACCTTAAGCTGAGCCATAATTGATCGTTAGCTGAGCCCTGAACAAGTGTGATGTCATTTTCAGTCGAGTAAAGTGGTAAAATGGCCGCCCCCTGAGATGGACAAAAATGGTTGGATTTTACTGCTTAACTCATATTTCACAAACACAATATTAATCAGAATGCCATGTCTAGACTGATAGGGCTGCATATAACATATTATTGTAAACAACATTTTTGGGTTGACTTCTTCTTGAAGAATAAGTTAGTTAATAGTTGATTTGCCCTCTGAAATCCTCATCAAAGTTAGGAGTGTACACACGCTAATATTTTTTAATAGTGGGGGTGCGGTCCCAGGGGGGGCTTGTGTGATCCCAGGAAACATTTTTTTTAATGCCATAATAGAATAAAGTGTAATTGCACATCCCCTACTGTAGGTGGCAGTGGTGCTCTCATTGTCTGAATGTGCACTGGGAGTTTTAGCTCAAAGGTGTAGTGTTTTTTTTTCTTTTTAGTACCGAGCATACCCACACAGAGCAGGACATATGAAGTTTAGTGAACAAACCCTTAAGAGACACCATGGAAAACTATATTTAACAGGGTTGGAAGAAACTTAAAAAAAACAATGTTAATAACGTTATTTGTTGTCTTTTGATTTATATTTCTGTTTTGGTTTCTTTTATGTTTATAAGAGAGCCGTAACTCGTCATTTGGAGGCCCAAAGCAAACGTAGTCATGGTCACCCGGCCCCAGGTACTTCAGTTCAATTTTTACCAAAGGTACGTCAGCTTTTTAATCAAGGCCACTTTGTCCTGCTTTTTAAATCAGTTACAATGATCTGGTCACTGTAACAAATTAACTTAACTTAGCTTAAGTTAGTCAACTAATATTTACCAATAAAGATTTTGATTATGAATGTTTAGCATCATTTAAAAAGTATGAATATTGGCAATCTCTCTTATTTTCTGAGCTAGGAAAAGTCCTTGAATTCCTTCTTGACGATTATTATCTAACAAGTCAAGCATCACAACACTTTTACTGTAATTAGTAATGACATTATTCAACATTCAACATATTTTTACCTTTTCAACCACTTTTATACTCACAAATTGTGATGAAAAGCATCACTCATGTCACTTTCCACTTGATCATAGATTTGAAAATACTAAATGTTGATGTCAAAATGTATTAACAATTATAATTATTACAAATGTCCCATTTACTTACGTTGATTTCTGGACAAGTCAGTTTGGGCCAATTCACAAAAAAAGTGACAAAATCTTTCATCCTTATTCAATTCTTACTAAGGAGGGCTAATATATTTGTGTCGCAAATCTCTATTCAATGATATGCTCCATTTTGAGATATGAGGCTGGTTAGAATGTTTTTGTAACATTTCGCAACTTATGTTCTAAGGTTTTGGATAGGTGTACTCCTGGGTTTGGCTTTCATCTACCTGTCTGATGTTGCTCCCTGTGGTCCACAGAAGGCTTAGTGAGTTTGTGTGAAAGCTCACAGGCTTGGAAAATTATAGGGAAAATTGCTGCCAAGTAGTTTTATTATATTTTTTTACGATAACCATAGCCACTTTGTATTATTTTACGCCAAGGTGCAAAAATATTGGTCTGCTATGTGCACAAGTCACATTGTGATGCTTTATGTCACAATCACATCCTCATTTTGCTTCTTGAAACTAAACATGTGGGACAACAAACTGCATTAGTCAGTTTAAATGCTTGTTTCGCTTCATTTTATACAATGTGGTAGTTAACATGCCGGGGCTCTAGTTTGGTGAACAACACAAGTCTAGCACAAAATATGCTCTAAATCTGCGCAAGGACAGGCTACATTTTGTTTTGGTATTTTCACAGATGCACACAGCGTGACACAGTTTAAAATGGGCGTTTTGCGCCAATGTGGTCATGAACACAGCCAACTTGATTCACTGCCAATAGAAGCGGCTCCTCCCATTCCCTTTCAAATTGGCGCGCGAGACGCGTACAATCCTTGACGTGGTGGAATGAGAAACTGATTTGCTGGAGACCATGCAGGAGGTCAAAGCATGCAAAGTACGTTTATAAAGAACTGCAAGCAGACCTCCACTGGCCGATGATCTAAAATTGGTCAGAGAGATCACAGATCTGCCTTCCACCCCAATTGTATGTGTCCATTCAAATTCCCAAACAAGCGCATTGAGGCTTGCGTCGGCACAAAAATTAGGATATGGCAGTTTTTATGCTCCAGCGCAGCTGTGTTGTCTACGAATATAGGGCACATTGTGTGTTTTTGCCACTTTTCAGAGAAACTTCCAATCTTCTATTCAGAGTCAACAGCAAAAGGGCACATTAGGTGGCCAAGTGGTAAGAATCTGAGTCACATCAAGGCGGCAAAGCGTTGGTTTTTGCTCATCATGTGGTCTTTAAGGCTTCAACCACATTTGTGCCCATTACATAAGGAGCCATGCAGCTTAAGGAAGGGGAAACCCCAGTAATGCTGTCCCACGTCGAGTAAAGCCTCCTATTTTACTATGGCGGTGCGTGAATTACAGAGTAATAAGAATAGAGGGTAAATGTCATAGGTGCAGGAAACGAGGCACACTATGCTTAATGCAAAATGAGAAGATGAGATGGATTTGTTTTTACAAAATAACAGTTGACTCAAACCATGATGACTCAATAAAGGACTGCAGTGCACAAGAGTTCCAGTGTAGTTTCATGAAAAGAACTCATTAAGAAACCCAGGAAAAGGGAATTTTACCACATGATCAAATTTCCTGGGTAAAGTGAGTGCACCCTACAGTAATGTTTTAGAATCAGTAATAAGAATCAGATATTCTGATGTGCAAGTTACATGTCAAGTTACACCGTGAAATTAAAAAGGTTAACTGGATGCATACTTCTGAAAGTGTCCACTTACTAAACATGAACGCTTTGAGGAAGTGATCAGTTGGATTTGAGGAAGTTCAATCATTTGACGCGCTGTGTGACAAGTGAACGCAACATAAAGGGACCTCATCGACGCGCTGTGTGACAAGTGAACGCAACATAAAGGGACCTCATCCCTGCTAAATATGACACTCATTCAACTACTGGTAACAAAAACACGCATATGACCAAGATAAATGTCCTTATAAGTTCAGTAATTAAATGCATTGCGCCGCACAATGCATTTTGGGAACCGAGTGGTATATAACGTGAGAAGAATAGGTTTAGATATGACAGTGAGGCTGTTTAGATTTGTGTCATATGTGTGATATAATATTTATAATTGTTTTTAATTTTACTGTACTATTTGTTTATTTACTTTACTAGTTCCTACCCTGAACTGTTGTGAACTGCATTAAAAAGAACACGGTACTGTATGTGATAGAGAGCCAGCAAAGGGGGCGCCTCACAGCTCAAAGAGGTCCTGGAGTGGCAGAGAGACACCCCACATTGAAACTTACTTAGGGAGGGCTTCACTGGCGCAAAGAATCGGCCCTGGTATTTTGAACTGCTCGCGTGGGAACATGCAGGCACAAGCACGGCTTTCATTGTCGTGGTCGTGAAGCGTCCCAGATGCCAGATGACCCATCGTTAAGTATTTCACATTACACGGGCTACGATGCATCAAGGCAATTCAAAATCGGTTACAAAACACAAAGTTTGTCTGCGAAACGTCTATCGGCTCAAAATCGGGCTACATTCATGTAGTCTGCCCTCTAATTTGTAAAAATAACACCCACATGTGTGGACAGAACAATAGTACAGATTGATGAAAAAATAGGAAATTTACCAAATTTGTACATATGATGTTTCGACCTGATGCCAGCGATATGGAGAAACAGCCCTTCACACTTGCATTCACACTAACAGTATGGACAAGTTAGAGGCTTCACTTAATCTAACGTGCAAGGTTTTGGAATGCGAGAGTAAGCTGAAGTATCCGAAGAAAAGACATTCAAAAGAAGGGCTTCTGGTCTGTGAGACAGACATGCTAAACAACACTAGCTGCTTAGAAAAATATTAAATGTAAAAAAAAAAGTGTTGTGTGATTGAGACCACGCAGTACTTTGTAAGACAATCAATGTAACTTGGCCGTTTATTACTTAAAATTACAATGCTCTTACCTAAAGCTGTCACTCCATAGCCGGGTGGGCAGGAGCTGTGTGTGATGCAGAACTCGACCACGAGGTGGAAACCTGCAGCACACTCGCACACTCGGTCATGGGTGCTGTTGCACTCCTGTTTCACCAGCTGTTTCTCTTTGCACACCTTAACATGAAGCACACAGCAGAGCACTGTCACGGGCCTTTATGTGGGGGACGTGGAAATGATTCTTTTGAGACACACGAGGCCACGAAGTTGCTGTATAACAAACCACAGCCTTAAATCTACATTTTCATCAAAGATATGCTATAAAACCATCTTGTACACTTCTGAAAGCAACACGGTATAGCATAGTCACGCATAGTAGGAAAAGATCTGAGAGAAACCACAAACGTGTAGCGTAAAAAAGAAAGATGAATAAAAGTATGACGGCAACGTCAGAGTAATTTCTGACCAGTTCACATAAGTGAAGTAACAGATGTGAGTCCAAAGTGCGTGTGTCTGCATGTACAGGAATCTTAAATAGAAAAACAGCCAGGTCTTTCTGATAACTACAACAAACAGTCATATTTTTATTTTTAACCTCCAACCTACCCAGAGGTGGTAAAAGTACTCACGCATTTTATTTGGGCAGAAGTGCAGATACTGTTTAAAAATGACTCTGGTAAAAGTAGAACTACTGAACCCACTTCTGTACTTACAGGGGAAGTCAAGTAAAAAATGTTCTTTATGCGGCCCCACTAGTCTAAACGCGGTAATCTGATTAATATTGGCTTTGTGGAATATGAAGTAAGCAGCAAAATGCATCCGATTCTATCCATTTCAGGGGGCGGCCATTTTGCCACTTTCTGTCGACTGAAAATGTCATCACAGTGCCTAAGGGCTCAGCTAGTGAACATCACATGACTGATCCCAGAAATCAGGTGAGCTTTGATTGGGCCCTTCGACACTGTGATGTCATTTTCTGAAAACACCAAGTTGGAAAATGGCCGCCCCCTGAGAGGGATAAAAACGGGTGGATTTTGCTGCGTAATTCTTATTCCACAAACATAATATTAATCAGAAAGGCGTGTGTTTAGACTAGTAGCACTGCATAGAACATATTATCGTAAAGGAAGATTTTTTTACTTGACTTATCTTTAAGAAAAAACAAAACTGTGAACTGTGAAGCAATCTTTAACACAGTTATAGAATACCTGTTTTGATAACTTAGTACATTAATGGGAAAGAGCCTCATCTGCAAACAAAATAGCTCATCTCTTTTATTATAATTTATTATTACGTAATGTAGTGATCGTATTGAGAAAAGAACGGTGTATGCTGTTGTCTTTTGAAAGCAAACGCTTGCTTGCGTTGGATCCACTTTGAGGCTATAAAATCAATGTGTTCCCATAGCTTTGCTGACATTATGAAATGATGAACAAAAAAGGCTAAATTAGGTCATCATAATGGAAAAAATACTTGGACAAGTTTTTTTTTTTTTCAGATTAGACAGCAAACAAGTCATTTTATTAATGGATGGAGAATATCTCGCTTCTGAAACTGTTCCAGTTGGCATTAATGCTCCCTGGTTATGTTCATGCATGTACAGTAGCTGCTATTTCACTGGTGTCAGGCCAAAACTTCATAAATCACATTTTGGTGAATTTCACATTTTTTCAAAAATCTGTACCATTGGTCTGTCTCTGCATATGGGTTTTATTTTTACACATTAATGTATTGCCCAATCTGAAGAGTTGAAAATGGCTTGCTTTCTGCCATGTGCAATGCTAATGGTTGAACAAACTCGCCATTTTTGGGGTCTCCTGAAAAGTGACAATTTCGGCGGTTCAAGGTTTTGGCCCCACACTTCCCACCGCTGTACCTACCAAGGTGCAGTATTGGCACGAGTCCCCCCAGTGCCAGCTGTCTGCAAAGTGCCTCTCGGGGCAAGCTTGGCACTCTGTGCTCCTGTCAGCTGTGCAGTGTTGCTTCACAGCCGTGCCAGGGGGACACTGGTCACACAGGAGGAGGTCGGAGGTCACCGGGTCCCGGTACTGGTACTTGGATAGCTCAGCCTGCTGCTGGAAGGCCCAGGTGAGTGAGGCTGTGAAGAGCTGCACCAAGGATAAAAATGATCAACACGTGTGACGGAGAAAGCCATCTTGAGCACATCTCATCTTATTTTGGCTCGAGCATGAAATATTTCTGAATGCTGGAGCAGTGGCCGGCCCGAAGGCTTCCAGTAAGAGCGAGTTGAAGGAAAGGTCAGAACTGTAAAGTTGTAGCTCCTGGTGGACTCGCTGGCCTACAGCCAATTGCTGTTCTTTAAAGAGGCTGAGAAGAAATATCCGTATCCGTGAAAATTAATCTCTACGTAGATGAGCTACTTCATGACTGGCGCTTTGCAAGCAACAATTAGTCACATTGTGTTGATGCCAAACAAGCTGTAATTGTTGTTGTATGATTTCATTGTGCCTTTTAGTCTTCATGATTTTTCACTGCTCCTTTGGCATAATTCCATTATACGCCAAATGATTTTTGGACATTAAAATAAGTGGAGGCAGATGTTTTAGTCCATCTAAAAGCTTAAAGGAGACAAACTGACTTATTAGTTTGTTTACAAGTAGTTGGGCCTCTAGAGTGCCTGCCACCCATCAAATGTGAAATAAATTAACCAAGTAATTCTTTTGTTTTCGGAAATGTGTCTGTGAGCTAGCAGACTGCTCCACGCATCTCATGTTAATGGAGTACCGGAGTTCTTTTTGAGAAGTGCATGCTCTGTTTAAAAAAAATTCAAGTAATTTAAAACAAATTTAAAAAAATGGCTGGACTAAGCATGGCCTGAAGTGGATTTTAGTCCGGCCCACTAATTGGCCCTGATGCGTGTGACGTGCTCGCGAGGCGGCCAAATTTGATCTCAGCCCACTCGGTTAAAGGCTTCTTTTTAGGCTTCTTTCAAAACAACTTGTGTCCGGGAGTATATTCAAGCTGCGTGCAGCATTCAAGTATGGCACATCATGCACTTTCCCACTTCCGGAAATACGCCGTAGCAAAACTGCTGTGTAGTGGTTTGCTGGCATGCTTTTATTTTGAAGGCCGGGAAGTGTGAAGGAGGGGAAGTGTGGAAAAGAAGTAACTTGTTGAATGCTTGCAGACTTGTCGTCTGTTGGACCCAAATAATTATACAATACGACAAAACCAACCCCAGGGCTCGCAATGGAAGTAAGTACACATAGCTGGATAAGTACGTGAGTAAGTGGCGCGTTTGAAGCGTGTCCACAGCGGGTTTGAATAGTAAGTTAGCCAGCTAATTGTCTTTAAATCAACCTCTTCCATTGCCATCTCTCCCGTGGGGGCATCATGCACATTTTTTTTGGGGGGGGGGGGGGCGTCAATGTTTATGAATATGGCCGGGGGGGCGCGGCTGGAAGGGTGCCCAGGTCAACGGTGGAGGTGGAGGGTTGCGGCCAAGTGCCCAGCTTTGAACAATACAATAAAATACTATTTTATTTATATAGTACATTTCACAACAGCTACAGCTGTAACAAAGCACTTTACATACAACAACAAAATAGCTATAATACAAGTGAAAGCAATAAATTAACACAAAACACGATATACAATAGACACCGGAAAAAAGCCGAAAACTGTCAGTCTCAGGTCGGGTCAAAAGCCAAAGAATAAAAATGTATCTTCAAACGGGTTTTAAAAACGGACAGAGAGGGATCTTGCCTAACATTCAATGGAAGGTCATTATATACCTAAAGACATTTTATACTTACTGAGACCAAGAAACATTAATATTTCTGTTAAAATCTGCGATGCTAGTAATGCACCTGTACACCTATAAAATAAGAAAGAAACGTGTGTAGCGAATATGCCTTCATTTGGACCACATCTTCAGGGCTGAAGAGAGATGCCATCAAGTCTACTACAGCCTCACTTCAAAACAATGGAATCACCAGGGGACCTCTGCCATTTGACTTAACAAGGACATGGTAGGACTCAGGCCCTGTCTACACGTAGCCAGGGTTTTTGAAAACGCCAGACATAAGCATGCGGTGCGCCCTATCATCCACACGTCCCCGTAGTTTTTCAGTGAAAACGCAAAACTCCGGCCGCAGTGGAGATTTGCAGATATCTCCGGATATCTCCGATCCACGTTTTGCTGTGGACAGTCGGACCCGGAGATTTACGTCATCACCGTGATACAACAATGCTTTGACATCATACGGTTGTTAAAAAAACCCGACTACGTGTAGACATTAGGAAGACCCAAAATCCTGATAAGGAGCCACTCGCCGTCACCTGAAAACCTCTCCAGACAACGGGTGTGGATTCGAACGGCCTTAAAACAGACTTTATGGAGCCTCCCCCAGCAGGAAGCCAGAAGGTTCCTCTCACAAACCCCGATGAACATCGACAGTGCTGGGCAGCAACCGCTGAAGCAACACGCCAGTTCTGTCCCGTTCGGACCCCCGACCCCGCGCCGCATCCGGTCGGGTCATCTTAGAACCCACCAAAGCTTGGTCCCGCTCCCAGCAGTCTCCCCCACCCCTTCTTTTTCCCTCCATTTTTATTTTTAATTTTTTTTTCCATCTGCAAAAAAGTGAAGGTCCTTCCCCTCTGTGCTCATCATGTGAGCTTCAGCAAATGTAAGTGACTACTGTGTAACTCGACGAGGCTTTTCACGGCGGGTGCATCACAATTGATAGTGAACGCTAGCAAACTTTGTGCATTTCATAAAGTCCACCGACTTGACTATAGTCGTCCTTACGCTCACCTATCAGTTGTCCCCTTTTTCCTTTTCCTCACAGTTAATTTCAATATTTGGTTTCTCTTTTTTTTTTCATCATTTATTTAGGCTTGCTTTATCGTAGTGTTTTCTTGTATGTTAGAATAGTTAATAAACATTGTCCATATACAGTCAAGCGTGAATTGTGTGTGTTTGGGTCAAGTTATTAACCTCTATTTTATTCCAAGCACTCACAACTTATTTTATTGTAGCACCGTCACATTTTATGACTGATTTAATGAGGTTTTTCGTCAAATTCCCCTCTAAATAACATACAACTTTGACGTGGTGCCCCTAGAGGCGGGCAGGAGTAATGCAGGCATAGCACCCGGCCGCTACAAACTATTGACACGCTTATGAGTGACCCCCATTTTCGCTACACGTGACACCGCCATGAAATCATCCAAATGCTCAGGGTGCCTCTGAAGTATCCCTCCATAGACAATGTAAGTTGCAGAGTGCAGTTTCACCATCATGCTCACTCATCTTCACACCTTTCCTCGTCAGTCATTCGTCCCTTTGTTTTCTCCAGACTATTTTGGGTTTAAAGTTTTTTTTCTCCAATGCATTTATAATGGATGTCAATTATACACGGATATTCGTGATTCGCAGGCCAACCGAGTCTTTATCATCCACAAATAGCGTGGGTCCACTTTAATATTTACATTCTTTACAAGAAAAAACAACAACATTTTGACTGGACAAAAAGTCATAATATTATATTAAAGTCAAAGAGAAATGATAAAAGCAAGCCATATTTTAACAAGTGAATTTAATTTTAAAACACTATATTTTCATAATAGAAAAGATGCTTTTATTCTCTAAGAAATATATATATTCTTGATCAAATATACCTTTTGTTCCTCTGGAAAAAAATGGGACTGTATTCCTGTAATAGTAGGCTACACTATTGTTATAAAAACAACAAAAACAACAAAAAACTATTTAGCACAGATGTCAGCTTTACATGATACGTCAAACATAGCACTTTTAATTGGCTCAAAGCTTAACTCGGGAGGAAGAACTGGTTTATAGTATTTTTGTTTTATTGGCACGCTGGTCCCCATACGCATATATGTACTTTTTAAATGATACAACATATTGTAAATTATTTTGCGAACCCCCAAGCTACAACTATCGGTCACCCCTGAAGGACCTCAGTCTTGAGAACCACTGATAGAGCGGTCAATAAACCAAACATAACGTAAATGTTTGTGGGACTGTGAGAGAAAGCTGGAGAACCTGACAAGAACCTGTACTTGCACAGTAAGAAGAAACACCAAACAGAAAATCCAGAGCAGATATCAAACAATCAATCAATCAAATTTTATTTATATAGCACTTTTAACACATAAAATGCAACTCAAAGTGCTGAACATTAGAAACATAAAAAAACAGCAGAAAAAGAGAACTTGCTCCCGCCTTTCCTCCCTCCCTCGCAGAATACACAAAGACGGACATCCACAAGCACACCTGCACTCACTCACACACCCCTACACACACACACCCACACCCAGTATAGCCTAACCTTAAAAAAGAGAGACATGGCAAGGCACAGAGAAACCATATGAGGAAAGAGTACCCAAGGGGAGCTCGTCCACGCTGCCCAGAGGGCCCCCCTTGAGGAGACACTGGAGGCAAAACCTGGATAAAGCTAAAAGGAAATGACAACGAAGCTAAAAAGACAAAGCAATAAAAGAAGCTAAGAACTATAAAACAATATGATTGAATAAAAATAGTAAGAGACTCAGAATAATTATTTAAAAGCCAAACTAAAGAGGTATGTCTTGAGCTTCCCCTTAAAAATATCAACAGTCTCTGCGGATCTGATGTCCTCTGACAGGCTATTCCAAAGCTGAGGACCAAAATGACTGAATACAGCCTCGCCATGAGTTTTGGTCCTCACCCTAGGAATAATTAAAAGGCCGGTGCCAGAGGACCTAAAGATCCGCAAGGGTTGGTATGGCAAAAGCAAATCAGATAATCAGGTAAGATGGGCCAAGACCATTAAGACATTTATAAACTAATAAAAGTACCTTAAAATCAATCCTAAAACACACGGGGAGCCAATGCAGCAATTTCAAAACTAGTGTAATGTGCTCCCGCCCTCTGGTTCTCGTCAGCACAGCCAGGTTAATGTTTGTGCTGGACGTGCGCTCATGGTCGTACGGATGATGAGTATTGACATAGATAAGATTGTCACTGTTTGTGAGTGCATAGGAAGCATCTGCCTGTCATTGTCTGAATGAAAAAGTTGTCCGATGGGGGTGGTGATGATAACTGGGGCCTGCAGTGAGAGTAGTGAGATCGTTATTGCAGTGGGTAGAGATAGAAGATGAAGAGAGTAGAACGTGTGCAGAGCGATTGGTTAACAGAAGTCAGCTGGGGGTGGAGTTTATGACGGCATGGTGGATATTAGCAGCTAAAATTGAGCTCCCTAGAGAGTTCGGCTGAACCCCGTCTGTCTGGTAAAACGACTGGCGGTTCCAGAATAGGTTAAAATTGTCAATAAAATCAAAGTCAAGGTAGCCACAAGTGCGCTGGAGCCATGTATTCAGGCCCCAAAATAAAGTGCTTGATGCCGCGAGACAGCGTCGGTAAAATGCCGCTAATCCAAACTGTCAACCCGCACGTTCTCAGCAAGGCAAAGAGGGCATGAAAGTCTTTCTTTGTCTGCTCCGTCTGTCGACGTAGTGTCTCGTTTGTCCCCACGTGGATAATGAGCCGGGTTATGGATGATGGAGGTGAGTCAAGAACATCGGGCAAGATGTTCTTGACCCAGGTGGCACTGTGCAGTGGAGTTGAGCAGAATGGCCCCGGACAGGCAGCTGGATCCCAACTCACCCTGTCCAACAGGGGAGCCTCCGTCATCGCCGTTGCCACCTCGGTCGTCGCCGTTGCCGTCGCTGTCAGCGCCACGCCAGAGCTGACGCCATTCATGACGACGGCGGAGAGTTGGGAGAAACGGGTCGTGAACGAGGAGACAATTGACTCTCTTTTCCGGAGTTCTTCGGACAGGCAACGAACATCCTCTCTAAGGTCAGCAATTGTTTTGTTTGCTTTTTCCAGCAGGTTGTCCGATTTGTCGCTGTGATGGGGAGGCATTATGCACTAGCCCCAGGCTAGGCTATTGCCGATTTACGTATGCTAGCAGTATGCTAGCTATTCAGCACACGGGCAGGAGCGAGTCCATATCCAAAAAACATACAAAAGTAAAACTGTAAAAATACAATCGTAAAAACGGAGTAGAAATAAAAACGTGAAGTGATGTCAAAAAAGCTAGGTAAAAGTTAAGTTAAAAAGTGCAGTCATTCATCGGGTAGCTTCGACCGACCGACCGGAAACGACGGCCTCTCCGTCGTTGTTGTGTTGCTATAGCGACCTATAGCAATGAGCATGTTCATGAGCAATATCCCAACCCTTCTGAATGTGAGACAGCAGCACTAACCAGGAACTGTGATGCACTTCATCACAACTTCTAGAGGACTACCCTGCCATACATACATCACTGAGCCAACGCATTTCTTGTCTAATTGGCTGTGAATCTTCTTGAATAGCTCGCAGTAGACTTGGAAGTGAAGCAGTCAGTTAGCGAGCGTGTTTGACATGCAGCCACGCAGACCGTGGAGGACACATGCAGACCAGATGTCAGCCGACAGCCCGCTTCCTCTCGGTTGCAGTATTGGCTCTGCGGACTTTCCCATTGGCCGAGATATGTCCTTGTTGTTAAATGGGCCATCATTGTATTGTGTGATCACACGTGACTGCATGCTTTCTCCCATATTTGCTTCATTTTATCTACAAATAAATACAGCAAGCACCTACCCTCACAAATTGGGCATGTGCAGGATAATGTATTGTATGTGTAGGCAGTGCATATGTGTATTTATGTATGATGGCTGTGGTACTTTCTGTGGTCGGCTCTACTGGCTGCTGTTTGTTAAAGTAACTGTTGGAGGTTACTGCCGGGCTTTCCCCATTCGCCACCACAATACAAAACACTGTGCTACTATTTTATCGCCATGCACCACTGACCTCCCCCTCTGCTGCACATTTGTATTTCTTCTTAAGCCGCTTACCTCAAAGAACACACCACCTACCTACTACATCAATAATAAATCTGTGTCAAATCTGACGGGGTGTACTTTCTGCATCTGAGGTCAAAAGTGTGTTTTCTGGAACTTTAGTATACAATGTAGAAAGAACAATGGGTAGAAAAATATGTTAAACAGCGTTTGTCATGATCTGTGTTTTTTTTTTGTAATTATTATTATTCGATTTAGATTTGTTTCATATTATGTCTTGTTTTCGTGTGTTTTTTGTCCTCTCTTGTTTAGGTTATTTTGTTTCCACATTCTGTTACGGTTTGCGTGGAGGAGTTAGGACCCAAATACTACAGGGAAACATGAGAGGCAAGGCAAGAATGCAGGATGTTCTCAAACCAGAAAGGAATGCATTTCCCCAAAAACAAAAAGTCAAATTAGACACTTGGAATCAAAAGTACAAAATTAACAGAAGTCCAGAAATACATAGAAGTGACAAACCAAAATTGGGAACGGACTCTCCACAACCAGGAACAGGACCAGACAGAAACAGAAGCAAAAAACAATAACCCAACCAGCACTGTTACATACCAAGAACTAAATACAAGGAAACTGACGAGACAATGAGGAACACCTGGACAAGACACAAGTAGATGAGGGAGTTGTTTGGGAGACACAAGGCACCGGGTTGATGAGAACAACTAGACACAAAAACCTTACGAGAAAGACATGGAAAAAGGGACGCGGGGAGAACATGACAAAATTAAATTTAATCAGAACCAAATCAACAAAAGCACAGCTCATGACAATGTTTCTCCAAATACTGGGCCCCACTCAAATAGACACACATGTCCAAACAATACAATATACAGTTTACGCTATCTCTTCAAATACTGTAGTGGCCTCCTCTCAACTAGAAGCCATGCATCAATTAATATTTAGGTGTGCTCCACTTAAAAAAAATGAATGTCAAAAACTACAATATACTGCAACTCTTAGATCAATAAGACACCACAACTCAATTAATCTTCAGGTGCATCACCCACTTCATAAATGTCAACCAGTCGTGAAATTGTACATATATAGGGAGAATTAATTTTCTGTACAGTAGTGCAGTATATATATCATAACACAAATACATAAGAACTCTAAAATAATACCTCCAAAATTACACCACTGCCCTTCATTGTGCTGTATGAGTTCTTAATTAAATGCACATTCGACACTTCATCGTCTGGTAATTGTTTCATAAGAAGGTGAAACACACCCGTTCCTTCTGTTTTCTGTAGCTCCAAAAGTCAGCGAAAAAGATAATAAAAACAGATTAAAAGTCTCCATATTGGGAACCAAAGCTTCAAAATCCCAATGAGCTCAGTGTGTTTTCCTGACAAAACCTATCAACTTCTGAGGACATTTGATGGAAAGACTTCACCCAAATTGACTTTGTGAGCCATTCATACCATGACTGCATGTTTCGTTTGTAGCATGGGTGGCCCCCATCAGGTATCATATTCATGATAATCATGGTCATAAATTACGAAGACTATCAAGCCATGAAACCGCAGCCTTTCAATTTAAATGGTATAGAGAAGCCCTGACAGAGTGTGACCCCGGTTTAGCTAATATGGTTACAGTTACAGCCGTCACATCAATAAGTCACACTGAGTTCACTGGCGTGTGCTCACTAGCACATGTGGAAACGGTCACGGTCGCAGTGTTTTTTTTTTCAGCCTTCTCACAGTGCTCTTTGGACTGAGTCCAGTGGCAGTGACAGAACACAGTTAGACACAATGCACAAAACAGAGATGGAAGGACAGCACATGCATTCTGGGAAATGTTAAGATGAAATAGCTATGATGGGATCTGAGTAATCCATTTTGGGACAAATTGAAAAAAAATTGAATAGTTCACTGGTTCAGTTATAAGGATATGATGAGAGCCATGTGGACTGGTAACTAAAATCAAATATTTGGTGATGAAACATGCAGAACTGCTTACGGCCACTTGGGAGCAGCAGAGGAGGGACATAATGTGATCAACAGTATTGACAACCCTGGCCATTAGTCCTACAAGAAGTGAAATTTGCAGTATGGCGTTGTTTTGCATGCAGCTTCCACACCTCTGGAACGACTAAGGCAGTAATGAAAGGCGTTCCTAATAAAGTCTGAAAACGTTATATCCCATACAATCTGCAAACGCAGTAGAGTGGTTAGTAAATCTGCTTCACATTTCTGAGGTTTGGGCTCAAACCTTGGTTCTCACTGTGGTTGCTTGGGTTTTTTCTAGGGCCTACCGATTAAAAAAAAAAAAAAAGTTATATATTTTCAATTATTGTCCTAAATATTGCCATTGCGCTTTAATTTGGGATTATATTTTTCAAGGTTCTCTTTGCATTTATCTTTAAAAACAAAACACAAGCAAAAAAAAAAAAAAATCTGAATAAAGGGTAAAGGTGTAATGTAAATATTTTGGTTTTATAGGTTAGCCTTTTGCCATGAATTATTATGAAAGACAGTTTATTCGTATACTTAAATTACAATTGTTAACTTACAAACTTCACAAAATTCTAAAAAACAATTGTGGTGTACACATAAGTCAGTAAATCACAAGTAAACCAACGCTAACAAATCTGTGGCTTTATCACTTTAAAGTTTCTCGTTTCATTTCAAATAAATGCAGCCTTTGCCATTTGAATATTGCATTCTACTACACTGCAATTTTGATTTCAATTCTGTTAATTGCCCAAATCCCCCCAATGTACTCTGGCTTCCTCCCACACTTCTAAAATGTACTTGCAGGTTAATTGTGACTGACAATGAGAATGGTTGTTTGTCTATATGCGCCCAGTGGCTTTGTCGCGACCAGTCCAGGATGTAAGCCTGGGATGGGCTACAGCTCACCCATGACCCCGATGCAGACAAAATTAATAGAAAATCAATTGATCATTGGATTGACAATGTCAGCATTAGTTAGAACTAATGAAGGAGGTCGCTGAATTTTGTTGTGAAAGAATATCACATTGATATTTTTTCCATTATAGAAGTAACTTGCACACCACTAGAGGTTCTAGTTCCCAAGTGTGTTTGATGAGTCTTACCAAGCTCATCCAAGCATAACTGTATGGACTGGGAGGGCACAGTCATTCTTGAACAGAAAAGGACTCGCCCCGAACTGTAGGAAGCATGATTCAATTACCAGTCCATAATGTATGATGCTTTTAATGCTTCCTGGATGAACCGATTTTGCTCAAACATTGCAGTGTTTTATCACATTTTATCAAACCCGCCAAATTTGCTCAGGTTTTGAAGAAGGGATGTGTTGGAAAATGCCCTGTGGCGTGTGTGTCTGCGTGTGTTTATCAGCAATTAAAAGAGTTAGTGAACTTTCCAACCTCCTAGTTTTCTTTGAAGACACCATTTGATGACATCATTCATTGGCCATTGCTGAAAAACCAAATTACACGGCAGCTAGGTCCCACTGACATCCATAATTACACTGTCAGTGAGATAAATGTACTAAAGGGAGCACAGCCAGATGGGAGGAAAGGATGGATGAAGGTATTGAAGTGGAGAGGGAAATCAAAGGATAAAATGGGCAGGTCATTTGATTTGAATGTAATTATGTCGAGACAGCAATATAAACAGCAAAAGGACAAATGTTCAAGGATGTTAGCTTTGCTGTCAGTATCCTGACTGAGCATTTCACTTAATGAAAAACCTCCATCTCCATTAAAGGTTTTTGTTGGGGGAAAACATATCGGTTGAAAGAACAAACAAAACATTTCTCGTAACAAAAGGCTCATATTATTCTGCTCGCTATGTAATCTAAAAAAAAAGAAAAAAAAATCACATTGGGGCTCTATTTTTCTAATTCGGAACATGTGGCATTTAGCAAGTGGTTTTGGCACGGACTGCAACAAACAGCATTAACCAAATTACATTCTTAAAAAGCACTGAAAAGATGTCGGTTCATGACACCACACTTGCCGCAGCGTGCTTGGTTGCTCAGTGACTAGTTCAATATATGAAAGTCTGCTCACATAACGCTAATGTGTCTTAGCGCCATATTTTTTCAGACAGGCACACGTACGCTCGGTGTAAAAACTGGCGCATCTTCATTTCATTCTAGGGCAAGTCTAGTTTTAGAATTTTTGGGAAATTGGCAGACCTTGCGTGTTTGGTTCACTGGGTGTTCTCGTGGACCGAGGGTGTTTTCTATTACGCGTCGCCGGTACACCTGACAATTTGTTGACAAAAAGTAGACTACAATTTCAAGCAGCTAAAAGCAGGTCTAAGTTGTGGCCCAGGTGGTGTAACGCATTTTTGTGGATATGATCGAGGTGCAGGCAGAGCTCCACGGACGTGTGTGGTGGTTGTCATTGAATTTCATTCATAAATATGACAACAGCATGTGTGAATCCCTCTGAATTATTGTAAAAATTAATTCATTGAACAAATTATTATTAGTATCTTCTATATATTTTATACTGTACTATTTGCCGGACAAAAAGGCAGATCGACAGACAGCGGAATTGCACCCTGGCTGCAGGTGAAAGGCGATAAACGGACCAGGAAATATTAGTCAAATGCCCAGCTCTGTATTTATGAATGAAATACAATGACATTAACCACACGTTTGCGCGATGCAGAATCTGTATGTCAGTGCACAGATCAAATTGACCAAAATCATGTGATACCATATGCACAAATAGTTGGACGTGGTTCCATCAGGCATATATTTTAGACCACCAAATTGTCAGGTGTGCCGGGTGCATGCCAAAGGAAAACACGCTCGGAACGCCCACCGTGGCGCAGAGCTGTTTGTCAATTTCCCAAACAGGCAAAACGAGGCTTGCAGCCGCACTATAGGATGTACCAGTTTTGTTGCTCAAGCACGGTTGCACCGTCTACGAATATAAAGCCCCTAAAGTTCATTTTCAAAAAGTACATCTATTATCAATGAGCTACTATATCTACTTTGAGTGAAGCTTGAGTGAAATAAGAGAATGCAAGTTTCGGTTGTCCGAGGACATCCTTCAGTGGGTGGCATGCGGAGTGGGGCAGCACAGGCTCAAAGCCCAAAGCACCAGCTCACACCGGGCACATGGCTTCAGTTAACTGAAGAGCGCAGGTGGTCTGAGGGGGGATTCCAACTCTGTGCTAGTATGTTTATGTGTGAGTGTTTTCCCGCGAATATGGAATCTCAATCACTGCTCACCAAAGCATCTGATATCATGCTTTTAATTTGGATTTTGTTTAAGAAAATTTTTTTTAATGTTTGTATAGTTATCTTAATTATTGTCTGTATGACAAAAATAAAACAGCATATAAAGAAATTCATAAATATATATTTTTACAACGTTATAACTTCCTTCATTTGAGGGATCAATAACATTTTATCTGGTAAATAAATTCATTTGGAGAAATCTGTCACTGGTTAAGAAAATCTGAGCAATAATTAACATTTAAGCGATAACAATTTAAAAAAATGACATATTCCGTATTCATCACCCCCGCCCCCAAAAAATATTTGCCTAACACCTGCAAACATTAGTGCATGTTGTACTTAATCCATGTGTAACTACCACTCCCACTACGCTGCTCGTTTTACGGAAGGCAACAATGTGTGCACTGTGCTATAATTGTTCACCACATTTGCATCGGTCATACTGTTTTTAACGCAACACATACGGAAGTAAGATGAAACAGAAATGAAGGCCAGATTGTGACATTGATTCAAATAGTTGTATGCCTTTTGCATACTCCCCCCACTTCTCTTTGTCTCTGGACCACACACTCCACAAACTCCTAAAATAAAGAAATCCCTCTACACCCTGCCCCCCCAGTTGCACTCCATACATGCAAACGTCCGCTATCTGCTCTACTGTTGATGCAAAAGAGGAAGTTAGGTGTGCAGTAGCAACTTACAAAGGTAAGCGTTTATTTGTCTAAAACACCTTGCTCCTTCACACACCCTTGGCAGGCCCCTCCTGCTAATCCTCACAAGGTTTTCAACAGAATGAAATTCGTTTGGCGCGGTCACTTCTTTATAGCGTCGCCCAACCCCCGTTGCATGTGAAACTTCTACAAACGGAATACATTAGTTGCCCATTTGGGGAAGTTGGTGCAGGTCACACCAACGGACACATCCAAGAGGAAAGCGGGGAGAGGGCTTTAAGATAAAGAAGGGAGTGATAACAGATACAAACACATGGAGATACTGTACATACATACACGTACTACAATGGAATTAAAATACGAATGGATGATTGCGGACTTGGGTGTCAAATCAGGTTCCAAAAACTCCATAACAAAGTAGAAGGCAAATATTGAACAATAGCAATAAAAAAAAAAATACTAATGGATGAATGGATGGATGAACGTAGAGTGGATGGGATGAGTGATTTACAATTTGGTAGACGGGTGGATTTATGAATAAAAAGAATAACGAATGGATGTAAGGCTGGATGACTGATACATTGTAAGAATGGCAGACTGATGGATGGATGGCAAGAAGGAAAGATGGAGGACCATGGAGTGGACAGGTGGGTGGGTAGAAAAAAACGGACGGATGCTGTTGAAATTGACACACAGACAGGGTGGGTGACAGACTGACAAAAGATTGGCTGATAAACTTTTTGAAAAGAAGATCGAACGGTGGACTGAGAGATGGCCACACCCATAAAACTATTGGTTTCAAAATAACTAATACATTTTAGCCTATATTGGGTTCTACTTTTAATCCAGCACTTTTAAGGGTGTTATCTGATATCTCTTATTCAATCAAAAAAGTGGATGGACAGATGATGGATGGATGGATGAAAGAACAAATGTATAGATCAGGGACGGGCAACTTAAATGCTAGACGGGCCCACAATTTTTCATCGGTGCTACCAGGGGGCCACATAGGACTGCGCATTTCCTAACCAGATGCATGACAAAAATAACATTTTCAAAATACGTGCTCTGAATAGCTTTGATTTTTCCTAATGCATTGCTCAATGCACGTATACAAGATTTACTATCATAACCCAACAGCAAATATTTTAATAACAGATCATAATTCATTAAACTCTCAATGTTTTAAATCTCTTGACAATGCACTCTCTCTCTCTCTCTCTCTCTCTCTCTCTCTCTCTCTCCCTCTCAGGCCAGAAGCACTTTAAAAGGACGAGGACGAACGTGGTCGGAGGGTGATTATTTTTCTGAATAAGGACGGAGGGATGAGGGCACACAGAGACAAACATCCACACTCACAATCACACCTAGGGGCAATTTAGAGAGTCCAATCAATTTACCATGATCAAGAGATTAAAAAAAATATTCTTTTAAATATTTTTTTTTGGGGGGGGGGGTGGAATTAATCAAGGGCAAACTCAGAGTGTGGTCGGTGGCTGCCGGTTGTCCCCTCCTGGTATAGATGATCTACCGACATAGGGAATGATGGATGTTGGAGGGATCGACAGAGGAAGCCCAGACGAAGATGGATATAGAAATAAATAGGCCAGGTCAGACAAATAGAGAATGAAACGGGTGGATAGACAGATAGATGGAAAGATTGTTGGATGGATGGACAGATCAAGGACAGATGAATGGAAGGATAGATGGATAAACGGATGGATGGATGATGGATGGATGGATGTTGACAGATAAATGGATAAAAGGATGGGCAGTCCCAGTAGCTGAACAGATGGATTGATGAATATACAAAAAGACAGACAGACGGATGGGTGAATGGAAGAATGGATAAGTGGCTGGATGATTAACAGAGAGGCATATGAACACAAAGAAATGTATGATTGAACCGGTGGATGGATGGATGAACAGACAGATGAATGGATGGAACAATGAATGGGTGAATTGTTGGATGGATTGACAGATTAGTGGATGGAAGGATGAATTGACAACAGACATAGGGGTAGAACAGACAGAGTTGGAAAGTTGATGGAGTAACCAATTTATAAATTGAAGAGACATGATTCAAAATCTGCCTACTGGTTGGCTTATTAAGAACACATTGAGACAGAAAAGAAATAAACACGTTTGTGTATCAGTCATACCATGGCTCGCTCGTTGACCTTGTGTGCCTCAAAAAGATTTTATGCAATTTCATGTTGATGTATTCCACTGATATCATCCAAAAGGAGCATGCGTTTGAAGACAGAAGACAGATTGCAGCCACATGTGCTGGGGACACGCCGGGAAAAGAAAGTGCACACAGGTGCACGAGGTACACTCACTGCCTGAAACCACAACAGTGTTTCTGGACAAGGCTGCAGACCATTTGTTAGACAGACCGCTTGGCTGCGTGACTCGCTTGGAAGCAGGCGCACAAATATGAGGGATTCCCAAAGGAAGCGATTGGCTAATTAGCCGGATGTTGAAAGCAGTAAGAAGACTGACTCATTTGTTGGCTAAATATGACAGTTATCTGACTGAATGTTCAAATATTGCTAAAGCACGTCAATACTATTTTCATTGCAAAAGTATCCACATATGTAGAGGTGACAAATCCAGGTCCAAAAAGTAAACATCCTGCCACAGTTTGGCTTTAGCCACAGGTGCTTCTACTCAAACGGCAGGTAAACGAGCTCTATGGCAGGGTTTTTACTTTATGGACCTGGATTTTCCACCTCTGCAATATGTAATGAACTCATGTGCACGGATCGTTTAATGCATTGGATTGAAAATGTAAAGGAACATGTTCAAAAGCATGTTTAGTGCTTGCAAATGGCCGAGGCATGCATGATTTGTTTTGTATATGTTTTTTCTGCTCTGGTAACCATCTGTACAAAAAAGATATGCAAAATCTACAAGAAAACAGAGTGCATGCAAACTACACTGGATGAAAACAACACTCTTAGGCTGGAGCCTTAAGCCACTATATCAGTAATGATATCAGTATGATACAGTATTTGTGGCACCAGGATCAACAAACGGTAATTTTGCTTTGCATTTCTGTTACCTTGTGACCATCAAGACTAATTTTAATGCAGATGATCGCCCATAAAAAAGGAGACTGAATGAACATTCCCTGCTTGTACATGTTTTAAACAAATACTGTTTTGTAACCACAGAGAGAGTGCAGTGTTGCGCAGCAGGCACAGAAATGATCCACATTGGTACCAAACTTTTAAATAATAGCAATAGCATAATTACATTTTGGAAATTAGACACATCCAGCAACAAAAAAAAAACCAGTATAATCTACAAGCATGCTTAGGAATAATGCATTAAAAATAATAATAAGAAAAAATAATAATAAATCATCATTTCTCCAGTATCAAAACAACTAAAATGCAACTTACCAAAAAAAGTTTCATGGCCGGGTTGGAGCTTGCTATCCAAGTGCTCATCTCCGCTGCATAAAAGTTAACTACTGTGGACTCCATCACAAATGTGCTCTTATACCAGAGCCACAGAGAGAGAGGAAGAAAGTGTGTAAGAGAGAGAGAGTGAGTGAGAGAGCGAGAGAGGGAGGGAGGGATTGAGAAAGTGCTTAAGAGAGCAAGTCATAGAGGGAGAGGGAGGGAGAGGAAGAGGGAGAAAGTGCGTAAGGGAGCAAGAAGGACAGAGAGGCAGTGAGAGAGCACATTGCCCACCGAGTGTCTCCCCCTCGCACAGACTACGCCAAGTGGTGCATGAAGGGGGAGAGAGAGGACTACTTCAAGTGAAGAGAGATCAAGCGCAACATTTTGTGACCATGAGAGGACGTGCCTTCGAATTTATGGCTCAATTATGTATTTATTTATGCATTCATGTATTAAGTATTGTTTCTTCAAAACAAAACATTTGGAATTTCAGAAATATTTTGTTTGCCTGGAAATGCCCCCATCTAATTCTTTTCCCGTAATGATTGAACATTATGAGAATGTCTATCACAACTCTTTCCATCCCGTGTTTAAATTTCCACCCTTAGCTTAAGACGAATGAGTGTTCAAAATGGGTCAGTAGAACCATGGGATCAATCAACGAACAATTACATAAATAGATCCACACATCCATTTTCTATTCTGCTTATGCTGTTGAGGGAGATGGAGCCTATCCCAGCTGACAGCGAATGGCAGACTCCACAATGGACTGGCTTCTAGTCAATCAAAAGGCACTTAGAGAGACAGACAACCATTCACATTGACTCTCTCTCTCTCTCTCTCTCTCTCTCTCTCTCTCTCTCTCTCTCTCTCTCTCTCTCTCTATATATATATATATATATATATATATATATATATATATATATATATATATATATATATATATATATAAGATAATCCTTTAATGATACCCGGATGTGGAAATCAGGTGTTACTGCACCACACAGCACACACCAGCGTGTTTATAATACCAGATTAATATTATTAATATTATGCATAATTAATATCCATAATGACTATAAAGAAACAGGGTACACTGGTCTCTTGAGTTTTTGAGAATTTCTTTCTAAAATTATGACTTCATTCCTATGACATTTTATTGACATTGTCACAACTTTTATTTTCTGGAAAATACATGTTTTTTTCACGCATAATTTTACAATTGATTTTTAGTTTTATGTTCAGTGCGGAACACATTCATAAAAATGTTACAAAAAATGCTCTCTTAAATAAATTGAAAAATTGCTTCTTACGCTATGTCCAGCAGTGTGGATGAATTCAGAGTTCATCCAGCTCCTGGTGTGGCAGTTCATGCGCACAGGTCTATTCGACCTGAAAAGCAGTGCATGGCAGGAAAACAAGTGGAACAGTTTGGTGTATTTGAAGTGTGTGGTAAAATCCACAGAAAGAAATGCCTGTGTGCAAGATTTATTATGTCTTCTTCATTCATGCTATTAGCTGTTAGTCATAGAAAATAGATGTTTTGGGAGAGTAACCACAGACACAGTTAAACATACGTAGCAAGCAGGTCCATGACACATCATAGTGTTGAGTAATTGAACTAATTTCCAGAGACAGTGTTTGCTGTCAACAAGTGAAAATTCCACTTTACTGTGAATTGTAAGTGCTTTAAAAAAACATTCAACAAAACATGAGCTTTGTTTTGCTAAAATTAAAACTGTCTAAATCATTCAACTTGACTGAGTCAAGTTGGATGTATCCCAAATGTGTCTGTCATCAACACATGGTCACAGTCACCCTTGCAATCCTAATTGAATATGTAGTTCCATTATGTTGAAATAGATATTCGTCAAAAAAGACACATTTGTCGTGGTGTTTTTGTACTGTATGTCCTACAGTTCTCTGGGTGATTGCTGGTGGGCACCACACCTGTTGGCCATGACAATCGAGCTTTAGGAGTGGCAGAAGCTGAAGGATGGTGTTGGATTATTATTACTATTATTTGTTGTTTCCTCTTCTTGTATTTACTTCTAGTTGTACTTTCTCTGAGTTATCCAATTTGCCACCTAAGTGCTTTTTGTATAGCTGCTGATTCTTCTAATTTTGTATTTATTACATTGTTTCAGTCTTTGTTTTAATTTCGTCCTTCAGCTGTGGCTCTGTCCATCTTTAGTTAAGTGTTTGGTTTTGTACTGGTTATTCCCTGTCTGCCTTTTACATCAGTGGGTGCAAAAAAAAAAAAAAAGATGTTCCCACTTGTATGTGATCAAAAAGTGACGTGTGTTGACTGCAAAAAATAAATGTACTACCGGTAACTACAAATTGTTACATCTTATGTCTGTGGTACATTCCAACAGAAACAACCATTGTACTCCTCCGCCTATTTTATATTGTGCTTATCCTGTTCAGGGTCAGAGAAGGGACTGAAATATCCGAGCTTATTTAGAAAAAAGGTGGACTACACCCTCGAGTGGATGCCATTCAATCACATGGCTATTGTGAATTGGCCAGTTGGGTGGGAATCTGTCCCACGACAGTTGCATCAAAATCACGTATTTGAACCATTACACTAATAACGGCCCATATTGTATTCTGTGGTGGGAATAATCCTCAACACTAGTATTGACTGATCCAATCCAATGACAATTTCCTGGGATGTTATGGGCTGGAAACTTGTCTCCCACTCCTTGGTTTAATGTATTCAATAAACTACAAGAAAAACATCCAATCAGTGCAGCAATTTAAATCATACCGTCATTTAATCAAGGTTCAAAACAAAAGCAGAACACAAGCATAGCTCATGTTACATGATGGCTCACGAGTGGTCATGAAAAAAGACCTCTGGTGTTTGTGAAAATGCTTGAGTTATTTTTTTTTCAGTTATCCAGTTAAATGTTAAATAGTCTATATACTTGGAAAAGAAATAAGCATTATGATAACATAATGACATGACGGCAGAGCTACTTAGTGGTAGACAACACTTCAGAATTCAGAATGAATAGAGAGCAAGCAATTCATTTTAGTGGAGGGGATCGCCTGCCAAAGCAGGACTGAGGACCTGCTGGATGTGGTAACAGGTGGATGTGGAAAACCATCATTTATAATGTTACTATTAAGTTGAGATACCAAAAGTGGTTGAGGGGGCTGAGGTCATCGATGAAATCATTAGACTACATGTTTTTCAACACTTGGCTGAACTACCAATAAACTTTTAGGTGGACTTCCGATGGAGTGGCATCATTACCATTCGAGGTGACTGAAGGGTGAAGCTCATGGAAATGTATGGTATAATGAAGCAATCGTATCCTCGCAAAACTCTAACTGGAAACATTAGTTGAAAAATATGTTTCTTATTTGGATCTGTTAGTCTTGGCGGACTTTAAGGTGGCCATTTTTTATGCTTTGTTTTTGTGATCTGAAAATGGTACACGTCAGACCTCACAGTTGCTCCAAGTGCTGTAATTTTACATCTTTGCAAATTTACTTTTATATACTTTTTGATTATACTAGCCCAAAGTAATAATTGTCTTTCTAAATTTTAGTGTTTGCATGTTAGTCAAAATTTTACACTGAAAACATTTTATTGGATTCTACATAATTTAAACACAGACGTCAGTTGCGCATGATTAAAATGGTTTTACGTGACATGCAAATACCATGTACATAAGCATACTCGTTATAGTCGTTATCACAGTGCAAATCATTCTTCAACTGTATTTAGAGAAATGAATAAAAATGTGCCATCTCAAGTTTATTACAATTTAATGATCTTCTTAATGATGTTGCTTCTAGAAATCACTACTATAATTATGTTAAAAGTTATAAAAGCTAGTCCATTTATTCACTCGCTCTCTCATTATTTTTGTATGTCAGATAGGCCCAGCAGAATTGCATGATGTCCAAATCAACCCAGGTATGTATTGCTAACCCCTTATTTTTATTTTGACCCCACCAAGCACCGTTATCTTGCCAAACAAAAAGCAAAGGTATGTTGCTTTGCCTTTTTGTGAGTCTGCAACTCTCTCACACTAGCATGCTTGACATTCATCAAAGTCATAAAAGTTGTACCTCATGTTAAAGCACAAAGGACATGTCGAATCGACCTCTTATGAAACTCAGCACAAACTCAAAACTCAAAAATCAGCACAAAATCATTTTAACACTTGCACATGTAATGGATGAACTTGATGAGTACTATTCTCTATGTCAATTGTTGTGGACGTGTGTTGCAAACTGCCACAAAGACCAAAACAACAACAAAGATGGGAGTGATGCCATCATGCTGTTAACAGCTGCCACATGTACTAAAGTACTTTCCGAAACGTTGTATTAATTCAGACAGGAAATTAAAATTCAGTCCATGTGTTTCCATGGGTAACTCCTGTTACTGTTAAAGTCTTAGACAATCTGGGCCCTATTTTGATAGGCAGGCGCCTGTGCGCTCGGCGTAAAAATGCACATTTTGGTGCCATGGCAAGTCTAGGCTAGCATGTTCATATTTTGATTCACTTCACTGGGTGTTCTGGTGCAGAAGCTGCCGCGTCTCCAATGCAGCTGATTATTTGGTCACAGAAAGTAGACTTTGCTTGGCATAGAAACAGACACATCTCCATTTTCGAGCCGGGGCAAAGTGTAGTTCATTGTGTTTGAGAATTTGGTAGACGAGCTATGACTCGCTGGGTGTTTTGGGTGATGCGGCTGTCTCACGCCCTGAAGCATTTTGCAACTTGGTGACAAAAAGTAGAAAACTAATAAACATTTTAGACCACCTAAAAGCAGATCTAAATGGTAGCGGGGGTGGTGTAACGCGATTTTGGTGTATTTGATCGAGGTGCAAGCAGACAGATTCGGCGCTCTGCAGACGTGTGCGGTCGGTGTCATCGTGTTTCATTCATAAATATGACTACAACATGGCATAATCCTTCTGAATCATTAGAGAACGCAATTCATTGGAGGAATTACAATCAAAATCAGGGCGAATGGTAATATCCATTTGTGTCCTTGGGCAAAGACCCTTCATGCTATGTGCTGATAGCATAGTAGTGATAGTGGCCCAGGTCAACAAGGTCCATGCCAGCTGTTGTGGAACCAGGAAACACTGGTGAATAATAGACAACTGGAACAAGAGCGAGGCATTTATGGAGCATATACATATAGAGTATATACAGTATATATATACAGTATATATATATATATATATATATATATATATATATATATATATATATATATATATATATATATATATATATATATATATGACTTCAGGTACTACTGTACATTTTCCTATTATCCTATTAGCCCACGTAGTCTGGGAAGCAAGATGAATGACCTTAGTGTGAATGTTTGTCAGGAAACGTGGGCCTCTGCTCTGTTGTTGTATAGGCAAAGCACAACCATTGTCTCGACCTTCTCATATTCTTCTCTCCACCACCCTGCGGTCCAGCTCAATTTCTTTTTTGAGGATATTTTATAGTCAGAGTACCCGGGCCTCTCAGATGGAATTTACGACGGACAAGTGGTAAAGAAAACACCAAGAAAAACAACAACAACAAAGGCCTCAGGCGGATGCAAAAATTGTCACTTAGGGTGAGTGATGTGAACACAGTGCAAGGACAAGTAAGGAGTAGGGAAGCTTAAGGCAACAGAGACCCAGGCATGAAAAAGAGCGATGAGTGTTCCTACAGACCTTACGCCCGGCGTTGGAAGTCTTGCCAGTCCAAGCAGTGACTCATATGTGGCCTTGAGAGAAGAAATAACAACAGAGGGAACCCTGGACTTCCACGGCAGCTGATGTGGTCACCTTGTTTTCTCTTGTGAGGTTTCTGAATATGATTTAGGGGAAACTCTCCGGCGCTTATGAAGACCGACGTGTCTGGAGTGACACATAGCAGCGTACGCAGAAACAAGGCACACTGAGAAAAAAAGCCTCACTTAATTAGTCCCAAAGGAATGGAAATCTGTCGTAAACTGAGGACCCCCATTAATGTGTTTACCTCAATTAAAGAATGCAGTCGCTCATCTCTCCTCAGAGTGTTAAGATGATTTGGGATCAAGAAGTACATTCTAGGGAAAAAACATAAGGATTACATTACTGTAGTGTAATTTTGTTGTTATATTTATGGTCATTTCATTTATACCAAATGTGTCCAACTTCAGGCCTGCGGGCAAAATCCGACTCACCATGTTATTCTAAAAGGCTTGCAAAAGCTTGCCACAAATGTTCCTTGACTTTTGTTCAAATTATCTATAAAACACTTAAACTAACTAAATAATAACAATAAATAATGATAATAAATAATTACTAAATGCGAGGGTAGGGTCATTGATGGTGTAGTGGTGTAGAGTTGTGTGCAGGCAGCGTGGGATCGGGTCCCGCTCAGTGACGGTGTCTGTGTGTCCCCTGCGACTGGCTGGCGACCAGTTCAGGGTGTAGTCGGCCTTTCGCCCATTGTCAGCTGGGATAGGCTCCGGCACCTCCCCGCAGCCCTGTACAGGATAAGCGGTTTGGAGGATGTCACATGACATAAATGCAAGGGTAGTATGCAATAGTATGTGTCAATTAATAGGGTTCCCACACAGGACATATCATAATACTCCAGCCACTTGCCTCGTCCAGAAACAACGCAGTGCAGCTCAAGTTCTGCTGAGCAGACATAATGGCTGGACATGATTAAAAAAACTAAACTAAAATTTGTACAACTATTTATGTTGTAATAATATATTATACATTTATATTGCACTTTCCTACAAAGAAATAATTTAGCCTGTTGATGTTTCATTCTAAATTTCATTAAATATATTCCTGCTTACAAAAGGGATAAGCAGTTTGTTTCGCATTTTCTTTGAATGTTAACTGAGCCATGAGCTCAAAACCAAAGCACGACATGAACCGTGACTATTAGTGTACTGTTACACCTCGAGCTATTACGCATTTGTGT
Organism: Filicampus tigris; assembly: GCF_054856515.1. Taxonomy (NCBI): domain Eukaryota; kingdom Metazoa; phylum Chordata; class Actinopteri; order Syngnathiformes; family Syngnathidae; genus Filicampus; species Filicampus tigris. Next base: position 15,312,368 of record NC_141224.1, read on the forward strand.
TGTTTCACGATTACAACCATGCCCCTGGAGGCAACCATAGCTAAAATGTGGCCTATGATAAAACAATTTTGACACCATTGACATATACGGTACCATCTGATGGACAACGTACTGTAATAATCCTTCCAAAAAGCAGTAACTAAAGACCACGTGCAGTAATTTGAAAATCTTTTACGAGTTAGATGAAATAAGGGACACAGGGGCAGAACGGTTCCTTAGTGGTTAGAAAGTTTACTTCAGAGTCAAAAGAATTCGATTCAAGTCTCGGCTCAGGCCCTCTCAGTGGAGTTTGTTCTAACCTGTGTTTGCATGGATTTTACGGCTTTCTCCCACATTCCAAAAGACATGCATTTCAGGCTAATTGAAGACAATAAATTACCCACAGGCGTGGATAATGAGTGTAAATTGTTGTTTGCTTATATATGCCCTGAAATTAGCTGGTGATCACTCCGGGCTGTGCACTGCTTCTCGTCCAATATCAGCTTTGATGAGCTCCAGCTAAACTGTGACCAAAGTGAGGATAATCGCCATGTGAAAATAAATAAATAAATAAATGGAAGGCACACAGAGAAGGTAGTTGGCAAAGTGAGAGTTCATCACTATGTTACATTACATTGTCTTTTTCGAAACCATGCAGTAAGCATTTATGAGTTAAATGAAGTATTTATTACATCGTCAGGTGTGTGAAACTGTACGGCGCTCTCACCACTCCCTGGGAGATCCTTCATACAGACACGTCCATATAAACGGGAGAAAATTGCTCTCAAACATGTTTCCAGCTACATTTAAAAAAAAAAATGGGAGCAGCCTGCTTCCTTGTTTGTATGTTCATTTCATGTGAGGTTGAATGCGTGTAGTTGTGCTTCATGTTTACCAACCAAAACAAGTTCTTAGTCACTGGCTGCAATGGGCAGTGGCACAGGTCCAATGTAAAGATGGCCACACAGTGTAGCTACTGTGCTAACACTTCACTCTACAGGGTCTCACCCCTGGCTGCCTTGTTGCACTATCATGGAATAACCATGGTAAAAATAAATGACATCCGTTAAATAAAGGGGAAATGGAGATTGGCTTCACGCCCTTAATCTGACACTTAAATATGGAATAACTCTCTTAAATCTTAACTCGCTCTCTTAAAAAAGCGCGCCCCTCAGGCAACTGGAAAAATCCCCCAATGCTATCAAAATACAAAATGTTCTTCTAGAAGAACTTTTCATCAACTGCGGACAAGACCCCATGGAGTCAAAAGTCAACCATAACAATAATATGGAAATTACCCTCATATTTTACCCTTAAGCTCCCCTAAACGGCCATATAAATAACTTTTTTGCTTTTTTGCAGTTGGAAAAGGTAACGTTACTGTGCCAAAATGAAGTAACCTGGCATGCCCGCTGCAAAAACTGTTGAGAAAGCGAAAGTTTATTCGGACTCGCCGACAGATGCCCGTTTAAAATTAGAGGCGGACTGGCCTATAATGTATACAATTTTTTTACCCCCGGAAAAAGAGGCGAATGACGGACGGCGGAAGGGTACACATGCTGCAGATGGAGGGAACAGTCTACTATTATGTCTTTTGTTTTATTTTCTACCCATACAGAGGAGGAATAATTTAAATTAGGGCTGCACAATATATTGAAAAAATATTGACATTGTGATAATGGCATATGAAGTGCAGAATGCAAGAGACGTGCCATAAATTCATATGGCATTGTATGCTTTAATCTAACTTTGACCAACTAGATGCAACCTTAAATGCGCATAGCCATCCAATAGGAGAACAGTATCCAGGGGCATTACTAACACTAAATAACTTAATTAGATAAGAATACATTTATATTTTTCCACATGAAAAAAAATAAATTGGTAACAAAGATGTAATATCTTTAGGTGCATGTTTAATATCACAATAATATCGATCTTGCAATATGCAACACCCATATCGCATATTGCATGTTTTTAGTTTTCCCAATATTGTGCAGTGCTACGTTAAATATATAAGAGTTATAATATATGGTATCTTTGAGAGAGAATAAACATCACAAAGACAGGAGTTGTCATTTGGTTTCCAACCATCCTGGCAACACACTTTCTCTGCCCATATTTTCCGTCTCTTGGCGTCAAGGGAAATCTGTGGCACTTGACGCCGTTGCCGCTTTGCGTGTGACACTTGACAGCCACGCATTTTCTCAGTATTTTTTCAAAAAATTATGAACAATCCTCGAAAAGAAATTGATTTCCGCGCCCGCTACAGTGAACGATGAGCTGCAGGATGTTGCCTGGAAAATCATGTGACCGCTTACAGCCAATCAGTGTCCGGAGCGGCAAGAAGAAGTGAGGTCTAAAGTTGGCCAGACTCTTTTTATATACGGCGCTGAGCCCCAGTAAGGAGAGTTGGATCAGAGAGCAGACTGAGGGCAGAAAGAAAACAGACTGCTACAGCAAAGTGGAGAATGTGGAGCAGAGCTCAGGCACAGCAACATAGTACACTAATGTTGGCAAATATGTTTATTTTTGTCATTTTAGCCTTTTATGCTCAATGCAATGATGACTATTCGGCTCGACCAATGCGCGACTAGCAGTGGTTTGCATCTCCCGTATGGTATAATAAAGTCGTACCGGCTTTTGCCAATGCAAAAGTCTCTTCAGCAAGTGGCAGTAGAAGAGTGTCATTGGAGCTAGAACAAGGATTTGTACATCAACCCTCCATCTAAGAATGACATATTCAAGGTAACCAATTGGGTCACAGATTTCAGTTCTTTGTTGTCTTTTTTTCCATTATTATCTCTGCAAGTATTTTCCATTGAGCTAATCTCCTACAGTCTCTGGTTACCTTGGAAAAGATGACAAAGAGGCCAGCAGCCTGCGAAGCAGCGGCATACTTCCTGCTCTCTCACCAGGATGCCACTGGAATGCAGGCCACTGGGCTTTCCCGCACTGGGCACTGAGCTGTGCGCCGAGGAATGGCCTGCCTGTCGGCCTGTCTGCATGCAAGTGTGTGTTGGGGAGTGTGCGTGGGTGGGCGTGTGTGCTGCACAGGCAGTCTGTGGGTGAAAAAAAAGGTTGATAAACCCCAGAACAGTGGGTGGGTGGACATAATCGCATGTGTTAAGTTGAAATGGGCAAATTGTTAAATGGAAACAGGGAAACCATACTTTTAAAGAACATTTTTAATACAGAAATAGTGCGGGTTGACAGGCCTGGCTCATGAAATTGGTGACAAACATTCTCAATGTTGCTTTTGTGGAATACATCTAATATAAAATTATGAAGAAAGAAGTAGTCCAAGTAACTTGACATTTGTTTTTTCAACATTGGGGTATTCCAGTGTCTCCCATCCTTTCTTGAACCAAGGCACATATTTCACTTCACAAACATTTTTTACGGCACACCACTTTACAAAAGGTTAATAGACAGGTTATTTTTTAGTTCCTTCCTTCGCATTACTGTGTTAAAATCCAGAAAACATATTCAATTGTTATTGCAGAAGCATACTCTGAGAGAGCTGGGCATTTTATTCAAAATTGAGCGTGCGTTATTCGTCATCTGTCTGCAGCATGAGACAACGGTCAACAGAGGTTGGAAGTTGGATGTTCCATGAAGCCTGTGATTGACTATGTTGACATGCAGTCAATAACCCTTTTAAAAAACGAATATTGGCAGTATTCGTTTTTTCAAAGGCCATGTAAACGCACGCAAAAACCCTGGGTTACCACTTTTCTAAACCGAATATTGTGTCAGGTAGCGAGCTTATATTGATTATTCTGAAGCGTTTTGTCATTATTTTCTGTGTCTATGGCAGGGGCGGAGCCAGAACGTGGCTATTGGGTGGGCCTGGAAAAATCAGGGTGGGCCCGAATATTTCTCTCACTGAGCACAATCCTCCTGTCCCGACACATCGTATATTCAAATAAAATGACAAACTGAATATGAAGTTCAGATCTTCCTTTGATAACCACAATTATGCCATTCTAAATATGAAATAAAATAAAAACAGAACAAAGTGCAAATTAAAAAATAATTTAATAAAAAGTTTTTTCATGAATCTCATTGGGTGGGCAGTCTGTCAATCTGGGCGGGCCATAGCTCCGCCCCTGGTCTATGGTGAAAATGACACAGTATGTATATAGACAAACACAGTATGTGCGGAGCGGGGCATTTTACTAAAAATTTGCAGGTCCGTTTATCGCCTACAACCAGGGTACCCTTCCACCGTCCGTTTCTCCGCCATTTTGTCAAATAGTAATTGCCAATAGGCTGGTCTATCTATCATTTTAAACGGGCTTCCGTTAGCGTTTCCGATTACCAACTTCGACAAACTAAAAAACAATACAAAATTCGACAAACTACCCCTACCCCTTTGGCACCAGGCTGACACTCACAGGTCACTTCTGTTACTACGAAATATTGTTGTTTGTGGCGGCTTCGCAATAGTCGGTGGTGTTATTCTGCGTGGTGTGCTGTGTGTTGTCATCAAGTAGACCACACTAGCGTTGGGTCGTTCGCGAACGAGTCGTTCAAAATGAACGAATCTTTCAGTGAACGCGAGTGAATGAATCACTTCCTTAAGTGATTCGTTCTTCTCTCAGTTCATTTGAGCCCCGTCAGGCGCACGTCATTAATCTTCGCGATCGACCAATCAGCAGCCAGCGTCAGATGGAGGAGGGATTTTACTGAACGGTTCTTTTTGATGAACTGATTTCAATGATTCATTTCACCTAAAAGAACTGTCATGCCCATCACTAGACCACACACATTTGTGGTAGATGCTGCAGTATATTAGTTTGCTTTTACAAAACAAAGTGTAAGTAGTAATTTGGCTTTGCCTTCTTTCCACAGTAAACCTTACTTATTGGTTGTTTGCTTATTTGCCTTTGCTTTAACTGCTTTGTACTTACGCAGCACTGTCTTCTAGTTAACCCCACTCCTTCATTTGCAACCAATTATATGTGTTTGTCTTTCTAATGAGACACACTGGAGGCTCATGTTTGTTTTATGCAAACAATGACCTGAGGCTTGAAAGAATAATACTCTACAGAAATACAAAGCCAGGCAGACACACATGCTTTCATTTGTTTTCTCCCTTCATACGCCAGAAGAAGTGTGAGCTTAATCCAGTGATGGGTGCACTGCCAGTAAAAGGGCGTTGAAAGCTAAATTTGGCGGACTGGAACTGGCACAGGGGAAGCGTTGAATCCTTCTGGAGGGAGAAATTGATAGGTGCACAATGAGAGGGAAAAGTCCACAGACATGAGGGCATGGGAAGAGAAGTGAACGTGATGAATGGATCTTAAATCTGGCAAGTAAGGGAAATGGGATCAGTTCGAATACGTGTGCTTTCACGCCGTCAAAACACTGCGCTGTATTTGTTTAACACCGGCTTGTCATGAAGAATATTGAGTTAATTTTCACCTCATCTCTCCACTGGAGTAGATCCTTTCCAGGGATCTTTCACTTTTTTGGTGGAGCAGTAGTCTGCTGAAGGTTTCTTTGCTGCGGTCAAAGCTACAGCTCGCTTCCTGAAAGCATCATCGCAATCACAGCAGGAGAAAGATGGAATACTAAAACTGCTCATTGAAAATTGAGGGATTGTATGGAGGTTGGACTTTATTTATGGTTTATTCTCTCAGTAAGTCCACAACAGGAGAATTTGTCCAGATTGAAACACATTGGTCGAACACGGGCCGTTTTTAACCAACCAAAATCTTGAGTATTTCCCCATAAAAAACATAATGACAAGAATTGTACGTTGAGGAAAAGAGGAATCATGAACTGATCAATGGACTTCACTTTTGAAATTAGACACAAATTGAAAGAGTTACAGAACAATGAAGAAAAAAAGAATAAATAATGGAATATGTTGTGATGTCATACAACTGAGACAAGCCAAGGAAAATACGCTTTTCCTGCCTACCCAACAATTTTGGAATGTCTGGACTTCAGGGTTTCCAAAAGCTTCATTTTCAGTGACCTAAAACAGAGTCTGCTTATATAACTAAATGTGTTTTTCACGAGCGGGTTACACCTGAGTCAAAGACGATTATAACAAATCAAGACACCGCTGTTCAAATGCCAGGTTTGTGTGATGTAAAAGATGGAGACAAAAATAAATATTTTCATTTATAACCCGTACAGCAACTCAATTCTGCCATAATTTCCCCACTTGACAATGACTTCACTGTGTTCCATGGTATATTTAATGCTTTGGATATTCTTTCTTACCCTTCCACTGATTGATACCTCTGAACAATCACTATGATGCTTTGGAAACTCTCTGCAGAGTATTGGCTCTACCTGCATGACCTCCGCGTCGCGCGGTCTAATTATGTACGGACGCGTGTTGAACCGGGTGTTGGTAATTTTGTAGACAAGCGCAAGTCCACATTTTAAAAAAGGACGGTTTGCACCAGTGTGGGAGCGAACACAACCGATTCCATTCGCCACCAATCAAAGTGGCTTCTCTCATTCACTTTAACACGTGGCACACTCACATTTCGCACGGACAGGAAAGGGCAAGATCATCACCGCGTGATCAGAGAATTGTCACTGACAGCTGAGATTCAACTGCGGGACCTCTCGACAGACATACTAACTATTATTCCACCATGCTGCTTAAAAAATACAAAATGTAAAAACAAGTGTTTTTTAATTGACCTCCGACAATGTTTTGTGTTTTGTTGTCATAACCAGTGAGCATAACTTGTGTGCCAATCAATTGTGTTTGACACAGAAAAAATGTGGTTTATAAATACATTTTCAAATGAAATGTGACAGTATGCTGAGAAGACAGTTCTCAGCATTAATCAATTGATCCATGGACCATTTGAGGTTACCCCATGCATGCCTATTGTGTAAAATCTGTGTGATCCTATTGTTTTATAATCTGTCCTGTCATCTCGCTTTAACCACACTCAGATATAAATGATGCTGCGTTTTTGAATGACGCTGCGGAAAACACAAGTGTACGAATCATGCAAGCTACATGTTAAATTCTTGTTTGCCTTTGTCATCAACTTACGGTAAAAACTTCAGTTTATTTGATGAATTGCGTATTGTACTTTGTAGCCCAACTCATGGAGAAATGAAAATGTTTCCCCAAAGATTTGTTATATTAAAACATCATGTCAAACATCGTTTTAGGGATTCAAAATTGGGCTCAAGGAAAGCCTTTGAGGCCTTAATCAGCAACTGGTGATGCCGTCCACAAACAGTTTCGCAAAAGCCTCCAGTCAGAAACCATTTAGTTCCACACTCAATGCAGTCGTAAACAAACCAATGTTCCTGAGTGGACTCACACACACGCACACACGCACACACACACACACACAAACACACCGTGGTCTAATGCTGGGAAAGCAGTGTGAGGCAGCCAGGACAACAAGCCGCCTTTTGCACCGGTGTGTGGGCCAGCAAGTAGCAGCGCTGGTAAAACTAAGCAATGGTGTGAGTGGTGCGAGCGTTAATGTGTCAGGGCTGAAAAATCAGTGATGCTGTTGCTGTTGTAACGCTTGGCAGGATGTTCACCTTTTATAAAGACATGAGGCTTTACACGTAAGCTTCTACTAGAAGGGAATTTTCACAGTAGCTTATTATTTTCTTCTTGCACTGTAGTCTATTGTTTAGTTTTGATCAGTGGTGGTTTTGCTTTTGGTGCAACAGGAATTCAAAACTAGTGTGGTTTTAGGATTGGCACTAGCAAAAGTACTTGATCATTTTAATGAAGACTGTTCGCTGAAATTCGGTCTGAAGAAAGTGCAGAAAAAAATGATGCATATAACCACTCTAAGGCTGGATTTACAATGCATGGTAGAAGTTACACACAGCTGATTCTTCTCAAGTGGCACTATTTGGATGTATGCAGATGAATCGCAAGTGGATTCAACATTTAACAGCTAAATTACTTTGCGGGATTACCATCGAAGAGATCAACAACATCTTGCTGATATTATTAGTTTAATATTAATATAATGTATGATGACACCATAACAAATCAAAAAAACCAAACCCCATGAAAGAATATCAATCATCATGCATCATTATGAATAAATCAAAAGTTGCATCATTTGTCCTAGGCAAAATGACATTGCAGAGATGTGAAATGACAATTGGAGATAGGAAGAGTTTTTTACTCTTCTACTTACTGCACATGCCAGTTGTTCCATGTATTCCATTGGTGTAAAAGCAGCCATGTCCGATATCCATCCATCCATTATCCATACCGCTTATCCTCATAAGGGTCGCGGGCGTGCCGGAGCCTATCCCAACTGTCTATGGGCAGTAGGGGGGTGACACCCTGAACTGGTTGCCACTCAATCGCAGGGCACACAGAGACAAACAAACATCCGCACTCACAATCACACCTAGGGGCAATTTAGAGTGTCCAATCAATTTACCATGCATGTTTTTGGAATGTGGGAGGAAACCGGAGTACCCGGAGAAAACCCACGCAGGCACGGGGAAAACCTGCAAACTCCACACAGGGAGGCCAGAGCAGAGATCGAACCCACAACCTCTGAACTGTGAGGTGGACGTGCTAACCAGTCGACCACCGTGCCGCCCGTCATGTCCCGTCATCTGTCACTTAAAACGCACATGGAATTAGACAGTTAAAAAAAAAAAAAATCAGACAGGCATTAAATTGGAATTGGTCATTGAGATCTCCAGTGTAAGTCCAGCATTATTCCTCTTACCAGTAAAATATTCTTTGAAATCAAAATCTTGCGTCAATTGAGCAATAATGGCTGAAGAAGATTAGTTTAAAATTTAAATATGTTACATTCACAACAAACAAAAAAATCAGATGTTAGGAACAATAATGTTTTGTGGTGGAAACAGCTGGAAAATGTTACTGTTAATTTTCTTTGTTTTAGGATGTTTGGATGCATCGTGTGGCTTCTCCTTATACACTGATTTAAAATATTTTTTGAACGTGCACACTCTCACACAGTATCTGCATATGCAACCTGATTTGGAACATTGCAAAAAAGGAAAAAAAATATTCCCCAAAATGTTTAGGGCCACTAAATCAGGAGGCTTAAATCATATATTGGGATCACAGCGCGACCATTAAGAAGAACAAAAAATATGGTCCAATGAGAAGCCTGCTTGAAGCCAAACAAATCTGTCTGGGAAAGAGGAAAGAGACAAAAGCCAAATATGGTCCAACTAGAAAACGTGGAAAATGCAATGAGAACACAGGAAAAAGGGCTAGAAAATTGTGCAGCTACTGAAATGGGAACAACAGCCAAGTTAAAAAAAAATGGCCTCTTGTCCACATTCTGGTCGCGGTTGAACTGGGGACTGTCCCGGCTAACCTTGGGTACACCCACAACTGGTCGCCCGTCAATCACAATTAATCTCACATGTTTTTGGAATGTGGAGAGAACCTGGAGAAAACCCACACAAGCAGGCGGAGATCATATAAACTTCTTTCAGTGAGAATATTAAAATCAAGAACCAGGTTTATGGCGTCAAAACGAGTAGGTACACTAATGTTGTGAGCGCAAACTGCTGTGTGTATTTGGAACTGATGTCAAGCCATACGGAAACAGTCACCAGCGAAATATTTAATGAAGGTTATCAACTGTGAGGCAGTGTCTTCCCGCTGAACCCAAAATGTTTGCACGGTTCACGGGGTGTGGTTTTCACAGGGTGTGAAAGCGGTGACTAAACTCACCGCTGATCTTTCACGTCTCTAAACCGAAGCAGGAGCGCGACTGCGATGACAGACAGCATATTCACTGTGTGAATCACTGGATTCTCTGTGGTCAAGTTTTTTCAAATAGCGAGGCCATGTCGCCCATGCTAAGTTTTTGGAACCACCAAGCTGCCACCCCTTTATTTGGTTCCAATTTATTCAACCCATCATTCACATTAGGGTTTTCTGTAAAATGTATGTTTATAGTTAAAGGTTCATTGAGTTTCTTGCATTATGTAAGAAATTATTTGTAATTCTTTTGTTTGTGTAGATTTTAAAGGCGGCCTGATCTTTTCTTTTTAAGAACAGTTCTAAAATTGCTTTTGACGAAAGAGGCCGATTTCATGTAACTGCGAATGACCATTTGTCACTTGTACAGTCGGATGCTGTTTTTAAAAGGGACATATAATGGAAAATATATGTTAAAATTGCGACGGCACGGTGGACGACTGGTTAGCACCTGCGCCTCACAGTGCAGGGGTCGTGGGTTCGAATCCGGCCCCGGTCTTCCTGTGTGCCGTTTGCATGTTCTCCCCGTGCCTGTGTGGGATTTCTCCGGGTACTCCGGTTTCCTCCCACATTCCAAAAACATGCATGCTAGGTTGATTGGACATTCTAAATTGCCCCTAGGTGTGATTGTGAGTGCGGATGTTTGTTTGTCTCTGTGTGCCCTGTGATTGACTGGCAACCAGTTCAGGGTGTCACCCGCCTACTGCCCATAGACAGTTGGGACAGGCTCCGGCACGCCCGCGACCCTTGTGAGGATAAGTGGTTTGGAAAATGGATGGATGGATGTTAAAATTGGTTATGAAATGCAGCAATACAATTGAATCTGTATCATTTTTCTCTTTATGGGAGGAATATGGCTAATCTAACGGGTGGTGACTTCGCATAGGCAGCCTGGACATGGACGGGTGAACATCTCCTGCACTGAAAGGACTCTCAGATTGTCCAGAAGTCTCCAATAACACCACAAAGTTTCTTAACTTGTTGCTAGTTGCGTTTTTGAAAAATAGTTGGCTAAATATAGAGCCCACGTCCCTGAGTAGGCCACACTGAGCAGTCCTCACTTTTGTCACATCTTAGTTCCTATAAAATATAAAAATCGGGTCCAAGGATCCAGTGACGGGGCATTCCCAGCTTTAGCTGCCACCATTGCAATGTGCCACCCTACAAAGGCCTGCACCATCAGCCAGCTGCATTCAGTCTTCTAAAGGCAACATCAGAGAAGAGAATGTGGTCACTAGTGGTTAACCAGTAATTATTTCATGAGCTGAGCGCCTAAGCCTTTCTCTAAACCTACTCGAGGTTCAAAGCAGTGGTGAAATTTGGGGACATGGCAACTCCGTCATGCTACCCACTCTGAGTATTGTGGTGAATGTGGATTGACCAAAATTGGTCCAGGGTACTTTATCAATAAACAATAAAAGAAGTGGGTTTTGGATGTGGATGGTAGTTCAAATTACGTACAAAGAACTTACGCTCGTCACAAATTGAACACATGCTAAATGGTCAATGATTTATCTCGTCAAATTTTCCTCCCATGCATGGAAGCATGTAACGTTTCACCAAATCAAACAATTTGGCTATTTAGGGCAGTGATGTGACAATCAAGAAACAATGCCATATGCAACAGTAAGGTCAGCGTGTGATGGTAATCATTGATTTGGTTCAAAAGCAGCATTCCGGAAAGGCCTAGTGTGCAGGGAAGTGGACACCAAATGAAAAGAATTTGAGTGGAACCAGCCGTGGTGGTGCAATTGGTTCGGCGGAGATGGCACAATCACTGCTGAGAAGTGCAACATAAACTCCCTCGAGACACAAACTTCTTTGTCCGTGATGCCATGTTGTAAGTATTACAGAGGCACGGCTAAAGACAAAAAGAATCCAGGTGTCGGACTAGTTGCCGTCAGACCAGGCTTGCCCTTAATTGAATACAGTTGAAACTCAAAGGTTCAAAGGGTATAAATAGTAATTGTCCATTCTATCAGCAAGCCTTGATTATAATCCGATATTCTTGACTGTGGAAAAAAGGCATCAGATACCAGATCGGCCTCTTTCTGTGTGCAGCAATGATCTCCCGTACCTGGCTTCCTCCTACATTACAAAAACATGCACCCTTGATTAACTGAAGACTATAAATTCCCCATGGTTTTAAAGTGAGTGTGAAGTGTTGCTTAGGCGTACGTGCTCTGTAAATAACAAATAGCCAGCACTAACCCTAACCTTAACCCACCTCTCGCCAAACACTTGGCTGGGACAGAATACAGCTCCCCGTGAGTGACCCTGAAGATAAGTTAGCATCCAATAAAATGTTACCAAAAAAACAAAAAAACACTACCCCAATTTTGTTGTTTTTGCCAAGCAAAACGTACAGTCAAGGCCACCTCACAATGAGCATTGTGCCTGACTGCGACTAAACTGGACACTTGCGGACAAATCTGGAGATTGACCCTCACATACACCAACTCAATTTTTATTTGGAAACAAGATGTTTTGGCACCACATATACTGCGTATATTATATTTTTTACTGAACCACAAACAAACTGCTCTAGCTACATAATAGAATACAATAACACAAATGAAGACATAAAGGAGAGACTGTGGAGGCTGCAGTGATCACCCCCATTCTGTGACTGCAAATGTTCATTTTGACAACAGACTCTCCACACTCTGCTTTTTAGCCACTAACTACAACGATAGTTAAGTAGTTTAGTATGGATGTCGCTTCATACCCGTAAACGTAATTTTTGCTGTGAAAGCTCATTAATACGGAATGGCATTTTCAATTGGCCCCTCCATCTGCGATGTTCCGGCTCCATTCATCAACGATTTTAAATTTCAATTGGAGCAAAACCTGTGGCCGACGGACGGCCACTCATGAAAATGCATTAGTTGCAGATTAGTCACGTTCTGCCATGGCGTTGAGTGTGCGGTGGGAATTCATCTTTGGATTGCTGGCTGAACTGTTACTGCGGAAGCAAATGTTTTTCTGTCTAACTGAAATCCGAAACGAACAACTTTAGGGACAGTTCATTGCATTAGAAACAAGAGCAGTCCCCTTTGGTAATATATCGGCCGTTAATGTCGAGACACTACCTGCTACACCCCACCATCAGCTAGCACCTTGGAAGAGATTCATGTGTATATTTCGCATTTTCCACTACCTGTCTTTGTGTTGATTCTTGTTTATGTTATAGGTTGGAATGTTAGTGTCAATGGTTGTTTGTCTAAATGCGCCCTGCTCCTCTGCCAAAGTCAGCTGCCAAAGGCTCCAGTTCACAAATAACCCCACTACTGTATACAAAATGCATGGATATTCTTTGTGTATTTACTTTGCGAGTGCGCAGGGCGGTGCGAATGTGCGTTCAACTGTTCAACAATCTTAAGTATGCTTTAGTGGGCCCTTGTCCCTCCTTAAAATGTGGTTTAGATGTTGTCAATTCCTGCCGCGGGGGGATTTCTTTCCAAGGTTCTGTTTTAGTGATTAACTATATTCCTCTGAGGCAGCCCAGTATTGAAATAGCTAAATAAAGCCTTAGTTGAACCAGTATCTGCGTGTATTCTCGGAAGTTAAGACGCTTGATGTGGGTTTGTGATCCATCATGGTCACGTTTGTTCTTTTGAAAATGTCATATTTATATGAAGAATAGCCGTGTGTGGAAAATGCCACCCTCCTGTTTAACGTCTCATAATTCTTATGTGGTTTTCCTGTTAAATGACAGGACTTCCAATCAATCTGACAATTTAACAAGGCATGATGGGAAGAAAAATGTCATCATTACCATTTCAGATATGTCAAACTGGGAATTCCAAAGTACATAATCTGTTATTCATCTGATCAAGGTATTGCCTTCTTTAATTCCTTCACCGTGTGTGACACACGCCAGCCTGCACCCTGCCTGAGTAGTAAGCCAGGTCGCTTGCGAAAGAGGCGCAGCCGAAAGCCCCTCCAGTATTCCTGGCTTTCCCCTTTTTTTTAGTGGGGCACATTATAAACGGTCGAAGGCCTTTCTGTGGTCACACACTGTTCCAATTTCCTCTTTTCTTCTTCTCTCATCTCGTCAAGGAGCTGCCAAACGAGATGTCTGAATGAACCCTGAGCTGACATAACATCAGCTTAGTCTCATTCAGTGGTAACATTCAAAAGGAATGGCAATCTAAAGGAATCCAGTGATGTAAATGTTGGCTTTTAGGTTTTCGGCGGGTCAACGGATGAGGATGCGAGGTGACATATACCAAAGGCTGGTCACCAGCAAATCACAGAGCACATATAGACAATCACTCACACTATGGGAATTACATTTTTCCCCTCAATGTTTTGGGAGAGGCAATCAACAGCTTCATTAGAATTGATTGTATTTCTAGGACTTGATTGTTTTATAGCAGTGATTCTCAAATGGTGGGTTGGGACCCAAAAGTAGGTCACGGGCCCATTTTTAGTGGGGCATGAACAGCTTGTAAACAATTACGTGTCGTCCCTGTCCTGTGAAAAGCACGTATGTCCAATTTTTGATTTTTTTTTTTAATTGTCACGTTAATGTGATGATGATCTGTAATGCGGAAACAATATTCATGTAGAAATAAGAAAAATGATGAAAAAAATGGGAAAAAAAGTGTTTTTCACAGGACAGCGACAACGCATTTGTGGTCTGATTTTTATGGTTCAGTACAGAGGCATTAAAAGTTCCCACACAGAACATTTTATTTATTCATTTGAGTTTTATCCAGGTAAGGCAATTGACAAATTATAATTTTCAATGCTGGCCTGGCTGCAGTAAAACAATGCAAAATAAGAGCAAATACAAATAAATACAGTCAACTATTTTACATTTCCATTTAGCATTAGTAAAATTGGTCAACTAATTAAAATTGATTATGAAATATTAATTAAACTTAAATAATATGTTTTTAATTAAGATAAACAAACCTGTTTAACTTTTTTGACGTGCACATTATATAATCAAATGTTGCCCTTGAACACAAAAATTGCTCACCCCTGGCTATAATATTTACTCGCCTTACTTCCGTGTGTTCAATTTCCGCTTATTGACATGGTGTGAATGTGTGATTCACTGGCAAGCATTCCAGAGTATTGTTTGCCTGTGACCCCGAACAGGGTAAGTGGTGAAGAAAAGGAATGGATTAATGGAGGCTATAATTGTGTATTCTAGTCAAAATAATGCCATGTTGCCCAACTTGTTATTGTTGAATGCTACTGTAAGGCAATGGAAAACCACTCAGTAACAGACCTCGAATGCTTTGCCTGAAGCCTAGAAAGCAACAATTGCCTTGCAAAATAGTGGGACAATATGTGTCAAAATGTTTCCGTCTGTTCGTACTAAAAGTAGTAAGTAATTGTGGATGACAGGAGAAAGTAACATTAGTTGTAATTCACTTGTGATCAATTGTGTTTGTATTTCCACTGTGAGTAAGTGTCTATGCGGAGAAGTGACACCCCCTCCCAATGCTCTCATACACAGATGTGCGCTGAAATGAGAACAAATGCTTCACACACATGACATTAACTTTCATTTTCTAAAATCGCCCATATCAGTCCCCACTACCTTCGGTGACCTAAATGTCAAGCTCACACTTTATTTTCTCCATTAGTTAATTTCACTGCCTTGCAGTAGATGTGAGAGACAAATGGCACAATGTTTTTTTTCCCTGTTTCCATTGACCCCTTTCCAGGCATCGAGCCATGTTGGACGCCACTCGTCCTCATTAAGGTGAGCTGGAGCCTGCCCCAGCTGATTTGAGGTCAAAGGTTGCTCGTTGGCTGCTCATCAGTCAATCACAAGTCACATTGGGCAAATTGCATCGCACCTGGCGAAAGCCCACGCAAACATGCAAATTCCACACAAGAAGCCTGGAGCCAAAATTCAAACCGAGAACCTCAGAACTGTACGGCAGACATTTTCCAATATATTTGTGAATTTTGGCATATGAGAATTGAAATGAGACGAGCTGTTAGAAAATAATGCAACTGAGCCAGTTTTGAGTGCATCTCCCATGATAATCAATGTGATTCAGTGATGATGATGGTAATGACCGTTCCCGAGATCCTTTTTTTTCTGCGGTTGTGTGAAACAAAAACGCTAGAAGCCCAATTTATCACTTAAAGACAATTCCTCTTTTCTTATCAAGGCCGACTTATAAATACACTTGTGGCTGTGCTCATTTCCACCAAGTGGCTCTCCCCGGCCAACAAGTGAAGTCTTTCGGAACTTTAAACAATAGAGCTGTTCCTGCGGGAGAGACAAGTAAGAAAATAAAAACTTTAAAACTGGCACTTTTTAAAGAGATGGCAGCATGGTGCACTAGTTGTTAGCATGTCTACCAGACAGTTCTGAGGTCTAGGTTTCAAATCTCACCTCTGACCTCCCTGTGTGGAGTTGACAGGCCCTCCCGTTGCAAAAAAGTGCTTGGTACGTATCAGTGTATCGCAACAAAAATCAGGCATCAATTTACCTATAATCCTGACAAGGATAAACGGATGGATGGATTTAAATGTCAGTAATGCAAACATCGCTGTGAATAATGTCGTAAATGAATGCTAGTCCATCCATCAATTTGACCCAAAATAAAGAAGCCAAGGCAAATTTCAAAGCAGGTTTGTTCATAAGATAGGCCACTATATTTGACTTTGTGAGTGTTGCAGTGTACACAATATGTGCGTGACTGCGATTTTGGCTGTGACGGGGGAAATTCCAGACTGTAGAAGACCTCTTGAATGGGTCCCTTATGTCTTGTTTTGTCGTCATTGTCAAATATTTCCACTCTTGAAATTCTTGTCACAATGCAAGTCAACAATGGCACAATGATCTCTATGTTGTCTTTCGCATCAGAACCGATTCCATTTTTTTTTTAATCTACTTGGTGCCAACACTCCAAGAACATCATGAGGTCTCAGTACATTTTGTGACTCGCACCCAAGCGACATGTGCTCAGTGTCCAGACACACGACTGTGACTAATGATAAAGATGCTTCCAAACTCCTGTGGCTACTTTAGATGAATAGGATAAGACGGGGGTGGGGGGTGGGGGGGGGATCACTTAAACCCCAGTTTGGTTTTGATGGAGCGACTCTACATATTGCCTCAGTGATTTTGGTCATGATTATCTTTTTAACTTAAACTCAATTCTCAATTTATGACCAAAACCATCCTGCTGAGCAGCAGGATTCAGTTTGTTCCAGCAGTGGAAACAAAGTTAATTAATGTAACATATGAAAATGATCAGTGAAGCAATGCTTTTTTTTTTTTTTTTTTTTTTTTAATGAAACGTTATTCCCCAAACACTGGAAACAAGTGTGGATATTTTTGGAAGTTTGACATCTTTAACCATTCCAGTAAATGTCTGTTCTATTATAACTCTAACAAATGCTAAGGTAGAATTACAGAAAGGAATAATTCAACTTACAGTGTACAGAAGAACAGTGTTTCCCATTTTTTATTGCGCCAAGGAACATATTTTATAATGCAAAAATCTCACGGCACACCACCAAACAAAAATACCTCAAGAAGTGGATAGGACAGGATAATTATGCGGTTTCTGCCATCTAATGAAAGAGTGTTTATTTTGTTCTGACAATCACAATACTGTACATCAGGCAGAAGTATATGTCTACGTAAACAAAGATACATTACATGTAGTAAATTAATAATAATTTTTGGATGACTTGTCTTGATAAATAAGGATAATTTCCTGCAGCTCATCTGCTCCTCAAGGCACACTGGTTGGGAATCTCTGCACATACGTATAATGTACACTTTAAATACATAAGTAGAGTATATTTTACATGTAATTTGGGAATATATGATGGATGGATGGATGGACAGATAGATAGATAGATAGATAGATAGATAGATAGATAGATAGATAGATAGATAGATAGATAGATAGATAGATAGATAGATAGATAGATACATAGATAGATAGATAGATAGATAGATAGATAGATAGATAGATAGACAGATAGATAGACAGATAGATGAGAAGCGCTCCACAGACATCAACAGCTGACTTTAAGCCCCCGTTTCCACAAACATGTCCAAAAACTTCCATCCCCTTACCGAAAAATTGGAAAAATATGCACAACACAGTTTATTTTTCCTGAACAAACGTGCCATTTGACTAACTTCACCAGACGGATGTGTTTTTTTCCCCATAGGGATATCTTGATTCATCCGTGGTAGGTACACTTTAAAATTGTGATGTAATTCCTGACCTTTCCAGGAGCACGGCTTTGTTTGTGGGAAAGCATGCATAGAGGTGCATATGAATTGACCTTTGTGGTGTGATTTGGCCACGTAACGCTGACTTCCAAGATGTTTCTTACGAGCAGACCGGTACACTGCGTTGGTGCCAGCACTCTGCAGTCTGCTCCTCTCATCAGAACCAGGAAGCCCGATGAAACAGCTGACTGTTTATTTTTCCAACAGGACCTGTGTGACATATTGAGGCCATCAGACAACGAGTGGGCATCAAAGAACTTATTAGCCTCAGAAAGTGAATCGGAAGATGGGAAAATGATAACGAGTGACGTGAAGGACACAACAATAATCAGACAGCGTTAAGATGGCTCCTGTGTCTTACCCACTTCCAGAAAAGTTAAACAGTCTGAATTGTAAATGGGCTGAACAACCACGATGTGTGTTTTGAGGGCCATAATGATGATGATGTCAGTTAGTCCAAACATGATGAGATGAGAAATAGTTCCGCTGGCTAAATTACAAAACTCTCTGGACTTTCAATTCGTTTAGAAGAAAAATTTAAATAAAAGAGACTGCTTGTGGAAAAAAAAGTTACTTCTAAGATTCTTGGAGCCAGGCAAGAGAAATTAACTTAACGAAAACTATTTTTTTCAGCACATTGTCCCCCTCAGCATCATGGGTGAGTGGGAGTATTTAAATATTTAAAATGTAATTCTTTGTCAACTTTTCTTTAATTTTTTTTACATTTTTATTGCGGATACTCTGGTTTCCTCCCATATTCCAAAACCATACATTTTAAATTAATTGACGACTCTAAATTGTCCATAGATTTTAATGTAAGTGTCGAATGGTTGTCTGATTGGCTGGCGACCAGTCACTGACTCAAGAAACTCGACCGGATCATTTTAGTGGCTCAGAGTAGAAGAGGTTTAATAGAATAGAAATAAAATTTTAAAGTAAACGTGTTACACCTAAATAAACACCTACATCCCTTCTTTCAATGATAGATGGACTGGTAAAATGATTGATGCATGGATGGATGCAAAGATCACAAGTCCTGACATTTCACAGGAAGTACAGTTAATAATGTGGCATGTTTTAAAAAGGTAGCATAAAGTAACAGAAATTAGTTTGGACATTTTGTAGGTAACAGTGTATGCATATATGTTTTTTGCAAAAAGGAGGATACAATGTCTGTATCCAACGTTGGCCACTGATTGTCAAAGTAAAATGCTTTCATTGGTCGTCAAGCAGAAATATGGATAGAAAAGAAACCACATTTGTAATTTGGGAAATCCCGATCTAAGGTTAGCAGAAGGTCATTTTATTGTATCCATCTGACAGGATTCATGTTTTCAGTAAACAGTACATTCACATCAGCCAAGATTGCTTTGAGCATCTTTTGCATTCTTGATGACGGATCTTTGTCAGGTATAACCTTCTCTTCGGTCTGTCAAGGTACCGTAACGTAATACGTGGCATCCGGAAAGTATTCACAGCCCTTTACTTTTTCTACAAGTTGTTTTGGTGCAGCCATATTTCTACATGCATTAAATTATTTTCCCCCCGAAACCTCTACACATAAGACCCTATAATGTCAATCCGACAAATGTTCTTATACCTTTATTATTAAAAACATAAAACTAAGAAATCCAATGTACATATTCGCGGCCTTTGCCACAAAGCTCAAAACAGAAGACAGAAAGTAGTCGGCGCTTGGCGTAAAAGCGGGCGCATCATCATTTTCGTGCAGGGGCAATGGTTTAGTTCGGCTTGTTTGTGAATTTGGTAGACGCGTTACGCCTCAGTGGGCGTTTCTGCCGCGCCCCCAGCGCATCTGCAAATTTGCTTACAGAAAGCTGACTAGATTTTAAACGCGCTGAAAGGAGGTTTATTTTGCAGCGGCGGTCTAATGCGCTTTGGTGTACTTGATCGAGGTGCTGGCAAACAAATCGGCGCTCCGTGGTGGACGTCATGTATTTCATTCATAAATATGACGCCAGAATGAGACATTTCCTCCAAGGATTACAATCATCATCTTAAAAAATATTTTAAAAGCAGGGGGAGGGGTATCCACAGCGTCAGCGCTGCCAAACCCCCAATTCCCACGATTGACATAAATGTAAAAGATGCACATTGATCGGCTGATCAATGATAGATAAATTAACATGTTGAAGGGGCATCTTGCTGGGATAAGGGGGTGTATATCATGAGAAAGGTCTTTCCATATAAGTAGGAAAATGCATAAACTCAGTTGCACCTTTCATTGCTGTCATAACGCAATTTGGCAGTCCGGCTGCCCAGTCTTTTAGCTAAATGGTTGGTTAGTGCCCTGCGTTTCCACGCCGGGGGCCCGGGAATGATTCTTAAGTTGTTTTTTTTGTTTTGTTTCCGCAACGCCAGGCACGGCGTACTCACGTTTCCGCTACGACCGCCCCGATTTTGACGCAAATGAGGGATCCTGCGAGAATTGGCCGGGAAAAGTCGACTTCCATCACACAACGGCGCACAAACACGCCGTCACGCCCAATTCGCAAAGTCTAGCAAAAAAGCATTAGAAAGAAAACACCACAGTTATACTGCGCTATAGACTTGCCCCCAACACGAAAATGGGGCCCCTCATGTTCTGAATAAAGCAGGCGTAGCTCATCACCAGACCAATACCATCTCTACAGTGAATTACAGTGACGGCTGTGGGAAGATTGTTCAGCAAAAGAGACTAGTCATGATTGAGGGAATGCACAGAGACATCCTGGATCCTCCAGAGTGCTTTTTAGCGATGACTGGGGCAACATTTCATCTTTCAGCAGGATAATGACTCTTCGCACACAGTCAAAATATCAAAGGAGTGACTGCAGGACAACTGCATGAATGTCCTTGAGTAGCCCAGCCAGAGCCTAGACTTGAATCCAATTGAACATACGTGGAAATATTTGAAAATGGCTCTGCACTGATGCTCTCCATCCAACTTGATACAGCTTGAAAGGTACTGCAAAGAGGAGTGGGCGAAGTGTTTTCATTATGGGGTGTCGTGTACAATTTTGAGGGGAATGGTGAATTTATTACATTATTATTGTATCATAAAATGTGGAAAAAAGTGCAAAGGAGAAGTCAATGATCTATCATCTAAAGCCTAAAAGACGCTGGAGGCAAGCTTGGCTGATATACACGTGAACTTGTGCATGACACCGAATCAATCAGTCATCAAAATCTGCTTTGCATCATCTTAATCTTTCCCCTCCCTTCCTGTCGTTTGCTGTATCGCGTGGTTCGACTCAGCCCCTGTGGAGTGAGAATGTACGCAAGCTTTCAACTGTGAGTGACATGCTGTCATCACTGTTTGGCTGAGTGAGGGGAGAAAGAAAAAGAAGATGGCGAAAAGTAGTAAATAATATAGATTTGTTCAATGTAAAACCAAAAAAAAAACAGAGCGAGAGCCAATGCAGCATGTGGGCCTATAAATGATCCAAAACATCAAATCATTTTGGCAATGTTTTTTACAAATCCGTGCTATTTTCCTTTGTCCTTACTGCATAGGCAAATTGAATGAGACCTGCGAAAGGAAAGACACTGGGAATAGAGAGGCAAAGAAAATATACTTTTGGAGTTGACAAATGTTAGTTACATATATCCCGCCTCCCACTGCGTCTTACCACTAAATACAGAGAACGAGAGTATAATACAAAATACAGTGAAAGCCCTTTAACTTACTGTTGAGTTAAACCCAAAATTTCACTAAGGAGTTCAAAGGAGTCAAACTATCATGCATGACATATTATGAGACTTCATCTTAGTGGGTGTGTTAACTCCACTCCACTTTTCTCTTTTTTTTTGCAGGGTTAGGGTTAAGACAAGGCATCAAGTTTAAGTGTAAAGATAACCTTGAAGCCAGACATGGATCTTAATCAAAAGAAAAGTGGCTGCTCAGTACAAGTGAGCAAAGCAATTACTTCAAAAGCAATTGTATGCACAAATTAATTTTACGAAGCAGATGTTAATATCAAAACTTAGGGTATCTTTTTTGGTTTATTTTATCATACAGTGAATTAGGTCAACCCAACAAGCATCAGTGAATGAATTGTGTTTAACTTTGAGACACAGAAATTGCACGAAAGAAACATACAAATGCGGCAGCACGGTGGCCTACCAGTTAGCACGTCTCCTTCACAGTTCTAAGTTCAAATCTTGTCAGCGGTTTGCTGTGTGGAGTTCTAGTTTGGTTTTCTTTGGATGCTGATGTAAGATTCAGGGGAATCGTCCAAACCCTGACTGATTAATGAATTGATTAATTCATCAAGGTCTCTGTACAACAACAATGTCATTTAAGATTATGGTGTTTGGTTTTCTTGCACAGTTCTGTTTGTTTTTCTGTAAGACTTATATTAACTATTGTACATACTGTACATATCTATCCCTACTGTTTTCAAAAGTATTGATGCTGCCATAACAAAAAAAAAAAAAATGTGGTTTAACTTTGGGCCATGGGAAAAATGTTATACATCAGTGATGCATGTTTTTTGTCTCTCATCCCTGTACTTTTTCAAATGATGTTTGTAAGCTCACCGCTTTTGCTGTGGCTTTACATCAATTTGTTTCCGAGTTGGAATCAATTACTCGTCATCGTCTCCGAGTCAACATTTGGAATCTCAAGCCTTTTCTCGTGTCAGAGTTTAACCGCCGCATCATAGGGAAAATTTATAGGGTCGAGTGTGGGAGAGCAGAACAGACTGTCATGGACCCATATGTCACGCAACTCTTTGGACTATACATCACTTTTCCCACACGATAGGACCTCATCCCATGCATGACTTGCTATACTACACTTCTCAATGTCAGCCGTACATGCGCAGTTCATTGGGCAGTGAAATACCACAGATACACTGTTTTTGTCCGTTAGGACACACCTGATAAATCTGCATCAATAAAGTAACGACTGCTAGTCTGACTTTTGTCCAAATCCAGAAATATAAAACACACGTGCGTGATGGGCCTTGCCTAAAGCAACATCGACAACATCAGTCTTCAAATGCAAATCCAGCTTTCTGTTGTCATTCCGTCAAGAGTGGCCCAAGAATTAAATTCAGCATGCCAGTGATTTATATACTGTGTGGCATCAAATATAGGTTTGAAGCCAAGAACTTAGTTGTAGTGTTCTTCCTCTCACTTTCATAAATCAGAGAATAGGAACAGTCACCCCTTCAGCTGTGTTTTCTTTCTTGTTTAACTCATGCAAGTATTTTCATAACATTGGAGAGGCTAGTTAAAGCTCCGTCCCCCATCCTAGCTCATCCTTGCTGAAGATTGTGTTAGGGTGGAGGATTACAAGGTGGTAGATTTAAAAATTTCGACAAAGCGTACAGAATGGGGTGACCTTAAGCAAGACATTCCACCCTTTTTTTTCCAAATTCGTCACTCTGACACTTTAATTATCAATGTGAATTTAACATGTTAAAATAAAAACTCATCAGCTCATTATTAATATATTTAGAAATGTATCCAGACAACCTGCTGGCCTAGTGGTAAGAACATCTGTGTCCCAATTCTAAATTCTCCAGCCTTCTCCCACATTGTAAAAACATACATGTTATGGTGTTAACTGAAGACTCTGAATTTTCCAAACGTACAAATATGAGTGGTTGTTTGTCTATATATATACCATGCTATTGATTAGTGACCTGTCCAAAGTCAGCTGGGAACCTGAATAGGCTCCAGATCGCCGTGACCCTGATGAGGACAAGCACAAAGAGGATGGATGGATGTACAGGACGGTACTGCAGACATTATTATATTGTTATGACCATTCATTTGAGTTTAAATGCACTTTTAGCATATTATTAAATACTGCACTGTTTTATTTCCACGGATGCATAGTGTTGACTTCTGTTGTTTCAACATCTGTAATCCAGAGGTTATTTCCCATTTTTAAAAGTGTAGTTTACCTCCACACAGAAGGAATTAAATGTAATGCAATATGTCAATCACTAGGAATATGAGGGATGTTTCGTGTAGAAATGCAACCACATGTCTGGATGAAGTATGCTAGAAAAACAGAGTGACACCCAAAACTGCGAGGTGGAGGCATGAGAAAGAGTGAAGTTGTTTTCTTAACATCCATCTCACAACTACGCCCACTTGACGTGTTTGCATCCTACCCCATCTGATATTTCATCGAGCCTGTGACAATTTAGAGAAAAGGCTCCAAACAGGGCCTTAACCTGGAGAGACAATTTAAGTATTTTTACACTCCAATTTCATCCAGTCAACCAGAATTTTTCACCACAGTTGGCTGATTTTGAACGAGAGGTTAGGGTTCTCTTATAAACATGTATTGAAGTTGATATTGACATAAACCTCTGTCATATGTGTTTATCATGCTACAGTGTTTTGTGAGCTTTCTAAACAGATTCGTGTCTGAATATTTAAGTAACCACTTGAGGAACCTGTGTGCAGTTAGCTAGCTAGCTCTGTTTACACCCTGAAAATGCATTGTTCCTTGATGCCACAGTTTACAGAACTTCTCGGTGTCATTTAAATTCCAAAGCATGTATTGCTTGTTATTCACGCTATCATATGTATGTTACAAAGCATTGTGGGTATATAACTAGCAGGATGTATGTGCTCAAATTTATGTCATCTTTTGTGAGCCATGTGTTTAATAAATGGATGACTTTCCCTGTAGTGTCTCTGTTGGGTGGACCCACACGTAGACACAACAACAAGCAAGGAGGTAACACAGCAGACAAGCCCGTTGCCCATCTGTTGGCTGGGTGGAGCCCAGGTTAGCGCGCAAGCTAGCTAGTGTTTAGCGCCTCTCATCATGGCATGGAAAGTCCCGCGATGACCCGGTGGGATATAATCCAGCCACCAGAGGCTTTAAGTGGATATATTTTCGTGGCTCTAATGTAAGAATGTGTGGACATAAGAAAGATGCTTGACGTAATGCTTATTTCATTGACTGTTAACCGTTGAGCGAGGCATGACTTCAGCGCATTTGGCGGTCACGCCCCCAGCATTTGAGAATGGAAACAAGGGCTTGATTTGGCACAGCTTTGAATCCTCGTTTTCTATACTTGGAAATTTTGTAATAATTCAATTTTGGCAGGGTTGAACCAGACATTTTCAGACCCTTTTTTACCCTGGGATTGAATGGCTGGACTGTGAAAAGACACATAAGTATGTCTTTGGGATTGAATGGGTTAACAACACTCTTGTATGTGGTGTGTCAAATTTAAAAGACATATTTGTTTTTAATTTACAGGTACTTTAAGATTTACTGATACCTTTGGGGCATTGTAAATGGACAATAGGATTTCTTTTTGGAACAAAGTACTGTAAAGCTCATCATTGTTATTCATGATCAAAAAGATGTATTGTAATCAAGGGTAGCAAAGCCACTGGCTTCAGGTCGCATAGCCAATAAAGGCAACGATAATGGGGATTTACTCCTTTATTGTCTTTTTACCCATTTTCCTAAATGCTTGCTTGCTGGATGCTCCGAACTGAATTGTTTATTCTGCTGTTCCGGAGCATCCAGCCGTCGTGTCGTGTCCACTCATTATAGTAATAAAAAAATAATTTGGTACCAATATAGTTATTCAAACTAGCTATGGGAAAATTGCAGATGGCTTGCTGCAGTTACTGATATACTGTACATCAGAAACATGGACGCACACATAGATGCTTCAGTTAGTTGCTTCTGATACTCCCAAATTGGATTTGCATGAAGTGTCAGATTGGATTCTAACATCGTTCCCAACACAAACCAACAGTAAAATGGGTTTCATGCGTGTGCCACTGAAAATGGACAAACGGGCGACACATGGGAATCAAATATGACAACTAGAGTCAAGGTTAAGATCAGGCTAAGGCAATAAACCGATGGCTGAGGTTAGAAACAGAGCAGTTTGTGTAAACTTAGGAAAGCCACTCGTCATGGGTGAAAAAGACAAACCTTTGTCTTAAAATGTACTCTAGCTATAAAGGAAGCGCTGAACATTGAACCAAAGTCAGCAAACTTTCAGGCAGATGTAAACACCCAATCCTTCACAGATACTCAAATACTGGTGTTGTGGTTCAAAACTGGTATTTTGAGTCATACATACTGTATTTCCATGTCAATCTTATGTGTGCCTTGGCAAAACAAACAAAAAAAGAAAGAAAGAAAAAATACCATGACCTTTCCATAACCTCAACTGAGATGTTCTAAGTAGTTGCAGACATTTGGAGATGAACAATTTTTACATACCTTAGCAACTTCCTGTTCAAAAATGACACCTCTCAGACCATTTTCATCTAGAGCAGATGCAGGCAAACCTTTCGTGTTTAAGAGGCGCATTTGATTTATTTATTTGTTTTAATGGAGAGATGGGCCAGGTCATTCTGCCAAGTGACAATACCAGTGACAATGTCACACATAGATTGCTGTCTCATTGTCCGTGCAGAGATGTCTCCATGTATTGTAAGACTGTCATCGAGCCTAAACGGAATGAGAGGAGTCGCTTTGATTGGCAACGAATCATGTTGACTGTGTTCACGTCCACAATGGCGCAAACCACCCTTTTAAAAAAACAAATATATACTGAGATTGACTAGAGATTGACTTGGTCAGTCAAAACCCTTCCACTTCTCACCCAAGTTGAACTTCTTTTTTTTTGTTATTTTTAATGTGTTGAATGTCATTATCTAGCTATGACGATGTATCTCCCAATCGGTTTGTTTGCAAATGTCTTGAAATTAGAGATCAAATGTTTCTGTACATTTCTGATTTGCTGCGTCATGTTTTACATCAATGATTTTTTTCAAACAGCCCAGAAGAAGCCATGCAAGCCCAAGCCATGAAATTACCTCATGTGAGTTTCACAGACATTCTACATGAAGTTTAGATGATATCACAGTTCCATTTGCTGTTTGATTCATGCATTTGCTCTTACCAGACGTGTCTGTGTCTGCGTTTGATTCACTAGCATCCAAGCGGTCATGGAGTTGCCCACCATGAGTAATACGCTACAGGCGCTGATAAAACGGAAATGTTAGTGGGTTTCCTAATGAAATGAAATTATGTTATGAATTTCGACTTTCCTTGATCATCATAGCTCAACAATTCCTGCGGGGTAACTGTACTAGTTGGGCTCAAGATGATGCCTGTTTTCAAATTCCCCACAGTGATTGTATTTTCAGGAAATTCAAGCGAGGAATGAAAACTTGGAAATGCTTCTGTCTCCCCAGATTTATTTTTGGTTAGGTGATATTTCACAACACGTGTGAAATGACTACAAAACGTTTCCCGCAACCTTTGCTTCTCTCCATGTTTTTCATGTCGACACCATTCTTGTGTCATGTTCGATCAGAACTGAAATCCCTGCCAAAGCAAGCAAAAAGATAGACTAATCCTATCCTACATCAAACTAACACATTAAAAAAAATAATCACTGGATGCTTTACTGTCATATATTCAGACGTATAGTATCTACATCGTCATGGTGGCCTCAGACCTCCAACTGTAGTTGCCTATAATAATGCTGTTTGGGTTAGTTGTTACACTGTTACATGCATTATATCATTGGTGAATACAAATTTCACCAATTGCTGCTTTACATGCTGACTTTCAGAGTGGCCATTCGTAGTAATAGATTAGGAGATTGAGATAAGTAGCTGCAGGTGTTCTTTAGATGTTGCGACTTCCAACTAGTAACCAAATGTGCCGCCCAAGTGATTTGTGTGGAAAATACTTTTCACCTTGGCCCTTAATATACTCACCTTCCAAGTTTTGTTCCATTTTTTAAAAACTTTTTCTGTGGAGAAATCTGTTCAAATAAGCCACCCAGTTGTGAGGTTTCTTGAAGTCATTAGACGAAGGAAATGACATCAAAAGGCAATCATGTATTGATTGATCTCTTGTGAGGAGCCTTCTTTGATGATTAATCATTAAACATCTTAGCCATACCCGCTAATATCTAACTGTGACTCATCATTATCACAGTTGTCACATGTCTCGCAGCCCTCCTCGGACGAGGCTTTTGTTAACAGACTCGGCAAGACACATTGGAAATGTGATTCGAGAAGCAGTTAAAGTGGCACTTGAAGCACAGCCCTGTGTATGAAATGTGTTCTATCAATAAAACTGCCTTGCCTCGCTTTGACTGATTCGATTTACTGACAAATGTCGAATGTAAGAGATAAGTGGTACTGCGAGTCAGGCAGCAGGGACTGTTTTGCGGCGTTGACCACTACAGTCACCTCTCAATCTCGAGGTGTAAGTCACACAGTTAATTAGAAAAAGCAACATGAACCACATGTAAACAATTAGCTTCAGAATGCTTGTAAAGTACATTTATGTACGTGTTACTCATCAACCAAGAATGCAGAGAAAGCCCATGTAAAAGGATGAAAAATGAGTGTCGTGACACACACATAAAAATGTGTAGCCTACATTAAAAAGTTACTGTCTTTTTTTATTTGTTTTTCAGGGTCGCCATAGTGATTTACAAGCATTATTTGTTTGGCGCAGTTTTTATGCCAGATGCCCTTCCTGACATAACCCACCCATTTTTTATCCAGTCATGGGACCAGCCATACTAATTACTAAAGCCTGTTTCTCACTAAGCGGCGAACGTTGGCAAGTGTTTGCAAAGGTAGCGAATGTAGATTATCTCGTCAGGGTTGGTTGAAGGTCACAAAGGGCTGCAAAGACGTTCACCAAAAACTCGCCAACACTTCAATTTGCTTTTACTGGTCACCAACAGTTTTTCTTGTCGCCAAGAAATTTTGATCGCTCAGTGGTATACGGTCTTAAGTCACCAAGGTATATACAAATTGAGTTGTTGAAATCTGACCAATTAATCCACCTAGGGCTGCTCGATTAAGCGATTTTGAACCGTAACCGAATTTTCTGGATAATACGATGTTAAAAAGATTCAAATCGGCACGTTCGATTTTGTTATTTTTGGTGTATCTAAGTGTAGCCCATTTGTACTTTCTGTATTGTGTTCTGTTTGTCTTCATATTTGTACTTTCTGTTACTCTTCTCTTCGTATTAACATCTCTGTTTTACGGCGGTTTCTTCCGTGTTTGTCATGCGGTCACTTGAGTAGCGAGTTCAATCCAATTGCTGAAATGCGGAAGCGATTGTCCGCTGGCCGAGGAGAAAGTGACACATGTTTGCTGCAGTAGCTATGTGAGCCGACTGCCGAGTGAGTGAGGAAGTGAAGTGGAGCGTATGCTCAATTGACAGAATTGGCCAGGTCGATGGTGAGCTAGGAGCCCAGGATTGAAACTTGGAAATTGCCTGCAATAGAACTGAACCATTCTGAACCATCCCTGCTCTGGTCGGGCTGGTAGAAGGCTGCATTTTAGCCAGCCAATCCCCTTCATTGAACTTAAATTGAATGGAATTTTGAGTTCAAATAAAGAAAAATTAAATTTAAATAAAAGACATTCAAAATACTTCATTTTTCATTGTTTTTTTATTTTACAAAGAAATCGTTATCATAAAATCGGGTTTGAGAGAAAAGAATCAGGATTTTCTTATAAGGCAAAATCAAACAGCCCTAAATCCACCCATCCCTTTTCTGTACAATTTATCCTCATTAAGGTCTCGGGTATGATGGAACCTATTCCGGCTAATTTAGGGCTAGAGGCGCCGGTCAATGGAGGGCACATATAGACAGACAACCATTCACACTCACATTCAAATCAGTGGACAATATAGTATCTAAAATTAAATGAATCCATCCATGTTTTTGGATTGCGCCAGGACCCCAAGCAAACCTAAAAATCAAGAACAAATATTTGTGAGCTTGTTCGGGCCCCCCCCCCCTTTTTTTTTCTTTATTTCAAATGTACAAAGATAAATTCACAGCCCTGTATTAATTAATGAGAGATTTATTCTCCTTGGTGTCATGGCTCAGTGGTCATCTCTCAACCCAGAGATTGTGGGTACGATTCTCGGCCTTTATGACCATGTCAAAGTGTCCTTGAGCAAGATACTCAATCCCCAGTTGCTCCTGATGTTGCGTCATCAGTAGGTGAAACACTTTAAACTCCCCAGTTTCTTTGTTTTAAAACTTTATTTCTGACTTTAATACACGTCAGTTTATCAAAGCATTTGTATTGGTCCTGTAAGGTAATACCAATGTTTCTTTGTGGTCAGACAGTATGATGCACGAAAGATCGGCAATGTTATCGGTTAAAGAGTTAAACAACATGGCCTCTTACTTGTAGGAGATTATAAGCATGATGTTGGCCTTACAAAAGCATGTTGTTGGCTTTGGTTGTTCTTCACAGCATGTCTCCCCAACCAGCCAGCTATTGTCAGCAATGCTAAAAGCCAGGACCATAAAAGAGCTGCTGAACCAAAATACACAGATTTTGAAATCCATAAATTCCTCAGCAGAAACTATATCCTGAAGTCTTCGAAGTTTTGAACAAACATTGCTTAATGCCAAAAGAAACTTTGCTCTTGCTTTATCAGTGATATCACGAGCACGAAGCCTGACTTGTTTTCTAGCTATTGTCTGTGCAAGACATGAAATAAGGTTCAGGATTGAGCAAAAGAAACACACATGACTATCAGGATCAAGAAGTGATGAATGACTGACTCCATCACTGTGACAAGCATTTCCCTCGAAGAGTTCGATTTGGTCGTTCAATGACTGCAAACAAAAGTTGTTTTGGCATTTCCCAAGCGATCTGTGTACATTTGGCCAATCTTTTTTTCCGTGTGCCTACAAATAAAAATAACCCTGACAAATGCCAAGCATAGCAAAGGCTTTGAAACAATGAGCTCCAGGTCAAATTGTTGTTTCGTCATGACTTCCAAAACCAATCCCAAAGGAAGCACTTAGACTATGAGGAATTTGTTTTCTTTCTGATTAATACTCTTTTGATATTGTCACACTCATGTACCTCAGAGACAACTGCACATGGATGCTCCTTACAATGCTACATAAATGGAATAAAAGCCATCTCAGAAGAAAAAAAATTAGAATCAGTTTTCTTCCTGCGCTAGGACCAAAAACATGTTGCATTTGCCACGAAATTTTCCCTAACTTCCCCTCTCTGCCCTCCCAGTGTCTTTAGTAGGAGTGTAACGGTTCGCCAAAGTCACGGTCTGTAAGTACCTCGGTATGGGGGACACGGTTCGGTATGGGTTTGGTACAGCAATAAGTCTCAAATGCATAAGACTAGTTTTTTTTTGTGTGTTTTTTTTTTTTTTTTTTAGTTTTAACAGAGAGCAAGTTGCAATTCAATTTGCTATAAAGCAAAAAACCTTCCCTGTTATAAAAGCACAAAATACAATAAACATTTGCGCATTAGGGTTGTTCATAAATAATAATAATAATAATAATAATAATAATAATAATAATAATAATAATAATAATAATAATAAAAAGATTAAACACAGGAAAACACCCTTTTTTGTATGGATAGAATGAGGTTGCAGATAAAGTCAGGTAGCACTTGCCAACTAGTAACTTTTGACTTCATATTAAGAGTTACAGCGCAGCAAAGGACAGCTCATGCTCCACCACGGCTCTTGTATATGCTAATATGCGCCCGGGATGGAACATTGTAACAGGGCTCCAGCATGTTTAATAAACGCTTGAAGCCCAGCTCCTCGTCTAAAGCATATGGGCACATAGATGTTGCTATGTATATGCCGATTGCTACTAATATCTTTGGCTCTGACTGCTTTCACATCACCAGGGTGCTTTAAAGTAGCGGGGATAAGTTGTTGATGTTGAGCGGCTTTCTTTTTTCGATAACTGTATCGAGGTGATGCCGTCTTGCATGTGTTAACATGTTTGAAGTGTTACCTGCAACATACCGCACGAAGGTCGAACAACGCCGATACAGTTCTTGTTTGCTCCACCGCTCGCAGCACGGAAGCCGAAATGTTCCCGGCTGATTATACTATATATACACAATAAAGTATACAAACGGATGATTTATATAGTGCAGACGGCTCTAACTCCATGCCATTTTTCTACTACATTTGTTTTGATCTATTTCTTCTCTGAACAACAAATGTGGCGGTCGCTTGGTCTCAGGCGTTCACTTTTATTTTTTTTCCCCCATCAGACATATTCGTCGTGTGCCTGCGGTCACCGAACCGTGAAGCCCGTACCAAGACGGTACAGGACGAATACAAAAACTGTTACATCCCTAGTAATTAGGCCTCTTCTTTTTTTGATTGACTCCTTTTTTATCTCTTCCCCCGTTTTCCTTCTTCAATCCTACCAACTCCTGTAATCATGGTATGGTTGCATACTTAGAAACCAGCGTTTCTTATGCCGATGTCAGACTGCACGAATGTAGCCCGATTTTGGGCCGACAGACGTGTCGCGGGCAAACGATTTTGAGTTGTCTTGACGCATCGTCGCCCGTGTAGTGTGACATACTCAGCGATTGGTCGTTTGGCGTCTGTGACGCTTCACATCCATCACCACGAAAGTCTACCGTGTCAGAATTTTTGTTCGTCTTGCCACATAGTGGGACATGATCGACGTCATCCTTAGAATGGTTCATCGGCATTGACCAATAGGAAGCCAGACAGTGCCTTTCTACTTATGACGAGAGACTGAACGTAGTGCGCACATAGAAACAATCAAAATGGCAAAAAAACGAACGGAGAGTAGGGGGGAAATACTGGAAAGTATACATAGCATTTCAACTCATATTACGTTTGCTAACTGCAAAGCCAGTAGCTGATTAGCAAACGTGGTGTGTGTCATTAAACAAATTTGTTACCTCAAGCTCTTTTTGGAGAATAGACAGTCCATACTGCCCTCTCCCAACCCTCCAGGAACTACCTGTTCCTGTCCCCCATAGTCTCTCAGTTTTTGTTGTTGTTGTTTTTTTTTTTGCCTTTTCAGAGCAGAGAACAAACGTACATGCACATAATGCTTCCATTGACATGACAACACAGCTGCTTGTACTCACAGAAGTACACAACGATTGGGCGGGGTCGAGTCGGTGACGGACTTGTAGTGTGACGTCTCGCCCGTTCCAAGACACAGAACGATATTATCTGATAGTCTAAAAGCGTGACCATCGTGAACGACAAAAAAGTCGTATAGTCTGAGAAGGCCAGTAAAGGCATAAGGTTCGTGTCTATGCTGCCTTCCTTGCTGGTTTGTCAGACACACATTGGCATCGGTTCAAGGCTCAAAAAAGCTTTTTGATCTGATGATATTCAGTGTGATATGAAAAGAAAAACAGAAGACCAAGTCATCCTTGGGTCTGTTTCAATATCAGTGCAGGAGATGGCGAACACACAGCTAAAAAATATGGAACCAATTTCCACTAAACTATGTGGATGGGTGTGGCATGGGCCAAAGAAGAAATTCAATTTTAGAGCAGATCATAACTTTTTTTATTACTATCATTCTGAAAATCCAAGGACGACAGGAGGCATAGTGTATCGTCTTCCCCTTTGTTTTGGGGCTGTCGTCAACTGCTATTAAATGTAATGTGCATTAACGCGACCGAAAGAACCAGATAATCTAGTGCAATTTACATCCATCCATTCGCTGTCTTGTCCTCGTGGATGTGGGTGAACTTTGGGCCAAAGGCAAAGTATACACTGGACTTCTTGCCCGTCAAATGCAGCATTTTTTTTCTGTTGTCAACAATGGGGCATGATTACAAATAGATATTCTTATGCATACTATACTGTTTTCTGCAGTTTCTTCATACATGCTTTTCTAAAGTGACTGTTAAGGGAAGAATCAACAAAGGTCTGACATTCACATTACAATTCAGACTTGAAAGAGGTTTTCCCTGTTCGAGCTCTAATTTTATAGACAGCACACGTGCACTCGGACGTTGAAACTGTCGCATTTTGATTTTTGGGCTGATGCGAGCTTTGTTTTGCGTGTTTTGGAATTTGGCAGACCCTGCTGCGCCAGACTGGAAGTTCCTGAGGACAGAAAGTGTTTTATTTTACACGTCCCCAACGCATCTGACAATTTTGGTGACAGAAAGTAGACTAAACATTAGACCAGCTGAAAGCAGGTCTAAGTTGTGGTGCAGGTGGTGTAATATGATTTTTGTTGTATTTGATCGAGGCCAGACAGATTCTCAGCTCTGTGGATTCGTGTTTTGAATGTCATCGTATTTCATTGATAAATATGATAACAACGTACATCAAACCCACTGAATCATTATAGAAATTAACTTAATTAAACGCATTATTGTTATCATCATCCACCCTGGGCCGTGGCACAGCTCTGGGATTTGGGGGTTTCACACACACAAATGATCAGGTTGCAAAGTGGTCTTCAAGTGTCCATTTCACTTTTCGCTAAAATAACATATTTGCTCAAACTGCATGTATGTTATTCTGAATAATTAATGATCTTCATTTATGTGAGGACGCTGATCACGTTTATGATTTTGCACAATAATTAGGAAATAGATATGTATCACATGTAACACAAGCCACAGAGGAATTCCAGACTCTGGTTAGTGTTGTTTGATAGTATGACAAGGAGCTGATAAGCCCATGTAAACAGGAGTGTGTGTGTGTGTGTGTGTGTTTGTGTGGGTGAGAGAGAGATTGTGTTTTCTGACTTAAAGATATCTGCTCATTAGTGCTGCACTGTCCTACTGGTCTTTTCTTACATCGCTCAGGAGGTACACATTAGCACAGAGGAGGTCTCATTCACATACAGTACAATTCTCAATAATTTCCTTTGGTACATGATGGCGAGAAACACAATTGGGTTATTTGTCTTTTTTGTTACGGCGGCGTTCTCCTGTGTTTCCGCATCTCCCCAAGTCTGCAGCAACTCCCTCATACCTGGAGCTAAAGGTAAACACTACCACACACACACACACACATATATATATCTATAATTTATATTGTACTTGTGTTAGGTTATTTTAAGTCAAACAGGGAATCAGCAATGCAAATACTTTTCCATTCCAGACAGTTGGCTATTTAACAAGTTGGCTTGTAATTTGGTTGTCTTAAAACGTCAGTGTGTGGTCAAATGAAAGACGGAATGGAAAATTCTAAGGAAACACCAAGAACAATTTTGGAGGAATTTATTGTTGTTGATAAAGGTACCCAGCATGTAATGTCCTGTCGTTTAACAGCAATCTGACTGCTACCATACAGATGTTTGGGAGGGAATGCCTTTCCATTTTACAACATCCAGTAGCCTATTCCCCTGCTGATTCAGACAGAGGCAATAAAACACACACCAGGCAAAGTTAAGCAGCATTTTTTTCCCCATTTTAGTGCCAAGAGGACACTAACGTAATGTGAGATGACGTGGATAGAGTGAGTGAGGAAGTTAAGACCTGTTTGTGTGTGTGGCGCCGCTAGAGAAAGTCCCATTGAAATTGTGTGTATTTAGACAGCTGCTACTAAACTGAACCGATTATTTGGACAAGACTCTCGATACAAATGACTGCAGAATTCATCATATGACAATGACCCACCTTGCCCATGTTTGTGTATTCTAAGGGCGATCTGATGTGTGGTTCAGGTTTTGTGAAGCACAATGCAGTCACACTTTGTCACTTTTCGATCTCAATGATTCTTTTTCAGGCTTCGTATGAAGTGATACTACATAGACGCATCACCATCCTGTTTGTAAGTGGTGACAGGATGTGCGTGACGGAACACTGCTGATTGTTAGGGATCAAATCAAATGTCACACAATTCTAAACTGACTTCATCTAAACTTGATTGGCATTAATTTTACAATATCCCTGATCCATTTTGGTAACCTGATTTAGCTACATATGTGGAGCTAAAAGCCTCCGCTTAGTATGATGCAGCACAGTTCCCTTTCATTGCAAACTGAAGAAGTTGCCATTGTGAATCACATCACCTAAGATGTATCTTTTACACATTCAATGCCCATAAAAATAGTACATTTGACATTTTCTGCAAAAATGCCTAAAATGTTGGAAGTTTACCATTCATGAACATGCAGCACATTAGCATTTGGTGGGGTTTGTTTGCTGATTTGTTTTTAAGACTGTGGCCACTTATGCTCATATAAACATGAATGATGCTAACATACGGTAATAGGCCTACACTTATTACACTTTACAGCAAAATCTTATGAATTCCAACAATACCTTTAAAACATGTCACTCTGCAAAGACCTTCCTTTTCCCTCGCCATTACGTGTCTGTAAGATGCCTTCAAAGGGTGATTCGTTTTTTTATTTATCGATTTATTATACAGTGGTTAACTTGCTGTTTGAGCCTTGAAATAATCAATTCACTTTATCGCATTTCTCCTAAGAACTTGAAATTACAACTCAAGTCAACCAACATCACATAAGAAAGTGCGTTCACCTTTGGAGCAGGCGTCCTAAATTCTAAATTGTTGATGGTAAACTAGAGTATATCAGTCGGAAATAGCCACACCAATTACCATCTAAATAAAACCGAGCCCGAAGTAATTACATAGCATGAAGTAGTTTTTCTGTGTATGATTCATTTCGGTGAACAGAAAACAATTATAAGCTAATGAAGCCAAATAGGCCTTCAGAAGTACTGTAAGAGTCTTAGTATGCCCCAGTTGTTTGTTGCTTTCCTGCCTTTGCCCAGCACCAAGGTTACAAAGTGTCCTTGGCAGCTACATCAGACATCCCATGTAGCCAAAACCTCTCTTGTACACCTCATTTTTGTTTTTGACTCCCCAAAATGATGTCATAATTAATAGTTCAATGGAACCTTTGCTTAAAAAAAAAAAAAAAAAAAAACAGGCCCTGGTCTTTATTAATTTTTTTTTTTTTTTTTTAAGCATGCAGAGTCACAACACATCCACAATGGATTAACCTTACATAGAACTTGCGCACTATCACATCCATTGATTCTGGATTTCAGATCAGTTATCAATGATGTGCCACACTGATGAGAACATTTGATTTGGAGTATGATATATAATCCAAACAGTTTTGGAGAAATCTCTTATGCTTCTTTTGCCCTCTTCCTGTCTGTGCAGGAGACCAAGGTGAGATTGGATACGAAGGAGATGAGGGCAGAATGGGGAAGAATGGACCACCAGGACATCCAGGTAGCACAACCGGAATTACTTTTCTCATTCGAATGACTCATCTTGACACCCAAATGTCCTCGATATAACGATTGCTCTGCACATTACAATCCATTCTGTTTAAAGAAGGCCACAAGTCCAAAACAATGCAGCCACATTCCTGTACAACCTGAGTGCATTTTATTTGTATATTTTTGGTAAGAATGGAACGTTTCTTTCCTCTACGAGGTCTAGCATACTTCTGTATTTGCAAGACAGAAAGGATAGCTTTCAACACGACGGGGGCATGTGAAATTGGTGGGTATTAAACTCCACAACCCTGTCATAGCATTGGGTTATTCCTTTACTCACAGTTGTTGTCCCAATGATCTTATGGGTTAGGTTACTACCTAAAAATGCATAACAAATATCTAGGTCATCTTACCATTTAAACAGTGAAATGAGCATGAAAAGGTGGTGAGATGCTACCTTTCACAGTCTGTGTAAAAGGAAAGTCTTACAGGCGCCCACAAATCCTACAAACGCCTTCAATTGGGGGTTCCCATGTTAAGGCTTTAATTCCCCTTGAAACAAGATCCGTAATCTATAAAGGTCTTGAAAATGGCAGGAACATAATCAACAGTATTGCTGTATTTCATCTGCAAAGCTTTGAAATTCATATTTTAAATTTGCGTATAGCACACCCTGATGATAAATACTGTATGTTTCATACTGACTTAATATAAAGTCCCAAAATTGTCATCTTAAAATTTGGTGAAATAAAACTGAGCCCAAATCTGAGAGGACATATTAGTGAATTAGACATCTTGAATTTTAGAAAAAATGCTAACATTAAGTTTGGATTGACACAGTCACAGAGGTATTTAATTAACAATATGTCTAAAATTATTGTAGTTACCTTATATAGTACATGAGAAGTGAATGATTTTAGATCAACAATAGAACATTTCACATGAATAAACATCCTTTTTAAACTGCCCTTCTCTTCGATCCTACCGGATTGGGCAAATGCACTGTATAGACGCACACAAAATGACAGGTTTTTACTGTCCACAAATCTTCATTGAGTAATCTCGTAAATGTAAGTAGTAAATGTAAACATTAGTCCACTTGGAGTGACTTCAGTGCAATGTAGCCATGAGCTATTATGGTTTCTGTGTACACTTACTGTAGCACTGTCACAGCCTCCAACATCTTAGCTGCAGTATGTCAAGAGCTCAACAGATGACGCATAAATTCCCCTTTTTAATTTAGGAGATTTTACAGGAAAACGTGGCTGAATTTTGGAATGTCAAGAGGGACTAAAGGACAGCTAATGCCCTGGAAACAAAAACAATGCGTTGCTCTAAGTTGATTAAATGTCAACAAACGGTGGTGGACTCCCCCAGCACCCACTTTTACTTTAGTACGTCTAAGTACGTCTTATTTGAGCTGTGAATTTGTTATTGTGGTGGTTAATTGGCGTGATGTGGAAGCCAGCAGCGAAGCACATGTTGACAAATGAAAAATGTGGCTCAGCACAGGAGTTTGACGCAAGCCAGTTCATAACTGAACGAGCAACCTAGAATAAAGGGTTCAGCTCGGGAATTTAATCAGAATTAAAAAAGTCTCTTTAGCATCTTCGTGATCGTATTTAACTATCTCTAGGTGGTTTCAAATGTGTCTTCATAATGAAAAATGAGGCCTTCCACCTCTTTATCCTCCAGCAGCTGCATGGGGAATCCAGACGTTAAGCCAGTTGTAGGGTTTGGCCATTATAAAAAGCAACAGCAGTGATAGGGACAAGTGTTATCTGAAAGATGGATGAACGGTTTAACTGGCTAGTGTAAGCACACGGAAAACAACATTCATCAACTCAAAGTAACGTATCCAAACAGCACAGAACAATTGTAATCTCTCATCACAGTCTCTGCTCTCGGGGATTAATTGGAATGTGCAGTTAGAAAGAAACTGTGCTTATTAGTCAGTTATTTTTTATATAAAAATATAGTATTACTTGTATTTAATATTGACATGTATTTTGTACTGTATTTTCATTAGACCGCACCAATTTCAAACAACACTTCTTACACTTCATCAAGAAGCAAATAAACGTGTGAGCGCGCGTGTGTGCCACTTCTCTCTCATGGCAACAGCCCTCTCCAATGTGTCACTTTCTATTTCAAATATCATTCACTTCCAGTGGAATAGTTTCCTGAGGAAATAATCACAGCAGAAGGCCATGGTTTGGCTGTATTTTACACACGCACACACACACAAAAGACAGAAATTTCCCTTGCAGAAGATAATCATTAATTGGGTTTGACTCAAATAGTTTTTTTGGTGTATATTGACATTGGTAATTACATACTCCATTACATTACTTACAGCTATTTTCTACATACTATAATTAAACCTAACCAAAAAAATCCAAAAAAGAGGAGAAGTAATGACAATCCACCAAAATACAAATGTTACATTGAAATGCAGGCAGAACTAATAGGGCACAGGGCTCAACCCAATTTGGAGCAGCACTAAATTGTGCACCTTCATGACACCAATATGGGAAAATCAACTTAAAAAAAAAACAAAAATAAAACAAAAAAAATAACTAAACGATTGCAAAAGTCCTACAATGGCAGCAGACTAATGCCTTTTTTTTTTTTAACAATTCCAGCACTCGTTCTGTCCAACACACACGCTCAGTCACAAGCAACTTGTTTTCAAAACATTACAATGTGTGAAGTACTCACCAAAACAGTGTGATGATGATCCAAATGTCAAAAGTGTCATTGACTTGACCACGATGCTGCGTGTGTAGACATGAACAGTATGTCGGTGGCTGTCATGGCGCCAGTCATACTTAATTCAAGTGTACATCTGGCACCTGTGTATGGGCCTGTAAGGTTGATTTTTGACCCAACATAAAACATTACTGGCATATAACGCAATATATAGTTAATTTGAACCAACAATTGGGTTAATTTATAACAAATAACCCCGAACACAAACAATCCAAAAATTGGGTTAATGAAATAACCCAACTGTTTTTAGAGTGATACGGCTCAATTCGTGAAGATATGATGCATTGAGTTTCTTGGTGTCATTCTACAATATAAATGAACTTGACGCTACTGTAAATAATGTAATTCATGTCTTTGGGCAGTAGGCGGGGGACACCCTGAATTGGTTTCCAGCCAATCGCAGGGCACACAGAGACAAACAACCGCACTCACAATCACACCTAAGGGCAATTTAGAGTGTCCAATTAACTTACCAAGCATATTTTTGGAATGTGGGAGGAAACCAGAGTACCCGGAGGAAACCCACGCAGGTACGGGGAGAACATGCAAACTCCACACAGGGAGGGAATCCGGGATCGAACCCACGACCTCTGCACTGTGAGGCGGACTAGCTAACCAGTCGATCACCGTGCCACCCGATTTGATATATATCTCAATATATATTCAAGTGGAACAATTTTATTTGATTCAACGCGCACAGATATTTTTAATCAAAACCAATTTTCAGATTCAAACCTGGGTTTCGTTACACCACTATCATGCGCGTAATCCAAATTTTGAGCACACACAAAAATCACATAGTAATGAGAGGCTGGGACAAATAAGAGATTATTCAATATTCAAGTGTGGCTGATGTAATACTTTTTTTCAGGAGCATATCAAAAGAAAAAAATCAGTTGTGTATCTTTTCTTTGCATAATGTGTTAAAGTCGCTAAAAGATGTCCAAAATACTATTCACTCTTCTTCCCTCTTTCTTTTTCTCTATTGCCAGGAGCATTGGGAGAGGTTGGACTTAAGGGCGACGTTGGTCACATAGGAAAGATAGGACCCATTGGAGCCCAAGGTGCAACATAGGGAAAGGCATTACAATCTTGCACACTCACACAGTAATTATTTATTGCATAAAAATAGAGTATCGATAATTAATAATATCATAATAATAATTAATAATATCTAATTATTAATTATCTAAAATAACCCCCCCCCGCCCCCACCAAAGGCTGTAGTGATTTAAGGTCTTTTTTTGTGATTAGAATTACGTTTATGTTATGTTTTCGGTCTCAGCGGTCTACGTCACGGGAGGGAGTCCAGCGTGGTAACATTGCTCGCTTTGTCAGTTCTGTTGTCTAAAACGGCGACCGATCACCACCAAAATGC
Source organism: Filicampus tigris (assembly GCF_054856515.1). NCBI lineage: Eukaryota > Metazoa > Chordata > Actinopteri > Syngnathiformes > Syngnathidae > Filicampus > Filicampus tigris. The sequence continues at coordinate 15,353,465 of NC_141224.1, forward strand.
AAATGCACATTACTACTCTTGTCCACTTCAACCTGTGAAAGTATAAAGGTGTTCTGCACAATAGTTTGGATTTATTGACATAAAACGTGATCTCATCATGATCACCTCCACAAAATGAAAAATACCGTGACGATTGCTCCTCCACTTACATAAACTGAAGCGGACAAGAGCATGAATGCGCACACGAACCCTGACTGGTTATATTTCGGACATTTAGCTACGCTAGACTAGTGTCAACTCTCAGGAGGGAGACGGCGGCTTGCAGCGAGCAGCAGGCAGATTGGAGCTTTACGCCCCCCCTCTTTTCTCCCGGGCTAAATGTAGGATAACGGGATGGCTAATAGCAGCACCTAGCTTCAGGTCGTAAAAAAGAAAGGTGTTAGCACAACAACATTAGCTCCTTACTCTGCGTCCAGCCTGCGTCGATCTTCATGTCGCGGGGTTGCCTCCCAAGCAGTCGCGTGCATTGTCTGACATCACTTGCAGCCACCAGAGAGTGCGGTAAGCCCTCATCGAACAAGCGTCAATTTTCAGCGAACAAAAAGTTCCAGCAAGGCTGACTCCACAACCGAGTGTGGCCGCATTGGAACGTACCTTTTCGTCTGTTTATGTTCCAAATTGGACGGCGTGTTCTAGGTAAAAAAACTGGGGCCATTCCTCATCCAAATAAATGTGCACGTCTACTCATTTCCACTTCAGTCTCTGTAAATATCCTGACTGGTGTTTAATGCCTCGCCCGTCCTAACCGTCATCAGCAAAAAAGCTGTTTTTTTTTTTTAATTTTTCTTTATTTTTTTTATTTATTTATTTTTTTTCAAAGAAGCAGTGTGCGCTCGTCCCAGCCTAAATCTATGTAGCTCTGCTCACTTCCAGATTTCCTCATTCTCATATAAATCAGCCACGCAGAGGTTAATCCTTTTGATATGTTGAAGTGGGCATTAGTAGAGATGTCCACATAATTTTTGGTGCCAATTGATCGCCGTTTTTGAACGTTATAAGCAATGAAAGTTCAATGATTTCCAATGGAGATTTTGGAATCGGTTCCTCCCGTGACACTGGCCGAACAAGGATAGAACGGTAGGGGGCGCGGCCAGTGGCCTAATTAACGAGAGGCGTTATTGATGGGGTCACTTATTTCCTAATTTCTCCAAAATTAATGGGTAAAATAGAAAATGGCAACTCTGTTCATTTTCCTGATCAAAAAATATAGAAAATGAACTTGTTAGTGAAAACATGGCTCCACCGTCTCTTTAAGCTTCACAGCACAACAGAAAAATACACAATACATTCATGTTTTGAATCCAGCTCCCCTTTAACCTATTTCTGAGTCCTTGTCATAAATGCTAACCTGATAAATGATGTCATGCTGTTGTGTTTCCCCTTGTGTGGTAGATATTTTGTTTTAACGAGTGCTACTCTTGCCCTGCGTTTGTGAGCAATCACTTTTCTCCATAATCATTAGGTTTAATACGATTCCAGGAAAAGTGGCTTTGTAACATACAAACAGTGAGGTCACAACTCATTAAACACTTGGAACAAAAATAATTCATTTTCAGGAGCAATGTTGCCTTTTCGGGTAAACACCCGAATGTTAAAAGGAAAGCTGTGAAAATTCAAATCTAAAGCAGGGGTGGAACAAACTTTTGTGCTCAACGGTCATGTTTGATTTTGATCAGGTAATGAGTTTAGGAAAAAAGTTTTAATTCTTAAAGTAAAAATCTATAAATAAAATATGTTTTCATAATATTGTTTATAAAACATACAATTTGATTAATTAACTAAAAGATTTCATCAATACATAAAAAATGTTAAACGATTATGTAAAAAAGTTTTGATTTTTATTTATAAAAATTGATTAACCAATTTTTTTTTTTAAATGGCACATATGTAAAGTTCTTTATTTTACTCTTTTTTTCTTTTAGTTGTAATAAAAAAAATCCAAATATCTCATTTTAAAACGGTAAATGCACATTTTTGGGTAGATTTTTTTACTTTATTTTATTATTTACAATAATTAAAAAAAAAACAACAACAACAATGATTCAGTAAGGAATACGGTGCTTCAACTGCATGTCACATGAACATGTGGAAGTTCTTCTCACGTGAAGAAAGGAGTCCCCTAGCGCTTAACCTCTTTTTCTCCATTAAATATGATATAATGTCAGCCTTCAGCCATCATTAGAATGTACTAGGGACACATATACAGGTGTGCCCCCAGCTTCTTCAAAACGTGCAACAATGTGCCTTCGAGAGGCACTAGACCTTAGTACAGCCTCCAGAGTGCGGAGGCCAAAAGAAGCCTAAGTCCGTGGGAGAATGCACGCACTGTCAGCGTCACATCCTGATGTCAAGCTCGCTCCACCCAGAGTGCGTACATTTCATGAAGGTGCGTAAGTGGCACACTTAAGTCGATGGGAGAATCTGTGCACCTTTTCTTTCTGTTTTAAGCACAGGGGAGAATATGCCCCTTAATTAATCTTGGAACACTAACGTCGGGTGATTTTCACCCACACAATTTTTAATGTGGTATTTTGTATTGGGAAATTAAAGAAGACAACTTCCAATTTCGCATACAGTGTTGTTGTCGGGTTATCGTGGAGGAGGACCAAAACGCAGGAGGCAAAATCGAAATGCAATATCAAGTATTTACTGAAAGAAAAAACAAAAAGGCTAGCAAAGTACTGTGACAACAAAAACGTTTAAGTCCAAAAACAACAAGGACCAAAACAAACTAAACAATCACTAGGCCTAGGACTGGACTTGACTTTGACAAGTGACAAGATAAACGAACCAACAAGGACTGAACAAAAGCGGGGAACGAAATACAGACAAGTTGACGAGACAACGAGTAACACCTGGACAAGACACAGAGGGTCGGAGGAAGCTGGTTGGCTAACACAAGAGACCGGGATGACAAGCACAGGTGGACTCAATAACTTAATGAGAGACAGACAAAGGAACACAAGGAAAAACATGAAATTAAATTCAAAAAACAAACTCAAAAGACAGACCATATGACAGCTGTACTTTTACACAAATTGATGAAAACTGTATTTAATCCGGGATATTATATCGGGTTAAATGTACCCGACGTTCGTGTTACTCATTTTAATGTTAGTGTTCTAGGATTAATTCAAGCAATACCTATGCAAGGTGGCAGTATTGCTCTGGTTTACAATATTTCCTATGGGAAAAATCCATCCATCTATCCATTTTCTGAATCGCAGTTTATTTATTTTATCCTCCACTGTCTGTCCTTTTGTATGTGCTACAAGGGTTTTGAGATGCATCCTGTTGAGCGCAGGACAAAAGGCCACGCTCGAATTTAAAAAATGTGCAACTCGGACGACAACCAACGATGCAGCCAATAGGAGAGGTGGTGGCAGAGTGATTTCAGAGTGACAACAGAAAGAGAGTTGGGTGGAGTTGTACAGCATACAACAGAGCAAATGGAAGAAAAATAATAAATGTGGTGTCGAGTGTCCCGAGCAAACCAGCAGAAAAAGGCACCAGTCGGGAGCTTAGTTACCACTTTAGCAACTTTCAAAACCAGTGTCAAATATGAATGTGCTTGCACAGGGCCGCTGGCGCCATTGTGCTGTCCCTGCCCGGTGGTGAACACCACAAAAACCAAGTGCAGTGTGAAAATTGTTTTATTGACCCAAACCACCTGTTTTACATCAGAAAAAAATGTCATAGCAAACCACCAAACAAATGCTGTGTGACACAAAAAGTATGAATACTGAAATAGTGATGATCTTGATTCAGTTTGTTTCCAAATTCACTCTGGGCCCCTCTAAATGAATGCAAAGCTGATATATTGTACATGCAGGAAGCTATGATAACAGGTTTCTTACCTTGTGCCACCCAATGGAAGAACATTTAATTGTTATGCCTGTCACTATATTGTGATATAGATAGATGAAAAAAGCTCTACAGTCTTTGTAAGGAATAATTTTCAGACAAATTAAGTCAAATTGAATAATTTCCTACAGCACTCCTGATGATCCCTCATGGCTCACTCGGGTGCCTCACCATGTACTCATACAGTAGTCTTATGTCTCCTTCAAATCAGTACAATGAGTCAATATGGTTTTACATGGACTGAACACTTTATTATCATATAAATACTGTTGACTTCACAAGTGAAATCCTAAAATTCTTCACATTTGTGTGATGTCACCATCTATTGGTGATATTCTATTATTACAACAAAAACCTCAGATTAATCCTATTTTTTTGTGGATGAGCAGTTACTGTACTGTATTTCGGGGTCCCAAAATTGTCCAAAATAATGTGTTGTCACCAACTGACTGTCATATCAAATGACGTGCGTGTGGGTCTGTGTGTGTGTGTGTGTGTGTGCGTGTGTGTGTGTGTGTTTGTGTGATTCCTCTGTAGGGGAAAAAGGAGATGCAGGCTTGGCTGGACCCTCCGGTTTGAAGGGGAAAGCAGGTAGGACTCTGAAACCTATGAAGCAATTCACAGGAATTTGTCCTCATACAGATGTGTTGGAATTACACTGCCATCAAGGCTGGGCTGGCAGGAAAAAAAACAGCTCTAGCATTTTGACTTAAACTGGTCCACATTTGCACTCATGCTCTGGAACTGAGAAGACAATGTTTGTCATAGGTTCATGAAATAAAATCCGCATACCTTGCTCAAGACACTCATATTACAAGCAGTATCAAGTCAAAGGAAAAAAGCAAGGTTTTGCTGTGCTTCATTTACTATGTAATGCCATTTTATTTGATGTTGCTTTGCTTATATCGTACTTCTATCTCACACATTTGCTACCTAACAGTCAATCAGAGACCACATCGTTTAGCATGCAGCGATTAATGGCCCATTCAATCAAACAATAACTAAAAAGCACAATGGCACAAAAATCTCTCTATTCTCCACAATTCTAAACACTGCTTTTTACATTAGGTTTGTTCCTGCTTGTATTATGAATGTTTTGAGCAAGGTTCTAATATATGTGTGCATTTAATATCATGGAACCATGACAGTGGATTGTATGATAAACAATGTCTTCTCTGCCATGTCGAATGCTTGACATGGTGTGAAAACAATGCATATAATTGACATTGACTGCAAGAACCAAATGTTCTATTGTAAACACAGATTTGTGCAAAATCTGTGTCTGGACATGACTCCTGACGACTCCAATTATTGAAGAAAGAATTATTGCTCAACGTGGACCAAACTAGACAAGGGCATTTAGTAATCAGTGTGCTATGACTAGCATGAGACATTATCGGCTCTAGGGTGACAGCTGTTGGCTCAATGGTAACTGCTGTCTGTTGCTAGGGTAAATGCTATCCTTGCGCATTAGCTAAGATATGTAGCTCTGGCCCTGATGTTGACTGGTCCAGTTTACTATCCACAGCATATTGTAAATGGGTTAATGGGCTACTCCCGCTAAATTGTGGGCCAGTCTTTTGGGGTAAAATGGAGGAAAATAATAATCAAATAGCACCGCATCGGTCCCAAAAGACGCTGGCCCACCAAGTATCTGCCCTGTATGTCAGATGGCCAGTCCAGCAGTGAATATCACCAATTATTGTGGTACTTTCAATTGTGTTATAACTATCAATCAATCATCAATAGAAGATGATTCTGCTCATATAAAAGATCTTGTGTTTAATCACCTAGGCATTACTTGTGACTGTGGAAGGTACAGGAGGGTGGTTGGACAAATGGATGTCAATTTGGGCAAGCTGAGGAACACAGTCAAGTTTGTCAAGAATAGTGAGTTTGTCAATCTTGATCTCTTTCAACATTATTACCTGAGCCACTTATAGCTCAAGAAGGGACTGTTTTTCAATACAATAAATACCTGTAAATGTACTTATCGTCTCTTTTCCAGTCATGTTGGGCCTGACAGAAAGTGACGAGCACTACTACCTGTTGGTAAAGGAAGCCAAAAGTTTCAACGAGGCCTCAATGAACTGCAAGCTGAGAGGTGGCATCCTGGCTGTGCCGAACAACGTCGATAGCAACCGCCTCATGGCTGATTATGTCAGTCAGTCTGGACTCACGAGGGTTTACATCGGAGTGCAGCCTAAAACCACAGACATGCTTATAGTATGTACAATACAGTCACTGTTTCGACACAAGCTTATCTACCATCAAGACTTTCAGTAAATCCGGTATCGTAGAGTGCTTAAAATAGGCATTACATGCCTCACCATAGGCCTAATATATATTATAGCAGAAAAAGACAAGGATCCTGTGCAAATTTGGGCACTAGGGGGTGTTGGAGTTCTCTGTGTGCAAAGTCACTCACAGAGCTGGGCATTCCGTCCCAGGGACGGAAATGTCTGTCCATCCGGGACCCTTTCTGTGGACGGACAGACAGAGGACTAGAAGTCGGCCCAATCCCAATACCCACACTTGCACCCGTGTGCCCTTCACTTGCGAGCGGAGGGTACGAGTAGGGTGTCCCAATTCTGCAAGTGCTGTGCCGCCCCCTTTGCGCCCTTGTTCCGCACTTCGGCTGAGCCAGCATCGATGGCCTCTAAGCCAAAGCATATTACACAATTCATTGCGGATTTGACCAAAATAACGGGAAATTGACGACATTCGGCGGAATTCCTGTACCTGTGCCGAAAAAATGTGTCATCAAGTGTAAATATTGAATTATTACAAAGTTTATCATTTGTATATGTGTAATTTAATCGATTTTTAAAAATCACTGTTTACCCGTGACAGTTTACCTACGCATTTTGTCCTAATTTAGCTGGCGTACTTAGCAACCTTCTGCGCATGTGCCGCATATCGTGCAGGAGCTGCTAATGCTCCAAATTATGGATCCATATCTCCAACTAAAAATTAAACAATAAACAATTCAATCCACTCACGATACTCCCAGCCTGTAAGTGGATGTGCATTGGAAATTGGCCAGCTAATGCTATTTTAAATAATGTATATGAGAGCTCTGAGGGTTTTTTTTTTCGTTTTTTTTTTTTTCTGGCTGTGTGGGGCGAATCGACGGAATGTAAGGACGAAAGCACTTTAAAAGGATGAGGACGGGCGGGGTCGGAGGATGATTATTTTTATGAATAAGGAACGGAGGACGGTCCGGCAAGAAAGGATTAAGTGCCCAGCTCTGGTCACTCATCAATGTGTTTTTCCTATTTATTTGTTAGCATGATGGAAGAAACCGTTCCCAGGAGGCAGATTCCAACCCACTCAAGGATTTTACTGCATGGAGTCAAGATGAGGAGCTTGCTTCATCCAGCCACAACGCAAGCTGTGTGGAGCTGCTTAGCACAGGGACATGGAATCATGTGGAGTGTGACATGGCCATGTTTTTCATCTGTGAGTTTCCAAAAAGCAGGATAAGAGCAGGAGGAAGAGGAGGAGGAGAGGCTATCGACAGCATCTTGACTCACTGAACAGACTTTCATATGTGTCCATTTTAAATTTCATTTCAGAACATGTTGGACTTAACGTTATTTTACTCTGGAAGTATGCATTTTCTTCTTTGTATAGACAATTAAAAGGTACTTTGAGTTTAACTGGATGACCTCTGTCCCCCTAGAAAGAAACAAAATACGACCATAATTCGTGGGACAAATGATTAATTTCCACCATTTTTCATGAAGACATTTTTGTGTTATCACGTCGCGCAGGTCTGTTTTGAACTTCTCTCAGAAAATGTTCATTTCCCTCAAGCTTGTTTTGCCTTGGCCCTTGACCTCGTTGGCCACTGCTGCTGCAATGGCGTAGTAGAAGAAATTGCAGCAGCAGCAGAATGTCTTACAGCTTCAAGGCAAAGCAAGATTGGGAGAAACAAATTTCAGTCATATCAGACAAAAGCTCTTTCCATTGTTTAATTCCCAAATTTTAAGTGAGAAACGGGAGCTAGCTCGTTCTCGTTCAATGGAGAACGCAACCCTGCCTCCTAGCCGACGGCAGAGACGTTGCCTTTTAACGCATGAATGTTTAGAATAGACATGTCCAGCTCCGGTCCTCAAGGGCCGCTTTCAAACCCCTACTGATGACTTCACGAATGAAATCCTAAAATTTCTGAAATCTTCACTTTTGTGTGATATCACCATCTATTGGTTATATTAGTACAACACAAAAGCCTCTGATAAATCCAATTTGTGGTGGATTAGCAGATTTGTTGAGAATATCATACTATCCTGTTTTTCAGGGGTCCTGTGATAGTCTAAAATATGTTGTCGTCAACTGACTCAAATAAAATGTAATTGAATTTAGAGCTACTATACAGTATATGTATGTGTGTTTATCTGTTTACCCTCAGTTTGCCCTATATCACGCCATGCTAGACTTGTACTGGGCGCAAAAATAAAGCATCATGTAAACCTCCATTGGGACAAAGGAAATGTAGGCTTTGATGGACCCTCGGATTTGAAGGGGGAAAGCCGACAGCAGGGGGAGCTCTGTGACCTCAAGCAGTTTACAATCATTTTTCCTCATACAGTTGTGTTGAAATTACACTATCACCAATTATAGTGGTATACTTTTAATTTTGTTCTAGCAAAAGCTTCAGCAAAAGAAGGAGATGATTCTGCACATATAAAAGATCTCGTGTTTCCATGTGACTGTACAGGAGGGTGGTTGGACAGATGGATGTCAATTTGGGTACGCTGAGGAACACAGTCAAGGTTGTCGACAATGGTGAGTTTGTTGAACTTTATGATCTCTTTCACCATTATCTTAGCCACTTATCATTCAAGAAGGGACTGTTTTCCAATACAATAAATATTTGTAAATGTACCAATCTCTCTTTTCCAGTCATGAAGGTGAAGGTGAAGGAAGCCAAAAGGTTCAAGGAGGCCTCGGTGAATTGCAAGCTGAGAGGCCGCATACTGGCAATGCCGAACAACATCGATAGTAACCGCCTCATGATTATGTCAGTCAGACTGGACTCACGAGGGTTTACATCGGAGTGCGGCCTAAAAACACAGACATGCTTATAGTATGTACATATTTACACTGCCTTGCCTTGCCTTGTCATACAAAGTGGTGTACATGGAGCAAAACGTCATACAGTAACAAAGACAGTTAAATCAATAGATGAAAAACACAAATACAGCAGACACCATCGCACTCATTAGCAAGTTCTCGAATTAAGTTCATTCTGTCAAAAGTATTCGCGTTTTTGACTGTCGTTTCAATACATTGTGCATTTGGGTAACAGATATGTGTTTGATGCTTTTTCAAAAGCTGACCCATCATTGTTTGTGCCTACGCATTGCCTGAGGACGATCTATTTTTGTCTGCAGAATAAACACAAATTCAAGTATGAAGATATTAATATTATATTAAGATAATCACAGATTTGTGCGCGATGTATGCACGATGAGTGAGGCCCAATATGTCCTAGTCAGCTGGGGTAACGTCCAGTTACCTACACTCCTAAGGATTACAAACTGAAGGGTTTTTTTGGGGTGTTTTTTGTTGTTTTTTAACCAAATATTTTGCTGCTAAGTTTTGACAAGAGGCTTTCACTTTAACAGTGTCTCCTCATTTTATCTACTAATGACGGAACATCAGGAGCAACTGGGGGTCCAGTGTCTTGTTAAAGGACACTTCGTCATGGTCACAAGGGTTAGAAGACGACCACTCTACCACCTGAGCCAAGGCGCCTTACGATGTCAGTGACCTTGGAAGTTGAGCAAGAACTCACACACATTAACAATGTTTCTCATGCAGTTTTTGGTGACTTCCTGTTATTGCGAAGAGGAAATATGAAGTTTGCTGACTGTCCTATGATTTAAAAAATTCGGACCACCTTCTCCCGATGATGAAAGACACAATCCAAATGGCCCAGAGTTTTACAAGTTTTGCAAGATACTCATTCTAAATAAAAGTACACACAGGTTATAGCTGACACACAGATTCATTTTAAGATTTGTATGGCATTAAAAAAAATGAAGAATCAAATGCTCCATACACTTATTACAGGTCATAACTTTTTTCTAGACGGCTCCTTTAAATCCATCAAAAGGCGTGGCTATTCCTTGTTTTGGTTTTGTTTTTTTTCTTGATTCAGCAGATGCCCGAGCCTTAGCGGGAGGACTGCTTGTTGCAACACTTGGTGGGGTGACAACCTAGGGGGTGTCAATACAAATCAGATATGTCAGTGACATTTAACAGCAAGTCAGGGGTGATTACAGGAGGTGGTTGGGAATTGATGGAGTCTAAATCAGAATATGGAGGGAGATTTCCTAAATCAGGTAAGAATAACTAGGATGTATCTATTTTAAAAATGAGCAAACACTACCAAATTAACAGTGCTTGTCTGAATTTTGTTATTTGTGATGCAGTATGGTGGATTGGAGCTGTTGCAGTGTGTCTGGGGCTGCTCTATCTTCTCCTGCTGGTTATTATCATAGCCATGGTGGGACAATGTGAGTGCATACCTTGACATGAGTGCAAGTCCAAACAACATTTGCTTTATGCCATTGCGTTGGCTGAACGATAGCTCATCAACACTTGTTATTAATGACAGCATTCTTCTGTGGTTTATTAAGGATTCAGAATGTTCATTTTGTTGCAGACATCGGACCAAATCCTCTGACAGACTCCGAACAACTGCCCATTGGTCCCACCACGTGTCCCAATCTGACTTCACAATGTTTCCAGTTGCAAGGCAGATACAACACATTGTTAGAAAACAATAATCAGTTAGCGACTAAAATCTGTGCTCTGACAAAAGAGAAGGACACTGTCACGGGGGAGCGAGACCTCCTTCAAAATGAGCGAGATACCCTTAAGAACCAGCGAGATGTTCTTGAGAACGAGCGAAACGCCCTCCACAATGAACGCGACACCCTCAAAATTGAACGAGGAACTTTCAGGACTGAGCTAGACACCCTCCAAAATGAGCAGGAGGTCCTCAAAAATGAGCGAGACACCCTCCAGCTTGAGCAAGGAGCCCTCAAAAATGAAGAAGAAAAGCTCAAACGTGAGTGCGACAGCCTAAAGAATGAGAAAGAAGTCCTCCAACATGAGCGAGACACTTTTCAAATTGAGAAAGAAGTTCTCAAAAGTGAGCGTGACACACTCAAGTATGATAAAAGCACTCTCCAAAAGCAGCAAGAGGCTCTCAAAAATGAGCGAGACACCCTCAAGAATGAGAAAGACATCCTCCAAAAGGAACAAGAAGCTCTCAAACGTGAGCGAGATACCCTCAAAAATGAGAAAGATACCCTCAGAAGTGAGCGAGACGGCCTCAGGACAGAGCGGGACACCCTCTCGGTTGAACGAGACCAACTGAGGTTGGCGTCCGGCAACCTGACCAAAGAGCTTGAGGCGCTGCAGAGCCGATTCAACAAAGTGGTTTCAAGTCGAGATGGCTTAAAGCAAGAGGCTCAAGAGTTAAATCGGAACAGAACAGGTAAGTGCCGCATACAACAAAAACAAGTTGTAACCTGATTACAAACACACATCGTTCCTCGTGTGGATTCCCACTAAGCACAATTAAATGGACAAGATGAAGATCTGTCAGCCTGTAGGTATCCATCTAAATCAAGTATTTTTGTTGCATTTTTATTGGAGCTCATAAATTATGATTACTATGAATTAGGCCTGTCAAAGTTAAAACATTAACTATGGAGATTAATTTGAATTTTATAGCGCACTAAAAAAAAAAATCAACTCAGTTAACTCAGTTTTATTTGCTTCCGGTAGCAGCCAAACTTAGAGGAGAGTCACTGTAACAAAGGTGGACTTTTACATAGTTTTACTTTAAAAAGTTGCTTGACGGCTCAAGGAGAAATCCAAAATAATTTGCACACCTTGCACAACCATATTTAAATACCATATTATTTGTACATCTTTGGTGTATATTTCAACCGTTGTATTTTACGGGAAAATAAATCGTATTCAAGGATCAAAGAAAGCTATTAGAACCGTCTTTGAATTGAAATATACTTTTACTTTTTTTCCACGTTCATTTAAGATTTTACTCAAGTAAAACTTGGTTCCGAGCGTCCTAAAAATTGATCAAATGCAGAAAATGTTTAGATTAATTAGTTAAAAATATTTTATCGCTTGACAGCACTACTATGAATGCATTCACTTATTCACTGCCAGACATTTTCAGACCCTCTTTTACCCTAAGGTTTGAAAAAAATTGAAAAAAATCAAAATAAATTCCTAGGATTTAATGGTTGGACTGTGAAAAGACAAATTTGTCTTTGGCAGTGAATGAGTTAATCGTGTGCGAGTACATTGAAATAAAATAATCAACTGTTTGTGCTTCTTTTAGAAAAAGTTTGCCCAACACAGTGGGTTAAATTCAAGGAGAAATGCTACTACATCTCTGAGAAAGGCGAATCTAAGTCGTGGAAATTGAGCAGAAGAGACTGTCAAGACCGAGGAGGGGACCTGGTCATCGTCACCTCAAAAGAGGTGCAGGATTTTATCGCTGTATATTACGATCGAGTGTGGATCGGTCTGTCTGACTTGGAGCACGAGGGCAAGTGGAAGTGGGTTAGTGGGGATGAACTGGACTTTGAAGGATTTTGGCAAGAAGGGGAGCCAAATGATCATAGCAGTGCAGAGGACTGTGTGGAGCTGTCACGTTCAGGGGTGGGGTGGAATGACATGCCCTGTCGTGAGAAACTTTCTTGGATTTGTGAGGATTAACATGCAATTTGTGTGTGCGCGCATCCGTTCCATTATGTTGAATTGGGTGCAAAACAATGGTCTTTTTTTTTGTACCAGCAGGAAATAATGAAAATAGAAATAATCCAGGGTGGAACTGTGACCAACATAATTAAGTGTACAAGCAATGTTTTCAGTTACATTTTAACATTCTTTCAACATTCATTCGTTCTCAAACTGTCAAATATACTGTATATCGAACAAACTTAAAAATATAAATACTGTACTAGCCCTTTATTCATGCCTAATAGTTTTTAGGAAAGGATGGGTTGTTTTGGGGAACTTCATGTTTTGTGCATTTTAACATTACTTACTGTTATCCAACTCTAAAAAGACATTATCTATGGAAATGAAGACATATGAAAGTAAAGTCAAGTGTAAAAAGACATTATCTATGGAAATGAAAACTTGTGAAAGTAAAGTCAAGTGTAAATCGTTGATTTGTTTCTAAATACACTAAATTATGTATACTGTATCGTGAGCCAAAACCTCATAAGTCACATTTTGGTGAATTTCATATTTTTTTCAAAATCTATACTATAGGTCAGTCCACACGTGTGAGTGTTACTTTTACACACTATTGACTAATTTAAAGTGTTGAAAATGGCTTGCTCTCTTTCAAGATGCGATGCTAATGTGTCATTTTTGGGGTCTCCTGAATAATGACGGTTTTGGCCTGACAGCAGCGAAATAAAGTATTATATAGGCCGTGGATATATGTTGAGGACACAAAGGAGCAAAAATTTGCTTCTCACAACACACATCCATTTCCTTCCTCTGAAAATATCGGGTTATCAGTTGATCAAGATTTGCCAAGCCAACAGTAGGGCTATTAAAAACAAAAGCATGTTAGCAAGTGATGGACTCTCTCACTGTCCCTTGATTCACTGCAACTCATCACCACCCCTCCTAACCCGCCGCCGGGCCCAGAATGCCCTCTTGGAGGTTATGTCAATATTGGCACTTGTATTCCAAATCCTGGCTAAACATTAACTGTGGCATGGTCTTGACAACCCACCAATAAAGTAACTCGTCAAAGCGTCAAGGTTAACAGTTTTTTGTGTTTTAACATCTGCGTGGAAGCCTCTCTCCTGCTTTCTCAGCTTTCGCTATTATTCTACACTCACGGTTACTTGTTTGACTTGCACCTGCATTTAGTTAACCAGTAGCCACACCATTGTGCCTTCGTTCGGCTTCATTTGTGCTCTTGGTTATTTATACGTAACCAATGAATGACCCTTCATCGTTATTTTCCTTCTTACAAAAGTAATACAATAAGTGGGTGTTCTAACTGGATGATCAAGTGCAGTCTTGTTGCCCTCAAATGTGATTGGACCTACCACAACGGCATCCAATCCATTTTTACTGATATTATGATTTTTTAATTAAACGTGTTGATTAAAAAAAGAAAGAAAACACAAAGGATCGTTTAATTAGATACTCAAAATAAGAAAGAATTGAAGTGCTTAATAGCAACAAAACAATGAACTCGATGCCAATCATGTTTTTCTTTAATTTAGGTTACTCTTAGTTGGAACATCTTCTGGATACTAGAAGGTAATGTAAAAGAAGCTGCTGTAACTCATATATGGGAGCAGTACAGCGTACAGTATAAAAGAATATTGGTTAACTATGGGTGGCACGTGGTCGACTGGTTAGCACGTCTGCCTCATAGATCACACGTCGTGGGTTCTATCCCAGCTCCGGCCTCCCTGTGTGGAGATTGCATGTTCTTCCTGTGCCTGCGTGGGTCTTCTCCGGTTTCCTCCCACATTCCAAAAATATGCATGCAAAAAATATTTAAAAGAATATTTTTTTAAATCTCTTGATCATGGTAAGTTGATTGGACTCTCTAAATTGCCCCTAGGTGTGATTGTGAGTGTGGATGTTTCTTTGCCTCTGTGTGCCCTGCGATTGGCTGGCAAGCAATTCAGGGTATCCCCCACCTACTGCCCAAAGACAGCTGTGATAGGCTCCAACACGCCCCGCTACCCTTGTGAGGATAAGCGGTATCGATAATGGATGGATGGGATGGATGATTAAGTATGTCTCTAGCTTTGCATTGCATTCTTTACACATGCTGTAGTCATGGTGTTGAGGAATCACGTTCGCTAAGTTTGTCTCCTTTGTGTATCCGTAGCAGAAAAATGGTGGCGAAACATGTCAGCCTCCGGTAAGGTGAGGCGCGACTCACGTAATAGCGATTACTAGACCTACAATTGTATTTTTTTAAAAATGCACGATGATGTAGAACTTTTTCTTTTTTTTTTTGCATATTATTGAAATGAATAATGGCTTTCTAAATGAATGAACATTGAAATGAATTGAAAACTTATTCACACTGTCTCTTTAATATAACTGTTGTGGTTTCAAACATCGTTTCACTACATTATTTATATTCCAGTACTTTTTTTTTTATAACAAATACTTTTTCCATATATGCCTTATCGTGGTTTTTTGGTGTTGTTGTTTTTTTTTTTCTTTTTTTCAATACCTAGCCTCAGGACTGTTGTGGTATAACCTGATTGCCTTAAGAAATTGTCAATTGTAATCTTTCAATAGCAATCATTTCGTTGCAATCAATAGCAATCATTTGCACCCACGTGCATCATTTGTCGTTAAGTACATTTGATGTAATCTACAGTAAAGGGTAATCTTAGGGAAACCAACCGTTAGAACTACAGTATTTCATAGGCTTTCTAGCACAGGTCATTTGGATATGGAGGTTTCCGTGAATCCGTGACGTCTTTGAACGTATCATCATGGCTCCAAGGGAGTGGCCGGTGCACCTGTCCGACCTGTTCTGTTGGAGAGGGACACATGACACCGGAGGAATTTGTCCTTTGTGCCAGTGGGTTCCCTGGTAGGCGAGAGAGCCAGAGAGGAGGCCGAAAAAGAGCGGAGAGAGAGAGGCAGACGGAGAGATGTCGGAGCCGGCCACCAATCCCGCTGCCACCTCCTTCCCAGCGCCCTTAATTTCGCTGCCTTTGGGACTGGAAGTGTTGAGGACTTATTCTGGGGCGCTTATCTGCCTAGAAATAGTAAGTACCGGTATTGATCCGAAACTCATGGAATCACAAAAGTGGATGATTAGCATCATATGATACTTGTAGCAACCTCATGGTCTCTCCTGACGACCTTTCGAACTGCAAGGTGATCTCACGGTCCTTGACACCACTGGAATTTTGCTTATTTTAACTATTTCCCTTTATTCTCATGTTAGAACTGCATTTGCCAGGCTTTTGTCATGCATGACATATAATGAAAGTAAAAGTTCTTTAATAGCATTGTTGGTTGTGATTGCGGTCATCCAGTCTGTATTTATATCACCCAATCATTAGTCCAGTGTTTTAATAATTTTATATGGGTTTTAATGAGAAATGCCTATGGTAGTAAACAGAGCTGGTTAACATTCATGTTCTGTTTTCAAAGCAATTTGCCAGTGACATTTAATGTGAAGTGAATTGCTACTTAAGGTGCTACTATTATTCACCCTTCGTTGCAGTCATGCTAGTGTAACTTAAAACTAAAAGAAAGAAAACTAATCACCATTTGTATAGGAATTATTTAAATTAACACATTAAGTATAATAAGTATACTGTCAAGGATATGATGCTAATGTATATTAAACATGAATAACAATCATTTGTTTATGTGATTGTTGCATTGCCCATATTGTGATGAAATAGCCCATGTCACCGTGAGTTGCATTTCTGGTTCTGAGGTTATCATTATATTTTTCCTCTTGGCCTTTGTCATTGGTAGCCCTCTGTGGTGGTACGACAAATAATATGAAATAGCACCACCCAAAAAAGGCAAAGCACACTAGTTGCATTCACCCTTGATGCTTAATGAGCTGATGTTGCACTTGATTTAGTGTGATTTAGTCTTTTTTTTTTTAAATAGTAAAAAAGTTTTTTTTTACTATTGGGGCATACGTATTTTGGGGGTGACTTTTGGCCTAATTGTATTATCATAGCTTATCATAGCTTTAGTCTTTTTTTTTTTAAATAGTAAAAAAGTAAAAAAGCTGTAGTTTGCAGTGGTGAAAACTGCAGTGGATATATATATATTAAAATATCATTTTGGTACAATAAATTGTCTATATGGGAGTATTTTGAAATGTTGACTATTTAATAGAGTAATGTGTTGACGTGCTGATGCTTGTGTCTCCAGTTATTTGGTGGTTTAGTATGGATCCTGGTGGCTTCCTCCAATGTGCCAGTCCCTCTACTGCAAGGCTGGGTGATGTTTGTGTCTGTCACCGCCTTCTTGCTCTCCTCCGCCTACCTCATCCTCCTCATCACCGGTCTGGCTGACCGCATCACTATTGACTGGAACTTTTTGGTAGGTCATATTTGAGTCTGTCGTTGGTTTGCTCCTTAGAGTGTCCATATAATCATGCATCTATTGATTTAGCGGCTATCATTTTGTTTTTATAGAAGATACTGTAACTGTTCAAGATGGATATAACCAATGGATGAAATACCTGGCATTAAAACATACATACATACATACATTGGTGTACAACCAGTTTTCAAGACATGTGTTGTGTACATTGTAATGTTGTCTAATATACTTAATTCGTTGTTCATAAGATGTTGGTGTGACATCCAAGTGAAGGGCATCAAAATTAAAAAAAAAAAAAAAAGTCACAAACTCACTCTGTCTTGGTACACATGCACACTGCACAGACTCCGTCTATTGAATTCAGTTTACAAATGAGCAGCGCCATAACGCCATCTCTGTAGCACATCCTCCATGCGCCCTACTCGCCAGGCATGCCTAATCAACCCATGTTTAATCCAGTTGTTATGTTTGAGTAACAGTTGAATTAAGTGTGAATCCATTAGTCATGCCTGAAGGGTGAGACACAAAGATGACGTAATAGAAAGGCAACTCGTTGTGTTACCCTCTCGGTCGCTACATTAGTTTAGCAGTAGAGCTAACCCAATACCTCATACAAAATAACGAGTAACAATAACAAAATAACTATAGAAATGAGAGAGGGTTATATTGTATGATAGACATTTTTATTGCGCACTACAACATGCAGCGTACAAGCGTAATATCACACAGCACTAGCCAGATCCAGGCTAAAATGAATTATGTTACAGTAAATTATTCTTTGGCCTACTATACCTTATCTCACAAAGTTAACGAATGTGATACAAACTGCACAAACATGGGTTCTACATTGGCCCTTGTCTTATCCCACACAGTTGACTAAACTTAGTCGTAGCACCCTGCTTTTTCCAGATCCTCACAAAATGGGTTCTAATATAGGCCAAAACTTGACAAAAGTGAACAAGTCAAGTCAAATTTATTTATATAGGCCTTAATCACAAGAAAGTCTCAAAGGGCTTCACATATGCACCAGATCATATACCCGACAAACAAAACAATCATGGCTCTACACCTTTATCTGGATCGTCACCAAATGTGAGCCCCATTTTGCCCAACCTCTTTAAAATGTCATTTTATACACAAACATGCTTGTAAAACTACACTCAAAAATAATATGTTGTATTATGAAATGTATTATATAATGAAATAAGAGGAAGTTGTGTTTCATATCCAAAACTCTTTATAGATTTGTACAATGCAACACAGCATACAAATTGTGTAACTGACATCCGTTGATAATACATTCAGTTGCACTTCTACTACCACTTTGAAAGAGGAAGTCAACCCAAACATATTTTTTTCCAGAATATGTTCTATGCAAGACCACTAGTTGAAACAAGGCATTCTGATGAATATTGCGTTTGTGGAATAAGAGTTAATCCACCCGCTTTTAGCCATCTCTGGGGGCGGCCATTTTGTCACTTTCTCTCAACTGAAAATAACATCACAACTGCTCAGGGCTCAGGTAACGACCAATCACGACTGACCTGTTTTCTGAAGCTGAGCCGTGACAAAATGTCCGAACCTGAGATTGCTAAAAATGGGTGGATTTTGCTACTTAAAGGGACGGTGGGGTCGGATGGCCATGTTTTCACTAACAAGTTCATTTGATATATTTTTTGATCAGGAAAATGAAAAGAGTTGTCATTTTCTATTTTATCAATAAATTTGGGAGAAATTAGGAAATAATTGACTCCATGAATAACGCCCCTTGTTAATGAGGAGAATGACCGCGCCCCCTAGCGTTCTATCATGGGAGTAACCGATTCCAAACCCTCCATTGAAAATCATTGTACTTTCATTGCTCATAACGTCCAAAAACGGCGATCAATTGGCACCAAAATGTATGTTGACATCTCTACTAATGCCCACGTCAACATATCAAAAGGATTAACCTCTTCGTGGCTGATTTATATGAGACTGAGGAAATGTGGAAGTGAGCAGAGCTACATAGGCTGGGACCAGCGCACACTGCTTCTTTGCTTAAAAAAAAACAAAAAAAACACTAAAACACTGCTTCTTTGCTGATCATGGTTAGGACGAGCATTTAACACCAGTCAGGATATTTACAGAGACGGAAGTGGAAATGAGTAGACGTGCACATTTATTTAGATGAGGGATGGCCCTATTTTCTCGACCGACAACACACCGTCCAATTTGGAACGTAAACAGCCGAAAAGGTACGTTCCAATGCGGCCACACTTGGTTGTGGAGTCAGCCTCGCTTGAACTTTTTGTCCGCTGAACATTGATGCTTGTTTATTACCACGCTTGGCTCCCTCCCGTGACGTGGACAGCTGAGACCGAAAAAATAACATAAGCCACGCCCCAAAAAGGGGCGGGGAAATTTGTCGTAAACCTAATCACATAAAAAGCCTTTAAATCACTACAAGAGTCTTTTGAGGTGGGCATTTTACTACTAATGTCATTTTTACATGCAAACCTATTATATATGTGCCAATGTTAAGATCACCCAAGTGTCACTTTAACTCATATTCCACAAACACAATATTAATCAGAATGCCGTGTTTCAACTAGGGGGCCTGCTGGGAACATATTCTTGAAAAAAATGTCTTTGGGTTGATTTCCCTCTTTTAAGAGATAATCTTACATGGTAAGTGATTCTCATCTAAATGCAGTGGTGGGCCGTACATTTGGTACCTTCAGTATCCATTTAACCTGACTTAATGCATCTCCTAAATTTGAGAGTAGTCCTAAAGATGTCTGGCTTTTCTAGAAAAAGTCCACCTAAATGTTTTTTTCTCAGTGTGTCAGACTCCAATTACATTTCATCTACTACAGTATGTCAGCCATTGTGAGCATAAGAAACTGCAATTTATTAATATGTGCAAATTTCTGCAAATGCGTTTTGCTCGTCAAAATTGTTTGCTCTGAGCAACTAATCAGAGGATGGAAAAATACTGATGTTGTTGGCCACCTAGCTAGCTCAGTGGGGCAAATTTGAAGGAAGCTGAAATTAGACAGCTGGGCATAAGGTACGTTCCAATGTGGCCACATCTCCTGCAAAATCTCCTGAAAAAACGTATGTTTTCCTTTTAATCACAGTGCTAAGTGGTGCTTTCGTGGAACTTGAGGATCTGCCAGAGTAATGGCACTAATGGAGTCAAAGAGCACCACTGAAGCTCTCACAATAGCCATTAATATCAGGATTTACACCAGGAGCTCTAGGCAAACTACAATTCTGTCTTCTTCTAAAAACGATATAAAATTTGTTTTTAAAAGCACATTGAACATATGATTCGAAGAAATATTGTGTATTTGTTCTAAATTTTGGTTAGCATAGCCTCGAAACCTGTACCATTTCTGTGAAGTTTGGCCTCTCAGCCTTGGTCTGTAGGCGCTAAGCTTTGTTCAGAAGAAACCGAGCATGTGTTGTTTGTTTTCATCAGAACAATGAGCGACATGGATGATGAGCTCATACCACAATGCAACAAAGACCTCGCTGTTGTTTTCCCGTCCACCAAACAGAATTGACAACACAAACCCCCCTTCACTCTTTTGTTTTCCTATGAAATGCGATGACAATTTTTTCTTTGTTTTTTTTTTTAAAGATGCCCTCTTCTTTTTGCCATGTTTGAGTGTGTGGAATTATTGGCTGTACTGTACACATAAGGTTGTTCTGCAAGTTTATATAACCTTTATAGTTCACGTAGTTGACTTTATTGACACCTGAAACCTATACAAACTTCTTGTGTTTGTTATATTCACCAAGCACAAATCCACAAGGTTTTGTTTGGATAATTGTTCGTTTGCTGTGCCCCTTTACCTACTTGGTGTGCTGAGCTGATACTATATGGGTAGTATAAACCATTGCTAAATGGGCAGATTAATTGTTTTCTTAGTGTCCTAAGAAGAGTGCACTCATAGCAAACCGAATTTGAAAAAAATTATTCCCTTCTGCTTAAGGTCAGCAAAAGTCTACTTCTTTATCCTGACCATTTATCCTGTGGTGTGGGATGCGTTATTTTTCTTCCTAAAGTCTAATTCACTCGGCAGGATAATCAGCCCGATTCTAGCCCCGAATCTCCCGTCCCGACAGTTGTAGGTCGAGGCCGACTCTCGTAATGGCTCCAAAGATAATCTTATCAGATAATCCTGCCGTGTGTGGTGTGCTCAGCCTGATCTCGGAAGTAGTGTCCGACCTCAAATCGGGGATAATCAACATGTTGGATTTTTTGGGCCTGACTTCGCACCGTGTGTGCTGTGCCCCCAGGACAAACAAGCACACAGATGATTGACAGTCACGTACAGAATCAGAAAGCATCAAACTAGCGCCACCACAAGGACACTGCGACCCTTCTACCTTTTCATCCGCCATGTTTGCTCACTCCGAAGTCTCATTTAATCTCGAGGGGTTTTGCGAGATTTTCCGTCTGATGTGAGAATATCATTGAATGAATGTGGTTCGTGTGTGATGTGTTCTTGCAGTGTGGCAGCACACCACACAAAATGTAATTCAAAACTGTAATACGCGTGATTTTTATCGAGTCACGTGTGGGGGGGCTCTCAGAGTTTGCAAGTCGGCCGACAATTTTAAAATCCTGCCGTGTGAACCAGGCTTTAGCCTGCTTGCTAAATGGTTGAGGTCTTTAGTGTTATTTGTCAGTCTGGATGACTTGTGGCACCTTGCTGCCTCTGACAGGTCAGTCTTGGTACTACGATGCTTATCAGGTTTGGGAGAAGAAAATCACGGTTCCTGGTGCTGTACATATTGTATGTGTGGTCCCTGTGGTTTGCTGTGTTGGTTATCCTGAGTACACATGACCACACACTACAGGAGTAGAACTGAAAACGCTGCATCAGCGTGTGTTTTGACTCTTGGGCTTACTCAGAGGCCAGAATGAAAGCACTTCAGCGCTTGTGGGAAAAGGACCTCAGAAAGATAAGAAGGACCAAGACCATTACGACATTTAAAAATCAGTAAAAGGAACTCTAAACTCAACCCCGAAACACACAGGGAGCCAATGCAGTGATTTTAAAATGTAATGTGCTCCCACTTCCTGGTCTTCATTTGGACATGTGCTGTCAAGTTTTGCAATAATTCTAAACTTAAGGTACTCTTTTTAGGAAGCCCATACAAGTAGGAATCACACTTTTTTTAGGCCTTGATATAGATGTGTGCTGACTGAGTGTCATCCTAATACGTCCTCTCTTCTCATTTTCAGGATGTTTTTTACCATTTTCTAGCTTTGCTTTTCTATTTTGCTGCCTTTGTGCTGGAGGCGGCGACAACGGCAGCCAATGGAGGATCCATCATCTCACCCCTGCCAAACAGCACAGGAACTGTAATGTGTATACACTACCCTCGGGGAAATGTATTCACTGTGCTGACTCACAACCAGTTCAATATTAACGTAGTGGCCACGGTGAGTAAAAAATCATTTTGGAAAGATTTTCTAATTGTATGTCAGTGTATGTAGTCTTAAAGCGGAAGTCAATCCAAACATATTTTTTTTCTGTCGACTGAAAATGACATCACACACCCTCAGGGCTCAGATAACAATCAATCATAGCTCAGCTTCAGACAACAGATGAGCCGTGATTGGTCATTATCTGAGCCCTGAGCATTTTTTATGTCATTTTCAGTTGACAGAAGTGACAAAATGGCCGCCCTCTGAAATGGCTAAAAACGGGTGGATTTTGCTGCTTAACTCATAATTCTTATTAATTCGGCATATTCATATTAATTTCATATTCTATGCAGGCCCACTAGTTTCAACTAGTGGGCCTGCATAGAACATGTTTGGGTTGACTTCCGCTTTTATTACTGGCTTTATATCTTCAACAATCCACAATATGTCTCCACTGATACACTGATATGGCAAAATACCATATTTGCACGTGGAAAGTCAACATCTCATTCACATAGAAAGATGTCAAAGACCCAGCTCCTTGACTTACAGGTGCCACTGCGCATGCCCAAATTACGTGAACTACTTGCAAGATAATTATACAAATGTATGCGGTGACAAAGGGCAGATCTCATCCACCCCTGAGACCTGAGAGGTGCTTTTCAACCACCCTCAAGCCAAGAGATTGGAAAGACCGCCTTAGAGACACCGTTCTCTGCTTCCTCATGGGGAAGGCATGTCGGTGGAATTGCAGAGGTCTTCGAAGTATTCTCCCCACCGATTCACAACGTCCCAAGTCTTCCAGCCACGGCTCCGGTCGACTGCGAGGTGGGAGTTTGAAACTACTTCTGACAGGGGACTCCCAGTAGACATTCCCAGTAGATCCTCTTAACACGTTTGGGTCTGCCAGGTCGGACCGGCATCTTCTCCCATCGTTGGAGCCAACACACCACCGGGTGGTGTTTGGTTGAGAGCGCCGACCCTCTCTTCATCCGAGTGTCCAAGACATAGGGCCACAATTCCGAAGACCCATCCGCAAAGTTACTTGGTGCGACATTCCCAGGGTGTACGCCACCTGTTGTCCAACGCTCACCCATAACAAATGAGGTCAAGCGGTATAGAAAATGGATGGATAGATGGACGGTTTAGTGGATATCTGACGAATGTGGCTGCTTAGTGAATAGCTTCGAATCAAATTGTCATCAGATATTTGTGTGTCTTAATATCAATCAAAAGTCATTCTTGTTTGCTAGCTTGCCGGTACAGTTTGCTGTTCAACAAGTTCATTTATATTTTCTGCACAATCTGTTTGTTTTTTGTCACAGATATTTGCATTCGTGGTGACGCTATGCTACAGCTGCAGTTTGGTGATGGCCTTCAAGAGGTGGAGGATCTAACCTCAAATTCTAACTGATTTTGCACCTGTTCTCCATCAACAGGAGAAACATTCATGATACAGTAGTAGATTCCTGAATCATGCTGCTGTTCACTAGGAGTTGGAATGCCCTGTTTCAATTATGATCAACATGTGATTTTTCTTTGGAGGGGGGCGGGGTTATTAATAACAGAAGGACCAATTACTTTTCTGAGGTCATTAACCTCTCAAACATGTTGAGTGGTGTAGTGAAGAGAGGAGAAAACATTGAAAAATCTTGACATTTAATATGGCAAGTACATCAGTCATGTTGTGACGCTTATGCAACTAGCTTTTTTATTCACATCAACACTGTAACTTCCTTATTCTACTGGATTCACATCCTCACTGAAGGGAATGTTTCCCAATTCCAAAACTGCTTATTTTCCCTGATTCATGCTGCTTTTGTTTCAAGCACAACAGAAACTTCATATGCTTGAACATATTCTTGGAAAGGCCTTATAACACAGTGGAACACAAATGGAATGGAAACTCACTTCACAATTAACATGATGTGCTATTGATTTCTTAAATAGCTTTTTAAATATATGTTATATGGTATTTTATGTTTTGTTGATATGTACCACTTAGTTGGATTATGTCAGTGTATGGCTTCTCCTTAACAGGTAGGATTAAACATACAAACCTCCCAATATATATATATAAATATATATATATATATATAAATATATATATATATATATATATATATATATTTTTTTTTTTTTTTAAAGGATTTTAACATAAAACCTACACAGTTGTTTTTTTATGTATTAATAGTTCATCAGATGGCATCATTGTTTATCTTCAACTTTATGTATAGGATTAAACACTCAAGCATACTAATATTGGTGTGTTTAAAGAATTTTAATAGCCTGTGCTGTTATTTCACTTCCTATTTAAAATTAATTTACATTAAGAATAAATAATGACAATAAATATGCAATCTGTCAGTTTTGTTTGCTGTGCCACAATTACTAGTTACATTAATTGTAGTTTATCACAGCTTGTATTACAATAGTACATTATTACTAATTTAAAATCGAATGTTTGAATGCTTGTGCCTTTGTTACTATTTTAGTACATTTTGTTGTTAAATAATCCAAATTTTAAGGTGAAAGTGTAAAATCTTACAAAAACAAATTTCACGCCATTTTATTTACATACAGTGGACATAAAAAGTCTACACACCCTTGTTCAAACGTCAGGCTTTGGTGATACTTTATTTAAAAAACAAAAAGAAAAAAAAGGTTAAAACATTTTAAAACTGTTCCAGGCGTGTCTACTATTACAGTAAAGGATCCCAACACACCAAACAAAATTTAGAATAAAGACAAAAGATAACAACTAAATAACCCACGATACATATAGGTACAAAGTAGGGGTGGGCGATCTGGCAAAAATATCACATCACGATTTTTTAAAAGTAAAACCGCGATTTTATCATGATTATTTTTTTACGTTGTGTTTTTAAGACTATTTTGCACATTTCTGACCATTTTCCTCATGTTAAACATATAAAACATATTTAAAATGTGTGTAAAACTCTAAAAGAAAAAAAATGATTGATGAAATTTTAAGTCAGCTAAGCTTTCTGAACAGGTTTTAATTTGAATAGTTACCATTTTTACCAAATATGCAGTGAATGTAAACATAAAAGGTAACATAATGTAAATAATGTAAAACAGCTCGTAAAGCAGGTCTAGTACTTTGAAGATGTCTTTTAAACCCCTCGTTTTCCACTGTTTTAATGGGAATCATGTCTTCAGCAAGGTAATAAGTCGCTGCCTCAGTTACTTTTTTACACTGCTTGCTTGTTTTTTCATATGGAGTGCTCGTGTTAAATGACTCTGTTACCGTGGGTTGCGTTATCTTGGAGCTAGCGGCTGCCTCAGGCTACCATGCGTCCGTTTGCTTTGGCTGTCGGCGCTGATGTCCGAACCGAGTCTCTGCAAACTTTGCAAATAACTGGTTTTGCGCTTTCTCCTCCAAGGAAAAGCCAAACCAAATCGACACTGTGGATGTGGAGTTTTTTTTCGGGACCAACTCTGCTTCGTGGTGACTTTCCCCTATAGCTCCCCGCTATACAAACAAACAGGGAGGCGGGAAGTGTCACGTACGGTGCACTGTGCGTGCTGGTCGGGTATACGCGTCAGCGGCTTTGCGGCGCCATAGAGCTAAACTGTTTAGAATGTGCCATGTAGACGATCAAACGATCGTTCGGCTTTATGAGATCGTGAACACGTTAAACCGCTTAACGATCTAATATCGTCATTTCGCCCACCCCTAGTACAAAGTACACAAATGAAAACAGAAAACAACGACTGCAAAAGGCACATCATGAGGTAGATAGTGTTTGCTTACAAAACTAAGGATGCTTTGGTGGACGGAACTGCAGCGTAAAGAAGCATCTAAACAACCTGTAGAATAATAAATAAAACTTCTCACCTGGACAGATTCTCTGGGTCGAGATTTGGTTCCTTGAGTAGGGGTTGAATAGCAGCGGTCTTAAAAGCTGCTGGTACAGTGGCAGAGGAGCGTGCTAAATTAATATTTACGATGGAAAGTCCTAATATCGTAAACAATTCTTTAACGAGTTTCCTACATGATTGTTTAGGTGTGCGGGTTTCACCTCTAAGCCTCAGAGTAAGCCTCTTAGGACGAGTTTAAAGTCTTAGTGGTGCTACAGAGTCAAGGCCAGGAGGGGCTCAGAGTAAAGCCGCTGCTTCTCCGCATTGAGAGGACCCAGATGAGGTGGCTTGGGCATCTGTTTTCAACACCCTATCACCAGTGAAACCTAGTTAGTGGTGGCAGGATCATTTGTTTTTTTTTTGTTGTTTTTTTTTATCCACTGGAACTGAGGCCATGGCGGAGGGAGTAATGATTGACCAGTTCGAAATATCACTCAGTGCTAGTACACAACCTTCAACTTCTCCCAGAAACCCCAAAAGTCAGGAAAAGTCTACTTGATCTGCTGCACTTTAGTTGGGGTAAATCAGAGGCACTTTAAATGGTGTGTCCTCACACGAACCGTCACAACCTCGGTGGTTATATTCGTGTGAGGACACACATGGGGTGGGAGGGGTGGGGGGGTTGGTCGTTGTACAGCTAGGTCACATTAATGGTGGGAAAGGTTTTGAAATTAGGGGTGTGTAGACTGTTTTTTTTTTAATTATATATTTTTTTTATCTGCTGTACATACAGGTACATAGCATGGTCACAAAGGTGATAACCCCATTCAACATCAGGGATCAATATATTGTTGGATTACCAGTAAAACAGATTCTCTGTGTCTGATGATCACAAATAAGTATTATAAATAAATAGTTTTCCATGTTATGGCAACTGCCAGGTAAGACATTATTTTGAAAGCTGAAATCCATTGTCTCTATTTTAGTCATGTCTCACTGTCAACCTCTAGTGGCTAAATATTTTTAACGCGTTTTAACGTGAATTTTGTATGACACAAAAGGGTCTCAAACTCCGGTCCTCGAGGCAAGCTCTGCGTTTTTACATGATAAGTTTATATGATAGGTTTTTTTTCCTGGTGTGTCAGCAATACTCTTCCGTACAAATGGAACATGTTCTAAGTGTACATTTGTTTGTTTGTTTCGTGTGTGCCTGTGTGATGTGCGCGCGTGTCCAAATTCCATCAAGAAATACAGCACGCTGTTTTCTTCCAAGTGGCACAGTCATTTTTTTCCTCCCTCGAATGCATTATCTGCAGGAGGTTCATTGCTGTCAGTAAGCTCGAGATCCATAAAGACTCGTTTGCAAGATACAACACGTTCATCATTCATATTATTTTAGGATAATGCGATCGTCTGTTGTCGTTCAAACTTCAGTCGCTAGAAGTCGCTAATTGACTAACATTCAGTACTGTATTTGGTTTTCAGAGGCAGACAGAACTTAATGTTACAAAACGCACTGTCACGAGATGCGAAGCAGCAAAAACATTACAGTACTCTAAAGCATTTATTGAAATTATAAGTGCTCTTGAATTGTTCTTTTAATTCTTTTAAACATCTGACATCGAATATTGTTAGTGCTGTTTAGCTTTTCACTCCTTTCATCACATGCAATGCGGACTATCATCACATTAAGCGCTCTAATTTTAAAAACGGCTTCAAGTTTGATTTGTTTTCCACCACACCATACCATTTGTGTGTGTGTTTGTGTGTGTGTGTGTGTGTTCATTTATTTATCAGGAATGGGCAAATTCTTAAAAAAAAAAAAAAAAAAAAGGCTGATAAATATCTGATATACATTTTCCACGTATGTACGCATATTGTCCATATAAAAATTAGCATTTTTGTTATAAAAATTTGCATTTTTGCTATACATCTTGTTAGGAAGTGCCTGGTCCTGTGTGCCCCATGGTATAGCACTGATGAAAAATTGTGGTACCCTGTACTCCGTACCGCTGTAGCTTTTATTTTATAAGTGAACCGGAAGCACGTTTTCCGCGTTGTCGCAAGCTTGGTATGTTGTCTCTCTTGTGTTTGTTCGCCCAGTCTTTTTCAGTCGGTGTTGTGAAAGAGACGACCTGCGACACTCCCGAGTATTTTAACTGGTTTACCTGTCAATATCCTCAGAGCAGCGAAGCGTGTCTCTAGTTTCGTCTTCACTTGAAGTGTTTCTGTCATAACATGGCTCTGAAGCAAGCGGTGTGGAGTCGACACTGGGAATTAAATTTCACTCTTGTTCCAACTGCTTATTTGAAGTGAATGGTGCACCGGGAAACCGCCTTTAACGCTTTTTCTCACAACTTTGTGGTAAAAAAAAAAAAAAGACCTCTTGTTTTATTACTCAGCAACGGATACCCTAGTTCTAGCGCTCGTCTAGCTTTATTTTTTCTTTGTTTTCGTCTTGACTTTTCCATCCTCACCTCCTGGACTTCGGGGGTGGTGAGTTGAAGTCGGGGGCGACCACTTGGAGGTGGTCCTCTGAAAAATGGAGGCTGTTATCGAGAAGGACTGCAGTGCGCTTGGAGGACTCTTCCAAACTCTTATCGGAGACATGAAGGTAACGGTGTTATCGTACAACTTGCACAGCTTGATAAACTTCTGTGCAGTGTCGGTGATTGACTTGAAACTTTCCACTTGCCGCTCGTGCTAGCGTAACTTCTTTAAATTTGCTCTTGAGTTCCAAACTCCTCAAATTACTCCCGATATAATAAGTATGTGTGTTATAATAGTAATGCATCATATTTATACAGCGCTTTTCTGGACACTCAAAGACGCTTTATGGATACTTTTCTACGCTTAAAATGAAATATTTACTTTAGTTGTGGCGTCATATTAATTTGTGATGTTCCATTCTGAGGCGGACAGGTGGAAGTGTAAGTACTGTAGGACGTCTTATTACGATTTTTTTTTTTTTTTTTTTTTGACAAAGACGACTTGTAGAGACAATTAGCTGCTGTCTCAACTGCTGTACTTGCCCAGAAGGAATGGAAAGAATGTGACAGTCAGAGTGGAAAACAATGTCCAAAGGGTCTATAGGCGTTGACATATGGAAGGGGGGGGGGGGGGGGGGGGGTGCGAATCAAAATGTCCAGACGTCCGTTTGCACAGAAATTTGAAAACTTTTACGATCGGGTGTTTAATTTCGTACTCTACACGCTCTCTCATATCAGCCACCTGCATTCGGAGGAGAAAGTATGTGAACACTTTGGAATTTCTTACATTTCTGCGTAAATTGTTCATAAAATGTGGTTTAGTCTTCATGTAGATCACAATTAAAATAAACAAACAGTCTCCTTACACTTATATAAAACAGACAATTTTGCCTTTACTTTTTTTAAAAAAACATGTAAACATTCACAGGGCCAGGAGGACAAAGTAGAATAAAACATTGGATTTCATAACTGGTCCTTTGTCAGCAATAACCTCAACCGAAGGTTGCCTGTAGTTGGAGATCAGACATGCACATGAATTTTGGACCATTACTCTCAACAAAACAGTTGCAGTTTAGCAAGATTCCTGGAATGTCTGCTGTGAATAGCTCTCTTAAGGTCATGTCACCGTATCTCAATCGAGTTGAGGTCAAGATTTAATGTATCAACTTGTATAAAGCTGGAAAATATTTCAAGTTATAGTATAGTATCTCTAAAATTCTTGATAGTCATCAGTCCACAATTTTTCTATAAATGGAGAAAATTCAACATTGTGGCATCTCTCCCAAGGAGTGGCCATCCTGTAAAGATGACTGTAAGAGCACAGTGCAGAAGGCTCAATGAGATTTAAAAAAAATAAATAAATACAAATCAAACTAACAAAGAAAAACAACAGAACCAGCAGAAGACTTAACAAAAATCACTGGCACATTCCAACATCTCTCCTAACTAATCTACCATATGCAAATAATTAAACAAGCAGGGTCTCATGGGAGAACACCAAAGAGGAACCCTTTGCTGTTCTAAAAAAAACATTGCTGCACATTTGAAGTTTGCGAAAGAGTTCTTGGATGTTGTTGCACAGCACTACTGGCATAATCATTTGTGGACAGATAAAGCCAAAGTTGGATTGTTTGGGAGGAACACACAATGCCATGTGTGGAGGCAAAAATTGCGCAGCACACAAACAGCAAGAGCTTATCCCAACTGAAGTGTGGTGGAGAGAGCATCATGGTATGCTTTGGAATGCATTAGAAATCACAAGGGAAGTTAAGGATTGAAATAGAAATTAAATAGGCACAAAAGAAGGTGGCCAAAGTCAATTAGTCCATGTTTTTTTTTTTTTTTTAAGTATCTAATTCCTAGCATCTATTTATTTTTGGGACGCGTCATACAGTAAGTGATGTAATGTGGATAGAGAGAAGTCAGAGGACGGGGAGAGCTTCAGTCATTGTTGGGTGTAATGTTTGACAGCATAACATAACATTCCTAAGGTAGTTGACAGTAGTAGCACATCACTGGCAAACATTTGGTCAAGCCCTCACTCTTTATCTTGCGCGCTTCCACTGCTGTGTTCCATTTCAGAGTCTGCAGGCTCCTCTGAACACCACTTTTACTGCCATAGTTTAGATTAAACTATTTTGAGCCAGAGACCTCAATTAGGTAAATTTAGAGTCCCATTAGGTGCTGGGCTCATTATGACATAGTATTAATAGTTTTGCTGTGAGGGGACTTTGCCCAAAGAAGCCAGTGACCCATTTTGCAGCCTACAGGACATGATGGTAAATATCGGTGTTCATAATTGTTCTAATCTTTTTAAACGTAAAAATCATCATTTGCGATTAAAATAATTTGTTTGGGGAACAATTAGCTCGTCTCAGCCCTCTCGGCACCTGCACATTGTCAAATGTTATGTAACTGGCCATTGTGAAATCTGTCTTGATTACAACATTAATTTTGTTCTCCTTCACAGAGTGGCTACCCGATTTGGGAGGATTTCATCAACAAGGCAGGCAAACTGCAGTCACAGCTCAGGTGAGCTTTTGCTTACGCAACACATTTGCATGATTATGATGGGCTAGTGACCTTCAGTGAATCAATGACTCACAAATGTCCCCTTTTTATATTCAGAAATAGTAATCCTATTGAAAATGGAATGTTGCCTTCCAAATAAAGTTATAATATGTCATTTGACCAACAAGCATTGTCAGTTTAAATAAGCCAGAATCTCTCAACGTCCTTTCTGCCCATCCTGTCCGTCCATCCCTCAGTCTAAATTGTCTTCTTCAGGCTGTAAATTTGCGCACCTCCTGCCAGTCTTCTGCTAACTACGGCCGCCAATTCTCGCCACTTCTCTTGGCCGGTTTTAAGTGGCCACGTGTCAATAGACAAACATCTTACGACAGCTGAGATAAAAGCTTATTGTTCTCCAAGTACTGTAACTGCGGCTGTCCTGCAGTCTGGAATATTTCTTTGATTAACAGTGCACGGCAGATCCCTTGCCGTATAAATGTCCACGTGTTCCGGGACAGACTCATAGTGACAGCTGTATAAAGGCTCAGGGACTTAACAATAGCATCTAGAAGCCACACAGGGTTCCATTCATCTGTTTTCTCAGTGTTGCAACTGATTCATGGTGATATGTTATTCGACTGTTACCATCATTTAGGGGTTAAATATGTGACCCTGTCATACTTAAACTCAGGGGAGCATTTGTGCTCTTGTTGCTAATGACTGCCTATTTGACAGTAAGGTGTCTGCCGGTCTGTGCACTGTGCCAGTGTTAAAAGTAGATTGGACCACTGACCGTTCGGGTGAAAAGGTTATTTGGACCAATGTACCTGAGTAGTTGTCGCAATTAAAGAGAGGAATGAGGTTCTAACAATGTAAATTGTTGTGATTTGTACTACTAATTCCATAGAAACAACATAGCATGAAGACTTGTGATGAACGCACTTACTAAGTAGTGTCATCCGATAGACGTTAGGTCAGCTAGATGAATCAGTTTCAAGCGTCGTTTTCACACATTTTAAGTGTGTTAAAATGAAATAAAAATCTATTTGTATGTACGTACACCACTCTCGTACAAGACAAAAAGAATCGAGAGGAATAGCCTTTTAATACGGACAATCCAAGTCATGAGAGCAGCGCTATTTATAGTCCGACTGTTGTGGTATTTCCAACTTTGCCCCGATTACTGGACTTAAACTCTACCGTAGGCTGCAGTAGTTGTGCCAGCTGTACTGATGTTGTTTATTCTGGATAGTTTACAAGTGTCGAGATCGATCACTACCAGTGCACTACTTACTTGCCCTAATGGTAAACCACTATACAGCCTTTTTGGTCTTCTTTAATGTTTTCTATAGCCACTTCCAATTTGGCAAAAGTAGTGGTTTTGACCACGGCAGAGCCGCCCCCACACCCCATCCACCCATGATGGAGCTCTGTAATCTGTTGTGGGACTGGGTTACATAAAGGGACACACACATGGTAAAACACAAACACACCCACCTTCCCGCTTTGGCTCAGATAAGTGGCTAGCCAGCAGTGCTTGTGGCATGTGTCTATGCATGTGTGTAATGATGTCCTTGGGGTACTGCTCTGTAATTTAGCCCCTCTGCACCCCTCTCACAAAGCACCTAGGAAATCAAGCAATTATAGTGTTCAGCCATTTTTTTGGTCCAACTATGGTGTTTTCCCCCCTCCTACTCATTTTGGTTTGAAATATGGTGAAGAATAAAGGCTAGCTGATTTCTAATCATGGTCTCTTTTGGTCTGTTTGCTGATTGATGCAGCTGTATCGAGACTAAGAATTTGCTCTTGTTTAGACTTCATTTGGAAAAAGAAAGACCCCCTCAATACAGCAATAAAATCAGTTTGAGCTTGTTTATTTCCAAAGGATACAGACAGACATTATATTCAATGTGGCATAATATCTAAGATGCATACAATGGCTAAAGTACAGTTGACATACAGTATACTGTATACTCATCTCAAAATTGTTGGAATTTAGTGTCTCAAAAGTGGTGTTAAATTCACCCTCTTTCCAGGATTCAAATCAACCACAGCTCCATTCCAGTTTCTGCTGCACTAAGAATAGATAGTGGCAGCAGCACTCAATGTGTCATTGTCAAAGGCACCACGGTCTAAGGGGAGTGGAGGCCATGGAAGAATATTTATAAGATGATGATTCTTCTAGTGAGGGAAATCCTCATTTTTTCAAATGTATTTATTTATTTTATGAATGAAACGCTGATCAGACTTCTTGAGAGCACTCAATTCATGAGTACATACTATAGTATTGTAGCTCCTCCAGTGCCAGTGCTGTGCTTGAAATAGAAAGGAATCTGTGTGCCCAATTGCCCATGTTTTTTTTTATTTTTTATGGTCAAGCCACACCCATGATTTCTTTTGGTAAACCCTGCCCTCAAACTGCTTATTTGCCAATATTAAATTTTCATGAGCTATTTGCGCGATGAGAAAAGTGGTATGCTGTCATTGGTTGCATACATGAATCTTCAGGCATTTTTGGCACTTAAACTGAATTCTGGAACTCAGTTCTTTACAGTATGCGTTTTGTTCTGTCTGTCTTGTGGTTGACCCTTTGAGATATAATCTACTGCAGCAATAGTAAAAACTGTAATGTTATGGAAAGTCCCCAGTTTGCTAGTATTCTGTTGGACCCCAAAAGTAAACACGTGTTGACAAATCAAGGCATTGCACAAACATGTTGCACTGTTGCATTACAATGTGAATTAAATTCTTTGTTTATTGCTGACTTAATAAATGTTGATGCAGTGAGCGCTCATTAAAAATATGCCCTTCCCGCATCATTTTGTTTCGATATTTAGTTTTTCTTTTTTTAAATGTTGTAGTTTTCACAGAATCCATAATAATGTCGTTATCGTTCGTTCCTTCTATTCCATTCCTTGAATCCTTGAAAACTCAACTTTAAATATAATTTAAAAGAACTTAAAAATAAATGAGTAACATAACAAACAAATAATATAGCAATATAATAGCAATTATAAAAATAAATAGCAGCTGTTCCTGCTGTGCGCACGTTGGCCTCTTAGGGAGGGGCAGTGTGGTGCCGTGCATGAATGGGGTACACACTTACAGTGGAATAAGAAGAGTAGAAGAAGAAAGTTGGGATTGAGCTCAATTAATAGAACTTGTCTTTCATAGGGTGGCAAGAATAAGTTCCTTTCCTGTGTGTTTGTGTTCCTAAAGCATTTGTGTGTGAATATTTGTTATTTGAAGTAATGTCACTCTCTGAAGTTGATGCTAATTTCCCATTAGCATGCCACAGGATTTCACATTGACTTTTGCATTAGCAAAGGTGATATTTTTTAAAACAAAGCATGTGTTGTATTCAAAAATACAATGTGTGTAATTCTATTTCTTGTGTGTTTAGTTTTACAATATACTCCAACTGGGGTATTATTTACCACTCGGCTTACACCAGTTACCAAGTAGCAATAAGCCACTCTTCCTTGCACCACCTGCACCACAAAATGATCTTAAAGAAACATGGCCGCAACCTGCAGTAGCAATGGCAGACAAGATTTGGCCAAATATTGAATTTTAACCGGTGCATGTAAACTGGGACTTCACAGAAAAGCGTGAAAAAGTGGAGCATGGACTATGTCAGTCACCTGATTAATTTGTGCACGCACACACTGTCAGTGTATGTTGGTTACCCAATCAACAGCACCACTACTGAGGCTACTAGTGTGTTGAAAAAAAATAGGATGCTTGTCCTGTAGGGAATTGATCAGTAAGTGTTTTATGTAACTGAAGCTCTTTTATCTTTTCCTCTTCTAGAGCCACAGTGGTCGCCTTGGCTGCCTTTTCGGATGCCTTTCAGAAAGTGGCTGACCTGGCAACAAACTCAAGAGGTAGGAATCCAGTTGCCATTTAGCAGGTGTTTTGGTGAAGGGAACTTCAAATTAAACATGTTCTCAGCAGTTCTGAATCAGCTAACACATACATATTAACCAGTTTAAGTTGTCCAGTGCGCCGTAGTGGTATTACAGTCATCATTGTGCTGTTTGTAGCACCAGAGTTGGCTTTGTTTTGACCCTGCTCCTTACCTGGACTTAAACTCAGCTGCATCTGAACAATCAGACAAATATTCCTTTGTGTGTGTGTGTTTGTGAGTGAGCCAGCATTGACTCTCCTCTAAATCCCTTGACTCTAAATAGGAGATGTCACAGGCACATTCATCATCTTACCTGCTGATGTGGAAATGACTGATTGAGCTTCGGTCCTCTCTTTCGGTTCCTTGATTTAGTGCCATTCGGTCACTGTTATTATCTACTGGCTCTTTTGTCGCTCTCCCGTTATATATTTTTGCGTGCATGCGTGCGCCTATGCGTGTGTATACCTAATTGGCTTGCTGCTTAATACTCAGACTTGTTGTAACCTTCGCTAAGACAGTTTCTCAAAGTTTTCTATCAAAATTGTCTTTTTGAAGGGGACAGAACAATAATTACCTGTAGCTGACAGGGGAAAGAGATCCATACATTTTTTTCCAATTTCATCTCCAACCCCACAGCCCTACAAAATATACCGTTTTAAGAATCTTTTACAGATAAAAGTATTTATGGTAATAGTCTAGTCTGACGTATTACTTGTATGACAAGTGAGACTTGGACGTAACTGCAGTCTCACTGGTCACCAAAGCTCATTGCTCTATTGGAATCTAAAAAGCATTTGTCATTGTGCATGTAATAGATCTCTTGGTGTGGTTCAGTGAAGATCTCAAATGTTTGCCCTCTTCATACATTGTTCACCATGTGTGTGCATGTGTGGGTGCATGCCTGCTCTATGTGAGCTTGTTACCCGTAGAATTGATATGATTAGCATCTCCTTGGATTGGGTCCTTCTCTACTGGCTCGTCAAAGTCAGCCGTAGCCTGCTAGGTGACAGGAAAATGGATGATGACCTTTCTTGCGTACTCTCCTCTTTGTCTTCCGGTACTAAATCAACTGATCCACATTGTTCCACTGCCCCGTCACCTTGGTGTAGCTGTATCAAGGTTACGACACTTATTTGGGGCAGCTAAACACACCCTTCAATGGTTGACAGGTAATTGTCACAACTAAAATGTAATGGGGAAAAAAACACAAGACACATTTTGTTAAACAATGTTAAGGGCCCCATCCTAAACTGTACCATGGCCTGCAGGATTGGACCGCGTTGGGAAAATGAAACATAACCAAATAGTCGGCAGAACATTTATCAATCCTCACAGCCACCAGCCGCCTTTTGTAGTTGTTGCTGTAAAGCCGTCACGTTGTAAAGATTGACATTTGATCTATTGATTCTGCCGACTTTGATATGGGACAGCCTTTGGTCTGTTCAGTTTATAGTTTTAAAGAACTTTAAATGAATGTAATTACTGTTGCACTCATATCAGAAAGCTGAGATGCATTTATCATTTTCCAGCAGACTGTGTGGGTTCTGTTAAAACTTGAACTTTGATGGACTTTCATTGGAATAGACAATGTTAAATTGGGGGAATATGGTATTTAAATTTTTTTCATATTGCTTTCAATGTGTGTACCTGAAATTTTTAAAAACCTTTGCTAAAGCAATTCGACAAAGCGATATATCGCTTTTTTTAACAATACAATTTGATAAGACAAAGGCAACTTCGATATGATATTTTGATACAGTAACTCTTTTGTAAATAAACCTATACAAATTAAAAGTAACTCAAAATAAACATTTTCTTTCCATTGGAATTTATTTTAAAACCGACTCAGCTTTGCTGATTCCAAAATGGAAAAATAAGCAACATTGATATCAGAACAAGCAAGTTCTCTTAGTATTCTAGCATAAACAAAGTGCAACAGAACAAGCTAGTTCTCTTTTTTTACACACTAACTTATCTTATCAGAATAAGATGTTCTTCTTTTTATGCATTAAAACGTCAATGTAAACAAACCCTATTGATAAAGTGCTTCATATATCTGAAATTTGTGGAACTGTTTCTTACACATTTCACAAACATCTATCTTTGTCGAATATTTGTTTCTTTACTGTCCAGTGTCCACTATGTGCCAAAAGCATTCTATATTGCATTTCCAAATTTACAGGCAATGATCCAGCACAATAATCCACCCAAAAATCCCTGTTGTTTAGCCTGTGGTGACCTTGTAAATACAACACCTACTCCTGGTTTAGTCCGTCTTTCATCGCTTATTTTTGGTGTGAGCACAAACAAATCTCATTTGCAATTAATGCGATGGATTTGTCAGATTATTTTATGCCATATGAAATATTGATTCAGTAAGGAAACTCATGGTCTTCTTGCAAATCTTTTGGTGTTTACTCATTTGTATTGAGCACTCTAGTGTGTCAGCAATGCACTTGCACCCACAGCTGGTTTTGTTTTTAATTATGCAAGCCTTATTGATAATATGGTGTTTTTCACGACAAAAAATCCATCCATCCATCCATCCATCCACCCATCCATTATCTATACCGCTTATCCTCACAAGGGTCACAGAGGTGTTGGAGCCTATCCCAGCTGTCATCGGGCAGTAGGCGGGCTACACCCTGAACTGGTTGCCAGCCAATCGCAGGGCACACAGAGACAAACAAACAACCGCACTCACAATCACACCTACGGGCAATTTAGAGTGTCCAGTCAACTTACCACGCATGTTTTTAGAATGTGGGAGGAAACCGGAGTACCCGGGGAAAACCCACGCAGGCACGGGGAGAACATACAAACTACACACAGGAAGGCGGGGGCCAGAATTGAACCCACCACCTCTGAACTGTGAGGCGGACGTGCTAACCAGTCGTCCACCATGCTGCCCACTACAAAAAATGGTTTCTCTAAATGTATGCTGTAGTTTTAAAAAGACGAGGTGCATAAGAAAAATCCGTGTATGCAGAGATGCTAGGGATGTCACAATATCGGCAATATCGGCAATATCGTGATATCGCGATATTAAAATTGCCACAATATATAGTCGTCATGTTGTGATATTAATAGCAGCAAATCGGTTTGAAAGTCCAAGTTGTTTTCCATTTGTCCAGTAATAGCACCCGCTGGTGGTTAGTTTATTAGTGCAGTTTAATTTGATGCCACCTATGTTTAAGACCCATGCTAATCGCCAGTAGGAAGGAGCCCATGACTGGCCAAGCCTATTTCTTTGTGAATGTTGTTATTATGTACAAAAACAGAATATTGTGATTTTTTTTTTTTCAGCTTTTATACGGTATTGTGAGCTTTTTATGTATTGCCAACCTCCCCACAATATCATGATAACTAGCGTAATGAATCGAAATTCAATTACGATCTCGATTAATACACTCCACGATTACAAAATTGGCGTAATCGTAAAAAACTGATTATTAATACTAACTTTGAGTTGTTTAGAGGCATGCGCACACGAGTTACTCCGTCGCGCCGCCCTCTCCAAGCTACCTAGCGAGCCAGCCAGCCCACACCCCGCACCCAGCAAGTCACACTGCACACGCTCCTAATCAACGTTTTAACAGAGTAACAGACCTAAAAATGGCACAAGACCCGCCACAAGAATGACTTATTTGACAAATCTTATCTAAACTTATGACAAATCGCTTATTTGGTTACATTTTGGGTTTGCCGTGGAAGACGGCGAGCAAAGGCGTAGAAAGTGCAAGTTGTCTCTGCATCCACCGGCAACACAACAAATCTACTCAACCATCGTTTGGTTTACGATGATGTTATGATACACAAAAGCTAGAAAACACAGAGTTAGATTTGGCGTCATCTGCAACGCAAATCTCAGTCGTTGAAACACTGAACGCAGCAACCCCCACCCATCAACATCGGAGAGACACAAAAAGATAACAGAATCTATTGCCCGGACAAGGCTTGCAAATATTCAGGGCACAGACTCCATTTTGCAATCGGCACGAGAGATTTATTATAAATAACATATCTTTTGCAAATATACACTACTTTTACTAGCACAAAAATAGAAAGCATGCTAAACATGATTACTGTGACTTAAGTTAAAGTTCTTGTGTAATCTATAATATGAATTCAATTCAATTTTTTGTGTTCATTTTTGTTTCAAATTGCTTCAAATGCAATTTGCAAACATATTATTGGTCATTATATTGCAATACAGTTTATATATGGCCTACTGTAATTTAGAAGTATTGTATAGATTACGTACTAGTATGGAACAGTCAACATGTAAATTAGTTTGACCCAATCAGCATATTAAATTTATAATTTATCAGACAAAAATTACTTTAACTTTGTTTTCTATGTGTAAATATTACTTTAAAAACAAAACGAAAAAAGGCTCCAGACGAAGGTCTAAATGTATAGATGAATAGCATGTGTGTTAGTCTGTCAAAATTGGCATTTTACTCCAAGCAGTTTACTAACTGGCAATTTATAAGTGCAAAGCAAGTTAACTTGTTTGTTTATACAAGGAAATCATATTTTAATTTAGACATTTACACTTTAATTTTTATTTTTTAATAATTAATTCAATCAATGTTGTTGGGTCCAAAACGAACGTAAATGATTACAGTGTTTCAAAGGATTTTGTCTTAATATTTTTTACATGTTTAAACCTGTTCTTGTTTTGTAGCAAAAAATGATCGTGATTTCAATTATTACCAAAATAATCGAGATTAATATTTTTTTCATCATGGAGCAGCCCTATCGTGAGGTTCCTATCGTGATATTATCGTATCGTGACATTTGGATATCGTGACGTCCCTAAGAGATGCACAATTTTACAATTCACATGACAAACACTCTTTCAGGTTAATTGTGTTGTGCTTAATGAGGGCCCATATTAGGCAAAAGGTCTTGCAGAGCAGACATGGGAAAGTTGAGTTAATATACACTAATAGCTCAGAGTTCATTAAATGTGGATGAGGAACAGCAGGGTAGAAACCCGTAAAAGGCATATAAAAGGTTAGTAATGAGTGTGTGTCTACCTGAACTCCATACAGTCTTTGATTCCGAAAGAGTCAAAAGGGGCCAAAACAGTGAACATTACACCCCACATATGCATGTAGACATGTATGGAGCATGCCATGATGAACATACAAAGTAATATAATCAGTCCTTTTGCGCAGTGACATATGTTTCTGTGCACTCTGTGACCATAGAGCTATATGGGAAAAAAAGAAAAGGGCCTTCCCTCTATGCTCTGCTCAATTCATGGCTTGGATTCTATTACAGAGCAGCCTCATATCCTGAACTAGTCCACTGCCTCAATGCCTCCTTTGAAAAGTCTGCCCTCTTTTTCACTTTTAGCCTGAGCGCGTACGTCGTCTGTCCTCGATCCCGCTTAGAATCTCGTTCTCTGTACAACTTCCGTGCATGGCTCTGAATCAAGTCTCTGTTCTCCCCGTTTGACATGACCCCATCCTGTGAAACTTACAAATCACTGGAGCCAGCAATTACACCATCTATAATAGTCAAAAACACACTCAGCCATAAATTTACGAGGTCTTTGACAAGTACAAGCTTGCACAACCTTGTGTGCACCCTCAAGCACCATCGCATTTGATTAATATGCGTCAAATATAAACGTATAGGTTTTTTTTTAAATGCATACACTAAAATGCTTAGATTTATTTCCTTTTGACACATTTTAATGGCTCATTTAATAACTAGGCCTGTCACAATACCACATTTTTTAGGACGATATATATTTCCAGAAACTATCACAATGCGTTTTTATGCCCCAATTGTTTGATACGATTAGAGCATAATAATAAGGCAACATGCTTTTTAAGAGCAATTAACTTTCTCTCCGCGATCATCTGGCTTGAATCCAAAAATGTTGCCGCTGTAGCATTAGGCTTTGGAACTAATTCCAATTATGCCACTGAACTTTGTGTAGTTTTACAACTGCAGCCGTGTGCGTGTGTGTATGCGTGTGTGCGTGTGTGCGTGGGGGTGTGTGTGTGTGTGTGTGTTAGAGTCCTATCTACCACATTTGGCTGACAGGAGAGAGAATGAAGCTGCGTAAATGACAATTTATACAATGTGGAATGTGTCGACTTTATTTATCGAACGATAAGTCGATATAGTAGTTATGACAGGCGTAATAATAAGACTAAAAATGATGTTATATTAGGTAATACCACATTTGTGTCATTTGACAAATTGACTTAATACATACCTTAGCCTTGAGTGATTCCGCAGCCCTCTGTTACAACATGAACAACTACTACTACTACAGATGAGCTCCAAAATGTCGTTGTCATGGAGTTAAGGGACACTAAAGTTTGTGTGTGCAT
Source organism: Filicampus tigris (assembly GCF_054856515.1). Lineage (NCBI taxonomy): Eukaryota > Metazoa > Chordata > Actinopteri > Syngnathiformes > Syngnathidae > Filicampus > Filicampus tigris. The sequence goes on from NC_141224.1 coordinate 15,394,988, forward strand.
GTGTGCTCAAAACAAGTACCAACATTTTTTTTTTTTTTTATCACACAGGAAAGTCGGCTAAACAACCTCGAGTCAGAGAATTGAAAGAATCATTGCTGCATGTGCGTGTCACCAATGACGTTTGTGGGTGTTGTCTGTGTTTGCACTCTGTTTTTACTTCAACATTAACCTGGTCAAACCAGTGAGTCGTGTCAGGAAAGCGGTCTTAAGTCCCCATGCTTTCTAAATTTGTTTTCCTTTCTTTAACAAGTAATGCTCAACATTTGCAGTGAAGCCCACAGTCCCGTGAGACCTTTGGCCGCCAGCCAACAATCCAAGCTCTGTTCTATTACTACCATGTAGGCTCTTGCATTCTCACACTAGGTTTCATAGATATGGTGCTGCTACCTTACATGACCTCGACTCAAACCCAAATAGAGCGCGAGCATTAATCTGGCCATCGTCGGTGTGATGACTTTGGCTTTCATACGGACAACAATGAAAGACTTCATATTTTTCTGTGGCTCCTTTCTCACTTCATCACGCACAATCTGTCTTTTATTTTCTGACGTTCTACAGTGTTTTCTTTCTTCTTTGTATTGGCATGTCCGTCTACAGTAATGCTTGCCAAGCCAGGTGTTCATCAGCTGGTCTGTCAAGCAACACTATACTGTTATTTGCTTCATCTTAAGGAACTGTAAGCCAAAGAGGTAGAAGATGGATTTGGGGGGTGGATTGTTTGGGGACTTGACATTGGATTAACCTTAACACAGTCATTAATATATTCAGGTAACATCACTGGGATGCCATCAGACTGTTGCTGTGTGACAGTGCTAGAGATCTTTCACATTTGAACTGGTGCGGTACCAATGTCCGATACCTGGAGATGGATACTGGTGCTTAATGGTGTGAATTTTTGGTACTTATGTGTTTTTTTTTTTGGTGGTAATAAATATTCATTTAAATTAATGGAATCACAAAATATTTCAATTTAACAACTGTTTTCAATCGATAAACTGTGACAAATAACAAGACAACATTAACAAACCCTGATTTAAACCATTTAAAGAATTGAATAACTTCATAGTTTTTTGGGAAATTGTACAGTAGTTATCAGCATTAAAGCTGCTCAGTTAGCGAGTTGACTTGTTCCGATTGTTCTTTGTCGTGCCATAGACACTTCATGAAACCCTCTGAATGAATGATGTGCTTGTGTGAAGACTGTGTGTGTATGTGGGCGGGTGGAGGATGTGGGGTGATGCCGTGTTGGATAATGTCACCGCACTTGCTCATTGACAATATCATTGGCACACACACGCACAAAGGCACACATGGTGGGTGTAATCTGCTGGTCATTATTTTGAACAAGGCAGTCTTGTGCTGTACTTTGAAACTGCTCAGTGTCGTCTGTTTATTTGGTTTTAATTATCACCAGTAGGTACGGGCAGACTACCGGTTTGACCGTTTGCCATACACTCTAAATGGTAAATGGCTGTCACTTGTATAGCGCTTTTCCACCTATTAAGGCCCTCAAGGCGCTTCACACTGAGTTCACATTCATCGACTGATCAGAAGCAACTGGGGGTTCAGTATCTCGCTCAAGGATACTTCCACATGGTCACAATGGCCGAGGATCGATCTCACAACCTCTGGGCTGGGAAACGGACACTCTACCACTGAGCCATGCCGCCCCATTAAAAACAACTAAAAACAGTTCTGTTGAAAACAACGCAATTTTGGGTCAACAATGAACTGATCCACTAGTTGGGTCAATTTGACCCACCTTCTTGCTTTGTTTTGTCCGAAACAGACCAATTTTGTGGGTTGTTTTGTACAAAAATACTAATTTTGGGGGTTCTTTCTGCAGAAAACAACCCCAAAAATTGGGTTTCAAAAGTTGGGTCAAATTGACCCAATTTTGACCCAAAATTGTTTTTCTTTTTAACCCATTTGTTTTTAGAGTTGTCCATCACTGGTAATAAGCTTTTCTTTTGTTTTTTGAGGGGACTTGCAAGTAGCTAGAATATAATTGGCTGCTCCCATGGATGCCATTTTGCTATGTCCATTTATGTGTGTTAATTTTTTATTTTTTTTTTAAACGCATGATGCCAGCGGGTACAATTGATAGCCTGCTGGTCTATTCTAAAAAATAGCTCACCAGTGATGGGACACTGACTGAATAAGAACCATTAAAACAGAAGAAGAATGTTTATATGTATTTATTATTTACTTACTTACTTACGTACTGTACTTTCTGGACTATAAGACGCTACTTTTTTCTGCTCTTTCTGCACCCTGCTGCTGTGACGAGGGTTGTTTATGAATTTTTACTGACGAGCTTCAAGCCGTCAAAAGATTGCCCATAGTCTCGTCACCGCGGACCAATGAAATTACGTACAGAACACGTCACAGTAATGAAACTGTCCGAGTCTACCCACATACTGAATATTCATCAGCTATTTGCGGTTGGTATGTGCACGCATGAAGGAGAGATAAATGCGGAAGTATATATTAATATACTGTAAAAGTTTAAAACAAAAACAAAAAAACAAAAAAAAACATCATTTGTGTGACCTCTTTCTTTGCAAATACATTATAACGTGGAGACCCGCGGCTATTAATCCGAAGCAGCCAATGTACCGGTATGTACAATTTGTTTTTATGGCTAAATTTAGCTGTTGTGGCTTTTAATCAGGTGCGTCGTTTTGTAGTCCGAAACATTTATTTCGGTCCTGACTTTGCGTATACTGCGTATACTACCACTATAACAGAAATATGACAAATATTTTGGTGATTGCCAATGCTGTTCATTTAGGGCAGCTGTCACATAAAGCCTACACTGGATTGTGGTATAATACACCTTCAACTGCACTACCCTTATTCATGTCTATTTACTGTATAAGATTACACTTGGTAGTAGATCACAATGCACTCGTGCTAGCTTAATTGCTACCCATCCATTGCATCTGCTGGTAAGGAAAATGAAGAACATTAAGCCTGAAAGGGAGGTCGTAGGGATTGAGCTGTTCATTAATTTGCTCAGCGAAATTGCCATTTGTCAGATATCTTTTCTTGTTTGTCTGTGCTCTCAAGACCTCGTTAGCATTCAAACTGCAAAACCACACATAGGTGGAAAAGTCAAATGACTCTTTGCTGTCTTCTTTACTCCCCCTTCACAAATAACTTTACACCTTAAACTTAGTCTTATGGTGCCTTCTTTTTTCTTTTTTACTTGCCTTTTTCGTACATTGTGTGACCACTGTATATTTAAATGCGTATAAATTACTTTTCATAAAAATGAACCACAAAATGAGCTACAGTCACCTCCATGGCATTTAATTTTGTCACAAAAACTGTACTTTTAATACAACTCTTGTGCTTTAACCTCGTATCCCCCTCCTCCTTTTCCTCTTCTGTCAACAGCTGTTGATAGATGTGTTTGGACAGTTTTTTGCATGTCAGCACCCGTCGGTTTGCAGCAGGTGAGTCCGCGCGTGTGCGTAAGCTTGCCCACAGCGGTTCTTTTGTGGCTTCCCACTGAGGCTAGACATTGTGACTATGGAGTGTATTGGATGCCAGAGTAAGACCGCTAAGGAAGCTGTCTGTCTGTCTGTCTGTCTGTCTGTCATCTGATCTATTAAGAGAGTGACACATCAGTCCCCCACCATTCAGGACAACTGATAGAACAGGCTATTATTTTAAAAGACTGTGAAGAATGTGCCCATTGATCGGCTTGCACCTCTGCTTTTGGCTCTTCTGGTCTTCCAGTCACGGAATTGTACTCAAAATCTGGCAAAGTCTTACCTTTGTTTTGAGTAGCATCTCCTGCCTTTTTTTAAAAAAAAATTTATTTTATTTTTTTTTTGAAAACCTTTCAGACTAAATATTTTATATGGCATACGATATCACGGATGATGGCCATTTATTACAAATGAGAACTGCCAATGTATAAACTAATTTGATTCTAAGAAATGAATGAAATGTTGCAGCTTTGCAAAAACAAGTACACCACACACCAGTGAAGGTATACAAAAGCTACATTTTAGAATTATTTTAGAACATTTCAATAATAGATGAGGCATCATTGAAAATGTCTTGTTTTTCTTGTTTACTGAGCAATTCGATCCAAAAGGAAAAACAGAAAATTGCTTTTACACATACACGATGAGAACTATATCATTGTGAATACATTTGTCTGTCATACTGACGGTCTGATTACACAGGCACATAAATCAGTGAATGAAACCCAATCCATTAACAGTGCTGTGTGGGTGGCTCAATCTGGACATGCCATCCGCTCCAAAAGGAAAGTGTGTAGTGGCAGGGAGATCCAATCGACGGCCTGGGGGCCATTTGTGCACAGCCTCCCATTTTTCAACCACAACAGTACACGCTGTACTAAAAATAACATTTGACCTTGCCTGCTATGCAAAAAAAAAAAGGGTGGTGGCGAGCATAAGAAGCTGTAACAAATAGTTTGTAGTAAAGCTTTTCTAGATATGATGTAAGACTTCTTACTAATTTTCTTACTAAACTAAAACTAAAGTAACATTCCATTTAATAAAGATAATCAAGTTTCAGAGGCAAAAAAAGTTTTACTCCACTTTCTACTCCGTGTCAAGGTCTGATTTGTGAACTTGTTATAATAGTGATCATCAAGCAAATGTTTGAAAAATGGTCAGCTTCCTGCAGATTGTTCTTATTTTGGCCCTGAATGTGGAGATTGGATTCTGCTGCTACGCTGTGCAGGCGTACCTTCTTGTACCTCTCCACTCTCTCTCCCTGCCGTGCACAGAAGCTGCTGCAGCTGGTGGGCAGGCTTTCTTTATAGCGTCGCTTTCGTTCCAAAAACTTCAGCTTCCTAATAGCATAACCACTTGCAGTTTTCATTTTCCGGGAAACCACTGGGCTGTTTTCCTGAAAGACAAAAAACCAAAAACAAAGATACTTGAAATACGTGGCGCACCGTGCGAGTGTCACAACTGAAAGCAACTGAGCATTCTGCTTGGATGTCAGGAAGCATAGTTTGTGAACTAGGATCTGATTGTTTTTTCGATGCATCGTTCGGCGTATTAAAAAGATTCTGAATCGATTCATAGGTATTAATAATCGATATTTAAAGTTTCAATAAAAAAACTAAAAGCACGGGCAAGTGATTAGGTGCGTTTGTACGTCAGATGTCTGTGCTATGCTAAGCCAATATGTGACAAGATAGCGGAACAAGCAAAACCTCATGTGAGCACAGCAAAGTCAAAGTATGGAATTTAAATCATTGCTCTTCCTTGAGTTTTTTGTTTTTAAAAAGGTACCAGTGTTTTGCATGGACTATAAATGTAAGCCGATGTACTGATGCACCGGAATCGATACATTGCCAGTTACATTCATGTTTGTTTGCGTACTTAATAACATTCAGTGACACTGCTTCTTTCTCACTCCTGTAAGTCAACGTCCTTGCCACTGTGGGAGGCGGGACTCACACACACACCCACATACACACACACACACACCCAAACGCACACTTTCAGAGAGATGGTGTGAATAGCATTGAAGCAGGGAGAATGAAAGAATTAGCTTACTGCCGACGGCTGTACAATTACAGAAAGTTGAGCGGCAAGAGCAGAATTCCGACTCCGCTCACATTAAGATCTCGGTATGTCACATTTGTATGGGGAAAGTCACAACACCATTTAAAACACAACCATCCCACCCAGTTTCTTTAGCTGGGAAAAAAACTTGTGCAAAAAGCAGGGGGGAAAAAAGTCGATCGATGGTTTGTATCATGAAAAACTCACAAACTGGGGCACTCACAATATATTATTGCATGATGGATTACTTTTTGCATACATTCAGTTAAAGTTTTTCCAAGTGGTACAGTTTTCTGTGGCAGAAAAATAAAAACTGCAATGTTTTCTATGAAAAGAATATTTAGATACAGCCTGCCACAAAAATGTGTTTTTGTTTTCACAGATAGGCGCTGTATTTGCAGTAAGCAAAACATACTATTGTTTTAACATTCCTGCTGCATTTTCCACAGACATGCCTAAGTGTACTACAGTGGAACCTCTAAGCAGACTGCTATTGTTCTGGGATGCTGGCTGACCTCTGAATTTGAAACATGGTGTTTACCATCAGAAATAATGGCAAAAAGCAGTTCCTGCATCAAAACAGTTGCATAATTACCGCTAAACCTCAATTAACCGTATAGTATCGGATAGTAACATTTAACCATTCCGAACTTTCATTACGTTAACCACTGTAGCATTAAGCGTAAAAATGGCACTCACCCATAACTTTGATGATGCACAATTAATGAGATGACTGATATGGAGAGGGAAAGATGGTGTTCATGACCTCACATACTGTCAAGACTACGAGAGAACAGTGACCTTTCTGTCATTATCATTAAATATGGTCAACTACTGTATTGACCAGGCTGGATTGAGATTGCATGCCAACAACAGTGACATCGAAGTGACTCAGCAGCACTGCAGTCTTAATTGTACAGGACATGCACCGGCAAGACAGACAGCGGCGCTGTGATGTCGGGGGTCGGTCAATTGAAAAAAAAAAGATTCAAATATTGCTCACTTTCTAGTGTATATTCTGTCCCTCTTTTTTTTCTTCCTGTCAATTTATTGTTAACCCTAATGTAACAGATGTTTGCATACACCCTTCTTCATTTTTAATCATATAAAATGCATAAAAAATGTACAACGGTTCATCAGTAGTGCAGAGGTTTACCATTTTGAAAAAGTGGAGGCCATCATGAAGACAATCATGTTAATTCTTCAACCATCTTATGTTAGTGCGGCCTTCATTTTCCCTCCAGCTCTCTAATTAGTTAGCCAACAGAGTACTGTACCTCAGTCCAGCTGGGTGAGTATTTGTGCGTACGTTTGAATCCAGCTGTACGGTCTCCAGCCTCTTATCAGTGTAACCGCTACCCCTCAGTTAACAGCAAACATCTGTTGCTCTACACACTGCTGGGATTAAAACAACCTCTGTGTTCGCTGAGAAGCTCAAATTGAATGCTTTCTTAAATATCTGGCCATAATTTACCCATCACTCCAACCAGGTCAAAACCCACGACCCCCCGGCAATTTGTCTTTTACTATTTTTAGCTTTTACTTAGGGGTATGCTGTTCATCTCTCCACAAAAGACGATTCGATACGGTTTTCGATATGCAAAATGATTTAAGGACGGTTGGATTTCAAAGTAGAATGATTACGATTCGATTCGATGTAGTATGGCTCAGTTCGATAGTGTATGATGCAATTACTTTTTTGTTGTTATTTTACACACATTTCAACAATTTGTCAACACTGTAAATGTGCCAATTCCTTCTAAGATACATCCCTCCAATAAAAGATGAGTCGATACGTTTCTCGATACATTTCAAAGTGGAACGATTCGGTTCGATTCGATGCACTCGCACCTTTTGAATCAAAAAATGTTTTTCTGGTTCAAACCATTTTTTATTACACCGCTGATTTTACTCTATAATTGAATGTGCTTTATACACATGCTGTATTACAAAAAGTGTTTTTTATTATGAATAAGAAAATTGCTGCTATAATGCAGTGGGGAATAAAATTGACATCGCTTTGAGTTTTAAATCGCGGGCTAGCATAGCAAAGCGACAGACCTGAACAAGGTTCTGCCACTGTCATTACGTTTTAGATGTGTATCACTGTCCCGCCCCTTGAGCATATTTAGTTATTTTAGAAACTATTTCTATATAAATTACACAATGGCGCGTTCAAATATGCTGTCACATACCAAGGAACAATGTCGAAGTGAAATCGCAGCCGACTCACATTTTTTTAAAGTGTCAATTTACTTGTACCACTATTGTGTACTAGAACGTAAGAATGAAGCATATCCTGTTTCTGAGTGTATGGCGTCTCCTCGGCCACCCGACAAGTGAAATGGCGAGCAGGTATAATTACAAGACCGCAAAGCACCATGTCACATCGCAGCTATTTCTGCTGACAGCCAGCTACGCCGCTCCACATACACACTTCGAGCAGTTTGGTGGCCTTGTCTGCCAGTGAGGTGCTCGGAGCTTGTTCTTGTGCGCTTGTGTTGATGTGTGTGTGGCACATAACTGGAGCTGCGTCTATTTCTGTCAGAGGTCACATGATGCTAGACAGAGTAGATGCTGTGTGTTTACAGCAGTTTTGTCCTGAGAGGACCACACGTCTTCCAACAGTAACATGGGATCATTCTCGTTTAGCCACCGGCATGCTTTTGTTACCTTTATTGCACAGCAAAGAATGCATGACTGTGAACTTTGGGCCAGGATTAATGAGAATATTGTTGTACTGGCGAAAATGAAAAGAGAGTTGACATTGGCGTGAAGTTAGTTTTCTCAAAACAAAAGAGCACCTAAAATCATATGAACCCAACTGTGAATTTTATGGGAAGTCAGAGCATTAAATATGCACAGCTACAGTATATACAAGCCTCTTGTACAAAAACTGACACGCAAGAACCATAACAGGAGATTTACATTTTTATGGCGTTGCATTTTACACAGAACTGAGCCAAGGAGGATTGTGCAACACGCTATCAGATAATTTGACGTGTGACAGGTCAGCTCCAGTGCGCCATATATAATACTTGTCGGACAGCAACACAAAGGGAGAAGTGTCGGAGCCGGGCTTAAATTACACCCCCCTTCTACCGACATTACAGCATTGCCTTTCACATATTCCGTACTGCCTTTTTTATCGCTTCGGTACAACCTTTGCATGGCCCCCGACTCATCTCCCATGCCATCTCAGCACCGTTTTTGCAGAACAGCCACCCAGAAAAAAAGGGGATCAAAAACGCCGACTTTAACGCGTAGCGTCAAAGGGGCTACGCATACACTTGCAGTTTCCATGGTAACTGGCGATTGTTGCCGAAAAGCCACGTTGACATAGATACACACCGCTGCCATCATCAGTACAGTAGAGGCACCTTTGAGGCAATGATCATCACGTTTGTCTGCATGGGTCTTTTCAGATGAGAATCCTCCATTCAATGAAACATTGTTCAGATGAAACTGATTGCAGGTAGCACGGGCACTTTGCCAACTCTTTGACAGAGGCAGTCCTTTTAGACATACGGCATATTGCTGCAAGTCGACTGTGGTCTTTACATATGCTTCATATCAAATCCAGATGTACGGGTGTGGTAGGAAAAAATACATTATCAGCTGAAACCAAACTCTTCCCCAGACGGCGCAGACTTGAGCTGCTGAATTACTGTGCAACGAATAGATTTTGCCAGTACTAACACTTTCTTGGGCCTCATGGCCTCCCCGTGGTACTCTGGCATTGTTAGCCCCACCCTCAAGAATAATATGCCGTCTAGTGGTGGGAGATGGATGGATGACGAAATAAAAGAGCTTCTTGTATTTTCGGGTTGGTGTCATTCACTATTAGGCTGACGCTTTGCTGCTTACTCAATGAGAGGACAGCATTTAGTAAATGTATTTTAAAGTGTTCTCAAACAAACTACCAAGCAAGCCTCATCACTAGCCTGATTGTTGTTTCCAGCCTCTGCTTGCATGCTGCACAAACTGCATACAACAGGCTTGCTCCGCTGGCTGGATTCGCACTTCACAAGAGAGGACAGTCCCACATATGCACGCATAAGAACCTGTTGGCCCCACCTTTTGCCACATGCAGATACAAAGTCATGCAAACGCAAACACACACAGACACAAAGGCATGCAGGAACAGTCCCATGCAGAAACTTGAGTCACACTGAGCAGTCGGACAAAAGTTCTGTCAGTCATCATAACGTCCCTGTGTAGTCATGCAGCCTGCGGCCTTTCGGTAAAGGGCAGCTTCAGGGAAGAAAATGAAACGAGTCTTTAGGGATGTCACAGTATTCTCAATAGCACGATGTTGCGGTAATACAAGTGCCTCAATCGTTACGGTCTTGTCTCGGTATAAAGTATTGAGCCGTTGTTTTTAAAATGTACGTTTTGGCTCGGTTATAGTATGTTGCATAGCCCGGTTGCAGATTCCCATCACATTTCTTGACTTAATGCGGACAACTCCTATCGGTCACAAACCTGCGGCCAGGGACCATTTGCAGGATGATATTTTGCCATATTGTTGCCCTGTATATTTTTTTGTTTCTTTTTCAAAGTTTTCAGAGTTTTTCAAAACCTGCCATAAAGAGACGGGTTGGTGACGAGAACATCCAATATATAATACAGAAGCTAGAGTGTTTTTTTGTTGAGCATAGGGGACACCCCAACATGTCCTGAATGCACAGTAAAAGTTGTAATCAGATGTCATTACTCAACAAGACATGCTTTGAAGTATATGCCAAGTAACAGGTATGGCTGGGCGATGATGCATAAAATTTAAATCTCAAATGTTTTCACACACACACACACACATACACAAAAATCCCATGATTTTATTTTATTTAACACCAGTTTTTAGTGTTTATCCGTTTTTTTTTAATTATTATTATTTTTTTTTAGAATTCTTTGGGTTTATACAGAATCGAGAGTGTCGACTGCTGTACCTAAACCCCTTTTTTGTTGAATACTCGATGCGGCCCAGACACACCCATACTCTATCTCCAGTGGCCCCCGCATATTTTAAGTTTGAGACCCCTGATCTACAGTATATGCTTGGTTCACTTGTATTTTGCTAAACTGCCAAAAACGTAGAACGTAATTACGAAGCACTCCTCTGGCCAGCCCACAAGTATCCAGTGAAGACTTGTAATGAGAGGCTTGTGAATTCATCTTGTTGTTTAGGTTCATTGCTGAAATTGTTTGAACTGGGGGTAGATGTTTTTGGGGGAAGCCCCATCCGCATAGAGAATAACACTGCTTAGTGCTATTTTAGGCATATTTGTGCCTTTTTTCATTTTACCCGGCACCTTTTTCTCACCGAGTGCCTTCTTGCCACTATTTCTGTCAACTGAGACAGTGATGGACTGTCACATGGAAAAAGTGTGATGTCCTGACCTTTGACAAGATATTTTGTCCGTACAGTGTCTCTGCACTTGAACCCAGTAGAACCAAACACCGACTTCGTCACAGATTCACTGAACTTAATTATGCCCGTGTTTGTCTATTTTTGTCTTTCAGGAGGCACCAGAGACATCGGATCAGCTTTGACCAGGATGTGCATGAGACACCGCAGCATTGAAGCTAAATTCAAACAGTTCTCCATGTAAGGAATTGAATTTGTGCGCGAATGCGTGTGGCACCTATCTTTGCTCAGCGCGCCGCACGACTGACATTTATTTACATGCCAGTCCTGTTTTGTTCAGTGCTTGACTGGAATGTAAGATTGTCTGGCTTTGCATGTACAATCAAGCCTGCCACCATGGAGTACGTCGTAACTCAACACATTTGGTGTTCTTCGACCCTCACGAGGCATATCCAATAAACCTCTCAGCACATGTGATGTCACTCTACGCGCCAAGTGTTGATGTCATGTGCTCTTTAGCGCCAGAATGCTCCCCTGTGGCGCTGTGCTGAGCAGGAGACGATGAATCTAGCGTTAGCTATCGATAATGTTTTGCCGTAGACCCTCACACGTCTACACCGCATATCTGTCGCCATTTTACACGCACACACACACGCGCGCGCACATTACCCAGACGTGGGGCTCTAATTTCGAATGGCATTTCAGCACATTCCTCCTGGATCTCCATAGCAGGACTCTGTACATGGGTGGGGGCTGCACCCACCCACTGACAGACAGAGAAATGTCTGCAAGAGACGTGTGCAATCTAATTTTAAGCCTGCAGCTGCCAAGCAATCACGGCTTCTCAGGCGCAGTCACAGATGCACAAATGTCTCGAGACTCGGTTAGGTAATGATTGACGGATATGACTGCACAAGCTTCGAACATCCTACCGTGACACGGTTGGATATAAACACCGTTGCCCGGTCTCCCGCCTGTGAATGATTGACAAACTAGACATCACCTTTTGGTTGTGATATCAAGTTGTCTGGCATATACGCCAATAAACTCCGCGTTGAGGTTGTAGCGTGACGTAACGAAACATTGTCACAGTTTCAATGAAATACGTGAAAAATGTTGATAGTGGGAGGACCTGTGCATTTTGAATGAACTTCACGAATGAACGAATCAAAAGCGCGTAACTTGGTTTTCCTACAGGACCTTCCTAGAGGCTCTGATCAACCCCCTACAAGAACAGATGGAGGAGTGGAAAAGAGGTGTCTACACTTTGGATAAAGACCATGCCAGAGGTAGATAATTAATTTATCGTCTTCTAGTTTGATAAGTCAACCCCAAAATTTTCTTTACAGTCCTCTGCAGCCACACTAGTCAAAACATGGCATTGTGATTGATATTACGTTTGTGGAATATGAGTTAAGCAGTCAAATCCACCGTCCACATATCAATCATGGCTCAGCTTCCGAAAGCAGGTGTGCCGTGATTGGTCGTTACCTGCCCCTGAGCAACTGCGATGTCATTTTCAGTCCACAGAAAGTGACAAAATGCCCCTCGAGACAGATCAAAACCGTTGGATTTTGCTGCTTAACTCATATTCCACAAACGCAATATTAATCAGAATGCTGTATTTTGACTAGTGGAGGCGCATAGAGCACATCATTGTCAAGAACATTTTTGGGTTGACTTCCACTTTAATGCCATAGTGGAATGTTTTGTATTCAAGCCAGATGACCGTGGGGTGGCCCGCTAACGTCAACAAGCTGGTATGTCGCATTTGTATGAAGAAAGTCGCAACACAGTGAACCTCAAAGTCCATTTAAAACACAGCCATCCCACACAATTTCTTCGGCTGCAAGCAAAAAAACATGGTGGGACACGGAGGGCCGTCCACTTCCCGACTGCTTACAATTATAACGCCTCACAGTAGTGTTAGTGGCTGGAAGGCAAAAGAGACGCAACACTGTTGAGAATCCAGCGTTGAAAGGAATGCTGCAGACTTTTGGTAAGCCGTACAAATTGCCCCAAAAAAAACCCAACAAAAAAAACCACACAAACAGCCATTCCAGTCTTGTGTAAATGGGTGAAACAGGACATTCTGAAGGAGATAAAAAATTCTCAGAAATGTCATTTTTCTCTGAGTCGGTTTTATTTGTCCAGGACATTTTATTTAGTGTTCTACATTTCCATGCCTATGTTAATATCCATGGGAATTAAAACGTCATTGCTCTTGAAAAAGATGTAGCCTACTTGTATTATTATGGTCTAATATCGTTATCAGTGACATTTAAAAAAAAAAAAAAAAAAAAAACATATTATCAGTTATCGCGATAGTTTCTGGGAATATGTGTGTGGTCCAAAGCCATGTCAGTGTCATCGCTTTGAGCAGAGACATAGCAAGATTTGATTGTAATCTGCTATGCCACTGAGGTACATTTACAAATTTCCTGCACACGTTTGTCTTCACTAGAATATAAGAGAGCTCGGCAGGAGATCAAGAAAAAGTCATCAGACACACTGAAACTTCAGAAGAAAGCAAAGAAAGGTAAAAACAGACACTTATTTTTGCTTCAATCTTAATATTGAGTGAATAAATACATTACAGAGTAGGACCACAGTGATATGTGCAGAAGTACTTTGTCCTGAACGATGAAGACTTGTGCAAATCTGGTCCAGCTAAACATTGCCTTACTTGGTAGCATGCACAGGGCAGGCTTTTTTCCCCCCCTCTCTTAAGTTCTCTTGGCTCCGGTTTTACAAACACGTGTACCCATATAAAAAAATAAATGTGCTACAAAAGCAGCTGGATACATTTCCTTCCACTTTTAGGATATTTATAATTTGACGTTTTAAAACATTACATCAGTTGAAGTGTACAGCTCATAAAGCAGATTTGGTGATTATTCCTTGTGCTGCACAGCAAGTTCAGTTATATCAACTGAACTGACCGAGCACAACGCAGACACTTCCAAAAGGAAGACAACATTCTTTCAGTTGACTTTGTTTCTCCTTGTTCTCATGTGGTTCTGATAACCGTCCTTCACTCCCTGGAGCTGATACTTTGGGTAAGTCAGTCAGTGTTAATGCTTAGGTAGATGTTTGCAATGTTTTGCCAAGAATCAGACCATCGCTTCCGCTGTAAAGAAGCCATCAAAATGGACTGATATGAACTATCAGTTGGCTGCTCTACAGATGTCATCTTTAATTGAAGTGCTTTGGTTGCTATGGGTACATTGATGGTATGCTACTGGTTTGGGAGCCATACCCTGGGTAACTGAGACACCGGGTCTACCCTTTAATGTGTCTTCCTCTGCCTCATTTCCTTTGTTTTCTCATGGCTTTTCTCATTCAAGCTGTGCGGTTACACAGCATGTAGAATTAAACTCCAGACCCTCCAGTTTTCCTGGCTTCCAAGCTCTGTATTGGTAAGCACGAAAAGTGACAATGTTACTTTCAGGAGAAAAGAGAAGTGTAAGGCTCATCCATTAGTGTCCACTCATCTTTAAGTGAAGTTATGATACTTAATAGTAATGTGCAGTAGGTAGGAATGTAACGATTAATCGGAAATCGATTTGAAATTGATTTGCCACGATTAATCGATTTGATTAATCGAAAAATTGCGTTGCTTAGATTCATCTAGAAACTGTTGTCTTGAACCGTTTTTTCATTCCAGATGCATAGCATATTTTAAATGTGTAGATCAAATTATGCTTTTGCGCCAAACATCATTGCGTATTGCGTTTGTGGATGGCTGCAGAATCACACTAGTGCACAGAGACAAGCACGGTAGCAATTTTTTTTTAAATCGAATCAAATAGAAAATCGGGAACTGAAAATCGAATCAGGGCTTGAGTGAATCGTTACATCCCTGATGTGGAGTTATCATAGTATCTGTCAACATATAGGCTAAATAACAAACATCCATCCATCCATCCATCCATGGATCAAACCCACGACCTTTAAACTGTAAGGCGGACGTGCTAACCAGCCGCCCTAAATAACAAACGTTGTCTTTCTAATAGTTTGGGATACAATAGGTGAGCCACAACACCAAACCAACCAATAATAAAATGGTTACCAATAACGGTGGTTCGCTGTTACCTCAACTTTTAAGACAAGAATATAGTCATTACACCCGGTTGTAACAAACAGCCCATGACTGTGACTTAATGTAATCACTAGCCATGTGAAACCCAGAGAAATTGATCACATGCGAGAGCATGTCAGACCACTAGTTTAACCACGGTATTCTGATAAATATGTGTGTTTGTGGAATATGAATTAAGTAGCAAAATCCACAAGCCACAGTTGCTGAAGGCTCAGGTAACAACCAGTTGCAGCTCAGCTTTGTCAACGTCACATGACCAAACTCATAGAATGGGTGAGCCGTGATTGGTCGTTAACTGAGCCCTGAGAAACTGTGATGTCATTTTCACTCGACAGCAAGTGGCAAAATGGCCACCCCTGGGATGGATAAAATCCGGTAGAATCAGTATTTTTTTCCCCCCCACGTTTTTTTAATACTTGTTTCATTTGTTCTTTTATAATATTGTAAATCGTTGCTTGCTGCTGTAACGAGTGAATTTTCCTGCTGTGGCATCAATACTGTAAAGTCTTCATCTTTTGCTTCCGTCCATTTGGATTGTTATTTTCTTGTGTGCATATTTCACCTGGCAGGTCGCGGCGACATCCTGCCCCAGTTGGACTGCGCGATGCAAGACGTCAATGACAAATACATTCTTCTGGAAGAGATTGAGAAAGAGGCCCTGAGGAAAGCTCTAATAGAGGAGAGACAACGATTCTGCGCTTTTGTAGCCTTGCTGCGGCCTGTGGTGGTATGTACTAACTCGTAGTATTAACATCTGTTTTTTTCTGCAGCACCTCTTGATGGTTCGATACTCAAAAAGGTTCTTTGTGTAGTCACACTTCTAAAACATACTGTATATACATTTGCATATACTGGATAACTGTTTTGCACCGATGTGACAATATGATGGCTCACTCTGCTCTGCTCGGAATGATTCTGACAGGATGAAGAGATTTCAATGTTGGGAGAGGTTACCCACCTCCAGGCCATCTCCGATGACCTCAAATCACTGACCTCTGATCCCCACAAGCTACCCGCTGCCAGTGAACAAGTAATACACTAGTGTTTAGTGATTTTTTTTTTTTTTTTTTTTTTTATTAAATGATCATTTTCAAAGGGTACACCATATGTGCAAGTATAATCCTCTTTGCTCTTCCCAGGTGATCTTGGATCTGAAAGGTTCGGACTTTTGTTGGTCATACCAAACTCCACCGTCTTCGCCGAGCACCACTACATCCAGGAAGTCCAGCATGTGCAGGTAAAAAGGCAATCTACACAAAACAATAAAACATAAATCTTAAGTTAGGTGTACATTTATCTACTAATGATATGAATTAACACGATGGCATCACAAATCTTTTGTAGTCTTGTATAAAGCATATTTCAGTTGTGCCCTCTAGTGGTGGATATTTGCAGTAATTTATGTTATCAATGGTTCACTATGCTATAAAGCTTTGCTAAATACTCCATAGTGCAGTGGTGGCAGAAGGAATTTTTTTTTAATCAAATGGCAGTTCAAGCCAGGTCTTATACGCAGGCCATTGATTCAATTTTTCTTGCCGTGGAAAAAAATATTTTCTTACCATTTTTGCTCATGTGCCATAGTGCAGTGGTGGCAGAAGGAAATTTTTTTTAATCAAATGGCAGTTCAAGCCAGGTCTTATACGCAGGCCATTGATTCAGTTTTTCTTGCCGTGGAAAAAAATATTTTCTTACCATTTTTGCTCATGTGCCAGCTAAACATATCGTCACTGTCCTGTGAAAAAACATGTATGTCCAATTTTGGATTAAAAAATAAAAAATAAAAATCACATTAATCCGATGACTGTAACGCGGAAATGCCATTCACGTAAACAAAAGAGAAAAAAAAGGACATAGGTGTTTTTCACAGGAGAGTGGTCAGTTGGTGAGTGTATATGGGCCAGGTGAGTTCATCAAGGGCAAGTAGTGGATGGTTTTAGACAGGCAAAGTCAGTCTCATGAATTAAACCCTCTTGAGCATGTATTTTACCTGCTAAAGGGGAGATTGAATGGGATAACCCCTCAAAACAAGCACATAGGCTGCGGTGAAAGCATGGAAAAGCATCACAAGAGAAGAATGCAAAAAATATTTTTGCCCTTCTCAAAATATTGTTCATTTTCAAATAATGCTGTCTTCAAAGTTCTCTATCAGAAATGTGAGGAAATAAGCGGTTTTATCTCTTGCCTCGTATTATTATTAAGATTTCAAACACCATTTTCAAAAATGAAGGACTCTGTGTAGGGTTTGATATCTGTACAATATGCCATCAGACACTGATGTTGCTTTAATCGCTCCCAGTGAGACCCTTTTGCTAGATGTTGTGCTGTTTGGACTAAAGTGGCTTCAGCCATGCCAGCTACATCATGCTGAGCCGTGTTAATGGTTTCCTACTCTGTTTCCTCCACACACCCCGATTCCCCGCCTTCCTCATTTGCTCTTTTTCTCGACTCTTGATGCAAATCCCATCCTTTTGTTCACCTCTTTGGATGCCCTCGGTTCTCTGCTCCTCCCGCCAATGTGCCTTCCTCCTTCCCTTCTCTGTCGCAGTAGTCTGAACAGTGTTAACAGTAGTGACTCCAGGGGATCAAGTGGCTCTCACTCTCATTCTCCTTCCTCCTCTTCCTCCTCCTCTTCCTCACACCACCTCTTCCACCACCACCAACCTCGCCAACGCTACCGCAGCTCCACGCTGTCCCAGCAGGCGCCGGCTCGGCTCTCCAGCATCTCCTCCCACGACTCTGGCTTCATCTCTTCGTCGCATGACCAGTGCGCATCCTCCAAGTCATCGTCGCCAATGCCGGCGATCAGCAAGGTGAGAAGGTGCTCTCTGCGAAACACATTTCATCGCATCCGTGTCATGTGCGGTGTGTGGAATTGAAATAAACTGTTGTCAGACTTGCAATCTGAGTGGGGGATCTGGATGTTAATTGTCTACCTATGGAGCCATTAAAGCAATAACTTTATGTGACTGTGGTGAGGTTCTTATAGCTTGACTGCACAGGAAATGAGTGTGCTTCCCATCGTAGCCCAGGGCAAAGCAGGTCACTCCCGTCCCGCTATTAAACGGTCCACCGCTGTGACAAACTGTGTTTTGGAGAGGCTCAAGCATCCTGAGTTAATATCTTTACCAAATGTGCATCTTAAAATGTAACACACACACTGGGAGTACGTTTTACTGTATCCCTATTCACGGGTCTCATTCTTGAAACTCAATCCCAAAAAAAAAAAACAACATCAGTGAGGTTGTGGCTGGTCTATGTTGGCTTTCATAAGTGAGTATGACTATATTAGTTATTTTGTATGCATGCCAGACCCACCAAGTTCCCCACTAGAAGCTAATATAATGTGTGACTATGAAGCAATGCTTCTGTTTTTATTTTTCTAACCTCTTCAACACTCGTAGCTGCTTGAAATATGAATAAGGTCGAGCTCCAAATATTGATGGTGTCCCGTTATTATCCACTGATACAAATTGGGGGGCGCGTGGCGGGCAGATAGTTGAACCAGACAGGACTCTTCCTTTCACAAGCCTAACACGCCCAACATTGACTTTTGTTTCATTTTGATGCACTTCCCGCCGCACCCTCTCCACAGCCGCTGCGGGTCACATGACTGCACATCTGACTAACAGCTGAGCACTACGGAAAAGTCGCCCGTGCTGTCTAACACACCGCTTGTCTCGCTGACTGTCTTTGCCATTCTGTCCATCTGTTTGTCTTCTGCTACCTTGGTTTTGCCCCGCTTGCTGCCGCTTTGCTTGCCATCCCAGCCTTGTGCCAGTTCCAGCTCCTCTGATGTGTCAGAGTATGAGCACCTTCACAGTGACTTGAGCAGGGGACCCCCCTCTCTAGCAGCAGCTGCTGCTGCATCGCTGCGTGCTATTGACAAGGTGAAACGCTCATCCACTGTCTGTCATTTACTCTTACACATTAGTAAATTACCTGTATCCCTGCCCGCATCCCGCATCATACTAAACCTCGTACCTGGCTAAACCATGATATCAATGTGGCTGTTTTCCCTCACATGACAGAAAAAAAAAAATCCGACAAACTAAAGGAAAGGCCGGCCTGTCACAAATAAGGACTTCAAATCCATTGTCATCTCCATTATTTGCCTTTTCGTTTAAACAATTTCTTTTCTTTTAGCTGTTCTTCATTATGTTGTGCCATTTTACAGAGCCCAGAAGGTGACATAGAAGAAGAAAAAAAAAACTTGAGAGAATGCAAAGATCTTCCATGTCACTTTTGGGGCTCTGTACAAAACAAATGATACATGGTCTTTATTACATGGGGAAATGAAAGTAAAGATAACGAAAGACAATGAAAGTAAACTGCTGTCTTAGCTCGCTCCTGAACAGTCACGTGACTGGCCATCTAGAACATCACAAGACTAAGAAATCCCCATTAGTGCTCTCTGTTCACGTTTTTGCAATGACTTTGGTGATACAAAAAAATTATACCCATATATATATATATATAACCATTTATAATTTCTAGTGCCTATTCACCCACTCTTAAGTTCTCCAAATGAACGTGCTTTTGCTTTTGTTTTGACACCTTTTATCATTTCAGTAATTCATCCCATTGTTTGTTTCTGTTGTCTCGTTTTGTTACACTCCACCAACATCCACAAGCAGCTGTCCAATGGCTTTGACCACTACAGCCCAGCCAGCTCCCCTACCAATGGTGGGAGTTTGAGCTCAGGCTCCAGCACAGCCTTCCCCTTCTTCCCTCCATCCTCCACTTCCTCCTCCTGCCCAACACGATCATGGTCACGTCCCGCCTCAGCACTCCTGCCAGATTTCCCTCACAACTGCCCAATGGGCTCTCCTATGATGCCTTCCTCTCGTGTTCCCAGCTGGAAGGTTTGTCTCGAAGATTTTCTGGGGTCTGATCAACATGCCATGCTTGTGTTCTTTAAAAAAAAAAAAAAAAAAAAGATTTAAAAAATGACAAATTGTGCACTGTGTGCGGTGTGTGTTTCAATTTGGTGAAAAGTAAAACATTCACCAAAATACTGATTTGTGTTTATTTTC